>NC_047043.1:95086917-96514163 GCF_011762595.2 Tursiops truncatus | reverse complement strand
GTGCTGGGTTTAGTGACTCACCTCTAATGAATAGATTACTGTAGAAAGTGATAAGGGCATGTTAATTCTTACATTCAGTTATAAAAAGGCTCCTGATTCCTCTCTTGCTCTCATGTGCTTGCTCTGCTGGAAGGCAGATGCTGTGTTGAGAGCTGCCCCGTGGAAAAGCCACAGTCACTGAGGAACCAAGGCCCTGCATCCAACACCCTCTGTGGAACCAAATCTTGCACCTGAATGATCCTGGAAGCTGATCTTTTCCTGGTGAAGCCTGGGGCCCTGGCTGATACCTTGACTGCAGCCTCATGAGAGACCCTGAGCCAGAGGACTCAGCTAAACAGTACCTGGATTCATGACCCACAGAAACAATGAGATCATAAATGTGTGTGTTCTTTTAAGCTGCTCAGTTTGGGGTAATTTGTTATGCAGCAGTAGATAACTAGTACAGAATGCAACTACTGTGGAAAGCTCTGCTTGCTAGCCTGATAATCTGTGCTTACCTCCTGCCCCTTCAGGATGAATCACCTACTCTCTCTGCTCCTTTGTTCCCTCACTCCATATATAAAAACTCCTAAGTGGGAGCATTTGATTGGTGGAATTTAGGTCATGTGCTTAAAAAAAAAATACAGATGCTGTATGGACAGAAAAAAAAAAATCTCTTCTTTAGGTTTCCTGCTTACATGCTTATAGTAACCTTGACTTCTTCTTAGCACTTATTAATTAATGGATCTATGTCACTAAGTCGCTAAAGTCTTGTCCACTAAACTGTAGGCTCCCAGAAGGCAGAAACTGTCTGTTTTGTTTGTTACTCATTCCGTTGCACCTAACACGTGGCCGGACCCATAGTAGATGCTCATTAAATGCTTGATGAATGAATGAGTGAATGAAAGCTTGACACCTCTTACTCTAGTTTATACACGTTGTATTCTCAACATGGAGTAATATCTCTGAGACTTTCCTTATCATAAGAATCAGTTGGGATGCTTCTTTAAAATGCAGAATTATAGGCTCCATCACAAGTCTGGGATGAGGCCCAGAAAACTGTAATTTAACAAGCCCCCTGTGTTATTTAAGTAGCTGGGAGCTATAACATCACTTATCTCTAAGACCCGGTCCCCCTCAGCCCAGCTCACCACAAGCTGAAACCCAGCTGGATATTTTGTAGTCTTCTTCTCTGGGACAAGTGACCCTCATTTCTTTCCTCTTTCTCTGGAGGATCTAAAGGATCGCCCCCTTTAGTCACCTGAAGGGTCTTCTTTGCTTCTCCTGATTTCTCCATGATCTTCAAGCATCAGTCCAGCCATGGACACAGAGGCGCTCTTATGCAGGAGTGTGCGTGGGCATCTCACTCACGGGCAGCATTGGGTTATGGGACTCATTCGATATTGGGTTCAGGGGATAGCCAGAAAAGATCTGGTCCCTGAAGATGGGCAGGAAAGACAATGCTTATAAAAGCAATCCATCTGCTAAGTGCCAGATGAACAGTAGGGATGGTAAGTGCCACAGGGAGTAATGTAGGGAGTGAGGCCAAGAACGGAAGCATTCAGGGAGGTCTGCATGGAAGAGGAGTATCCTAAGCTGGGCCTCAAAGAAAGATGCTTGAATCCAATGAAGAAGTAATGAAAAGGAAAAAAGAAAAGGAAAGAGTGTACCAGGCAGGAGGAATTGAGTGAGAACAGCTGTGGAGTTGAAAATGGCCAGGGCAAGTGTTCTGGCTAGCTATTACCACATCATAAATCACCCCCAAATTTAGTGGCTTAAAATAGTAACCATTAATTTATTCTCTCTCATGGTTTTTGTGGGTCAGGAAATCAGGAAAGGCCCAGCTAGATGGTTCTGGTTTGGGGTGTCTCATAGGGTTGCAGTGAGAGGGAGAGAGTGGCTGAGCTGGGACAGTGGGGCCGGGGCTGGAGCAGCTAGAAGCTAGCCTCCCTCTCCCTTTCTCTCTCTGTCTCTCTGTCTCTGTCTCTCTCTCCATTTACGCAGTCTCAGGGCCTCTCCTGTGGACTGTCTGCATGGGCTACTTTGGGCTTCCTCACAGCATGGCAGCCTCAGGGCCACTAGCTGGCTTACATAGCAGCTAAGGGCTCCAAAGGTGACCGTCTAAAGAAACCCAGGTGGAAGCTATAATGCCTTTTAGGACCAAGCCTCAAAGTGAAATAATGTTGTCTCTGCTGAAGTCTCTGCTCCGTTGGTCAAAACAGTCGGAGAAGCCCACCTAGTTTGAAGGGGAGGGGACATAAACCCCGCTTCTCAATGGGAAGAATGTCAGCGTCACATTATAAGAAGAGCGTGTGGGCTGGGAGATACTGTTGTGGTCCTCTTTGGAAAATACAATCTATCACAGTTTAAGGAACATGCAGACCATCTTGGTTGTACCAAGAGGCATCAGTTTACCTGGGCTAAGGAATGCCCAGGTGGCTGGTAAAACGGGATTCTGATTGTGTCTGTGAGGTTGTTTCCAGAAGAGATTAGCATTTGAATTGATGAATTGAGTAAAACAGATTGCCTTCCCCAATGTGGGTGGGCACCAGCCAATCCTTTGAGAGCCCAAATAGAACAAAAAGGCAGGGGGGGCTTCCCTGGTGGCGCAGTGGTTGAGAGTTCCCCTGCTGATGCAGGGGACACGGGTTCATGCCCCGATCCCACATGCCGAGGAGCGGCTGGGCCCGTGAGCCATGGCCGCTGAGCCTGCGCATCTGGAGCAAAGGCAGGGGAAGGGAGAATTCTCTGTCTCTCTCTCTGTCTCTCTGTTTCCCTCTGTCTCTCTCTCTAAGTATATATATATATTTTTCCTACTTCTCAGGAGAACCCTAATATAGGGTCTATGTGGTAGCTTAAGGAATTAAGCTTGCAGAGATTGGGTGGGGTGAGATTATTGGGAGGGATGAATTTGAACTGGGCCTGAAGGCTAAGGGGAACCGTGAAGGTTTATGAAACGGGAGTGAGCTTTGCATGGCTTTAGGGGAAGTAAAATTTGGTGCTGCTGGGGGAAAGGGTGAAGGAATGAGAGCCATTTAGGGATGGCAACAGCATCCTATTGTTGACTCAGCTTGTGAGCGTCTATTACCCTTGGGTTGTTTGCTTCTGTGTCTGGGCTCATTCCCCCATTGGTATTGCCTTTTCATCTTTACTAACGTCAAAGTCATTACTTTCCCATCTCCAAGAATTTGGTACTTTGTTTTGCAGGATCATGATTTTCCTCTGGTCAGGAGTACTCTCTGAGGGTTCCCTTCCTTTCTCCCATGTATTAGCAACTACTCCTAATGCAGCATCAGCAGTTTTGATGAGCTCCCTCTAGGTCCCTTTGCCTGGGCCGCGAATCGGGCTAGGCGGGTGCTGGTCCTTATTTCAGGAGGCCTCGTGATGCCTGATGCCAGACTGTGAGCCACCTCCTGTAGAGGGAGCTCCCAGCACTGCCCCTTCCCTGGCTGCCTGACTTGGTAAAACTACTTAACCTGTCTGCAACTCAGTTTCTTTATCTGTACGTGGAGATTATAACAGTGCCTTCCCCGTAGAGTCAGGCTGAGGATTTAGCCAGATAAGCCATGAAAAACGCTCGGCTCAGAGCCCTGCCTGTAGTGGCCTCTCCATGAGCATGAGCTGCTGTTACTAAGGTCTGGAGAGGAGCGTCTGTTGCAGGATCAAAAGCTCCAGACAGGGCTTCCCTGGTGGCACAGTGGTTGGGAGTCCACCTGCTGATGCAGGGGACACGGGTTTGTGCCCCGGTCCGGGAAGATCCCACGTGCCGCGGAGCGGCTGGGCCCGTGAGCCATGGCCGCTGAGCCTGCGCATCCGGAGCCTGTGCTCCGCAACGGGAGAGGCCGCAGCGGTGAGGGGCCCGTGTACCGCAAAAAAAAAAAAAAAAAAAAAAGCTCCAGACAGTAAAGTAGAAAGAGTGCGGCCCCGCCAGCAGAGAATGCGTTCAAAGTCCAGCAGGGCCGTCTGCTAGGAGTGTGACTTTGGGTGAATCACTTCATCCATCCATCTCTCTGTCCATCTGTCCATTCAAAAACTGTTTCTTGAGTGTCAGTACTTTGCCTGCAAGTGAGTTCTGTGCTGAGGATTCGTCGATGGGTAGGGCAATCCCAGCTCCTGCCCTCATGAAGCTTAGTCTCTCAGGGAGGACAGATGCTGAACACGCAGTGACCTGCAGGCTGTGTGTTCATGGTGGAGGAACAAGGTGCTGACCCAGTGGGTCTTGCTTCCCCCACTGCACATTTGGAAATGTCTACAGATGCTTTTGGTTGTAAAGCTTGGGGGGTGCTACTGGCATTTGTGGATAGAGGCTGGGGATGCTGATAAACATCCCATAACACACAGGCAGCCTCCACAACTAAGAATTGTGTAGACCAAATGTCAAAAGTGCCGCCGAGGTTGAGAAAGACTGTGCTGTAGGAATGCATGGCGGGGGGAGGGCCTCAACGAGTGGGGGTGGGTGGGCAGCAGTCAGGGAATGCTCCCTTGAAGAAGTGACATCAGAGACCTCAAGGACGGGTTAGCCAGGTAGTGTGTATGTAGGTGGAAGGGGAGCTCGGAGAGTGGAAGAGTGTTCCTGGCAGAGGGAACAGCATTGCAAAGGCCTGGAGGCAAGAGAGAACAGGGCCCCTGAGGAAAGTTCATTGCTCCTGGGATATAGAGAGTGGAGGGGGTTCAGGGGACAGATAAGATGGCACGTGTGAAGCACATACTACAGGAAGCGCTCGGGGGCCTGAGCGTTTCCCGTGCCTTATCTCACTGAATCCTCACGGCAACCCTCTAAAGTATGTGTTATTGTTTTGCCCTTTTACAGGTGGTTCAGAGAAGTGAGAAGTGGATGGTCATGATGTTTCTGTTGCCGTAAAGTCCAGCATCAAACACATGTAAGTTCAGGCACCAAGGAGGGGCTCGTGTTGTGTTTGTTGATTGAGTGAGTGAGTGACAGAATGAATAAACCAAGCACATATCTGGGGGTCCTAAAGTGGAGCTGGGCTAAACAGAAATGACTGTCCCATGGGGCCTGGAAATTGAGGCACAGCCACAACTGTCCTTGAGACAAGCAAGGAAGTGTCCCAGCACCCAGGTGTGCTTCACCTGCAGGGCCCTGGAAGTCCCGGCTTCTCTCATTCCTTCCTCCCCGCTAGATGAAGAACACGTCCCAAAGACCACCTACATCATCAGCTCGCTGTCCTGTCACATCATCGTGGAAGGATGTGGAATCGGGCTGGCACGATCCACTTCTCAAAGGCCATATCGTTGCAGGGGGGTCACCTGAGGATGCAGTGACCTACATTGTGCCTTTTGACGACATGGCCTTTGGCATCCTCAGTCACCCAGGAGGAGCTGGCAAAGCGCAGGTTCCCAGACCCCACCCCCGACTCTGGGGGCAGGATGCTCTAGCAGTCTGTAGGTTGTAGATTTTCACCATCTCCCCGGATGACTTTTAGGCTAATGTGTGGGAAATGACACCACGAACCAGCAAAACAGCCAGCCTTTTGGCGGGCAGCCTGCGTCTCACAGAGGTCCCAGCATGTCGTGGGATGGCTGCATCTGCTGAGATCTGACTCTGTGCCAGGATCCAGGCTGAACCCTCACTCAGGGATCCGCAGGACGTGCTCATTTTACAGATGAGGAAACTGAGGCCCAGTGCATTGAAGTACCTAGCCATCCGAGCACGATCTCTGGCTCAAAAAATGAGACCTCATTAAACACAGGTGCTGAAACCTGTTTGTGGCCTGAAGGAGGTAATTTGGTTGAGTTCACCTTGCTGGATGGTGAAATAGCCCAGCTTTTCCTCTTTTTTCCCCCAGGTCATTTACTCAAGAGAAAGTCCTGTGGAGGTTATTGGAATGAGCTTGGGGAGATGGTGTGAAGCCCAACTCCAAGGGAGGAATGGAAGAGTCAGAGGGCAGGTAGGTCAGAAAACTCCAGTGAGGAGCTGGAACAGGGACCCAGCAAGGCTGGCATCCTTTGTCGGGGAGGTGATTGTCTGGGACCTCCGGGCAAAGCCGTCTTGTACCCAAGAAGCAGAGTGATGGCAGTAAGCTTGTGTGTAAACACAGGATAGCTGCAAAGAATGAGCCCACTGGGTTGGGTCCAAGACCCAGAAATGCCTCCAGAAATCCTTGTCTGGCACCAGGCAGTGTGTTGAGAAGGATGCATTGGAGTGGCATTGAGGGCTTTGGGCTGGGGATCCAGAGAGCTGAGTGACTTCCGGTTTGTTCCCTTTGCTGTGTGAGCTTGAATCAACATCCGTCCCTCTCTGAGCCCGTGTTTCCCTGTATGATGTTGGGTTTGAACCAACTGCTCTCTAAGGGTCTTCTTGTTCTAGACTAAATCCTTAACCTCAGGGCCTGACACAGAATAGCTGCTCAGTAAATCTGCGTTGAATAAGTGGATGTGCTTCTCCTCCTCCTTTGTTGGAACCGAGGTTGGCGTGGTATTCCACTCCTTCTGCCCACTCCTTCCCCACACATACAGACCTTCAGTGGTCAAGTGCTTTCTCTAGCGCCTGTGTGCAGCCTGTTTGACCCTCTGTCCTCCAGGCCACACCATCTGGCTGAGTGCCCCAGCTTCTTACTGCCCCTCCCTCCCTCCCTCCCGCCACCTGCAGCTTGTCCCTTTTGACCCAGCCCCCTGCAGTGCAGCCAGCGGGGTCTCCCTAGGACGCAGTCAGAACCAGCACATCCCTCTTCCCAAACCCCAGCTGCCCACGGCCTGCCCACTGGCGCCTCTCCCCGGTGACCCCACATTTGGCCCCAAATCGCCTTTCAGTCTGGTGCCCACCATTCTCTCAAAGCCTGGCCCCTTGGAGCTTCACAGCTCACCTGAGGAAGCTGGGAAGAGCAGGGTAGGATGAGGCCACCTCACTGTGGGCCCACGTCTCCAGTAACTCGTGGCTCTGCGATTGACTGGTCCGCAGATACACGTACGGTGCCTCGGCAGCTCCGCCCGTGATGCAGGACACATCACAATGTTATAACTGATGACCCATGGGTGAGGGTGACGGGGCAGGTGCAGGGAGCACCAATGTTGGGCCCTTTTTTTTTTTTAAATATTTATTTATTTGGTTGCACCGGGTCTTAGTTGTGGCTCGCCGGTTCCTCAGTTGTGGCATGTGAACTCCCAGGCGCGGCATGCATACGGGATCTACTTCTCCGGCCAGGGACAGAACCTACCCCCCCCCCCCCCCGCCCTCCGCACTGGGAGCGCGAGTCTTAACCACTGCGCCACCAGGGAAGTCCCTAATGGGCCCTTTTGTGGTCAACCCGAAGACGACAGAGCGTAGATCTGCGGGCAGAGCAGCCAGTGGGGAGCTCAGCCCTGTTTGTTGCGGCTGCTTCACTGACGAGTTATGTGGCCGCGTGAATCACTCAGCCTCTCTTAACCTCAGTGTCCCCATCTGCACGTGGGGCTGGTGCGACTCACCCCTCTCGGGGTTGCTGGGAGGATTGCCCAAGATAATGGGCCTGAGGTATGCAGGTGCTTTGCCTGTGCTGGACTCTGTTGTGGGGCGTCACCACGGAGGGCTGGCCCCCGTCCAGAGCCCGTGATCTCTGAATCCTTCCGCTTTCAGCTTCTCCCCATAATGGCCTGCGTGGCGAGGCTGCGTTTCCGATTTTGGCTCGAGGCAAGCATCGATCTGGGGTGTGCTTTGTGAGGGTGGATGAGTGGACACCCAGCCACTCTCCAGATTGGATTTTGGCCTTTAAATGATTAATGTGTTTAGGCTGCAAATAGTACTGTATGTCCCAGTGCCTCCGGGATGCTTGGGGAAAAGTCCGGTCCCCCTCAGCACTTTGGAACAGGAGGCCCGAGGCCAGAATGTGGTTCTCTTTGCTAAATTTAGGGCTGGGCACTCCTTCGTGTCAATAGGACGCTGCAGTGTTGGAGGTGGGGCCTGTCCTCTCTTCTGTTCAGGTGCGTTTGTGGTTTTGTTTCCTTCTTGGTGGACTGGAAGGAAGCCTGGGTTAGGAATTGAGATGTGGACTTGGGTTTTCACAGTCTGTTCAACTGGTTGTGTGACTTCTCCAAGTTCTGTCTTCCCGCTTGCAGAATGGAGACATCAGTCTCGCCCTGGAAAAGCTCTTTGGGAACTAGGAAGCAAGCACAGGGCAGGCACTTCTGGGTTTGGTGGTAGACTCTGTGCACTGAGTAAAAATGGCATGGGGCCATCTACATCTACATGCTCTCATGCCCACAGAGGGGGCATAATGGGATGTCATTTAGCTCCGAGCTCATGCTTGTCCCTGAGCCCAGGGCAGAGCCTCTGGGTCTCAAAGATGCTCCCCTTCCTGTCTTCATCCCTTGGTACCCACAACAGGCCCAGCACATAGTAGGCGTTCAGAAAAATGGTCATTGGATAGATGAGGGCACTGCTGCGGTGGTGAAGGCTGATTACCCACCCATCCCCACGAGGAAAATGCACTGCGTGAAAACATCCCAAATACACCAAATCTTGCCTGTAGGCGCCCCCCGTCCTGTGATCCTCTGAGGGCAGGGACAGTGGTGCGGAATTCCATTCTATTCATTTAATTTAGATGCTCACCCTAGCTCTACCCACAGAAACATCCATTAGAGCGAGCAATGCCTGGAAGGTCTTTGTATGAGGACAGAGCTGACAGGTGTGGACTGGTAGGAACACGGTGCCCTTGCCACCTCCAGGGCTGCAACTGTCACCTCAAAATCTTGGAACAACCAGACCCCTGCGTTCAGGGTCTTTCCCTCTAGTCTGGCTCACTGGTTTGCAAACTTGACTGGACCTAAGAGTAACCCACACGGAGTTCTGCTTTCTAGACCATTGCAACAGTTAGGATTATCCAAGGACAGTTGGAGACTGGGTCACACGCCCATCCCAGGCCCCGTCTCCCCTGCCACTGCGTTAGGCACGATTCTGCTGTGTACACACCCTTTGATCACTGCTGTAACCTTGGCACCTGGCGCCATGCCTGACATGTATCATGTACGATAACTGCCCAATAAATGTTGCTTGGTTTACCTGGTATATTAATTAATGAAGCAGAAGAACCTCTGACATCTCAGTGGCTTCATATTAAAAAGGTGTATTTCTTGCTCATGCAAAGTCTCTTCCCCATCTGGTGACTCTGGGACCTCGTGGTTCTGTCATCTCCACTGTGGCCCCACAAGTGTCCTGTGGCACAGAGGGAAGAGGAGGGGAGCAGAGCGTCAGCTTTTCTCTCTTTCAGCCCAGAAATGCGTATATCCCCGTGGCTCGTCTGCCAGGGCTGGTCGCACAGCCCCAAGTCAATGGCAAGGAGGGCGGGCAAATGGAGGGAGCCCCCTGGGCTCTTAGGAGCCTCCCCACTGCTGCACCACAGCCGAGACTCCACCCGCAGATGGCCCTTTATGGTCCAGCTCAGGCTCACCGGGCAGCTGAGCGTGCCTGGCACCGTCCGAGGCTTTGGCGGCTCCTCCCTCACACCCTCCTCCAGCACCGCAGGGACGGAGAAATGAGTAACTCCACTCGGCAGGTGAGGAAACTGTGGCTCAGTGTGGTTGACCACTTGTCCAAGGTCACACGGCCACCAAGGAGCAAAACCAGGACTCAAACACAGATGTGTTTCTTAACTCCAACCCCAGTGCTTTCTCCACCTTGGTCCAGATGTCCTGTGGGCACAAGCGTCCCGGGGATTCAAGGCAAAGAAGGGATGAAACCTGAGACTCTTCGGGAACATGGGTCGGGAGAGACGGGGGGAGGGCCAGATGGGGGTGGGCAGCGGCCAGAGGACTACGTGTACCGCCAGCTTCACATCGTGTTGTCCGGGAACGAGGCCCAGGACTGGGGAAAACAGCTCCTTGCACGATGAGAGGTGAAGAAAGGAGGTGCCTTACAAATGTGACTCAATGTACTGGACGCTCCGGAGAGTCGTTTAGATTTGGCCTCATCTTTGAGCAATGAGGACTGTCTCCGAATGCCCTCAGGTTTTGTATTGAAAGGAACATTTCCTCCACCCCACAGAGAACTTGTTATGCAGAGGGATTTTTTTCCCCCATCAACTTCTTTTTTGGTCTAGTTGAATGCCAGAGGGGATAATAAATATATACAGTAGGAAGCAAAACAAAAAAAAAAAAGAGAGAGGGGAGGCCTCACTTTTCAACAAACTACCTTCAACAAGTACGTTCAGACTTGTTGACAGGTCTTTCTCTGCTCCGCACAAACCTTTAAGAGGCTCTGTTCTGAAAACAATAACGACAGTTTGGAGACATGGAGCAATGGAGTCGGGGAAGGGATGATCCATTTTTATCTGGGGGAGCCCTGTCCGTAGTCCCGATCACATCCTCTCTTCTGGTGGGTGTTAGCCTTGGTCAACAGCCGCCCTGCCCAGGCCTGTCTGGAAGCCTGGGGAGTCAGCTCTGTTAAGCAGCTCTGCTGAGTGACTCAAGGAAGACCATTCGGTCACCAGGCAGCTCTGACTGTGAGAACGTTCACCTTCCTACTGACTCCACATCTGCCTCCCTGGCCCTAGACTTACACCCCCTAGTTCTGCCCCGTTCGTCTTTCCCGGGACAATCTACAGGGGCACCTGTTTGATCAAATTTCTCACTTAGTGTATATAAAGTAGGTCGTTGATGTGGTTCGCAGAACCTGAAGCCTTGAACATCAAGACTTTTCAGGTTGTGTTACATCAGGTCGTAGGTGGCAGCCATCGCCAGGGAAGTGTGGAAGCCCGGAGGACAGGACTTAGGTCCTGCAGCCACACACGTGGCCTCGGTGTGCATGTGTGCTGGTTGTGGAGGGGGCGTGGAGTGGCAGAAGCTCTCCCAGAAATGCATCGCTCTCACTCTGATCATGTCGTAGCCTGCTTAAGCCCACCCACCGCTCCTGACACCCTCGGGATGGAATCCAGCCATCCTCATGGGACTTCTGAGGCCTCTCCTGAGGGGAAATGGTGCTTCATCTCCCGTTATACAAGCTCCCACTTCATCCTGCAAACGCTGAGTTGCTCGAGTCGCCTCCACGCACCGCACTCCCTCCCCTCCTGCTGTTCCTGCTGCCTGGCGCACCCTTCCACCCACTCGTTCGTGTGCACACGGCCCTGTGCAACTCCTACTTCTCACCCAAGATTGAACTCCAGCTCTCCTCCTTCCAGAAACCTCTTGGGTCGTCCTGGCCTAAGGTAGCATACTTTATCCGTCCTGGCTGGTCTCAGTCTCGCTTGGGCCTGTGAGCTCTGGACCTGGAGGAGAGGATTTCCTTCCAAGCAGCATGGGGCCCAGTTCCCAGGAGCTCAGCAGACAGGTAATGATGCAGTGAAGCCCGCACATCCCCCACGGTAGCTCACGTCTCAGATTCCATCATGCAAGTCCACAGAAATACAGGATTTGGTCCCTGGCAGCTCTCAAGCTCAGGAGACTGCTGAGTCCACAGTCAACAGAAAGATGCCTGTTTTGGGTAGAAAGTACAGGAAGAGGGCCAAGAGGACAGAGGCCATCAGGACTCATTCTCTTCTGATTTGCTTTTCTTGAAAGGATAGAACAGTATTAAAGGAAAATAATTAAAACGAGACAAAACCCAAAACTGTTTTGTTCTCTATCTTTTCTCCTCGTTCTTCACATTTATACATAATTTTATGTGGTTGTAATCAAGGTGTTGGCAAACTTTGCATTTCCCCTCCTAAGGTTTTCCCCCAGGGGGCCTAGCCTCAGGCTCCACCCCAGGGAGATGGGGTGGGGTATTTCACCATCTGCGGCAGCCCCTTTCCCGAGCCCTCCCCTCCTAGAGCTTGGGCTCTGGCCCTGTTCCAGGCCTTGCCCCAACTCCTCCTCTCTCCACCCTGCCCCTGACACCCCAATACCGTCACCCTGGCTTTATCCTAAGGGGGAGGGTACATGCGGAGCATGCTCAGTGTGTTACCAGGAAAAGCCCATATTGTGCTCACAACAGCCCTGCAAGGTAAGCACGATTTCCCCTGCCTGCAGGTGTGGAAACGGAGGCTCGGAGGGGAGGCGTCTTGCCCACCAAGCAGGCCTTCTCACTCTGAGGCCTGGGCCCTCGGCTCCCCCTGAATCAGCGGATCCCACGTTCCTGCTCCAACCACGTGGCCGGTACCTGGTTCTCGCCCAACAAACTGGACCGACCAGATGTCTGACGCCCATGAGGGCCCAGTTGTCCGGTTCAGGGGTGAGACGGGTCCTACTCCTGAAGTCCCTGTTTCACGAGAGCCAGGAGAGTCTAGGCTGAGCGCACAGACGGGACCATTATGCCGCTTACAGGCTATAACCTGGCAAGTGTCTCAAGCTCTCCATGTTTCAGTTTCCTCATCTGTGACATGGGATCTTGTGAGGATTAAATGAGTTGATAAAAGCAAACCACTTAAAACAGTGCCTGGCACACTACCAGTGCTACATAGTTGCCATTTATCATTGTCATTATGCTAATTATTATCTCTCTGACTGTGACATGTCATTTCTAGGCAGAATGTGCTCACGCCTCCCCCATTGGACTGTCTGTGACTTTTTTTTTTTTAATTAGGGGGTTGAGGTCTCACAGGCCATGAAGTCTTCCTGATAGATAACATTTATTGCAGCTTTACTATGTGTCAAGCCTTTTGTATCCGCGTCTAACAACCACCCGGCAAAACAGGTATTATTACCACCAGTTTTCAGTTAAGAAAACGGAGGATCAGCCTCCCACGCTGGCCAGAGGCAGAGCCCGGAATCAAACCAGGGTGATCTGGTGTCAGAGCCCTGAATCTCTCTTTCATCCCCCACACTTCCACTGGAAGATGCAGTGTTCACGCTGGCCTCTCGTCCTTGGGGCTTCTTTCTGATGGGAGTGCAGTTCTCACTCTGATGACATGCCGCCCTCTTCAGCAAGGAGCAGCGGCTTTGGGCCGCAGGGGGTGGACTTGATTTTCCAGATTGTCACTGCTGTTGGCCACAAGAGGCTGGGAAGACCAGGACCCTGTCCCCTGAGTCCTCAGGACAGGTCACCGTGTTGGCCACAGCACTCCTCCCCAGGTCTCTGGAAAGTTCTCTTGGGGAAGCTGGAGCCGAGACGCTTTCTCTATCCTCCCTCCTTTTGCCTTCTTCATTCATCACCAAGTATGTTTTGAGCCCTACTATGTGCCAGGCCCTGAGATAAGTGGAGTAGTGCGTGCAAAGGCCCTGTGGTGGGAGGGAGTTAGGTGTGTTGGGAAACAGAGAGGAGGTCAGCGTGAGCTGAAGCTGGGGAAGTGGGAGATGAGTGCGGAGAGGTGGGCGGTGGCCAGAGCTTGGTGGCTTCCTCTGCCCTGTGGGGAATTGAGGTTGTATTCTAAACGTGGATGCCCTCGGTTGTTCTGAGGCTGTGAGACCCAGTGTGCACTTCTTGGTGGCCCCACCCACACCTACTCCACCCACCAGGATCCCTCCGTTCTTGTTCTCCCCATCCCCTTAGCTACTCAAGCTAGAACTGCAGAGTCATCTTCAACTCTGCTCTCGCCCTCACCGTCTGTTGTCTTATCCACATCCCCTTCTAGAAGTTTCTCAAACCCATCCCTTATTATCCAGCCCTGGGCCCCTGCTTTGGGTTCAGGTCAGGGTCAGTTTCTCTCCCCTCTGCATGACCTTGCTGTAGCCATTCCCCTTCAGCTGTCTTCAACCTCCAGCGGCTCCCCTGGAATCCATCCTTCACACATGCCCTCAAACTAAAATCAGGCTGTGTTATTCCCCACCTGCAGAACCTTCCACGGCTCCGCACAGTCTAAGCTGTGCCCTGCAGTGTGGCAGCCCCTAGCCACAGGTGGCATTTAGATGTACGTTAACTAACGTGAAATAAAATTTTCAATGCACTTCCTCAGTCCCATGAGCCACATCTCAAGTGCACAGGAGCCATGTGAGGCTACCGTATTGGAACGCACAGATACAGAATGCTTCCTCACCGCCAGAAGTTCTGTTGCACAGCACTGGGCTTTGACAAGCTAAAATCCAAGCTGGTTAGCCTGGTATTTAAGGCCTTAAACAATCTGGCCCCAAATAGCCTGTTCTGGTTCATTTCCCACCAGCCCCTCCTGTGCACACTCAGTTCCAGCCACATCACACAACTCTACAATGCCCAGTCACACTTGTGTTAGTGTCTTGTGTATCCTTCTAGGATTATGCAAACACATGCAGATATGTATGGTGTGTGTACATATGTGTGCCTGCATGTCCATTTTCTTGTTTCTCCTCTTTTCTTATACAAAATATAGAGTACTAAAGTTCCTTTTGGAACTTTGATGAAAATGTTATAAAGTTTAGATTATGGCGATGGTTGTGCAACTCTTAAAGATACTAAAAGCCATTGAATCATCACTTTAAACAGATAAACCTTATGGTAAGCAAATTATATCTCAACAAATCCATTTTTTCTTACGAGTGCTACATTTACTGATACAGACTGTTTTGTATCTTGCTCTTTTCATTTCACAGTTTAGCCTGGAACTCTCTTCCAATGACTGTATACAGAGCTTCCTCATTCTTTATGTAGCTGCAGATTATTGCATTGTGTAAATGTTTCATTGTTATTTACCACGGCTCCAGCTGACAGACACTTGGGGTCATTCCAGCCCTTTGCTGCTCTGGACAATGCTATAGAAGTAACATGTTCCCTGTGTGGGCTGGTGTATCCGTAGGACAGATTTCTACAAGTGGATTGCTGGGTCAAAGGGTAGCTGTATTTGTCATTTTGACAGATTGTGCAAACCTCTCTCCAGAGGGTTGTACTGATTTGCCCTCCCACTGGCAATGTACGAGAGTATTTGCTCCCCCAACCTTCGCCTACAGCTTGCGTCAGACTTTTGAATGGTTTATCAGTGCAGTTTTAAATTAAAATTTTCTTATGAGGGAGATTGAGCAGATTTTCATATGTTTAAGAGCCCTTTGGGTTTATTTGGGAGGAATTGCCTATTCATGTCCTTTGCCCATTTCTATTACGTTGCTGGTCTTTTCCATCTTGATTTCTAGAAGCACTTTATATATTGTGGCAATCGACCCTTTGTCCATGATGTAAGATACACTTTTTTCCCCCAATTTGTCATTTGCCTCTTGTAATTTCATTTATGTATTTTCCCCCACATAGAAATGGGAAAGATTTTTTTATCTTGTTAAATTCAACACTCTTATCTTTTCTGACTTTTGGATTTTGGATGATAGAAAGACCTTACCCACTCCAAAGTATTAAAGGAGTTTGCCCAAGCTTTATACTGATAATTTATGGGTTCATGTTTTTGTTATTAAGTTAGAATTTCAATCTTCTTGATCCATTTGGCATACAGTATAGGGTATGGATCTAATCATATCTTTTCCCAAATGATTGCCCATTCGTCCCAGTGCCATTTATTAATAAGTCCATTTGAACCCCACTGATTCGAGATGTTGCCTTTATCGTATACCAGCTTCCTATATGGATTTGAGCCTATTCCTGGACTTTCTATTCTGTTCTGTTGTTAACACCTGCCTCTTTATTTGCCAGTGTCACAGTGGTTTAATGACTGAGGTTTTACGGTATAAATCCAACTTAAATCCACCTCCTCATGATGCTTTCCAAGATATCCTTAAACAAATGGGACTTCCTGTCTCCTCTGATCTTAATGTACTGTATGTCTCTGACCCCCAACAGATTGCAAGCTCCTTAAAAGCAGGGCCTTGTCTTCTATAACTGCCCACCCAAGGTGCTTGGGGTGGGGCCTGGCACAGGTCAGGCCACTGACACCCACATTCGTCCCTCTTGTCACAGTGATTGCCTTTGAGCATACAGGGCTGTAGTTTCTGGACATCACATTTTTCCTTGTTTGAAAAGCAAGACACAATTTCCCTGTCTCCAGCCTTCTGGCATTTCTCCCAGAGTCCTCCCAGATGTCTCAGGACCTGGGCTGGTGACTCTGCAGTGAACTTGGGTGTCTTTTTAGGACTGGATGCTCCTCTTTGGACCCTGGACACTCAAGAGCTCCCGGGGGCTAGCCTTTCCTTTCTCCTTTCGGACTTTGGCCCATGGACCCAGCCCTTCTGTATCCAGTGGGAAGTTCCCTCCCTTTGTGGTGAAAGTGGGGTTGGAATCCTGTTTTTCTTTCTTCTGTCAGCATGACAAGGAGGGCACTTTGCCCTGCTTTTGGAGTCCACCCTGCACTGAAAAGTGTGCGATGGAAAAAAGCCTTTTCTGTTGAGCCTAGAGATGCTTCCTTAAGTCTGGGCCAGTTCATGACTATCTGCTCTTTTTAAACATCAGGCCACTGTAAGGGCTGTGCACCCTAGTTAAACGTTTTGCAGCCTATCCTCCACATGAGCCCCTGCACCAGGTGCCAGGGGCACAGTGATGCCCCATCTGCCCAGGGAGAGCTGAATTTCCAGCAGGGCACCTGCACAGACATAGAAAACACCAACGGCATGGTGTTCAATATGACAGCGTGTACACTGGGGGGCTTTTTTGGTCCCCAGGTCCCTTTCCTGATGTAGAGGTTAGCACGGCGTGGCATTTTCTCAAGCTGGGGTGGCCTTGAGCCTGTCTAGTGCAGCTCACCCCCACATTTTACCCATGACAACACTGAGCCCCAAGGAAGTGACAGCACCCCAGGTCCCCAGCAAGTCAGACTCCAGGCTGAGAACTGCGGCCCGAGCCTATGTCACTGATCTTCCACCAACCTCACAGTTTTCTCTCTCTACCTCCCTCCCAACCAAACCAGCTCCACGGCCAGGCACCATAAACCTCACAAAGATCTCTTAATTCCCTGTATTTCCCACACACAAGATCCAAGGCAGCATCACCTCTCACCTGGATCATTTCAGTGCCTCTGCTTCCCCCTCTGGTCCTCAGGGAAGCCAATGGAATCCTATAAAAATGCTGTTTTGATCAGGTCACCTTATTGCTTAAGAACTCTCAGTGGCTCTCTATTGCTTTTTTAAAAAATTCCTTAAACTCTTTATTTTGAAATAATTGTAGATTTGCATGCAATTTCAAGAAATCATAGAGGTTCCACGTACCTTTTGAAACCCAGTTTCCCTCTATGGCACTATCTTGAATCACTGTTCTTGTGCCTTTTAAGATAAAGATGGAGATTGTTATTCTAGTTTGACCCTGGAGTCAGAGAGATCTGGGTTCAAATTCTGACTTCACCACTCACTGGGCGACCTTGACAAGTTATTTTGCCTTTCTGAGCTTCAGGGTTTTGGGGGTATAAGATTTATAATAAAAATACTCACCTCAAAGAGTTGCTTGAGTCTTAATGAGATAATACATACAAAGAGCTTAAAACAGAGACTGACATATTGATTGGCATTCGATAAATGGGAGAATGGCTTGGAATGGTCTGGCCCCTGCCTACCTCTTCCTGCTCACAATCCTTCTTGCTCTCTCTGCTCCAGTCACACTTAACTTCTTTCTGATTCTTACTCTTGTCCTTCTCCTACCCCACCCCAGGACCTTTGCAATGCTGTTCACGTTCCTTCTCTCATAGTGCAGTGTGTTTTATTTTCCCTTACAAGTAGTGATTTTAGCATGTCAATGTCTAGTGATATTTGGGGTTTTTTGTTATTATTCTTCTCCACTAGACTACGAGTCCACAAAAGTCAAGATAATGTTTGTTTTGCTCACCAAAGTATCCCCAGCACCTCGCAGAGGGTCTGGCACTGAGGAGGGACCCATACGTATTTCTCATCTGAGTCAATGAGCAAATGGCAGGGGTGGGTGGGAAGAGAAGGTGATGGTGGGGATGGTGGTGACGATTTTATTAGCAAACATCTATTGAATGGCTATTGTGTGCCTCACAGTACGCTTGACACTGTGTGAACTCTCTCATTTAATTCACTTACATTTAAAATAACCTCCATCATTCTCTACCCAGGTTTATTTTTTCCTTGGCTTTTTATCACTGCCTGATATTATATGTTTATTTAGTATCTGATTTCCTCAATAAGGTAAACTTCATGAGCTCAGAAATTTAGTTTTGTTCCCTGCTGTGTCCCTAGAGCGTAGAACAGTGCCTGGTACATGGTAGGCACTCAATGAATATTTGTGGAATGAATGAATGATCGCGTGAAATCTGTGAGGCAGGTACAATTATGACCCCACCCTCATTTTAAACATGAGGAGATGGAGGCTTGGAGAAGTTAAGTACCTGGTCCAGGTGAAGGCCAGAACTGGGGCTTGAACCTGAGTCCTCTGACTGCAAAGCCCCTAAGTTTAACTGTGATGCTCTCCTGCTTTGGGTTCCCCCAAACAGACACTGAGACCAGGATTCAAGCTTAAGTAGCTCATGTGGGAGGTGATTCCAGGAAACCAGGAGGGGCGAGGGAAGTGAGACAGGGAAGGGAAGAGAAGGAGGCCAGCAAAGGGTCATCATCAAGCTGCTTGCCCTTGGGACCGCTGGAGCTGACTCCCACCAAGGTAGTCTGGTTGCTGCTAGAGACCAGCAAGCTCAGAGTTATCCTGCCCAGTGGGCGGGGGAGCTGGAGAACTCACACCCCAGCTCCCATCAGCCACTAGCTGAGGGCTGCTCCTGGGAGGAATGACTCTCTAGCCTTGCCCCACGGATGGGCTGATGCTCCCCCGGTCAGACAGAATTTCTTGCAAAGACTGGCACTCATTTGCCAGGGGACTGCAGTGGGGCACTACCAGCACCTCTTTCAGATGCCACACAGACTCTCACCCTCAAAAGGTTGCTGTATTTTCTCCAAAGATGACATTTAAAGACCACATATTTATAGGAGAGAAGCCCTTCCTCCTCCCTCCCCCAGGCTTGGCAGCTCTCCTCACCCACACCCTCTTGGTCTCACTTCTTGGGGTCCTAATATCCTTCAAAGTCTGGTTTAGATCCCATCCTAGGTCCAGGCCGGAGGAAGCCCCAGAGATTACTTGCTGCACCTTCTGACTCTGTGAGGGGCTTCATCGTAGCTCTGGTGGAAGGTCATCCTGGCAGGGCTGCAGTCTGACCTCTGGGGGCCCTATCCTACCCTCCCTAGTCCTACAGATGCTTCTGGTCCCTTTGCTACGTCATGGTTCATACGTGTGGCCTAAGCACCCTCCTCTCTCTCCCCAGCTTGCGCTGCAGATCCCATCCCGATGGGGTTTCCTGCCTCCAACTGCATTAGCTTTTCCAGCAGCCACCTTGGTGTATATTAAGCCTAATCTGAATCCCCAGGGTTCTGCATCCAACCCCTGTCTTCCGAGGCAGATGGAGAGTCCCCGATGGGAACTGGAAGGAGTGCATCTTCACAACCACAGTACAGAACAGGCTCTTGGTCTGTGTTGAATTTCATCTTGATAAACACAGTCCTGCGGAAGAACACACTTGTCCCTCCCTGCCATGCTGGTTCACGGTCAGCCCAAGCATCATTTTCTTTCATGGAGAGGTGGAGTTGAACACATTTCCCCTATTTCTATCTTTCCTCCTTCTGTCTCACTCTGTGCCTCCCTTCTCTAACTACAGAACCAGCTACAATTGCCCGATTTTGCTTTCCTGAGCATTTGGGTTTGGGTCTATCCCCTTTCCTTAACCCCCTTCCCATTCCACTAGCCCCTGTTGAGGAAGAGGATTCATACACATTCATCTCTGAATCCTGCATATCGTGCAAGGGCCTGGCTCACCGTTGGTGCACACACACCAGATAACTGAATGGATGAGTCCTTGGCTGGGGCCAAACCCCTTCTATGGCTGCACAGCCACTGTCCTTCCTGCCTCCCTCCCCATCTCACTTGACACACCCACGCTCCAGGCACATCAGACCCCTCACCCCCACATTCTCATGCCCCGTCTCTCTCTCTCGTCTCTCTCTCTGACATGCCCTTGACATGCCCCTCGTCCCCTTGGAGAAATCCTTCTGGGACTGGAGAAGAGGCAGCTGGCCTGGCTCTTCCTTTGTCTAGATCATTGCCTTAGCTGATCCATGCCCTCGCTTGTTCAACTGCAAAATGGGAATAGGAAAATGAACTCAGGTCTGGCTCCTCAGAAGCAAAGCCTGGGATGGGCATTCTTGTGCATGGCATTTACTGAAAGAGTGCTCTCAGGAGAAACCTGAAGGGGAAGGAGTGGGGCAGGACAGGGAAGGGAAAGGTGCTTGGCAAAGATGTGGTTTCAGGACAAGTCCACCCTCAGCCTGATCCCTGGGGGAGCCCTGGAGGGTGAATTGCACCATAGAGGCTGTTGCTACCTAGTGGTTCCCATCGTCCAAGGACCATATCCTCTGGAGAAGGGTGCAGGTGTGAGAAGCCAGACCCCAGAGAGCAAGGGGCTGGGCGTACCTGCCAGGTAGAGGGCAGGGTGGTGCATCAGTAGCGTCTGCTAACAAACCCCTGCCTGACAGACTCGTTGGGAGGATGAAATCAGTATATTCAAAATACTAAGAATAGTAATCGACACAGTAGAGTTCAGCTATTGTTTCTGTCATCTGTCCTCTTCAAAACCCTGTAAAATTCCACCTCCGAAGTCTTCCTCACTGGCTGTCTTGAGAATTAATCATCCGTCCCCTGGCTGCCTCAGCACTGGGTGTTTTTCCTTCTCATTTAAGTTTTAAAACTGCACAAATAAAACATGGGAGATTGTTAGTGTAAAAGATTCTCACAGAGCCTGAACTATACCGGGTATACGCAGAATGTTCTCTCTGCCCTCCTATCTTCCCCAGAGGAAATCCCCGTTCAGTCTCCGTTGGTGGTATTTTGTGACTCAAGTGTATTGATCAACCTGCCTTGTATTTGGGGAGTTGGGTTTTCCCAGCTGCATTTAGAGACCCTTAATGGGAGGGATCCGGCTTGCCATTTCCTCTCCCCTGCTCAATAAACATTTGCTCAGCTCAGTCTCCAGAGCTTCTAGAGGACAGGATGGGGGTGGGGCAGGAGGTCGTCAGCCTCCTCTCCTTGGAGATTCCGACTGTGGACCTGAGTCAGCCCAGGAATCTCTTTACAGATTCCGGTACCAAGTTCTCCAGGTAGGTGAGATTAAAAATGTGTCTGAGAGAATGCAGTTTTAAAGGTGGCTTCTATCTGATGAAGACCTTGCTCATCAATTTATTTAGATGTCCCCTCCTTCTTGCTTAGTAGGAATATCATTTTGTGTGTGTGCATTGAATGACTTTTACTATGACTAAAATAGTAAGACACAGTCCTTGTGGGGGATTGGAAAATAAAGTTGGCTTTAATCCCATCCCATCAAAATCACTTTTGAGGGGCTTTCTCGCAGTCCTGGGATCACGCCATCCTGGCCAGTTTAGCTCTCAGCCACTTCTGGCCCTGCCCCTCTAACAGGCCACTGGGGACCCGCACTTCTTTCTCTTCTTGTTGTGAACTCAGAGATGATGAGCCCACCAGCTCGCCAAGCGCCGGTCACCTCCCTGCCTCTTCTTCCTGGTCTGGTGGAGGGAAGCGGCCATTTCCCTCTTTATCTGCTGCCAGTTCTGTCGCTCAAGAAGTCTTCAAGCTGCAAGGGTCTGTCAGGGGCCTATTTTTAGTAGAGTGGGACTTCTGGGCATCCAGATCGCCGAAGCTCCCTCGCTACCAGATGCTCTTCTGAGCTGTCACTGGAACCCCCATGTCCTCACTTCTCACACACTTGTCACTTCACATAAACTTTGCCACAGCCGAGCAGTTCCTCCCCCCTCCACCATTCTCAAATGAGGAAACTGAGAGGGGGCTTGTCTAGGTTCCCATGTGCAGTAGTGAGCCCAGTGCCTCACCTGACCCCCCCATCCTGTCCACTCCACTCCCACGGCCCCTTGTGCCTCTTAGGTAGACAGGGCCACATTCTGCCGGAGACAGAAGGGGCGTGTGTGTCTGTGTAAATAGATGACATTGATCTTTCTCCTGCTAATCCAGAGGTCATAAGCTGCCAGCCTGCTGGCCAAAAACCTGCCACAGCTATACAGTGTTTGCTCCTCTCAGAGTTTTAAATTTTTATAAATTGTTGATGACATTTACAGATCAAGAGTATTCACATAAAAATCCAGATGTCCGGCTTCTCTTGAAAAAATAGAAAAATGGTGGTCTAGACTCACATCCCTGCTTGGCCAACAGTTGCATGGAGCTGAGTAGCAGCTGTACCCATTTGACAGGGCAGATGCCACAGTCCCCACCACTCCTTGTTACCTCCCCCAATAGAGCCAGTGTCAGCTGCTATTTGTCACCTCACATGCACTGTTGCTTTTTCTTATTGGTAGATTCCAGAGGAGAGAGCCGTAAGTCAGAACCAGCCCACCTCACTCAGTATTGCCTGGTCCTTATAGGCATTCTCTCTGCTGTCCATCAAATCCCTACCAAGTCATCCTTGCAAATCCCAGAGCCTTAGCACACAGTAGGTGCTCAAGAGTAGCTACCATGTGTTGCGTGTTTACCTTGGAGGAGGCTATGGAATTATCACCCTTTAAATAAACTAACAGGCTCAGAGAGGTTGAGGGCATGCCCAAGGTCACCCAGCTGGTGAGTTTTGTCACTAGGACTTCTGTGGTGTCGTTTACTTTTACGCTGAGTTGCCCCACCTGTTGCAGCTTTTCGCACCCATTTCTTTTGGCTTTCAACTTGTCTGCTGGTTTCTGAAGGTTTCATAAAAGAAATAGTAACTAAAGCTGAGCCTTGACGCTATGACTGGACAGGGACTGACTGAGAGAGGGAGAAAGGCATTTTCATCACAGGAGCAGAAGAGAGACAAGAGACCTGGTATAGGGCCAAATGTGCATCATGGAGGGGAGTTGGAAACCAAGGTGGGAACAGAGTGGAAAGGGCACCTGGGGCCAGAGCAGGAAACCTGGAATGGCAGACCGAGGCTATGGGACTTCCGAGGGCACTAGGGAGCTATGGAAGGTTTTACAGCAGGAGCAGATGTGATCCATGTCTGGCTTCATGAAGGCTAGTGTGAGAGCTGGATGGAGGCAGAGAGGAGGCAACTGTGAGAATCCGGAAGAGAGGTGTTGGGGCCCTTCAACAGATTCCTGAGGGACTGTGGAGGCTCCGTCAGTGAGGACTTGGTGATGGGAGAGCCTGGAGCTGGTCATCTGGAGGCCTGCAGTGTCATTCAGTGGGATGGGGAAGGGGGGCGTCCGTGGGGAGATGTCCTCTGGGCACCCGGGGAGAGCAGAGGGCTGCAGCAGGAGATGCGGTGCTGCCTGCCAAGCCAAGTGTGGAGCAGTGAGAACGGAGCGTTCTGAGCCAAGAGCCTGGAGACACCTCCTCTCACACCTGCTGGATTTCCTTTTGGTCACGGCCTCCCAGGCCCCCTCTTCCCTCTATGCCTAAACCCCCAAGAGTGAATATCCTCTGCGCCATCCCAGGGCTTCAGAGCACAGGCCGTGATGAATTTGGGCCCCATGAATGGTAGCAGGATCCCAGCTGTTCCTAGGAAGCAGGCTTTCCAGACACCTAGAGCCCAGGGTCTCCCCCACACCCTAGCTCCTCTTTCAACAAACCAAGGCCTGGGGATGGGGCGTTACCATGGTCCGGCCCTCCCTGCCCCCCCCCCCCCACCTCATGGGGGCCCATCTTCTCTCTTCCTGCGAGCAGAGCAGTGCATTTGGCTTTTTATAAAGACAATAAATAAATAAGCAAGTGGGCATGATTAATTGATGGCGTGGAGCAGACTGAGGCACTGGGAGTCAGGTGGCCCGGCCTCCTGGTGGCCCTAGGCTTTTCAGCGACCTGCGGCCTGTGCCAAGGAGGGGAAGCCTGCCTTGGGGAAGCGCTTTCAGTGTGTGCCTGGGGCGTTCACCTTTCTCCTTCGCAGGGCCTCTGTCCTGGCCTTCTCTAGGCTCTAGGCCAGGCCAGGCTGGAGGCTGGGGGCCCACAGGTGCTCCTGCACTAGCCCCATTTTTCTTGGGGTCTGAGTGCCCTCAGGCTAAACACCCTAGGATTGGTCCAGCCAGCCCCTCCCCTCAAAGCTAGGTCTCTCATGTACCCACTACACAGCCACAGGTTCCAGGTGTGTTGGGAATGGAGGGGTGGGGCACCCTGACCCAAGGGGAAGGGAGGGAAGGGGTGCCCCCAAGGGCCAAGCTGATGGTGGGGGGTGGCGGGGCGGGGTGGGGTAAGGGGCCGGTCGGTACCGATGGAGGTACCTGAAGGCGGAGCCCTGGGAGAGGCCAGAGACCCCTCCCCGGGACACCCAGCACGTGCGCGTGGGGGAGGGCGAGGGCTGGACAGCGAGCTCCGGTCCTGCAGGGCGCTCTCCGTGCAGAGTTTGGGGAGGGCCGAGGGGGAGCGAGCGGGGGAGGAGGGAGCGGGAGGGGAGGAGGAAGGGAGGGAGGCGGGCAGAGCGCAGTGCAGCGGTGGCAGAGGCGACGGCGGAGGGAGGGAGGCAGGCGGGCGGCGGCGGGGCCGCGGGGCGAGGCGAGCGCGGGGCAGCCGCGGCACAGGAGCCGCAGCCTCAGCGGGGCCGGGCCGGGCCGGGCCGGGCCGGGCGCGCACCAGTGGCGGCGGCAGCGGCAGCGGCAGCGGCAGCGGCAGCGGCAGCAGCAGCATCTCATTCGCGGAGCCGGCGCAGGTGAGGCAGGGGCGGCCGGGCCCGGGGCTCTGGGCCTCCTCCCCTCTTCCTCGGTCTCTATCTCCCTCCTGGCCGGCTTCCCTTCCACGGGCGCTCGGCCCCGGGACCCCTACCGGGCGAGAGCCCGAGCCGGAGCGCGTCCTGGGTCCCCTCGCCCCGCGGAGGCAGGCGCCTTGTCAGCGGTGACCTTGAGCGGGCACCAGGCGCGGGCGGGGCGGGCCGGGGTGGGCGCCTGTGGACCCGGCGCCTGCGGGCGCGGGGAGGGGGCGCGCCGTGTGCCTGCCGCGCGCAAACTTTCAGGGGCTCCGAACAGCCCCTGAGCGGGGGTGGGGGGGCGTTCAGGGCGCTAGAACCCCCCCAATTTCTTCCTTCCCAGCTGGCTCTGACTTCTCTGTCTGTCTTCCCCCCCAGTATTGGGGGGCCCCCTTTCTCCAGGCCCCGATTCCTGCAGTCTAGGGACGTGAGCAGAGCTATGGACGTTGACCCGGGGCTGGGGGCTTCTCCCCTCCGCAAAGGCGGTTTCCAGGCTTCTAAGGGCTGGAGCGCTGCAGGACCCTCTGCCTGGTGCTCTCTGCATCTTCGGCATTGCCTTTTCCTGACGCCCCTCTCCCTGACCGCAACCCTTCCTCAAGCACCAGGAGTCCCCTACCTGGTGACACAAGAGCTCCAAAGTCGCACACTCAGGTGGACTCTCAGATCCGAAGCTTGATTTTTCAGCCCAGCTTCAAAGGGTCCTTGAGAAAGTGGGCTCAGGCAGGTACCCCCCTAGGGCCCCAAAGTGGGTCAGTATGTACCTGCACACCTGGACTCATCCCAGGGCCTGGTCACTCTGAAGCGCTGTGGTCTCTGGAGAAACTATGTCTGGCTATCGGGTGTGTCTTAGTATCCTGGATCGTAAGTCTTTGAAAAGGGAAGTGAGGCCCAGAGAGGGTGAGCCAGCCTCAAGGTCACACAGCCAACCCCAAGAAGGAGCAAGAACTGGGCTTTCTTATAGGGGGTTGGGGAGGGATGGAGAGGACTCCTGTTTGGTTCCTACACCTGGGGGATTTGGGCTCTGTCTCTTACTAGCTGTGTGACCTCTGACAAGTCATTTCCCTTCTGACTCACTTTTCCCGTGTGTAAAATGGGGGTAGCTACCTCACAGGGCTGTTTTGATGGCTGGGTTAATATTCTTAAAGTTCTTACAGTCATGCCTAGTACACGGTCTGTGTGCAAAAATTTTTGGCTACCAACATGTGAAATTTCCTTTCTGGGCCTGGAAGGGAAGAAACCATTCCCATCCTCTCCCTTCTGCTTCTGACACCTAGACTTAGGTGGGTTCTCCCCTGTGGCTATGTGGGCTGCTGGGGAGCAGCATCTGCTGAAACCCTGAACCCCTGTGCCCTGTACGGAATGTTCAGTGGTGGCAAGGGTCCCAGACCCTCAAGCGCCCTCTGGACCTACGGGTTCGGCTAATGTAGGCTGTGGTTTCTTGCTGCTTCCATGGGGAGAACAATCCCTAATTTCTAGCTGGGAAATGAAGAGAGGACCTTGCTGCGGCCCCAGGAAGACTCCCCCCTCCTCCCCACAGTCTCATGGGGGAGCATCAGCCTCACCTTCCCCATCTGACCCACTCTTCTCCCTACCTCTGTGAGATGTCATTCCTTCTCTCAAAGGTACTACTGACAACAGAGGAGATGGGGCAGGGGGAACTCATTCATTCATTCATTCATTCTCCAAGCCTTGATTCATGCCTTCTCTGAGTCAAGAGGTGCTTGGAAATACTGTGAAATCAGCCATGTCTTGTAGTTATAAAGCTCCTACCAGGTGCCAGGTACCTGCTGGGCCCTGGAGACACATTCATTCATTTGATAAATTTTTATTAAACACTTAATATGTGCTAAGCACTGTTTGATGTGCCAGGGAGACACTGGTAAATAAAACAGATCTGGTCCCAGCTGTCTAGGGTGACCATATAATTCGCCATCCAAACCGAGATACTTTTGAGAACAAGAGCGGGCATTATTAATAATAACACCAGGACCACAGACATGAACCAGGACTGTCCAGCCAAACTGGGATGCGTGGCCATCCTGTGACCTCGTGTTTATACATCAGTGTTCGCGGAGAACTGTTAGTGTTTTTTGAGCTTGCTTTCTGCCAGGCTCTGTTAAGCACTTTCAGGTTATCATTTGATTTAATCCTCCTGGGGCTGTGAAGCTGCTGTTACCATCTGCATGCAGCTGGTTAGTGGTGGGGCTGGGACCACCTCTGCGACTTAACTGCTGGGTCGCCCTGCCTCCCCAGAGATGGACAAGACCCAGGGCCCACGGGCGCTCTCACTCTCTCTCAAAGAGGCTCACAAACGACTGTTAGGAACACAGATGCTGTAATAGATGTGCCGCGGGGGGCAGACGGAGGCACAGGTTCTGCCTGGAAAAGTCAGAGGCAGCTTCCTGGAGGAGAGGACCTTTGAGCTGGACCTTGAAACATGAGTTAGGATTTTGATAGACTATACAGTTGAGAGGAGGGCATCCAGGCCCAGGTTGCTAAGGCTTGGAGGTGTGGGTTATGTAAACTGGAGCTACCACCCCAAGATAGGTCTGGGTCTAACTGTGACAGGACCAGAGTTAGATCTGAAACACCAGAGCCAGTGAAGATTAAGTCCGAGACTGGTGTGCTGTGGAATTTTAGAAGGATGCTCTGAAGATGTGACTGTTCTAGAAGCAGGGTGTAGAGAGACAATTTGTTGTACTAGATTTCCCTTTGAAAAGAATTTATAACCTGACCTGTACTGTGGAACAATTTCAGGGAAATTGTTTCGTTACATAGAATCACTGCAGAAGAATTTTACCATCATCTGTAGCAGTAAAAATGTTTCACCAGGCAAAGTGATTGCTGACAAGAGAAATATTAACCTACTTAAGGGAGAGAGTGTTTAGTAGCATCATTTTCAAATAAGGAATGTGCTCATTACAAGTTAAATCTTTTCTATTTGTTAAATCACATCCCAAAACTCTAACTTCCTCTTCTCCTCCCTCCTCTCCATGTCACCTCTGTCACAATATAAATCTGCAAATATCAATAATAAAATGGTATTTCTATAGTAAAGTCTTATTTCTTAGACTTTTCATTAATTCAGACTGGCCTCCTTTCCTATCCCCACCAATGAAGTGGAATTATTAGCTGTATGTTATCTGAAAATTTGAATCCATTAGTAGAGAACAAGAACAAAGGGGATCAAATTGGGGCCTTGAGATTGGAAAATGAGGCTTGAAAGATTTGAGAAGCAGAAGAGAACTTGATGGAAGACAGGGAAGGAGGAAGGAGCAGGGCCAGCTCCGTGGGCGTGTGACCTGTGAGTGAGGCGGGGCCCTGTGCTGAGAGTGGCCCTACACTTGATTTAATTCTCTGTGGTTGCCATATTGAAATTCTTAATACTTTTTGAACAGGGGACCCCAAATTTTCATTTTGCATTGGGTCCCACAAATTATATAGCCAGTCATGGGAGGGAGAGAGGAAGAGAGAGTTGGGGGTAGGAAGACAGAGGGGAAAAGATAGAGCTAAGGGAGAGAGAAAAGAAAGTAACATTTCTAAAGCTCCTGCCATATGCCAGATGCTGTGTGAGACCATTTTCCATGTTTATCTACTTTATTCTTCATGACAATCCTATGCGGTAGGCAATATCATCCCTGTTTGAAAATGTAGATTTTATATGATTCAGGTGTGGTAAGGCCAATAGACCAGGAGATGACTGCCATTGAAAAGCCAGTTTGTGACTCACAGTTCCCAAGAGGAGGGGGCACACCACGCCATGCGAGGCCACACAGGGAAGCGCCAGTGTCAGTCAGGAGGCCGAGGGAGCAGAGAAAAAAACACCCACAGGAGCCTTTATTGTGGTTTCCACGGAAAGGAACAGGAGAGGCAAGGTAAGCAGGTTTAGGTTGGGCTAGTTAGAATAATTTCAGCGAGCTCTGGGGCATAGGGACTGTCCCTAGTTGTCTGGTATCTGGCCCTGGGGTGATTAGGGCAGGCAGAGCACATGAGCTCCATAAAGGAGGTGGCGGACAGGAGCATGGGAGACTGTCCATGCTTTCTCTGCCCCTTCCCACCTGTCCTCACCCCAGCAGGTCATAGAACTGTAGAGCTAGGATATCCCTTGAAGAGTATCTGGGCCAAGTCCTTGATTTCACAGAAAAAGTGAAAAGATAGGTCCAGAGAGGGAAAGCGACTTCTTCAGGGTCACACAGCATTTTGAGGGGTCTGAACTAGACCTAGAATTCATGTCTCCTGCCACTTGAACTACTACTTATTATTGTTTATTTCTTCCTAGAGTAGAGTTAGGACTAAGCCAGATCCACCAAACTGAACATGGTAGGGTCTGAGTTCCTGTCTCACTTACCGTCATATCCCCAGGGTGCCTGTAGCAGTAGGTGCTCAATACACTATTGTATCAGTTTCCTAGGGCTGCCATAACAAATTAGCACAAACCGGGACACTTGAAACAACAGAAATCTATTCTCTCTCAGTTCTGGAGGCTAGTAGTCTGAAATCAAGGGGTCAGCAGGGCCGCACTCCTTCTGAAACCTGTAGGGAAGCTTCTGATGGTTGCCAGTCTTTGTTGTCCCTTAGCCTGGAACTACATCACTCCAATTTCTGCCTCTGTCTTCACACAGCTGCCCGGCCTCTGTCTGTCTCTATTTTCAAATCTCTCTCTCCTTATAAGGACAACAGTCATTTTAGAATAGAGCCCACCCTCATTGAGGATGACCTCATCTAAACTTGATCACATCTGCAAAGACCCTATTTCCAAATAAGGTCACGTTTACAGGTGCCAGGGTTAGGACTCCAGCGTATCTTTGGTCAGGACACAACTCAATGCGCAACAACAATGAACCAGAGTGAGTGAATGTTTATGATTTGGGCCAAGAAGGAACTCCTCTCGCCCCCAAGATTAATACCAGTTCTGAAGAATCGAAAGTTCTTTAGAAAGAGCAAACAACTACTGTTCAATCCACATCTAGAGAGAAAATCAATCCACATTTAGAGAGAAAACAGCCCAAAGTGTACACATAGCATCTCCCTGTGAGCCAGCTTGCTTGCCCCGCAGTCCTGGTGCCATCACTTTCTATCCTGCCTCTGTGATCCTGGGTGAGCGAGGGGCTTCAGCTCTCTGTTTCCTTATCTGTAAAACAGGATACCATGCCTACCTCTTGGGTGCTTTTGTGAGGAATAAGAGGAATTAAGATAAGTGATTCTTAGAACAGTGCCTGGCACACAGGTGTTACTGTTAACCACCATCATCATCTTGTAACTTACATAACTTTTCCCGTATCTTTGTGTCTTTCAGTCTTCTTCACAGCAAGCCCGTAATATGGCTCTATAAATGCCAGCTTCCTTTCCCCATAAGGTGATTACTCATTGATGAAGCCAGATCTCAAACCCCGTCCTCGGGTTTCCAAGTTCCAAGCTGGCCTTACGGTGTGGCACCTGCTCCGGTAGCTGGAAGCCCACTGGTATGAAGATGTTGCTAACCGATACTTCCTGGTTTCATGGGGTTGGGAGGTCGGAGAGGAGTGATGTGTCAGGCCCTGGTAGGGGAGGATGTGAGGGGAAGGGGGCGGTACCCAGAAAGGGGAAACAGCCTCAGTAGCCGTTGCCCCCTTGTCACTGTGCTTCTCAGAGGTGGCACAGACTGGGTCTTTTATTTTTAACTTTGCATCCTCAGGCCCTGGCACATAGTAGGTGCCTAATAAATGTGTTGGATGAATGGATTTCCTATAAAACACAAATAGTCCCTGCCCCCCACCCAACAACAACAACAGAATCCTGGGACGAGGCCCCCTTGCCTAAGCAGTGATGGCTGTCCACAACTCACAAGTGGGCCATCGATGTGTGAGGAACTTCAAAAAATGTGCTTTTGATGCTATTTGAGGAAACTGGGTGAGCTGTGAAGGCTGGGGGTGTAAAGAAGGTCCAGTACGTAGGTGGGATAGAAAAGGCACAGAGTGTGATGAACCGGCATTGGAGAGAGATGCCACGTTGAATGAATCCCCCAAACGTTGTCATCAGCAGTAGATCAAGAACAGGAGGCCAAGGGAGTTCTCGCTCAGCAAATCAATGCAAAGGGCAACCAGCTGAATTCCGAAGTGACCACGTGTTTTTATCGGCACTGATTCACATTTGACTGTTTGGTAACATCACAGTAGTTAAGAGTGCCTAGGAACAAATTCTGGACAGACCTTTAACTAGCTGTGTGACTTTGGGCAAGGGGCTTAACTTCTCTGTGCCCGTTTCCTCAGCAGTAAGAGAGGAGAATAAAAGTAGTGCATGGGATTGTTTTAAGAATTAAGATTTGTAGAGTGTTTAGCAAAAAACCTGGACCGTAAATATCATCTCCCTCCTTTGCTGTCTTCTTCCTCCTCCCCAACCCTTCCTCTTCTCTCTTCTTTGTAATGTATTAATTGAATTAGTCATTAGTGCTATGGAAATATTTCCAGCTCCTTACTTTCTAGGTGCATGGTAAGTGGAACTTCCTTGCCTGTTTTGATATCGGTTATAGCTGTGTGTCTTGCTTTGGCCAGTGAACTTTGAAAAGTGACACGTGTCACCCCTGGATGGAAACTTTAATACCCACATGCTGTTAGCCACTGCCCCCTTTTCCTCCCTTGGCAACCGAGGCAGCATGGAGACAGAGCCTCCCCCAGCCTGATTCCTGAGCGAGGGTGACGCAGAGCAGAGCCCTTGGCCAGACCGTGATGGACATGCAGCATCAGTGAGAAGGGAGCCTTTGCTTTAAGTCACGGACACTTTGCTCTTGTTTGTTACTGCAGCACAACCTGGCCCGTCCTGTCTGATACGGGCAAGGCGTGAGTTAAAATAATGACAGCTTGTTTAAAGATATGTTTGTCTTTTAATTCCTTCACACGTAATGCCAAAAATTGTGTAGTGTTTGAAGGTGCTGTGAAGACAAAACGTGTGAGAACCACTGCTCTGTGAGGCGAAGGCCAGTCTCCCTAGCACAGAATATGTGGACCTTACCAATTTCACCCCAGCCTCATCTGCTTCTGTCCCACGTGGTCCATGCTCTGCCTGACAAGTCCTCGGCATCCTTGAAAGGGGCCACGTACTTGCACATCTCCAGGCCTTTGCCCATGCTCTGCCTAGAATGGGGCATCCCCCAGGAAATCATGTCACTTGATGAGTGGCTGTGGAGGGTGACAAGTGCATGGGGGGAGAGGGGGACATTTGGTTTGTCCTGAGAGACACAGAAGACCAGAATTAGGACTGAGAGTGAGATTGCTGTTCAATGTGAGAGAGGATTTTAGCCATTAGGGCTTGGCCTGGCACAGTAGCAAGCTCACCACACTGGGGAGCTTCCACGTAGAGGTGAGGTATCATGGCTGAGGTTTCAGGTCAGCAGAACTAGCGTAAACTTTTGAATCCCCTCACATTTGACTTTAGGTGAGATTGTCCAAAGAAGGTGGATCTTGGCTGCAATTCTCTATTTCTTTTTCCCTTTTAAAAATAAAAGTAGGGGCTTCCCTGGTGGCGCAGTGGTTGAGAGTCCGTCTGCCGATGCAGGGGACACGGGTTCGTGCCCTGGTCCGGGAAGATCCCACGTGCCGCAGAGCGGCTGGACCCATGAGCCATGGCCACTGAGCCTGTGCGTCCGGAGCCTGTGCTCCGCAACGGGAGAGGCCACAACAGTGAGAGGCCCGCGTACCGCAAAAAAAATAAATAAATAAAAAATAAAAGTAGCTCCCTCCCCACCCCAAATTATAGACATGTTACATAATGATTATATAATTATAAACAGTATTGGAAAGTATAAATGAAGTAAAACTTAAATGAAATGCTGTAAAACAGAGCTAACCTCCATTAACATTTGTCAAATGTCCTTCCAGACATTTGTCTGTGATTGATAGGTAAATAGATAGATATTGCTTTTTTCTGTATCTTCTCTCACTCCGTAATAGAGTATGGACATCTTAAATATCAATAAATATGCCTCTGCCTTGTCTCTTATAAGTGGCTCTGCCACAATTTATTTAATGGATCCTTTCCTGATGGGCACTTAGGTTTTGTCCTGAATTGTGCCATTATGGACGACACCGTGATGAATGTCTTGTCCTTGGACCCCTGGGCATGTGTCCAGGCATCTGCTGAGGACACATTCCTAGAAGTGAAGTTGCTGAGTCAGGCAAAACTGTTTGGGTTGAAAACAGAGACGAGAGCCGTGGTATGATCAGGTAGAGCAGTCCCTTCTGGCAGAAGGGCAGCCTGCAAAGGGTCCGAAGGAGGAGGGAGATGAAAGGGAGGTGGTGGCTGGTCTGGAAGGCTGGAGAGAGTGGAACAAATGGGGAGGGCAAGGAGGGGGCTGGTTTTAGAGGCCTCCAGTCCCGGTTTCGGGTGAGCCATTCCCAAGGCAAAGGCTAACTGTGATGGCAGTGAAGATTTACACGGAGCCAGATAATTACAAGCGTGTTCATATGCACGGGTCCATTAGAGCCTCACCACCACCGTGCAAGGAAGGTCTCTGTCCCCATTTTACAGAGGAACAAAGTGAGGCCTGGAGAGCACGTGGCCAAGGAGCTGTTGTCTCCATCTGCAGTGTGTGGGCTCCTGCAGAGTCCAGACCTTTCCTCTGCACACACCCTGGGCTAGCTCATGCCTCCCATCTGGACAGATGCCACCTTGGCTGACAGGCCAGCTCTTTCTCACTCTTGGAAAGGAAGACTGATTGTCGGCGACTTCTTTGTGAAGCTTTTCCTCGCAGCCCCTCACCCACGCCCGAAAGCAAGGCAGAGCTGCTCAGGGCTCAGAAGGATGTCCTGCAGGCCATCGCCAGAGTGTTAACTCTTGTGTTTTCACTGTTGAACCAGGGAGTCTGCTTATGGCTTCAGTGAATTGGATCCCCTGACTCAACTGACAAACAATATGACCCTTTCTTATCTCACATGATCAAAAGCTCTGGAGTCGGTTAATTCAGCAGATCACGCCATGCCATCAAAACCCACAGTCTTTCTGTCCTTCTCCTCTGCCGTCATCATCCAAAAGGATTCCTCTGTCCCGAGCATGCCCTGCAGATGCCACAGCATCCAGGGGACAAAGGGCAGAGGCATCTCTGTGTGTCTTTTATCAGGAGGAATTCTTTCCCAGAAGCCCCCACCCCCACCCCACCCCCACCCCCACGCCAACCCTTCTGTCTCATTGGCTACAATTGGGTCACGTGGCCGTGCCTAAACCAATCACTGCCAAGGGAATGTGACTAAGGGCTTTAAAGGACTTATCTCTGCATCAGTTGGGAGCACAGGTAGACACCCAACACAGTCAGGGCTCTGCCAGCCAGGACGGGAATGGCCACTGGGGAGGCAGTCCCCAGGGGCTGCCCAGCTGTGCTCACACTCCTGGCTCCTCTGCTAGGCTGGGAGGTGTGAGAGGTCAGGGAATTGAGACTGACTCCTTCCTGTGTCCTCTACAGGCTAGCACAGGGCTTAGCACGTGGTGGATATTGAGCAAAATATTGGTTGAAGGAATGAATGAAATGAATCAGTAGGTGTTTCTGGAGACTCCATTGAACCCTGACATTTTAGGATTCTCTGTGCACCAGCAATGCCAGTGCTCTGTCGACTGGGGCATGGGGTGGTTTAGGCATTTCGGAAAGTATAGGAATGGCTTTGTCCTCAAAGATGTTGTAATTTGGTTGTAGGGGAAACACTAGAACCTAAACAATGTGTAGAATTGGGTCCTGGACTGTGGCACTGACCGGACGTGTCATAGAAGGTAAATGCCTCCATAGGTGCCCAGAAAAGTAGGACGAGGCCCGTTAGGGACCAGATGCTGTGAAGGGCAGAGGTGGGTGGTGGAGAAAAACACAGTGTGCTCAGAGAGTGGGTGTGAGTGTGGTGGATATGAGGCAGTGAAGGCACCCACTAGGCCTGAAGGGGACTTATTCCTGAAGGCCTACTATGTGCTGGGCATCGTACTTGTACTTATTTTGTCATATCTTTCCTGTGTCTCTATGAAGTGGATCATTTTATCCCCATTTTGTAGACAGGGAAGCTGAGGCTCAGCGGGTGAGTTTGCTTGTCCGACATCACAGAGCCAGGAAGTGGTGGAGTTTGGCTGAGAAAGCAGATCTGTTCTGAAAAGCTGGCTCCGTTCTGCAAAAGGGCCGGAAGGCCTTCGAGGGCCCACCTAAGACCAGCAGGTGGTGGAATGCATGGGATAGGAGAGCCTGGAAACTGGCAGGAGGGCCTCGAGAAGCTTGGTGCCGTGCAGACAGGGGGAGAAACATCTCAGTGGAAGAGGTGTTTATGACAGGATTCAGGGTGGGCCTGAGGTGCCACGGTCTTCAGCGTCGAACCTGACTTCACATCCCTGATCTGCCAGTTAACAGCTGTGACCTTGACAGGACATTTCCCTTCTCCATACCTCAGTTTCTCCATCTATAAAATGATAATAATTAAGTATGCGCCCAGTGCCTGGCGCATAAGAAGAATTTAATAAGTGGAGCTATTACAATGATCAACATTGTGGTTGCTGTTGGTTTAGGACTTGGTGGATAATCCCATCTAGAGGTGACTCCTTGGTGAGGGGTACTGTGTTCCAGCTCTGCCTTTGTCACCACCTCCACATTTGACCTTGACCGCATACCCCACCAGCCCGGCTCTCCAGGCTTCATCTGCAAACTAAGGGGGTGGGCCAGTCGAATTCTAGCATCCTCCTTGTTCCAAAAGCCGTACTTGTGTGAGGTGAAAGGGGGAGGCTGCAATGACAAAAGGGATCAGAATGGAGTGAGGGGGTGTCGGGGATGCCTTTGTTCTGGGAAAGCAAAGGAAGGGAAGGGCAGTGGTTAGAAGGAAGAGCAAAGAGGAGCCAGAGCAGGCCAGCAGCCAGCAAGGACCAGGCAGGTGTGCAAACCGGAGGCGGGCAATTTAGAGGTGGGCAGAGGCAAACTGCTGAAACCAAACAGGCAGAAGCACGTTGAGAACAGCTGCGTCTGACACCTGCCCGCGTTGTGGGAGAACCAGAGAGAAAGAGAAATCAATCACAACTCTTCCCGAGGTTTAAAACCTGGGGGGCAGGGCATTGAAGAGCCTGTGTTCGAAGACTGAAATTGAATTTCTCCAAAGTTTGCAGGAACACTGCAGTTATGCCTGAGAACATGTCTATGAAATCCCCTTGAAATCTATTTTTGGGCACAAGGTTTTATAACCAGAGTCAGAAATTGAGTGGAAGTGTGTGGGAGGCTGACCCTGGACAGTTTCCATGTTTGAGAGGAGGGGAAAGAGTATTTTTAACTGTAAACACCCTTGTCTCCTACGGTGAGACTGGGGAAGAGGCAGTTTCACCACTTTGGGTTTCTCACCCGCTGTCATGTTAAGACGGCAGCTGTCTTTGACAGAGTTGTTAAAGTTCCTTACTCAGAGTGGGTGGCCAGGGGCTGGGGATTGAGCGGGGGAACTTGCCTGGGACTTTTGTGTATTGGAACAGAGATGTACGAATCTTCATTTGCCAGAGGCTCCTTCAAATCTATCTTGTGCAGTTGTCCCCGTGCCCAGGGAGCTGTGTCTGGCTGGAGATTTCTCCGGCACTGTTGTATCAGTTCGCTGTTGCTGTGTAACAAACTGCCTCAAACTCCTGTGTCTTGAAGCAATTGGTTTGTATTATTGTTGATGAATCTACACATCAGCTGAATGGCTTGTACTGGGTTCCCTCGCATGTCTGTGGTCTGCTGTCGGTCAGATGGGCAGCTCTGTGATCCTGGCAGGCCCTTTCACAGCTGTGGGGGTGGGCTGGCTCTGGGCTGGCCTAGGACAGTCTCCACGGGACGGCTCGGCTCTGACCTGTGCCGTGTCTCTTCCTCCAGCAAGCGTGCCTGGGTCTGTCCATGTGGTGTTGGCAGGGCTGTGAGAGACAGCAGAGGCACCCAAGGGCTCTTGAGACCTGGGCTCAGAATTGGCACAGTGTCACTTCCGTTGGCCAGAGCAAGTTAGAAGTCACCCCAGATTCAGGGATTGGCGAAATATGATGACACCTCTTGATGGCAGAGTCGCACTGGCGAGGGCTGGGATCCAGACAGGCCTCTAACTGGGGCCGTCAACGCCTTCAGTCTGCACACATGCCAGCGCCAGCGTCGGCCTCTGGGCTGTCAAACGGTGGGTGGTTGTCTCTCTTTACAGTCATCCTGATGCTCAGGAGTCCCTTGCTGTGCACAGAGTTTTCCACAAGCGTCTTACCTGTGGAATCAGGAAAGTATATGCCCACAGATAATGTGAGATCAATTTTCACTCCCGAGATGGGCAAAAATTAAAAAGTTTGATGCACTCCAGTGTTGGTGAGCATGTGGGGGAAATAGATGCTCTGTCTACTGCTGATCAGGATTTCCGTGCCATTTGAGGGGGCAACTCTGCTGTATTTCTTAGAATTAAAAATACATGTAAAGGTTAAACGCCGTATGGTATGAGCATCTCATGGATGAACTATTAATACATGCAACCACCTGGATGAACCTCAAGGAGTGGAAAAGCCCAGTCCCAAGGGCTTATACGCTACATAACTCCATTTAGGTAGATGGGTGAAATGACATAATTATAGGGATGGAGACCAAGTTAGCGGTTGTCAGGGGTTAGGGATGAGGAGAGGGGCATGCAGCATAAAGGGGAAGTGCGAGAGGGCCCGGCGGGGCTGTTGCAGTTGAGTGTCTTGGTGGGGCTGGTGTTTTCACAAAGGTACACGTGATAAAATTGCAGAGAGCTACACGCGCACACATACACACCCGTATGACTGGTGCAGTCTGAGTAAGCTCTGGGGATTGTGGAATGTCCATTTCTTGGTTTTGACGTTGTGCTCTGTTTATGCAAGATCCTGACTTTGGGGGAGGCTAGGGGAAGGGTGTCTGAGTCTTCCCTGTACATTTCTTTGCAACCCCCCTGTGAATCTATAATTATTTACAAATAAAAGTTAAAAATAAATACACAGGCTCTCTGGCCTGGTGAGTCCACAGTGATGCTAGTATCTGCCGTACAGCATGGTCCTGTGCACCAGGAGGCTTATGCAGATGGTCACCGAACATTCTTTGATATCAAAGCATTGGAAATGACCTGGAAACAACCTGAATGTATCCTTTCACCTAAGAATCATCTATTGAGTACCTACTCTGAGCCACGCACTATGCAGGCTCTGGGGACATAGCCATGAGCAAAGTAGTCCAAGGCCCTGCCCGTATGGGTTCACATTCTACTGACTGTCCCACCACAGGGAGCTGATTCAACCTCAGAGTAGCTGTGCCAAGGAATCTCGTGTAACAGAAACAAAGAGGTGAGGTGGATCCCAGTCTCTGTGGACTCATGTGGTTCTGTCTCCAGACCACATCACTGTGAGGAAAGAGCAAGAAGCAGAATCAGGCATTTGGTACGACATTTATTTAGAAAAGAACAAAGAACCACAGTCAAATAAAGGACGGGCCAAGCTTTGGTGTGTACTTTGCAGGCTGTTAAGTGGGCCCCCCTACCCAGAATGGAAGGCCCATGAGGGCGGGGAGTTGTGGCTGTTTTGCCCTTGCACCCCGGCCTGTGCAGGCCTGGCACATAGGAGGCACTCAGATATCTGCTGAAGGAAGGAGTGAATTGTACCCATTTTACAGGTTGGCCAATGGAAGTGTGAGGTCCTTAGTGATGATATACCGGGTTTACCCCTCGAAAGAGCTGCAAAGTGTGGATCGAATACCCTTGACCTTGAGGCTACCGCATACTTTTCTTTCACACATTTCCCAACCCCAGGAGGCTACGATTGTCAAGTCTTAGGTCTTCTTGTCCACACTGGCTGTTGGTTGTGGAATGAGGTCATCCTTTTGTGGTTCGTGATATAGTGTGTCAGGCATGCCTGTGCCATTATCTCATTTAATCCTCCTATTAATCCTGTTTTGGGGGAAACATACATTCACACATTTTCTATCTGATCTCAGGCCCCAGCCCCTCCTGTAAGTTTTCAGGCACACGGTGCCAGATGGCTGGAAGCAGAAGAGTCCGTTATGGGACACATAGACATTCCCTGGAGCTTGCGTGAGTGGCGGGGGGGGAGGGGTGGTGGTGCTGTGGCACGTGCTCTTTATTCTCTGCTCCCCCCTCAGCCCATTAGTGAGCCCACCATGTATCCTGGGGTCCACGGGGGCGGCTCCTCTCGGATGGGAGAGCCTCTGCAGCCTGCTGCGTCCCTTCATCTCCATAAGCCCGGCATGTGGCTTCGAACAGAACGGCAAATAGACTCTTGGGAACGATTGCTGGGTTGATATGGTTGAGATTTTTTAATGGCAGGTGCTGAATTTTCAGTCACAAGTAACACTCGTACAGCACTTAGCTTTTAAGGTAAGAGAAGAGCGGGTTCACTTCCCTTAACCCACGTGGCAGTTTGTGTGGTGGGATAACTTAACCAGTGAGGACACGGTTGATGAAAGCAGCTCACTCATTCACTCACTCATTCATTCACCAAACATGTCTTGAGGCCCTGGTTTGAGCCCGTGGCTGGCCCTGAACGTGTGGTTCGACCCAGCGCCATTCTCAGGATGAGGAAGCACGGACACAGTTTACCCAGTGTCACCTAGGAATCTCCATCCTGGGGGGTCACAGCACACGATTTGCTGGGGCAGCTTCCTGTCCCTACCCGAGGACCACAAACCATCCTTCCAAGTGCTAGCCAAGACAGTGAAACTGAAGGTGCTCTCGGGGTCACTGAGGGGATCGGTTCAGACCAGGGATCCCCTGGAATGCGGGCAGCCAGTCGTTGTGATCGTGACCTCCATGTGTCCCGTCATCCGTTTCCTGCCAGGTCCCCTCAAACATTTATCACCCAGTTGCAGGAAAAAGCTGCAAGGCCAGATGACTTGTCTGCAGCCAATGAGCCTCGGCACCCACAAAGCAGAAATTAATGAATGATGGTTGGGGAGAGAGGCAGGGAAGAGGACAGCAGCTATTTTAGGCTCACTCTGCCAAAGCAGAGCCTAATGCCTGCATCTGTGTATTAACTCTGTCTGCTCTCTGAGCAGAAATCGAAGTCACGTGGGCTTGGGTTTTGTTTGCTCGCCAATTCCAAGCTCCTCAAGTTGGTACATCTTGTAAAAATATGCAGATTTTAAATTAATAAAAAGAAAATAGAGCCACTGTAAAGACTGATTCCATTCCCACTCTCTCTTCCTAACTTATTATGATTCATCAAAACCTTCCCTGAGCCAGCCAGTAAAATAGACTAAGGTCAGAATGACCTGAGTTCAAATCTCGACATTCCCACTTTCTGTCACATGACCTCTCTGGGATTTAGTTTTCTCAACTGTAAAGTGGGGGTTGGAAGGTTAAGGGAGATACTCTGTGGGAAAGTTCCCGGCACCTGTGACTCCTGCACTGACGTTAGACTCATATACACAAAGAAAACCATTGCCCCCCCGCAGCCTTTTCCTGGGATGAGTGTGGTCTCAGGTTATTGAGATTTGGATGTGAGCTGCTGTGTGATCCTGGGGAAATTAACATCACTGGGTTCATCCACTGGAGACGTGGGAGGATGGAAAATCTCCATCCTTCTGCCTCAGTGTTCAGGTCTGGGGCAGAGGAATGGAAATTAAATGTTCATTGATTATCAGATGTTGCTGAGCACCTCCTAAGTGCATTCACAGGGAGACCGTGGGGACCTCCTGGTGACTTCCGCTGCTGGCCCTCGGCACTGGGCTGACGCATCACGGAAATGGACCTGTGTTGGGTGTGGCTGTTCTCTGAAGAGTGGCAGTTCATTGTCATGGATAGACCTGAGCACTCCCCCTCCTGGTGTTTGTGTCAGGCTCTAGGTAGAGGACCTGGCTAGGACAGGAGACCTGGAGGACCCGGAGAAATAAATGTGAGTTGGGTGCTAACAGCAAAGGCTGTCAGGGTAAAGCCCAAGGGATCTACAGAGGGGCTGCCTTGGTGGTGGGTCCAGAAAACCACAGCTGGAGCAGCCACGGGGCCCAAGCCCTCTCCTGGCCAGATGGACCTGCTGGTCTGGTCCTCCCGTAGCTGCTGGGGCATGTGGGGCCTGGGAACCAGCAAAGGGAGAGTGGCTTAAAGTGATGGCCCCAAGGGCCTGCCTCATGGTACTCAAAGCCTAGAATGCTTTCCTTCTCGGCATGATCCATTGTGTGGTTATTTATGAATGGCACCCTATGAACAGTCCTGGGAGGTAGAGATCTCTCTATCCCCATTTTGCAGATGAGACCCTGAGCCTCCAGGAAGCTAAGGAACCTTCCAGAAATCACAGAGCCAGCAAGTGGCTCAGCCAGAATCCACCCCCCCCCCAGCCCCACCCCAAGGCCTGTACTGCTTCCATTCTTATTTTTAAAGAAATATTCCCATTTTTACTGGAAAGCATCTGCTAGGAAGAAGTGGAGGCCTGGAGCAGGGCTTCAGAAAGGGCCTTCCCCATGGACAGTGATTCAGTGAAGACTCAGCAAACACTTGTCGGCTCGCATCAGGCCGTTTGGGTGTTTGGGAGTCACAGGTGGACGGAGAGGAGCTCAACAGGGGGTTATGGACTGAGTTTAAAAGTCATGATTCAAAGGCTTTTCTAAAATGGATTTGGGTATGTTGTAATTCAAAGCCAGGTGAAAGTTATCAGACCATCTTTCCCATCGCCATGTGAGTGATTTTCCTCTAGGAGTGGATTTTGCTGCCCTTCTCTTTCTTGCCATACAGCATTGCTGTCTCCAGGTGCAAAGTCACCTCTCTGTCTCCGGAGGTGATTCTGAGAAAAGTTTTATGCATCTGCCTCACACAGTTTAATCATCAAAAGGTAGAGAGTCAAAATTGCTTAACACCTTGCGTGAGTGACTAGAGCAAGTAACAAACTTTGGAAGCCTCAGTTTCCTCATCCATAAAATAGAGAAAATAGTACCTTGTTTTTTGTAAGGAGATATTGAGATACAGGGATATATATATCTATGTCTGTTTATCTCTATGTATGTCTCTATCCATCCATCCATCTATCCATCTGTTCATCCATCCATCCATGTACACATCCATCCGTTTATCTATCTATCCACCCATCATCCATCCACCCATCCTCCATCCATCCATCCATCCATCCGTTTGTCCATCACTTATACTGGCACGTGTGAGTGCTCAGTAAGTGTCCGTTGTTCAGAGGATGATGGGACAAGGTTCTGCAGTAGTGACGGCTCACCCTGTGGGTTGGACGTTGCTCCTCCTATCGATCTCAAAGGGGCCTCATTCACGAATCGGGGTGTATCCTCTTCTGTGTCAATCCCCAATGATGAACAGTCATAGCTATGACTTAGCTCCCTCCCAGTCCCTTTTCTGCTTTGCTCTTTCCAAATGAAGACTCTCATTCTTTTGACATGAACATTATTTCCACAGTTTGTCCCCAGAGCCTTTGTGTCCACTCTGCAGTATGAGGACAGAATTCTCTGTAGGTGGTGGGTGATGGAGGTGGATTGGTGTATGTGGGCAGGGACTTGGCCCCCTCCCTTAGTTTTAATCTCTGCATGATGTCTGGGACTGGCCTCTGCTCTCTCTAGAATGTTCTTCCATCTCCTGTTCACTCCAGCCTCATTGAACACCTACTCCGTTGAGCACCTGAGTCCTGCCCACACAAAGCCCACCACTTGTGGGGTGGGGGGGATCGGATGTGCAGCAAATACCATAACAGCACGGCAGAGTGTGACAAATAAGGCAGGGTACTAATATCCACCGGGCTTCCTCTGTGTGCAAAGTACATCATCTTCGTGGTTTCCCAGCAACCACATGAGGCCACTGCTGGTCCTCAGCAAGGTTCTCTGCTCCGAGGCAAATTGGACGACGGTGGGGAGCTTTCCATAAAGTAAGAGAGAAGAAGGCCCTTTTGACCTGGGATTTCAATCTCCCTACTCTTTCTGTGTTAAAATGGACTTTCTTTGATGATGCTGATGCTAGAAGGAGGTCTTTTTCTTTTCATGTTTGTATTCGGTAACACTAGATTGATTTACCTAATGTTTTTTTTGATTCGTTGGTTCGTTGGTTGGTTTTGTTTTGCTTTTTAAATTTTACTGGCCCAGGATATCCCTGAATCTGGGGAACACTGAGTTATCTTATTTTGGGAGGGGTTTATCTTACTTAATTGCAATTACCAACAATTCTGTGAACTCAAAGTCGATCCCCTCCACCAGTCACGGCCTGCCCTCCTTCCCAGCCCCTCACACCAGGTCACGGCAGCACGAGTGTCTCCGCAGGTGGTTTCCACGTTGGAACAGTGACGGGAGAGGCTCTCATGACCCTCCATTTTGCCTCTTTAAACTGAGGGCCCCACGAACACCTTTCTGGGCTGCATCCCCTTCTCTTTTCGCTGCTGCATCCTCATCACGCCAGGGCCTCCATCTTGCCCATCTGACGTCCAGGGGAAACTAATGGCCTGTGTTTTGGTGCGTAAGCACTTTGTGGGTTTTGTAAAACGACTTTGCTGACTTGGCTGCTCCCGTTGTGTGTAGGTGGGCTCACAAGGGATAAATCATGCCAACGTGGAGGTCTGTTTGCCTCAACTTCGTCCCCCTCTGAGAGCACATTTTCTTTTTCTGGTGGCTTTCTTGGAGGACTCCGGTTATTTGGTGCAAAGCAACAGGAACAAATCTAAACTAAAATGGACTCAGGCTAATTTCTGAACCAAGTGTTTTCCCTACTGATCTCGAACAGTAGGCGTTTGAGGCAAAGGACGTGCGGAAGAGTGTTGAAAAGTAAGACATGCCCCTTATTCTAGAGCTGTGCTCTCAGGAGTCAACTGCTGTTGAGGACAGGTTCTCTCAGGGCAGGTGCCGCACCTTGGAGTTGGGGCGTCCTACCCACAGGCCCCCCTGTGGCTGGAGCTCCTCCAGGTGGCTGACGTCTGGCGGCACCGACCAACTCTCGTATTCTAGGACTTTGGGTCTGAGAAGCAGCCTCACGTGCCTGTCTTCTGGGTATTCCTGATAGACAGATGCATACGTGAATGGATGGATGGGAACCCCACGGGGTGGACCAGCGTGCACTGGCCTCTCTCACCATCGGAGAAACTGAGGCTGGGAGAGGTAAACAGGAAAAACCCCCAATACCTTCCTGACAGGGGTCATGGTGAGAATTTCACGAGTATATGACACGAATGATGACAATGAATATATTTGGGTGTATATATAAATCAAAACAAGTGCTTGACACAAAGGGAGTATTCAGTAAATATTGGCTATTGACCATTATTAATATTCTTTCTTTTATTTTAAAAGAACATAGGTCTTTATTTTAAACATTTATTTTATTTTAATAACATTTCATTTTATTTTTTATAAATTTATTTATTTTTGGCCGCATTGGGTCTTCATTGCTGGGCACGGGCTTTCTCTAATTGCAGCTACCAGGGTCTACTCTTCGTTGCAGTGTGCAGGCTTCTCATTGCGGTGGCTTCTCTCATCGCAGTGGCTTCTCTCATTGCGGAGCATGGGCTCTAGGCACGCGGGCTCAGTAGTTGTGGTGCACGGGCCTAGTTGCTCCGTGGCATGTGGGATCCTCCTGGACCAGGGCTCGAACCCGTGTCCCCTGCATTGGCAGGTGGATTCCTGACTACTGCGTCACCAGGGAAGCCCCTTTTATTATTTCTGAGGCCACACAACTAATAACTGGCAGATGTTTTGAGTCCCAGTGACCCTTTTTATTCCCATGATGTTATCATCTAATTCTTTGTTTTTCCACTAAGACTGAAAAGTCTAATTCGAGCAAATTTCCTCTACACTTATTCCCAGGGGTTTCTAATCTGAAGAAAACAGTGTTGGCCTGAAATGCCATTGGAAAGGCATCTCCTATTCGATTCATTTTGTTTCAGAAGCATGAAGAGTGTTCTTTAGCCCCTGAGATAACACAGGTCAACGATACTTGAGCAGTTAGTACGCACCGAGCACCACACTGAGCACTTTACGTGGATTATCTCACTTAATCCGCACAGCAATACTTTGAGGGAAAATGTATTTGTGTCGTTCCCATTTTACATATGAGGAGACTGGAGTGCAGAGTGTTTGATTGTTTACCCAAGGCTGCCAGTAAGAGGCAGAACTGAGTCTCCAAGCCCATGGTCTTTTTTTCCTAAGGTGTGTGTGTGCCGGGGGGTCCACGTGGAGCCACTTCTGTGGGCCGTGCACAGCGATATCAGCTGTGGCCTGGGATGCTCAGTCCTCTGTGTGCTTTCAGAGGACAGGGTTCCAGCCCCTCATCTGTGCCCCTCTAACAGCCCAGGCTCCTCTCTGGGCCTCAGTCTCCCCATCTGTAAAGCGAGCCTGTTAGGTGGCACCAGCACCGCACCCCAGCGCCACCCCAGCATTCCAGAGCTAGATGTCTCTATGAATCGAGCCTAAAGCCTTTTGTTCTTCGGACGGCATAGGAACTACTATTTAGAAAATGCTCTCAGTTTTCCTATCTGTGAAATAGGGTTGTTGTGACCATTCGGTGAGAATGCAATAAGCCCCTGGGATGTAGTGAGTGCGTGAGAATTGCTCACTTTAAAAAACAGACGTAATTCTAGTCTCTTGGGCCACCTGTCACAGATTCCCGTGGGGCTCCCAAGACCCACTCCCTGTCCTCCAGAATCCCAGCATCTATTTGAGGAATCCGAGCACGGAGTTTGGTGTCTCGGGGCTTTTCTGTGGAGAATGTGTAAGCCTGACCGCCCTTTATCAGAGGGGCACTGACCTCTCTGCCTAGACAAACTCGGCCTCCCATCCCACGTGGCTCTCCTGGGGGCTACTGTGAGGTCCCAGGTTAGTGGGAATCCAAAAGGGAGGGGAGAGAGATGAGGAACCCAGGAGGGAGGAAGGGATGGAATCAGCATTTCACAGTTCATCCATTAGAGAATGAGTGGCTCATTAGAACAAAGTCACCCCGGCTCCGAGGGGACCTGCTTGGTGGAAGGTTGTCCTTTGGTGTCTTTAGCTAAAAAAAAATCCAAGATGTCGTATAAGAAGGAATTTCACTTTAGAAATGGGAAGCCTTTGAGTTGGGGCTTCAAGGACAAATAAGCGAAGAATGGAATTAGGATTCTGGTTGTCAAAGATTTGTCCCTCACCTGCAGCTGTCGTGAACGTATGTGCTCACGTGTGTGTGCACGCGCTTGTGCCTGCACACTCCTACCACTAGACCAGAGGGCACCTCTGTGCACATTAGGAGAAGGTGCCCCTTCAGGGCAGAAGCAGCTCCAAGGCACACTCGTTAGCAAGCAGACAGTGGCTTCAGGTAACCCCTACTCACCTTCTCAGCCAGGACTGCACAAAGGAGACTGTGGCCATGTGCACGCACACACACACACACACACACACACACACACACACACAAACACTCGCAGGCGGTGAGGTGGCTGTTAGCTGAGGGCTGGTAATGTCCCAGTGAAGTGGAGACACCGCAGCTGGAGTCTCCCCGGGGGGCCAAGCAGTGCTTGCTCTTCAAGACTCATTTCTACAAAACCCACAGCTTCCCTCTGCTTGCTCAGCCACCTTCTTGAAGATAATCTGTTTTCTTCTGTGCCTCTTCACAACCCGTCTGGTCCCAGCAATCACACGTACTGGTCTGACTCCAGAGTACAGATTTTATTCCTTCAATCGAGTATCCGCTTCCACTGGAAAACGAGCTTGGGTCCTGCCATTTATGGAGCGCCTCATCTAATCCTCACAGAAACCCTGAGGATTAGATGGTAGGAAATTAATACACCCATTTTACAGATGAGGAAGTGGGCTCTAGGAAGGAACTTCAGAGGAGCAGAATGTCATGTGTCGTCTGGATTTAGAGACTTTGTCACCTGGTCTTGAGTGACTCTACAGCTCAATTTACCTTCTGGGAAATTCCCTCGGAAGTGTGAACATTCGTGATCTCTCAGGCTTAGCTTCCCTTCCCCTGCCCCTCTGACCTGAACCCCTGTCCTGACCAACTGTCTTCCGTGATGAACTCCCAACAGCAGAAATTCAACCACTGTCTTGGCTGTGTCATGGTCCCACGTAAAATAGCCATCCAGTTGACAGTGATCTCTATGGGAACTTGTTGCCGTATATTCCATTAGCCTTTGGTGCTAGTATGACCCCTGCTGTGGTCACTGCTGAGGTCCTCACTTCTACAAACCTGCTCCTAAGAGCTGGACCTGAACCCAGGCACGTTGGATGCTTCTCTTTAGAAATTGCCTTTAGAGCCTTGGTCCCATTGCTCTAAATATTGTAAGATGATAAATCTTTATCCTAATTTCCATTTAGGCAGATGGCATATCAGTGCCAGGCCCAGAGTAGGTACTAAATAGATCATTGTTGAATGAGGCAATTAATTGATGAATCCTTTGAGGCTGGTATTTAATAGAAAGAAATCTTTCAGTTGCCAGTGGCCAAATCACAACACAAATTAGTTTAAGCAAAAAATGAATGTATTGGCTCACATGACTGCAAAGTACAGGTGTGAGGGCGTCGGGTACAGCTGAAACCAGAGGCTCAAGTCCTATCGTAAGGGCTCGGTTTTCCTTTTCTCTAAGCTCTGCTTCCAGTGTTGGCTTCATTCTTTCCTCATGGTAGATCAGATGGCTACCAGTAGTTCTGGGCTGACGGGGTTCTTCCAGCCAGTTTACAAACTTAGACAAAGGATTGTCTTCTCCCTCCTTTGTTCATAAAGTGAATCTTGTGGGTGGACTGGGGTTGGCCCAACTTAGGTCACATGCCTTCCCCTTAGACCAATCACTGTGGATAGAGGGATGGGTTTCCCTGATTGGCCCGGGGAGGCACAGTGATTGACAGCTTCACCCAAGCCCATGGAATGGGGGAGGAACCATTCTCTAGGGGAGATTGGGACTCAGCAGACAGTAGATGCTCACTGCAAGGGCAGGTGAGTTTTCTGAAAAGGGCAGAATGTCAATAGGACAGTCTAGTGTAGATTATAAATCTAATGATGAGGCTTCGGGTCAAAATGAGAAATAAAGATACATTTTCTTGGGTGATTCACCACCAACCTGGAAAAGGGTGTTGGCAGCGATGTTCTCAGTGGTAGCAGCCAGAAGGAGCAAGTCTGATGCTTCTCCTGGAGACTGCTTTGATGGGCAGAGAATCTTGAGGTTGGAGTTCATATTATCCAATCACCGCACCCCCTACCTCTATTCCACATGAAGAAATGGGCAGAGCTATAAAGTCAGAAAAACTCATGTTTAACCAGCACTGACACCCATTCCCATCTTCCCAGCCCGTGAAGAAGTTTTCCACTATCATAATTCAGTAGCAGTACCTTTCCTCAGTATTGCCCTCCTGCGCCTCTTTTTCTGCATCATCCTTGGGATGACAGAGCATGGTTAAGGGCACAGGCCCTGCAGCCACACAGAGCTGGGTTCTAATCCCAGAATTACCCCTTAGTGGTTTAACTTATCTCAACCTCAGTTTTCTCATCTGTAATGTGGACCTAATAACAGTACCTGGCAGGGATGTTGTTAAAGTAAATGTGAAGGTAAATGACGAGGTGAAGTGCACACAGCAGAGACTTGATGGGCATATGACTGATCACTATTAGTAACCACATTCATTTTGTACCCCCATCTTTTAATATATCAGATTCCATAGAGAGGGCACAGCACTTAACAGTCTACGGTCCAGGAACCAGGCGCACACAAAGAACAGGTCGGTCTTCCATTCCAGTCCTCATCCCAGTTGCAAAACTGCTTCCTGCAGGGTACCCGGTGGTTGTCCTGTCTGAAGCCAGTGGGATTGCGAGCTGACCTGTGAGGCTTTCTGCCCTCAGTCCTTCTTTAACCAGGTTCAGACTAGGTATGGAGGATTCTAGAATTTCTGGTGTTTCTCCTGGATTTATTCACCTAAAACCTCCATCTGGCCCTGCTTCTACCCTGGCTGGGAGTCCTCATACTCAGAGTCCACTGGGACCCCCTCATCCCCAGGTCTGTCCTCTTCATAGATCTTCATGCGGCTGTTCTGTCTTCCCAGAAAGCTCCCAGGTTTAGAATATTGATTTAAAAGCCATACTCTACTTACTAAGCATTTCCTGTGGCACTTTGTAAACACTTTACATCTACTGACTGATTTAACCACCACCACAGCCCTACAAGGTACGTAGTGTTGTGCTCTTCATTTTATGGGGGAAGGAACTGAGGCACAGAGGAGTTAAGTAACTTACCCACAGTCACACAGCCAATTAATGGGGAAGCTGGGATTTGAACCAAAGTCTGTCTCCTCCAAAGCCCATGGTCTCGGCCAGTGTCTGATTCTGCATCTCTGATTCATGCTTTCTGTCTTAAGTTTTAGTCTTGGGGCCCTCCCTACCTTCTGAGGTAACACATGCATTTAAATGGTACTCAGTCTCCAAACTTGCTGTCAGACACAGGGCAAAGAGGATTTCAGACCTGGTGGTGGAGGCAGATGGAAAGTCCTTCATGGCAGACCTTTGTAAGGTGTGAATGAGAACCCTGTACCCCTTCCCATCAGTCTCTGATCATTATGGAATCAGTATGGCTTGTTGAAAGAACAGGGAATCTGGATGTGGGGTCCTGGTGAACTCCTACTCATCCCTCATGACCCAGCTTCAGTGCCTCCTCCTCAGGGAAGCCTTCTCTGACTGCCTCAGGTATCTCTGATCATCCTATACTGCCAATCATACATTCATTTAACAAATGCTTTCTGAGATCTACTCTGCAAACTCTCAAAAACAGAGACCAGATTAGCAGAATAGTTAACTCTGCAGGCTTTGGAGCCAGACTGTGTGTTTGAATCCTGGTTCCTCCATTTACTAGCAGGATGACTTTGGATAAATTTCTTAACCTTGATAAGTCTCAGTTTCCCCCTCTGTTAAATGAGCCTAAAAATAGTGCCTGCCTCTCAGTGTGTGGTTGTAACAATTAAGTGAGTTAATAGCAGGTACCTAATAATTGCTGCCAGGTAGAAGGTGCTTAATAAATGTCACTGTTGTTATTGAGGCTGTTTTTCATTTTTGTATCTTGAGGATCAAACACAGTCCCTGCACCCAGCAGCTGCCCCATGAATGTCTGTGTGAACAGGAGAGGGACTGAGCGAGTGAGATGGACACTTCACCCTTCTGCACGTGAATCCCCCCATATGTGGAGTAGGGGGACGTGAGCCTGACTCCCAGCTTGTTGCGGGGATTAATGGGGGTGCATGGGATGTGACAGCACCTTGGAAACAGGGAGGTGCCTGTACATGGTGGAGAGATTGCAATCATGTTGGCTATAGGGACAAATGACCTGGGGCTGGGCCTCCAGCGTGGGACCCAGCCTGGGAATGTGGCCAGTCAGGGAGGGTTGGAGAAGCCGTAGGAACCTGCTGACTGAGACATCCCACCTGCAGGGGGTCAGCCTTGGGCGAGTCCTGAGAGCACTCTCTGTTCTCCACAAAACTTGTACTGGTCCTTGCATTTGTGGGGCACAGAGTGGGACCTAAAAGGGCTGTCCTGCTGGTCACAGCCTCTGACTGACAGGTTGAGGATGGATTGCGGTCCTCCGTTTCTGGATGAGAGCACTAAAGCATCAGGAGGGAGACAGCCTGTCCAAGGTCGCACTGCTAGCAAGGACCAGAGCTGGTACATCCCAGCAAAGTCTACCCCAAGCCCTGCAAGGAATGATAAGGACTCAATAAAGGGCTCAATAGAAGGAGAAATCCCTCAGGGACGGGTCTCAGCCACACTAGTCTGCGACAACCCCATACCCAACCTGCCACTCACCTGGGCCTCCAGAACCCTCCAGAGACCACAAGTTTCCTCCTGCAGCAGGAGGAAACTGAGGCCAGCTTGTGCAGCCCCCCCACCCCCGTTTTACAGATGGCAAAGTGAGACCCTAAGAGGGCTGGTGATCTCCCCCAGGGCCACAGGGCAAGTTGGTGGCTGGAGATGGGATGTCTCTGGTGCCAAGGGATCTTCAAGGTTTTTTGTTTTTTGTTTTTTTAAGATGCGTGTTAGGATCTAATAGAGGGTAATGTAACCAGGACTATGCACTCATTCATTTATTCATTGGCCTAATGTTTATTGCACACCAGGCCAGGCTTAGCTGGGTCCTCTGCTCAGGGTCTCACAAAGCTGCAATCCAGACTGGGGTTGGGGGGTCTCCTCTGTGGCTCAGGGTCCTCTACCAAGCTCATATGTTTGTTAGCAGAATTCATTTCCTTGCAGCTATAGAACTCACTGGTTTTCCAAGGCCAGTGAGGGAGAGACTCCAAGTCTCTGGCTTCTAGAGCCTCTTCTAAAATGATCGCCTGATTAGGTCAGGCCCACCCAGGGATAATCCCTATTTGGCTTAATTTAAAGCTAACTGATTAGGAACCTTAATTACGTCTGCAAAACTCCTTCATCTTTGCTGTATAACCTACCATGACCACAAGAGTGATAGCCCATCATATCCACAGGCCCTGCCCACACCAAAGGGGAGGGAATTATTCAGGGTATGTACACCAGGGGTTAGGAATCTTGAAGGCCATTTAGAATTCTGCTTATCATAGGTTGGTACTATTACTATCCCCCTTTTAACTCAGCACAGTGAATTGGTTAACCCAGGTCACACATCGAGCAGGAGGGTGGAGGTGGGATTCAAATTCTAGTCTACCTGGGGAGCACGAGTTCTCTCTCTGCCTCCAGGACCTCTCAATACTTGTGAGAGGGGAGAAGGGACCCCCCTCCTCAGACCTCACAGACTTGCGCTGTCTCAGGCATTGTGCCCTCCAGGCCCTTCTAGGAGAAAAGCCAGCTCCTCGGCTGGACCTGGACTCCCAGAAGCCATGCCCAGTCCCTTAACCACCCAGGTAGCTCCAGTGCTCAGTAGGTACTCCGCAGATGTTAGCTTGCTGCAGGCAGCTGTATCTCCTTTCTTTTCTTCCTCCAAGCCAGCCGCCTCAGGGGACTGCTCAGTACCTCTTTCATTCCCAGAAAGGGGTCCGGGAAACACAGGGTTTATGCTACAGAATTTCATTACAGATCGTTTGGTGAGGACACACCCCCTGGTTAACAGAGGGATGCCCATCCAGGCTTATTAAACATTTTTATGGTTTCTTATTATAAAAGCAGCACATACTCATTTTATCATAGAAAATACCAATGATCAAAGTAACAATAGAAACAATTTTTTAAGCACCAGAATACTAGCCCATGGGGAGAAACTCTGCTAGCACATTCTTCAGCAGGCAGTGTAGCCCAGCGGTTAGGAGCGCAGACCCTGGGGCCCCACTGCCTGGGCTTTAACTCTAGCTTCCCCATTGCCAGCCTTGTGAACTTGGATAAGTCATTGAACCTCTGTGCCTCAGTTTCCTCATCTGTAAAATGGGCATGTTTGTAGTGCCTACCTCATAAGGCTGTGGGAGGTGTAAATGGGAAAGTGCATGAAAGGCCTTAGAACAGGACCTGGCACACAGCACGTTTTACGTGTTGTTAGTCAATAATATTGTTTTGATAAAAAATAAGATCCTATTTAACCTACTGTCTTATAACTTTTCTTCCCCTCACATATCTTTCCTTGTCAATAAATATTCATCCATGACATAGTTTAAATGGCTTAACTACCTTCCACATAATATAATTAAGCAATCCTCTAATATGGACCTAGATATGTTTTCATTCTTTACCTATTATAAATAACACATATAATAGAGAGAACTGCCTTGTGGCTAGGTCTGTGTACACATCGTTACTTTTGTTTCCTGTGGAATGGCTTTCTAGAAGTGGGGTCCATGGGCCAAAGACCCTTCACTTCCTTAAGGAAATCTCTGTGACCCTCCTATTGAATGCAGGCATAGGGAGTCCAGTCGACCTGCAGAGACACTTTGCCACCAGTTTGGTCCTCACAGGAGTGTGTGCATGGTTCTGTGCCCCACCCTGTTGCACAGGGGATCGATGTTTAATGGTGAGCGACGGGCTGCTCCCCACCGGGAAGATGATGGTGTTCCTGTGGGTGTGATATCTGCTCACAACAGCTGTTTGCCACCACCTTGCTCATGGAGAATCAGGCTGGACCCCTGGGGTGGCCACAGGGCTCCCCAGGGTGATGTGTCACCCCATCCCTGGCAGCAGAAGTACCTGGAACCTGCAAAGGGAGCCAGCTGAGGATCAGTGGCCAGGGCCTGCTTCCCTCCCTCCCTCCCTCCTTCCTTCCCTCCCTCTCTCCTTTATTTCCTCTCTCCTTCCTTTCCTCCTTCTTCATTGAACTTAGAAGGTGCCTGTGCTAAGTGTTAAATGGGCCCTAAAAACAAAGCAAATATCTGCCCTCATGGAGCTAGGAAAAGAGAGAGAAAATAGATACATTCACAAATACAGCACCTCCATTCGTCATAACAGGGTCATAACAAAAGGGAAGTCTGTGTGCTATGGGAGAGGGTGACAGCGACCTGACATTCACCATGGTCATCACGGAAGGCCTCTCTGGGGAAGTGGCATTTGCACCAAGTCCTGAAAGATGATCACAGAAAATGAGTAGAGGAAGGGCATTCCAGGCAGAAAGCTCAGCACGTGCAATGGCCCTGAGGTGGGAACTGAAAAGAGGCCAGTGTGGCTGGAGTGCCCCGGGTGAGGTGCTAGTGAATGAAGAGGGAGGTGGGGCAGATTGCCAGGCCTGGCAGTTCTGAACAGCAAATCCAGAGGCTGCTGGAATGGGTGGCCCAGCTCAGGGTCAAGGCCAAGATTTGAGGTGGGTGAGGTCAATGTGAGTGGGAGTGGGCCAGGGCCAGGTCATCAGGCATCCTGGACTGCACCTGGATCCCTGGTGGTATTTGCTGCTCAACTTATGAGCAAGGAGGTGCCCAGTGAGTGGCAGGCCAGGCCGGCTTAGAGGGCCAGGACGGTGCCAGGCCCTCCAGTTTGTTCTTATGGCTGAAAGCATATGTGACCTGATTCACTCTTTGTTCCTATGAAAATAATAAATCATAATAAATCAGTAATCATAAATGCTGTGAAGCACAGATCCATGTAGCAACACGCCTAAATCTCACAAAATGGTGTTGACTGAAGGAAGGCAAACCCCAGAGGGAGCTTGCTGAATGATCCCATCCGTGTGAAGGTCAAGAACAGGCAGAGCTAATCTGTGATGACAGAATTCACAGGGCAGGAAGAGGCCTCTGAGAAGCTGGTCATTCCTGTGTTTGACCCAGGGGCTGGATATAGAGGTGTGTTCAGTTTGTGAGAATGCAGTGCTGGCCACTTCTCTGTATGTCTGTGACACTTCAGTACAATGTTTACTACAACTAAATCCATTCCCTCAACATCACCTGTGTAGCTGTTTAATATGGATCTAATTGTGAGAAACAATGAGATGAATCCAAGTAAGGGACTTCCCCCTAATAATGATATTGCAAGAAAGAAAAAGTCTGGAGAGCTGTTCTAAATTAAAGGAGACTAAAGTGACGTGACAACAAACCTAATGCATGATCCTGGATAGAAAAAGTGTAGTTGTAAAGACATGGGGACACCTGGGGAAACTTGAACGTGGGCTGTAGGTTGGATGATACAGTGTTGAGTTTCCTGGGTGGGATGCTGGAGTCGCAGTTGTGTGAGAGGATGTCTTCATTCTAGGAGAGTCACGCTCAAGCCCTTAGGATTGAAACGGACCCATGTCTCAATTAAAGGGAAAGGGAGGGGGATAAGGTGGGAAACAGAGCACAAATGGGGTAAAACGTTAACAGTTGGTATATATAAGTGAAAAGTAGGTGAACACAAATTGAACTATTCTTGCAAATCTTCTGTAGGATTAAAATTTTCTAAACTAAAAATTTGGGAAATAAAATAATGAAAAAAGTACTCCTATTTTTAAAGAAGAATAAAAAAACTACTACTTATCAAGTTATGGCTCTGTGTCCATAACTGTTAGGCTTTTAATATGTATTATATATAATCTCATGAGTCAGTTAGGTCTTAATAAGCACCAAATAACTGAAGTGGATAGTTATTGGTCCATATAGCTGAATAATCCAGGGACCTCTAGATTCAGGTCAGGCTTGATCTAGGACCTATTCTTGTTCCCTCTGTTTCTGAGCTCTGCTTCTTCTAGTTTGGCCTCGTTTTCAGACTCACTTTCCCCTCCTGAGCATTAGGTGGCCGCCAGGAACAATGGGGAAGAGAGTAAATTCCCCAAAGACAGGAGAGAGAGGATGCTAGGAACCGCCCCCCAACATGTTTTCCACGCTTGAATGTAATCCATGAGGCAGATGGTCTTACCCGCTGTGTATATCCCACGACTCAGAGAGATTATTTGATTCGTCCAAGGTCTCACCACAAGGAAAGGAAAGCTGGGATTTGAACCTGGGTCTTCTGCCCCAAAGCCTGCACTCCCCTCATTTTTATATGACCACTTCTCTTATTACAAAAAGTGTAGGGAAATGGAAGGGCAAAGAGAACCTATAACTCCACCCCGACACCATCATTTTGTATGTTCTCCTCTAGTTTTTCTCCACCTCTAAAGGCTTTTTTTTTTTTAAGAAGAAACACATTGAAATTAGATATTGATATGAGACCCCCTGAAGACCCCTGAGCTACCTGGACATGCTCCATGTGGGAGTACCTAGGGCTGGTGTTCCAGCCTGAATGTGAGGCTAACCCTTTCCAATGCAGGGGTCGAGATCCGCCTTTACGGTTTGGTAAACCACATCTACTCAGGCAGCTGACACATACTTAGAAAATAAAAGCAATGATGATGAATTGATGGGAAGCCCTGCATGTCCCGAGTTGCTCCTACTGGCAATCACAGCCTTCCTTAGAGTCGACGTTACAACCTCTGTTTTTCAGAGGAGGAAACTGAGGCTCTGAAGGACAAATGACGGGCCAGGTCGCCATCCAGCAGGTGGCAGGGGCAGGAGCCACGCCATGTCCTGTGACGGCGCCACACATGACGGCCTTGAACTTCCCAACAGGCCTTCTCTGAAGAATTCTGGGAGCGTCTTACCCCCTCTGCAGAGAACCCTGGGGACTTCAGCGTTGATTCCCCTGTGGGTTATAAGAACCTGAATCAAAGGCCCCTCTGTTGTTGGAGAAAACCCTCCAGCTTTGCTTCAGCCCAGACACTTTCTGTCAAGGGCTAGGATCCATGCTAATAAAAACAAGTGTCATTTTACAGTGCTTTCTATAAATCTGTTAGTGACCTTTAATAAAAGTTTATGACCCTAATAATCCTGTTCTGCACACCCTGGTCCTATGGCCGCTTACTGGCCAGTAATCTGCAAACCTTTACAATTTAGTGACTGTGCCTGGGCCCGCGCCAGGGATCCGGCTCCAAGTGATGGGAACGGCATGAATAATGATTAATCCAAACTGCCCTGTGCTGAGCGCAAAGCTGTTTTCCTGAGGCAGGCCATTGGGCCGAGAACCCTAGAAAGAGCAGAGCTGAAGACACCTGGGCTTTCCAGAGAGCCCATCAAAGCTGCTGCTCGCCGAGCTGAGCCCCACCTGCCTGACCTTTTCCCCGGCGTCCTTCTCTTCCTCCACGTCATCAGAGCAAGAAGCCAAAAGTGGAGTGGGCTGCATACATACCCAGCTGTTGTGGACAAAATCCAGGGGCCTCTCCTGAACTTCTGAGCTTGTCCACACTTTGTTTATGGGGTTGGAAACTGGAGTGCCAGGAGGTTGGGAAAGCCAGGGTGGACATGGGCTTTCAGCATCTTGTTGCGTGTGATTTAACCAGTGGGGGCTTATGATTTCAAAGGAAAGGCCCAAAGGTGTTTTGCAGGCCCAAAACACCTTGTTAAATGTTTGCTTGGCTGTCATATTGCGTAAAATCATACTGCTTTCGCTCTGAGGCTCTCCAACGGGCAAATACAGACATTTCCACAAATAGCACCGTGTACCTTGAGGCCCGCCCACCCACAGTGCATACTGCAGAGGTCCCAGCAGCTTCGGCTCCATTACTTGGGGTCCATGGGAATGACGCATCATGGGTACTTCAGGGGGTGTGTTTTCCTACAGGGAAGGGCCCCCTCCGAGGCCGCCAGTGTCCTAGGGCTCCTGTTAGCCAAGCAGGCGAGTGCAGTCACCACCTCATCCTACGCTAGGTGGCTTCAGAGCTTCCTCACCTGTTTCCCAGTTTGAAGAAGAGGACTTTGTAAGTCATGTGGGCACCCACCCCAAGCTCTTCCTTTCCTTTGTGGGGGAGGGAGCAGGCATTCTGGAATCCCACACTGTCCCAACAAAGATGGACCTGGAGATTGCTAGATCCTTGTTCCTCAAAGTGGGGGCCCCTGTCAGCCACATAAGAATCACCAGGGAACTTGCCATAAATGCAGAATCTCAGACCAGGCTTCCTGGGACTTGGGATTTCAGGGCTCAGACGGGATGGGTACCGGACCCGCCGAGGTGAAATCTTCACTTCAACAAGACGTGCAAGTGATCCATGTACGCGTGGAAGTTTGAGACACGTTGGTATAGCCTACATTCCTCACTGTGTACTTTGGAAACTGAGGCATAGAGAGGGCCCCATAACACACAGCAAGTCAGTGGCTGAACTGAAGCCAGTTCTCCGGGCTCCTGGCTTTCTGCCCCTGCATGCTGAGTGTGCTTTCTGCCGTGCTCCTGGCTGGCTGGGAGAACGGGAGGGATCCTGAATTCTTGGGGTGTCTCTAGGGCAGCATACTTCCAGCCGGCCTGCTGGTTCCACCTGTTGCCCAGAGGGTAACTGTTCACAGAAGAAATGACCGTATTTGAACCTGAAACATCCTGAGATCTTGGGGCCAAAGGAACCTTAGCGATCATCTGACATACCTTCCCACCCAACGCAGAAACCCTTTTTACAGCCTCCCTGCATCAAGGCCAGCCAGCTCTGCTTGGATACCTGTAGTGACAGGGAAGTCACTACCTCATAGGGCATGAGCTCTGTGGTTGGAAAACATTAATTGTTTTTGTATTCATTTCTAGTATTAGATATAATGTTTCCTTGCTGCAGCTTCTACCCACCAATCCTACTTCTGTTCTCTAGAGTAACTTAAAAAGGTCCAGGCCCTCTTCCACACAAAGTCCTTTAGATATTTAAAAACTAGTGTCAGAACTTACCTTCTCCGGGCTAAACTTCCCTGATTTGTTATTTTTACTCTCTTCTCTCAGTAATATGACTTTTAGATGCCCCCCCAGCCCTGCAACCCCAAACCACCATCTTAATCATTATTTTCAGAGTGATAGCTACCTGTCAATATCCCTCTTCAAGGGAGTTGAATCTCACATTCCAGCTGAGGCTGGCTTAGTCCAAAGAGAGGACACCATCAGCTCCGATGATTAGATATTCTACCTCTTTTAATGTAACCAAATTTTGTTTGGCTTTTTTACCTTAAGCAACCACATCACGCTGTTAGCTCATATCAGCCCTGTCAGATATGCCTCTCACATCTTTCTCACATAAACTACCACCAAACAAATGTCCCCACTGATTTGTACTTAATTTTCTGAGTCCAGATACCCGGCTTTCATCTATCCTTGTATGTCCTTCTGTCTTTGGTCCAGAGATTTTGCCTTTTTGGATAATTTTGGCTCTCGAGTGTTTTACCTCGTGAATTAGTCATTCCTCCCAGCTGGGCTGACCTCAGCCAACCGTCAAGAATTTATTGAGCACCTACTGAGCGTTCAGGGTCAGACTTAGAGGATAAAAGTGTGACACACATCCCTGTCTCTTCGGGGGTTTACAGCCTGGTTGTAAAATGAGGACTCACCTCTAGGGCACCGAGGTGAGTACAAACCAAGGCCACAGTTGTGAGGCAGTCCCTGAGGGAGCTGTTGTTCTGGGAGGATCACCCTTGTTACGACTGCCTGGGAGCTTATCAAAAATATAGGCACCTGGACCCGCTCAGCTCAGGGGCCCAGAGCCTGGGGCAGGGACCCAGCCTCTTATTTGTAACTCCCCTGGGGATTCTGACACAAACCAAAGTTAGAATCCACAGTTTAAAGGGCTAAAGGAGGTGAGCCCAGGACACAGGGATGGGGAGGCAGCTCTGGGAGGGGAGGGAAGAAGTGGGAACCTCTAGATGCAGAATAAAATGGGCCATGGGCTACAGGTCAGAAGGGGCTGGGCAGGGTAGAGGAGGCCAGCCTCAGGCATGCCCCCAGCCATGCCTGCTTAGCAAAGTCCTGTAGCATCTCTGCTGTCACCCCCAAAGATGTGGCCCTGGGTTTGAAATGCCATCATTTTCTTGCCTGGGGTCCCAGACTGAGTCCTCTTTTGGACAAGAAGAGAAAAGCATTTGGCAAATAGCACCACACCCTGGCTTCCCACAGGTGCCCCCCTTCCTGATTCCAAAAACGGGTCACCTCCCCCTGTTGTATTCTTAGTGTCTCAGTCGTTGGATATTCGCGTCCTGGGGCTGAATTTAGCTTTACAAGCGTGTGAATCAGAGCAGGTTCTGGAATGCCCGAGGGCCAGTTTAAAGTGATCTGGCATATCATGTGTGATTTAATTGCTCAACATTAACATTAATATCCTTGTTAGTATTGATAATCTCGGTAGACGGGCTTCCCTGGTGGCACAGGGGTTGGGAGTCCTCCTGCCAGTGCAGGGGACACGGGTTCGAGCCCTGGTCCAGGAGATGCCGCCTGCCATGGAGCAACTAGGCCCGTGTGCCACAGCTACTGAGCCTGCGCTCTAGAGCCCACGAGCCACAACTTCTGAAGCCCGCACGCCCTAGAGCCCGTGCTCCGCAGCAAGAGAAGCCACCGCAATGAGAAGCCTGTGCACCACAATGCAGAGTAGCCCCTGCTCACTGCAGCTAGAGAAAGCCCGTGCGCAGCAGCGAAAACCCAACGCAGACAAAAATTAAAATTAATTAATTTAAAAAAATTCTTGGTAGAGCCATAGCATTTCACTCCTGAAGTGTGTGGCAGTTAGAGCCCAAATCAGGATTAGATCAGTCTGGGTTTGAATCCCAACTCTGCAGTTCTCAAGCTGTGTGATCATGGCCTAGTCACTTAACCTCTCTGAACTTCCACCCAATGTTGATGACAAGGAGACCTATAGTTCAAGTTTGTCGTGAGGATCCAATGCACAGAAGCCTGGAGTTGACCCTAAAGTGTGGGCGCTAGTGGATTACTGTGAGCCCCCGGCGTCACTCTCCCACCTTTCCCCAGTGCTGCCGCCTGTCTGCCCAAGGTCACATGCACTAGGAGGCCAGAAGCCAGGGTGGGGCCCCAGCAGCTACCAGGAGGGCCTGCGAGTTCCCCCACCCCTGCCCACCCCCATGCTTTCTATCCTAGTTCAGCTATTTCTTTTTTAAAATGAAGCAGCAGCCCTTGATTTTGAAAATAGATCACTGAGTTCTCCTCCCTCTAATTAGGTTGTCTCAGTTGTTTGTTTTGCATAGTGAGGAAGGGAGCTTGGAATTTACCCAGAGGACTGGAGAGAGTCCTCAGCTGAGAGTTTTTTGGCCACCAATCATGTCTGCCCGTCTCTCTCCATCTTGTTCTTTCCGAATGCAGCTCCTGTTCAAAGCATGCTGGATCTCGCCTCCAAGGATTTGGGTTTGAATTGGGGCTTGAGCAAGGACCCTCCCTCTCAAGGCCTCATTCCCGCATCTATAGAGTGGGGTTCCCAGAAGCTCAGGGGCTCTTTGTGAAGATCCAGGGACCAGGGAGGCGGGCAAGTCCCTGGCCAGTGCTGACCGTGGGAGTGTTCGGATGTCACTGTGGCAGTTTGGTGGCATTTCGGGATGTGGAATGCAGCCCAGGTTGACAGGCTAAGGCAGGAAAGTCAGAAGGGCCATGCTTTAAGCCGTCTTTCCCTGCCACCTTGTTTCTGGAGGGATTTATACTAAGAAATGTTGACCTCCGAAACCATCCAGGCTACCCAGCCCCCAGAGATGTCTTGGAGTCACCCAAGGGCGTCATGTTGTGGTGTCGGAGAGCACGGACAGCTCCGAATTAGAGAGGCCCAGGCTGAGGTCCCCCCACTGCCAACCAGCTGGGGGCCTGGGCCAGTGCCTTTGCCTTTCCACCTCGGCTTCCTCATCTACAAAATGGGGAGACTATCTAACTCCTCTAGGTCCATTGCCAAGGACTTCTGGGTGGTGCCCAGCAAGGAGTGGTGTCAGGGGGACCACCTCTGAGAGGGTCCTGCCTAGCCCCTTCATTTTCTAGATGGGGAACCTGAGGCCCGGGTGGGGAAAGGGTCTGCTCAAGGTCACACAGCTGGGCAGTGGCCAGGCTGGGTCTCCTGAATCTCCAGAGCTCCATCCTTCTGGGACCCCAGCGAGGGTGGAAACACTGCCTGGATCCTCACGGAGTCTAGCTGGGGGAAGAAATAACCCTCGTTGCCTGGTAACCCCACTCAAGTGGGAAGCCTGGAAAACATCAATCAGGTGGTGGAATTTTAAAGCTCGGAGAGTCGTGTGGGCAGAATTCTGTGTTCCCGAAGGGGCGAGACCCTCTCCTCCCGGCCTGCTATCCCCACCAGGCTCCGGAGAAGAGTGAGTCTGGGGGTGGGGCCTGTGTCCCTCGGCCACATGCCGGCTCTCCCAGGACAGTGAGATTAAGCACACGTCGGGCTGCACAGGCTGGGAGGTGAGTGGGAGAAAGATGGCGGGGGGCTTGCTGGGAGCCGGGCCCATCCATCCATCCATTCTCTCCTCCTCTGGGCTTCCAGCTGGGCACCATGTAGCGTGCTGAGCAGACAGAGGAGACCATCGGATCTGCCCAGAGTTCCTTCGTCTGGGTAGACAGATGTACACGTGGAAATTCCTAGTGCACAACAAGAGGTCACAGGGCCTGGGAGCCAGTGAGAGCCGGGCACCCCCGGCAAGGGCCTGGGAGGGCTTCCTGTAAGAGGCGGGCATTGGAGAACTCATTGGGCTACTGGCTAGGGCTCTGTGCAGATCAGCACTGGGAGTTCCAGGGAGGAAGGGGCCAGTGTCGTGGGGAAGGAGAGAGTTCTTCAGGGTTCAGAGGAGCATCCAGCATTGGACGCAAGGCCACGCTTTTACCCCCGATTGGAAGGGTTGCTTCCCCTGACCCTCTGGTTGTCTCTCTCACTTGCTGCCAAGTTTCTGCTTTCAGAAGCAGCAGTTTTGTGGGGTGGGGAGGAGGGGAAGAGGGACTCTCTGACCCACCAGATCCCTCAGGCACTTCTAAGTAAGTGTCTTTGGGGACCCAGGCCAGCAGCCAGGAGCACAGTGCACAGCAGGAAAGCTTTAAGCGCTGTACTGGATTCCATCCCTGCTCTGCCACCGGCTTCTTAAAATCAGAAGCAAGTCCTTAAACGTATCTGACTTTTGCTTACTCTATGAAATGGATAGTGGGGGCCTTTCAAGAGGCTCTTAGAGGTTTCTTCCATCCTAAAGACTCTCCTCTAGGTTTTCCCGACAATGAGGACAGAAGCACAGACCCCTCTCCTCGTGGGTCAGGTGGAGCCCTTGGTCTGTTCTTCCTCTGTGATGGCTTTCTCTCTGCCACCAGCTCTGCCGCCTGCCTCTCCCTGTGCTGGGGTGGGTGGGACCCCCTGAGCAAGAGGTAGCCCCATGCCTGTCTTTCCTTCAGAAGCTTAAGGTGTCAGGAGGGGACATGGAACATAAATTTTAGGAAGAAATTAATCTTTGGCAGGTCCTCCGTGCAAGCTCAAGAGAGGTTTCAGCCACAAATTCCCATGTCTTTGCTTTCATTCACTCGTCCAGGCAATATTTACTGAAGTCCTACTATGTGCCAGGCACTGTGGACATGCTGGGGACACAACAATGAGCAAAACCAGATGAGGTCCCTTCCCAGTGCAGTGGGGAGACAGACGTTAGTCAAGGGATCACACAGCTCTGTGTGAAGTTCTGTCTGTGGCGAGAGAGGCATGCATGCCGTGCACAGGGCTATGGGAGGATAGTAGGGGTGCAGGTGGGCCGCGTGGTCAAGGAAGGCTTTCCTGAAGAAGTGATGCTGAGCTAAGGCCTGCAGGATAGGGAAGAGTTAGCCAGGCTAAGGGGAGAATGAAGAGGCAGGTCAGCCTGTGCAAAGGGCCTGTGGCCTGAACTCTGAGAGCAAGGAGGGGGTGGTACAGGCTGCGATGGGAGGAGCCAGACCTGGAGTTGTTAGGCCTGCGTGGAATTTATTCTTCAACCCCAGTGCAAAGGGACATTTCATGGGTGTTTGAAGCAGGAGAGCAGGGGAGAGGCTTATGAGGTGTCACAGACCGGAATGCTTTACCAAAAGCTCAGATGGAAAAGGGCTGGGGGGATCAGGAAACCCAGGGAGGAGCCACCGCAGTCATCTGGGCAGGAGGCTGGGATGTGGGCAGCAGCTGCGATGGGAATGAAAGAGAGCGGCCGGACTTGAGAGCAACTTGGATGTGATGAGTGAACGGGGTGGGGCGGGGGGAGGCGGTATCCGGGTGACTCCTAGGTTTCTGGTTTAGGCATCTGGGCATTTACTCGCGGCTTTTCCTGCGAAGGGGAGACTGGAAGAAGACTAAAATTTGTGGGAAAAGATGAATGTTTTCTTCCTCCCCAAATTAGGCAAAGGCAGCCTTCTCCATTTCCTTTTATTTTCAAGGCACCTGGGAGATCAGATACCTTTGCTCTTGTGTTTCCAACGATCTTTTATCATCTCTCTTACCTCTGCGAGAAGGCAAATTAAAAACATGCCCAGCAGACCCAGGTCCGAGGATCACAAAAGAGTTTTGGTGAAGTAGGATTAGTCCCTAAGTCTCAGCAAAGCTCGTGGGGTCATGCCAGGCGGAGGGGGGCCTAAACCTGCAGAGAAGCCGAGTCCCATGACCAGGGAGCTGTGCAGAGGTGCCCTTGGGTGACGCCTGCTTGTCGCAGACACCAGTCTTTCAGGAAAGGAGCTCCGGCCTTCATGAGTGAGTAACTCACTGGCCCTGGGGTGGGGGGCCAGGCGAGAGGGGCTTGGCTTTGGGGGGAGCGGACGTGTCGGGTGGGGTCTCCTTGGGGACCCCAGAGGCTGCTCTGTTTTAAGAACAAATCAGTCCTCACAGCCACAGGGCCCCGGGGGGCTACGGGAACAGGAGACGTGATCTTCCCACCAGAAAACTGCCAGGGGGGCGACAGACGCCCAGGATGCAAGGACACAGGGTCCCCGCTCCGGAGTGAAGCAGATCAGGGCTCAAACCCCGTGGACCACTCCTTGGCTCTGGGACCTTGCCCTGGGCTTCTGTTTCCTCATCTGCAACATGGGGGCGATGCCCTTCCTGAGCTTTCAGGGGAGCTGTGAGCAGTCACCGCGCCCCCTTGTAAAATGCTCACTTGTGTTGCTGGCGCACGGGCTCTGAGGCGAGTTGGTGCCTTTACAAGACAGTATCAGTAACCTCAAGGCGTTCCCTCACTCAGTAACGTCCTTCCGTGAACGATGGAGGGGACCCAGTCCTGTCCTCGGAGAGCCCAGAGTCTCCTGATAAAGGGTCATACCTGGGCCTCCACTCCCTCAGGGGCAGGAGGGAGGCGGCGGGGGGAGTGATCCTGTCAAGGCCCCGACCAGGTGTAGCGGGTGAAGCTTGATCCCTCGCGTCCCCTGCTGTGTCTGTGCTCCCCTCCCCCAGCAGTGGTGTGCTTTTGCTTCAGATTCCTGCACCTGCGACTCTTCTTTGGCCCTTGGTTGGGTTCCTGGAGCAGACTTGCCAGCACCTGCAGAACCAAAAATGCCTGGGAGTTTATGTCCCCTCTGGTGGGGGGGGGGGGGTGCCCTTAGGTGGTGCCTGGTGGGTGTGGGAGGGTGAAAGCCCAGCTCCCTTCCCTGGGCCCGGCAACCCAGAGATGTGATCCCAACCCCCCCGCCCTCCCCTGCCCAGAGCTCCCTGCAGCATCGGGCTGGAGCTGCTGCCAGAGGTGACACCCTTGCTCCTCGCTTCATGTCTCTGTCCTGCTTCCCCCTCCCTTACTGGTCTCCCCTGAGAGTGCTCCCTTTATACATCACTCACATGGGAATCCTCCTCTTAGGGTCTTCAGTAAGGGGCACTGTTTCCCCATTCTCCAGATGAGGGAACTGAGGGGCAAGACGCTTCAGCCGCTTTCTCAGGTGTCCCACAGCCAGCGGTGGCTGAGCCGGGCCTTGGGCCAATTGTGGTCTGACTCCACAGCCCAGGTTTTTTCCATGCCACAGCATGTGATAAGGGCTAATGCAGAGAGAGATATCGATTTCCAAATGAGGCCAGAGGAAGGGGCAGCAAATTGTCATGTTTGGGCATGAGAGCCAGTGGTGTGTGGCTGGCACTGAGCAGCCCTTGGAAGCACAGGTGGGGTTTTTTTAGATGGAAATGGTGGGAATGGCACTGTAGGAAGAGGAACAGCATGTGCAAAGGCACGGGGGTATGAGAAACACTGCTTCTTGGGGAAGTACATGTGCCCCCTTCTTCCAGCCTTATCATTTCTCACCTCCTGACTGCTTCCCTGCTTCCACCCCAAGCCCCTCCAATCTGTTCTCCAAACAGAAGCAGCCAGAGCTGTCTTTTTAAAATGTAAATCTGATCATGTCTCACTGAGCCTCCTCCAAAAATAAAACCTTCAATGACTTCCTCTTCCACTTAAAAAAAAGAAAAAAGAAAAAAACAGTCTAAGCATCTTTCTATGTCCAACCAGCCCTGGTGATCTGGCTCAGCCAGCCTCTGTCCTCATTTCCTGCCCTGCCCCCCTTCACACACTCCAGCCACCTTGGCTGATTATGTTTTCTGAACACTGTAAGCTTGTTCCTGCCCCAGGGCCTTTGCACTTACTGTGCTCTCTTCTGGAGGAAGAAACTTTCTTCCTCCTGATCCTCACAGGTCTGGCTTCTTTTTGTCCTTGAGGTCTCAGTATACATCATGCCTTAGAGAAGTCGCACCCCAGCCCATTGCCCTGTTGGATTCCTTCATAATACTTCTGACAGCTCCAGTCATTGGACTTGTTCGGTTGTTCTGTTGTCTGTCTCACATCTCTCCACTGGAATGTGAGCTGTCTGAGGGCAAGGACCTTGTCTCCCTCACCTCTTTATCCCAAGTGCCTCTAGCAGTGCCTGGCAGATAGTAGGTGCTCAGGAATCAGTGCTGCCTTTGACTGGTGTGTGTGGAAGGATCATGGACAGGAAGGGCCAGAGCTAGGTGGTGAAAGGCTTTGAATGTCAAGGTAAGGCATTTGGACATTATCCTTTGAGTAATAAGGAGCTACCCGTTATGGCCGCTGCCTCCGCCAGTTCCGGTACTGAGGGGAAGGTTAGATGGATTGCTTAGATGCATTGGCTCTCAGTCTGAAAATGGACTGGACGCTTCTCCCTGTGCTCAATTCCAGCCCCATCCTGTTTTAGGGGGTACAAAGGAGAACTGATGGACAGAAGTTGGCCCAGACCCGTGGAGAGGTGCAGTCCCCTCCCACGAGAGCCCCCATCTCTTTGCTCCCCAGACACTGCCTCCCCATCTTTCCCCGCACCACCCTCCTTCCTCAAACCCCTCCACCCATGCCACCCCTACTGCCTATGAACTAAGTCAGACGCCTTATTCAAGTTTCTCCAGAAACTTTAACCCATCCCTGAGGACGTCACTGTGCAACTCAAAGCTCATTTTGCTTGGGCTCATCGATCGAGGGTTTACTTTCCTTGCCCTCAGATATGTTTCCAAAAGGAAAAAGGTCTTGTCCTTTCATGGCATTGGCTTGTAACGAGTTGGAAAGGGTTATTAAGTGTGCCGATTAATTGCAAATCAAGCGTTGACAGAGAAGAAGGTGGCGTGTGACTTGGATAGATGTTTTAAATCAGGTTTCCACAGTTTATCATGGGGAGGTTTTCTCCTGGTATTCCTGAAAGCAGGTACTGAGTCAGGCCGTTTAAAAGGAAGGAAGGAAGAGAGGCAGGGAGGGAGGGACTTCTCTCAGTAAGAGGAAATACAGAGGATAGCTTCCAAAGTGGCTAAGTGGGAGGGCAGGTACCAAGAGGGCTACGTGGGCAGGTGACTCCAAAAAAATGAGGGAACATGGGGCTGTCCTCCGACTGTCATGTGGTCTGAACCACCTGGGGTCCAGGTACACTGCAGAATGGGATGGGCCCTGAGGGCTTGCATCTCTGGTGCCTCCCAGGTAATGCTGACGCTGGTGGTCCATGGACCACACTTCAGTAGTAGGGGTCTAGGGGACTAGAGTGCAGCGGATGCAGGCAGGTTGAATTCTTCTGGAGTACCTGGGGAATTTGAAAAGTAGAGTTCATTTGTCCTAATGTTGGGGATTCTGATGGAGCGGGTCTGGGGTGGGACCTGAGAGTTTGCATTTCTGACCTGCTCCCAGGTGGGGCCAGTGCTACTGGGGCGTGGACTACATTAGGTCTTCGAGAAGAAGGTCAGGCTGGGGAGTTGAGGAACTGAGAGGCCAGACTGTCTTAAAGGACTTCAAATCCCAATAGTAGTAGAGGGAGGAGCCTGGAGGGAGAAGGGAAAGGGAGGAGCAGAGGGAAGCTAAGAATGATTGGTACAGTTGAAGCTGAGCGAAGTTGTGTCCAGCAAGTACATAGCTTGGGCATTTCCATTTGACCACCATAATTCTAAAGATTGTACCTTGACCTGTGGCCAAGCTGGTTCTTTGTGACTTGTCAGGCCTTTTATTTACTAGTTCTAGCTTATAGGAAAGCTAAAATGGCAGCATTTAAAAACTAGGTGGGGCTCCCCTGGTGGCGCAGTGGTTGAGAGTCCGCCTGCCGATGCAGGGGACACGGGTTCGTGCCCCGGTCCGGGAAGATCCCACATGCCGCGGAGCGGCTGGGCCCGTGAGCCATGGCCGCTGAGCCTGTGCGTCCGGAGCCTGTGCTCCGCAGTGGGAGAGGCCACAACAGTTAGAAGCCCGTGTACCACAAAAAACAAAAACAAAAACAAAAAAAACTAGGTGGGTCCCTTAAGCGCTCCCAGGCCCGAGGGGCCCCTGGTGACAGCTCCTGGAATGGAGGCGTGGTGACCAGGAGGCCACGTCACCATCCCTATGGGGGTGTTTCTCTTGCCCTGAGGGTGAATTGAACAAGCCACACAGGGAGCCTGTGGATAGCGTTACATTATAGTCCCACCTTGTTTCTTCCCCCAAATGGCTCACCCACAGCCAGTGAAAATTGAGCACTTTTAAGTCTTGAAAAGAATGTTCCCAGGATGGGTTGATGGGATAAGAGTTGCTGCTTCCAGCCTTCCACTCTGCCTGCTCCGAGGCACACCAGTGAACGGAAGTCAAGTCAGCGGTGCCCTGTCATAGCCCCCTTGTGGGACTCGTGCCCACCGGCTGCTCTAAGCGCTTGCCGTAGAAATACCCAGTAGCAGACATTCCCTTTTTTTTCTTTTTTTTTTTTTTGTATTGGGGTAAAATATACATAACATAAAATTACCATTTTAACCATTTTAGATATACAGTTCAGTAACATTAAGTATAATCATGTTGTTGTGCAACCATCCCCAGAAGTCCACTCATCTCCAGAATTTTTTTCATCTTCCCCAACTGAAACTCTGTATCCATTAAACACTAAGTTCTCATTCACATCTGCCCCTGCCCTTGGTAACCACCATTCTACTTTCTGTCTGTACGAGTCTGACTGCTCTAGGGATCTCGTGTAAGTGGAATCATACAGTATTTGTCCTTTTGTGTCTGGCTTATTTCACTTAGTATAATGTCCTCAAGGTTCATCCATGCTGTGGCATGTGACAGAGTTTTATTCCTTTTTAGGGCTGAATAATATTCCATTGTGTACGTAGAGAACACATTTTGTTTATCCATTCAGCCATCGATAGACGCTTGGGTTGTTTCTACCTTTTGGCTGCTGTGAATGTGGGTGTGCAAGTGTCCATGCGAGTCCCTGCTTTCAGTCCTTCTGTGCATATACACAGGAGTGGAGTTGCTGGAACGTGCGGTATTCTACTTTTAATTGTTTGAGGAACCTCCATACCGTGGTCCAGAGTGGCTGCATTTGCTGCCTTCCTCCAAGTACTTATGCAGCCAGGAGCTCCTTGGATTCAGGTCACCCTGTACCGCCAGTACGTGGTGTTATAACAACACTTAAATGACTGAGTTAAGGCTAAACTCTAGTTTGCTAAAGTAAACATAACCGGAAATGGGACCTGTCTGCTTTGTGGGTTTGAAAGATTTTCCGTTACAGCTTCACCTCATGTCTGACCCCTAGAGGAGATTGACAACGCTTATTTTCCTTGATGTAATTACGGATGTGTGATAGATTTCTCTTGAAATGATGGAAACCTTTCTGCCTGAGGATGGCCCGGAGCATCTGCCCTTCTGGGCAGTATGTAGGGTCCTCAGCCTTCAAAGACCATTCACACCACCCAGGCCACATGTGGGGCTGGAGTGGACACAAGAAAGCCCATTTATTCATTGATGATGAAAAATAGCCCCGTTTTTCTGGATCAGAATATTCTCTCCTTAAAGCCCTAGGTTCTGTGGGAAAACAAATCAGTATAGAAGGCCATTGAATGATTTACCACAGAATCACTCTTATCTGACCAGAAACCCGAGACTGACACGGTCCGTGCATTCTCTCCTGGTTTACAGGGTTATGTGGGTACCAGAAGATAGCCCCACATTGAAGCAGGGGAGTGAGATGGAAGGAGTGTGGGTTGACATCAGCTAAAGGACTCCATCTCTCAGTGGGCAAGGGCTGGCCCAAAGATTACAACCCTTGATGCTAGCAAAACTCTCCTACTACCTTCATCCACCCACCCACCATCCCTACATCTGTATGTCAGTCCATCCAACCATCCATCCAGTTCATCCCTGAGCTGAGTAAGAGCGTGAGTAAGAGTTAACTAGTCCAATACGACAGAGAAGAATGCTCCAAGCTGAGGGAACAGTCTGTGCAAAGGGCCTGTGGGGGGAGGGAGTTTGTCAGCCAGTAGGGCTGGATCAGGGAGATGAACAGGAGAATGGCACAGGAAAAGGCTGCAGGGATAAGCAGAGGCCAGACCACGCAGTCGTGTGGGAGACCCTAGGGAGTTCTGACTGTACCAAGGATAACCAACCGAACGTTCTGTGATGATGGAAATGTTCTGCAGTTGTGGGTCCAATATAATAGCCAGTAGCCCCATGTCACTAATGAGCACTTGAAATGTAGATAATACGACTAAGAAACTGAACTTCTGTTTTTATGTCATTTTATTTCATTTAAAACAGTGGGAGTTCACGTGAAGTGTCTTAGCAAGGGGTGAATCAACGTGATCACAGTTGTCTGGGGCTGCTGAGTGGAGAATGGATTGGGAAGGGATGGGAGGATGCAGGGGTACCCAGGAAGGAGGCTTCTGTAGTGGTCCAGAGAAAAGGAGTCGTCACCTGGGCTGGGGAAGGGGTGAGATGAAGGCAGAGAAAAGACCAGGGATGGAAAACCAGCAGGACTTAGTAGTGAAGGAGATGGTGATTTGGAATCGGAGGCGTCAGGATAATTCCCAGTCTCTGGCAAACACAGCAGGATGGAGAGTCGTGCTTTCTCTGAGGCAGGGACCCCTGGAGGAGGACCAGATTTAGGGAGTTCGGGGGTCCTGAGTCCTGCTTGGGTCACAATGGGCGCAAGTGGCTTTTGAGTTGTCTGACAGGAAATGCCATTGGGAGTTGGAGCTCAGGGGAGAAGTATGGGTCAGAAATAGAAGGTGGGGAGTCATTTGTGAGTGGGTAGAAATTGAGGCCCAGCGTGTGGGTGGGGGAGGGGACGGCATAGGCCCCAGACATGAGGGCCCCAGCCGCGGTGCTGGGCGCAGGTAAGTGCGTCCATAGAGTGATGGAGAAGGCACGGCCAGAGACGTGGGAGGAAACCCAGGATGGGATTGGTCGTGGAGGCCGAGGGAAGAGATTGTTTCCTGTTGGAGGGTGGGGAGTGGTGGCAAGAGCTCGTGAGAGGACAGAGCCACGTGCATCCAAGATGTGGGTGTGGAAGCTAGTGGTGACCTAGCTCAAGGGCAGTCAGCTGGGGACAGCCCGCGTCTGCCTCTGGGCTCTCCCACTTCTGCAGCGCATGTCTGCCCAGCATGTCACATCTTTGGCTTCCAGTAACTTCCATGGAGTTACAGTCAACACTTGCAGACTTGGGAACTGACTGAAGGTGACTTTGGGTTGCTTTTACAGTGAGGCTCTTGGCCAGACTCTGGTTCCCTCTTTTCCATCGTATGATAACCCCCAAGTGCTGAAAGCAGTATTGATCTGTCACAAAGAAGGTAGGCCCCCCACATCTGGTTATAAAGGCATCTGGCTCTGCCCCGTTGTCTCTTTAATTTAGCTTAATTAATCTGCATTTCCACCATCCTCATTCCCACCAAGAGCATGAACGACTGAGAACTTCCTTCTGAACTCCACATCTGGTCCCCTCTGTGTTCTGCTCCTGCATAGATGTCATTCACCCCACTTTTCCCAGTCATTTCCGTATGTGTTAGGACACTTTTGATTGTTGGGGATAGAATCCAATTCTGGTTTCCATATGCAAAATGGGGGAATTGGCATGCTGCAAAGAACCCATTCATTCACTCATTCATTCATGTATGCATTCATTTATTCATTCAGTGTTCCAGCTGTGTGCCAGGCACTGTTCTGGGCACAGGGGAGACAGTCAATAAACAAACAAGTAAAGCACCGTGTATGTTACATGGTGATAAGTGCTGTGGAGACAGATAAATCAGGGAAGAAGTATTGGGCGTGATAAGGGAGAGGGTTGCAGTTTTCAAACAGGGCAATCAGGGGAAGCCTCACTGAGGTGGGCACATTTGAACAAGGCCTGGAAAGGAGTGAAGGAGAGAGCCATGAGGATGGCTGAGGCAGGAGTGGGCCTGGGTGTCTGCAGACCAGTGTGGCTGGAGTGTTGGGGAGAGGAATATGGTGAGTGACAGCAGAATGGCAGTGGGATGTGAGAGGTCATTGCAAGGACTTTGCTTTCATTCTGAAGGCAATGGGAAGCCATTGGAGAGTTTCAAGCCAAGAAATCACCTGATGTGACTTGCGTTGAACAGGACCTGTCCTATTAGGAGGAGGCCTAGGGCAGAAGCAGGGAGACCACGATGCCATAATCCAGGACAGAGATGATGGTGGTGGAAAGAGACAGTAGGTAGTGGTGGAGACGGTCAGACTCTGGATAACTTCTTAAAGGTGGACTGGATGTGGGAGAGGTCTCAAGGATGACACCAAGCCTTTGAGTTTGAGAACTGGAAAGATGGAGTTTTCATTAACAAAGGTGGAGAAGATGATTAGAAAAGCAGGGTGGGGAGGAGTATCAGGAGTTTGGATTTTGGATATATTAAGTTTGAGATGCCTGTTAGGAATCTAAGAGGAAATGTCAAACAGGTGTGTGGCTACAATGGTCCAGGCTGGAGATATATATTAGGGAGTCATCAGCATAGAGAAGGTCTTTAGATGGGGTGAGATCATCTAGGCAGTGAATGTACATAGAGAAGAGGACCAAGAACCCTGGAAGATTCTCTGGCTCTGCCTATTCTGTTCCTCTCTGTTTCTAAGACTTTCATCTTTTGCTCTTACCATCAACTGCCCTTTACCGTCCGTCACTCTACCCAGGCATCAAGAACATCTGAGTTTACCAGTCCTAAGTTTTGACCACAAGAAAGGAGAGGCTAACTTCCCTTTGTCAATTCAAGTTCTGAAATCTCAGGGAAGGAATCTGATTGGTCTAGTTGGGTCAGGTGCCTACCCCTGAACCAATCAGCTTTGCCAGGACATGGAGTCTTGCTATGTACCTATGGTGGCTCCCTCATTAACCATGTGGGTTCAGTGAAGTGAGGCACAGTTCCCTGAAGTGGCTGGGCGTACTGGGCAGGCACAAGTGCAGTAGGGTTTTCAAACATGGATTTAAGGGCACAGAGGTGACTTTCCCTGCAAGAAGACTGGCCAGCAAGACGTGGACCGTGGAATGCCTGTGTGAGGCGTGCCTCCTGTCTATAGACCATCACCGTCCCTTCCCTCAGCTCCTCAACTGGCCCAGCTTTGCTGGAGCGCGTCATTTGATGGAGCCGATTCTTGACTGACTACTGCCCCTGTGGCTTCTACTGATGCTACTGTCATCCTCTCAGCGCCTCAGTGAGCCCAGCAGTCTTCATGTTGATTTCTCTGCTGATTTGCTGACAAGGCTGTTTTCAACCTTCTCCCAACTTTGGCTCCCGAGAGCACCCATCTCTGCAGCCCAAAGCACCCCCTGCTTTGCTGCTAGTCCTTCATGTGATTCCCATGTTATGCCATCTTGTCAGGAATACATCGTGGAGGAAAGGAGAGAGCAGCCTGGAATCACATGATGAGGACCACTGTGAATGAACTTCATCATCTTCCCTTTACACCTTTTCCGGATGTGTGTCCTCCCTTCCCTCTGTGAAGGCAGGCGTCTCCTTTTCTGCACTTCTCTGGACTTCACCCCTGAGTTTTATCTCCTCATCTGCCCATTCTTTTATTGATCACCATCAACTTCTTTTCCTTTCTTCTCAGACATGCTCAGGCTTCCTCTACTGAGGGAAAAATGCTCCTTCCTTTGGTGCTTTCACTGTACAAGAATCATCTTTTAGCCTCTCCCTCCTTCTCCAGCCTGAGTTTCCAAAAGAGAGCTCTCCATCTGCTGCCCACCCCGCCAGCAGGGCGCCCACCCCACCGTGGACAGACCCAGGGGACCCTTTTCCTTTCCGTGCTCCCCACTTCCCCAGAGCAGCTGTGGTCAGGTGGCGGAAGGCAGCCCCACCCATCCTCTTCTCCGTGGAACTCTGTTCCTCGGCTTCTGTAATGGCAACTTTTGAACCTAGATGATTGGGGGAGAGAGAAGACAATTTTCCAGTCGGATGTGAGGATGCTTTCCCATCCCCCACAGCCTGCTGGCCCAGCCTGAATCCCACCACTCACCTTGCCCTTTCCCAGACTGACCTACCCAAGGACCCTGAGCAGACCTCCTCCCCACCCCCAAGTTCACTTTTATGAGCCCATTTCTGAGCCAATATTGCCTTCTCCTGCAGAAGCCCTCCACATGGGCTGGACACACCTCGAATCTCTTTCCCTACAATCCTTCCCCTTCCCAAATCCTTGCACTGCGTAAGGGGCTGCCCACACTCACGCTCACCCCAGTCACCCCAGCACGTGCCATGCGCCAAAGCCCCACCGCTTTGCTGAATCACAGCATCACATAATGTCCCTTTGTAGTCCCTCATTCACCTGGCAGTTAATCACATCCTGCTGTACCCCATCTCCGATGCTGTTGATTTACAGGGCGCTTCATGCCTCGTATTATTATGTAACTCCCCACGTGCTGTCTCTTCAACCTGAATTAAGTTCCGGTGGGGGCTGGGAGGGGAGCAGGCAGGGGTGCCTTATCTGTCTCTGAATCCTCCCAAGCTCTTAGCAGAGTGGCTCACACAGAAGAGGCTCAATAAGTGCGTGATGATTGATGGGCTTGCTTTTGGTTTTCCTCCAGCCCATCCTTTATGCTGCTGTCAAAAAAGTCTTTCTCGAGGATTGTTCTCATTACATAACTCATCTGGCTCCCTGGATTTCGTCCGCCAGCATTATTGAGTGTTTGCTGGGTGGGTGGTACCGGGTAGGGACTCTGGGGGTGATGAAGAGGCGAGTGAAGAAACAGCTGTAGAGGCCTCTGTGCAGGAAATGATTAGACGCAGAGACATACACGGAATCAACGGATGAATGGAGGGCCATGGGAAGTCAGAGAAATGGAGGTGTCCTCCCAAGCTCTGATCATCCAGGCTGACTTTGGGAGGTAGAAGGGCTTGAGCTGATCTCTCAGATGGGTAGGTTTGGGACAGGAAGAGATGAAGGGATTCCTGGCAAGGAGAATTTGAGGAGCAAAGTGATGCAGCTGCTAGGGCCATCATTGCAGCATCCTAGGAGTCTATAGATTTCAGGAGGGTCATCAACGTCCCCGAGGAGGCAATTCGCCCAGCTCATAAATGCAAACTTGCACAATGACTCCAGTCAGAACCCTCTTGACACCGATTTGCTGTCCCATCTCCTGCCAGTTTGCCCCCAGTCCTGTCACTGTGGCAGCCCTCAGCCCCTGATATGCTGTGGCAACTGAATCCAGAGAGGCAGAAGGGTGGACTTCGGGTGCTTGTCTCTGGGCAGGGTGGTTCTGGGGCCCCTGGTCGCCTATGATTGACAGCATCTGCCAAGCAGCCCTGAGCAAGGCTCTGTGCCTCAACGTCTTTGCAACAGGGACCCTGCTGGGGGCTGGGCAGGTCCTCCCACGTTCCATGGGGCCGTGTCAAAGATCCTGTGCGTGCCATGGTCCCCCAAACACAGGAGGGAGAGCCTCCTGGTCCCCGCTTTGACTCTATCCTAGTCACAGAAGGAGACTCTGAAATGTTCTGGGATGAAAGGACTATCACCCCAGCAGGAAGCAGCTGTAGATGAAGGAGAGATGGGGACCGTGTGCGGGGTGTGTGTTGACCACGTTTCCAGGCATCATCCAGGGCAGTGTCAGAGGAGATAAATGCAAACCCACCTTGCAGACCTTGTTTCTCACACCTGTCTCCATGATGGCCTCTTCCTTTTTCTGACTTTTTTAAGGGGTGTCATTTCAAATTGCAACAATAATATAAAGCACTCTGGCAACTTTTGCTCACAGTACCCGTTGTTTATCTCCTTCTCCTTTGCTGTGTGTGTGTGTGTGCGTGTGCGTACACACACTTATACATGCACATCTTCTGAGCATGTGGCAGACCTCCTTGCATGTCACCTCTGATTACATCAGTGTGTGTATTTCCTAAGAACAAACAGTTGTCAACATCTGGAAATTTAACATTAATCCAATACCATTGAGTAATCTGCTGTCCTTATTCACATATCAACTGTCCCAGTGATGCCCCTTAAAGCTTTTCTCCCTGACTTCTTTTGATCACACACCCCTCTTTTTCTTATTTTTAACTTTTTATTTGGAAATAATTTCAAGATCACAGAATAGTTGCAAGAACGCTATAGGGAACACCTGTGTATTGTACGTAGCTTCACCTGTTGTTGACGTCGTACTCCACTTGCTTTCTCATTTACACAGACTATCTCTACTTTTCCATCTACACACAAAACATTTTTTCCAAAACTACTCGAGAGTAACTTGCATACAATGTATGCCTTTACCCCTAAATACTTCAGCATGTATTTCCTAAGAAGAGGGATGTTCTCTTACATGACCACAGTACAGTTATATGCTCCATAAGATTCACACTGATATCCTATTTTTATTGAGATGAAATTCACGTAACATAAAAGTAACCATTTTAAAGTGAACAATTCAGTGGGCTTTAGCACATCACAAGATCGTACAACCACCACCTCTATCTAGTTCAAAAACATTTTTATTACCCACAAAAGTAAACCCTGGACCCATTAAGCAGTTTCTCCCCATCCCTCACCTCCAGCCCGTGGTAACCACTGATGTGTATTCTATCTCTATAGATTTATCTATTCTGTACATATCAGTGTAATCATATAATATGTGATCTTTTGTGTCTGGCGTCTTTTACTTAGCATAATGATTTCAGGGTTCATCCATGTTGTAGCATGTATCAGAACTTCATTCCTTTTTATGGCTGAATAATATTCTATTTTATGGATCAACTGCATTGTGTTTATCTGTCCATCAGTTGAGGGACATTTGGGCTGTTTCCACCTTTTGGCTATTGTGAATAGAGCTGCTATGAACATATGTATACATACACTTTTTGACTACCTGTTTTTGTATCTTTGGGGCACATACCTATCATTGGAATTGTTCATTTTTATTACCTGGGAAAGGTATTATTTAGTTTGTCCACTGTATCCTTACTATTTTATCCCCAACCTCTGGGGAGACCCTTGAGGGCCATGTGCACATCCTGCCTCTCCAGTTTCCCCTGGACTTAGCATCCACTGTTAATTCTTACCTGATACATTCTTTACTATGATGGCTGTGAAATCCTGAGTGTGCAATCCTAGCACCCTCTTCTGCATTTACCAGGGGGACTAGGCATCCCACTCTAAGCAAGACTGCTCCCTTCCCCCCCACTGATTCATTGATTTATCAGTTTTTCTATGTAAATACATGAATTCCTGTTTTTCACCCCAAAGTCTTATAATTCATTGCTGTATTTTATTACTTTGGTGCTCAAATCACCCCAGAATTGGCCAATGGGAGCCCCTACAAGCTGGTGTTTGTATCCTTATGACATGCCTCCGTCTTTGTTCTGTTCTTGGTTTTGGGTGTGTGTGTGTGTGTGTGTGTGTGTGTGTGTACCTCCTTAACTTTCTGGCATGACAAGATGTTCCTCCTGGCTTATCTTGAACCTATCCCACCCCAGTCCTGCAGTCAGCCATTCCTGGGATCTGTGGTTCATCTTAGAGGAAAATGGCATTTGGGAGCAAGGTCTGGGCACAGGTGAGCACACACCTTTGCCAGGCCTCCTCCATGCATGGGCGGGGAGGACCGAGCTCAGGGTGTAGGAGGCAGAGCTGCTTGCCTACCTCGCCCTGGTGCTGCAGCCTCCTTCAAGGTCACAAGGGTGAAATATGCAGCCCACCATGGCAAGTCCTCAGAACAGATTGGACTTGGGCACCATTTCATGCTGCCTCTCTTTTTAGCTAAATCTCTGCGCATACCTGTGATTATTTCCATAGGAGTGGACCTACTGGGTCATAAAAAATCATGTGTTCTTTAAATATAGAAACATCATTTTGATGATATGTGAACACAGGGCTCTGCTGTGTTTTTACACCGGCTGGACACTGGTGTGTGTGTGTGCGCACACGTACATGTACACAGTGTCTTCTTTTGTCTAAAAGGTGAGAATGTAAGGTTACCTGTCTACTAATCTGTCTCCTCCAGGTGTGTAGGATCCTTGAGGTCAGTGACTGTGCCTCTTTTATTTACCGCCGAGCATCCAGTACAGTGCCTGGCGCATGCCTGAAATTCTATAAATGACTGTTGAGTGAACACTAGTAGCCAAGTGTAGGTCCCATGTATGGGGCACATACAACATGCCAGGTGCTATTCAAAGTGCTCTACGTGAGTTAACTCTTTCAATCCTCGCAACGACTCTACTGTATCTTCCCCATTTTACAGATGAGGAAACTGAAGCTCAGGGGGGTTGAATACCCTGCCCAAGTTCATACATCCAGGAAATGGCAAAGCTGGATTTCACTCCCAGACCGTCTGGCTCCAAATTCATGCTCTTAACTCTAATAGCACACTATGGAATGGGTCGATGATGGATGGATGGACGAGTAGATGAATGTGTCGGTAGGTGGATGGGTAGGTAGGTGGATGGTTGGATGGATGGATGTGTGGGTGGATGGATGGATGGGCGGATGAGTAGGTGAATGTGTGGGTGGTGGGTAGGGAGGTAGGTGGATGGGTGGGTAGATGAATCAATCGTACATGGTGGCTCACCCATTCCTCTCCTGCTGTCTTTGACCTATAGCTTCTCACTGGGAGTGTCTCCACGTCCTCCCTTCCTGCTCCCTTGGAACTCCCTTTCACAGTGTGTCTCCTGGAGCTACAGCCCCAGATGCATTTGCAGTTACAGCTGAGGCAAGAGACACACACACAGAGAGAGAGAGAGAGGGAGAGGGAGAGAAGGGACAATTGCCATCCTTGGTGTAGACCAAAGGTCACCAAGTGTCAAGTTAAGGGCCAGATCTGGCCCCTGGACATGTTCCATTTGATCCACAGAGCATTACAACAAAACAAAGTTTAGTACTTTAAAATGGGGGAGTTACCTTGAATTTTGATTTCCACCTTCTCATTAATAAAAATTGGAAGATCGGAGAACATGGGCCTTCACATGTGCTGGGCCACTCTGAGCTGGGCTGAGAATGAGTGATCTGCGACATGAGACTCGAGGCTCTCCATCTGCTGCTGTCTTCACCCATCCCTCCTCACTCGTCACCTGCTTGGTCCCTGGAGGGCCTGAGTTTACAATCCCTGGTCAATACGCTGCCCCTAGTCAGCTAGTCCAAGGTGAGATTCGTTTTCTCGGCTGCAGCGTTCCCCTTTGACTCTGTGGAGCAAACTGTTGTCTACAAAACTGATACTGCCCCATCGCCCACCTGTACCCCTCCCGTAGTGGACCTTGCTCCATGTCTGTGTGTTTCCTTCTGTTCACTTGAGGTCCCAAGGTTGTTAGTTACCCTGAGTTCAGTGGAAAGTCTGAGGTTGCCACTCACCCTAGGGGTTCCCTAATCCTCCTGGCCTTGGGCCACAGGCACACACACACACACACACACACACCCCGCCCGCTCCGCCACTGTTGGTCTTTCTCCTCCAGATCAAAGATCAATGTATTGCAGGCACAGGGCCAGGCCATGTGCTATCAGAGACACCCCTCTGGTCAATACTTCCAAGCTCATTTGGTCATCCAGAGACTATGAATCCCTCTGTTGTTCTGAAACCTGGTCCTCCTTTCTCCACCGTTTCCTCAAAAGCATAGGAGACACCGAGCGCCTGCCCTGCTCTCATTCCTCTAGCCAGAGAGCCCTGGGTGAGAAGGCAGGAGGCAGGAGTGTGCTAGACAGGGATCGAGTGTGTTAGACGGTATACTGGACTTGTAGACAGAAAAGTCTCAGTGTGGGTCCTGACTCTTAGTTACTGAGTGTGTGGCCTTGGGCAAATCTCTTCACCTCTCTGAGCTTCAATTTCCTCATCCGTGAAATGGAGTTTATAACAGTAACCCCTACAGTGGCTGCTGACTAGCGGATGTCTTGTCCAAAGAGGTGATTGATGGTGCAAGACCTTCCCCGTGGCCTTCGCTGACCTGCGAGCAGGATGAGGACCGCTCTTCACCCTAGAAGATGTATATCTGGGCCAGAAAATGCTGCTTCTCTGTCTTCGTTTGTTCCTAAGCAAGCGTCAGTGACAAATACCAGTCAGGAAGTCTCTGTCCTGGCCTCTGGTCCCATAGCAGCCCCTTCACTCATCCTTTCCATCTGCAGGTTGATAGGAGGATGCGAAGTCTGGGTTTCCGCCCAGCCGCCCAGTCAGCACAGCTTCCCATCTGTGAAACGGGTGTGCAGCACTTCCCCGGCACTCCCTTTGTGTTAGTTGACGCGGAATTTGAGCAGCTATCTCTGAGCACTGCCAGCGTGTCTCCTAGGGAGGTGTGGAGAGAACGAGGGTGCAGGACTTAACACTGGTTTTAGAAAACTCCCATCTTGAGTTGAATGGCCAGTGTGGCCGGCAGGTGTGATGATTAGCATGTTACATACTTAGAACCCTAAGATCCTTTCCAGCTCTGAGATTCTGAAATTCTTGCGTCCCCTATTACCATGGCCTCTATTAGTACCCTGTCTTGTATCATTATTAGTACCCTGTCTTGTATCATTATTTGATCATTCTGATTGAAAATTGTACAAATTCAGTCCCAACTGTTGTAAATTTTTAAAAAAGAAGTATATAGGTTATCAATACTAAACCAGTATAGCTTCAGGCAAAGCTGGATCCAGAGACACCATCTGTTGCCGCTCGTTTGTCTGCATCCACCTGTCTGCTCTGATTTCTTCTGCACCTCCTCATGATGTGTAAAGATGGACCCCAGTAGCTCCAAGCTTATGTCTCACCAGCTCAGAGACCCCAGAAAGAAAGCCAGTGCCTTTTGCTCAGCAGCTCCAGCACAAGTCCTGGAATTAGGTTCTGTTGAGCCTCGTCAACCAAGCTTGGGTCACGTGCCCACTCCTAACCCATCACCCTGGCCAGGGGCATGTGACGACCTGATTCGCTGGGCCTGGTGCCTCACTGGCACGAGAGGTGTCAGGCTCCCCAGAACCTCAGGGCATATTGAGAGGTTGGACTTGACGACTCCAAAGCCATTTTGAGGTCTGATGTTTGAAACTTCTGCAGTTCTCACTTGTTCACTTCATCAGCAGCAGAGCCCTGTGGTTAAGAGCTAGACCACCTAGATTCAAGTGCTGGCTGTACCACTTTCTGGCTCTGTGAACTTGAGCAAGTTACTCAACCTTCCTGAGCTGCCATTTTCTCATCTGGAAAATGACAACAATAATCATGTGTACCTTGGAGGCATGCTGTGAAGATTAAATGAGTTAATCCTGGCAGAACCCTTAGGACAGGTTCTGGCAAATAGTCAATTCTCTGTGCGTGTGCCTGGTGCCGGGGATTCCAAGATAAACCAACCAGACTTGCTTCCTACACTTAGCGAGTGCATGGTCTGGGGGCAGGCTGGGGTTCTTTTAATCAACACATTTGGAACGAGGACATAATGTTAGAAATCAATTGAGCAGGTGATTATAATGCAAACTGATAAGCGTGAGACCCCCGGAGGGTTACTTAATGAGAGTTTCCAGAACCGAAGGATAAGCAGGAGTTACCTGGGTGAATTTGGAAGTGGGAAGAGTGTACCTGGCAGACGGAACAGCAAATACAGAAGCCAGGAGACAAGACTGAGCGTGCTGCCTCGAAGAGGCAGAGAAGTTGAGCGTGGCTAGAGGCTGGCGTTTGAGGTTGAGGTTGGGAGATGGGGGTGAGGGTAGCAGGCAGAGCATCTACAGCGAGGCTGGAGAGGGCACTGGACGACAGATTGCCCTCCCAGGGTCTTGGAAGCTCTTGTAGGAATCTGGGCTTCAGCTTAAGGGCTGTGCAGATGCCCTGAAGACATTTTTATTTTGTTTAGTTTTTTAAATTGTTTTATTTTTAACAGCTCTTTTGAGGTATAATTGATGTATGACAAACTGCACACATTTAAAGGGTACAATTTGATAAGTTTGTGATATGTGTACACCAGTGAAGCCGTCACCACCAGCAAGAACGAACATCTCTATCACCCCCCGAAAGTTTCCTTGTATCCCTTTGTAGCAGCCTCCCTCCTGCCACTTCCAGATGCCCCAGCCCTAGTCAACGACTGATCCGCTTCCTGTCACCATAAATTATTAATGTGCATTTTCTAGAAGTTTATATGGGACAATGGAATCCTATAATTTGTACTTTTTTTTTTAGCCTGGCTTCATTCACTCAACACAATTATTTTAACAATCCTCGACATTGTAGCATATATTAATACTTCATTTCCTTTTATTCCAGTGGAGTGATAGTCCGTGGTAGGGAATATATCACAGTTTGTTATCTGTATACCTACAGATAGGCAACTGAGTCTCTTCCTCTTTGGGAATATTACAGATAATCCTGTTATGACCATTCATGTAAAAATCTTGGTGTGGACATACATATTTTCATCTCTCCTGAGTAAATACTTAAGGGTGGAATGGCTAGATCATATCATAGGTACAATAACAAACTTTTAAAGAAACTGCTGAGCTGTTTCCCAAAGCTGTCTTAACCATTTTACGCTCCCCTGCCAACAGTTCGTGAGGGCTCCAGTTACATCACATCCTCAGCAACACTTGCTGTTGCCAGTCCTTTGCTTCAGTTCTTCTAACACTTGGGTAGTGGTGCTCATTGTGGTTTTAATTTGCATGTCCCTCGTGACTAATGATGTTGAGCATCTTTCCACATATTTACTTGCCAAGTGTGTATCTTCTTTGGTAAAGTGTCTGTTAAAACCTTTCTCTCATTTTGTATTGGGTTGTTTGTTTTCTTATTATTTAGTTTTGAGAGTTCTTTATATCTTCTGGATATGTGTCCTTGATCAGATATACGGTTTGCAAATATTTTCTCTGAGTCTGTGACTTGACTTTTCATTTTCTTAGCAGTGTCTTTCAGAGAGCAGAAGCTCTAAGTTCTGACAAGGTCCAAGAATCAATTCATTCTTTTATGAATGGTGCTTTTGGTGGTGTATCTAAGAAATATTTCCCTAGATCTTTGCCTGAGATTGTAAAAGTGTTCTCCTGTTTCTGTCCCTTGTTCGATCAGTTATGAAGAGAGGGAATTGATATCTCCAACTATGATTGTAAATTTGACTATTTCTCCTTGCATTTGCAACAGTTTTTGCTTAGTGTATTTTAAGCTCTCTTAAACATTTAGGATTGCTAAATTGAGTTTAAACATTTAGGATTGCTGTGTCCTCTTGATCAATTGAATCCCTTATCATTGTGAAGTGACCTTCTTTATCCCTGCTTATAGTCTTGGCTCTGAAATCCACTTTGTCTGATATTAATATGGCCATTCCAGCTTTTGATTAGTTAGTAGGGTGTATCTTTTCCATAGTTTTGCTTTTAACATATTTGTGTCTTTATGTTGAAGTGTATTTCTTGTAGGCAGCATAGAGTTGTGTCTTGCTTTTTAATCCAATTTGACAATCTCTGCCTTTTAATTGGGGGACCTTAGACCACTTACATTTCTTGAGATCATAGATATGGTTAGCATTAAATCTCTCATCTTGTTGTTTGTCCCTTCTGTTCTTTGTGTCCTTTTTCTCCCTCTTTTCCTGCTGTCTTTTGGATTGATTGAATATCCTTATGATTCTATTTAATTTCCTTTGTGATTATACTAGCTCTAATTCTTTGTTTTGTTACTTTAGTGGTGTCTTTAGTGTTTATAGAACAGATCTTTAACTTATCGGTCTGTCTTCAAGTGTATCACATCACATGGAATATGTCTTAGTATATTTCCATTCCCCCCACACCGGACCTTTCTACTATTATTGTCATACACTTTACTTTTGTGTATCCAGTTGACCCTTGAACAACACAGCTTTGACTTCGTGGGTCCACTTATAAGTGGATTTTTTTCAATAAATATGCTCTACAGGACTACATGATCCGTGGTTGGTTGCCTGAATCTGTGAATGCAGAACTGTGGATATGGAGGGCCAACTATAAAATTATACATGGATTTTTTTACTTCATGGGGTCGGCACCCCTAACCCTCACCTTGTTCGAGGGTCAAATGTATTATAAACACCACACTACCTTGTTTTTGTTTAAACAGTCCATATCTTTTTTAAGGGTTTGTATAAATTTTAATATCTTACATATTTGCCTATGTAGTTACCGTTTCCAACGCTCTTCATTCCTTGTGAAGATCTGTAGTCCCATCTGGTGTCATTTTCCTTCTGTCTGAAAGACTTCCTTTAACATTTCTTAGAGTATGACTGCTGGTGATGAATTCTTTTAGGTTTTGTGTGTCTGAAAATGTCTTTATTTTGCCATTGTTTTCAAAAGATATTTTTGGCAGTAGATTTACACTTCTTTCTTTTTTCCTTAGATACCATATATATGTGTTAGCATGTGGTATTTGTTTTTCTCTTTCTGACTTACTTCACTCTGTATGACAGACTCTAGGTGCATCCACCTCACTACAAATAACTCAATTTCGTTTCTTTTTATGGCTGAGTAATATTCCACTGTATATATGGGCCACATCTTCTTTATCCATTCATCTGTTGATGGACACTTAGGTTGCTTCCATGTCTTGGCTATTGTAAATAGAGCTGCAGTGAACATTTTGATACATGACTCTTTCTGAATTATGGTTTTCTCAGGGTATATGCCCAGTAGTGGGATTGCTGGGCCGTATGGTAGTTCTATTTGTAGTTTTTTAAGGAACCTCCATACTGTTCACCATAGTGGCTGTATCAATTTACATTCCCACCAACAGTGCAACAGGGTTCCTTTTTCTCCACACCCTCTCCAGCATTTATTGTTTCTAGATTTTTTGATGATGGCCATTCTGACTGGTGTGAGATGATATCTCATTGTAGTTTTGATTTGCATTTCTCTAATGATTAATGATGTAGAGCATTCTTTCATGTGATGTTGGCAATCTGTATATCTTCTTTGGAGAAATGTCTATTTAGGTCTTCTGCCCATTTTTGGATTAGGTTGTTTGTTTTTCTGTTATTGAGCTGCATGAGCTGCTTGTAAATTTTGGAGATTAGTCCTTTGTCAGTTGCTTCATTTGCAAATATTTTCTCCCATTCTGAGGGTTGTCTTTTGGTCTTGTTTATGGTTTCCTTTGCTGTGCAAAAGCCTTTAAGTTTCATTAGGTCCCATTTGTTTATTTTTGTTTTTATTTCCATTTCTCTAGGAGGTGGGTCAAATAGGATCTTGCTGTGATTGATGTCATAGAGTGTTCTGCCTATGTTTTCCTCTAAGAGTTTGATAGTGTCTGGCCTTACACTTAGGTCTTTAATCCATTTTGTGTTTATTTTTGTGTATGGTGTTAGGGAGTGTTCTAATTTCATACTTTTACATGTACCTGTCCAGTTTTCCCAGCACCACTTATTGAAGAGGCTGTCTTTTCTCCGCTGTATATTCTTGCCTCCTTTATCAAGGATAGGGTGACCATATGTGCATGAGTTTATCTCTGGGCTTTCTATCCTGTTCCATTGATCTATATTTCTGTTTTTGTGCCAGTACCATACTGTCTTGATTACTGTAGCTTTGTAGTATAGTCTGAAGTCAGGGAGCCTGATTCCTCCAGCTCCATTTTTCTTTCTCAAGATTGCTTTGGCCATTCGGGGTCTTTTGTGTTTCTATACAAATTGTGAAACTTTTTGTTCTAGTTCTGTGAAAAATGCCATTGGTAGTTTGATAGGGATTGCATGGAATCTGTAGATTGCTTTGGGTAGTAGAGTCATTTTCACAATGTTGATTCTTCCAATCCAAGAACATGGTATATCTCTCCATCTATTTGTATCATCTTTAATTTCTTTCATCAGTGTCTTATGGTTTTCTGCATACAGGTCTTTTGTCTCCTTAGGTAGGTTTATTCCTAGATATTTTATTCGTTTTGTTTCAGTGGTAAATGGGAGTGTTTTCTTAACTTCACTTTCAGATTTTTCATCATTAGTGTATAAGAATGCCAGAGATTTCTGTGCATTAATTTTGTATCCTGCTACTTTACCAAATTCATTGATTAGCTCTAGTAGTTTTCTGGTAGCATCTTTAGGATTCTCTATGTATAGTATCATGTCATCTGCAAACAGTGACAGCTTTACTTCTTCTTTTCCGATTTGGATTCCTTTTATTTCTTTTTCTTCTCTGATTGCTGTGGCTAAAACTTCCAAAACTATGTTGAATAAGAGTGGTGAGAGTGGGCAACCTTGCCTTGTTCCTGATCTTTGTGGAAATGGTTTCAGTTTTTCACCATTGAGGATGATGTTGGCTGTATGTTTGTCATATATGGCCTTTATTATATTGAGGAAAGTTCCCTCTATGCCTACTTTCTGCAGGGTTTTTATCATAAATGGGTATTGAATTTTGTCGAAAGCTTTCTCTGCATCTATTGAGATGATCATATGGTTTTTCTCCTTCAATTTGTTAATATGGTGTATCACGTGGATTGATTTGCATATGTTGAAGAATCCTTGCATTCCTGGAATAAACCCCACTTGATCATGGTGTATGATCCTTTTAATGTGCTGTTGTATTCTGTTTGCTGGTATTTTGTTGAGGATTTTTGCATCTATGCTCATCAGTGATATTGGCCTGTAGTTTTCTTTCTTTGTGACATCTTTGTACACTTCTTTTCTTTCCATATTTTAAAGCTGTTACCCCGCTATCTTCTCACTTGCATTGTTTCCAGTGAGAAGTCTGTCGTCATTATCTTTGTTTCTTTGTATATTATGCATCTATTTCTTTATGGCTACTTTTAAGATTTTCTCTTTATCACATGTTTTGAGAAATTTGATTTTGAAGATCCTTGATACAGTTTTCTTTATGTTCCTTTCGGCTTCCTGAGTGGGTGTGTTTATAGTTTTCATCCAATGTTGTAAAATTTTCAGCCATTGTTTCTTCAAATACTTTTCTGCATTTTCTCCCCTTTCTCCTCTCCTTTGAGGACTCTAGCACAAATATTAAGCAACTTAAAGTTGTCCCACAGTTCACTGATGCTCTATTCTGTTGTTTCTTCTCTCTAATCATTGTGTTTCCTTTTAGTTTCTATTGCTGTCTTCAAGTGCATTAATCTTTCCTTCCACACTGTCTAATCTACTGTTGGTCTCATCCAGTGTCTTTTTCATTACACACATTGTAGTTTTCATCTCTAGACATTAGATCTGTCTTTTCTATATCTTCCTTATCTCTACTTACCTTTTTGAATATATGGAATTCAGTTATAATAACATTGCATCCCTATCTGCTCATTCTAATGTATAGATCAGTTCTGGGTCACTTTTGATTGCTTTATCTTCTCATTATGATTGTAATTTCCAGCTTCTTTGCATACCTGATAATTTTTTAATGGGTTCCAGACACTGCGTGTTACCTTGTTGGGTGCTAGATGTTTTTGTATCCCTATCAATATACTTGAGCTTTGTCTGAGAGGCAGTTAAGCTACTTGGAAGCAATTTGATCCTTTTGGGTCTTGCTTTGAGTATTTCTCTCATGGAACCAGAGCAGTGCTCAGTTTGGAGCTATTTGTTGCCCCCTTCTGAGTACTTGACTTAGTGTCCCATGAATCCTGAGCATTGCCAGTCTGGCTGGTGGCTATGGGCACTATTCCCAGCCCTACCTGAGTGTCAGGCCTTGTTCTCTGTGGTTCTTTTGGGTTGTTCTTCCCCTGGCCTTCGGTAGTTTCCTCATACACAGGCCAGATCGGTACTCAGCTGCGTACTGCAGGGTTCCCTCTGCGATCTCCAGATCTCTCTGCACTGCTCTTGTCTCTCCAATGTCCAGTCCTGGACCCTCAGCTCCATCTCCTCAATGCAAGGAGTCCACTAGTTTCCACCTGGGTTCCCCCTGCTGAGCCATGGCCTGGAAACTTCTCAAGTCAGTAAGCTGGGGCAGTCACTGGGCTCACTTCTTATTTCTCATCTTTCGGTTACCACTGTCCCTCATTGTCTGATGTCCAGTTGCAAACAAATTATCGTTTTGTACGTTTTGCCCACTTTTCAGTCTTTGCAGGCTTGAGGGTAAGCTGGTCTCTGTTACTCCATCCTAGCTGGAAGTGAAAGTCCCCTGAGCAGTTTAAATCAGGGAAGAAATGGACCGTCTTCACCTTTTAGAACAATCCCTGTTTCTAGAAGTTCTTTCTAATCTGCGTGGGGCCATAGGCAACCAGGTCCCTCGGCCTGAGTGAGCTCATTTTTCCAGCCTCCTCCAACTCAGAAAGGTGGTGTGGGCATGAAGCCAGACCTTCAGGACCGGCCCTGTGCATCTCCTGGGAAGTGGCCCAGCCTCCCCCGCTGTCACCTCACGTTCCTGTCTGTGGGTCCCTGGCTCTCAGAGGCAGGGAGCATTTGGGTGAGCGAAGCAGCTCATCACTGATGCCAGGAGAGCACTCAGGGGCCACAGGAAGAGAAACTTGCCTTTACATTACAACAGCACTTCTGCATCGGGCTTGCCCACATCCTGCCCCTGTAGGGTCAGCAGACTGAGGATTTTATCCCCTTCTTAGAGGCTGAAGTTGTGGGAGGTCATCCAGTTGCTAAGTGGCATGGTTTGTATTTCTGAACACTTGTGCAAGTTTTGGAACCCAAGGCTTCAATTTGGGTGGCCCTGAGGGGTCCTTTGCCCCTGCACATGTCCCAGGAGGCCCAGCAGGAAAGCCTGGGAGTGAGCGTCAGAGCCACCGACACAGCCTCTCTCGCCGCAGGAATCTCTTTGAGCTGAGGCCAGGAAGCACTCAGTGAAACACCCCCCAGGGGACCATTTTCAGAGGGTGGTCTTGCCTGGTCAGTGCAAAGCCAGCAGGGATTGACGAGGATGACCGAGAAGGTGCCATCCTTGTCAGGGAAGAGCAGGGCTTTGTGGGAGGATGCCCTTGGCTGCTGTGTTGTCGCTGTGTGCAAAGTGCTACCTAGGAGGAGCCAGTGGAATTTTCCACCAAGGCCAAATCATGGCAGACTGTGCTGGACAGCAGCGTCTGATTCCTGTCTGTCCCTGCGTCCCAAGTGCTCAGAACACTGGAGAGGGTGGGGGGAAGGGATGGGGTGGGCTTCCAAGTCTCCAGACATGGGAAGAAATGGCACAGGGGTACGATGGAGAAACTTCACCACCGTACATACCTAAGAGCCAGGAAGTCGCATTGCCTGGTGTCCTCAGGGTGTCATTGGTGGAGGGAGGGGCACTGCATGTGGATTTTAGAGCTGCTTCCTGATTACTTGACCTGCAACACTCCTAACCCCTGAGACTCTGACTCAGAGCCTCCAAACTGGGGGGTCTTCGGGCTAATCCTGTGGATACATGTTTAATTCTGTGTATGTTGCATTATCCCACCTGCTGTTTTAAACTGGAATTAGCTGCCCAAATCCCCAAACTGAGAGATGTTGTGGAAAAACCTGAGTTTCCAACTCCTTTTGAAAATTTTAGAAGCTTGGGCAACTGTGAGCTGAGTGGTGGCCACTCTGCAAGCCCCCACAGTCCCCACCACTCCCTATTGCCTCCCACACAGCAGGGCCACTGGGAACTCACCAGTTCCTGTGGATGGACACTCACCTGGTGATCCTGTGGATGTTGGAAGGCCCCTCCTCTGTCAGGTACGGCCTGCCCCCTCTAGTATCCACGGAAGGGTCCCTGAAGCCACACTTAAGGGGTCATCTCCCTTTCCTCGAGCTGAGTAACATGCTGCCGTGTCTCCCTGGCACCCAGCTCAGACCCGTGAGCCCTGACTCCCTATGTGATGGGGCTTCCCTAGCAAACCTGTCCCTCGAGAAAGTTCTGTGAAGCTCAGTCCTAGAAAGAGTGGAGCAATTTGCATGTTGGCAGAGGGCAGAGCCTCACGCCAAAGGCTCCTGCAGGGGGCCTGGCAGAGCTGGCCCATCCTCTTTAGAGGTGAAAAGAGAAGCCCAGGAGAAGGGCAGGGACCCCTCCGTGTCAGGTGTCCCTCTGTCGCAGGGTAGAGCTCAAGGCCAGGCTCTCCCACTTCGTTCAGGGCTCGTTCCACCGTCAACTTTGTCTCAGAAGTCTGTTTCATCAAAAAATTGTGATGCACCTGCCACGTGCTGGGCCCTGGGGTAACCAGGGCAAGGAGGCGAGGTCCCTGTTCCCACAGGTCCTCAGAACAATGACAGCTAACATGGAGGGACGCTCTTGAACCCAGTAACTGTTAATGCTTACAGGACCCACAGAGGATACTGACTGCATGGGTGGCAAACTCAGATGTCCCCAGGGCCAGACTGATGCCAGGTTGCAGGAAGGTGGGGGGAGGTGGGTATAAGCAGTGAGGAATAGTGGGACTTAGAGGGACTTTGGTGCCTCTAAGGGAACAGTCACACTCATGCCATCCAATAGTTCACCTTGTGGGAAGGTGAGATCCAGGAGCCAGATATTCCCATTTTCAAGAAAATCCAGAAATCTGCACTTTTATATGTAAGTTTCCTAATTGTTAAACCTGTCTCCATGCCAACAACAAAAAATCGTCTCCAGACTGGATACAGCCTTTGGCCACTTCCCACTCTCATGAGACATAGAGAAGGAAAGGCTTTTCCTGAGGTCATACAGCAAGATAGTGACCGAGCCAGGCCTCAAACCCGAGCCTCCTGATCCAGGCGAGGGACCTCATGGGCCTGCTTCACATTAACTTCAAAGTCCCTTCTCTCTTCTGGATATGGGACAATATTTCAGCTTTGGGCACAAACCACTTAGGGTGAGAAATACAGCCCTCCTGAAACTTCTATAACAAACCGATTGGGAAATTGCCATCAAGTCATGTTAATTCTTCTGCCACCTTCTGAATTTTAATCCTGACGTTGTAGTTGATGTGGAGCCGCTTTTGCTCCTTCCTGCCAGAATGCAGGGGACCCCATGCCTCTTGTTAAAGGAGGCAGGGCCTGTTTTGCATGGGGCGTATGGAGCCCGGAGTTCTCTTCTGGGGGCAGGAGTGGGGTCCACTCTGCATGGTCTGTCCCACTGTGTCCACAGCAGCCCCTTGGCAACGACCTTCTCTCCCAAAGCCTGGGCCTCCAGGAGCCTGTCTCAGTTAGCAGGAGCTTAGGCACCGCTGATCAGATGGGAGGCACAGGTCTTTTTGCTGGATTTGAAACCTGGCTCTGCCACTTACCAGTTATGTGACCTCGGGCAAGTCACTTCACCTCTCTGAGCCCCAGGAGTCTTCATCTATAAAACGGGTTCAGTACTATTTACACGCAGAGTTGTCGTGTAACTCTGTTCCTACCTGAAGTTGCTATAGGTAGGAAAGATGGACTTACCATGTGGCTGTTAATAGTAGTGTTAATTAGAGCATATAAACATGGAGTTCAACTGAATTAGAAAATTGATTTGGCAAATGCTTTCCCCTTCTGATTTACACCTAGGTTAATTTTGTTTAATTTTAATAAACATTTACATGGCACTTACGAAGTGGCAAACTCTATGCTAAGCACTTTGCAAATATTGACTCATTTAATCCTTGCAGCCACTCTCTGTGGCAGATACTACTTTAGAGATTTCCAGATAAGGAAACTGAGACACAGAGAGAATCAGTAACTTGCTCCAGGACGTGCAGCTGGCAGGTGGCAGGGCTGGGCTGCAAAACCGATCCACATGGGATAGGGTCAGTGCGCACAGCTATGTACTTCCCCTTTTCTGCTTCTGAAACACAAGTTCCAGTTTGGAATGGACCAACTCAGAGGAAGAAGCCGTCCTTTCTCTACATGAGGAAGCGATTGAAAGACAGTGCCTTGGGAGACAAAAGACATGGGATCAAATCCCCGCTCTGCCTCTTGCCTGGCTGTGTGACATCGGGCAAAGGATTCCCCTCCCCTGAGCCTCGCTTTCCTCGTCTCTCCACTGGGCTAATACCACCACCTACCTCTCAGTCGGAGGAAAGTGGAGTCAGCCATGGATGTGAAAGTGCTTTAGAAAGTCTTAAATGCAGGATTTGGCATTTGGGGGAGTTAAATAGTCAGGATCATAAAGCTGGTTTTCACTCAAAAGTGTCCAGCCCTTAAGCATTGCCCTCCCTTTTCTATGAGGATCCCATGAAACTGTCAGGCGAAGAGCTGTGCCTGCCCCCCACCATGGCGAGTGGTCATCCTGTCCTGGGGGCGGGCCGTGTCTCTTAGGCCTGTCCTCTGGCCCTGCCTGGACTCTTTGCTCCAGGATTTGGGTGTGTTGACAATCCAGCAGTAAGAGGCTCAGCCCCCCCTCAACGCCAAGCATCGATACCCATGTGGGTCGTAAGAGGATTTCTGCCTTTGTGTTGCTTGGCAATATTTTGTTTAAATGAATTTCTGCCAGGGATTAATATAGTTTGTGAGCTGAACTGCTTACTTGGCAGGAAGGCGGAAATGAATCAGGGTTTTAAGAAACCTGATGTAAAGACAGTTTTTAGAATGAGGGCATGCAGATGAAGCTTAGGGGTGCGGTTAACATCCCTGCTGGGCCACTCCCCCGCTCTGGGACCCTCCACCTGCAGCCAGAGCTCGCCATCTCCTCTGCAAAATAACCGTCACAGGGTGGTGAGGGTGCATGACGCCTGGCAGGCAGCGCGCACTCTGCAGATGAAGGGTCAGCCCTGGGAGAGCGGGCTCTGCGCCCCCAGCACCCCGAGGGCCCGGCGTTGGTGGATGCATATGGGGGATCCTCATGCTTCTCAGATTCCGTGTTACTCATTAAATCTGCCTCCTGACTCAATTTTAGTTGTAACCCTCAAATCAGTACTCACGGTGCTTTTGCAGTCATTTGCAGATATGTGCAAAGCGGTGAAAACTTTGAGTCACCCGACGTGAAGGTTCCCAGCTGAGGTTGAACAGGGTGTCGCTCTGCTTTCTTGTTTCAGCTCTCGTGTGTCAACAAGTGTGCTTCCTGGTGGTCTACTTGGTGCCACGTTTTTGCACTTTTTGTTGGTGATTTGGCTGTTTTAAATGGCCCCCACGCACGGTGCTGAAGTGCTGTCTAGTGTTCCTAAGCCAGGAAGGCTGTGATGCGTCTTATGAAGAAAATACGTGTGTCCGGTGAGCATCGTTCAGGCGTGAGTTCACTGTTAAGGAATCCACAGTGGATACTAAATAAGGTGTCTTTATACAGAAACACACATAAAACAAGGTTATGTATGGATCAGCTGATGAAAATGTTGCCAGTTGAGGCTCACAGGAACCTATCCCTGTATTTCCACTAGGACCACTGTTTCAGTATTCGCTAACTTGGTGTTTGATAGAACGTAACTACCACTAATAATAAGAATCAACTGTATAGCAATAGTTATTATCATTATTATGGTTTTTATTCTTCAAAAGGGAGTCAGGGAAGAGGTTGGATTTGGAGTTCTCCCACCTTGACGGCGGTTGTGAGGATCAAATGTGATAAAGGCTGTGAAGGGTGGTTGTAAACTGTAAAGTCTGTGGATAAGCATTACCTTAACTATCACATGGACATCCCGCTCCAGGGAAGTCATCCCGCACTGAGGACTCCGGGGAGGGCCTGCCTTGTTCCTCGGGGCTGAGATTGAGCTTTAGGGCCTTTAAGAGACCTCGCTGAAATGGGACAGGGGATGTCCTGGTGCCTCACAGGCACCACTTCCCTGTATATTAGTCATTTGCCGAAGCTTGGATGAGGGCTGTTCCTGGCTGATGTCCATTCTGTGGCCACCAACCAGTCTGGGCCACCTCGTCTGGACAGAGGCATGGCTGCCCTACTGCTCCTAGCGTCCCCTCTGGGTTCCGTACATCCATTCTCCACATCACAGTAACTGGACTCCTCACCCTTCCACTTTCTGCCCTTTAATAGCTTCCCATTTTTCCCAGGAAAAAACCCTAAGCCCTGCCCACGGCCCACGAGTCGCTGGGTGCTCAGGCTCTTGCCTACGTCTCCAGCTTCATCTGATACTACGCTGCCTCTTGCTGTCTGCTCCAGCCCCACTGGCTTCCTCCCAGATCCTTGAATACATTGTGTCCCTCCTACCACTCTGCACTTGCGAAACCTCTCTCCCTATTCCCATTACCCACTCCCCACCTCCAACACCTTTACCTGTTCACAGCCTGCACACCCTTCAGGTCTCAGCTGAAGTCACTTCCCTGATGACCCTTGCTTGCCCCAGGACAAAGGGATCCCCGTGACGTAGCCTCCGCTCCACCCCACTTTCCCCTTTATAGAACCTGTCTCAGGGACAGTTCACATTCATTGGAGTGACCATTTTGTAAATGACCATCTCCCCATCTCTTCCCCGAGACTTTAAACTCCACGAGGTTAGACACTAGGGCTGCCTTAGTAAACCACTGAGGCCCCAGGGCAGAGCAGAGGGCCTGGCATGTCTAGGTGCTCAGCAAACACTTAGCATTTGAGCAAACAGCCATCCCCATGCAGCCCACTGGGGAAGCGGAGCCCAGCCATGCACACGGATTATCTTCTTTGACTCACAACCGCGCAGTGAAGTGGCGAGCTAATAGGTGCCCCACGTTGGAAGAAGATGATGATGAGGCGCAGAGAGACTGGCCTAAGGTCACACAGCTAAGAAGGGGCAGGGGCCGGATTTGCACCCAGGCCTGGCTGACCCAGGGGCCTGTGCTCTGAGCCTCTCCCTCCCGCCCCTCCCTTGTCTTCCCACCTTTGGTTTGTCCACACCCTGTGCATGACAGTTTTATATGTGAAGGGATGCATCATTTAGGGGACGCAGGACTTGACTCCATGTCACCAGCCTTTCTGATGTTTTCTCCTTTATATACGCTGGTGCCAAAGGCACAGCAAGATGGAGCCCATGGCTGATCTGTTCTTGGGGCTCTTGCTTGGCTGGCTGCCCTCAGCACATCACTTTGCAGAAAGGTGCTCACCTCTTAGAAAAGCCGAGTCTGACTGAAGGATTCAGTGCCTACTGGCAGCATCGGACATGCTTGGAGGGGCTTTGGCCTCTGATAGGCCTTGGGCGGGGGGGTGGGGGTTGGTCCTAGGAGGCTGAGATAGCGGGACTCATTTGACTTGCCTCCCACCCCCCATTTTATGCATGAGAAAAGCGAGGGCCAGGAAAGGGAGAGAATTCATCCAAGGTCATAGAGTAAGTTTCAAAAGCCAAATGAGAAGCTGAGGCCCTGGGCTCCCTGAGCAGTGTCACTCACTTTTGTCTCGAGGTCTCACTGGTGAAATGGGGACAGGGGAAGGTTCTTTGTCTCTCCCAGTCTGTCATGGTATCTGAAATTTCACCATGAATTCTTTTGTCTTAGAGAAATTTCTGCTAGTTCTCTAACAGAATGAAAATACCCTTAGATGGGTGAAGTTGGGAGGGAGAGCTTAAGTCATCAGCCACATAATTTATTCATTAATGTCTCCATCCATCCCCTTCTTTCTCCTTCTGCATCTTCTTCTATCCACTTACCTGTCTCTCCAACCATCCATCCGCCCACCCATCCATCCATCCATCTACCCATCCATCCCTGCCATCCATTCCTTTCACCAGATTCTTACTGAACACCAATTCTGTGACTGGCTCTGTGGCATAGAGAGATGAATATGGCTCAGGTCCGGCCTCTGCAGAGCCCCCAGTACCCTGGAGGCAGCAGGTTTCCCCTGCACCGTGAGGACCACACTGGGGGAGCTTCACAACCTGGCTTCACAGAGAAGAGATGGCCCAACAGAAAGACCCTGACCCTGAGTTCTTCATCCTGACTCTTGCTATCAACCAGCTGTGTGTGCTCGGGGAAGATCCCTCCCCTCTGGACTCCGTGTACGCATCTGGGATGTGGGCAGGTTGGGCTAGATGAGAGTTGCCCAGATTCCAGTCATTGTCATACCTCCTCCTCACCTGTAGATGAGGTCACCTGTCCTGAAAAGTACTTTGTGTTTCTATTCAAATGAGCTCACTTTTTAAAAAATCAAAATGAAACTTATTGCTACCATAAATGGAAAAAAAATGGTAACAGCAGTTATGAATAGAAAGTAACCATAAAAACACTAAAAAAAAAAAAAAAAGGCAAACTGCTGGTTAAATTGAGGTGGACATTGCTTCCCACCAGTGGAGCCCTGCTGTCCTGGCTCTGTCCTGGCCACTCTCTCCTGCACCCTTTGGATGTGCCCCGGGCCTGGCCCCTCCTGAGAACTCACACCTCCTCTGCAAGGTCAGGAAGCCATGAGCCGGATTCTGTAACTCAAACCGGGTGGTATCTGCTTCAAATCCTGATGGCGGAGAGAAACCAATATGGAAATCTGAAGCCGTGCCATCCGCTAGCTCCACGGCGTCAGGTGCTGCCCGTCCCTCGGAGAGGACCCTGACCCGTTCTAATCTTACCTTCAGCCACCAGACTCCTCCACTCCGTCTCCACCCCCCCACCCTTGACCCAGGGCCCCCAAAGCCCATGACCCTGTAGGGCCCCCAGGGCATGGCCTTCCAGAATCTCCCTGTGGCCTTAGCAGGTCTGATCAGAGAAAAATGTCTCTTGGATACTCCAAGGCCTGAAATGCCCCCACTCTTCTTGCCCCTGGAAGGCAGGCAGCCTGGGGGAGCCAGGAGACCTGGCTTTGGGGTGCGCTGTGCTCTGACGGCTCCCTGTGCCGCCCCACCTCTGAAGTTCAGGGGGCTGTGGTGCCCTGAACTGACTTCAAGGGTATTATTTACTCGAAAAAATGTTCCATTTTGGATTCAGATTTCAGAAGGATATTTGAAATGCTGAACCTACTGCCAGCTCTTTTGAGGACACAGAAAAGCCCACTTTCTCCTCTGGCATTGGCTCCCGCCTGGGGCACTGGGGGGAGGGTTATCTTCGTAGCACCCAGCCCCCATACCCAGATCTGAATAGCCAAGCCAGGAAAACCCAGAAGGGGAAAAAATGTTAAAAACAGAGCACTGGGCTTTGCATTAGAAAGTGCTTTTTCTCTCTATTTAATAGTTATGTTCTCTCCTACAGGTCTTGTCGTTCATTCATTCATTCATTCCACCAGGCTGGTGTTCAACTGACAAGCACCTGTAGGTTATTTATAGCTTGAGTCCCTCTTGGTACATGCCCCGTGTAAAATATTTTAAACATCATCCCTAAACATATTTATTGAGCACACACTGTGTATGTATGTGTTTCAGCCTCTGAGTTTGTCAAGCCCTTGGACACACCAGTGTCCAGACACGGTCCATCCCTCAAGAGCTTATGGTCCATTGTGGGAAGAGACACACCCACCATTGCAGGGCAAGGATGGCTGTGATGGAGATCCAGACACGGCACCTGCCATGGGAGCTGGAGGAGGGCACCCTCCCATCTTGGTCAGAAATGCAGCAGAGACGTTTTGGAAAAATTACCCAGAGGGTGAAATTCCACACCCCAGACTCTTATTGAATCCCCTTATTGACAGAGCAGGAAGGTACCTGAGAGATCTTTGAGGCCAGCATTCCCAAAGTGGGTTCTGAGGAATGCTAGTTTTGTGGGTGTTAATAGACATTACTCCCCCAAAAAAGTTTGAAAGTGAAGTTAGTTCGGGAAATGCTGGGTCCAGCAAAACGAAGCCGGTTTCTATGTTGCAGGACTTACCAGAGCCTGATGTGTTCATTGCTTTGTGACATCTACAAGGGCGGCAGGGGCTTCAGCATGAACCATGGCCCCCTCTAAGCAGCCTCTCACAAGTCTAGTGCTTCCCAGAGCTTATTCAGGGGGATTCTAATTTAGTGCATCCCCCGGGCACAGATAGGGCAGCTGTGGCGCAGAGAGTGGCTGGCACTTGGTCAACATCTCACAGGAAGCAGGGGGCCGAGCTGGGGCTAGAACCCAGGGCTCCACCCCTGCTAGCAGGCTGTTTAGGGCATGTGGTTTGGGCTTTGGCTGCTAGTGCCACGTGAGAAGCATGGAATCCACATGGGCTGAAGCAATCCTGGGAAGATTCCTGGAAGAAAGTCTGGGGCCCCTGGGAGCCAATGATTCGTGACTTTATTGGCTAAACAGTGGTATTACTGAGAAGCAGTCCTCACTGTAACCTCATCGATGCCCAATTTGCTGAAAGGGGACTTCAGGATGGGGAAGGCCTCCCACCAGCGATTAGTCCCTGAACTCACAAAGGATGGAGGTACCTGGAGGTGTATTTTCCGGGTCCCTTCTTCAGGGGAACCTCCCCTGATTGCCACCTCTAAATCAAAATGATCGTCCACACCCCAAGTTCTCATTCCGGGTGTTTTGTAGTGTCGTTTTACCCTTACTTCGTCTTCCTTGTGAGTTTTGTTCTTAGCCAGTGTGAGATCCCCACTAGTTTATAAGTAATTTGCAAGCAGAGCTGGTGGTTCCTTCTTCCTTGTTATGGTTAATGTTTATCAAGAACTCACTGTATGCCGGGCACAGCCCTCCATGTTTTCCCTGCATCCTCTCAGTTTCTCTTCATCACTGCCCTCTCCAGTGGCTATTTCTATTCCCATTTTATGGAGGAGAAAACTGAGGCACAGGAGGTTGAAGTGACTTGCTCGAGAACATGGGCCAGTAAAGATGAAGTGAAGATTTGAACTCAGGCCTTCATTTCTCTTTATGGGCTGACTTGTGAAATCGGCTGGAGTTGAGTTGTGGATAATCCCACAGGCTTCCTGCTCTCCTGGATCAGTGACCTGAAGCCCGGGGGTTGGGGCCCCCACCCAGGGACCGTGCTCCAAGCTCAGCCCTGTCTCGGCTGGTTCACCGTTAGAGGATCCAGGGAGCGAGGTGCATCACCTGCAGTTTAGAAGGGCAAGAGCTGTTGACTGACAGCTGGCAAGGCCTTCAGCTTCCCACACCCCCTACCCCTGTGCCTGGCCTTGCCCCAGGCCTTCTGGAGACCTAGTCTCACTCACCCTCATGTCACTTCAGAACTTTCCATGCCGGGGGTCTGGCGGTTTTCCCGCCAATCACCCCTCATCTTAGCCTTTCACCTTCATTTACGGACAGAAAAACGTGGACGCAGGGTTCATAGCTGTTGTCAGTGTGGATAAAATGTTAACAGTGGCGACACCCAAGCACCACCCTCCCTGCAGTGCTGGCTGGGCCAGGGGCCGGGGTCTCCTTTCTTCCATAATTAAAAATTTGCCAGCGAGGACAGATTGCTCATCAGGCTTTCATCCCAGCAGTCCCTGTTGGAGAAGACAGGGCACCGCCGATGAGGCAGGCCTGGCTGTCCACAGCCTGGGCCCTTGCCACCGTGTGTGTGAGTTCAGGGCCTCAGGTGAGGAGCAGGTGGGCCCAGCTGAGCCTGGGGAGGCCCCTTGAACATCACGGAAGGGTACTGGGCGTGACAGGTGGCCGATTCTGCTTTCTGCCTCGTACAGGCTGAAATGTCAGGGAGAGGCCCGCAGCGGGTCAGAAAATGAGTGTGTGGAAACTAGTCAGGAGTCATCTAAATAACCCATAGCTAGTCCTGTCCGGTTAAAACTATGGGATATATACACTGGAAAGTTGCTAAGGGAGCAGCTCTTAAATGTTCTCACAGCAAAAAAGAAATGGTAATTATGTGATGTGATGCAGGTATTAGCTAACGCTACAGTGATCATCACTTTGCAATATATAAGCATATCACATGACACATACACCTTACACTCACATAATGTTATATGTCAATTATGTTTCAGTAAAGCTGATATATATACCCTCCACATTCTAACCAAGTGGGAAGAGTTCATTAAAAACTCCCAAAACAGGGCTTCCCTGGTGGCGCAGTGGTTGAGGGTCCGCCTGCCGATGCAGGGGACACGGGTTCGTGCCCCGGTCCGGGAGAATCCCACATGCCGCGGAGCGGCTAGGCCCGTGAGCCATGGCCGCTGAGCCTGCGCGTCCGGAGCCTGTGCTCTGCGATGGGAGAGGCCACAACAGTGAGAGGCCCACGTACCGCAAAAAAAAAAAAAAAAATACACACAAAAACTCCCAAAACAACAAGACGCTTCATGGGCTAGTGTGTGTGAGGACCTAAGCACGGGGCCAGTTTGGAGAAAACATCCTCGTCGGCAGTGCTCGTTATCATTATTGTCCATCCATGTTGTTGCCCCTGCTACAGAACTCACTTGCCGTGCTGGTCTAAGGCGTGCTGGGTAACTCCTCTGGGACTCACCTTCCTTATCTGTAGCATCACTACAGTACCTGCCTCACAGATTTGGGATGAAGACAGGATGAACCAGGACCCCTTGATGTTGGTGCTTATTAGTAAAACCATTATTGAGAAAACTGAACCTGACACCAGTCTCCTGACTCAGCCGGGTCCTCGTGTGTCCCAGGCCAGGAGGCAGGGACAGCCTGGCAGGCCAACAGGACAGCGGCTCTGCCACTTTCTGGCTGTGTCTGCGGTGCAAGCCTCCCCCACTTCTCCTGGCCTCAGTTTGCCCATCTGCATAGAGCAGGTGCCAGAGCAGGTGATCTCCCGGGTCACTTCCAGCTCTGGGTTCCACGAAACCCTGCACCTGGCTGCCTCTTGTCAGGCTCTGTTCTTACTAGCTGCCCGCTCTCTCCGTGACTGCTCTATGTCAGCCTCGTGCCTGTGGATTCCCCGTAGCTCTGCTCCCAGACCTCTGTGAACCCTGTGCTGGGCTGTCTTTCTGGGAAGGGGACAGCCCGGCTCCGTAGTGAGAGGAATTTGACCGGTGTCCAGTGGAAGAGAATAGGTGCGGGTGGCGAGGTGAGCTCAGGGCCCCACGGATGGGGCTCCAGGTGCTGGGGGAGAGGGGGTAGCTGTAGGATGGGGCAGAAGACTCAGGCTGAGGCCAGGTGAGCAGAACAGAGAGGCTTTGGAAGGTTGCGGGCCAGCTAATAGTGGTTGGAGTGGAACCGAGCTTCTGACACCTTGAAGGACCTGGTCGGCCTTGGCTTACGGCCTGAGGGGTGTGGATCCAGTGGGTGAACGGGGCACGGGAGGCAGGGCCACTGCCCTGGATACCTGCCATTCACCCCTGGAGACCCACTGTCTGCCCTTCTCCACCCCGCCCTGTGCCGGGAGGGGACCTGTAGGGCTGCATCCGTTCAGTCCCTCCCCCTCCAGTTTCCTGTTGGCTTTGGCCAATGGGGAGCCCTGGCAAGCTGTAGAGTGAGGGGTGGGGGAGATGTTGGGGTATTTAGTCTCCCAGCTGTCCCTCTCAGGGTCACCTTGGGCTGGCTGCATGCCTTGCCCACAGGTGACAACTCCTATCAGGAGTCTTCCCATGCAGCCCACCGTGTGCCTGGGTCTGGAAACTATTTCTTCCTCCCACCCCCTTCCAGATTAGGGATGGTAGCAACAGGACCGCCACTTTGGCTCTCGCTGGGGAACTGCACCACTCCTCACATCTTTGTCAAGAGGTCCTTTATTAAACCCTCAGAACACTACCTGATTCAGCCCCCCAGAGCTGCAGAGCAGAGATACTGGAAAGGGACCCCGGAGAGGGGGTGGCAGGGCCCCTGACCCAAACTTTGCCTGGAGTCTGACTTAATCTTCTCACCCTTGATTATTCCAAGGGACGGGCCTGGCGTTCTTTCCCTGGAATTCTCAGTTTGTGTATCTGGAGCAGAGAAGGGATGGGTGAGGGAGGGAGCCTGGCAGGGCCGAGATGGGGAGCAGCCTGGGCTGTGCAGGTCGCACAGTCAGATGCCCGAGCAGCGCTGCTCACTCCAGCGCCCACGGGGGCAGATGGGTGGGATTGGGGAGCATCTGTGGGCCTAGAGGGACAGCCCCACGCAGCTCCAGCCCATGACTGTCCAATCTGCACGTGGCCCAGAGATGCAGCTCTCCCCGGAGGGGTCAGAAAGCCGGCTTTTAAGTGTGCAATCCCTCGGTTTCTAAATACTGGGATCAGTTCAAATATTAAATTTTAAACAGCCAGATCCGCATCCCTGGCCACCAGAAAATACAAGCCCCTCTGACAGGCGTTTCTGATCTCTGCTTATAGGTTTCTCACACCTGGAAAGCAGACTGAGAGCAGCCCAGGAGACAGGTGAGTGTGAGACCAAGACCCCTGGTTCACCTGGGGGGCTCAGAATCCCCACGTACACTGCAGCGCCGTCAATGGCCCTGATTAGGAAACACCTGGTTTGCAAATCACCGCTCCGTACAGTCAACTATCCCCACCTACACTTCAGCGCCGTCGACCTCCCCTCCCCACCCCGACTGCCCGGACTGCCCCAGCCTCCCTAACGCCTTCCTGACACCAAGGCTCTGGGCCGCTGCTCCCCAAACCCTGTGGACCTGTGAGTAGCCGGGGAGGAAAAGGAAGCAAGAAACAGATGTAAAACGGAGGTTTGGACACATTTGCTGCAGGTGTGATCTTCTCCCTTCCCTGTCCCCACAGAGCCTGTATGTTGCCACTTTACCTTGCTGAAATATTCCACTGAAACAGAGGTGTGCTCGGGTTAGTCAATGTCTTTGTTCTTTTCTTTCTTTCTTTCTTTCTTTTTTTGGATGCATTGGGTCTTCGTTGCTGCGCGCTGGCTTTCTCTAGCTGCGGCGAGAACTAGTTGGGGCTACTCTTCGTTGCAGTGCACGGGCTTCTCGTTGTGGTCGCTTCTCTTCGTTGCAGAGCACAGGCTCTAGGCGCGCGGGCTCAGTAGTTGTGGCGTGTGGGCTCTGGAGTGTAGGCTCAGTAGTTGTGGCGCAGAGGCTTAGTTGCACCACAGCATGTGGGATCTTCCCAGACCAGGGCTCAAACCTGTGTCCCCTGCGTTGGCAGACGGATTCTTAACCACTGCGCCACCAGGGAAGTCCCAGCCAATGTCCTTTTGAGATAAAGAGCAATGTTCCCGGGTGGGTTACATGGCTATCATTTCAGTCATTCACGCTTGAGTATCTTTTAATGCTGTCAGATTATTTTTCAATTTGTGTCTGACGGAGGTCAGCCACACCGAGGGGTATTATTGACTTGGGGACTTGAGAAGGGGGAGCCCTGTGCGGAGGGCCCTGCCTAAGCCTGGGTGGGGCCTGGGACGGAACGAGGGCCTGGGAGCCCACAGAGGACTGTCCCAGAGCTTCATGACTGTTTGTCCCTCCGTTTACAAACATTCAGAGACACAGCCCCTTTGCCTGGGGGACTGCCTGGGAGTTCTGCCAACGGCCCTGGGCCGCCGCTTCCCTAGCAACCTCGGAGAAATCGGAGAATCAGAGAAACTGTCCTTTCATGGGGTGCAAGTGTGGGGAGCTGGCTCTGTGCCTGGGTGGAATCAGCAGTCACTCCAGAGTGTTTGATAGGAGAGAGGCTTCTCCACCCAACACCCACTCCCTGCCACCATCTGCGTCACTCCTTGGGAAAGGATGAGGTAGCTCTGAAAGCTTCTGTCCAGATGTCATCTGTAGGTTAGTTACAAGAGAATGGGCAATTTGGGTTTTCGGCGTTTCCTGAGTTTTACGTAATAAGCCTGTGTTGCTTGCATTGTTTTTTTCCAAACGCTATCTGGAGTGGTCTAGGAAGCCCTGGGCATGCATGTCTACTGCAGAACTTCTCTGACCAGGTTAGCCGTTAGCAGATGGCAGGGTTTGGGGAACCAAGACATGGGCAGGTAAGTTTTGATGGAGAGGTAAAAGGTGGTAGTGAGGAAGGATTAAAGCTCTGTCGAAGGTGGCGTGGCCTCCTCCTCTGCTTTTGCTGTGGTCGTGAGCTAGGAAGCCAGATCGTGACCATTTTCCAAAAATAACGTGGGCTTGATTGTTCCCTCCGTCAAGGTGCTTCTCACCTCAGGATACAATTGGCCCTTCCTCTCCCTGCTCAGCTCCTCCGAGAGCAGGGCCCTGTCGCCTTCCTTCCGCATTTCCAGGCCTCAGCAAGGCATTAGTGTGCGTGGCAACTGGTATTTGCTGAGTCCCTGCCATGTGCAGGAAAGGTGCGAAGGGTGTGGTGGGAATCTCTCGCTTCAGTTCATCCTGAGAACAAGATGAAATGCTTATCCCCATTCTGCAGGTGAGGAGACTGAGGCTTAAATAATTTTACTAAGAAACTCTCAAGCATGTCTACTGCAGTAAGAAGCAGTGACTTAGCTATAAGCAATTAAATCATTCAAATGGGCTTCTGAACACTCAAATTCAAAAAAATAATTTTTCTTAGTGCCCACTTGAAAGTGATATTGATTTATAAAATCAACGGTGGGCAGAAGGAATAGGATAAGCGAGTCGGGTGTGGAAGGCAGTGGTCGTTGAATTCGGTAGAAGCAAAGCTGATTATGTCAGAGAGTCATGAGCAAGAATGTTCCTGAGAGTGAGAGAGGTAGGGAGAGGCTGAGGCAGGCGTCCAACGGCAGGCAGGCACCTTAGGTTTAAGCTAGAGGGTAGTAGGGAGCTGTAGCAGGTTCTTGAGCGAAAATGAGAACAAAGCGGCAGAAAAATCTAGTTAGGAGGCTTTGCAGAAGTGCTGGGATGAGGATCTAGATCTAAGTTCTGGAAATAAAACTCCAGAGGAGATTTGGGAGATGTTGTTAGTGCTGTTTATTTATCTGGGCCTTTTGTGCATGCCGTTCTCTCTAGTCCACCCCCAACCTGGCAAACTCCTAAGCATCCTGTAAGGCCCCATTCACGGAGCCCCTCTGCCTGGAAGCTTTTCTTGACCTCCCAGGCAGTCACTCCTCCTCTCGGGCTGCCCCCCATTAGAGCACTGTTATACCACATCATGGGGACTTGTCTGCACACCTCCCTGTTTGTTGCCAGGCTTCACTGGGCTGAGGAGTTGGTCCTCAGCAAGTGTCCGTGGGTTGAGGTTGGTGATGTAAAGGAAATCAGTGATTAGATGTAAGCTGCAGAGGTAGGTGGAGCATAATTCCAAAATGATTCCAGGGTGACAATTTTATTAGTTATCAATCTCCGATTATGAGTGTGGCTCTGGTGAGAGCGGAGTGAGCAAGGCCGACATGGTCCCTTCCTCATGGCGCTTACAGCCTAGTGGGGGAAACAGATAATAAAGTAATAATTATAATGCAGTGAGTGCTATGAAGCCCAGTCTGCTGTGAGAGCCTAATGGTGGGGTAGGGGTGATGGAATCAAGATGCACTTCCTTGAGGAAGCGCTTATTAAAGAAATTGGAGGGTGTGTGGGAATGCATCTACTTGACCAGGTCATAGATGTTAGATGATGGACCAAGATGAAGGTGAGGAAAAGGGAAGCCCAAATAAGGGGAAAATGTATTCCTGCAAAGGCACAGACTGCAGAGGTCCTGTGGTGAGCAAGGAGTATTAGAAACACAGAAGCTGAGCATTACTAGAATACAAAGAGCAAGGGCTTCCACATATAAGCGATAACATACGATATTTGTCTTTCTCTCTCTGACTTACTTCACTCAGCATGACGATCTCTAGGTCCATCCATGTTGCTGCAATGGCATTATTTCATTCTTTTTTCATGGCTGAGTAATGTTCCATTGTGTAAATGTACCACGTCTTCTTTATCCATTCCTCTGTTGATGGACATTTAGGTTGCTTTCATGTCCTGGATCTTATAAATAGTGCTGCAATGAATATTGTGGTACATGTATCTTTTCGAATTATGGATTTCTCCAGATATATGCCCAGGAGTGGGATTGTTGGATCAGATGGTAGCTCTATTTTTAGTTTTGTAGGGAACCTCCATACTGTTCTCCATAGTGGCTATACCAGTTTACATTCCCACCAACAATGTAGGAGGATTTCCTTTTCTCCACACCCTCTCCAGCATTTATTGTTTGTAGACTTTTTGATGATGGCCATTCTGACTGGTGTGAGGTGATGTTGAGCACCTTTTCATGTGCTTTTTAGCCGTCTTCATGCCTTCTTTGGAGAAATGTCTATGTAGATCCTCTGCCCATTTTTTCATTGGATTGTTTGTTTTTTTGATATTGAGCTGCATGTGCTATTTGTATATTTTGGAGATTAATCCCTTGTTGGTTGCTTCATTTGCAAATAGTTTCTCCCATTCTGAGGGCTATCTTTTCATTTTGTTTATGGTTTCCTTTGCTGTGCAAAAGCTTTTAAGTTCAATATGTGGAATATAAAAAAGGGGTACAAATGAACTTATCTGCAAAACAGAAATAGAGTTACAGATGCAGAAAACAAACTTATGGTTACTGGGGGTAAGGGGTGGGGAGGGATAAACTGGGAGATTGGGACTGAGATATCCACACTACTATATAGAAAATAGATAACTGATAAGGACCTACTGTTTAGCACAGGGAACTCTACTCAGTACTCTATAATGGCCTATATGGACAAATAATCTAAAAAAGAGTGGATATATGTATATGTATAACTGATTCACTTTGCTGTACACCTGAGACTAACACAACATTGTAAATCAACTGTACTCCAGTAAAAATTAAAATATATGTATATATATAAATTCAAAATTTCAGAAAAAAGAAGAGCAAGGGGGCGAGGCTGGTGAGATGAAAGGTCAGAGGTGAAGGCAGGAGGGCAGCATCGTAAGGCCACTGTTGTCAGGAGGGTTTGGATCTTAGCCTAAGAATATCGGGAATCTCTTGGAGGGTTATAGTCAGGGAGTGACGGGAACAGACTTGTGTTTTTAAAGGACTGATCTGGCCGCTGCCTTGGAGTGAATAGATGGCCAGGAGCAGGAAGGGGACCAGTTAGGAGGCTGATGCAGTTGTCCTGGTGAGAAATGGCAGTAACCTGGACTCAATGGTGCCTGTGGGTGACAGGAAGTAAACAGAAGAGAATGACAGTCAAGATGTGGGCAGGAAGGAGGAGAGTCACAGGTGACTCCAGGTTTGGGATTTAGGCAAGGGCAGATAGGAGGACACTCCCAGAGATATTTGGGGGTGTCTTTACCAAACTCTCACCCCACACCGAGCTCCAACAGTCCAACTGCCAGCCCCTCAGAGGGACTCTGCCTCACAGTGGCTGCGGCAGTCGGCCCCCAGGGACCTCAAGGTCCAGGGAGGTGGAGAGACCGCCTGCCTGCGGCCCTGTATCAGGGCCCAGGCTGGGACCCAGGACTGTGCCCGGGATTTCAGAGTTGTGGAGGGGACAGTTGTTGAGAAAATTTTGCCCCACCCTGCATGACAACTTGGTTTAGCATTTTCTTCTAATTCAGCAAAATCTCTTCCCTCAGCATCTTTCCTGGGAAATGTCCTGGGACTCCTGCCCCAGTGGATGTTAGCACAGCAGTAAACTGAGTAACATCCTACAGGCCTGCTTCCATCTGCCTCTCACGGGACCTTCCCAGCGACACCGGGACACAGGCCAGGAGGCCTTATTAGCGTCCTCCCCATTCTACAGATAACAAAACTGAGGCTCAGGGGGAGGATGCCACTTGTCCAACGTCACACAACTTGGAAATGAGAAAAACAAGACCAAAACCCAAGTTAGGAGATTCCACATTCAATGCATTTTTCCCAGTTGCCTTTTTTGTCTTTCATCTCTCAGTAACTTTTGAAGTAAATGACCTGGCACATTTTTCTTTCAGAGCATCTGTTGGTTACCTACCAACAAAACATTTTTTATCTTTCACTCGAACTGTTTGAACTCTTGTACCGCCCTGTTGTGGTTCCTTCCACATCCATGTAAATACATCTTTATTACAACCAGCTGCAAAGCAAAAGTTCGATGAAACACACCATCCTTGGTACGATGCCCTTCTCAGCATCTGACCAGCCTTCTTGGTGGGCCTATTTACTCATTCATTTGATAGCTATTTATTGAGTCAAATACTGGGAAGACAGCAGCAAACAAGACAGACGTGGCCCCTGCCCTCAAGCGCTGCCGTTGCACCAAGGGAGGTGGACAGTCAACAACGAAGCTGCTGTCTAGTAGATTGTCCAGGCTATCGGGGAGAGTGAAGCCGGTGAGAAGAGGTGGTGGGGAGGGACTGGGGGTGGGGCAGTTTTACACAAGGTGGTCACGGAAGGCCTCTCTGAGGAGGTGACCTTTCAGACTGAATGAAAGGAATGAGAACATTCCAGATAAAGGGGAAGTCCTGAGGCAGGCCGAAGCTTGTCTGGGGGCATGGAGAAGCCAGTGTGGCCAGATGGACAGAGCAGGGGAGCACGTGGTGGCAGCTGAGGTCAGGGAGGGAAGTGAGGGCAGATGGCAAGGACTCTGCCTTAACTCCAGGACGGATGGGGGCAGGCTTCAAGGTTTCGAGCAGGGGCACGTGGCCGACTTGCAGCCCCCTGGCTGCTCTGTGGAGCGTAGGCAGCAGGAGGCAAGGGTGGAAGCAGGGAGATCAGGGAAGAGGCTTCAGCGGCAGTAATTCAGGTGAGAGATGCTGGTGGCTGGACCGGGTCGGTACAGTGGGGGTGGGGAGGAGTGGCCGTGTTCTGAACAGATGTGAAGGTTGAGCTGATTGGACTCTCTCTTTTATTGGATATGGGGGAAGAGAGAAGGAGAGGAATCATGGGTGACTCTTGGCACACGGGGATAATTCTGACACTGCTGGCGTGCTGACGTTCAAACCTGGCACTAACCACCCAGAGTTAGCGCAGACCCTATGAGATAAACGGCACGGTTCCCAACAAAACCATCCCCACCTCAGATGCCAGCCACCAGTGGTGTCCCCAGGCTACCATACTTCTAATGGGCTGGCTACAAATTTGGGGTTCCTACAACCCGTCTGGTTTCGTAATTCACTAGAATGACTCAGAACTCAGGAAAGTGCTATACTTACAATTAGAGTTTTATGATAAGGGATCCAGGTCGAGACCAGCCAAGTGAAGAGATACTTAGGACGACCATGATTAAACTGCATCTCTACCCCTCCCCCTCCCTGGAGGCAGGGCTGGCCCATATGCCCCAACTCTCTGTTCCCCTGGTTGGTCTTTTTGGTGGCCAGCCCCCATCCTGACTCAGCGCATTAGCATAAACTCAGGTGTGGTCCCAGGGGCTCAGGAACAGCAAAGACACCACTATCTCTTGGGAAATTCCAAGAATTTAGAGTCTCCTTCCCAGGAACCAGGGACAAAAAGCAGTTCAGTTCTTTATGATACAACAGGGTAGATGCTGGTGCCATTTACTAAGACCTGCAGAAGAACGGAGACCAGGGGTGGGGCCTGGGAGTAGTAGGTTTGGTGGGGGAATGAAGGGTAGTGTTTGGGGCATGTTGACTCTCAGACGCTCATTAGACATCCAGGTGCAGATGGAGAGGAGGCAGTTGGATCTATGAGGTGGGCAGGTGTTATTATTTCCTCCCTAAATCTTTTTATGTAGGGGAGGGAGGGAGGGAGGGCAAAAGAGGACATGGGAAAGGGATGAGACCCAGGGTGCTGTGTGGGTTTGAGAGGATGGAGGCTCATCCTTGCTTTCAAGAAGGGAACTAGGAATCCTGGCTCCTTGGAGAGCAAGTGAGGCCTAGAACATTCTCAATTTGGAACCTGTCGAGCCGGTCACTTTACCTGGAAGTCTGTGTCCCAACTGTTTCATTCTCCTTTTGCAGCAAATGTATTGATGGCTTGGTCTCAGGTTGTGTGGGCAGAAGCATCTAGCAGGAGATAGCACTTAGTGATATAGGGTAGAGGGCATGACATCCTGCCACTCCCATGCACAAGTGACATGGAAAGGGGCTGGAAACTGTGGGCCCAGGGGCCTGGGTTTGAAAATGTCTGGGATCAAGAGGCAGGTGGTGAACAAGTCTGAGGGATGCTGGCCCTGTCTGCTTTCGCCCATCCTCCCCGGGCAGCCACAGGGCCAGTTCTTGAAAAGCCGGAGCGCTTTCAACTCTCCCGGGGGTTCCGTGCTGCCTTCCAGAAACCCTGACTCCCGAACCTCCTTGGCTGGATCTGGGCTGCAGGTCGTATTTCACGGCTTTTTCTGGAGCTTCCTTCCTTAGTTCTTGGCGTCTCCATGTGCCCCTTGGGAGATCTGAAGGAGGGGCAGTTAGGAGGAAGCGGTCACGCCTCTAAAGCGGTGCCGAGCCTGGAGACTTGTGTGAGCTGTTTCACTCCAGACTTGTGCCACTTCACAGTCGAGCAAACTGACTCACAGAGAGGCTAAGGAATTTGCCTAGATGACCCAGACGACAAGCAGGAGAGCAGGATGGGAAGCTGGGCCCACGGGGTCTGGAGCCTGGGTCCAGAGTCTGCCTGCTACTGCCCACATGCATGCCCTCAACTGAGTTTCTGAGGCTGGTGCCACCGTTGATCCTGATCTGGTCCCTCAGTTGGCTTGGCTGTTCTTTTCTCCTTCCCCTCTATCATCTTTGCAAGTCCCAGGGGCCCACTCTCCTCAAATGCAGTTCATGGCAGACCGCAATTTGGGAATCCCTTGGCTCAAATCCTGGAAGAGCCCCAAGGTCCTGGAAATGCCCCCAAATTGGGCCACTCCAAAAATAACCGAAGGGAATGAGAGGCTTCCAGAGTCCAGAGTCCAGAACTGATTGGTCAGGGATTGGCTGGAAGGAAGGCTCATGCCCTTTGGTGGCCGGGAATGTAATCATCAGATCTTCAAGGCCAGAGTCTGGAACAGTGGGCCAAAAAAAGGATGATCGCTAGCTAGCTAGGTAGCTAGCTAGCTAGAGAGATAGGTGAGGGAAAAAAAAAAAGAATAAAAGGGGAATGGGGAGAAGCAAAGGAACCAGCAGTGGTCTGGGAGGTTAGACTGGGTCACAGGTTTTTCCAGACCTGTGATGAGTCCACTGGGAATGTACAGTGACATCAGGAACAGTACAGGGCAGTGGGCAGCACAGCATCACAGGGGGGTGGAGAGCTCAGTTGGTTGAGGGGTGACCAGCACTACGGGGTCATTCAATGTCTGGCCAAACAACCCACTCACCTGGGAATAGAGCAGAGGCACTGCAGTGTCCCAGCGTGTTCACCTCAACAGCTCTGGGTCATCAAAAGAGCTTAAATTACAAGGGAGGTCTGCTACACATTACCTTGTGAGTTTTATGCCCATTCCCATTAAAACCAACCCAGAAACCTGGTAGGCAAAGGAGTTGGCTCTTATTGGGTTAACCTTCAGTTATCTGGAAATCCCTCTGCCACCCCTCCCCTTGCAGGAAGTTCGGGGGCCTTCCTGCACCCCGGCCAGTATCATTTCTGTATTGGCAAAGGGTGTACTGTCCAGCCCCCACCGATGGCCTTTTCTTAGATGTTTTTCTTTAACTTTCTATTTCTTTTTACGCACGCTTGCAAAGCTCCCGGCTTCAGCCAGGCGCGCCGAGGAGGCTTGTAGTAGCAGGACTGATCGATGCCGGGAGGTTAATTGTGGCTGCCAGAGCCGCAGTCCTGCGTGGGGGCAGCTGCGGGCTCTGCAGCAGCGGCTGCCCGCCTCTGCTACTGGCAGCCAGAGGTCTGGACAGCTCCGTACCCTGCAGACCCCTCCAGCCCGGAGCCCCGGCGCCCGGGGCGTGGGAGAGGCCCACTCCTCCGGCACAGCTGGCCCGGGACACACTCGGAGGGGTGAGGGGCTGCAAGTGCCGTGGACCCACAGAGGCTGGGAAGGAGCCATGGGCTCTGGGACTTCTAGAAAAACAAAGCTGGTAAAGCTGTTGTTGCGGAGATTGAAGGAGGAAACAGCTCAAGAGCCCGTTCCTGGTGATTCTGTGAAGCAGCAGCAGGACTTTGCTCTGCCCACACTTGAGGTGGCCGAGAATTCTGGGGAAGGAAGGTTGCTATTGACTCACGGCCAGAGCAAGACAGTTATAGGACTTCCCTGAAGAACCTTAGCTCCTTCCCTCATTCTTTGCCAGATGTTAACTGAGGGCCATGTATATGCCAAGCTCCCTGCTGGGTACCAGGGCGTTCAAGCAGGACAAGAATGAGGCCTCTACCCAGAAGTGCCCCTAGTCTTGCCAGGAGGATGGTTGCTTAAATAACTGTAGTGTCATGTGATGCATGATAAGAAAGGGTCTGTCTAGGGGAGGAAGAGGCCAACTGGACTTCAGGGTGCTAGAGAAGATTTTTTAGGGGAGGGGCCATTTGGATTGGCTCCTGAAGGATGAATAGGAGTTCTTCAGGGGACAAAAGACAGCCAAGATGTTATCAGTGAGTGCAAAGAGGTCTGAACACACAAACGCGTAATAGGGTGTGGTGACAGGCTCAGCAGGCCTGACCAGAGGCTGCAGAAAGTAAGCAGAAAAGATTGACAGGGCCACAGCATGAAAGGCCTCAAATGCCAGGTGAAGGAGTTTGGACTTGGTCCTGCAGGCAGGTGAGAGATGCTGAAGATTTGAAAACAGTGATATGATGTGGTCAGTTTTACATCTTAGAAAACTCAGTCTGGCTGCAGTATGGACAGGATGAGAAGGGACACAGGAAGACGTCTGAGGAGGAAGCTGTGTCCTCAAACTCTTGGAGGCCCGTTCTCTAGACCAAGGTCATCGGGAGGTGAGGAACAGGGTACAGCTCTGCTTCTTTCTGAGTTTGAGCGTCAAGATAGGGTGGAAGGTCAACTGTAAGGGGAAAGCAGGAGTCTGGGGTGATTTCAAATTGTACCGCGGGGACTGGATGGGCAATGGGGCCTCTTGATGAGAGAGGGAACGAAGGAGGGGGAGCAGGTGGCAGGGGGGCAGGAAGGACACGTAATGAGCTCAGATGTGGCCATACTGAGCTGGAGGTGCTAGAGGGACATCACTCTAAGATGGTGGCACTGGCAGGTACCCTCAGTCCCTTATCCCGGCGGGCTCCACGGTAAAGCCTCTGGGGATGCTGAGTCAAAGCCACATGTATGACTCCATACCCTGAGATTCCTGGTCCTCCACCTGTGGTTGATGAATTGTGTGTCAGCCATCGGTCAAGCAGTAAGGTCTCACCCTGCACCTCCTGTGTGCTTAGAATCTTCACTGCTTGGGAGTACATAATCCTGTGTGCATGTATGAAAGAGGGGTGCTGCATCCCTCCTGGGCAGATTCCCCAACTGTGAATGGGATGCTGCTGAGCAGGTTGTGCTGGTGTAGAGCCTATGATGGAAATTGGACCTTGAGAAAGTCTCGTGTGCTGGCCACATGTCCAGAGACCCTCGACAGAGCGGCAGGGGGGCGAAGGAGGGGCAACTGGAGTCTGGCTGATCGAGCATTGCCCTGGCCCCCCACTCACCGCCTTCTGGGATCCTGCTTGGCTTTGGAAAAGACCTTGGGGTTAGGAGAAATAGAAACAGAGATTAGGGAATAGAAATAAATAATAGAATAAATAAATAACCTAAACAGGAAGTAGAGATCGTTTCTGAGGTGGGATGCCCCAGTGCTAGAGGTCTGGGGGTGCCTGGCTTTGTGGGGGATCCCCAGGTCAGAGTCACTTGGACAGACAACTCCATTGTGTTGCGCTCTGTGCTGCCTTTTCCCCTGTCCAGGCATATTCAATCCTCACACAAGGGGATCAGAGCGGTGAAGCAATTGGCCAGTGTCACACAGCCAATACGTAGCAGAGCTGGGTTCCTGCACAAGCCTGGCCGACTCCGGAGCAGGGCTCTCCTCTCTCTCCACCCACTGCCATGCCAGTGGCAAACCTTGGTCTCTGCCTAAAGTTGAGAAAGATAGAACATTTGCCAACAGTATGAGATTCATCCTGGAATCACCAACTTAAGTGTTTTTATAAACAGACTGATTGGGAGCAGCAGAAGGGGGTGTGTGTGTGTGTGTGTGTGTGTGTGTGTATCTGTGTATGTATATAGACACATATTATCACACTTATGTATTACTGAGCACCTACTACGTGCCAGATCCTGGGGACACAGCAGTGACTGAGGCAGACTTTTTCTAGGCTCTTGGGGAGTCACGGGAGCGCCCCTGGGGAGGGGTGCAAACACACATGTATGCACGCATTAGTGTTCCAAGACAATGTCATAAGGATAGACACATTCGCCTCACATAGATCCACACGGATACGTGCCCCAGTCTCACACTCCCACGTGTGCTCACCCCCACGCACACACATCCACCCACAGGGTTAACTCAGCAGAGGGTACTGGACCCTCAGCCTGATACGTTAGCCAAGAGGATTTGACGTGCAGCCCATCCTATTTCACCGCAAAGACCAGCCCAGGACTTCAGTCCCGCTCTTGTCTCCACCCCGCCCATCAGCCAGGGCCCAGGCTCCTCGAGTTGATGGTGCAGATGCAGCTTTGCCGGAGGTTCTGCTGAGGGTCACCGCCACCATCTATTCAACACGGCCCGGGGCACTTGGCATGTGTTGTTTCCTCTCACATTTACTCCAGCCCTGGAGGTGGGTCCAGTTATTACCCCATCTTAGAGCTGAGGAAACTGAGGCTCAGAAAGATGGGGCATCTCACCCAGGATGTCACGCAACTCACGAGTGGTAGAGTACACACCTGAACTCTGAACTCCTCGATGAAAACAGCAGCCCAAAGCTGGTGTTGCTCAGGGTGACCCCGATGCCCAGAGCCTCCGTGGATGGTGGGGTCCTCGGGCCTTTCCTATAACTTCCTGACAATCTGAGGCCTCCTGGGACACGGGGCACTTCTCTCCTGGTGCCCCAGGCCTGGTTCCGAGAGCCACTGTCCAGTTTCCTCACAGCCTGGCCTCTCTGGGCAGTGACTTATCAAGTGGGAAGAAGGCACCTCAGAGCTGCGAGGAGGCTGCCGCTCAGGGGTGGTGAACAGGCTGCTTTGCAGCAAGACGCCCGCCCCACTCCAGCCTCAGTCTCTCTAGCCATTAAATGTGCATAATAAGAGTACCAACATTGGGTTTTATTCGGTGTTAAATGAGATAGCCGTAAAATCCTTAACCTAGAGCCCGACACAGAGGGGGTACTGTTGTGTCATTATTCCTGGCATCTGTTCATCCACCCATCAGTGATTTCCTGGGCCCATTTGGTGGGGGAATTAGCGTGTTATGCTCTAGACATATGGGGCAGACTTGCACTCTAGTGGGAGAGATGAAAGTATTAATAAGTAAAGGTACTTTGGTGCAAGAGATGCTGGGAAGGAGGTCTGAATGGGATACGGTGGGGACACAGAAGGCTGTGGTACGTTATGTCAAGAAGCTAGGGGAGCCCTGGAGTGGAGCTTCCTAAGACGGGGATATTTTCCCATCAGATAGGGTGATTGCAGGACGAGGGACCAGTAGAGGCAAAAGTTCAGGACAAGAAGAGTCAGTGCACTAGAGAAAGTGTTCATGGACCCGGGGAGCAGGTCCTGATATCCACGGCCCTGGCGTGTGAGCTAGGGGAGAGAAGCAGGCAAGGGTAGGAAAACATGGAGTGGTGGGAGCTTGACGACTCTAAAGGGGAAGTGGGACTTAGCTCCAGGCAGCGGTTGCTGGGAATGAAAGCTGGCCTCGTGTTGCTAAGTCTTGCAAGTTGTCAAGAGATGCCAGGAACCCAGGTTTTTATGGGAAATCTCCTGACTTTGAAACACTGACCCAACACTGAGGAAGCCAAACACAGTATACCTGGGGGCCACCAGTTTGCAGCCTCTGGTTTAGAGGCTGTGCGTGAGGTGGACTGTGAGTGGTGGCACCAGAGGAGGTGAAACTATGGATCCTAGACTCTGCTTTGTGCCGGTGGGCCTGTGTCTGCGTTGGGGCCAGGACCTGGCACATGGCAGTGCCTAATCATGCTTGTTCTGAGGGTGCGTCAGGCAATTTGGACTTCATCTAGAAGGTTAGGGGAGACTAAGGTTTGGGGCAGAAGAGCAAAGCGATGGGATGGCTGTTTTTTTGTTTTTGTTTTTGTACGCGGGCCTCTCACTGTTGTGGCGTCTCCCATTGCGGAGCACAGGCTCCGGACGCGCAGGCTCAGCGGCCATGGCTCACGGACCCAGCCGCTCCGCGGCATGTGGGATCTTCCCGGACCGGGGCACGAACCCGTGTCCCCTGCATTGGCAGGCGGACTCCCAACCACTGCGCCACCAGGGAAGCCCGGGACGGCTGTTTTATGGCCATTACTCCACCTGCCAGCTGGAGGCTGGCTTGGAGGGGGGAGATGGGAGGCCGAGAGCTGGGTCAGGATGCTTAACAGGGCTCCATGCAGAAGGTATTGGTGGCCGGGGCCAAGGCTGTGGGGTACAGGAGGGGAGGGCTTCTAGAGGCATCACCTCTGCAGAGATGGACTTGGAGCACAAAAGAGCTTCCCGATCCACCTGGGGGACTCAGTGGTGCATCTCACTGACCGGCGAACCTGGGGGGAGAAGTGTGGGGGGGGCAGTGGAGGAGGGGCGATGAGCCTGGTTTGGGCCATGTTAAGTTTCCACGCCCTTGGAACACCCAAGAGAAGCTGTGCCATGTGTCCAAACATGCAGCTGTCAGGAGGGGGAGGGCTGAAGACTCAGAATCACACCCGCACCCGGATCTTACCCTTTCCAGGGGCACCGAAGATCTCTGTCCTCTCTGTGGTTGCTCTGTGGTCTGAGAGTTGAGAAGTTTATTTCCTGGGTGTTAGTTTGTGTTTTGTTCCTAGAAAGCCCTGAAGAGGGAGAAAGCAGATTGAGACTTAAGGCCAGAACAAAGATCTGTGAATTCATCAGCTCTGATGGCGTCTCCCCACCCCCACCCCGTGACGTGGGCACCTGGCGGGAGGACAGGCAGTGGACATACGGGTTACCCAGGGCACACAGCTACCATGTGGTGAAATCCCAATCCCGTGCCCAGAAGCAGTCTCTGAGCTCTGCTCTCCTGAAATCTTGCGACAGGGTTTTACCTGTACTTGAGAGAAGAAAAGGATTTGCTAAGCAGATTGATGGTTTAACAAGCCCACTTAGGAGCGCGGGCTTTTAGCGGCAACATTTGCATTCCAACAATGAGTGTACAAATTATAAATGACTCCTTATCTATTTTTAAAGCGGTTTAAGACTTCTCATCTGCTGTCAAGAGTGTCACTGAGCCTACCAAGGACATTCAGAGCAACGCTGCTGCACTCCTTATGAAAAAGAATCTCTTAGGGAACTCACATTTACCGAGCAGCTCGCATACTCCAGGTGCTGTGCGGGCATGGGAGAGGCACCGGCTCATCTAAGCCTCTCACGGGTGCCCAGAGGGGTGGCATTACCACTCCTTACAGAGGAAAGGAGGCCAGGCCCAGAGGAGGTGAGCTGCGGGTGCAGGTGCGCTCAGCTGCAGGCGCAGAGTCACCCAGGGCTGCTACCAGGTGTGAGTTCTTTCTGCTACACCTCAGGGTGCTTTCTCCCTAATTCAGGTTTCCGTCCCTCGACCAGAGCAAGGATGGTCTGAAATGGAGCGTCACAGGGTTTGGAGAGCAGGGGAAGAGGGGAAAGGATGGAGAGAGGGGGCAGAGAAGTCAGGAAAAGGAGGAGGTGGTCTCTGAGGGCTGGTACTGGGTGCAGCCTGATTCACATCCCAGCTTTGCCACGAGCACCCTGTGGGCGAGTCCTTTCCCCTCTCCGGGCCCCAGTTTACCCATCTGCAGAGGGTGCAGTTTGTCCTCTGGATCAGCTCTCCCCAACTTGGGTCATTTGTGTCCCCCTTCACAAGTCTCACCGCCTCTGAAAACCACCTGCACTGTTACCCAATTATTCTTGGTTTTCTCAGTTCCATTTTTATTCAATTGCATTTTTTTTTAGATAAACTTTATTATGTACCTTCAGTGGACTAGAATATCCCTCATGCAGAAGCTAACCATCAAAATGTATACAAAGAAATGAAAAATAATAATGTGGTTAAATTCTACCCAGCTGTGTGGCCTGAGGTCCTCTCTCTCTCTGTCTCTCTGTTAAAAGAGAAGGGGCTCATCAGGTGCCAGGGGGTGGATGTTAAAGACCCACTGACCCTGAGTGGAGTCCTTCCTCCTTGAGGGAGCCAGCCGGAAGCCCATTTCCACACGTGGGGCAGCATTTCGTGCCTCCTGAAATCACCTCTGCGAGCCCCAGGGTCTGGGGTCGCGCTCTGCAGAAAGCCAGCCAGAAGTCATGCGCTGACCTTCCAGCACTGAATCTGGGAAGTTCTGGGCTGGAGAAGCCACAAGAGGTGCTCGAAAGAGAGCAGAAAGGGGTGGGATTCCAGGACGGGCCCTACTTTCTGTGACAAGAGGTGGACACGTGTCCCATGCTTTCTCCCTGTTGATGGGGTGGGGAGGGGCAGGTGGGGTTCCGAGGGTGCTTCAGCCCAGCACTTCCTCTGCCATCCAGGGAGAGCTGCTGGAGCCTCGGCTTCTTCCTTCAGCTGGCGGGGAGGACGTCTTGAGGCCCCTCGAGTTTGCCCTCGATCACCTGCAGGGTGGGGCAGCCTGTAATCCCCGTAATCCCATATTAATGAATTTATGTGCCCCAGAGCTGGCTTAGGTGGGGGAAATGAAACTAAGCAAGCTCCTCTCCCTCCCTGGGAGGCTGGAGGGGAGCCGGGGGATTGCTCCCAATGGGGTCAGAGTCGTCAACGTCAACCCTGAGCTCCAGGCAGCCTCCCTCTGGGCTCTGCCCAGGTTCTCGGGGTGTGGCTCCCCCTTTCAGCTTTCCCTGCGGTCACGTGCGAGCTTGTACGGCGTGTGCGTGCTCGTGAGAGTCCCCTCCTGGCCTCCAAGGGGGCCTTCGCTCAGCTTCTGGCCTTCACGAGGAGGGGGGCGGGGGTGGAAGGGAGAGATGCCTTCTGAACAACCAAGAGCAGAGAGAGAATGTTAGATTGAAAGAACCTTAGAGACCATCTAGTTCATTGTTACTGCACGGCCAGGGGTGCAAATTATGACTTCCCATTTTACAGATGAGGAGACCAAGGCCCAGAGCGGGGAAGGTCTGACAGCCTGTCTGGGGCTGAGCCAAGCCAGACCTCAGTCTCCTGACTCTGGCCCAGGCCTCTCCCCCTGCATGATTCCTCCTCTCGGGGGGCTGGCGAGTGGCTTCAGAACCCGCCCCAAGGACCTGCCAGGTGGGTGTCCCTGTTATGCAGGCCTTGAGCTCGGGGTTCAACCCAACTAGACTCATATCTGTGCCTAGCCTGTGCCAGGAGCATCTTTGCTCACACTCACCTTGGATCATGGCCTCTGGGGACACCTTCCCCTTTTCTGCCTGGAGATTGTGGCCTCTTCCCCTGCCCTCTGCCAAGCATGCCACACAAAGTCTCCTCCACCTGCAGAGATTCTGAAAATGATCTCCGCCGGGCAGTTTGGCAAGGCCGGGAGGCTTCCAGCACACGGGAGGAGACCCCCGTGCCCCTAACCCCGGGCGCCCTCCCTGCATGCGCCAGGACCTCCCCTTTCAGAGCAGCTGGGTTTTGCAGGTCAGAGTGTGTCCAGGTCTTGGAAACTGGGGGTCTTGCTCAACTGCAGGTTGGGGGTCCTTAACTGCAACTGCAGAGCCAGCCTCTCTCCCAGGATCCTTAGTTTTTCCATCCCCTAATACTTCATCTGGCTTCTGCCCGACCTCCATCGGTTTTCCATGGTCAACCCCCTACCCCAGCGCACACACCACCCGCCTCCCACCCCTGTCCCATCTTCCCAGGCCCCCTCCCCTCTGCAGGGAGGAAAAGGGTTGGTGTCCTGGTGAGCAAGGTATGCAGTCTGCAGCTGCCCCCAGGACAGTCAGTTGCCGCCAGGCTCTCTGAGCCCCCTGCAAGCCGGAGTCTGGATTGGCACGGGCTGGGCAGGGGGCAGGGAGAGGGCTGCAGATCCTGCTGATGGAGAACCACAGCACCAGCCCGTCTGGAGTTTGAAACCAGAGGCTTGTGAGGGAAGCTGTAGCCGACGCCACTGATGCCACCGAGCCTGTTCCCACCGTGAAAGGGCCTTTTGTTCCACACACCCCCCGCGCACCCCCGGGTTCCTGGGTGAGCAGTGATTCCATTTTAATTAAATCCTCAGAGGCGGGGGTTGAGCAGGCTGCCCGAGCCCTCTCCTCGGGGCCCAGGGGGAGCCACTCGGCAGGGGCAGGTGCGGGCCCCACCCTGGCTGGAAAATGATGAATAGGAGGTGGGCTGGGAGCCCTGGGCGGCTATTTCCATGCCAGTCAGCAGACGGTTAATGTCAGTGCAGAGGAATCCACGCTGCAGGATGCCAGCCCTCCTGGATATCCAGTTAGCGGCACCTTTAGGGACACACTTAGGAAATTAAACCCAAGAGCAGGAGAAAGATATTTTCTGATGTCACACAGGGCCAGCAGGGGCTCAGAAGGGAGCTGATGGGGGGCCGTGCTGGGGTGGCAGCCTGTTCCCCCACCCGCCCCAGCCCCTCTGCTCTCTGATGGCATCCTCTGTGCCTGCCACACGCTGGTTTCTCGCCCAGAAAGAGTCCACTGTTCAGCAAGCCAGGCCAAACTAAACTCTGAGTCGAGGGGCCTGTGGGAAAACAGCCCACGCTACCCATCCCACCTTCCCCTTGATCCATAGAATTCCTGCTCACATGTCTCGTCCTCCAAAAACCCTCCAGAATCTGGGTTATGCCCTACCACCCCACACTCCCTGTCATCCAGCACTCGAAAAGCACTTTCTGTTTATTTGAATTCTTGTGAATTGGCCATCTCTCCCCTGTAGAACGTAAGCTCTATGAGGACAAGGGCTTTGTCTGTTTTGCTCACTCAGCGCCTGGCACAGATCACATACTCAGCAGTGGTTGAGTGAATACACTTAGGTAAAACCTGGGGGGCGAAGACTCCACTTAAAAACATGACATAGGGCTTCCCTGGTGGCGCAGTGGTTGAGAGTCCACCTGCCGATGCAGGGGACACGGGTTCGTGCCCCGGTCTGGGAGGATCCCACATGCCGCGGAGCGGCTGGGCCCGTGAGCCATGGCCACTGAGCCTGCGCGTCCGGAGCCTGTGCTCCACGACGGGAGAAGCCACAGCAGTGAGAGGCCCGCGTACCGCAAAAAAAAAAAAAAAAAAAAAAAAGACATAATTTCAGGAGTGTAAAGGTCTATCGTGACCGCTTTGATTCTGGGGCTTGTCCAATCAGCAGAGGTTCCCTGAGCCCCTGTTTCACTCTGTGCGGGTCCCTGCGCTGTATCGTGCTGAGGGTACAGAGATGAAGCCAGCACCGTGCCCACCCTCGAGGGGCTCTCAGTCCAGGGGAAGACAGACATAAAATCACAGTTCAGCAGGATACGGCTGTAAGGGAGGGCTGGAGGAAGTGCAGCCAGGGGAAGGGAAGCTTCCTGGAGAAGGAGACAATCCAGGAGGATGAGCAGGAGTCTAGCTGGGAGAGAAGAGGGTGCAGTGCCCCAGAGGGTGAGGCTGTTCTGAGAACCTATGGCGAGGAATGGTGAAGCCTAGGGTTGGAGGGTTGGTGAAGACGTGTCCCTAAGGGGCTTCAAATGGCACACCCAGACTCCAGACCTTGTCCAGAAGGCAGTGGGGAGCCACTGAAGGTTATTCAGCAGGGGCAGGGCACCAGCAGCTGTATTTTAGGAGCATTTCTCCAGCAGCAGCTCAGAGCGTGGACCGGAGCTCCAGAAGATTCGGGGCCTGCCTTTGCTCCCACAAGGGAAATGGAATATGACACCAGGCACTGGGCCCCTCTCTGAGGACGACTGACAGTGCAGGCCTCTGCAGAGGGCCCGGCAGTAAAATGCAGGGCAAGGGGGATCACACACCTGTTATAAGATACGCTTTCCTCTGAAGGGGATAAACGTCTTCCTAGATTAGTGGCCGAGAGGACAGGTACCACATCCGTGTACCCCGGGTGTGTTCTTCTCCAGGCCTGGGACTTCAGGTCATCACCCTTGCTTGGTTCATTCTTGGCACTTAGAAATGCCATCCTCTTGGTTAAATGCATGTTGTGCAGTCAATCAACAAACACTTATTTAGTGCAGATCCAGGTTTTTGTTTGCTCACTTGCTTATTTACTTTATTCAACCACAGATTCTCCTGGAGGTTGGGTGGGTGGGGAAGCTTCATGGGCAGAGGCTCAGAGCTAAGAATTCGTTTGGAATTAGTTGAAGAGGAGGCTAAGGCTCTTTAATTTTAAACCCTTATAGCCTTGGGGTGGAGTTCCCTCCTTCTCAAGAGAAGGAACAGTTGGGAGGCGTAAAAACGACATTTCTTTGTGTTCACCCCACATCTTTGTCATGTAAGAACATAAAGTTTGTGGCATTAGGCTAAGTGCTTAACATGTGTCATCTCTTAATCTTTCTAACAACCCATGAAAGTAAGAAGTGTAATTACCTCCATTTCACAGGTGAGTAAGCTAAGACTCAGAGAGGGTAAGTCACTTACTCACAGTCACATAGTTTGGAAGCAGAGTAACTGGGTTTTGAACCCAGGAGCTCTGACCCCATAAACCCTATTTTGAGATAGCATAGCCAATCTTCCTCATACTGCTACAGCTAGCTCAGCTCACCCCGAATCGTGCTCAGTTTACCTCTTCGTGAGGCCTTTCTGGGACACACATCTCAGAGGATCTTGTCCCCTTCCCCCGAATCCCAAGGAGGGCTGTGCATTCAGAGGAGTCTCTTTTGCTGGTGGTCTTATCACGTATCTCCCCCTGATATCTGCCTTTTGGAAGAGCTGTGATATCTGGACCCCTCTCCCCAGTAGCCCAGCCTGGAATCTAATCTGAGGTCTTGTTCTCATCCTTCCCCTCCTAATTATGTGATGTTCACCGTTTGCAAGTCCTTTTCCCGCTTAATCCCTGCCACCTCCTTCTGAGGTGACACTGACGGCCATTTGACAGAGGAGGTGACCAGGGCTCAAAGACTTGAGGACAATGGCAATAATAAAAATTGCAGCAGCTAAAATGTACGCTGAGCTTACGTACAGGCAGTAGGTACTGTTATTGCTATTCCCTTTTAGCCCTTGGGGAAACTGAGGCACCGGCTTCTAGAGTAACTTATCCAAGGTAACAGCTAGTGGGAGGCAGAACGGAGGTTCACATTCAGGAAGTCAGGCTCCAGAACCACAGCCTGACCCATTTCACTCAGCTGGCTAGTGGGGAAGAGGGCAGAGGACTTGGCAAATTGTGTGTGGGGGGGTGACTTGATTACTCATTACTGACCCCTCCTTCAGCTCCACTGGTGGCATCCTCTTTCTTTCCTTCTCAGCCTAGGGTTTCTGAGTGTCCTGCCACCACAGAATCCCACATGCTACAGGGGCTGGTTTAAGTGCTGTTGGTCACTGAGAGGCTGTGCTCCTGTACACGTGTGTGTGTGTGTGTGTGTGTGTGTGTGTGCATGCATGTGTCTTCATGCCTGCGGTGTGCTGTGTACCGGTTTGCTGAGATTCCTTGCAGCCTGGGGAAGCCTCACACATCACGGCTCTCTCTGACTCCCTGCAGCCTCCTTCATTTGGGGATAAAGGCTTTCTTGACTGTGTGTTTCTCCCGTCCCTGGGCTGCTGCTGGCAGCTGACTGTCGGGATTTCATCTTAAGGGCCAGAGAGAAGTGGGGGTCCTTCAGAATGATTTGAGCCTTCTTCGGGAAACTCCAGTTTTCTTTTGAAACTAAGCCACAGAAGCATGACAGCCAAGAAATTCACAATCCTGCCTGGGACTGTGTTTTCTTCTTTGAAAAAAAATATATGGGCTCTTTTGACTACCAACGTGACTCTCAACCACCCTAGAGTGACAGCCTCGCACTCTACAACTGTGAGATGGGGCGTGCTCATCTAAAAAACAATTTTAAGAACTCGTTTTCAAAGCCTTGGCACCTCCCTTGAGGTCATCATAGACACACTGCAGACCTGGAAAATCGAAATCTGTGGTCACTGGGAGATGAGTGGTGAAGTTTGTTCACTCAGCGGGCATTTCTTGGGTGTCTACGCTGCGCCTGATGCTGGAGTTATGGGGGTGTTCAGATCTGCGTACTCCCTGCCCTCGCGGAACTTGGGTTCTACACAGAGAGAAAGATAATGCGCTAATAAATCAAGTCGATCGTTTCAGATGGTGGCGACTGCCTGAAAGAATGTGGCACAGGGTGACATGACAGAGTGACAAGAGGCCACCTAGCTCAGGTAGTCAGGTAGTCTGCAGAGGGGGCCTTTCAGCTGAGAGCGGAGTGACAAGCAGAAGATCGGAGGGAAATGCGCTTCAGTCAGAGGGTATAGTCAATGCAGAAGCACCAAGTTGGGAATAAGCGTGGTGATTTCAAGGAGTGGCAAGGAAGGTGACAGCGGTGGGAGATGATGTCAGAGAGCTGGGCAGAGGCCAGTTCGTGTAGAAACTTGTCAGCCATGCAAAGAGCTTGGATTTTATTCTATTAAGTAGACTGCATTTTCTGTTGATTAACAAGTGATGTTTTGGGGGTTTTTTTAAGCATTTTAAAATTTTTATTTATTTATTTTTGGCTGCGTTGGGTCTTCGTTGCTGCACGCAGGCTTCCTATAGTTGCGGCGAGCGGGGGCTACTCTTTGTTGCGGTGCGCGGGCTTCTCGTTGCGGTGGCTTCTCTTGTTGCGGAGCACAGGCTCTAGGCGCGAGGGCTTCAGTAGCTGTGGCAGGCGGGCTCCGTAGTTGTGGCTCACGGGCTCTAGAGCACAGTCTCAGTAGCTGTGGTGCACGGGCTTAGTTAATCCGCGGCATGTGGGATCTTCCCAGACCAGGGCTCGAACCCGTGTCCCCTGCGTTGCCAGGAGGATTCTTAACCACTGCGCCACCAGGGAGGTCCAACAAGTGATGTTTGAATTCAGGAAAGGTGATGGATTATGGTCACATTTACTGTTTTGTTCTCACAAAATTTTCAAGCATCTGGTAAACACAATTTTGATGAAGGTAATATCCTCAATGGAAGGTGACAGGGTCTTTTTAAATGAGTCATGGAAAGTTGGTGTAATGATCCCAGGGCTCAAGGTTCACTCTGAGGTTTCCTAACTGTGTGACCTTGGGCAGGTCATCTGCTATTTCTGAGCCACTGGTTCCTTGTATGTGCAGAGGGGTGATATTTGAGTCACAAGGCTATTGTGAAAATGAAAAATGATAATTCCACAGAAAAGTATTTTATAAACTGCCAGGTGGTATGCAGCTGGCGACGTGTATGATTCCATTGAGAATTCTCTACTGTGGCATCCCTCAGCAATTAGGACCTTAGATCGCACCTAGGGGAGAAGATGCTCACTAGAGATGTTTAAAAAAAAAAAGTCTTGGAAGACCTAAACACTAGGGGAGGGAGGAAGATATCAAAGAAGAGTATCTAATACCCCACCTCGTGCCCTGAGGACCTCCAGCACCCCTCCTTCCCCCAAAGTCCCCCCAGACACCTGACCATGCCCTGTAAGTAAAGGCCCACTTATAGCAGAAGATGCCAGCCCTACTGTGGCTTACCGGTCCTGGAGCCAATCCCACAGGGCGCTTGGAGCTCTCCAGGGTCCTGACCAGCAGGTGCTCCCAGAATATTGCGGTCACCTTAGTATATAGCTCTGACTCCAATTGCACTGTCTTAGAAATGGATTGTGGTAATCACATCTGGACCTAGAACAAGTATCTGGGAAAAGAACCACATTGGGATCAGGCAGACCTGGCTTAAAATCTCTAACCAGATTATGACCTTAACTACTTAAACTTCCATTTCCTCATCCTTAAAATGGGGGTGGTGATAGCTGTTTCATACTGGTTTGTATAGGTGCTCATTAAATAGATGTTCCTCTGCCTGGGCGGTGAGCTCTCAGATAGGTCCATTCTAGACCAGAGGATTGGTTATGAGGGTACGGATTCTGGGGTCCCTCAGACCTCATACAAGTTCCAGCTCTGCTTCCTCCTGATGGTGTGAGTAACTAAGCCACTCACCTGTTAAATGGGGCTAATCTTGCATACTTGATAGCTAGAGTTTAATAAGCACCAAGCAAAGACTTGGGGATCTCGACTGAATTTTCAGGTGACCTTCCTTTCCTTTTTAAAACAGAATTTAATTTCAAGTCCGTCTCTAACCTAACAGCAGGTTTATGATGTTTCCCTGAACTCCATTACAAGGGGGCAGACAGTAAATCGAAGCAAATGGTCGTGTTCCAATGTGACAGCGTGAAATGAAGTGAAAACTGACGTGTTTGAGTTGAGCCGATATAACCACTATGGGAAACCATTGCTCTTAGGTGGAGTCCACACATACGACCATCAGTGTTAAATGGTCATGACCCCAAGAAAAAGATCTGTTCTCAGAAGGGATAGAACCCTTGGTGTGTGTCAGAACAAAACTATTTATGAGGTTTGTTTCTAGAGTTTCCATATTCATAGGGGAAGAAGAACAAAGCTGTGGGTCTTTGACTGCCTGAAACTTTTCCAACAGAAAAGCACAAAGCTGGGATGGACGGAGTCCCTGTGGGCAGAGAGAAAAGCACATCACCTAGGCTTGACTTCAGATGTCTGCTCCACCACTTTGCTGGGCAACTTTATGTTTAACTTCTAATTTTGGAAAATTTCAAACATATCGAAAAACAGACTAGTATGGCAAAGCCCCATGTACTCATTACCCAGTGGCAATAATTATCAACCATTGACTAATCTTGTTTCATCTCTCCCCCATCTGTCTCCCTCCCTCCTACTACTACCATAGTGAGGCAGATCAGCTGGGTGGCAGTAAGTATTCACCTCTCTGAGCCCAGTTTCCTAAGCTGTAAATCAGGGCTGACCGTGACATCAAAAACACAGGGTATCTGGGAAGATGAAGAAGGAGAAAGGTGAAGTCCTGACAGCGGTTGTTCTCAGTGGCTGTGAGTTCTCTCTTCTTCCCAGCCGCCCCTCTGGTTGAGCCTTGGATCAGTGTAGACTTGGCCCTCAGACCCTCTTCTCCAGGTTAAGGCTCTCTGATCTGCCTCCTGTTCACATGTAACCTTTGTGTGCGGACCTACCTTCTGGAACTTGGCCCCCACTATTCTCGTTGCCCCTCACCTTTGGGAATTGAGGCTGCCCCTCCGTTCCTCTGGTCTGTCCTAATCCAGGGCTGAGGGAGATGCCATGGAAAGTCAGGAAACATGGATTGCTATCACGCTAGTTAAATGGCTGTCCCCAGTGCAGATCTCAGCTTCCTCCTCTGGAATAGTGCTGCCTTCATGTTATAAAGTGCTTTGCAGGATTTAAGCTATGAGGACTATTACAGTGCCTGATGTTCTGATAGTCATCCCCTTTGGAGTAAGCATTGTAGAAAGGGATTGTAGGGGTCAAGGAAAACAGAGAAATGGAGCAAGAGGAAAAGCCTGAGGTCAAGAGAGGGTATGTTTTTACGATGGAATAGAGTACAGCATGCTCAGGACGTAATGGGAATGATCCACTAGAGAAGGAACAAGAGGATGATTCAGGGGAGAGGGGAGCGGGGGTACCCATGAGGGCGAGCCTGTGTATGAGGCTTCACTGTAGGCAGCCCATGGTCACAGAGGCCTTGGGGGTCAGCTGGTGTGTTTGAACTTTATCCTGACATCAGTGGGGCCATTGAAGAGCTTTGAGCAGAGGAGGTGACATGGCCATGCCTGCCGTGGGGAGGGCAAGACTGCTTGAGGAGACCCATTGAGGAGGGTTGGGGAATGCTCCAGTGAAGGGTATCCCAGTGAATCCCAGTGCTGAGCTGTCTGCTGAGCCCAGTCACCAGGGATAACAAGGCGCTTTTGAGCCTTCAGCAGGAAGCCCTTCTTGCCCATTGTCACCACACCACAGCTTGTGAAGTGCGGGGACCAGGAGGCAGGGAGTCCAGGAGCTGAGCCTTCGTGTCAGCAGACATGGATGGCTGGTCTTTGAAACCTGGTCCCCAGTCCCTGGGTCTAAGGCACATGTACAGGTGCACATGCTTCAGATCCTCTTTCCCGAGGCCAGGATTGGGAGCACAGCTGCCCCTCCCTCAGCTTCACCGATTTCAGCTGGGGAGGAGGGAGCATCGGGGCTCCACATAGGAGAACCTGCAGAAGCCACTGCTCCCTTGGGCCTGGGCGGCTGCTGGGGGAAGTCCCAGGCTAATGATGGGGGCAGAGTGAATCCAAGAGCTGCTCTGCCTCCCTTTCTAGCTCGGGGTGGAGAAGATTGGGCTTCCAGGCAGGACGAAGTGAGGACCTACAAGCCCTGGGCGGTCCTGGGGAGGAAGGATTGATCCAGGGGTGGTCCTGGGCTTACAGGAGGCCAACATCATTCTAGAAGTTTTTTTTCTAATTTTTTAAATTAAGGTATAATTTTCATGCAGTAAAATTCCCCTGTTTTGGTGTACAGTTCTGTGAGTTTTGACAAATGCATACGGTTGTGTAACCACCCCTCTAATCAAGGTATAGAGCGCTTCCATCACCCCGAAATTTCCCTGTCACTTTTTTTTTTTTTTGCAGTACGCGGGCCTCTCACTGTTGTGGCCCCTCCCATTGCAGAGCACAGGTTCTGGACGTGCAGGCCCCACGGCCAGGGCTCACGGGCCCAGCGGCTCCGCGGCATGTGGGATCCTCCCGGACAGGGGCACGAACCCGTGTCCCCTGCATCGGCAGGCGGGCTCTCAACCACTGCGCCACCAGAGAAGCCCCCCGTCACTTTGCAGTCAGCCTCTTCCCCTCCCCCAAGTCCCCAACAACCGCTGATCTGTAGATTTGCCTTTTCCGTAGCAGCATATGGACGGAGTCATACAGTATGCGACCTCTGAGCCTGGCCTCTCCCCCTCAGCATAGTGTGGTCGCAGTGGTCGCTTCTCTCAGCAGTTCACTCCTTTCTGACGCTGAGGAGTATTGCATTGTCAGGACTCACTGGAGCTTGTTTATCCAGTCACTAGGTCATCCCTGGAGAGGCAGTAGGGCTGTTTGCAGGTTTTGGAAATTATGAATAAAGCCACTTTATTTTTGTATAAACTTAAGTTTATAGAAGTGGGATTTCTGGGTTGTATGATTGATAGGTTTCTGTTTAATTTTGTTAGACACTGTTCAGTTCTTTTTCCCATTTTGCATCCCCACCAGCAACGGACGAGAGCTCATTGCTCCACATCCTCGCCAGCACTTAGTATTGTCGTTGTTTGTTTCTTTGTTTATTTTTAGCCATCAATAAGTATTGGGGGCCTTCCTAAGTACCTCCTAAGGGCTAGGCACTGAGCTAAGTGTTTGATACCTATCTCATCAAGTGCTGAGCATTTTGCAGGTTTGGAAACTGAGGCCCAGAGGAGTCTCCAAGGTCCTGCAGAACAAGGGCTGGCCCAACGTGTGGAAACTCCACTGTCTATTCCAAAGCTCAGCCAACCTGAGAGGTTCTGCCCCAGTGTGGGGATAGTACTGATACATGCTCACACCACAGGAAAACGGGTTCAGCCCCAGGCTCGCCTCTCCCTCTACTCTCCCCTGACAGCCGCTTCTTAGCCTGTCTGCCTCCTTTGATGGTCTGTAAGCCCCCTGAGGGACTGTGTCCTGGTCATCTCTGTATCTCCAGGCCTGGGACAGACCCAGCAAAAGCGTGCGGCAGCCAGTGTATGAGCTCCTGCTGCAAGGCTGACTCCTACGCTGGTGCCAGAGGAACCTCAGTCCTTTCCCTGGATTCTAGCAGCCTCTCTGGGCCGCTCTCATCCCATAGAGAGGGAGCCACTAGGAAAGATGGGGCCAGAGTTTGGGAAGACCAGGCCAGGTGTGGACAGCTCTGTCAGCTGAACCCTCCACGGGGGCCCGTCCTGACCTGTGACAGCCCCCCAGGTCCTCCCAAGATCTGGTGTCTCAGAGCCAGGCCCACACCACCCACCCTCCAAGGTCTGTGGGCTTTGTTCCCCCCTTGCTGCACCAGCTCATGCCCAGGAGAGAAGTCAGGGTCTGGGAAACTTGCTACTGTCTCTCAGTCCTTCCTAATATTAATCTACAGGCTTATGAGGTATTGCCGGCCACGGGCAAGGCAAGTCTCTTTGGGAATCTGGCAGGACTTGAATGTAAAAGAGGAGGTTATTTCCTGTTGGGTCCATTTTTTTTCTTCTTAATTTCTGGACACTTAACCTCTCTGAGTTTCACTTTGTCTGTAAAAATGGACGTAAAAAGCATCTCTCCCTGTAAAGACTGTGGTAGAGATGCAGTGAGATCATGCCGGTGAATTGCTCCGTAGGGGAACCCCAAAGGCGGTGCTCCAGGCTGGATGAGAGTAGTTACCATGCCGCACCCACCGTTCTCTCTCAGCCTCCGTCTCCTTTGAGTCTCACCATGGCCCTCAGAAAATGGTGCCAAAACCCCCTTAGGACATTCATGCCAGGAGGTGACCAGCCTTACCTTCTCCTGGCCACAGTTTCCACATCTGTGAAATGGGAATGTTGAACGGGACAGTCTCCACCAGCTCCCCTGCTCTAAGAATCTCCGCGTTGCAGGTTCCATTTTCCCATCCCTTCTGTAGTGCAGGGAGTGAGTAGATGTGGTGAGGAGGCTCTGGGAGAGGATTTGGGGGCTTGGTGCCCTGTGTAGCCAGGAAGACATATGGCCCGAGACCTTTTCCTCCAGAAATCCAAGGCGGTGCTTGTGGCTGTTAGGCTGGGTGAGGCTGGCCAGAGTTAGGCAGTGGGGCCCCCTGTTCTTCCGGGCTCTGCCTTTGACTCAGAGTCAGGTACACAACCTAAGTGTCCAGCTGTGTGGACACTTGTGCAACAAGTTGTGCAACAGACAGCCGTCAGAAATGGGTCTGGGGACTTGGAAATAGGTTCACGAATCTTGATGAGTGACAGCCCTTAGGCACTTAAGGCAAGGTACAGTGTAAGCCTCTTAAACATCTGTTTCCTCCTCTAGACCAGCGGGTCTCAATGGGGTGATGTTTGCCTAGCTTACCCACCCCACCCCAGGGCCATTTGGGAATGTCTAGAGACATTTCTGATGGTCATGACTAGGAAGGAGCTACTGGCATCCAGTGCATAGAGACCAAGGCACGTGGCAACCCCTACAGCAAAGAATTATGCAGCCCAAATGTTTACAGAGTGCCATGGCTGAGGCTCCGTGCCCCGGTCCAGGATCCCGTGAGAACCAGTGCCGCGCACAGCGCCTGCAATACAGTGAACCGCAATATGTCATTTTCAAACAATGTACCTCTGGATAAGTAAAATCTGGCAGGGAGTACTCCTAAATGTACCATTGGCATGGTGAGATTGCTGGAGATTCCTATTTTCCTCTTTGCTTATCTGTATTTTTTTTAATTTATTTTTATTTTTGGCTGCGTTGGGTCTTCGTTGCTGCACGTGGGCTTTCTGTACTTGCAGAGAGCGGGGGCTAGTCTTCGTTGCGGTGCACGGGCTTCTCATTGCAGTGGCTTCTCTTGTTGTGGAGCACAGGCTCTAGGCGCACAGGCTTCAGTAGTTGTGGCTCATGGGCTCTAGAGCGCAGGCTCAGTAGTTGTGGCGCACGGGCTTAGTTGCTCCGTGGCATGTGGGATCTTCCCGGACCAGGGCTCGAACCCGTGTCCCCTGTATTGGAAGGCGGATCCTTAACCACTGTGCCACCAGGGAAGCCCCCTTATCTGTGTTTTTAAAAAATTTCCCACTATGATTTGTAACGCTTATATAATGAAAACTTTATTTAAGGAAGGAAAAAACAGGGTAATGTCAGAAAGGCATAAAATGTGTACTGACTCTATATAGTAATTAAATTCATTCATTCATTTAAACAATATGTATTGATCCCCCAATATATACCAGACATCGTTGTAGGCACTGGGGCTACAACAGTGGAGGAAAAAAACAGATAAAATGGCCTTCTTGGAGCTTATGTTCTAGCAGAAGAAAACAATAAAGGACTAAACACATAAATATGTGATATTTATAATACAACAGAACAGCTGGTGGTGACAAGCGCTGTGAGGGAAAGTAAAATAGGGCAGGGAGAGGGTGTGATGAAGAGCTGATCGGAGGAGACCTCTCAGAGGAGGTGACTTTTGAATAGGGACCTGAGCAGAGCTGGGGAGCAGGACATGATAAATGGACAAAACGTGGATGTCATGTGTGTTGAAAGCAGAGACATGGACGCCCTTCTCTGGAAGGTCTCGGTCAAGCTTTGAGAAATGGCAGGAATTCTTATTTTGGAAATGCAGTCCATTTGAGATGCTCCCTCTGATACCTCTGAGGAGAGGCTGATGACAGTTTCTAAGCAGTACCTTCCTCTGAGGGCTGGAAGGATGCACAGACACTTAAAGACTGGACCTTTGAGGATGGGGAAAAGGTTCTGTCGAGGACCCACAGAGGTTCTCTTCCTGGCGAGGCAGCCTAGAGTTCCACTCCCACCACTTGCCAGCTGTGTGACCTTGGGCAGGTTGCTTAAACTCTCTGAGCCTCAATTTCTCATCTGTAGAATGGCAACAGTAACACCCATCCCCCTGGAGTGATGGAGACTCAGATGAGGTGATACTAAGGAAGCTCTGCCACGGATCCTGGCACGTAGAGGTGCTGTACGTGTGCCTCTCCTCCCTCCTCTTCTCTGTTGCCAGCATCCTTCTCTCGTTCTTGCTGGTGATATGAGTTAAGGGGCCCCAGGTTGCAGGTGTGAGGAAGATGAAGTCTCCAATACCACTCTGTGAATAATGGCAACGTATGGACATCACCGAGCAAAAGCGATGATGCTGTGGTTTTGATCAGAACAAACCAGTGCCACTATTTGTCTTCTCTCAACATGTCTTTGGCTAATAAACAGGACTGCTAAGGGGAAAGCCCTACAGCGAGGAAGCAGTCTGAGCAAAGGCGCTGAGTGAGTCAGTGAGGCGGCAGGTGTTTACTGAGTACCTGCCATTTTCTGGGCACAGCTCTGGATGCTGGAGATACCCCAGCAATCTAAACAGAGAGGACGGAGAGGACGGTGGCATTAAACTCATAAACAAATAGAGAAGCTAGTTTTGACCACGATGTGAAAGAAAGTGATGGGGAGGCAGCCTCAGAGAAGGCCTCTGTGAAGAGGAACATTGGGGTTGGATCTGAATCATGGGAGGGAGGGAGGCGCACATCTGGGGAAAGCGGTCCAGGTGGGGGGAATAGCAAGTGCAAAAGCCCTGAGGCAGGAGCAAACCTGTGTGTTGGTGAGAGGGAAAGAAGGCAGGTATAGAGAGTGATGGAGGAGGAGAGGCAACGGAGAAGCTGGAGAGGCCAACAGAGCCAGACCATGTAGCATCCTGCAGGCCATGGAGTGGAGCTTGCACTGGATTCTAACTACAGGGCAAACCATTGGAGAGATTTGAGCAGGGGAGTAACATGATCTGATCTGTGCTTTGAAAAGACCCGTTCTGGCTGCTCTGCCTGCTACAGAGTTGTAATAGACAGTGGTGGCTTGGACCTGGGTGGTGGAGAGGAGGAGAGAAGGCTCCTGTTTGGGATATATTTGGAGATCGCACCATTAGGACTTGCCAGGGGATTGGACGCAAGGGCTGGGGGAACAAGAAGAGTCATGGACGGCTTCCTGGTTTTCTCCTGAGCACCTGGGAAGATTGTGGCCATTTGCCCAGGTAGGGAGCCCAGGGCAGAAGGATTGGTGGAGTGGGGTCATGTTGGGATGCCTGTTAGATATCCCAGCCGTGATGCTAAGGCGGCAGGTGGATTGTGTTTCTGGAATCAGGGGTGAGTGCTGGGAAGTGATGGAATGGAAAGTTAGAGCCTTAAGATTGCCCAGAAGTAGAAAGTAAAGAATAGGAAGCTAAGGCAGGATGTTCAGGGAAAATAGCCCCTGGGAGCCGTGGTTGTGAGGACATATCATGTGAACATCAGCCACGAGCTAAATGTGGCCTTCCTTCCGGAGAGAGCGGCCAGCTCGGCTCTGCACGGCTTTTCAGGACTACGATCTGTGCTTCTCTGGTTCTGTAGTAGTTGCAGGTTCTGCTGGGTACAGAAGTGCTCACGTGTGTCAGGAAGCCTGGTAAAGATCCAGGGGTCACTTGGAGAGCCCCCATTTGGACCCCTGTAGGCTGTGTCAGACCAACAGAAGGGGAGCAGGAAAGATCTCCTCCCCCAGCCATCAGACCCCTCAGGGGAGGTACCACGGTAGCCTCGCCCCTGCCTGTCGCTCCCCGTTCCCCATCTCCCCACCCTGGCCTCTGCCTCCCTCTTTCTGCGCGTCCCTCCCCTCCCTGGGCCTTCCCGCTACCTTTTCTCACCGCCTCTGCCTGGCCAGCACCTGCCCTTCCCTCGAGACCAAGCTCACAGTTCACTTCTCGGCAAGTCTCTTTTGCTTAATAACCACCGTGCAGCCGCACTGTCCACTGCAGGAGGGTAGTGGCCGCCACTGTCTAGTTTGCGGCGATGTTCCCAGGGCCCAGCAAGCAGCAGGGCTCGGCCAGTGACTTGCTGACTTGGATTCCCCAAGGAGCTGTCATCAGGGTCCCAGGCACAGCTGCTCCATTTGGTTTCCAGTCTGCGCTGAGGAGTTGCTGGTGACCGAGGCTCGGTGACCCTCGTAGCTCCCTCCCAGCTCATGACATGACACTCAGCTTCCACATTTGTACTGGCCCCTTAGAGTGGAGGCGGAAGACCCAGGTAAATCTGAACACCACCAGATACAAATCCTGTTCGTCACGTAACTTCCTTGGGTCTCAGTTTCCTCATCTGTAAACTGGGAATCACAGATTCCCTCACAGGGGGATTCAACGAGGTCATGTTTACAAAGCTACCTGATGGTGTTCATGAAATATGTTTAAAACAACTTGTATCTTTTGTAGTCAGTCAGCTGAGATAAGAAATGCCTGGATGAAAGTTGGGAACAGGGCAGGGAGCATACAATCCCATAGTTTCTTCACCACAAAGGACTGAATATGCTCGGGCTGGGAATAAACGGGGCTTAGGGTCAAGGAATCAGTCTTTTCTTCATGAGGCCTTCTGGGTGTGTTGTGGGATAGGCCACGCACGTCTCCAGCATTATCTTGGGAGTCCAGGAAGTGCTGAAAGAAATGATTTGTTAGTGGGCAGACTCTCCTCTCTTTGTTGTTCCTTGAGCACTTGGACATCAGCATTTCACTGCAACCCCAAGCATCGATCAAAATGCAGTCCTCCCAGCCATGGGACTTGTGAGTGACAGGACCACGATGTCTCTGCCTCCTTGCAGGGGCTTCAGAAGATGCCACACGGTCGGTCTAGATCACATCAAGTGTTCCTTTTGCCCAACAATCCAGCTAACCAAGGTGATGAGAAGAGATACACAAGAATCGTCTGAAAGCAGAAAGTGCGGGAAGCATGCACTTTGTTTAAAAACAAGCAAATTTGCTGGAGATTGGGAGCCTGTCACAGACATTGAAGCGAAGGTGGTTTTAATGACTATTCATTAAACCTTCATTAAATACCTACTCTGTGCCCAGCACGGTGCCAGTACAGAACTGCCAGGTTAAGTGATCAGAGGGACACCTGTTCACAGGAAGGCAGCTGGGTTTGTGCGGTGGCTTCCCCACGGCTCCCTGAGCCACTGTCCCCACCCTAATGCAGGCCACCCAGCACCTCGTCCCATGAATCCTGCAGGGGCCTTTACTTGGGTCTCCACGTCCTGTGTGGTGGCCCTGCCACTGCATCTCGGCCGCTCTCCTCATAGCCCGTCACACTCCAGTACCCCACCCTTCTGCTGGTTCTTAAATCACCAGGCTCCACCCTACCTCTGCCCTCAGCACTCTTCCCCAGATCTTACAGGACTAGCTCCTCTTCCTCATTCCATTCTCACCGCAAATGTCACCACCTCCCAGAAGCCCATCCTGACCATCCTAACACCCTCACCCCCACCATGCACACAGGAGTCCCATCTTCCCCTTTGATTTTCTCCAAAGCACATATAACCCCCTGGAATGATCTCGTTGGCTTGTTTACTCATCTCCATGTTCATTGTCTCCCCACTGGAATGTGAGCCCCAGGACTTAGGACCCATCCCCGTGTCCACAGGGCAGTAGGCATCCCCGTGTGTTTGCTGAATGAAAGAAGATGCAGAATCTCTGTTTGAAGGCCCCCAGTCACAGGGGAGCAAGCAGACTGGCAGGTGTCAACTTGGGTGTTTGATCAACAATCCGCGAATTCTCTTTCCTACTCTTAGCCCCGGACGCCCATAGCAGCCTCTCCAGCAACTCCCTCCCCGGAGCCCAGCTCCTGGAGAAAACAGTGACCCCAAAACTAAGGATTTCTCCCTGGACCTGGTTACTGCTTTGGAATAGGGAAGGTATTTTTAAATGTTCTTGCAAGTGCCAAAGTGTGTCTTGTTAAAAATAAGGTTTGTGTTCATTGAAATGCCGTGCAGGCTCACCACTCTGCGGCAGTGTTTAAATTAACCACATCGTGCACCGAGCGAATTCCAAACAGCCTGGGAATCATTTGGGGCAAAAAAATTGGGAGCTGATATTTGCTGAAGCCGGATCTCATTTATGTTCTGTATCACCTAGCAAACCTTTCTATAGCGCTTACTCTGTGCCGGGCGCTGTTTGACGTGCTTTGCAAATATCAATGCCTTTACCCCTGCCACCAGCCCATGGTGTTCCCATTTTACAGTTGAGGAAATCAAGGCATGGAGTTAAATCGCTTGCCCAAGTTCACATGGCTAGTGCCCTTGCGGGAGTTTTCGCCAATATTTTGGCCACAGGAAAAACCTTGCTTATAACCCACGCTGTCAAAAGGTACCCAGCTTTCACGTGTGCCCTTTTTAGGAAATTAGGAATCCTTGCAATGCCTCGGTAAGGAACTTCCTGCATCATTTCTCTCCTTTTCCTGTGAACCTGGCAGCCCTTTGGGGTCCTCAGACAAATCATCGCTCGTAAGCATCATTTCAAGAGTGTCTTTCTGTGGTTGCCCGTCACCCCAGCTTTGGGCCAGCCTTCCCCAGCTGGCTCATGCCCCTGCTTTGTCCCAGTTAGCTGGACCACGCTTCCACATTTCCTTCATGTGCTCTTCTAGATCTCTCCCCTCCTCCCATCCAGCTAAATCTCCTCTCCCTGACTGACTCAGCTAAGATCCTGCCTCTTCCAAGAGCCTTCTGGGCTGCTCTGGCCCCATTTACCCTCATCTACAGAACTTCTCTTGTGCTTGTGGAATCTACTTACATCTTGCAAGCTAGACCTGGTGTGTTTGCCTTGTTTGTAATTAGACTGTTCGTGGAATCTAGGACATTGGTGGATTCAAATCCCAGCGCTGCCGCCCACTGCAGGGGTCCCCAACCCCCGGGCCGCGGACCGCTACCTGTCTGTGGCCTGTTAGGAACCGGGCCACACAGCAGGAGGTGAGTGGCAGGCGAGCTTCATCTGCGTCTCCCCATCGCTTGCATTACTGCCTGAACCATCACTCACATTACCACCTGAACCATTGCCTTCATCACTGCCTGAACCATCGATTGCATTATCGCCTAAACCATCCCCCACCCTCATCCGTGGGAAAATTGTTTTCCACGAAACCAGTCCCTGGTTCCGAAAAGGTTGGGGACCGCTGGCCTACTAGATACATGACTTTGGACAAGTCCCTTCATCTCTGAGCCTTTACATCCATAAAATGGGCATAGCAGTGGTTCCCAAGCCCTATAGGGTTGTTGTGAAGATGTAACAAAATAATGTGTAAGATCTCATAGTCTGCACTTAATCTCTGTCAGGGGTCAGCAGATTTTTTTCTGCAAAGAGCCAGATAGTAGCTATTTTAGGCTTTGCAGGTCAATTTCTGCAGCAGCTTTTCAGCTCTGCTGTTGTAGTGTGTAAACAGCCATAGACAAAGGAGGTAGCTGTGTTCAAATAAAACTTTATTTACAAAAACAGATGGCGGCCAAACTTGACCCACAGACTGGAGTTGGCTGACAGCTGGTCTTCGGAGCAACCTTATTATGATTGTCTCTGAAATGCTGTAAAAATCAGAAAAGAGAGGGCTCTCACTTCCCTCCCAGGCATGGAAGTTTCTGCACAGAGCAAGGCATGGGAGCAGACAGGCAAGAAGGGTGAGTCGGGAGGAGGTGCTCTGGACAGGGGTGAGGCCCAAAGATAAGAAGCAGAGGGTGAGGGGAAGAGGCTCTGTGTGCAGGGGTAGCATGGGAGGGCACCTGGCAATGTCAGTTTGGGCCAGGCCAGGCTGACCTTGAATGCTACACACATTCACGGAATCACCAATTCTGTGTGTAACAAGTATTTCCTGAACACCTACCACGTGCCACGTACTGTGCTGCATGCTGAGGCCATAGGAGAGCAAGACACACAGAAAACCCTGCCCTCATAAGAGCTTATGTTCCCTTGAAGGAGGGAAGCTGAGGCCCAGGACACCTTCCTGGGGATCACGTAGCTGGTAAGCATCCTTTGGTTTGCAGTGCATTTCCAAGGTCACTGTTGCTGCAATGGGACGAGCACAGGATATGAGGTCACACTGACCTGGGCATGAGCCTCACTGCCCTGCCGTTCTGCCCCTTTACTTTTGTGAGCCTCCGTGTTCCTGACTCTAACGCGAGGCCTGTGATCTGTGCTTCCCGCCGTTGACACAGGATGGTGGGACCTTGGACCATCCTCACCATTAGAGCCCCTGGTTGTGGTTGCATGCGTCTCCCTGGGCCTCTCTGTGACCAGGGCGCCCAGAGCTCCCACGTGTCGGGGGGTGTTAGCGACGTTGTCAAGCTTGATGGGTTGACTTGTACCACGTTTATGGAAGGGGACAGCAAGGGGCCATTACAGGTTGTCCATCTATCCTCCTGCGGGTGGACGTGTGGGGTGTTTCCAACTTAAGGCTGTCATGAATTAGGTCTCTAGGAATATTCAAGTTTGTGAGTGGACATACATTTTCATTTCTTTTATTCAGAGTAGGAGTTGGGGGCCCCAGGATAGGTGTAGGTTTAGCTTTCCTAGAAACTGTCAAAACTCTTTCCAAAATGGCTGTTCTATTTCATGCTCCCGCCAGCAGTGTCGGAGAGTTCCTGTGGCTCCACGTTCTCAACGATACTTGTACAGTCCGTCATACTCATTTTAGCCATTTTGTCAGGTGTGTAATCATACCCATTTCATGGAAGCAGAAACTGAGGCTCACACACGCTGAGCCCTTTGCCCCAGAGACTACACACCTCCTAATGGCAGAGCAGAGACTCGGGTTCCGTGAGATTCTGGGACTGTGTCGTAGCCAGGGTTCAAGGCACAGAGCTCAGGACAGAATCAGAATGGAAGAGGAGGTGCTTGTGTCAGTGTTTTCTGAATGTGAAGCACTCATCAGTGGCAGCGATGGGCCAAGCCGGTCCTCTTCCTTGGTGGCACGGTGCCCTGGGTCCGCGCCATCCTCTCCATGGAGAGCCCGGGCTCCCTGGTAACTCTGCTCTTCCCTGCCACGCTGCTGGGAACGCGTCCCCATGAGCTTGCCAGGAAAGACTGTTCTTTTGTGAGCTGGCAGGACACAGTCTACATTCTGTAGCTCAGGGCTCTGTCAGAGTCTCCGTCCAGGGGCTCTACTGTCCCCAAAGGCACTGGTTGTTCCTCTCAGGAAAACAACCCCTTCTGAGGTTGGGAGATTAATGAGGATGCCGGGGCTGCCTCAGACTCCCGGTCGGCTTGGCCCAGCCTTGGGCTTCTAGAGCCCTGTGTTCCTCTGGGTGTGCCTTGGAAATGAAGGCTAGGGCCTGAGACACCAAAACCCTGAGATCCTAGGCCGGCTCTGCTACTGTCTTGCTGGGTGACATTGGGAAAGTCGCCTTTCCTCTCTGAGCCCCTGTCACTGTGCGTAAAATGGAGATACTAAGAAGTCAGGGAGGCTGGGCTGGTGTGTGGGGCGCGAAGGCCTCTCTCAGCCTTTCCTATGGCAACTTGGTGGCTTTGACACGTTTGTTTATCATCCAGCTCGGTGCTTCTCGAGTTCTAATGTACATACGGTTCTCCTGGGACTCTTGTTAAATGCAGATTCTGACTCAACAGGTCTGGTCTGAGAACCCGGCCTTCTGTAGAGCTCCCAAAAGATGTTGGCCCTGCAGGTCTGAGGACCACACTTTGGGTAGCAAGAGCCCAGGAGCCCCGCCCTCAATCCATGTGTTTCTTTAAATCACATTTTTTGAAAACTTAGATTTCTCTTAACCAGTGACATAAATGAACCACTGGTTTGAAGTACCAGGCATATCTTTTGCCAAACACGCAATAAAATGAACACGTTGACCTGCTGGTGCAAGCATGACACCCCTTCCCCACCCTGCTGAGACGTGTTTGTTCTTTTTTTTTTTTTTTTAACATCTTTATTGGAGTATAATTGCTTTACAATGGTGTGTTAGTTTCTGCTGTATAAGAAAGTGAATCAGCTATACATATACATATATCCCCATATCCCCTCCCTCTTGCATCTCCCTCCCACCCTCCCTATCCCACCCCTCTAGGCCGTCACAAAGCAACCAGCTGATCTCCCTGTGCTCTGCGGCTGCTTCCCACTAGCTATCTGTTTTACATTTGGTAGTGTATAGATGTCCATGCCACTCTCTCACTTTGTCCCAGCTTACCCTTCCCCCTCCCCTGTTTATTCTTTTAAAATGAATATCGTAGGCTCTGTCAGGTTCCTTACACTCATGACCTAATTTAATCTTTAAAACATCATGCAAACTACTCCTTTTAAATGTCTTTTCTCCATGTTATGCAAGTAGTATAGTTATAGTGAAACCTGAAGACCAGTTTGAAATTAGAGATAAGGGAAAAAAGAAAATAATAATCACCCAAAATATCACACTCATATCTCAAATGGGAAATTGAGGCACAGACCCACAGACTGGCTCATCTAAGGGCACACAGTTGGCAAGTCTCAGAGCTGGGGTTTGGATTGGGTCTGTCTGGTGGTTTTCTGTGATCCCATACCGCCTAAATTTCAAGCTACTTTTCTAAAAGATTTTAAAAGTAATAAATCAACATTATAGAAATGTTTTAAATAGAAGAAAAATATGACCACTATCGTATTTTGCATTCCCTTCTGGCCTTTTCTTTATTCTGTTATTTTACAGATATAATTATGAAGTATGGCCAATTTTATATTGTACTAGTTTTACTCTGATTCATTTCTCAGTGTTCTCATCTGTAAAGTGGGGATGATAATGGAGCCGACCCTGCAGGGTTGGGATGGGGGAGGAATGACATCCTGCAGGGAGAGTACGGGGCCCAGCACCTCGTAATTCAGAGCTCAATCAAAGCAAATGCTCTTGTGCTGTGGACGTTATGACTATGATTATAAACAGCCACATCCTAGAACATCAAGTCCATCTACTCTGATCTCTGTGTTGCTGAGCAAAGAGGGGGCTTATAATTCTTTTGTTTTAAATAACACAGTGATGAGCTAGACTGTGGCCTCCCGTTACCTTCCATGGCTGCTTCCAGCATCCAGCCGAAGGGACTCTATGCATTGAGGTTGAGGAAGAGAAGGGTGAACATTTATTGATCACCAGCGGTGTACCTAGTATTAGGCCGGGTACATTTACCCTTGTCTCTTTTAATTCTCAAGCATCTGTGAGATTTATTATTCCCATTTTACAGATGAGGAAAACTGAGTCTCGGGCAGAAAAAAAAACACAAAGAAAATAACCTGCTCTCTATTAGCTGAGGCTTGTTTAATTATAGTGTCACTTTTCTTAATATGGACTTTTAAAAGAAAGCAAACACACACACACACACACTCCTTTAAAGCTTTTAAAAGAAAACAAACTCTACATGCCCTCTAGCATCTGTCTGGGGGTAGATCTAGGAGTGGTTCACCCCTTAACCTTCTCCTTCCCTAGCCCTGGCTGGAGAGGACCTGAGGGCTGAGAGGGGGCTCGGTTATGAAAGCCTGCAGAGTACAAGAAAGACAGAATTCCTATGCAGCTTCTGGCCCCCTGAGACAGTGGTAACCAATGCTTGTGTTGCGGGGAGAGGTGGGCAGCGGGGACACGAGGAGGCCAGTGTGAGTGTGGGCCTGAGATTTGGGAACCCGGGCTGCCCTTTCACCTCTGCACCCCTCTCTGTGTGACCTTGAACGAGTCCATTTTCCTCTCTGGGCCTTGGCTTCCCCATATGCTCCGTGATCCTAAAAGGAATCTTCAGCTCCGACATTTGGTGAAGTTTTTAACAATAAGTTGAAACAAAGAAAGTATTTTCAATTGCTTTTCTTAATGTTCTCAATTAATAAGAACATAGAAGAGACAGTGGGATGAGGCATCAGGGAGCTTTCATCTGTATCCCATGTATCTTTGTGTTGTGGGATGTGTTTTGCACTAAACAGAATTCCATTCAAAAGAAAGAAAGGAGTCTGGTCCCGGCTCCATGCTTCCGAGGTTCTTTCTGAGGCCCTGACCCCGGTGACTTATGGTCTCCCTCCTCCCTCCATCCCTAGAGATGAAAGCAGCAGAGCCCTGGACCCTGTTCCCAGTAGGCTGTGTCCACCACCTGCCCTCACACGAGACCTTTTCTTCTCGCGAATGGGCTGCACGCTCAGCTCGAAGTCAGAACGTAAAGTAGCAGACGGAAGAGCTGGTGTTTCCCGGGCGTGGCCTGTGCCAGGTGCTGTGCTGGGTTTCCCACACAGCCTCTCTCTCATCCTCTTAAGGAGGGAGTGCTGCTCTCACGCCCCTTTCCCAGGACAGGGACCCCAGGAGATCCTGAATCCAGGCAGTCTGGCTCCAGAGCCTGTGCCCTTGACCACCTGGCTAGATGCGTGAGACTCAGGAGGGGCTGCAGGGCTGCCTGGGGTGACGGGAAGGCTGCCCAGAGATGGGGCATGCAAGCTGGGCCCTTAGTGGGCATCCACCAGGGCCTGGAGGGGAGGGAGAGCCAGTGCCAGGGAAGCTGGAACCAACAGTCTCAGGGAGCGGGAGTGGTCAGATGCACTGACGGAAAGTGGGTTGAAGGCACAGTTGAAGATGAGGATGGTGTTAGAGGCCATGTTAGGAGGGGATGGAGTGAAAGTCAATAGAAGAAAAGGTCGATATAGGGAAAACCCCTTGACTAGTTTGCTCTGAGAATGCCTGCAGCCAGGTAGATCCCCCAGGCAGAGGACTGGATGATTCAGCTCTCGGGAGACTCACCAGTCCCCAAAGAAACACCCACGGACACTGCCATGTTGGGGCCTCCCAGTGCACAGCTCACCTCAGCCACCTTCAGTGAAGCCCACCCTTCACCGATCACCCCTACCCCACAGAGCTCCCAGGCAGCTCTTCGTGCTTCTCCCCTGGAAATAGACATCCAGGCTCAGCAGGCATCTGAAGGAAGCAGGAACTAAAACAGAAAAGAAACAGAGAAAATAGAGATGATGCAGGAAACAGAAGATAACTGCCAGAAACCACTGTAATTAGCATCTCAGAGAGGTAAGATACTGCGTCTATGAAACAGAGAGGCAATAGGAGGACCATTGGGAAAGCAAAAAGGACTCTTGGAAACCTACTTTTAAAGTTGCAGAAAAGAATCCTAATTCAATAGGATTTGTAATGGGGAGAAACAGGCAAGTCTGGCTGCTGCATGGATGTTTGGGGAAGGGCTGGTAAGAACAGAAGAGGCTTCCGGGCTTGAGCAAGTAGGGCCGGGCAGAGCCCATATTTGCTGAGCTGGCAGCTGGTGGAGGAAAAGCAGGTTGTGGGAGGCCCATCATGATTCATTTTATTTTTTTTATTTTTAAATTTTTATTTATTTATTTGGCCTGACTGCGCGGGTTACGGGATCTCAGTTTCCCGACCAGGTATTGAACCCGGGCCACAGCAGTGAAAGCCTGGACTCCTAACCACTAGGCCACCAGGGAACTCCCACGGATTCATTTTAGACGAGTTGGGCTGGAGAGAGATCCACCAGCAAAGAAGCAGAGGGTTGAAACCCACTGAGAGGAAACCGTTGCTCTCAGAGTCTGGAGCCTGGCACCTCATAAGGCATCTCTACCTCAGCCAGCTCTTTTCAAAAGGAAACCTGCAAAACCAACCCTGCCTCTGAGATACTTATTAACAATACAGAGTCCCAGGTTTGCCAGGTCAAAACCAACCCTGCCTCTGAGATACTTATTAACAATACAGAGTCCCAGGTTTGCCAGGTCAAAACCAGGGGGCTGGGAGTACGCATTTCAACATGCTTCCCTGGGAGTCGGATCAGACCACCGTTTGAGACCCGCTGGTGTCAGGAGTGGGTGGTAGACGAGGACCCAGGGAAGAAATGGAGAAGTCAGGATGAAAGGAGTGAACAGGAAATGGAGGTAGGTTTAAACCCAGCAGGACACTCACGTGGCGCATTCTGCCATCCGGATGCGATGAAATTATTACCAACTTCAAAATAGCAACAGCTCTTGAGTATTCAGTAGCAAAATCACTGATTCAGGGAGCAATTAACATAGACATTCAATCAATTATTCATCGCATTACGAATGTGTAGCAGTAATCAAATTGGCCTTTTAATATGTATTTTTTCTTTTAATTAACCCTGTCCAAAAGTGGAGTAAAGATCCCATGCAGAGATATATTGGGCTTAATTAAAACAAGAAGGAGGAGAGGGGAAAAAAACCAATGTTTTATATCCTTCCCATGTGTCAAAGGAGCCTGAGGGCAGGAATTGCTTTGTGTGTGGTGGTTGTCTTGTGCGTGTGGTTTGAGGTGCACCAGGAAGCCCCAAATCCTGTCTGCAGGCGTCTGAGAGTGTACACAGTTAGTGGTTAGATGAAACTTTACTGTGTCCCTCTCTATGGCAGAATAGAAAGAGCACTGGCCTTGGAGTCAAGAGATCCAGCTTCCAATTTCAGATCTGCCGCCAAGTTCCTGAGTGACCGTGGGGTTGCCTCTCTGAGCCTCAGCTTCTCTCGGTGAGGGGGCTGAGTTAGACACTGCTGAACAGTCTTCCGGCTCCGACCTTCTGTTCTTTATCACATGGCCACTGCAGATGCCCTTCCAGCCTGTTAGTATGAATGAGTGTATGCCCCTTCCTTTAAGAAATGAGCAGAGAGGCCAGTCACTGCAGAGTCATTTACCTGGGAGCTTCATTGGTCACCCTTGTAGTGTGGTTGGAGTGTGTAGTTTCACCACACACCTCCTCCTACCTTCTATTAATAATTGCTAATTATTATTAGCAATAATTGGTAATAATTTATCAAGCACTCCCTATGTGCCAGGCACCAAGTGTGTGTTTTTGTCGTAAGATATACATAGCATCAAATTTACCATTTTAACCATGTTTAAGTGTACAGTTCAGTGGCATTAAGTATACAGTCATCTCTAGGTATCCATGCGAGACTAGCTCCAGGACCTGACATGAGTCAACGAAAAAAAAAATACACAACCTAAAAATGGAGAGTTATGTTTTATTTGGCGGACATACTGAGGCCTTCAAGCCCGGGAGGCAGCAACTCAACCCTGAGAAAACTGCTCCGAGGTGAGGGGGGAGCTCTCACAAAGGGCAGGTAGTAGGAACAAAAGATTACTGTTATTAAAGGAAAACTAGATATCTCAAGTTAAGGAATTTAGCGCTTTTCTATGTATGGGAAGATGCAAGAGTCTGGACTCTCTGAAGTCATTCCTTTGATATGCACCTCAGCTCTCTGGGGCCAGTATCCTGTGTTTTCGCATCCTGAGTTTCCTCAGGGCTCACCGTAGGGGCTGCAGCCTGATGGCTGCTAGATGACAGGTATTCTTTGTTTCCTTCCTGACTTCCCTCAGAGCTCACCAGCTCACCTTCAGTGGCGGCTGCAATAGCTGATGACTGTGACATCCTTTGTTTGCTGATGTGGCAGACAATATTTTATTTCTCACATGGATACTAAAATGTACCTAGTCAGCTCTGCTTATCTGGGGTTCCACATCCATGGATTCAACCAACCACTGATCGTAGACATAATACCATATTTATGGAAAGAAATCCATGTGTAAGTGGACCCACGCAGTTCAAACCCATGTTGTTCAAGGGTCAACTGTATTCACATTGTTGCACAACCATCACCACCATCCATCTCCAATACTCTTCATCTTCCCAAACTGAAACTCTTGTCTAAGAGTTTTAGGTGGATTATTTTTATTGGATCCTCACTACAGCTCTGAGAGATAGGGTCTATTATTATCCCTGTATATCAGTGAGGCATGGCCAGCGTAATGCTGTGTAACAAACAGCCACAATACCTCAGCCAGAGGCGATAACAAGCACTTCTTTAGCTCACGCGTCTGCACGGGGGCCAGGGTTTGGCTGACCCAGGCTGGCTTTGTTTGTCTCTGAGGCTCTGCCCGGAGCCAGCAAACTCATTGAGAGTAATATTTTTCTCATGGTGGCAGCAGCGGTCCACGGGGGGCAGATTGAAACCTGCAACAGCTTTTAAGGTCTAGATTCCAAGTGGCACCCCTCAGTCCATTGGCCAAAGCAAGTCACATGGCCAGATGCAAAGCCCCGGGCAAGGAAATTGACTGCACTCCTTGAATGGGAATAACTGCAAAGTCAGTTAACAAGAGGCATGAATCCAGGGCAACCTCAAGAATGAGGGCCTGTGATATGACCTTCCATAGCTCCATTTCAGAGATGACTAATTCCTACCTCACAGGGCATTTAAGGAGTCATCCAGGAGGCCATGGGAAGTCACGCAGGACACGGCTGGGTGCAGAGGAGGAGCCCAGCAGTGCTCACTTCCATTAGGAAAGGGTTCATCCAGGGCACACTTAAATAAGGGCACCCCCGCCACAGTCGTTTTAGCGTTCTTCAACAGTTTACAACTCCATCCAAAGCTTTTAGCTTGGCATTCAGTGCTGGGAGGTGAGCCTGAATGGCCCAGCCAAGCTTATCTGGCTCTCCCCGCCCTTCCAAGCCCCCAGCTTTTTCCAGACTGTTTGCTGCACACCCATGTCTGTGCCTCTGTTCATGTGGACTGCTTCGTGGAAACCACCCAGGCTTCTGCATCCAGGGCAGGGCCCCCTCCTCCAGGCTGTCTGTCACTAGGGGCTCCAGGCAGAGAGCTGGCTCCCCTGGCCTTGAGCACAGGCTCCCCTGGCCTTGAGCGGCACAGCTGGCTCTCCCAGCCCATGAGTCACCTGCCCCACCCCTGGCATCCCTGCTGAAGGTTCTGTCCCTGGCACCACTGGGCAATCCTCTCACCCCCAGACAAGGGCCTTCCCCAGCTTCTGCCCACCTTGGGGAGCTGGAGAGCCCCGGGGGGGGAGGCACTGACCCCGTGGGCACCAAGTCAGTGCTGGCTGTAGCCTCCTCCTCTTCACTTGGGTAGCCAGAGAACAGAGCTTCCAGATGTCTCCCCTTCTCAACCCCTGGAGTTTCAGACTGAACTGTTGGAAGAACTGAAACATGGAGAAATTTCTCTTTTCATTTGGGGCCCAAGATAGACAAAAAGGATGAAGTAGGCCAGCTCGCTGACCCAGAATGTTATATTTAAACTCAGCTTTGCGTATGTGCTTCAGTAATGACAGCGAGAATTTATCTCCATTAAGGACCAGGGAGCAGGGTGGGGTCAGGTGGACAAAGTGGGCCTTTCTGGGTGTAGCCGAGGGAGGGGTCTTTCAGGCCTGGGTCAAGGTGGCGGGATATGTTGGGGGGCTGAGAAGTTGTGGGAAAAGCGGGCTGTCCTTGGAGGAGCAGGAAGCCCTCGGCTCCTGGCCAGTGGAGCATCAGGCTGGGCTCCAGCGATGCCGACCTGTGCCAGTTCATTGCTCAACACGCCGGGGGGTTTACATGCAACTCTCTCCACCAAGAAGCAGCCTCTGTGTTCACATAATTTTGGCCAGAGAGAGTGAGGAATCTACCTTCTTATCCTTGCCTGAATTATGGGGGAAAATCAGTTGGGATAGTTGACAACTATTTCGTTTGTTCAGGTGCAACAGCTAGGATCCATTACAGCTCCAGCCCAACCTGCTGGGGAGACATTGACTTCTTAAAATCACAAATAATGGACCAAGCTGACCTCACGGCTAGGCAGAGTGGGTGGTCACCTTAGTGATGTGACTTGAGGGGTGCCAGGAAGCTTCGCTTGCTACAAATCCCACCCACTCACCAAACTGCTGCTGCCTGCAGTTCCACCATCAGCACTTTAATCATCAAATCGTAAAATGTCAGGCTGTGATTAGCCTAGGAACCTGTCTAGTTCAGTGTCCTGGCTCAAAGTGTTCCTAGAGGGTACCTGAACAGGCCCCTTATTTCAGAGTGAATTCACGGCAGAGCAGGGTTCAAGTCCAGGGGTGAGATTCTCCATCCAGTGCGAAATTCCCAACACCAGACTTTGCTATGCATCTCTATCTCCCAGGGATTTTGTTAAAAATGAACATTCTGGGTCAGTAGGTCTGGGGTGTGGCCTGAAATTCTCCATTTCTGACAAGCTCCCTCATTCGGTCCTCATGACAATCATGGGAGGGATGTTATTATTCCCATTTTGTAGATGAGAAAATTGAGGGTCAGAGAGTTGGGTAATATGGCATGCAGAATAATAGCCCCCCAGAGATGTCAGCGCTCTAATCCTTGGAACCGATGGCTGTGTTACCTTCCATGGCCAAAGAGACTTTTCAGCTGTGATTAAGGTTAGGACTTTGAGGTGGAAGATTAACCTGGATTACCCAGGTGGGACCAGTCTAATCGCAAGAGTTCTTAAAAGTAGAGAACCTTTCCCAGCTGTGGTTAGAGAGATCCGTGATGATGGAAAGGGGGTCAGAGAGATATGACGTTTGCTGGCTTTGAAGATGGAGGAAGGGGGCATAGGCCAAGGAATGCAGACTGCCTCTAGAAGTTGGAAAAGGCAAGAAAATAGATTCTCCCTCAGAGCCTCCAGAAAAGAATGCAGCCCAGCCATCAACTTAATTTTAGCCCGGTGAGCCCTGTGTTGGAATTCTGACCTATAGAATTGGGAGATAATGCATCCGTGTTGTTTGAAGTCTCTACATTTGTGGTAATTTGTTATGACAGCAACAGTTTTTAAAAATGCTGAATTTGGTGCCCAGAGTGGGCTGTTGCTTTAACAAATACCTAAAAATGTGGAGTGGCTTTGGAACCGGGCAGTGGGCAGAGGCTGGAAGAATTTTGAGACACATGATAGAAAAAAACGTAGTTTGCCTAGACTATACTGTTAGTAGAAACATGGTTATTGACAACTTGATTAATGATGACTCAGAGGTAATGAGGATCATGTTGTTGGAAACTGGAGGAAAGGGGATCCTTGTCATATGGGGACAGAAATCTTAGAAGGACTGTGTCCTGCATTTTTGTGGAAAACAGAACTTGTAAATGATGAACTTAAATGTTTAGCTGAGATTTCCAAGCAAAGTGTGGAAGGTATGGCCTGCAGGGCTCTTCCTGTTGCTTATAGAAAAATGTGAGCAGAAAGAGATGAATTTGAGAGAAGAACTGTTATACAAAAAGGAAGCAGGACTTGATGATTGGGGAGTTCTCTGCCTATCTCACTGGGAAAAGATGCTAAAATTAAGAGGTTTGCTGTCAAGAAATCATGCTCTAGAGAAAGGCTCTGTGTGCAGCTGTACAACTTGCTGCTAGTACCTTAGAAAACCCAAAAGTTCAAAGTATTCAGTCACACAGAAGGCTCTTTGAAGAGATTACAGGCGTGAGTCACAGATCCCTTCAATCAAACCCAAGAGTATCTCAGAAGCTTAAGGATGTGCATTTCCTAAGCCATCTCAGCAAATTCCAAAAATAAAGAAGGGATTTACAAGGAAAGGATGTGTGGAGCCTCTTGTGTAATAGAGTGAATCCCCATGACATACACAGGAGACCCACAGGGTTCTTGAGAATGCTATACCAGCAGAAACACTGCCAGATTGGCCTGAAAGAAAATACGAAATGAAAGTAGGCTGTCAGATGCCTCAAATTCTACTGACAAGGCACAGGCTGTTAAAAGTACTCATCTGCAAACACATGCTACCTTAGTGGGCATATGGGATAGACATGAATCTTAGTGGGCCACAGGGCAACCTGTCATAGACAGAGTGATGGCTCCCAAATTCATATCCTAATCCCCAGAACCTGTGACTTTGTTACCTTACATGTCAGAAGGAAGTGATTAAGGTTAAGGAAATAGATTCTCCCCTAGAGCCTCCAGAGTGAACACAGCCCTGCCAACACCTGAATTTGAGCCCACTGAGATCCATGTTGGAATTATGACATACAGAACTGTAAAATGATAAACATGCATCGTTTGAAGCCACTAAAGTTAGGATAATTTGTTGTGGCAGTGATAGAAAACTAATACAAGCAACTGGCCCCAAGTGGCACAGCTCGCATAGATGGTACCACAACTTGGGTCCTTTAGATCCCTGTGTATCTCTTCTTCCCCAGTAAGGAACTTCTTCCTAGTGGAAGTTAGCATTGACCTCTTTCTAGGGGGCCTCTTACTATAATTCTAAATGATCCTGGGTAAGTAACCCACAGAGTGCTGGCTCTGACTGGATTTTAGACTACAAACAACAGAGACTGAACCTGGATAATCTGGGCAGAAAAGGAATCTGTTTAAAGTACCTTGGGTCTTGAAGGAACTCACGGCAAGGGCTGGGAACCAGGCTCAGGGCTGCTTCACCAGGAGGAAGGCTCCACACTTTACAGTGAAACCAGCCTGGGAAAGACCCCACTCCCAAGGTTACTGCCTCTGCACTCCCTAGCTCCCAATGACAGGTCTGGGGTGTCTGGCCAGTGGAACCTGGGTCACGGGCCTGACCCTGTGCAGCAAAGGAGGTGGAAAGCCAGCCACAGGCATTTTCAGCTTCTTGAGTGGGAAGGTGGACTCTGAGTCAAAAGTTGGGCAGCTCCTAAATAGAGGAAAGGGTTCAGGCACCAGGCAGCCAAAGTAAATGACGAGCATCCCAGGGGCAATGTGTTGGGTTAGGCTGGATTTTAAACATAATTCCTATGTTCCAAATAAGCCACATAATGGCCCCCCAGAGGTGCTAGTGCAGCTTCCCAATTTTATTTTCTCTCTTTCCATGCCTGGAAATTCTCCACAGTCTCTTGGCCAACCAGGTGTCCCAGTCTGTGCTTGTAAAATAGAGTCCGTAGGTAGAGGCAGCCCCAGGGGGTGTAAAGAGGGGTGTGTGCTGTGAACCCTACCAGCCTGGATTGGCTGACCCTCCACAGGACCCTTCCCTTCTCGGGTCTTGCCTCTTCCACTGTCATCCCAGAGGGCTGAGCCTGAGCCCCTTCTCGCTCCGACACTCCAGGAGGTTCTGAATGGCTCAGCTTAGTATTTTTCCTTGAGCTCACTCACTTTCATCATTTATTTTCTTTTTCTTCTTTCTTTTTTAAATTTCGTTTATTGAAGTGTAGTTCATTTACAATGTGTTAATTTCTACTGTACAGCAAAGTGAGTCCGTTATACATACATATACATTCTTTGTCATATTCTTTTCCATTGTGGTTTATCACAGGATACTGAATATAGTTCCCTGTGCTATACAGTAGGACCTTGTTGTTTTTCCATTCTCTATATAATAGTTTGCATCTGCTAATCCCAAACTCCCACTCCACCCCTCCCCGATGCCCCTCCCCATTGGCAACCACAAGTCTGTTCTCTATGTCCGTGAGTCTGTTTCTGTTAAACATCGTCCTTAGCTTTGTCATAAGGAATAATGTCCAGGAGGTCAGGGTTTACATTCTAGTTAAATTTTTTTTCCACTTCATGCCGCTAATCCATAACTACTAAAATAAAAACTGATTGTCAGGATAGTATTTAAAAGCATCTGTATCACTCTTTGGGACAGGAAAGGAGTCAAGTCCTGTTTCTACCCCTTCCCCCTTGGGCGAGTCACTTCACGTCTCTAAGCGTCTGTCCCCTCGCCTACAAAATAGACTGCATCCTTCCCAGTAGGATGTGAGTGAGGAGTGGAGACAATGAAACTATATCACCTGTATGACAGGATAGTGCCTTGCACATAGGATGGGCTCAGTAAAGAGCAGCATTGTTTTCACAGTTGTCACCTTTGTCACTATTACTCTTGGATGGAGTGTGGGCTGTGGAGCCACATGAGGATTTGACGTCTGGCTCTGACGTCCCCAGAATATGAGCTCAGAAACTCATGTCGCCTATCTGAGCCCGGGTTACCTCATCTGGAGAAAGAGGGCAGCAGCTCCACGTCACTGAGTTCACCGGAGGCTCCGTCAAAATGGGACGGCTCTGCAAATAGCGGCAAATAGCGGCATCGTGCTTATTGTTTCCTGTTGACGGCAAATCTCTATCCTTTCTTTTTTTTCCCCGGACACTGGTCAGTTGGTAGGTTTTTAGTCTGCCTGTTTGTTGTTCAAACAAAACTGAGGCAGGGAACATGGAAAACCAATTACACGCCTGCAATCTAAACAGCAGGAACCATGCCAGCGGAAGGAGATGGTTTTGGGGTCGGAACACATTCTGAGCATCGTCGGAGCTGCTCTTAGGGGATGTTGCCTGAGCTTATCCAGGAAGTCATGTGTGGTGCTCAAACCAAAGGAGAGACAATGACTCCCAGGCCTCTCTCCTGAGAGGACGTTTCTGAAGCAGTGGGGGACAGAAATAGCCGGTAGTAAACTGATTGTTCAACAGTCAGAGTTGAGGTGTAGGAAGCAAACTTCCCATGAGTTCCAGCCTCCTGAAAACCTGTATCTCTTTAGATCTTGGAATATTTAGGTTTCCTCTGGGAGGTTTTTCTTTCTTTCTTTGAACATCAGGTGGGTGGATTTTCACACCACAGGCCACCCAACCCCTGATCCTGCCAGGGGCCTAAAAGCCCAGGCCTGCTTTGAACAGCTCTTCCCTGACCTCCGTGCCTTTGGAGTGTGGACGGCAGAGAGGTGGGAACAGGCTGGCTTAGCTCCAGTGTCGAGGTCAGGAAAGCCCCTGCTGCCCTCCTGGGTCTCCCACTTGAGGGCTGAGCAGAGGCAAAGGGATGCCTTTCATTCAGTGGCAGCTCTACACTTGATGCTGGCAGGGTCGGCAGCATCAGGGGCATGGCCTGGGCCTTGGGCCCCCCAAGAAAGAACCAGGGAACCAGGCCCACACTCCTTGGTTCTCCTTTACTCCCTTGAGGGACAGGCCCCAACACCTTCAACTCACCTGAGGGGCAGGGCTCATTTTGGGAGTTGGCCAAACGGGAGATGCTGTCTTAGCCCTTCTCAGAAAGTCCATGCTGCCTTCTTCACACAATTCCCTCCCTCTCCATTGACCCTCTGGGTCCCGAGGACCCCTCAGTGATGCTCTGCATGAACCCAATAGCCATTCAGTCATTCCCTGAGCACCCGCTAGGTACTGTGGATAAAACACAGTCCTGGCCTGCAGGGCCAAAACCTTTCGTTGTTTCCATCACCGCGTCCCATTCCCCAAGCCTAGGACATAGTCCTCATGTTCATAATAGACATGAATAGAAATGACAACAGTACTGGAGCTAACATTTCTTGAGAATTTGCTCGGGCTGAAGCACCTCTGCAAAGCACTTGGCCTGAATTTTCTCTTGAAAATCTCACAACTATCTTGTGAAGCAGCCCCTGTTATCATCTCCATTTTATAGAAGAGGAAACTGAGACTCAGAGAAGTCAAGCATCTTGCCCAAGGCCACACAGCTGATAGATGGGGTCATCAGATGGCCAAAAGCCAGGCTGGCGAGCCCTCTCTTGCCTCTGTGCCTCTCCTGTCAGTGTGAACAAAGTCAGGATTGGCAAATGCAGGTTTGATTTGGCTTCTTCCTAACACAGGAGACATTATTAGTCTGACTTAGTGGTTCCAGAAACTGAGGCTCAGAGAGGCCAATAGAATTCCCTCAGGTCACCCAGCTGAGACTTTGGTTTCTGGACTTCCAGCTGCAAAACTCCTTTTGCTGTGACATATGGCCCCTTCATTCCAAAAGGGCATTGTGTCCCTCTGCGGGCTTTGATGGGCTGTGGCTAAGATGAAGGCTTGTAGGTTGCAGATACGCCTTGGATCCCTGCCCCTGGCAGACTCTGGCTGGGAGGAGGCACTGGCTCCAGAAGACTCAGCCCTGAAAGGAATGGGCCCGGTCTGGCTGTCAGTGGCGAGAATGGAGAGCATTCTGGGTTGTCACAATGGCTGGGGGCTGCCGGCATTTCTGGGCGAGGATCGGGGGTGCAACAGGCCCTGCAATGCATGTGGACCTATCCTCAGTCTGACAGTGGTCGATGTCTTGTTGAACGCTGATGCTGGTGAAGATCCTGTTTGTTTGTATCTAAACCCAGAACCTAACTCTGTGTTACAAATTGACTCTTGATATATCCTAGAATTTCCAGCAAACTACCAAGTAAATCAAGGGAAATCTGTACTTCATTTTATTCAGAACTTCACCAAGAACTGTCCCCAATTTAAAACGGGACCAGCAATGTCACCCGTGGTTTTTGAGATGCTGATGCAATAGCTGTGCCTGTGTTAGTAACTGTCACGTTTTCAGTGATTCAATGTGATATGTAAGAACTTACTTATTTAGCCCTCACTTCAAAATGCCCAACATGAAGAAAAGAGTTGACAACACTCAGTTGAATGGTGTTTTCTCTTCCAAACTGTTCATCCCCAGTAGGATCCATTGTCTGATGGCTTCATCGTGTCTTCCGGAGCCGTCACAGCCAGGCATTGTGATGTGGACGTGCGCTCTGTGTTGTTAGAGATGACTTTCCTTTCACTTCTCCTTTGTATTACAGTTGGGGCATTACAGGCCCTTTAAATTATGTGTATTGCTAGGTAGTATTGCTGTGAATTTACTTTCTACATAGTAAAAGGGGTATTGGATCAGATGGGGCCAAGAACCACTGGCATAGTGGACAGAAACAGAGTTGTGGATGCTGCCCTGCCCCTAGTTAGCTGGGACCTCAGATACAAGTGTGAACATTAGCTCTTACCCCAGGCCTCTGACATCATCTCTTTAACTTGGTTCTCCCACTGGACTAGCAGGGGAACAGGAGGTGTTGACAGATAATGGATGATGGGCATTTGGATGGACCGACAGGTGGGTGAATGGATGGATGGACGTTTAGGTGGGTACGCAGATGGAGAGGCAAGTGGATGGATGGACATGATAGGTGGGCAGACAGATGAGCGGGTGGCTGGGTGGATGGAGAAGAGAGGTGGGTGGATGGAGAAGATGGGTAGGTGGACGGATGCGTGGGTGAGTGCACAGTCAGGTGGTAAACAGATGGTCCGATGGGTGGACAGATGCAATGGCTAGGCAGACACAGATGGATGGGTGGATGGACAAATGGGAAAGCGGGTGGGCAGACAGACAGGTGAGTGGGTGGTTAGGGGGAAGGATGAGTGGATGGAATGAGGAAGGTGTAAGATGAGGCACAGAGACTTTTACTCACTTTCCTGAAGTCACACAGCTGGCCTGTAGAATTGGAACCCAGGCAGTCTGACTCCAGATCCCATTCTCTTAATCACTGCATTACATTTGATGAAGTAACTTGCCCAAGTCCCCATTTAGGAATGGATTAAGCCAAGATTTGAAGGCAGGTCTGTCTGACTCATTACTGCCCCAATGGGCTGAAGACTGGAGAAGAACACTGGGGATCAGTTGTGAATGCCATGGGACCCTGGACCTCATCCTCAGGCAACCAGGGAGCTGGCAAAGGGTTTTGTGTAAGTCTGGCCATCACACTATCCGTTCTGGGTTTAGAAGGACAATTCACCCAGCAATGTAGTGGCCAGGTTTTAAGGGAGCCCACCTTTGAGGAGGCTGTTGTAGTAACAGTCAATGAGGAATTGAGCCAGAGATAGAGCTGAGGGGGCAGAGAAGCAAGAATGGATTCAGGAGGCTTCCAGAAGCCCAAGTTGTCAGGACCTGGTGACTAAGCCCAAGTGAGAGAGGAGGAGCAGCGAAAATCACAGAGGTCTGTGTGACCTTGAATGCAGTCACTTACCTTTCCTGAACCTTACCTCCTGCATCAAATGTATGTGTTAGTTAGGGCAATAAAGGCAGTGCTGTTACAACAAAGAGGCCCCCGAGTACTGCCGCTTAGGCAAGCTAGAAGCATTTTTCTAGGGTAACAGGTGGCTGCTGTAGCCTGACACGGGGCTCTGCTCCACAAGGTCACTCACTGACCAAGGTTCCCTCCCTCTTCTGGCTCTGCCACCACTTAGGATGTTACTCTCATCTGCACGGTTGAAACTGGGTCCCAGGCATGTCACATTCCAGCCCACAGGGAAGGGAACCAGGGGAAGGACACACACCCAAATGTTTTAAGTCAAGGTCCAGAAGTGACACATATTATTTCCACTCATATGCCACCCCAGGATTGGCCCCATGGCTACACCTAGCTGCAGCGGAGGCTGAGAAGTGTAGTCTATCTGAGCAGCCATGAGCCCAGCCAGATCTCCATTACTCTGGAAGGAGAGGAAAATGCCTTTGGGAGGACAAGAGGATATCTGTCACACCTGGGAAATGTTGGGACGCAGGCTTATCATTGGGACAAAATGAGATAATGTTCATGGAGCACCCGACATATACCTGGCATGAGGTGGAAGCTTAGAAATGGCAGGTGTCATTACCATTATTCTTAATGGATGTGCAAGGGTACATGAGGGCACTCCCAGAGCTAGGAGGGTCTGACCACAGATCAGCACATGGTGAAAGAGATCATAGATGCCTAGAGGCAGTTTCAAAATGGAAAGGAAGCTTTCATGCCAAAATCTGGGCAGGATAGGGTCAGGAGAGGACATGTTTTAGGAGAAGAGGGAGGCAAGGTCAGCCTGAAGCCAGGGTTGAGCAGAAGGCAGAGGATGTTGGTAAGGCACATGCCCCCTGTTGGGGAGCAGGGGAGGAGGGGCTGCTGGCCTAATAGTCCACCTGTGTGTCAGCTTAGCTCAGGTGTAGACGTGGAGGCATGGGAGGCCAACTGGGACAACAGAAACCACTCCAGGTACTTCAAACAGAGGGAATTTAATGCAGGGAATTGGTTGCATGGTAATAGAAGAACTTAAGCCACATGAACGATAGGAGGGCAACCCAGAGATTAGTAACAGCAGAAAGTGACGGTCATGCTGTGGATCTTATATTTATAAGCCCTCAGTGGTTTGGCCAGTGTGATCCTTTTCCGCATGGATAGATCCACTTGGCCTTAGCTGCCAGAGACAAGATTCCAAGTCTGAGAGGGGAGGCTAGCCCAGAATGGAGATCTGGCTGTATCCTTAACACTTCCTTCTCACCAGGGCTTGGTGGAAGTTTCCGGAGTGGCAGCCCTATGGAAACACTCTGTGTGGGGCTTGCGTGCATGCAGACACAACCATGTGTGGTTTCCCATAACTTCTGCTCATCCCCCTCTATCCATTTCTGCCCTTCTGCCTGCCTCTCTGCCTGCCCCTGCCTCACCATATCTCCCATGCCCAGGAGACAGAAGAGAGCAGCCTCCAAACATCTGAAGGGTCACCTTGGTCAGAAGTGTAGGCTTGTTTGCTATGGCTCCCATGGGTGGAACTGGGCTCCACAGGTGGAATTTAAAGCATAAGAAGACTGGGTTCTAAACCTGGCTCCACTACTTAAGAGCTGTGTGTCCTTGAACAAGTTTCGGAACCTCTCTGAGCTTCAGTTTCCCCTTCTGCAGAATGAGGATGCTAATACTGCCCTTGGACAATTGTTTGCAGGGATCAAATGAAATAATCATAGCAAGGTGGCTGACACAGTGGCCTGGTTTTTCTTGTTCATTGTTGTTATTAATGATATATGGTTACAGGGAGGCAAATTTCAGTGTAAGCAAAAGATTTCCAACAGTCTGAGCCAACTGATGTGGAGAAGATGCCTTGGTAGATGGTGAGCTCCCTTTTACAAAAGGTATGCAAGTAGAAGCCTGACGATCGCTTGTCAGGATCCAGAAAACCCCTAGGAGACAAGGAGGTGTTGCCCTGGGTGCCCTCTGAGGTCCCTGCCAGCCCTGAAAAGCAGTGACTGATGTATTTCCTGCACCATTTCAACAGCAATCTGGGGGATGCCCAAGTTCAAGGAGGCTCTGATTCTCAGACTTGATAAGTTCAACCCCAAACCAGCAATGCCTGGCTCTCTCACCTATAAGAGTAGAAGGAGAAAAGCCATATAAGATCTTGACCCAACACTCTGACTTGAGGGTCAGAGTGGTTCCATGGTGGCTTGATTGGATTGTTAAGTTACCAGGAGGTAGTGTTGAATAGTGGTTAGGACTCCAGGGTCCTGAGGTCAGGCAAAACTGGGACTGAGCAGTTGTCCTTGCAAAGGTGACTTAGCCTCTCTGGCATCCGTGTCCCCATCTGTAAAGTGGTGATGATAGTATCTTCCTCATGGGTTGGTACGAGAATTGGATGAACTAATACATGCAAAGTTCTTGGCTCTGTGTTGACCCATAGCCAACACTCACTATAAGGTGCTGACGTCATTAGTACTCTAACAATTTTGTTTGTTTGTTTGTTTTTGCGGTACGCGGGCCTCTCACTGCCGTGGCCTCTCCCGTTGCGGAGCACAGGCTCCGGACGTGCGGGCTCAGCGGCCATGGCTCATGGGCCCAGCCGCTCCGCAGCATGTGGGATCTTCCCGGACCGGGGCACGAACCTGTGTCCCCTGCATCGGCAGGCGGACTCCCAACCACTGCGCCACCAGGGAAGCCCTCTAACAATTTTTATAAAAAGAAACAAAAGTTTTGTGTCAGCCTGTTTATATAATGCAACAAGGTGGAAGAGAAATGAACTAGGGATTCAGAAAATAAGGGTGGGAAAATAAGATGGAACCATGGGCAAGTTAGTTCACAGCCTATGGCTTAGATTTGGTTTTGAGTCTCTCAGAAGTCAAAGCAGAGAGGGAAACCATATGTGTTTCACATACGTACATAATTGTAACCATACCTAAGGCAAAACCAATCATATCCATTAAGGAACATATGGGTGGGTATTCCATAATTTATTTACTTAATCCCCATTGGTGGGCATTTAGGTTGTTTCCGATTTTACTCTATCATAAACAATGTTACCACGAACATCCTAGTACCCACGTGTTTAACTGATTTTTGATATTTACCCAACGTTGCTATCAATTCAGTGACCAAGTTGAGGCGCAGACCTGCCTAGTCTTCTGGAAGGGAACAAACAGAGCTTCGATGAGATGGGGGTCCTGAGAAGAAATTAGGGACTGGAGATTGAGAAGGGCCGGTGGGTGGAGGGGACAGGGCAAGAGGTGATTCAGGGAATAAGACATCCAGCCATCGTTTCCCTGCCGCGTTTTCCCTCCTTCCCCAAGGCCCAGTGGGAGAGATCCTGCAGGCCAGGAAGGGAAAATGAGGCAGGATCCCCACCACAGGGAGGGGAGCAGCTCATCACGAGATCAGACCAGATATGAGACAGAGAATAGCAACCCACTCTTTCCGCAGGAGCAAGCTCATGCCTAACTCTGCAGCCACGCCGGGCTACACACCATTCCCCATCATGCCACCTTGCCTCTGCTCCTGCCGTCCCTCCAGCATGGAACACCCTCTCACTGGTTCTGGCCCCTGGTAATCATCTTTAGATGCAGATCAAATGGTCTCCCTTCCATAACGGCTTTTGTCGCCACCCCACAGCACTCTAGAGGATCACAGTACCTCCCACGATGTAGTGCCGTGACTGTTTATATATTGGTGATCTCACCCACCCTACCCTCCAGAGTCTGAGTTCCCCAAGAGCAGGGATGTTGTCTTGTTGAGTCCTTCATGAAAGCAAGTTCTAGAAATGCACAAAGGATGCAGCTTTTGTGTAAGGTGCTCTTGGAGATGCAGGATAGTCTAGCAGTGAAGTGCAGCAATTTTAGTGTCAGAAAGCGTTCGAATCACTGCTCTGCCTCTTGCTGTGGGACCTTGGGCAAGTCACTTCACCTCTCTGAGCCTCAGCTTCTTCATCTGTAAAATGGGGATGATAAAACTAGCAGACATGTTCTGATCCATGTGCCAGACACTGCAGATATTTGCCTATTGAAATGTCGGGGGACTCCTGGGGAGTCAGCCACTATGATGCCATACGACACTTAGCACATGTGCCATGGAAGTGAGCCGCTGCCACATCCCATTCTGGCCAGGCGTCCAGAGATCAGCTGACTTCTCTCCGTTGCTCATTCAGACTATCAGTTGAGCACCGACTGTGTACCAGGTGCACTGTTAGGCTCTGAGAGACTAGCTAAACACAGGACAAGTGCTCTCTGCTCTCAGGAGCTCTCAGTCTGGTGGAGGAGACAAGAATCAAATCATCACACAGATAACTGTACAGTCTCCATCCCAGGAACTGCTATGAGAGACACGTACAGATGCTCTGTGAGCACATCGGGAATGGCTTCTGATTAGAGAGTCAGGGAAGACCATTCTGCACCGGTGACCTGGATGATCGGAAGAATTTGCCGGGAAGAAAGCAGGCCATGAGGGGTACAAGAAAAGGGAGCAGGATGTGCAAATGCCCTGAGGTGGGAACAGGTCTCATGCACTGGGAACACTGAAGGAGGGCCAAAGTGACTAGAGTCCACAGAGCAGGAGGCGGCACTGTGAGGAGGGTGTGTAGGGGCCGGCAGGACGTGTGTAGACTTTGGACGTTATCCTAACTGCAGGAGAGCCGTTAAAGCTTCCTGTAATGGGATCTGGCTTCCAGAAGACCCTTCTGTTGGAGAGTGGATTGATTATGGGGGTGAGAGTGAAGGCCACAGACCAGGTCAAAGGTACGACGTTCATTCAGGCCAGTGATGACAGTGGACCGATGGGCTGGTGACCGTGTAGGGGAGAGAGGTGAGAGGGATGCAGAACCTGTGGGACTGGGCCGTGGGCTGGCTGTGAGCTATCCATGGGTGGCAGGCAGCTGATTGGCTGTGGGAGCCGTATCCTGAGACTGGAGGAGGAGGAGAGAAGGAAAGGGCTCAGCTGGGCCCGTGGGGCATTTGAGGGGCTTCTCAGCTGTAAGGCCAGGCACTCAGAAGAGGGGCCGGCCATGGGGAGGTTCCTTTGTTTTCAGAACACGTCAGAGAGAGAGCCTCAGCGAGACAGCACAGGTTGTCAGCCCCTGCCTTGAGCACCTGCCGAGCCGCGTCCCTCCTCAGAGGCCAGGTCCTGGCTGTCCACAGCCATGTCAGAAGCTTGGCACGTTCCGACTGAGGGGCTCTCACACCCGAGGCTCCCCACCCTGGTCTGCCTGTGACACCTCGTTATAGAGGGCGTCCACTACACCGTGCTTTTCCCTGGTTTGTTCAGAAGCCCAGCTGCCGCCTTTGAGTTTCAGCCATCTCATTATCCCTGGAGTTTCTACTTCTTTTTGTGAAAATTTAATTGCCTGCTAGATTTGAAAGGGCCTGGACCAGCTGTTCAGGTTTGGGAAGTCAGAGTTAAATGCACCCAATGATCAAAGGCTGCAAGAGGCCAGCATCCTTCTTCTCAGCAGCGCCTTTAAACCGGGGCAACTTCACTCCTCCCAAAATGGAAACCAAATCGCTCAGCATGGAAACTTGAAAGGAAGAGTGTTAAGCAATTCCCAGCACTTGAACTGCCTGCTGCATCTTTAAATCATTTCGCTTTGGAAGCGGAATACCCAGGATTCCTGAGCTCCCCTTGAGGGAACGTGAGCGGGGACGTCATCTGTGGGCCTTGTGCCTCCTTGAAGATTCTTTCCAGTCAAGCCCAGGATGAATCTTGAGAAGCCAGTGAGGTCTGCAGATAACCTCCAAGCTCCCACTTTGCCCCACGTGGCTCCCCACCACATTTCAGAGGGCAGGACTGGAAGTCAAAGGACCTGGACGCAAACCCAGCATCCCTGGCTGGGCGGCCTGGAGCGTGTCTGTCCTCGCCCTAGGTCTGCTCACCTGTAAAATGGGCTGATTACGTCCCTATCTACCTCACGGGTTTTTGAGAGGCCTCCATAAGACACAAAGTGTGAAAGTGGACAAAAGCATCACAGCCCCAGTGGTCACCAATTATTCTGCCTATTACCCCTCCCAGGGACACACATGTTTCAAAAAATAAGGAACTTAGAGAAACAGGCAGAGTTTCTCAGGGAAGAAAGGAATTTCTAAAATGTTGGAAAACAAATTAGTGTTTGAAGGGCAGGTATAACAAGTGTGAAGTTACCTGGAGAGCCATGAGGTATAAAAATAGAAGAGTAGGTGACAGGAGCAGCTGGCCTCACTCCTGGAGGCTGCGTGGCCACCTTCTGTCATTCTCCTCTTCCCTCTCCTCCTCTCACCTCTCCTGCCTTCCTTTCCTCCCCTTTCTGTTCTACTGTCTCCCCTCACCCATTTTTTTTACACACTGGTTTTTAAAAAGTTACCACCTTAACCATTTTTAAGTGTACAGTTCAGTAGTGTTAAGTGTTTTCACATTGTTGTGCAACAGATCATCTTTTCATCTTGCAGAACTCTGAAACTCTACACCCATTAAACGCTAATTCTCACTCCCCCCTCCCCACACCCATCTCTCTCCTTTTTTTCTTCTGAGTTCCATTCTCTCTTTTTTGTTCCAAGAAAGTTATAAGCTATGTAAGTCAAGAGACTTTCTGTGGAAAGTGACTCAAACTGACTGAAGCCCAAAAAGGAATTTATTGGCTTGTGTTAACTGAAAAGTCCTAGGGCAACAGGCTTCAGGTATAGCTGGATCCAGGGGCTGGAACAATAATATCAGAACTTATTCTCTTCCTCTCTCTCCATCTCTCATTTCTGCCTCTTGCTGTTCGTGCTGCACCCTCAGGCATTCTCTCATTGTGTGGGGGTAATTGTGGCCCCCAGCAGCTTCAGGTTTACATGCTAACAGCTCAGCCACCCCAAAAGAAAGAAAGCACTTCACTCCCTGTAGCCTTAGCAAAGCTCTTAAGACTAACTCTCAAAGGCTCACAGGTCATGTGCACATACACAGACAGGTCACTGGGTGGGGACTGCAAAGCTTTTGGCCAAGGCTGGGATTTACACCCATCCTGGGAGTCCCGTCAAAGTCCCACAGTCTGAGAGTCAGGGACGAGCAATTTCCCAAAGGCAATCCAGGCTGCTCTGACCCAAAGGAAGAGGCACAGATGCCAGCAGAGGCACCACAGGCATCACCGTGCCAGGCAGCACACTTCATTCTGCCAAGCAGCTTATTACGATCCTGTCCTTCCTTCCTGGTATTGCCTTACTTCTGGATATGGGGGAAATGTCCCCAGATTACTCGCTTGCCATGCCGCCTTCATAGTACCATCTTCAGCCAGCATGCAGCGCTACGCCCCCCCAGCTTTGGGCCATGCCTGGTTCTGCCACTGGACCTCTGATACCTGTCCTCCCCAACCACCTTGGTCCTTTCACCATGATGCCCCACCTTCTGCTTCTTAGCAAGAGAGTGTATAAACAGCATGAGCCTCAGACTCACACAGATCCAGGTTCGAATCTCGGCTCTGCCACTCACTGAGATAAATGATGGCAGGAGAAGGATAAAGACCGAATAATGGTACAGAACTTTGCCCTCTGGTACAACACTTGTTCCAGCCGCTTCTGACCACTCTCCCCACCCTGGACACAGCCCTTGGTGACTGCGCCCTGTGGTACCCGACTCAATGCCCAATCCATTTCTCCTCCCTCCCTGTGAAGTCGGCCCCAGTACCCTGTCCTCTGGGAATCCTGTCCCCTCCACGCCCACTCCCTGCATTGCACTGCAGCCTGGTCTCTCCTGGAGCCCTGCCCTGGGATCTCTCTGCCACCTCCCTCCATCAGCTCTTCTATTAGAATGTTCTTCTGTCTCCTTCCCTTGCACTGCTGAGGCACGATCTCCCTGGGAATCCAGGCTCGTCAAGGCACCCAGATGCTGCCCAACAAGGCCATGAGAGACCTGAGCTGAGCTGGTGGAGCATCTGCAGTTTGACTTTTTTGATGTACTTCTTAGAAGCCCATGTTTCCCAAGCATCTGCCTGCCCTCCAGCATCTTCATTTATCTCCTCAGCCACTCCTGGGCCCCTGGAACTGGAACTGGATCCCTGAGGCCACAGTGGCCACCCCAGGGTCCACTCCCCATGCTTACCTCTGTGCCTCAGAACAGAGACCCAGGCTGGAGGCCAGAGAAACCAGTTATAAATACCCGGCCAGGGAAGGAAGGAGGGAGGTCACCACCTGGGGCTCAGAGTAACTCATGGTGGGGGAGCAGGAATCGGGGGGCATGAGTACCACCGAAGCCTGGCGTCCTGGGAGAAAAAGCAAGAACTGAAATATCACACAGTCCTGGGTTCAAATCCTGACTTAGACATCCACCTGCTGTGTGACCTTGGGCAAAGCACTTTACCTCTCTGAGCCTTAGTTTTGCACATCTGCAAAGTGGGGACAATGGCACCGCCCCCAAAGGGTTGCTGTGAGCATTCAGTGACATAATACTTGGAAGAAGCTCAATGAATATGATTCCAATTAATAAAATAGGAAAGAATAAATAAATGGGTATAGCAGTATTTTTTCTATAATAGTATAAATAATGTAATAACATGTCAGTTCTGCATGCGTGTTCTGAGCACACACTACGTGGCCTCCTTGCTGTTTCTCAGACACGCCAGACACAGTCTTTGGGGATTTTGCCCTTTCTGTTCCCTCCCCAGGAATGCTTCTCCCCACATGTCTACGTGACTCACTCTACTCGCTGACTCCGATAGGGGTGTAAACACCACCTTCTCAGAGAGGCCTTCCCTGGCCCCTTATCCAAAGCAGAGGCTCCCCTGTCATTCCCTGCCCCTTGCTGTGCCTCCATGCTTCATCACAGTGACACCCCCACCTGGTACGTTCTGTTTTTATTTGTGCAGATTGTTCCATGTCTGTCTCCCCCACCACTGGAAAGTCAGCTCATGGGGGCAGGGACCTTGTTCCCCTCTATCCTCCCAGGGCCAGAGGAGAGCTTGCCACGTAGTAGGTGCTCAGTAAAGATTTGAGGTCTGTCAGAGATGAATCAGACACGCCCCTGCCCTGGGGACCGTGGTTTTACGCTAGGAAGCATCTAAGATAATAACCTTTCTAATGAAAACAACGGCCATTTACTACAAGTCTACTCTGTGCCATCACTATGCTAAACCCTTCCCATGTAGCACCTTACGTGCTCCTCCCGACAGCCCAGAGATGGAACAGAGGAGACGAAGCTCAGAGAGGAGGTGTAACTGGCCCAGAACCACACAGGCAAGGCCAGGACTGGAGCCCAGGGGTATCTGACAGCATGGCTTGAGCCCTAAACATGAAAACCAGGGTGCCACAGAAAAGCTGGAGACCCAGCACAAAGAGTACCCCATGACCTTGCACCTTGACGTCAAGGAAGGCTGCTTGGAGGAGGTGGCATGTGAGCTGGATCTTGATGGACACATGAGGAGCCTTCTAGGCAAAGCAGAGGAAGAGGAAGATTCAGGTGTCAATCCTGTGGTCCATTCCACAAGCATTCATTGAGCGCCTTGTGTGTACCAGGCAGAGAGAACGCTCTTCTGGGAATGAGGCTCTTGAATTCCAAACGCTTTAGAGCCAGTGGCCTTGGGGGACCCATGGCAGGCCTGGTCCTGACTGAGAGAAAGCGGGGAGCAGGCATTGAGTGCCAGGCATGTGCCGCAGGCTTCCCCTTTGTCCTTTTGCACTGTGTTCTCTCCACCTGATGTGAAGGGTGCTGTGCCCATTTTCGGATGAGGAAACTGAGGCTACAAGGTCGTGGGCTATGAATGCTGGCTCCAGGCCACCTGTGTTTGGTGGTGGGACACAGGAGGAGAGCGCCTTCTACCTGCCATAAAACGAGCCACTGGCCTGCCGAGAGAGACAGAGGGGACAGGGTTTGGGGCCCCGGGTCCCAGTGAGACCTGTCGGTGGAGAATCAGCAGAGAAGTGGCCTAGAAGATCCAGCCCCTCGGCGGATTGTGTCGGTAGCCTTGGGGAGGTCTCTGTCATTATCTGTGTCTCATGCTTTGTGACCTTGAGCAAATCACTCATTTCTCTGGGCCTCTCCTTTCCTTAACTCCAAGTTCGCTAAATGATCTCCAAGGCCCCCGCTTCTGGCTCAGACCTTGCAGATTTCTAACCCTAGCACGTTAGTTTCCTGTTGCTGCTAGGACAAATTCTCACAAACCAAGTAGCTTAAAATAAATCAGCTAATAGCTCTCTAAGTCAGGAGTCAGGTGCAGGTCTACAGGGCTAAAATCAAGGGCTCTGTCCCCTTCTGGAGGCTCCTGTGGAACATCCGATTCCCTGCCTTTCCCAGCTTCCAAAGGCTGCCGTGTTTCTCACGGGCCCTTCCGCCATCTTCAGGTCAGCTGATGAGCAACCTTGATGCCGTCTGCAACCTTCACTCCCGTTTGCCGCATAACCTGACATAGTCACAGGCTCGGGGATCAGAACCTGGGTGTCTTTGGGTGGCTGCTGTTCTGTTCCCCACACCTGGCAAACATCTGGGGAGGCTTTGGGCAGCTGCTGCTTCTCGCTGGACCTCAGCTTCCTATATTTTGAACTGGGGTGATCATTACAACCTCCCTGCCCATATGGCTGCTTTGGAAACAAACTGAGATGATGTCTCAGGCACTGTTCATGGGCTAGTTCTCTATTCCTGGGGTGTTTCTGCTGCTAGTATCAGCTGCTGATGGCTCTCACTGGGTACCCAAACTTCCCGTGCTCTGCTCTGAAAGGCTGCAGCCCCTCCACCCCTTAGCCCAGAAAGCAACCATGTTTCTCTCAGTTGCTGCTGCTCGTTATAATCTCTCATGTCTTTTCCCAGAACCCCAGGGGCCCCTGGCGTTTGGGAGTTGAGGAATGTCACTCAAGGAGGCTTATTGAACGCTGAACAGTAGCCCTCATGAGGTCACATGGCCGCTTAGCAACTCCTCAGGCCCTTAATAACCGGACCAGAAGTGTTGATATTTACCCAGCAGAAACTTTGGCCTATGTGGAGAACACCCAGTTCCTTCCAGAGAGCGGCAGGCCCTCCAAAGCAAGCTCCACCCACTCGTAGCTGCTGCTCTGGCTCTTTTGAGAGTAGGCCTGTGAGGGCACAGGGAGCCTTGGGTTGCGCCTGGCTCCGTGCCTCCTGCTGGGACTCAGTTTCCCTCGCAACGTGGGGATCAGATAAAATGATCAGCAAACAGGGTGACCATATGTCCTGGTTGGCCTAGAACAGCCCTGGCTTCTCATGACTATTAAAAATGTCCTTTTTATTCTCAAAAGTGTCCCCATCTGGAAGATCAATCTTCTGATCACCCTAAGGCCACCTCCAGCCCTTGAATGTAGTTTTCTTCCCCTCTACCCTCTCCTCCTGTCCTGAATTAATCCTGAATAGTTCAGCCAAGATTTTTCAAGGGCTCTTTCTGGGCCATCCCCAGAGCCGGGAACCGAGGCGAAGCAGATGCGATCCCTGCTCTCGGGAGCTTCCAGTCCAGGGAAGAGTGCCACTTAAGCGCTCTGCCGGATCTAGGATCGCATCCAGAGCCCTGTCATTCTCAGCCTCACTTGCACTCTCCCCACTCAGCTATTTTAGTAAATAATAATACTCCTTGGTATTCGGGTGGCATTTTGCAGTTTCTAAAGCGTTTCCCTTCTGTTCCCTCATTTAACCCTGACGTATTGGAGGGTGTGATTTCAAGTCCCCATTGCACAGATGAGGAGCTGGAGGCCAGGGGTCACGGGGGGGGGGGGGTGGGCAGGACAGTGAATGGCTGGGTGCCCTTGGTAAGCAACTCAAAAGCCACCTCCGCGGGCTTCCCTGGTGGCGCAGTGGTTGAGAGTCCGCCTGCCGATGCAGGGGACACGGGTTCGTGCCCCGGTCCGGGAGGATCCCACGTGCCGCGGAGCGGCTGGGCCCGTGAGCCATGGCCTCTGGGCCTGCGCGTCCGGAGCCTGTGCTCCGCAACGGGAGAGGCCCGCGTACCGCAAAAAAAAAAATCCACCTCCTCACCTGTGAAATAGAAATATTAGCACGTGCTGCAGAGAACGGTCGTGAAGAATACACGCGACAGCGCAGAAAAATTCCTTAAAAAATGACAGCTGCCTAAAATGAGCGCCTCCAGCCTGAGCTGTTGTGGCCCCGACAGTTGCATTTCGGGAACATTCTCCTGCTCCTCATGTGCCCACAGACACCTGTTTGGGGGTCTCCCGAAGCTTTTCAGGGCACTGGGAATATCTCGTTGGAATCCGAGCTCTGCCTCGGGGCAGCAGTGTGACGTGCTTTCAGCCTCAGCCTCTTCGTTTGTAGAATGGGCATGAGAATCGGCCGTTGTGAGGATGGGCTGAAGCAAAGCACGCAGAGGGCTTGGTAGGGGGCCCAGCACACAGGCGTGGTGCTCGGAAGGCTTCTGTGTTGCCTTCCTGACGTGAAGTGTCGGAGGGGTGTTCGAACCCGTTGCAGGGGGGAGGAGTCCCCACAGGTGGGACTCGCCCCCCCGACCCCGGAAGCCTGTGCCACCGCGTGCTTTAGGTCCTCTGCGTCCAGCCGCGCTGGCAGGGAGGGGGTTCGGCTGATGAAAACTGCTCCCTCACGCCCCACTCACTTTGCGGGAGGGAGCAGGGCCCCTCTTCCCCTCTTCCCCTCTGCTTTACAGAGCAGCTCCACGGGGGCAAATCTGTCAGATTCCATGGTGATGCCTAAGTGGTTTCCCGCCCACGCCCTTTGCAGCACTGAGTCACCACCCAGCGCTGAGACGAGGCGGAGGCCGTGGGAAGGGTGTTCCCTCTCGGGCTGCAGCAACGCTGCACAAGATTGCTCCAGAAAACCAGAACCGTGCCCCACGATAAGCACGGCTACCCTCCTTATGCAACTTTTTGACATTGTTCAAAAGCAAGGCTAATGTTCCTTCACTTCCATTTGCTGAGGGCCCTAGAGAGCCGGCCCAGCCAGACCTTATGCCCTGCTTCCTGCAGCCCAGGCAGAGGCCGGCCTCCACACTGTACAGGTGGTGAAACTGAGCCGTGCCTGTGACCGCATGGCTAGGACACGCGCAGCCCCGGCCCTCTGCACCAGCCCTCAGACCTCCCCCTCTATGTCCTGCCGGCTCCTTACTTAGCTTTTGGAACCAGAGACAGCGAAACAGGTAACTATGATACATTTTATTCTTTGTCAAATGAAACGTCATTGTGAGCAGTTATGTCCGGTTGGTGGGCTAGAAGTTTGAAGTCGATTTCTCATAAAAGGAAAGAAAAATCTATTTCTAAATATAAGTTCCCATAAACTAGAAGCACGTTTTAGGGGGAATATTTCTTTATACGAAACTTCAGAACTTCTTCGTAGTGCAAAGCTGGGCCTGTGGAGGATGCATGTGGTAACGGAGTATTAAAGGGAAAGGACGTGGTGCAGAGGATCATACTTTGCAGATAGCAGCCACGGTGATCACAGGTCCTAGCTTGGATCTGAGTTGCTGAGGCTGGCACTCTTGCCCCATCGTCACTGTGCTGCAGTATGTGAGCATCCATTCACCTTTGCCTTGCCTGGTCCTAAAAACAGCCCTACCTGCTTCTCCAGGGGCTGTGTCTTTCCTCTTTCCCCACTGAATTCACTAATTGTTCTTCCATCAGGTACTCAACTCACTGTCCTGTGAGCTAATTAGGACTCAAGCTCGGCTTGGGAGGCCCTGTGTTGGTGGGGGAGGGGATAGAAAATATTTGCATAGTCACTCCGGTGACTTTGCATGTTGGCTGCCTCTGGCTGGAGTCTGCCAGGGGAACCGCTATGCTGTCTGGCTCAGGCCAGAGGGAAATAGCCATAAATGAGAGTGGAGGGGGCAGAAAGGGTCCACAGGCGTTCCCACCAACCTCAGGCCTGTGTGAGCCTTAAACTTGCTTGACCTGGGTCGAGAAAAGCCAGACTGCCCTTTCAGCCAGCGGAGCAGCGGGCTGAGTCATATCCTGCCAGCAGCCTGGCCTGATTGGAGTTTATGCTCTGCTCTGCATCAGGTCTTGGCCGCTCTGCCTAACAGCTTCCTTCTCTCCCAGAGCAACTGTGAATGTTTCCCCTTCCTTTTCACCATGACCTCAGCCGGCATGGATTTCCTACTATTTAAAACTCTTCTGCAGCTCGTTCGGTAGAGTTTGGGGTGACACTGATCTTCACCATAATCAGAAGAGTGTGTGATGTTGGTGCCCAGGCAGCCTGGGTTCCTGGAATTGTCTTGACAAGGTTTCTATAAAATGAATTTCTGAGTATGAAAACCTGGGTTCTGGTTGACTTTCACTGGAGCATTTAGAATGTCTCCTTCTGGAAGGGAGAAGTTTTTAACCCCAAAAGTTAAGAGAGCTGTATCTCAGATTGCTCCAGGTCTTAAAAAAAAAAAAAGAAAAGAAAAGAAAAAATCAGAGAAAAATGTGCTTTCTGAAAACAAACAAAACAAAAATCTGATTTATAGAATTAGGATCTAATTTATTTCTGTGTTAAAGAGGAAAAAATAAAGATATTGTTATGTGGTTGAATTAATCTTGAGATGACTGAAAATTCAGAAAAACAGTCATCTGCAGCAAGATAAAATGCCCTAAGTTCCAACTTATTCTTCAGTAAAGTGTCTTGTCACATTTCCACTATTTGCTCAGTTTCTAATTCTTAGAAAAATATGTCTTATCAGCTTCCCTTTGAAATAAATATTTATTGCTTTCATATTGTTCTCAACTCTTCAGTTGCTCATACTGTTGAGACTTCAGAGGCTCTGTTCTATGTGGCTAGTCAGCCACAAAAGATTCCCTTGGGCTGAGTCCCCAAGACCTATCTTGCAATGGAAGTCATTGTTATTATGATTTCCTTGGGGCTCTTAACAGAATGTGACCACATGGCAGGATACCAGAAATCATATGAAATTTGGAGTCAGAACAACCATTTATTTGCTTTGTGGCCTTGAGCAGGTGACTTAACCTTGCTGACTCCCCTCAATTTCAGCATCAATGAGCAGGGTCAAGTGCTCCTCCTCGTGCTCCCCTGCCATTGTGTGGGCCTTTGTTCGCCACATTGAGCTATGTGGTTCCCTTGTCTACCTCCTCAATCCCTCCCGGGCCCTGAGAGCTACCTGGGGAGAGAGTCTTGTCATCTCTGTGTCCCCATGCCTAGCACAGAGGCTGGCAAGGAGCAGAGGGCAGGGGTTTTGTGTGGGTGGGGAAAAGAAAGGAAGGAAGGGGAGGGAAGGAGGGAGAAAGGAAGGAAAAGTAGGGGGAAGTACAAATTTTCAACTCCTCTGGAACTCATAGTTATTTATTTTAACCACAGACTGGCCTAAGTGATAAGACATGCTAAAAACAATAGTATTGCTGCCACCTATCACGTCCCAGTTTTCAGCACTGATTTTACCATCATCTTATAGCTGACGCATATTGAGCACTTATTTATACATGTGAGCCTGTTTACTCTCCTAGCAGCCTGTGTGGTAGCCACCACCATGATCCTCCACTGACAGATGACAAACCAGAGGTCAGGAGAAGTTGAATCACTTGCCCGTGTCACACAGCTGGCACATGGTTGGACCCTGGATTTGAGCCCAGGTCCCCAAGATTCTAGAGCTGGTGCATTTAACCAGTGTACCCTCAGCACCCAGTTTAGGACTTGACAAGCAGTTGATTTCAATAAAGAGTCTTTGAATGATTGAGTGAGTGAGTGAGTGAATGTTCTTCCATGGCCATTCTCTCACTAGACTTTCAGTCACACTGTTAGTTCTTTCTTCCTGGAATGTGTGATGATTAAAACAGAACATCTCAGACCTGGGTTCAGATCTGAGCTTTCCACGTCACTCTGGGAAAGTTACCCCTCTCTGAGTGTCAGCTTCTTTCCTATCGACATGGGAATAATATCAGTGCCTTTCATCTCAGCCTGGGTTCTCCCAGAAGCAGACCATGAGACAGTGATTCAAGTGTAAATAATTTATTTGGGAGGCACAGGAATGCAAGTAGGGGAACAGGAAAGTGAGACAGGAACGCGCAGGAGGTGTTTTCAAGCAAGTTAATTATCAGTATAGGCAACTGAGGCTCAGTCGCTCTGGGGGGACTCTGAGAGCTAGCATAGAGCCCACAGCTCATGGTTTTCCCACCCAAGGAGCAAGGGAGCTGGGGTATTTATATACCAACTCCCAGCTCCCATCAGTCATTGGCCAAGGGCTGCCAGGGTTGGGGGAGTGGCTTTACTTCTCTAGAATTTGTGGATTCTCTGCCCACCAGAGAAGGTCCTCTGGCAAAGAGATGCAGAATCTGTGGCGGAAATGACACCACAGTGGTTAGATCTGTGGGATTATGGGTGGGGCAACAGTAGCATCTCTGCACTCTTAGCCGTCACTGTGAGGATTAAGTAGGATTATTTAGAGTTTGGAAGCAATTATACTCCAATAAAGATGTTAAAATATAAAAATAAAGTTTGGAGAGTAGACCCTGACACATATTAAGCGCTCGATGAGTGACGGCCTCGAGGGGCCTTTTCCCGGGACCCTCTGTGTGATACAAAATAGCTGTCCTCGGGATTTGCTCCTTAGAACCCCACCAATCAGTCTGCAAGTGGTAACATGGTCCTACTGAGTACCAGATACTAGGGTACAAGCAGTGAGCTTAGCCAGCAGGGTTCTGGCCATCCAGCATTCATGGCCGCTCCTGGCTGACAAAAGATGAATGAGAAATGACAGACATGCCTCCAGGAATGACGGGGACAGTGCTCGGAATGGTGAGGACCCTGGGAGCCACCCTGTCCACCCCCAACACTTTGCAGAGAGGGACTCATCCCAAGGCACGTGGCTAAGCGGGAAGTGCTGGGACTGGACTCCTCCCCCATTGCTCTTCCCACCTGCCTTGGAAGTGAGCATAACGCATGTGGAGGGCGTTGGGCAAACCCTCCACCTGGGATTCCCAGTGGTTATTTTTGTAACACAGGAAACAGGTTCAGGAAATGCCTAAATCGAGGAATTTCCTGGGTGGAGAGTCCTTCCCACTTTTGGACTTGGCCTTACAAGGGGCTTCCCTGGAGAGGTATCTGGAAAGTTCATGCCTACAGCTCCCTGGGGACTAAAACTCAGACGTTTCATGGAACAGATGCATGGGAATAAGGATCTGTCCTCCCTGCCACAGGGCAGCTGTGTGGCTTTAGGCTGTTCCCTCTCCCTCTCTAATCCTGTTTCATCATCTGTAAAATGGGGACTGTGAATGAAATAATGGGCGTGGGAGTGCTTTGGGAGAAACAAGCTGTGTGCATCTTATGAGTAGGGAAGCATTATTATCACTGCTGTTGATGTTATTGCTGTTAGGAATGGTGTCACCTTGGGCCAGCCGGTTCCTCTCTCTAAGGATCCTCTCTCCTCCCCACCGGCTGTCGTCGACCCCAAAGGGCCAGGAATGTGGAGGCAGCCCCCCCAGACCTGCAGCCGTAGCATATGACCTTGTCAGGCCTGTAAAGGATCAAATGTTCCAACCCCTTGTAGTGGGGCAGCTGAGGCTCAGTGGAGGGGAAAGGACTTGCCCAAGGCCACCCAGCCTCAGCGGCAGTCGGCTTTGGCCCAGGGATGCTGACTCATAGCCCATAGCTCTCCCCCACCACCTGTCAAGGACTGTGCCTGCCCCGGCCCCTCTGCCCCCTGCTCTGCCCCAAGCCCCTCTCCCCTCCCCGACCTCCAGCCAGGGAAGCTCGCTGCTCAGTTCCGAGTGCGGGAGTGCACCCTCTCTGCACAGCAAGTCAACATCCCTGCCTCGGAGTCGAGGTGTGGCAGATGGCAGAGCAGAACTGAGCCTCGGTTTACTCTTGACTCATAGAGGACATCGCACAAGTGCACAGCGCTCGCTGGTGGGGGCAACAGGTCTGGCACGTGGGGCAGCAGAATCTGCCGGCTTTGAGAGCCACGCAACCTGAGTTCGAATCCTGGCTTGGCCACCTTCAGCCGTGCGCCCTCAGGTACACAGTCTTCCCTCTGAGAGCCGCCGCTTCCCCATTTGTAAAGTGGAGCAGTGAGGCCCAGAGGCCATCCTTTATCAATTTCATAGGCACATGGCTTCATGGAGGGAGAAGATGCACATGTGGTGAGGGGACTTTGGGGGCTGCTTTCTATCTCTAGAGAGGGGAAGTGATGGGAAAGTGGTGTCAGAAGGGAGGATCCCTGGCAGGCCCCAAGTTGGGGCCAGGAGCGGAGCTGTCCCAGGTGTGACCCCGCCGTGCCCCCGTGTAGGGGTGTATTGGCTGGTGGCTGGGGCGGAGCCAGGCAAAGCCCGGGGACCCAGACCCTTCCTCTGTTCCCCATAGGTAACCCTGGACAGAGGGACTGGGTAGGGTGGGCCCAGGGAAGGAGAGGTCGGACCGAGGTGGGCAAGGGGCACACTGAGAGGGTCTTTGGTCTTCAGTGGGGAGACTGAAGGGTGGGAGGGAGGGGAGGTGAGAGGCCTCCTTCCCTCCCTCCTCTGCCCCCTGATCGAGTCAGGCTGATGGAGGCTTCTCAGACTAAGGTCCAGCCTCTGGATGATGGGATAATCATTTGAGGGGAGGGGGCTGTGAGAGTGATGGGGGATGGGCAAACCCATCTTCCTGACTGATGTACCATGTGCAAGCATGTTTTCCTACATATATGTTTACTATAGAAAACAGGGAAATACAAACACTTTATAGAAGAACCGAAACTTTCACCCCACAGTGTTGACATTTGGGGAACACTATGTCTTTCAAAATTACTATATCTTTTTTTTTTCTAGGCTATAAACATAATACATTTCTTGTTGTAGGTCATAGAAATTGAGATCTTATCTACTCTGAATTTTTCACCTCAGGTTATTAAGATATTTTCCTGGGTTATTAAAAATTATTTGAAAACATGATTATTGATAGATACATAATATTCTTTCCTGTGGCTTCTCAGTAATTTACGTAACTAATCTCTTAGATTAGAAATTTAGATTGTGTCCAGATTATTGCCATGATTAAAAAGAAAAACACCGTGATCAACATCGATATGGCTCAAACATCGTTTGCATTTCTAATTCCTTCCGTTAGAATAAGTTCTTAAGCAAAATGACTGGGTAAGAGGATGTACATTTTTTCCTTTATTTTGTTTTTTTACTATTATATTTGATACATACAAAGGAAATTATGTAGCATATATGTTAGTTTAATAATACAATGTATATCGTGGACTTAGAATGTCACCAATAACTTGCATATTCCTGTGTGAGTGTCCCCATCCCAACCCCCTGCCTCTTTCAGAGGAAGTGACCATCCTGTGTTTATCATTTCCTTGCTTTTTTTTTTTTTTTTCTATAGACTGTATTTTTTAGAGCAATTTTAGGTTCACAGAAAAACTGAATAGAAAGTACAGAGAATTCCCATATGCTTCTTTTAAAAAAACATTTCTATCTCGTGTGTGTATGCTTACACCATCTATTGTTTAGTTTTGCTTTTGCTTTAGTTCTTTAAAATGTCATTGCGCAGTATGTAACCTTTTGAGTCTTGCTTCTTTCCGGCAACATTCTGTTTCTCTGATTCATCCACGTGGTTGCTGCAGCTGGAGCTGGTGCATTTGTATGGCTGTATAGTATTCCGAGGCATGAAGATATTGCACTCTCGTTGATCTGTTCTCCTTCTGGTGAACATGGGGGTGGTTTCCAGAGCAGCTGTTGCCATCAGTGTTGCTGGGAACATTCTTGGCCATGGCGCCATCACCTAGAAAAGGAACACGCGAGGTTAAAGCAGATTTGGGAGGGGGTAGAATCCAGAGTGGAGCACACACAAGCTTGAGCTGAGGTGTCCACAGGCCATGAACTGATCTGGCTTTGGAGGAGGGCTGCTACACAGAATGTCTCGTGGGCTTGCCTGAGCTGGAATGCGCCGTTTCTCATCCCTCAAGCTCAGCTGCCAGGGTCATTGTCTTGGGCTTGGGAGCAAGAGTAGAACCCTCTCCCCTGCCCGCCTTCAAGGAGGCAGAAGCACTGTTTGTGAAGGGAATCACTGTCCCTCCCCCTTTAGCCTCAGTGCCATTAAATCTGAGTATCCCTAACTGTGGATGGTATACCCCTGATGGTACCTAAGAGGATACTAGGTGGTATGAAATAACAGCCCATCACCTGGTGAGAAAACTCATCTGTTTCCAGTTCTCTTTCAGTCTTCCAGGTCACCTCAAGGCTAAAGGTTCTGTCTGGAACTAGTGTGTCTTTAATTATGGCCCCCTCCCTGCCTGAACACTGGCTAGACTCTAGGCAGAGAGCAAGCCACCTTTGGGCTCAGGGCCTCAGGCAGGCAATAGAATCCACTAAACATCAGGACATCCTGTTATAATTTTTCTGTTGTGGTCATCTTTTATTTGTGGTGAGTGGCACTGGTTTTCCTTTTAAAATAGATGTGTTTAAGTTTTAATAAGGCAAGCTATTAAGAGAAAATGAGATTGATTAAAGGACAGATAGTAATCATCTTGACAGTCATATTTGATTGACCCGGGTTGGGGAAATTCTGACCTCAATCAGCCATTCTCCAACTTTCTGTCTCCGGACGCTTTACATTCTTAAAAATGATTGAGGACCCCAAAGAGTTGTGCTTATGTGAATATTATCTCTTCATATTTACCATATTCGAAGTCAAAACTGAGATTGTAATAATACTTGTATGTTAATTCTTTTAAAAATAACAATAATAAATCCATTATGGTAACATACTTTATGAAAAATAACTATATTTTCCAAAAAAAAAACAACTAGGACAGTAGTGTTGTTTTATGTTTTTGCAAGTCTTTTTAATGACTTAATTGAAGACAGCTGGATTCTCATCTGCTTCAGCATTCAATCTGTTGCCATGTGATGTTTGGCTTACTGTGTTTGAAGAAATTCCAGCCTCACAGAGATATGTTGTGGGAAAGGGAGGAGGATTCTAATAGCCGTTCAGATAATTGTAGATATCCTTCTTTGATACTACACCCAAACTCAACAAGTGATAACATATTCGTTTGCTAGGGCTGTTATTCAACCAAATTTGGGCCCACTCATCCGTGCACAGTAAAGCCAATCTGTTGACACCAGGTTGTGGTAAAGGCAAGTATAGCACTTATTGCAAAGCACCCAATATGGGGCCAAACAAGGAGAATGGGAAGCTCGTGTTCAAAAGACCTGAACTCCTCTATGGCTCTTGGGGAAGGGTTTTGAAAGGCAACATTAGGGGTGAGGGTTGTAGGGTACTTGACCAGCTTGTGGACATTCTTCTGATTGGTTGGTAGTGAGGTAATAGGGTGGCTTTTCAGGAGTTAACATCATCATCCTTCTGGTTTCAACCGGTCTGGGGTCTACATGCTGGTGGTCAGCATGCAGTTAGCTTCTTCTACCTGGAGGGGATTTTAGTATCCACAAAACAACTCAAGGATATGGCTCAAGAGATTACCTAGAGCCCTTGAAGAAGAACTAAAGGTCCTTGACTTTGTTTTATGGCTAAGCTGTTATTATTTTGTCTTGCTTGACTGTTTTCCTTTGTTTCTGCATTTTCTCACTTCTCTGATTAAATTTGCTCTTTGGAACTCGGGGAAGGCCTAAGAAGCTAAAACTTTTTTATAAACAAGAGGTGGGGGGACATGGTGGGGGGAGTCTGTCTGCAAGAAGGCCCCACAGGGTCCTGCTCAGTTACAGGGCTGCCATAACAAAATACCACAGACTGAATGACTTCAACAACAGAAATGTATTTTGTCATAGTTGTGGCAGTTAGAAGCCCAAGATCAAGGCTTGCTGGCCTCTATCCTTGGCTTGCAGATGGCTGTTTTCTCACTATATCTTCACAGGGTCCTTCCTCTTGTGTGCACATCCCTGGTATCTCTCTGTGTGTCCAAATACCCTCTTCTTATAAGGACACTAGTCATTTTGGATTAGGGCCCATTTAATGTCCTCATTTTAACTTAATCGCCCCTTTAAAAGGCCCTATCTCCAAATACAGTCACATTCTGAGGTACTGGGAGGTTAAGACTTCAAGATATGAACTTTGGGAGGGACACAATTCAGCCCAGAGCAGACAGCATTTTTTAAATTAGTTGCAATGAAGAATCTGAAGCCATGACAATGAACTTTTCATATTGTACATTATAATCCATTTTTTTTCTTTCGCTTTGATGAATTTTCTTACCTATGCATGGTTTTGCGACATCCTGCACTGGTCATTTAGAAAATATTGGCTCATTGAGCTATGCAGATCTTTTAAATGTTTGTGTATTTCATGATACAATATCATAAAATGTCACATTTGTTATCTTAGCACTGACCTCATCAGAAACGTCTCTAAGTATTGGGGAAGCTGTCAAGTTCATGATGGCACATACAAGTCTTCCAAAATTCTAATTTTCACTTTGGAAGCTCAAATCTTATCATTGGCAACAAATACTTCATTTGTTTTCCTTGAAATGATAGGCTCACTCTGTTCATTTTTGAGAAAATGTCTGCCAGATACCCAAGTCTGAATAACTATTGTGTGTCTGTCAGTTGTTCTTTTATGTAAAAATGGGTTTGGTGAAAACAGAGGCAAGTTCAGCTCACAACTCAAATGCTCATAGGAGAACCTCTCCTCCAACACCCATCATACTTGGGTTACAGCAGAATGCTTGATGCATATGTTTCCCATTCCATGTTCCCATGTTGAGAGTTAATAAAATTAATCATTTTTACTGCTTCATCCGGGACATTCCTTAGTGAAGCTGGCATTTTCTACCGCCCGCGTGTGGTGATGAAGAATAGGATGACGACTAGTACAGTTTGGTGCCACTCCCTGATTCATGCTAGGGCACCAGCAGCTTTTGCACCAGCAGTGCAAATATCAACAGGTGAAGGTGGTAAATAACATCTAAATGTTATTAGGAAGATGGTTTTGATCTCTCAGCCCCCCGTGTAAGCGTCTTGGGAACCCTCACGGGCATGTGGACCACACTTTGAGAACCATTTTGACCTAGATAAAAAACACGGAGATGATTTGAGGCCTCGAAAATGACCTTGGTGCCAGAGTGACAAGACCTGAGTGTGATTCTAGCTCTGCCAGTGTGGAACTAAGTGGCCTTGGATAGCTCACTGACCTCTAGAAGCCAGGCACTTTACACATAAAGGGTGGTGGGAGCTTCCTGCCTCCCAGAGCTGGGGAGGGAAGGAAATAAGGTACAGACTTGAGAGCCTTTTGTGAAAGGTAATGCACAGCCCAGGCAAGAGGAACCAGCTGTGGTGGGGAATGAGGCAAGGTTATGAACTTTCATGCCCTGGCTTAAGTCATTTTTGATTAGCGACACTGCCCAGATCCCTGTATTCCCCTGAAGAGACCTCAGAAGGTTAGACCTAGAGACCCTGAAAGAGATGCCCAGCAGGATTTCTAGTTTTAACAAATCGGCATCTTTGGGGCTCTGCTCCAGGTCACCCATTACCACCTACAGCTTTGAAAGGAAAAGGCCTCCTAAAAGCCCGGAGTCCTTCGGGTCCTTGACTGGACAGGTAGGCATTCACCTGGGTCAGGTAGAAAGCTGGGAGCCCATGGGAAATGACAGGCATCTTAGAAAATCTGATTTGTTTAGCTGTGTTAAGACGATATAGGTGATTCTGGAAAACTCCAGGGAGCTGGAAAGCACACGTTCAGAGGGCTTCAGGTGGGCTCCTGCTTCCGGGATGGCGGAGTAAAGGTACTTGTCCCTAGGTGCAACTGAGAACCCTAGACATTCTATACAAAATAAGCATAAAAAAATTCTAAAAGATAGAGAGAAGACGGACCTGCTTCTTGGGACCTGGGGACCCAAGAAACAGCATAGCAGTGAGTTCCTGGTGAGTTTTCTTTTTGCCTCATATAGCCCAGAGTTGGAGCTGAAGAAGCCAGAAATGAGGAAATGCCAATGGGCAGGCAAAACAATGCCCCAACAGAAACCAGGAAAGGGGCAGCCTAGCAGAACAGACACTTTTAGGCAAAAACTGCTCTACTCTAACTAAACACCATAGAAAACATTGTGGCTCCACCCCCACCAGCAAAGATCCAGTGGGGAGATTAGACTTCCCCCTTCACCAGACTGTAATGAAGCGTCCCAAGTCCCCCACGGGAGTGGTGTCAGAGAAGGCCAAGTAGGGAGCCAGGATTTTCATTCCCCACTGCGTGGTGACAAGACCTCACCCCAGTCCCTGTCATGATAGTGGAGAGACCACACTGGGAGCAGTAACAAGGCACTCCTGTACCTCCCAGCCATAGAGGTATCAGTGGGAGCCTGATGGGGAGCTGGATTTCCCAACCAACCCCCTTTCTCTGCTGGAGTAGTGTCAGAGGAAGCCAGCTGAAACAGAAGGTTTAAATGAGATCCAGTCTCATAACATAATACCCCAAATGCCCAAGTTTCTGTAGAAATTCACTTATAACAAGAACTAGGAAGATCTCAAACTGAATGAAAAAAGGCAATCAATAGAAGCCAACGCCAAGATGACAGAGATGTTGAAATTATCTGACAAAGATTTTAAAGCAGCCATCATAAAAATGCTCCAAGAGGGCTTCCCTGGTGGCGCAGTGGTTGAGAGTCCGCCTGCCGATGCAGGGGACGCGGGTTCATGCCCTGGTCCGGGAAGATCCCACATGCCGCGGAGCGGCTGGGCCCGTGAGCCATGGCCGCTGAGCCTGCGCGTCCGGAGCCTGTGCTCCGCAACGGGAGAGGCCACAACGGTGAGAGGCCCACGTACCGCAAAAAAAATAAATAAATAAATAAAATAAAAATGCTCCAAGAAACAGCTATGAACACACTTGAAACAAATGAAAAAAATAGTGTGTCAGCAAAGAAACAGAAGCACAGAGAAGAACAAAATAGAAATTTTAGACTGAAATATATGATAACTGAAATTTAAAAGAAAAATTCAATGGATGTGCTTTACTGAAGGCCGGAGGGGACAGAGGAAAGAATCACTGAACCGGAATATAGGACAATAGAAGTTACCTAAGCTGAATAACCAAGAGAAAATAGACACAAGATAAATAAGTAAACACAGCCTCAGGGACCTGTGAGATTGTAACAAAAGATCTCATGTTTATGTCGTTGGACTCCTGGAAGGAGATAAGAGAGGAAGTGAAACTGAAAAAATACTTGAAGAAATAGTGGCTGAAAACTTCCCAAATTTGGCAAATAACATAAACCTACAGATTCGTAAAGCTGAGCAAAATTCCAAAGAGAATAAACTCAACAAAATCCACACCAAGGTAAAAAATAGGTGAACTTCTGAAAACTAAAAACAAAACAGAAGTCTTGAAAGCAGTGAGAGAGAAATGACACCTCATCTATAAGGGGGAGACAATTCAAGTGACAGTGAATTTCTCATTGGAAACCATGGAGGCCAGAAGAAAGTGGCACAACATTTTTCAAATGCTGAAAGGAAAGAAAAGTCAACTCAGAATCCTATATCCAGCAAAAATATTCTTCAAGAATGAAGGGGGGGCTTCCGTGGTGGCACAGTTGTTGAGAGTCCACCTGCCAATGCAGGGGACATAAGTTCATGCCCCGGTCTGGGAAGATCCCACCTGCCGCGGAGCGGCTGAGCCCGTGAGCCATGGCCGCTGAGCCTGTGTGTCCGGAGCCTGTGCTCCGCAATGGGAGAGGCCACAACAGTGAGAGGCCCGTGTACCGCAAAAAACAAACAAACAAACAAAAGAATGAAGGGGAAATCAAGACAGTTTCAGATGAAGAAAAACTGAGAGAATTTATTGCCAGAAGACCTACCCTAAAAGAGTGCTAAAAGAAGTTTCCTAAACAGAAAATAAACAATAAAAAATGAATCTTGGGGCTTCCCTGGTGGCACAGTGGTTGAGAGTCCGCCTGCCGATGCAGGGGACGTGGGTTCGTGCCCCAGTCCGGGAAGATCCCACATGCCGCAGAGCGGCTGGGCCCGTGAGCCATGGCCACTGAGCCTGCACGTCCGGAGCCTGTGCTCCGCAACGGGATAGGCCACAACAGTGAGAAGCCTGCATACTAAAGAAAAAAAAAAAAGAATCTTGGAACATCAGGAAGGAAAAAAAATATGGTAAGCAACAATATGGGTAAATGCAATTGACCCTTTCTTTCTCTTCTTGAGTTTTCCAAATTATATTTGACAATTGAAGCAAAAATTATAACACTTTCTGATGTAGTTTTAAGTGATGTAGAAAGAACAAGTAGCAAACAAAAATTAAAATTGCAGACTTAAAGTTTAATGTATCAATAATTAAATTAAATGTAAATGGTTTAAATAGACCAATTAAAAGACTAATATTGACAGAGTGGCTTGAAAAACATGACCTGACCATACACTATCTACAAGAAACTCACTTCAAATATAATAATACAGGCAGGCTGAAAGTAAAAGAATAGACAAAATGTATATCCTACCAACATTAATCAAAAGAAAATAGGAGTAGCTATATTAATATCAGATAAAGTAGACTTCAGAGCAAAGAAAATTACTAGAGTAAGAAAGGAATATTATATAATAGTAAAAGAGTCAAGCCACCAAGAAGATATAGCAATCCTAAATGTATATGCACCAAACAACAGAGCTATAAAATATGTGAAGCAAACAGTGATGGAACTGACTACAATTATAGTTGGAGACTTCAACACCCCTCTCTCAATAATCGATAGAGCAATTAGACAGAATATCAGAGCAAGGATATAGAAGAACTCAACAACACCGTAAACCAACAGGATCAAATCAACATTTATAGAACGCATTCTTTTCAAGTGTCCACAGAACATACACCGCGATAGACCATATTCTGGGACATAAAATAAACTTCAGGAAAATTAGAATTTAAATCAAAGAGAATGTGTTCTCCAATTACAGTAAAATCGAACAAGAAATCAATAATAGAAAGATAACAGGAAAATCTCCAGCCACTTGGAAGCTAAATAATACACATCTAAATAATCCATGGGTCAATGATAAAGTCTAAATGAAAAATTTTTAAATATATTGAACTGAATTGAAATAAAAATACAACATATCAGAATGTGTGTGACATACCTAAAGCAGTGCTGAGACAGAAATTTATAGTACTAAATGCATAATTAGCAAAGAGAAAAGCCTCAAATCAATAATCTAAGCTCCATCTTGACAAAATAAAAAAGGAAGAGCGAAATAAACCCAAATCAAGCAGGTGGAAGGAAATAATAAAGAGCAGAAATCAGTAAAATTGAGAACAGAAAATGAATAGAGAAGACGCAATGAAACAAAGAGCTGAGTCTTTGAAAATATCAACAACATTGACAAAACTTTAGCAAGACTAACAGGGAGAGAGAAAGAAAGAGAAGGAAAGAGAGAAATTACCAAAATTAGAAATGAAATGTGATATCACTATAGACCTTGCAAGTACACAATTGGATGGTAAGGGAATACTATGAATAACTCTACGCACATAGATTTGACAACCTAAATGAAATGGACCAGTTCCTCAAAAAATACAGACTACTACAGTTCACCCATATGAAATAGATAATTTGAATAGCACTATAATTATTGAGGAATTTTAATTTTTAAATACCCTAAAAAGAAATCCCCAGACCAGATAGTTTCACTGGAGAATTTTACCAAATGCTTAAAAAATTAACACCAACTCTACACAATGTTTTCCAGTAAGCAGAAGAGGAAGGAACACTTTCCAATTTATCTTATGAAGCTAGAATGACCCTGATATCAAAACCAGACAAAGACAATACCAAAAAGAAAAACTACAGGCCAACATCCCTCATCAATATAATGTGAAAATCTTTAATGAAACATTAGCAAATAAAATTCAGCAATGTATAAAAGCAATTATGCATCATGACCAAATAGGGTTTATTCCAGGAATGCAAGGTTGGTTCAACATTTAAAAATCAGTTAGTATAATTGACCATGTTAATGGTCTAAAGAAAAATCACATGATAAATCCATCAATGCAGGAAAAACATTTGATAAAATTCAACAACCATTCATGGTATAATGTTCAGAAACATAGGAATAGAGGGGAATTCATTCAATTTGATAAAGAACATCTACAAAAAACTACAGGTAATATTATCTTAATGGTTAAAGACTGAATGGTTTCTCCTAAAATTCGGAATAAGGCAAGATGTTAGCTCTCACCGCTTATATTCAAATCGTGCTGGAAGTTCTAGCCAATGCAACAAGACAAGAAAAGGAGTATGGATTGGAAAGGAGGAAATAAACGGTCCGTATTTGCAGCTAACTTCATCATCTACATGAAAAATCCAAAAGAATCTATTAAAGAAAAAAAAAACCTCCTAGGAGTAATAAGTGATTTCAGGAAGGTCATAGGGTACAAGATAAACATACAAAAATCTATTGTATTTCTGTATACTAGCAATGAACATGTGGGCACAATAATTTAAAATGCAGCGCCATTTACAGTCACTCAGAAAATGAAATACTTAGGTGTAAATTTAACAGGACATGTACAAGATTTGTATGCTGAAAACTACAAAAAAAAACTGATGAAAAAAATTTAAAAATATCTAAAAAAATGAAGCAACATATATGTTCATGGATTGGAAGACTCACCATAGTAAAGAGGTCAGTTCTCTGCAGTTCCTACCAAGATCCCCCAACATTTTTGTAGATGTAGAAAAGTTTATTCTAAAATTTATATGGAACAGCAAAGGAGCTAGAATAGCTGAAATGGTCTTGAAAAAGAATAAGTAAGAAGAGTCAGTCTACCTGATTTTAAGATTTATTATATAGAAATCAAGACTTCGTGGTATCAACAGAGAGGTGACACATAGAGCAATGGGATGGAATAAAGGACCCAGAAGTAGACCCACACAAATAAGCCCAAATGACTTTTGACCAAGGTGCAAAAGCAGTTCAGTGGAGGAAAGATGATAACCTTTTCAATAACTAGTGCTGAAGCAATAGGACATCCATAAAGAAAAACAAACAAACAAACAAACAAAAACCTATCTAAGTCTTATGCCTTATACAAAAATTAACTCAAAATGGGTCATGGTCTTAACTATAAAATTAAAACTATAAAACTTTTAGGGGAAAAATGTAAGGGGAAAATCTCCGGGATCTAGGGCTAGGCAAAGAGTTCTTAAGCTTGACCCCAAAGCATGATCCATAAAAGAAAAAAAATGATAAGTTGGATTTCACCAAAGTTAAAAGCTCATGATCCACAAAAACAAACAACCAAAAAAACCCTGTTAAAAAGATGAAGACAAGCTACAAACTGGGAGAAAATATTTGCAAACCACAAAATCTCCCAAAGTACTGGTATCTGATATGTATAAAAAACTCTCCAAACTCAACCATAAAAAGAAATCAAACAGTCTAATTAGAAAATGGACAAAAATCATGAAGAGAAATTTCTATGAAGAGAATATACAGGTGGCAAATAAGCACATGAAAAGATGTTCAACATCATTAGTCATTAAAGATAGGCAAATTAAAACCACAGTGAGATATAATTACACACCTGTCGGAACAGCTAAAATAAAAAATGACACCACCAAATGCTGGTGAGGATGCAGAAAAACTGCTTCACTCGTACATCGTAGGCAGGATGTAAACTGGTACTATAAAACCATTGGGAAGTTTGTTTTAAAAAAAAAAAACAACTAAATATACAACTACCATGTGACCCAGTAACTGTCCTATTGTGCATTTATCCCAAATAAATGTAAACTTATGTTCACACAAAAACCCTGTACAGAAGGTTATAGTAGCTTTACTAATAATTGCCAAAAATTGGAGATAAGCCAGATGTCCTTTAATAGATGATTAAGCTACCTACGGTCCACCCACATGAGGGAGTGGTACTCACCCATAAAAAGGGTTGAACTGTCTAGACACACAACAACCTGATGAATCTCCACTGAATTGTGCTGAGTGAAAAAAGCCCGTCCCAGAAGGTCGCACATAGCATGATTCCATTTATAGATATCATTAAAAAAGCAGCATTATTGGAGAACAGATTCATGATAGCCAGGAGTTAGGGATGCATGCGGCGCGGTGGGGGGAGGTGCTGACTATAATGGGACAGCCCAAGGAAGCTTATGGTGGCAAAAAGTTCTGTATCTTGATTGTGATTGTGGCTACATAACACTACACACATGATAAAACTGCACGCACACACACGCACGTACACACAAGTGCATGTAAAAATAGATATTATTATCCTATCCTGCAGATGGGGAAACAGAGGCTTGGAAAGGTCCAGCCACGAGCCCCAGAGCCTCTGTCTCTCCAGAGCACATGCCCATGACCACTCTGCCTCACTCCCTCTGCCCTTGCAGGCCACACCAGACAGCAGACAGAGGACAGGGAGACCCCACCTTGACAGCCTGCTGGCAGTAGACTAGCTCCCCTGAGATGGGGCCTGGGAGGGATGAAGCCCACCCAGGCAGGTCTTTTTTCTTTCTTTTTTTTTTTTTTTGCGGTACGCGGGCCTCTCACTGTTGTGGCCTCTCCCGTTGCGGAGCACAGGCTCCGGACGCGCAGGCTCAGCGGCCATGGCTCACGGGCCCAGCCGCTCCGCGGCATGTGGGATCTTCCCGGACCGGGGCACGAACCCGTGTCCCCTGTATTGGCAGGCGGACTCTCAACCACTGCGCCACCAGGGAAGCCCCCCAGGCAGGTCTTGATGGAGAAGGCAGGGGCAGCGTTCCCCTGCTTCTCTTCCATCTCCACCCGACCTGACCCTGGCACTAGCCCAGTGCCAGCACACAGGGGACGCTCCACACCGCTGTTCCCTTCCTACTCCTTCCTGACTTGAGTCCCCATTGGGTCACCCACCCCTAACCAATGCCATCTCCCCTTTTCCAGAGCTGAACTTCGTCACCCAGTCCCCAGAGCTGGCAAGACATGGGCCCTATTTTCCAAACCCTGACGCCTTTCATTTAACCAGAAGACGTGGAGGGGTGAGTTGGAGACTGGGGTTTTGCTGGAGCTGGAGATGCGGAAGATCTGGAAAGAGAGCACCCTTGCAGGGAGTGCTGATGGAGGGTCTGATAAGCAGGAAAACAGTGTTTGACAGCAGCTGCCTTCCTTCTGCCATTCTAGCAGGGACACTTGAATTATTTATGCACCATTGTGCAGGTGTGGGGAAATCCCCCCACGTGTCTCTGCGTTTGAATAGGGAGAACAGCTAGGAAGCGTAGAAGGAAGGCAGCATCACTGCACACAGTGAACTGAGTCTCAGGTCCCTCGTCAGTAAAATGGGGCGGCAGCAGCATCTCCCTCTTGTCAAGGTCAAGCAAAGATAATCCATGTAAAATGATTAGAAGAGTAGCTGGAACAAAGTAGGTGCTCAATAAATGCTAGTTGCCTAGTGCACGTTAGTTAAATGGGGCAGCCCTCTCTGGGGTCAAAATGCCGCTTAGCCTTCCAGAGCCAGCCCATATTGCAGCTCTGTGAGATTTCTCTGGCTCCTAGCTGGGATTAACCACACCTTCCTCTGTTCTCCCAAAGCCCTTTCTTTGGGCCTCTGTTATTGCCTTGCTCGATCCGCCCTGCGTTATATACCTAAGAACCTCAAAGTCCATGCCTGCTCCCCCAGACCCACCCCTGTCAGGGAACAGAGGTCACACTGCTCATCTTTGAGCATCAGAAGCAACTTACCTTCCGAAAGAACAGCCTCTGAGCTAGAGCTCAGAGTCAGGATCTCAGCTGACCTTCCCAGAAGGTGTCGTCAGCCCTTTCACAGGTGAGAACACTGAGACCCAGAGAGAAGTAACTTTCAGCCAGGAGCTGGGAGAGCCAGGGTGCAACTCAGAGATTCTGAGCTCACTTTCTATTACCCTACCCTGCCGGCATCGAGGAAGATGAGTGACTCCAGACCCACATAAGGGAGGAAGCAGACAGGCAGACCAGCTGCATGCCTCTCTCCTCAGCCCTCAGAGATCACCCAGATCTCTTACCATGCCGAAGTTTTGTTTCTTGCCCAAGCACTTTGGGACTAACCAGGTTGTCTCCAAACACATTACATAATTGTGCACATATTTATTTAATGCCATCTCTTGAATATTAAACAATCGGTAATTCGGAACAGAAACACGGGCGTCTAAACCCAGCAGCTTTTGACAGGTGTGGGTGGGGAAGGAGGTTGAGGAGAGCCATCTATGAGCCATTACGGGGTAAAGAGGTGACACCCCCCTCCTCCTCCCAAGATGGGTTGAAAGGCTTCCCAGGTTTATGGTTGGCAAAAACGTCGTGGAATTTTCACCATTGGGGTTCCACCTCTTTTATTATATAACAACAAAGATGCATTAGCTCTTCCCTAAAGGATGCCTGGAGCCGGGGCTTGGCCACCTGTTTATCTGTTTATGAGTGTTTACTGAGCATCCTCTGTGTGCAGTCTCTGTTACACTCTGATTCACCCTTGGGGTGCCTTCGAGTATGAAACACATGAGACTTGGTCCTCATACAGGAGACCAAATAAATACAGAAGATGGCTTCTGGGCGTGGTAAGCACTGTGAAGAAAACAAAACAGGGCTGCAGGGTGGGGACCGGCGGGCAGTCCCTGAGGAGGGGACTTCTGACCAGAGGTCCCGATGGGAGAAGCAGCCAGCCATGCAGAGGTCAGGGTGGTGGGGAGAGCATTCCAGGCGGATGGGGACGGGGGCAAGGAGCAAGTGGCCCTGGTGGGGTTGAGGAAGAGCGAGAAAGGCAGTGGGCTGGGGAGGGGTGAGTGAGGGCCCCATGTAGGCTACTCAGGCAGAGGGATACCCCTCTGCCAGAATTGTTGGGGCCAGACCGAGAGGGCCCCCATGAGGAATTGGAATTGCAGTCTGTGTGCAGCGGCAAAGCTGTTGGAGGGCTCTAGCAATCTGTTGAATGTTAGGAAGACATCTTTCTGCATCTGGGAGAGGACTGGGAGGTGGCAGGCATGCAGGGAAGAGCGGGGTCGAGGTTCTAGGGCTGGAGTGCTGGGGGTGGGCAGGGAGACTCCAGGGAAGGCACAGGAGGGGCTGACCGGGCCCCAAATGCTAAAGGATCTGTCCAAGGTGTTTCTCCCAGGGCAGCTGTGGAGGGCCTGGCCTGAGCCTGCAGGAATCACAGTAACTCTGATATTGATGATAATAATAGTACCTAGGATTTACTAAGCACTTACTGGCTGTGAGCCAGACATTGGGCCGAGCCCCTCATCCTCACCAGCAGCCTGTGATATATGTACGTTCATTATCTCCATTTCACAGAAGAGGGAGGGGACCAAGGCGCAGAGTGGTGAAGTGAAATGCCCAGGGTTGCTCAGCGAGTTAGTAGCAAAGGTGGGATTTGAACCTCGTCCATCTGACTCCGCACGTATGGCCCTCAGTCCATGCTGGCTGAATGAACTGATAACAATAACAGCAATAGCAATAATGAGAGCAGTCACTTAACTATGGTGCTGGCTATGTGCCCGGCCCTACTCTAAGTGCTTTAAAAAAACACTAATCGTTTAGCCTTCACAACAGCCCATGAGGCAGGCACGACCATTATCCCCATTTTACAGAAGGAGAAACTGAAGCATGGAGCTTACCCTAGCCAGGATTTGAAACCGGGAGTTCTGGCTCCAGAGTCCAGGCTTTTAGCAAAATGCAGTGTAAGTTGGGGGAAGTGGACCACCTACGATCTGACTTGGCGCCATCTGCATTTCCAAGTCTGGGGCCAGGCCCCAGGCCTGTGGGTGGGGCAGGCCCTCCGGGAGCCTGTGGGAGACCACGAAGGGCTGAGCTGTCCCCCACAGAGCCTGCTGGCTCCTCAGTGGCCAAAGCAGAAGGCCTCCCAGAGCCTGGCCCTCCTATAGCTGCCAAGATGAGCCAGTGCGGCCTGAGCAGAGAAAGTCCTTGACAACAGAATGGAGAAATCCCACCACTCTCTTTGCCGACAGGCACGTACAGAGAGAAGTGAACCGAGAGGGGTTCATCAAGCCAGAGAACGTCCATGGGAAATGTTTACTCCAAGTCTGTTCAGGAACAACCCCCAAAACAGTCCCAGTGGAACCTCTTTTAAGTAAAAACTACAGGCATCGTTCCCTATAAATCAATCCAACGCAGAGTTTCCACATCAGAGCAACATATTAGGCCGTCGTAACTAAGGCCAGTTTACAAGTAAGTCAGCCGTCCTTCAGAGGTGGACGGTAATTCCCATCTGAGGGGCAGTGCTGGGGCCGGGGAACAATGCATGCGAAAGTGCTGTGTGAAAGGTGGAAACTTACACACATAAGGGCTTTTAAAGATTCGCCGATTCGTAAACATCTCATCCTTTCCTTGCATCCTGTTCTCCTCAATGAGAGAACAGAGAAAAACATGGGCCCATGCCCTGGCCAGTCTGCCCAAGAGTCTGCAATACCAGGGATGGAGCAGAGAGGCTGGGGCAACGCACCCCAAGCCCCGGAAACTCCTCAAAACAGGTTCTGTATTGGGGAGGTGGGCGTGGCAGACGACCAAGCTCCACGGCTCTCCTGCGGGTTTCAGGTCCTGACCATGCAATCCTTGGCAAGGCGTTTAAATTTCTGCCACTGCAGTTTTATGTCTTTAAAATGGGAGTAAGAAGCCCTCCCTCTTGAGACTGTTGGAAGGATTAAGTGGGAGAGGACATCTCAGGGCATGGAGTGTCACCTGCTGCTCAGTAGGTCTCTGCCCCCGGCGGCCCCAGTGGGAACGGTTGCCTCAGGTGTGAGGACCCCGGACCCCTTCCCACTGGAAGCACATCAGTTTCTCTGAACCGTACAAACACTGGGAACACGTTGCCACCTGTGTTAGTTTGCTGGGGCTCTTGTGACAAAGCACCACAAGCTGGGTGGCTTAAATTAGCAGACGTTTAGCGTCTCACAGACCTGGAGACTGGAAGTCTGGCATCACGGGGTCGATTCCTTTTGAGGGCCGGGAGGGAGACTCTGTTCCCGGCCTCCCCTGCAGCTTCTAGTGGTTGGAAGGTTCATGATCCTTGATGATCCTTGGCTTGTGGATGCATTACCCCATCCCCACCTGCACATCATCTTCCCTCTCTGCTTGTCTATCTCTGTGTCCAAATTTCCCCTTTATAAGGACACCAGTCCTGTAGGGGCAGGGTTCACCCTAATAACCCTCTCTTAACGTGCTTACCTCTGAAAAGACCCTATTTCCAAATGAGGTCATATTCACAGGTACTGGGAGTTAGGACTTCAACATCCCTTTTGGGGGACACACAACACCCTCCTAATTGTTTGAAGCAGACTCTGAATGGGCTCCAGGTTCATTCACGACATTTCTGAAATAGGCTCAAAGAACATTTTACATCATTTTCTAAAAGAACGGTGTCCTCAAAATCACTGACTCCTTAGCTTCCAGTAGATCCCTCATGAACACTTGGCCTTAACACACCCCAGTCTGGCTCTCTCAGCCATTATCTTATATGAAGAGCAAGTGGGTTTGAACCCAAGCCCTTGGTCAGCCCTGACTGTGAAATGGACTCCAGGAACATGGGAAGCCACGGTCCCAGCTGTTGATGCGGTCACAGGGGAAGGCCACAGGACAGATAGGAGTGCACCAGGGTCCTTCCCAGCAATGATCTTCGAGAGGTGAGGGGAAGAGGCTTCCTTCCCGGGAAGGAAGCCTTTGTCTCCTTGCAGGTGGACATGAGTGCTCCCAGGACCACAAGAGAACCCTCACCTGCTCTTTCCGTGGTCAGATAACTAATCAGTCACTCAACTGTCATTCTGGGATGAGACCCACTCCTGGGCCTCTGTGTACACAGGAAGTGCAGGGGAACCCCGAGCCCATCATCCCCACGGCACCCCCAGCCCGGGTCCCTGGAGAGTGAGGGGTCAGTAGTAGACCCCACCTTCTTGCCTGATCTCCATTCTTAAAATAAGCTCCCCCACCTTGAATATTGGAGGTGCCCACTTCACTTGCACTGAGAGCCAGGAATCCGTTTCCAAACGCGCCGTGACTGGGTAGGAGTGCCCTGGACTCGGCGCAAGCAGGCCTGGGTGCTGGGCCGAGTCCCAACGCTGCCAGTCTGAGCTCTCTGATCCCAGGTGAATCTTGCACTTTTCCAGTCTCAGCTTCCCATGTACAAAGTGGAGATGGTTCCTACCTCACGAGTGAGGGCCATCTCTAAAGGGTTCGTGCAGTGCTGGGCATCCAGTCGGCATGCTCCCTCTTCTCTCCCTGGGCTTCAGTTTCCTCCCCTGCCAGCAGGGCTGTTGGACCAAACGGGCTCTGGCAAGCTCCATGTGGCTCTTGGGGTGTCCTCCAGGGAGTCCAGCGTCTGGCCGGGCAGAAGAAACCTCCCAGCCCATAGGCCTGCTCTGCCAGGAGCTCGCTGAGTGAGCTGGGGCAACTGCTCCCCACTGCTCACAGGCCTGCTGGCTCAGGGTGACCGTGGCGAGGTTCCTGGAGACTCTGACCTCATGCAGCCATCCAGAGGTCTGAGTTTGTGCCTCACCAGGTGCCCTAAATTCTCATACCCCATTCCTTTCTTGGCCATCTCAAAGGCTCTGAGAATGCCAGTCAGATGCTCCCTACCCATCTCCAGGTACCCAGGCCACCTCCGGCATGCTGGAGGCAAAAGCATCTTCATGGGGACACCGCCCAGCGCCTCGCACATGCCATGTCCTGTGCTCGGCACCCGACAAGTACTTGTGCAGCTGAATGTATTATGGGATCCGCTCACCCAGGTTGAAGTCCAGGGGGCAGAATGTTTTACCCCTTCTGGGGGAGGGAGGTAAATGTCCCAGGGACATTTCTATTCTCAGAGTGGAGCCGCAGTAGAAGAAGATGCATAACAGAAGCCACTAGTGCACTCGTGGTGGGCTTGTGGGCAGGAAGGCTAGGGGTGGGCTGCCTTCAAGTCAGCCTTTCTCTGCAACTCTTGTTGTGGAGTGAGGTCTGACCCTGAGCCTTGAGATGGTACTGTTGGTGCCTTTTCACTGCCTCTGGGGGAATTCTGCTCACCACACTGCACCAAGGTGAGAATGAAACAAGAAAATAGGTAGGAAGTAGCGTGGGCACGTGGCGTGGTAGAGAGAGCATGGACATTGGGTTCATACCTGGCCCTGCTGGGTGACCTTGAGCAAGTGGCCTCCCCTCTCTGGGCCTTAGCTGACTGATCTAGAAACAGGTCACAGTGTTGTCATGAGGACCAAAGGCGCTTCTGTAGGCCACGTGCCCACCCCAGCCTCTCCCCCGCCACACCCCCAACCCCACCAGCTGATTGCATGACAGGCCTTGCCCCCCTTTGCGGGGCTCCTGGCATCATGCAGACAGGCCAGATGCCCAACGTCAGGTGCCAAGAGCAGAACCCCCTGGGCCCGGTCTGGGAGGGGTCCTGCCCTCCGGGTCTGTCCTTTCACTTGGTCGACGCTGGGTGCTGGCAGCTGCAGTAGCAGAAGCACTGTGCTCAGGCTTGGAAAGACCAGACAGTGTCAGTCACTCAGTGTGGGGCCCTTTCCTCTCTGTGCCTCAATTTGCCTGTCTGTAGACTGGGCGCAGCACCCCCTGCCTCAGGGGCTGGCATGGGGGCTACTGAGGTTACCAATATGCAAGGGCCTGGTAGGTAATTGCTCAAAACTATTTGCTGCGTCAGAGTCCAATGGGGTCAAAGGCCACTGGGGTCCCAGGCATTCCTGAGCTCCCTCAGGCCTCACTCTCAGCCTTGGCCTGCCTGGGGTCGAGGGTGCCCCCTCCCCAGGGTCAGCGGGAGAAATAAGAAGGGACCTGCCTTCCCTTCAGTAGGGAAGAACAATAAAAACTTGTAGCATCTTATTGTTAGAAGGAACCAAAGAACTCCTCAACAACCCCACCCAATGACTGGTAACTTTTTAAGTTCTTGCTGGTTACCTCCAGGGACAGGGACCTCACTACCTGTTGCGTGACCCAGAGCAGAGACGGCACCCAGTTCACACACCTTGTGCTCAGGCGTTTTATGCATGTATAAACCCAGTGCTCCTTACTCAGGGCATTATGACTTTTAGTTTACACACAATTTTAACCACATGAGTTATCTGATTTCTTAAGCTTAATTGAAGACCCTGCTCGGGTTTCACCTCCCCTGAAACATCCCCAGCAGGACTTCCATCCCCAGGAAAATTAACCACTCACCCTCTGTCCCTGCAGCTCTTCAGATACGTCTCTGTTGTAGAATGTATCCTATTGTGTTTTACTTGGCTGTTCAGTTACATCTCTCTCACTAGATCCTAACTCCCTAGAAGGAGTGGGTCAGTGGAAAGAGCTTGCTTGGACCTTAACTCAAATAAGTCTGACCTTCATGCCCTATTCCCTCCTGGCTGTGTGACCCAGAGGAAATGATCTAACCTCTCTGAGCACACGGATCAACGTCAGAGTTTTCATGAGCCTCTCGCCCTCCTTGAGCAGAGTCCAAGTCTTCCTACCCCTGTCTCCCTAGTCCCTGACCCACAGTGGGTGTTGAGTACTTGTTGAGGAGAGGAAGCGCAAGGAGGCCATGGGTACAAGTTATGAGGTGGCAGGGGAGGGAGTTTTTCTGCTGGAAGAGCCAAGAGACAAAACAGTCAGGAGAATAAGATGTGCAGGCCAGACACGTGCAGCAGTCTGGGGCTACTTAGGGAAGGGGCAGCAGAGGGAAACACATCACCACCCAGGAGCCACCCCAGGCAAGCTGCCAGCACTGTGGTCCCTGAACCAACTTTGTTCAACAGGGGAGTGTTCATCTAGTACCTGTGTGACTTAAACTGCCTTTTAAAAAGCAAAAGGCTGAGAAGCAAAGGAAATCGCGAGGGTGACTAAATAATATGTTTGCGACATAGATGTTCTACTGGTTGTCAAATAGGAGCTGTTGTGATCAGCAAAATATCAATTCATGTAAAAGTGAAAAACATAGTCAAGGGCGGGTTCCTCACACCTGAAAGGTTTAAAATAAAACAAACGTCAGCGCGCAAAGGGGAAGATTACAGGAGCTGGGAAGTCCCTCGTGTGGAACTGCTCTTCTCCAGAGATGCTGGAGAAAGTCTGGCTCTCCGTTCGACAGGAAGCAGGTGTGTTTTCTTCCTGTTCTCTGTCAGTGGACAGAAGGGAATCGGGCACGCTCTAAGGGAACAAGCGAGGAGTGTCATGGGGCCACGAGACAGGATGAGTGGGGGACTGTGTCACCTTTTTTCCCTTTAGTCTAGAGAGGCTTCCTGGAGGAGGCGAGATCCAGGCTGTTTGGTCCAGGCCCTCCCCACTGCCCCTGGCCTGGCCTCTCCCCAGTGCTCACACACACGTGGCTGCTTCGTTGGAAGCCTCTATGCTCGGGTCTGGCCAGAGGCACATGTGGTGGCTGCCCTTTCCCGACGTTCCCAGGGCCACTCTATACCAGTGACTTGTACAGGGAGTCCTCAGAACAAAAGGACTTCCAGGTAACAGGATTGGAGCCAGGGCACCGCTGATAGGATCAGAAGCCTCAAGTGAACGGTGGCCCAGGAGGAAGCCAGGGCCACAGAGAAGTGCTCACCACCCACACTGCTTTTGGCAGTGGCACTGTTTTGCCGAGCATAGGCGCTGTGGAGGCCGGCCATGCTCCCCCGCCCCTCCCCACCCTGGCCTCCCCCTCTCTGGTCCCAAGACCAGAGAGGGAGGCAGCCCTGCTGGCAGCTGGACCAGGCGCCGTGGCCACCTCACAGGGTATAGCCACAGGCTGCAGACTTCTGTGGTTGCTGTCGGTGCTGAAGCCAAGAGGTCAGAGTGGAGGTTTGTGTCCGTGGCCTGGGATGCAGCGGGGACACCGGGGGATTCGCCACCATCTCTAGCCCAGGTGTGGGTGAGTGGTTCACCGGCACAGCCCGCAGCCCTGGTCTGGCTGGGCCCCTCGGGGTCCTGGGACTCCAGCGCAGGGCGGGCACTGAGACGGAAGCAACTTAGTGCAAGGGGAGGGGCCGCAAGCCTGTGAGTGCTGGGCCGGGAGGGAGGCTGGAGGGCAGGCACGCCCTTTGGAAGTTTATGAGGAGCCCCACGGGGTCAGTCTCTGGCCCTCACTCAGCTCTCTGGGCACCCTTCCTGCAGAGGGCTGCTAACGTGAGCGCGAGAGTGAGATAGCCCAGGTTCAAATCCAGACCCCTGTGTGACTTTGCACATTTACCTCTGCTCTCTGTGCCTCAGTTTCCCACCCTATAAAATGGGAGTGGTGATAGTGGGACCTATTTCTTAAGGCTGTTACGAAGATCGGATAAGATGGTAAATGCAGCCGCATAGCTCTGGGCATCTCCACTGCCCCTGCTACTCCCTGAACAAGGGACCCACCTTCAGAGGGTGCCTGATCAGCGCTGGAAGGAAAATTAGGAGACTCCTTAGGTTATCTGCCTGATTCACAGGTGCAGCTGCAAAGGAGATGATCTAGGTTATAGCCTCAGACTTCAAATCAGACAGACCGGGGTTGGAACCCTGTGTCTGCAAACTTTTCAGCTGGAAGCCTCAGACAAGTTCTTGACCCTCTGACCCCCATTTTTTCATATGTGAAGTGGAGAAAATTATAGGGTCTACTCCATGGGATACTTGCGAGGATGAAATCATGCCTCACACGTAAAAGTTTATCCTGTGCTTCATACTTAAATCGGGAGCCACTATCACCACCACCATCATCACTATTGTTACTATTACTGTTGTTGTCATTGTTGTTGATGATGATGTTTTGAGGAAAGGGAGACTCGGAGAGGGAAAGGGACCTGCCAGCAGTCACACAGCAAGTCAGAGGGCAAGACAGGGTCCAGCCCCGACCTCCTAACCCCCAGTCCCTGTTCTTTCTGCTTCCCTCACCATCTCATTGAACCTCATTGGTCTTCGCCGCCTCTCAGCACATCCTGCCTAGAGCTTGGTTTCCGCTTGCAAGAGGTCACCCTAAAGCATATAAGACCTATCTTTTACTGACCTCATTGCTTCTGGGCACAGTTTGGGGGCACCACCCAAGGGAAGCTGGCATCCCCCAAGATGCTGGGCCAGCAGAGAGCTGGGGCAGGCTATCTTCTCCCCGTGATTTCCTCAGTGCCCCTCCAAAAGCCCACAGCTTCCCGCTGTGCCCAGGGATCCTTGGCCAGGGAGGCCACTGAGGGGGGCAGGATACAGCCTTTGAGGGCAGAACTTGTTTTCCAAGAGGCTCCTTAGGAAGGGAAGGATTGGGACCTCAACTTCCACCAAGGTTTCCTTGGATGTTGAGGACAGATCTGGGGTCACCCTCAGGGGTCTCCTGGTTCCTTAGCTGATCTGGGGCACCTCTGAAGGCTTCCCTCTGTCTCTCCACCTTCTAGCCATCTGAGCTTGGGCCTTCCCTGGCAGGGAGGGACGGAGACACAAGAGGAGGCTGAGGAGGGAGAGGAGAGAGAGGACGGAGTTTGCTTTAAGGAGAAAGAAGAGTTATGTACTTGTTTTAATAATATAAATATTACATGAGCAATGATAATTATTATGATTCCCATTTATTGAACACTTACTATGCACCAGGCACTGTGCTAAGAACTTTATATATGTTATTTCAATTAATCTTGACCATAGCCTAATCAGGTAGAAAATATCATGATACCCATTTTACAGATGAGTAAACTAGAAGAGACTTATTTATATACCATGTGGTAACTACAGATGCCAAGCAGATGAAATAAAGAAGGATAGATTCTGAGTGAGATAATAGGGAGTGCTGGGGACTGTGGCAAATTGGAGAGAGCCATTCAGTTGTTTTTTTGTGGAGGCATGATACACATACATTAAAGCATGTACACAGCACTGATCTCAAATGTACCATCTGATGATTTTTACACATATTTACACCACCCAGATCAAAATACATGTAGAATATTTCTAGTACCCCGAACATTCCTTCTGAGGCATACAAATTTAATTTTTTTTTTAATTCTGCAAAACGATCACAGCCAAGAGGCACCTAAGGAAGCATGATGACTAAATATAATCTGGGATCCTGGATGGGATCCTGGAAGAGAAAAAGGACTTTAGGTAAAAACTAAAGAAATGTGACTCAAGTATGGACTTGAGTTAATATTAGCATATCAGTATTGATTCATTAATTGTGAAAAATGCACCATAGTAATGTAAGCTGTTGATAATAAAGGGAACTGGACGTGTGGTAGGTGGGAACTCTCTGTACTATTCTTAGCAAATTTTTTGTAAATCTGAAACTGTTCTAAAACAAAAAGTCTATTAAAAAAAAAAAAAGCACTCTTCAGATATTTAAGCAAAATATATCCATGGGCAGGGTCTGGCCTTTGAGCTGCCGGTTTCTGACCTCCAGTGGTCTAATGCCCTTATTTTACAGATGAGGAAACTGAGTCCCCCAAAGGGGAAGGCACTCGTCAGGGCCCCAGAGTAGGTCAGTGGCAGAGCCAGGACTGAAAGGCTGGTCAGTGCTCAGCTGTAAAGGTTGGGGTTTGGGGCGTGGGTTCAGGGCTGCCAGGGTCTCCCTGAATCCTGAGTGCCTTGCTGAGGACTCGCCCTACAGGAAGCTGCCAGGTGCCACCGGCTTCCCTCTACTGCTTCCCCCTGAGCTCTCCAGGGCTGTCAGTTGGCAACCAGTTCTCCCACTGGCCTCAGCCCCAAAGGGAGTGGTCATGGGCAGTTCCTGTTCTGGGAGCAGGGTGTCGCCTTCCCACTCCCCCCTCCCCAGCCTCGATACACCTGATACATGTCCCCATGGCCAGCACGGGGTCTGAGTTGAGCGTTGGATGGATGGGGAGTGAAGAAATGAAGGGGGGAAGAAATGAATGGAAAGCGTGGATGGTTGGGAGAGAGTGGGGGGAATAAAGGGTGCCAGGAGTGCAGACTCTGCAGCCAGATGGCCTGGGCCTGCCACCTCCAGCCACAGCACCTTGGACAAGTCAACCTCTCTATGCCTCAAATTCCTCATCTGAAAGTGGAGATGATGGTAGCTCCTGTGCCTTACAGGAGTGTGGAGAGGATTAAAGGAGCTGATTGACACGAGGGAGGGAAGTTATAAATATAGGCCAGGAGGGAAGGAGAAATGGGGGAGGGGTGATGATTTCGTTTTCATATTGGGACATGGAAACCTGGATGAAGCCACAGGACTGGCCACTGACCCAGAAAAGGGGTTGGGTAGCTTCACACAGTGGTTAGAGCACAGATTCGGGAGCCAGGCTGCCAGGAATCAAATTCCAAGGCCACCACTTACTAGCCACGTGGCCTTGGGCAAGTGAGTTAACCTCTGTGTGCGCCAGTGTCTTCTCTGTAAAATAGATGTGATAACAGCAGCACTCGCTTCACGAGGTTGTTATGAGAATTAAGTGGTTGTTTGGTATGTGTGTAGCCCGTGGGACTATACCTGGTATGTTTAAAACAACCTCTGGCATATAACAAGTATTTGTTAAATACCTGGGAGAGGTTTTGTACCAGAAACCCACTCCTCTCTCTGGAAGGCACTGACTCTTGCCAGAGATCGAGGTCCAGGCGTTATAAATTCTCTTACCTCCTGAACCCAGGCAGGAAACTGCCCTTCACGAAGCCAGATGGGGTGAAGGCCGAACTGCTGACCAGTTGCCCATCTATATGGCCTCACCTACTCCAGCCAACCCCGGGGTGAGCAGCATTTCTCATATTTTAAGAGAAGCCAGAAATCTGGATTCTGCACAATTCCCCAATTTTTAAACATTGGCTCTTAGTTCAACTTTATTTTAAGCTCTGAGTAAAACAAACAAATTTATTTTAAGCTGGCTGCTCTCCCAAACAGTTGATTTGCAGCTTCCACCCCAGTCTAGCCCTGCCAGTTTGCTTTCTTGTATTATTTTTTTCCTGCATTTTAGAGAAAAGGAAACTGAGGCACAGAGAGAAATGCTTGGACCTGTGTGTCTGACTTTTTATTGGAGGCAAGAAGCAATCTCCTAGTTTCCCTCTCCCGGCTGCAAGCGACACGGGGTCCCCGGGGAATCCACCAGGCTTTGCAGCAGGTGAGGGAGGGAGACTTGAGGGGGAATTTTCCCCTCCGCCTGGGTTCTTCCAGTAGCGTATTTGAAATACGATGTTTGCTGACCAGATGCCATCTGCGCCATGCGTCAGGGTTGCAGCTGATATGAAGCAGAGTTTCCCCACTTCCAAAGCCTTAACAAAGATTAGGGATGCTGGGACCCCCAGCGTCACTTCCAGCACTGGCGCAGCAGATGGGAGGCCACGATTCCAAGGGGTTCCTGACCCTCAGTCTGTGGGAAAGAGCTAGCAATAAACTCTATGTAGAGGAAGTCGCCTAAGTGAGAACTAAAGGGGTTGAGGAATGAGGGGAGGCATGTTCTGGAGGGATTTTTTTGTTGTTTTTTTTTTTTTTTTTGCAAGAGGGTTAATTTACAGACCTGTCCTACTCTGAACGTGAGTTGTTTTTTCTTTTCTGTTGAAAAACTGCTCTTTGGTTCCCATTTACTTAACCTGCCTGTGCCTCCGTTTCCTCATCTGTAAAATGGGGATAAACATTGTACTAACCTCCTGCAGCTTACGACGAGGATGCAGTAAGACAGCGTGTGCCGAGGATTAAGCAATAAAAACCAGTGTGGTTGTCATTGTCGGCTGCAGCCCGCCTCCCTGTCTGCACAGGTGGGGACTTGAGGAGCTGTGGCTCTTGGCCTTTCTTCCCCCTGACTCTCTACGTGTTTGTGATCTTAGCTTTGTCTGGAGACCTACCAGCTGTGGAGTGCCTCTCATAGGTCAGCTTCTATGCTAGACCCTCCCACCCATTTTCTCTTCCTTAACCCTCAGAGCAACACTGGGAAGCCAACACCATCATCAGCTTTGCAGATGAAGAACCTGAGGCTTTCAGAGGAAACATGACTTATCCAAGGTCACACCCACAGGGGGACCTGACCTTGAGCACCCCCTGTGACCTTCCTGAGCCTCTAGCTTCCTCATCTGTAAAAGGAGGTTCAGGACACCCACCCCAGGGCTGCTCTGAGGACCTATGAGGTAATGACTTGGAAAGCGCACTGTCAGCTGCAAATCCCAGCCAAATGGGCAGCACTGATGTGAGTCCTGCAGAGGCCTGATCCCTTTCGGGGTTCAGTGCGCTTTGGCAGCAAGAGCTACAGAGCAAAGTTATTTCAAGTGTCTTTTTCTTGGGTGGGTTCCAAAATGCATCTCCTCTCTCCATCTAACAAGTGCAAAGCTGGCTTCGGCAGGGCCTATGCCTAACGCAGGTAACCTCCGGTGCAATGACCTGGGAGGCGGAAGGAGGTGGGCATGGGGGCCGCAGGGGAGACAGGGTCATGCGGAAGGCCTCAGGCTATGGAGTCCGATAGACATGAGATGAAATCCCCGCTCTTCCACTTCCTAGCTGGGTGACCTTGAACCTGCTATTCAACCTCTCTGAGCCGCACACAGAGTATTGTTATGACGGGGGGTCGGGGTGGGGTGGTGCTGAGCACGGCTGCTGCGAAGCATGAGGATCCACAGACATCCAGCGAGACAAGTGCCAGGTCCCAGGCTGGGGCAGCGGACCTTGCAGAGGGCGGGGGGCTAGAGAGAAACCAGCCCCAGGGCCGGGGGAGAAGGGTTCCTGCTGAACCTGGGAAGGGAACACGGGTCAAGCAGGATTTAGCAGGACACACACCGGGAAGGCACGCCAGCCAAGTAGGTCCTAGCGGCGCATGTACACTGGCCCATGAGGAGCTGGAGGGCAGGCACCGTGTACTCTTCGTCCCTGTGGCCTGGCTCCCGACCAGTGCACGGACTAGATTTTAAAAACTGAATTTAGCATCCACGTTCCTTTCTGCCTCAAATCCTCCTTGTCCTTCAGTCTCCAACCCCACCACCCGCCTCTGTGAAGTATAGAAGAACACAGGCTCCGGTATCGGACAGATTGGGATTCAAATCCAAACTTTGCCCTTTCTGGCTGAGTAGCCTTGGGCAAATCACCTCCCCTTTCTGACCCTCAGTTTCGTCTTCTGTCAGTGAGCTAACACTGCCCCTCCCCCCAGCAGAGTTACTGTAGGAGAGGATGTAGATGAAAGCACCTCGCATGGGCCCTGACACAGAGCAGGCATTCCAACAGTGGCACTGCTGCCGTTCCTTCCAAGTGTAGCCCGGGGCCACCTCTGGCTCCTCTGTTCTCCCCAAGGCAGACTGAACTCCCCAAGGAGTTCACGATTTGTCTTTACATCTCAGATGACAGGAGACAAGCACCTAGGCTGTATACCTCAGTGAAGAGTAAGTGTCACCCCCATTCCCACAGTCTCTTTACATGATTTCCACACTGCTCCTATGTTGATTGGACATGGTGGGCTTAGTAACATCCATAAAACACCTCGCAAATGAGCATCAGAAGGCAGATCGCTGGGATGAAGGGATAAACCACCCTCAGGGACTAAAACGCCATCCTCTAGCTGTGAGAATGTACAGGTTCATTAGTGTCTCTGAAAGTTCTCATGTTGAAAGCTCATGAATGAAGGGCTTTCTGGCCCCAGATCCCATGTCTTATTCCCGAGGATCGCCTGGAAACCCTGTGCCGTTGCTCAGCTGACTATTTATGGGTGCCTGTCTGGGACCTCCTGGTCACGCTGCGTTCCTGAAAGGGGGCCCTGGCTCTGATCCCTGCGGCAGGAATCCCACTAAGGTGGGGCTGGTGGGATCTGGGCCCGTAGAAGGGTCCCCTGCCCATCTGGGATGTGTGTGCCCTTGAAGCCTGAAGCCTGTCTGTGCCTGGCTCACACCCACTTACCCTACATGCAGTGCAGGCCCTGTTCTGGGAGCCTCCTCCTCAGAACTGGAAACGGGGTTCCCCCTGCTATTAGCTGGGAAATCCTGCTTTAACACCCAGCCCTGTCGCAGCATCTCCACGGCCCTCGGCAAGGGCCTCGGAGAGATTATCTGCAGCAGCGTGGTCTCACTGCCACCCCCTGAGCCCCTGGTGACGTGGTACCTACAAGTCATGCGGTTTGGTCCAACATAATCACAACCTAAAGGAACAGTCCCTAGCCCACTCTTGGCCCCTCCGGCCCATCTCTTCTTCCGTGTTACTTAGGATTTCTCTCCACTCACCTCCCACGGGCACGGAGGGGTTCACCGCCGGTGCAAGACCGGGCGTCTGAGCTTAAAGCTGGCCCCCAGCCCCCTTACCGCCTGCTCCAGTGCTGGCTCCCACACCCGGCCTCTCCCTCTGGGCCCCTGAGCTAATTACGGGCTTACCTCAATGATTCTACGGAAAAGCTAACTAAATCAGGGTCGGCCATCAATTTTCCGGCTAAGGACAGGCAGCCCGACCCCTCCTTCTCCGTTCCAGGATTCTGAAGTCCTGGCTGCAGCTTCGCTTGAGTCTGAGAACAGAGTTTATCTCTTAGGGCTGATGTGAGGAACAGCAGCAAGACGGGACATTTCCCTCGCTGCCCCTCTGCCCCGTGTCGGGGTGACCATGTGGGAGCAGGTAGGGGGCTTGAAGGACTGGGGTGCAGCCAGATGTGAGCCGCTCGGGGAAGGTGTGTGAGGAGATGAAGCAGGTGACAACCTCTCACATGCAACATATAAAGCAGCCAGCGTGGCGCAGGGGCTGAGCCAATGTTTGTTGAATGAAGGAGTGACTACAAAGCGCCTGGCCCAGTGCCGCTTACAGAGTAAAACACTGAACGATGTTCATTCTCTTGTCCTTCCTGGAATTCCCATTTGTAACTATAAATATTCATAGGACAAGGTGGCTAAGTTCCTAAAACCTTTATGTGAATACGTTTATTGCACATGTTTCCCCTTTGAAATGTGAGGGCAAGAAAGGTCAGGGATGGCTGGGGGCAGTGGGGGTGGGAACTGAGGGCTCTGCTGCCACCGCCTGGCTTCCTTTATCTGGGACTCAGCATCCCCTCTGTAAGGAGGGGTGCCTTGATACGAGTCCCACCTGTGATTTTCAGCCCCTCCCTGCTTTGTCCCCTCATTCGCCGTGGCCTCCTAACCTCCTCGCTGGGGCTGATGTCCGCAGCCAGCACGTGGCCGTCGTTATTTGTTTACTCAGTGCCCACTTGATTGCAGGCAATGAGTGACATGCCTTAACTAATTAAGGAGACCCCGAAGGCAGGGAACACATGGGGGCTGAGGACCCACTCTGTGTGCCAGGTTCAGCAGAGCACTCAGGACACAGGCTGTGGAGTCTGATTTGAATCCCAGCTAGCTGTGTGACCTTCGGCAAGTCACCTAACCTTTCTGTGCCTCAGTTTTCTCCTCTGCAAAATGGGCGTGATAGTAATAGTATCTCTCTCATAAGGTGGTTGTAAGAATTAAGTGAGTTCATACGTGCCAAGTACTCAGAACAGGGCCTAGAATGTAGTTGGCGCTCCCTAAGCATTAACCATTACTCGTATTTCAGAACTAGGAGCTCACTGATTCCTCACCAAAGCCTGGCCTGTACGACGGCTCCCGTTTTACAGATGAGGTTTGGGGAGCAGGAACCACTTGGCCCCGGTTACCCAGAATGAAATTGCGGCTCCACTGCTCTCTCTCAAAGAGGAGGGTCTGGCAGTGCCTGTCAGGACAAGCAGGGCTGGGGCGGCACAGAGGTGGCGAGAGAAGAGCTGGGCCTCCCTCAGAGGCGCGAGCTGAGTCCGGAGGTGGCTATAAATACAAGAGGCGAGGGGCTTTCTAACTAGGCCAGGAATGTGTGTTAATCATTGAGGTCAGCCGGGCCGCGGCAGCTCTTGGCTGGAAAAGGGTGTATCCAGGAGCGCGCTCTCCCAGAGAAAGGAGCTGGGGGGGGGGGGGGGGCGGCGACAGGCAATGCCCAGCGGGGGGCACGCTGGCACCCGGGCTTTGTCATGGGGCAGGGGCCGACCCCCAGGAAGGCCTCTCCTGCCCCTTGTGAACCTTGCGAAACCCTCCTGTAACCCAGATCAGATCAGCCGCCTCAAACCCACCGGCCGGCCAAGGCCACAGCTGTGGTTCGCAAAGGGCAGACCCGGGCCGCATTCTGGAGAGTGAGCACTTATTTTAATGTGTTTGGGGGGAAAACACAACTGGCAAAGCAAAGCCATGATCTCGTGGCTGTGAATGCTTAAGATAATATACTAAGAAGGTATATACGTTTTTTAAAAGGGAGTTGAGTGAAAGAAGGATGTGAAGTGTGTGCTATACCTGTGGAGGCGGCAAGCATCATTCCTGAGGTGTAGGGGCTTCTGGTCCCCAGGCGAGCTGCCAGCCCCCTTGCCGTGGGGTCCCAGTGGCCTCTGCCACTCCCAGCCCACAGCCCAGCCCCGCCCTCCCCAAACAGGCCAGGCACTGGCACCCCACCCCACCTCCACTCTCTCTGTGCCTGTCCCCCTTTCCTGGCAAGGACCAGGAGAAATGAGGCCCTCGCTGGGACCTCCTCCGGGCTGCCCTAGGCCCTTGTCCATCCACGGCCACTCCCTGCCTACATGAGAGTCACCATAGCTGGGACCATGGCTCCCTTGGTGATGGGGAAAGCGAGCTCTGGGTGTTTCTGTCCTCCTGCTATGCCCAGGAGGCAGACACCCGGTCACATTCTGGAGCCGTCACTGCCTGGTGCCAGTCCGTGCACGTGCACTGTCACCCTCGGGGCTCCGTCCCCTCCCTCATCTGTCAGATGGGGTCACCAACTTTCCTAACCTGGGGTTGGTGGGGGGGGGGGACGGTGCACGGAGTCAACGTGCTTACTCCACCTGAAGGCCCACGTCAGCGCTCCACAAACATTGTCCTGATTATTCGCATCATCAGCACAATTGTCATCATCAGGGGCCGATGGACGTTCAGTAAGTGAGTCCACGGGGGTGCAGGGTGGAGGGGAAGGGAATAGGGCATCTTTGCATTTAGGGTCAGGAGAAAGTTCGCAGTGCCTACTGGCTCCGCCCCTCTCACTTTGAATACGGGGCAGCTGAGGCCGGCGCTGCAGCCCTGGAACCAAGGCCCAATCTCCTGATGCCCCACCGCCATCTCCCTCCCCAGGCTGGGGGAGGAGGTGACTGAGGCCCCACTCACCTGCCCAGTGAGGCACAGCAGGCCTCCCAAGCTTCCCAGCGAGCCTGGGGAGGAATTCCAGGGGCTGCAGCAGCGGAATTCTCACTTCACCCAGGCAGTGAATCGAAAGCCTCATTCTTTGTAGATTCCTCCCATAGGTGGGAGCAGATGTGACCTTTGTCATTTGTTATTTTTAGCAGAGCAGGCGAAGAATGATAAAAACCTGTACGGAGCTGACTATAAATAACATGCCTGTGGCGTTTTTTTTCTTTAACACATCTAAAAATTGTAGCTCTCAACAAGCATTGCCCTTCAGAGCAGAATAACAGCATTAGCACGGCGCTGTACAAATAGAGTCAACCTCACCCCAGCTATTAATGGGGATCACCGTGCCAGTCCCCAGGGCAGACAGTTTTCTCATCCCCATCCTGCAGGTGAGGAAACAAGGATGAGCTCGGCTGGTAGAGCTGTTGGCACGGTGCCTGACCCATGGCAAGAGCCCGATTTATATCACCATCCTTACCGAGGAGTCTCTGAAAGGCCGAGAAGCTTGTTCGGTGTTACAGGGGAAAGGCCCAGGGCCGGGACCTCCTCGGGGCCACCTGTCTCCAAACGCAGTGGTTCACTGGCTGCTGATGGGCCTTATGGGGCTGGAGGAAGAAGAGGTGGGCATGGAAAGGTCAGAGGAGTGGGTGCCAGGCATCGTGGAACTTCAGGATGAGAGTGTGAGCGAGAAGGTTGTGGCTGGGATACTGGAGGCTGAGAGGAGGGCTGACAAGGGTTCAGAAAAGGGAGCGAGGGAGAGAGAAGATAACTGGCCACCAGGCTTCTAGGGCTGTGCCTCGCCAGGCTCACCTCATCTGACTCCGAAATCCCTCTGGGCAGAGCAGCTATCCTCAGCCAGCCCCGTGGCAGAGAATAAGAGAGACCCAAGGGCAGGTTACCAACGCTGGGGTGGGTGAGGGTGGCCAGGTGTGGAGGAGCAGGTGGAGAGAAACCAGGGCAGAAGAGGTCCCGAGACCCGGAAGGCAACAGACTCCAGGCAGCAGGTTTGCGCTCCTGACCAGGGCTCGGTGGTGTGCTGGGGAACGTTCTAGACCGGCTCGTAGGGAGGTGAGGGCCCTGATACGTAGCGTTTGCCGGTGTCTGTGGTGTAAGTGCTCCCACCCTGGCAGGTCGCAAGCTACCAACGTGAGATGGCCATAGACATGATCAGTTCTCACGAGCCACTCGGAGTGACTCCAGAGCACCCCAGGCAAGACTGCCGCTGCGCCAGCCACACAGGGAAGGATACTTATGTCCCAGTTGCTTCAAGGAAAGAGAGGAGGGCCTTGTGTGCCGTTTTAAACTACCATTAACTGTGGACAGGTGAAGCATTTTACATGCAGTATCTCAGTTAATTCAAAGCACAATCCTCTGAGCTAGACATTATGTCTATCGTGCTGTTGAAGAAACTGAGGCTCAGAGAGGTGAAGTGACTTGCCCAAGGTCACACAGCCAGTGAGTTATGGAGCCTGGATTTGAACCCAGGAGTGTGTGTGTTCAGAGCCCACACCCCAGCCACACACACCCCCAGCCTCCAGCCAGGTAGTTCTAGGACCTGAGTTGGGGCTGGATTTTCAGGCAGGAGTTCATGGGATCCCTCTGTGGGGCTGGCGGCCGAGAGTCCTGACCAAGGCCCAGAGGAGATGCTTACCTCCCTTGGGGGAGGTTCTGAGGGGTCTGAGACACCCCCACATGGGTGGGGCACTCACTACCTAGCCCTCACCCAGGGCAGAGGCACCACTCAGCACCCCCAGGGCTCCTCAGACCCTCCCTCCCTCCCTCGCTTCTTTGCAGTTGAGTGTCCTGCCCCAGGAGGCAGTCCCCACACTGCCAGGCATGTAGTACGTGCTCAATTCACACTGAAGAAGTGAACCAATGGTATCTTCTGATTCTCTCTCGTTTTGTTTGAAATCAAAGACCAGATTTCCTATGGCTTCAAAGTGTTATCACCTTGCAGAAGAGGGACGGAGAAGCAAGCCAGACTTTGCTGAGCACCTACTATGTGTCACATGCCTATGTTACTCATTCATGCCTCCCAACACTCTCACAACTGCAGGTATTATTTCCATTTCACAGATGTAGAAACTGAGGTTCAAATTGGCCAAATGACTAGCTCAGTAGTAAGTGGCAGAGCTGGGGTTCAATCCCATATCTTTGATCCCCAAGCCCCTGCTCTACTCCTCTGCTGTGCCGAGTCCCCCAGAAAGAAACAGCACCTTTTATCCAGGAAGCTACTTACAGTTTGTCAAGACTTGTCCATTTCCTTCTTGTATTTTGTCATTGCAGATTGACCCATGGCGGTGACAGGGCAGGAAAGCTGAGGGAGAGGAAGGTGGGCTCACGAGAGAAGGATGCCCCCTGCCCCACAGCATTTGGTCCCACCCCGGCCGACTCCTGGTCCAGGACTCACCCCACCTCCCAGGGCAGCCTGTCAGTGGTCTTGTAGTGAGAGTGTTGGCCCAGCCTTGAGGGCAGTCCCATGCACAGAGGACCCCACTGATGCAGGGTCTCCTTAGAAGGTGGCCCTGGCCCCTGTGTAGGTGCTTGCTTTTGGAGCCGTATCTGATGAAGAGGGGTGCTGAACAGGTAGCCCCACGAGGTGACAGGAGAGTTTTCTTATAGGGTTAAAGGTCTGCCCTGGAGCCAGCACTTGCCTCCCAGCCCTGGCTTAGCTGTGGCGTGTCCAAGGCAGATGGCTGCCTGACTAGGCCTCAGGCTCCCCATCTGTAAAACGGAAGGGTAGGCTGACAGAGGGGCATGGCAGCGTCTCCCAGCCCCGACGGGCCCCGATTCCACATAAACCAGCTCCACAGGCAGATCCCAAAGGGAATTCCCTCTGGGGAGAAAAGTGGGATGCCTTTGTGGGGACGACTTTGGAGGCCATCAGCATTGCCCACTGCCCACCTCCCTCTTCAGCCAGCTCTGACTCCACATCTCACTTCTACCCTGCTTCCGTAGGCCACTTGCTGGACACCCTAGTGGGACCCAAGCATTCCCCAGACCTCTGGCAGGGTAGGAAGGAGATATCTGAGTTCAAATCCCAACTCCACTTACTGAACAACCTTGGCCAAGGTCCCTGACCTCTCTGTGCCTCAGTTTTATCATCTATAAAATGGGGATGATAGTCAGAACTACCTTAAGGGGTGAGAATTGAATGAGCCAAAACACGAAAAGTTCTTAGAACAAACGTACCTGGCATGTAATAATTGTTCGGCCAATACCACCTCTCAGTACTACTATTTAGGATTCATAGTAATACCATCTATTCTGCCCAGCAGGGCAACCATCAAGGCCCTGGAGGGAGCACTGGATTGAGAGTCCTGAGCCCACAGCTCTCATCTCAAGTCACCCACGACCCTGGGGACAAGGGCCCCCTTCCCCTCTCCTGGCCTGTTTCTCCTTCTGTCAGGTGGCTCCCCTCAGCTCTCAGCACATCTGGGAGTCTGTATGTGTCTATTGGATGTGCTTTTCCTCCCAGCCGAGGCTGACGTGTCCCTGGCCCAGAGTCTGCCCCAATCCCGGTTAGTAGAATGGGCACGTTCCTTGGGGAAGGTGGGTGTTACGTGGTGCGGCTGTCCCACGGCACTGTGGAATTCTGTCCTGCGGCAGGCCCTTGCCACGGGCCTTATGTTCCTCATCCTGTTTAATCCTTCACACCCTTCTAAGGTTCCTCCTATTCCCAGGATAAGGACAGGACTCTGTAACTGGTCCACAGGCCCCTGCCCGCTCCTGCCCCTTGCCCACTCTCCCTGTCTAAGTCATCCGGGCCTCCTTTCCACCCCCTGAGAAAGGCTATGCCCTTTCCGGCCTCAGGCCCTTTGTCACCACCCCGTCCTTTTACCTAGTGAGCTCCTGCTCAGTCACCACCCCCTCGGGGAAACTTCCAGCTGCCCCCCTCACTCCCACGAGAGACATTTCTGCCTAACGTGCTCATGGCCTCCGCCCCTTTATCGCAGACCCCTTGGTAAATTTACATTCGTTTGTGCGCTCATTTCATTTCACAACTGTCTCTAAACCCTCCTGAGAGCGGATACCGTGAGCCCTTCTGCTCACCGCCGTATTCTCAGCACCTAGCAAGGAGCCTGACGAGTAGTGGACATCAGTGGATGTTGCTGAGCAAGTGAGCCGCCAGAGAGGCAGGAAGCAGATGGTGCCGTGCCTGTTTTACAGATGAGGAGCCTGAGGCCAGAGAGATGCAGAGATTTGCCCGAAGTCACACAGCCCATCAGGGTGGAGCAGGGTTTGAGCTAGTCCATCGGGCTCAAGCTCCCAAGCTTGGTGCACCCACCCCCACTTCCTTGCTACCTGTGGGTGCAAAGAGGGACTGAGACAGCTGAGCCCCTTCATGTCCCAGAGGCAGGGGTTTGAGTGACAGGTCAAGGGCTTCGGTTATGCTGAGAGCCCTGGCTGCTTGGAAACCTCAGAAGGGGTGAACCCCCAAGCCTGCCGCCCCTCTGCAAGCCTTCCAGGAGACATCTGAGTTCTAACTCTGGCTCCAGCTGTTTGGTCCTGGGCTTGTCCCCTCCACTCTGCAGACCTCGGTCTCTTCATCAGTAAAACAGGAGTGATCTGCTCCACATAGCAGGTTCATTGTGTGTTAGCACCCAGGAAAACACTCAGCAGACAGTTGATATGGCCCCCGCAGCCTCCCTCCCGTTCTGATGAGCCGCAGACCACGGGCGTGGCCACGTTCATGCCTGAACTTCTTACTGATCACAACTCCAGTTGTGTCCGGCTCTCCTGCCAGTCAGCAGGCAGGCCTCTCAGCTTGTAGGATCTCAGTTGTCACCCCTCTGCCCTTGTCCTCCCTGGGAGGTCCTCTTTCCCTGCTGGGTCCCTACAGCCTCCTCAGTGGGAGGACGTCCGCAGAGATCACAGGCTTCAGGGCAGTGGGCGTTAGGTTTGAATGCTTAGTCCTGTGCCACCCAGCTCTGTGCCCTGAAGCAAGACGCTCACCCTCTCTGGGCTTGATCTTCTTCTTTAAACTGAGGGCTGAGAACACTCAATTCTCCTGGGGTGGTGATGACGAGTAAATGACATCTCTTGTGTTAAGTGTCTGGCACATAGTAGGCGCTCAGCAAATGACAGATTTTCTTCCCTCTTCTCCTGACAGTCCTGGATTCATCGTCCCCTCTCCCTCTGTTTCCTCCTTCCTCCTCCTTTTCTTCCTTCAGGGAGTCAGCCTTCTGGCAGGAGTGAAAACACATACATACACACAAATGTTAAATAGGGACCCCAGCACAGTACCTCACATTTAGTGAGGGCTGAATAAATATTTGATGACTGAATAATCCAAAGAAATGAATTACTGACGGTAAAATGTCAGGCTCTAGGTACCTTGGAGAGAGCATTTAGGGACGGGCTCCTCTCTGGTTGCTTAACTCACCTTGAGTCCAGCCCTGGGCTCAGGCATCCTGAGCCTGTTGAGACATCTCTGGACAGGGTTTCTGAGTGAAGTTGGGGGGGGTCTTCCTTTCCTCTTCCCAAGGTGGGCATACAGAGGAAGCCCCATTCATTGACAGGTTCAGGAAATAGCAACTCTTAAATCAGGACCTCCAAGCAAGCCCAAAGGATATTTCCAGAGCCATAGAGAGATGCAAATATCAGTTTAAAACCACCAGGGGAATTGCATTTTCATTCAACAAACCTGTATTCATCGGTTCAATCAATATTTATTAAGGCTCTGTGCCCAGTGCTGGGACACAACAGGCTAATGAGACTTGTTCCCTATCCCTAAGGATCCCCCCAGACTGATGGACAAGACAGATGTACATAAAAAATTTAATTGCAGCAAATCTTTTGAGGGGGAGTAGGGGAGGCAGGGATGATGGAGGGGAAATCAGGGAAGGCTTCCTGGAGGAAGGATTGTTGGAGGATGATAGAAGTTCTCCTGGCAGAGAAGTGGGGAAGCAAGCCATCCCTGGCAGTGTAGACGGTACACACAAATACACAGAAGCATGGAAATGCAAGGGTGTGTTTCAGAAGCAAGGAAGGCTTGATGTAGGGAAAGTGGACAGAGGATAAGGGGAGGGGTCTGGAACAGTCATCCAGGCCTCATGAGTCATGGTGAGGAATTTGGGTTTTATGCTGAAGGCACAGGGCAGCCAAAGAGGGGTTTAGAAGAATTAAGGAAGGTCCTTAGGGTGCAGGGGGTGGGTAAACGGGAGGAGGATGGCAGGCGGAGCAGCAGGGAGACCGAGGTGAGGAGGCAGGATGGACGGATGGGAGTGGGCAGTGTGTAAGTGCGTGTGCATTAACAAGGCGGCATTAACCTGAAGGGCTAGCCGCCCGTGGATGAGACCGTGTTTCTCGGGCCTGGAAAAGGCAGCCTCCCCCAGGGAGTCCTCCCAGAGTAGCTCTTGACTCACTAGGCTCTGTGTTCTGCCTGCTCCCTAATTGGCCCCTATTCCTGCCCTCGCAGAGAGGTGGCAAGTCGGCCATAGCCACATGCCTGCCCCGCCCCGCTGGAGGAGTGGGGTGGGCCCTCTGCGCTGAGGTTTTCTGATCTGTGGGAAATCGAGGTCCCGCGTGGCTCCCTGGACCCAGGCTTATGCCTGCCTCCGACAGTCCCTGGACTCAGCGTGGGGCCTCGCGCAGCCCTGGTTTTAGGCCCCGGTTCCCCTACTCTATGACCTTGGGCAACATCATTTCACCTCTCTGTACCTCAGTTTCCTCATCTGTAAAATGGTGGGGGGGAAGGGTAAAAATAGGACCTACCTCCCAGGATTTTGTGACGCTCACACCACATGAGACACACGGTAGGATGTCGATGTGAATGGCAGCTGGAGTTAGCCAGGGGTCAGGCCTGTACCCTCCTTCCTGAGGGAGCAAGACCCAGTGGGAGGAGCTGGGAATCGGGGACCTGGGTTCGAGTCTCAGCAGAGCTGTCTGGGCCTTCAGAGTCCTAGAGACCAGCCCTGCCTAGGCCCCACTGGTGGTATCTGAGAACCATTACAAGCCAGCGGGATGAGGGGCTGGGAGAGGCCCACTCCCCCAACCTTTCCCAGGGGCCTTCGGAAGAAGTTCACCCCTATGTTTTTTCTATGAATAACCACTGCCATTCTCCTCTAGCAAACCTGCCAAATAGGTATTATTGTCCCCACTTTGCAGATGAGAAAACTGGGACTCAGGGAGGTTGAGTCATTTGCCCAAAGTCACATAGCTGGTAAATGAAGGAGCCAGGATTTGAACCCAGGTTTGTCTGACCGCAAACCTGGGCTGTCTTGTCTCAGCCCAAGATCAGGTTGTCTTGAAGGACTTCTGGACTTCGGTGGGAGTGGGTATAGGACCCCAATGTGGTAGAGGAAAGACTTAGGACAAGCTGGGCCACATAGCCCCCTAGACATTCCGTGGCCCCTCGAGGTCATGGGCCTAGGAGAGCCTGAGTCATGGGCCTCAGAGTTGGGTGGCTTGAGGCAAGGACAGAGGGAAGAGCCTAAAGCTCGAGTGGGACAGATCTGGGCTCAAATCTCAGCTCTGGCCCTCGCTGGTCCTCACTGGCCCTGTAATTCCTAAGCAAGTTGTTCAAAATCTCCAGGCCTCAATTTTCTCCTGCAAAATGGGAAGAAGCCCGATCTCTCCGTGAGTGATTAGTGGAAGTCAGACAAGGCAGGGATGGGAGGGGCCTTTGGAAATAGCTTCTCATCCCCTGAGAGGCCCAGCCAGCAGCTCACTGTGACGGCAGCTGCCCCAGGACCCCCGGCCCGGCTCCAGAAGACCCTGAGCTGGGCAAGGTGAGGGCAGGTATAGCCTTCGTTCCTGCTTCCCCTCAAGGGGGAAAAGCCCCAGAGGGCCCGCATCTCCTAGAGAGGACACAGCTGGCCTCGGATCGCTTTCCATTCTGCCTGCCTCAGACCTGTCTGGACCTACCTCATCAGTCTCCCTTATGCAAAATGCCTCCATCAGCTGGGGCCAGGCTCCCCACCCTCATGCCTGGGTGGACTGACCCTCTCTACTCCCCCTCTCTCTCCGGCCCCAGGATCTGCCCCAAGGGGAGAAAACTGGGCAACTAAACACTGTTTGAAATATGACAGGACCGGCTCTCCCCTCACCCCTGCCCTATTTCTCATATCTTCCCCCAACCCTGACCCTCCAGCCATGTCCACCATAAGCCAGATCATGCTGGAGGCAGAAGCTGTGGGTAATCCTCCTGGCTGGCCTCCTGCCTCTCTCCCCCTCTTCCCTGTGAGGGACCCTGACCTGTCGTTTCCAACCTTCCCAGAGTTGCGACACTGGGCCATTGTTTGTCTGATTTCACAACACCTCTGCCTGTCCAGTACCTCCTGCCCCCAACATATCCTGGAAGGACAGGCCAGATGCCCCAGGTGTGTCTGCTGCAGGAAGGGGAGGCAAAGGGGGCAGGGCAGGGGACGAATGTCTGTGGCCAGATTCGACCCTCAAGGATGACCTTGGCAAGCCACTTACATTCTTTTCTTGAGGCCTCAGTTTGCTCCACTATAAAATGGGAGAACTGGATAAGAGTCTTTCTAGTTCTGGTATTTGAACTTAAAATCACATAGCAGCAGATTTCATTCAAGCCTTTATTGCGGCACCCACTACGTGCTGGGAGCTGGGAGCTGGGACTCTGGAGACAGAGTTGATGTGGTCACAGCCCAATGAGGGAGACAGATGTGAAACCATCACAATATGTTGTGATCAGAGCTGGGCCAGAGTTATGAACTAGTTCTGTTGCTGGAATCAGGAAGGACTGTCCAAGGAAGGGGCATTTGAGCTGGACTTTGAAGGATGAGTAGGAGTTCATAGGCCTAACATAAGAAAAAACTTCCAAACTCTGCTATTTAACGTTTGGACTGCCTCAAAAGTTAGGGAATATCCTGTACTTGGGGTATGGATGCAGAGGCTGAAGTACACAGGCCTGAAATGCCAAGAAGCTGGGAGCTTAGCCAGGTGCCGTGTTAGTCTTACATCCTGAGAACCAAAATCCATAAGCTCCTGAGAGTTTGGTGTCTGTTGGTGAAGGCCCAGCCCACCCCTCACAGGGGCTAGTGAGCAGGCAGGACTTAGAACTGCCAAGTGGATGAGTACTGGGGCCCCCAGGCGGCCTGTGCCATGCTGGCCTTCACATGTAGGGAGCCCTGGGCTTGGAGTCCTCAGGCTTGGGTCACAGGTTCAGTCTACCCCTTCCCAACCAAGGGACTTTGTGCTGGCCACCACACGCCTCTGAGCCACACGCAGATTCCTAATCTGTAACATGGGTGCTCACAGCAGCCATTCCAGCAGTACTTGTGAGAAGCAAGCGATTTACTGTTTTGCAGGTGGCCTTTGTGAACAAAAGTGTGCCGGACATGGACAGGATTGTCATTGCTGAGATGGTAGCTCATAACCGGCCCCTGGTGGGACTGTTTGTTTTGTAATCACAGGGAAAGGGTTTTGCCCCCATTAATGTCACGGTAATGACGGTGGGATTCCTGGCCCAGACAGTTGCTCCAACAGATGGGAGCTGGAGTGGTCCTTTCCCCTCTGCCGGTCTGTGCTCACCCTCACCCCAGTGTCTCCGACACTTTTACTTGGCCCCGTGTTGGAGGGCAGAGGCTGGCCTGGCCCCTCCTGAAGTAGAGTTTGTCTTAGAAGTCTGACTGGAGAGGGGCCAGTGGAGTCCCCCGTCTGCACCCCCAAGAAGGGGCCAAGGTGGGAGGTCCCTGTCGCAGGCTATCGGTAGAGGATGAAAGCCTCCCTAAGTGGTGTCCTGGGCTGCTCCCTCGGAACCCAGCCTGGTGCCTTCCCTGCCTGCCCTACTGGAGCCCAGGGCCACCCAGTGCCCAGCACCCTAAGCTTCTCAGCAGCCTCCCTGCATCTCACTCTGCCTGGCCCAGAGACAGAAGGGGACCCCTTAGTGGGGTTAGGGGGATGAAGGGCAAGGGGGTATCAGCGTGGCCTTGTTGACAGGGGCCCTGCCACTGGCGCTCCCGGCTCTATGCCTCCTGTGGCCCCTCTGCCCGGCCAGGTTCTGATTTTGGTGCAGTGCAGACTTTCAGCTTAACGAGACAAATTGATATTCTGTGCCAGCCCAGGGATGGAGTGGCAGCTTGGGACGCTCGCTTGGGCGGGCAGCTCAGAAGTGGTCAGGGGGTGGGGGCAGGGGAAGGAGGCAGCTCTAGTCTGGAACTCCCTCCTGGGGCACCCCCCAGCCCTCACACACCCCCTCCACACGGACAGGTGCCCCAAGATACTCCTGAAGGTCCTTCCACCTTCAGTGCCCTCCTGCCAAGCAGGGCAACCCTCCTGGAGGGGGCACGGCAGTGGAGGGGAGCCTCCTGAATCTGAGAGGAGCCCCTTCACCCACTGTGACCTCCTCCCCTTGTTCCTGGGGCTGTCCTCCCACCTGGCTGGATTTAAAGAGGCAGCAGGTCTGCCAGAGATGAGGCAGGAAGGAGCAGGCAGCTGGGTGGGGGAATCCCATTCCTGCAGACTCCTTGTTGGGGGTCCCTAGGGTCCTCTGGACATCACCAGCCCCCGGCAACTCACCACAGATGTCCCTGCAAATTCTGTAGATGTGCGAGGCATACGCAGTGGGCACCCGTGAGTAGAGAAATGGCCTCTTGAGGGGGTCCTCTGCAGACCTGCAACCCCCAGGCAGATGGGGCTGCACACAGTCCAACCCTGGGGCTGCAGGGGTTCAGGGGTTGTGCTTCCACGGCAGCAGGGAGTTCGCTGCAGGCTCTGCTCCGTCGATCCTGCAACCACAGTTGTGTTTAGACTGTGTTGAGTCCACTGCTCCTCATGTGACCTTTGCCCCCTAGGTCTGGGGGTGTCCTGATCAAAAAGAAGGGGCACCAGAGCCCCTGCCCAGCCGAATGGGTCCCCCAGAAAGTAAAGGAAGACTTAGGGCCATTTGAGCAAAATCCTCTTCTCTCTTTCACTGACCCCCACTCCACTACTCGAAGGACCCCCCCTCCCCTCCAGCGCAGCCCCAAGCCTACCCTCACCATGCCCTTGACATTCCCTCCTACTTCGGGGGAGCGGGCGTATTCCTGGGACTCCGCCAGCTTCAGTTCCTCATGATCCCACGGGAAGAATTAAAACCGCAAACAACACCGTGGTGGTTCGGTCCACGCCCCCACGCCCCCCACTCTCCTCCCCCAGTCCCCCCACCAGAATGAGGCCTCCCCGCGTCCCTCCCTCGTCCTCCTGCCCCCTCCCCCAGCCTCCAGCAGCGCAGCGGCCTCTGCCTCCCCGGAGACTGCATTTTGCCGGGCGAGATGCTCTCCTAGAAGCCGGCGCCGGCGCCTCCCCCCCCCGCCCCCCCCCTCCTCGGGCAGGATGGTACAGTCTGCAGAGGGACCCGGGCACACTGGCTGGGCTCAGCCGCGGCACCAGCTGCCGCACCGAGATTACGGGGCTGCCCGCCTGGAAACCGTGCCGGATTTGTGGCGATTTTCATAGCCAAGTAAGTACCGGCATCCCCCAGCATGAGAAATAAAAAATAAAAAGCGCCCCACTCCGCTCTCCCCTTCCTCCCTCACCCATTTTATTTTGTTTCATTTCATTTGGTTTTTTTCAGCGCTGATGGTGGTGGCGGCGGCGGCAGCGGGGGGTGGGGGGGGGCGGGGGGGGGGGAGCCGGGCTTGTTTATCTGACAGCAGCTGAGGCTGCATTGGGAGCCGCCGCTGAGGGAGGCACTAGTGTGAGGGTCCGTGTGTTGGGGGGAGGGCTGGGGCGCTGGGGACACGGGCAGGGGGGCCTCGGACAGGCGGATACCCGGGATCTCAGGCAGATTCCGGCAGCCTCTGGACAGCAAATGCCCCTAATGGATGTTACGCAAGGGCCGGCCAGCCGACAGTGTGGGGCAAGGTTCTTTTCCCTCTGAGCTGCGTCCCAGGGAAACAGAGGACCAGAGGGTGCCCCCTGCCCACTGCGGCCAGAGTCCCAGGAAAAAGGCAGAGGGATGCCCCCGTGGAGGGTCCCCTTGGTGGGGTGGGCTGCTGTGTGCCCCGGGCCACCAGGTCAGGCCAGCCAGGGTGTGTGGTGGCATGGACAAGTCCCCCGGTCCCTGAGATGGCCAGGAGAGGGGCAGGAGTGGGGTGGCCGGGCCATTGTGTAGCGGTCATGCTGGGTGGTGGAGTTGGCACTTTCTCCCCAAAGCCCCGTTCCTCTGCCAGCCTCGGTGGCCTCTGGCTGAGCCCTAGGCACCTGGGGCTCCTCCCTGCTCCCTGGCAGGGTCAAGATTGGGAAATCCAGCAAGGGGCCTCTGCACTCCCCAAGGGTGGGCTGCTATGGGCAGCCACTCTTTCTAGCCAAGTGGCCGTTCCACACCACGGCTGTCCTCTGCTCACCCAGGTCACGTGGCAAGGGGTCTCTGTGGCTGGACTGCCTCAGTCAGGCAAGAGCCCCGGGGATCTGGGGGCCTCCACCCAGAGACCCAGCCTGGCTCGACCTTCAGAAGGGTAAGTGAGCAGCAGGCTGGACCAGCAGAGGGTCTTCGTGTGACTCTGAGCCCCCCTTGCCTGGCACAGAACGGGCTCCTTTCCTCACCTGCATTGCTCTCCAAATCACTGGGAGGAGGCAGAGCTGATGTTTGGGGCATTTCCAGGAGTGGCGGGCGCCCTCCGGAGAAATTCTGCTTTGACGTGTGCAATGCGAGGGGGCTTGGGGCACAGGCCTTGGGGGCCTCCGCCTGTTAACTTCATTGAAGGAGCAGTGGCAGGGAGGGGGCTGCAGCTCTGGGGGAACCCTGCTGGCAGGGTCCAGGAAAGAGGTTGATGGCCCATATTATTTAGCCACCTTTGTACCCCCAGTCCCATTCTCATCAAGGCATATATACATCCACAGATTTGCACAGGTGCGCATGTACAAATATAGTACACAGAGTAGTGCATCGTATTTGTTCAAATCACACACACACATACGGCGTGCCCATGCCCTCAGATACACCCAGCACGTGTGAATACAGCTCACATTCCTGAATACCACTGCTCACCTGCAAAATACAGCATATACACGAATGCAGCATGCGCGCGCACACGCACACACACACACACACTCACACTCATACCTGGGAGTGCAGCATGCCCGCACATGCATGTAGCACCAACACAGGAATGCAGTAGGCTGCCCGTGGGTGAATCGGCCTGCACACCGCGGTGCCCTGCAGCAGCCGCCAATGTGGCATGCGTCCATGTGAGGGCTGGCCCCTGTGAAAGTGACAGGCACACACATGTGGTGTCCTGAGTGCCATCTGCATGCCTGTCTGGGCATTGGCAGGCACACAGCCTGCTGGAATGTGCCCACAGGTGAATGTACGTTGCACAGGTACAAAGACAGCCCAGGCACACAGATGCAGCACCTCTGCAGGTGCTCTGCGCGCACACCTGCCCCTCAGCAGCTAGGCATCCTCCGTGGGAGCGAAGGTGCCTCTCTAGGCGCTGGGGAGAGGCTTGCGTCTCAGGAACTGCCTGTGGGGACAGAGGGACACCTGCTCCCACACAGGCCTAAGGGGAGGGCCAGGCTTCATTCCCAGGAAGCCACGATTGGGCTCAGCAAGACCATCTTGGGTTATTGATGTTCTGCAAAGAGGGCTGCCCGGAGTTGGAAAGGAAACAGAGGAGGGGGCGGGAGCTACTGCCCACCAGGGCAGACCAGCTACCGGTCTAGAGGCAGCTCCAGACCACCAGGAGCCTGGACTAGCCCCACCACCCCCTTCTCTGGCACCAGAAAACCGGCACATGGCTGTGGGGTCTCAGAAAGCTGGGGCCTGGGATGCCTCCAGCAGCCTCCAAAGTCCTCTTCAAACCGAAGGTCAGAAAAGCTGCCCGTGGCTGGTCCCTTCCCGCTGTTTTCCCACTACCCCCACCCCACTTCTCCCTGCCCAGCACAGGTGCGGGTCAAGGGGCAGGGGTAGATGATAATGAGCCCTCTAGCATTCGCTGAGCTGATGACTCTGCGTGCGTCGCTTCAGTGGGGCCTCTCATAGCCTCATTATTCTCATGCCCCAGATGCGGAAGCTGCGCAGAGAAGTGAAGACACTTACCCAAGGTCACACAGCTGGAACGTGTCAGAGATGGGTTGGAAGCCAGGCCGTCAGGCTCCCTGCCTGCCCTCCTGGACCCTCTCCTCCTTTCCCCTCCTGGGTGAGGCCAGCTCCAATTTGGGGTGCCAACTTCCTGAGCACCAGTAGGCCAAGAACTTAGGATTTGGGGGTGAGGCTCCAAGAAAGGGTCCAGAGGGTCTCCTGTGGGTGAAGGCGGAGCCCTCCACAGGCAGGCATGGCCTTGTCCTAGGCAGCCAGACAGTTCTGCCATCCCAGGACCCCATGGAATTGACAGCACCTAGAAAGCCAAGCAGACTGTTCGCTCTAAAGTTCCCTGGCCCAGACCCAATGAGAAGAGGGAAACTGAGGCCCAGCCAGGGGAAGGGACTTGTCCAAGGTCATACTGTACTCTAGGGAGAGTGGGGAGTCTTGCTAGCCCGTCTCAGGTCCCAGGCATGCAGCAGCAAAGGCCTGTTTGGGCCCCTGGTTTCCCCCAGATGTTTGAGTCCAAGTTAAAAGGATGCTTACGCCAGACCCAGGCTCTGCTCCTGGCCAGCTGTGTGACCTTGGGCAAGTCGCTTTGTCTCTCTGCTCCTCAGTGTCCTCGTGTGTGACCAGGGTAGACCTGTCCCTGCCCTGCCTTAGCCCACAGTGGCCGGGGCCCTGGACTCCTGTAGAGGACTGTGCACAGAGCTGTGACTGGCGTCAGGGCTGGGAGCCAGGGCAGCAGAGCACCTTGGTGCTGCGATGGGCCAAGGTCACGAGGGGGAGCAAGGATGGGAACTTCTAGGTCCGTGAGTCTCAAGCACGACTGCACTTAAGGAATCACCTGGTGGGGGCAGATTTCTGGGTCTCCCAGGAAGTCAGGAGGTCCTGGGGGCTGCCTTTTCACGGGAGCCCCAGGGTTCTCATCTCTATGGCTCTGTGCCGTGGGGGAGCCGAGGTGCATGAGAATGAGCTCGGGGAGCTGACAGGCTCTTGGAGCTGGGGGTGACCTGGGCATCATGCTGTTCCCCTGCCACTGCCACATCTGGGGAAACTGAGGGTGCCTGGCACGTTGGTGCCGGAGGGAGACTGAAACTCGGGTCTCCAGCCCTCCAGTCCCCCGTCCCACCCCCAGCCCCTGGCTTCAGCCTGCACAGTTAAATCAGGCCCTTCTGGGAGCAGGGCAACCTTCAAATCCAGTGTGGCTGCAATGAGGGCTCCAAAAAGAGTCACTGGACCGTGGCCTTGAGTCCTGGTGGTGCCTCTCCCCAGCCATCTGACAGTGGGGGACATGTAAACCTCATTCTGCCCTTCCCTAGAAGGGGGATAGATTTAGGGCAGAGCTGCTTAATTAAAATTAAGAAACAGCTGTCACATAGTAGTTGCATGGTCAAGGTTGGGGCCATGGGGGAGCCTGAGGTACAGACTATGACTCCTCTCAGCCTCCCTTAGCTCCCAAAGGGCTGCAGTGGAGGTGTCTGAGGTGCAGGATCTGGGTGCCACGTGCAGACACACGCTGTAGGGGGTGGACAGGTCCCTCCCCCAACCCTGCCTGGAGCACACAGTGCAATGTGGGAGGCAGGGGTGGGTGTCCTGCCTGGAATCTGGGCGCCCCCCAGCCCACCCTGCACTTTCCAAAGCCAGAACGTTGAACCTGCAGTAATTCATTTCTCCGTCCCCGTGGGAACCTCAAACAAATTATTTTGGGAGAATGTCCCCCTGGCTGGAGACAACTGGATGTCTGGCTTTACCCCTCATTAAGAGCTGGAAGTAGGTGGAGATGGCAAGGCCCTGGTGTTCCACATGGTTGGGTGGAGCCTCAGTTCACCCATCTGTAGAATGGATGACAATGGTACCCACTTCTCAGGCTGTGGCGAGGGGCAAGTGGAAGAGTGCTGGGCTCAGGGTGTGGCCCATATTTATGGCTTAGTGAATGGAAGGCGTCGAGATTGAGAATCAGAAGGTGTGAGCTTAAAACCTACCTCTGCTGCTTAAGAGTGCCCTTGTGTCAGCCCCTTTGCCTCTTCAAGCCGTGGTTTTGGATCTGTAAAATGGGACTGTGTTTCCCAGGCTGCCCACTACATAGGACTGCAGTATGACAACAATAAAAAATAAGTGATGCTTTCAGCATCTCTGGAGAACCTGCCATGTGCCAGGTGATGTGCTAAGGGCTTCACCCTGGTCTCCAGACGTTGGAATCATCATGCACAATCCAGGAAACCTCTGCAGGGTCAGATGCAGGGCGAGATGGCTGGGCCTGATGGGGCCAAGGGGAGGGACACCAAGGCTGGGGTTCCTGAGGCTGCAGAGGCCCCTGGGTATAGGGGAGACGGCCTTGGTCTGAGGGTCAGGTGACCTGGTTTCCAGGCCCACCTCAGGCACTGGCAGGTGACCTTGGGCAAATTGTGTCAGCGCCCTGGTCCCATGCTCTCCCCTTGAAGGAGGGGACAGTGATCCTGCCTGCTTCATGTCCTCAGTGGGAGCAGATTCTCCTGCCCTTAGGCCCTTAGGGTAAAGGGTCTGAGCCACTGCAAGTCAGAGGCATTAACAACTGCAGTAGTTACAGCTGCTGTGTGTGTTTCCTGTGGTCACCGTAACAAATGACCACAAACTGAGTGGCTTAAAACAGCTGAAATTTATTTTCTCACAGTTCCGGAGGCTGGGTTTCTGAATGCACGATGTTGGCAAGGCCAGTTCCCTCTGGGGGCCCTGAGGGAGACTCCACCCTCTGCCTCTCTCCCAGCTTCTGGTGGTGCCTGCAACCCGCGGCATTCCTTGGCTTGTAGCCGCATCCCTCCATCTCGAGGCCGTCTTCACTTCACCCTCTGTGTGTCTCCTCTTTGTATCAGGACACCGGTCGTTGGATATAGGGCCCACCTGAAATCCAGGATGACTGAGATCTCTAACTAACTACATATACAAAGACACTATTTCCAAATACGGGCACATTCTGAGGTTCTGGGTAGATGTGAATTTGGGGAGACACTATTCAACCCGTTACAGTCATGATTGTAGTCAGCCTTCACGTCTGCAGATGTGGAGCCCACGGATGCGGAAGGCCCCCTGGAAGGGACTTGAGCATCCTCAAAGTTTGGTATTTGCAGGGGGTCTTGGGACGACTGTATTTATTGAGTATTTACTGCTAGTAAGTCCTTTTGCAAAGTGCCGCGTTTCCTCACTATCACCCATTTTACAGACAAAGAAACCAAGACCTGGGGAATTAAGAGGTGCCCGAGTCACACGGCAAGTGGGAGCAGAGCTGGGATTGAACCCAGGTCTCTGGTGCGCTTTCTCCTTTCTACCTTTTTGGAGCTGCATGGGAGCTGCCCGCAGCCAGGAACCCATGGGGTGCGACCTCCAGCCAGCCTTGTGTTCACCCGGGGCCTGCGGGGCTCCTGGGCCCCAGAGAGAAGAGCTGAGGATGGGCAGGGCAGCCCGGGGGCATGAGTGAGCCCCGCTGGCCCCAGGAGACCAGTGTGGGGCAGAGGGTTGAGAGCCCACAGTCCCTTCTTATCTGCTACTTATTCTCCGTGAACCTCAGTGTTCTCATCTGGAGAATGGGAACAGCAACACCACCTCGTGGGGTAATTGGCAAGTTCTAAAATGCTAATCATCATAGTCATCACTGATAGCTAAAATGTATACAAAAGCACTTTGCAATTTTTTTTAATTTAATGTGTGGGAGGGTAATTGCTTATTCCAAGCCACATCCTAATGAGTGGCTCTACCATGAAATAGCTGTGTGTGGTTGAACTAGTGTCTTAACCTCAGTTTACTCCTGCACTAAAGGGGGTAACATTAGTACCCACCTTCTTTGATGCTGTGAGAGGCAAATGGGATTCAAGTAAGGTGCCTTGCCTGGGGTTATGTTCTAGTTGAAGGCCCAGGGGATATTTCCTTATGTGTAAGATGGGGGTAATAATAGTGTTGTGTTATAATAGTGTTATTATCATACTATTACTTGTGTGAGAATTTGGTGAAGTAATGCAGAGGAAGCACTTGGCTCAGGGCCTGCCCAGAGATCGATGTTAAAGTGGCCTCCTCTCGTGCCATTAGAAAGACTTGAATTGAAATCCTAATGCCAGCGTTTACTGCTGTGTGACCTTGAGTCAGTAGCTTTGCCTCTCTGAGCTTGGCATCCTGACATGTAAAGTGGGGTTAAAGAAACCTGTCTCACAAGATAGTGTATGTGACATGATGGACAGAAAACTGTCACAGGTAGAGCCCCAATCATGTCAGACATTTGAAAGAAGTTGAATTTCTGTCCTGCTCCTGGGGAAACACCCCCAGAGGACTTCCTTAAAGATGTCCTTAGAAGGGGCAAATCCTAGTCAAAGGGGTGGGGTGGATTCGATCTTCAAAGACCCAGAGAAGTTGTGCTGTAGTGGAGCTTGGGGTTGCGAGAGCTTGTGGGAGGAAGCTGTGAGTGGATGACCCTGTTTTGGGTCCAAGAGCCATGTAGCTTCCAAGGAAAGAAGCAGGTCGCTTAGGCCACCACGAGGGAAGTTGTCTATGAAGTGGTGGCCTTCTCCACACTGGCCTGGGCAGCTCCACCCATCCATGCCTGGATGCCTGGGGTCTCCACTGCAGGGGCCTTGGGGAGTTTCGTACAGCCTGGTGCCCGATACCCCTGCCTCGCTGGGCTGAGGGCCGGCTCCAGGGTGGCTCGGGAGCTGAGCTGTCACTGCATTCTGTCGAGGCCATGGCGGAGAGGAGGATCCTTGGGAAGCTGTTGGGGAAACAAGGGGCTCTGGGCTCCAGCTGACTGATTCTTCTCCGCGTCCTAATGTGCTGGGGGCGGGGGGCACGTCCCACGTGGTCTGACTGAGCAGTGATGTAAATGATGGTTCAGGACCAAGTCTGGGCCCAGCCAACCCAGCCTCAAACCTGAGGCCCGAGCCCTGCCCAGCTGTGTGTCTTTCATCTCTGAGCCTCAGTTCCCTCAGCTGTAAAATGGGAGTGATAACAGTGCCTATTTTGTAGGGTGTGGTGATGAAAGCTGAATCGCGTGGATTCCCAGATGCACGTTTTGACGTATCTGAGTCAGGGTGCCTGTTACAACGGGTGGCGCATCATAGTAGACCCAGCCATGCCTTTCTCTTTCTTAACGATACATAAAGTAGCGATGCTTCTTGTAGTGGATGCACCTGAGATTCGGTGAAATATGGTAAATAAGATAAAACCTATAAAGGACTTAGGGCCACCAGGCTGATGGGAACAAACCCGGCTCCCACCTGCGTCCCCAGCTCAGTCACAGTGGGATCTTGGGCATCTCTGTGCATCTCATAGGAGCTTTCATTTCCTCTTCTGAAACAATGGGCCTGAGAATCCTGGCCTCCCAGGGCTGTTGTGAGAAGTTAGCAAGCTCGTGTATATCACATGCCCAGCAGAGTACCCATATGCAGTAGGTGCCTAATCATTGGCATTCCAAAGGAAACAGCAAGGATGGTAGTGCAGGGAGGGATTTAAAGCACAGACTCCGGGGTTCCCACTCCTGCTCCACCGCTTCCTTGCCATGTGACGTTGTGCCAGTTTCCTGACTTCTCTGCGCCTTGGTGCCCACCATCTGTAAAATGGAGATAACAGAAGTATCCAATTCATACGATTGCCGTGAGAATTAAAATTAAAGTGCCTAAGGCAGTGCGTGACAGACGTGTAAGCAATTATTATTTAATGGGCTCCTAATGAGTCTCTTCTAGTTCCATAAATAGAGCTAAAATGGACACTGGGCTCAATAAAGTCATAAGAAGACAGACTGCACCCGTTTTATAGATGGGGCAGCTGAGGCCCAGGCTGCACGTTGGTTTGCCCAAGGTCACACAGCTGGCCCTCCCCAGAGCTGGAACCTCACCCCAGCATCCAGGCAGCAGCCTGATGTTGCCTCCTCGCCCGTGTCAGTCTGGGACTGTGTGACTCTTATGGAGAAGGGAGTTCTTGCCAGGGGAGGAAGGCTTTCGAGAAGAAGCTGCAGCCAGATGCAGTATCTGCTGGGTTAGGGTTCTCATCAGAAGTGGTTTGCTTCTTCCTTTACGTTTCTGCCTGTTCACCACAGCACAGGTGAAGGGGCTGCGCTGGGCTGTGCCCAAGGTCAGCAGAGCCTGCCAACCACCCTGCAGGTCTACCCGCCAGCACTTCCTGGCCTCCAAGTGCCTTCTCGGTGGTTGCTGCAGAGTTGACACAGCAAAACTCCCTCCTGGAGGGAGCAAAAGCCCCGCTGCCGAGCTGGTCCGGACACCAGGCAGCGCCAGGGCCACGGGAGGGATTGGGATGGGAGAGGGGGAGCAGAGACCTGGGTGCAGCTTGGCCTTGACAAACACTCCAAGTAACCTTGGATCTGTCACGGTCCCTCCCTGGGCACCAGTTTCCCATCTTTGAAACAAGGACTTTGGAGCCAGTTGGGCCCCCTGGGACTTTAAATGTGTAAGATTTGAAATTTCCCAGGCATTGCTGATGGTCAAGGTCACGGGGAAGGGACAGGGCTGGAGTGAAAGAGCTTGCAGCTGTGTGCGCGCATCAGTGTGGATCTCGGCTTGGGGTCCGTGGGAGCAAGCCCGAGACAGCAGGAGCTCCTTTTCATCCCAGGACGATTCCTCAAGAGGAGGAGGTAGGCAGAAGGTATAACAGCCCAGCAGCTGGCGTACGGGTGCTGCAGGCCGGTGAGGGGGACCCGGGCGGGGCACCGACAGTGGCCGTGTGGTCATGTGTATTTGCAACGCAGAGGTTGCTGAGAACCAGCCTCTTCCTAGCAACTATCTGAAGGCAGGAGATTAAGAGCTCTTTAGGCCACTTCTAAATTTATCAACTTACATGACTCACTTCAGATTAAAACGAGGCCCTTCTGCCCATCCCACCCCCAGCCAATTTCGGGTTTCCAGACTCAGAGGATCTTGAAAAGGGAAGAGAATAGAAATCAATAAGACCAATATTGGCTGAGTACTTAGCGTGTGTCAGGCCACGTGCAGCCCTCGGTCGAAGGTGGTAGGCGATGGCAGATGCCCAGTTGGGGGCTGGACCATGAACAACTCCTGTGCCCAAGGCTTGGCCTCTTCAACCACAGTCTTTGGAGCTCACTGGGCCTCAGTTTCCTCATCTTTGAAATGGGGCCAGTGTAGGGAGGAGTCGGTGGCCGTGGCCACCCCATGCTTAGGCAGTGGTAATAGAATTAAGAGTGGCTGGGCGTTGGGGTGCAGGCTCTCAGAGGCCCGAGTCTGCACAGACGTCCTCAGGGGGAGGGAATTCCAACAGCTTCCCTCAGCCTGGGACCTCCAAAAGCTTCTCCCGGGAATCTCTGAACTCCAGAGTCAGACCTCGACAGTGGGGCTGCGGCAGCTAAAGGTGAATGCAGGCGGCGCTGGTGCTGAACGGTGACCGGTGAGCCTTCACCTGGTGGCCTCCCCCAGCCTCACTGCAGCCTTCACGGTCACCGGTTTAACGATAACAGTGTCACTGACCAAGGGCTTCTGTGTGCAGTGCTGTCTGCGCATGCGTCCCCTCGCCCCTCGTGGCCGTGACGGGACCCCTTTACAGAGGAGGACACCCGGGCTGGGGGAAGTGCGGTGGCTCAGGCCAGCTCTCCCGACTGGGAAGGGCACCGCTGGGGGGAAGCCGACCCTCCCGCCCCCATCATCCTGCTGTGTGCACTGGACTCAAGGGCAGACCGAGGCCCAGACCAGAATCGCCCAAGGTTGCCCGGTGAGAGCCCAGAAGGCCAGGACTCTGTCCGTGGTACCGGCTGCTACCCCCAAAGGTTATGTGCTGTCCCAGCCCTCCAGGGGAGATGGCGAGGCCTCAGGCCAGACATCAAGCCAGGAACAGGGCCATTCACACCCGGCCCAGTTGCCCAACACAGCTACCTATGGGCACAGAGGACATTCAGGAGACCCTGAAGGTAGACACCTCAGCAACAACAGGCCTGGACCCCAGGAATGAGCATGTCCTGCTCTTCATTCTCGCCCCCTAAAGACACCCGGTAACCCTGGTGGGGTCGGAGCCACACTGGGTCCACATTTGGGCAAGAGGGATGACTACATTTCTTAAGCGCGTACTAGGCCCTGTTGAGCGAACTGTAGTTCAAACCCCAGCTCTGCCACTGGCAAGCTGTGTCCCCCTGGGTGAGGTGTTCCTTTCTGGGCCTCATGTTTTTCACCTCTAAAATGGGAGAAATGACTGTAGCTGTTGTGGAGATGAGGTGAGGCGTGAGTCAAAGGCTCCGTGCGTCCCCTGCCCGCTGCCTCCTAGCTAACTCATGTGGTTATCACCCTGGCTAGCAACACGTGGTTCTCGTACACATCCTGCAAAGAAGGCGTGCTCATCCTCACTTTGCAGACCGGACACAGGTCCCTCAGAGACGTCCAGGGACTCGCCCTGGTCTCACAGGTCAGCAACAGAGCCGTGAGTGGGAGCTGGTCAGTCCACATGCTTTGAGGGGCTTGTTGACGTATTCTTGAAGCCTCAGAAGGCAGCCAGGGGCCCTGTTGAGAGAGGGTTTTCTCTGCCAGAATGTAGGATTGTGGGATTCTGGGTAGAGGAGACAGCCAAGGTCAGTGGTTAAGAGTGGACTCTGGAGTCTGAGAACCTGGGCTCGATTCCCAGCCGTAATCCTTCCCTGCTTTGTGACCTTGAGCAAGTGACTTAACCTCTCTGAGCCTCAGTCGCCTTACCTGCAAAATGGGAGTAAATCACAGTGCCAACTTTATAATGTTCTTGTGCTGATTAAATGAGTTAATCGGTGTGAAGTGCTTAGAACAGTGCCTGACACATAGGAACTCTATGAAGTATCAGCTGTTTATTATTAACCATAGAATCAGAACGGGCAGGGTAGCCAGGCCCCACCCTTCACCCTCTCTCCCTGGGTCTTGCCCCAGCCTCCTCCATGGCCCCGTATGGCCGCCAGTGCAGGGGGCCCTTCTCAGAATGTCCATCTGGCTGGTCCCTCTCTGGGCAAGGCCTTCAGTGTTCCTGTTGCCAAGCAGATAGAGCTCAGGCTCCTTGGCCCCCATTCGGTGCGCCCATGATTTATACCCCACCTACCCTTCCAGCACCTTCCTCCAGCTTCACCTTCATACTACTTCTCCCTCATCAGTTATTTCATCCACTAAGTTTGTCAGGACGTTAGTCATTCAATACGAATTGGAGTACAGCTCCTGTTCACACTGACCCTTTCCCCACCTCTGAGCCTTTGCCCAGGCTGTGCCCATCCATGAACACCCTTTAGCCATCCTTCAACCCCACTTAAATGCCTCCTTCTGCAGGAAGACTTCCTGCCTCTCCCTTTATTGTAAGCTCCCGGTGGCAGGCCCTGGACCTCTGGAGTCGGGCCTCAGCTGATGAGTCTTCTTTGTTTTCATCTTTGTGTTTGTCAGAGATTTCATTAGAACCTTGTTGAATGAACACATGTGGAATAAGTGAAAGGATGACCTTCCTCACTGGTCCCCCATATCCTGTCTTGCTCCCCCCAAATCATCTGTTCTCCCTAAGTGGCCAGATGGATCCTTTTGACCATATAAATCAGATCGTGGTGCTTTCTGCTTAAAGCTCTGCAGTCCTCCCCAGGCTGCACAGGATAAAACCCAGACTCCTTCCATGGCCTGTAGGCCCCTCACCACACCCCTCTCTCCTCACTCGTCTCCTGTGGCTTACTGGTGTTCTTTCCATTCCTCAAACTCATCAGCCTCTTTCCTGCCTCCGGGCCTTTGCACATGCTGTTTCCCCATCTAGACTATTTTTCCCCCTTCGCTTTACATTATAGGTTCCTTCTCATAGGTCACCATTGAGGTCCTCCCTGATCTATGTAAAAGAATTTTCCCTGTCACAGCAGTTGTTTTTCAAAAGCATTTATCACAATTGACATTGGTTTCAGTGTTTATTGTCTTATTTGTTGTCTGTCTACCCTCTAGACAACCAGCTCCTGGAGGACAGTCCCATTCACGGTTGTATTCAAGGGCCTAGATCAGGGGAGGGTGTCTGTTTTGGGAGGCTGTGAAGGGCAAAGCAGTGTCCTTCCTCAACATCACACTTGACCCTGTATATACAAGATGAAGAGAAATGATTCTGGCGGTTGCCTGGGAACCCCATGCTCACCCTACCTGCCTCTAGTAGGCCTCGTAGGGAGGGACCAGAGAGGGAGAGAGTGGGTGAGGGGTGCAGCCCTAAACAAGCCATATGCACTCCACACCCTCCTCCTGTTTACGTTCTAGCTGGAGAGAGGGCAGTAAACAGACAGCCGGGTCTTTAAATGTTTCGACACCAGGTAGCAGTAACCATGCAGATGCAGCAGAGGAAGGTGCAGGAGGAAGAGCCCTGGGCTATCCCATGCTCTGAGGAACTGGGCTTCGTTGCATTGTTTGTGGCTCCGCCGAGTACTCTCAGACTTGGAGAGCCCTTAATGAGGAGTCTGGGGGCCAGGCCTTAATAAGAGGACATTTCTACTGGCAAGCCTCACCCAGGACACGCTCTGGAAAGTCTGTGCGTGCCTGCTGCTCACTGGCCTCCCCTCCACAGCTCCCCCAGCAGGCACCAGGAGCTGCCAGTTACTACGTCCCCAACCCATGAGGCGGCTAGAAAAGAAACCAGGCAGCGACTGCTTGGAAAACCTATTTCCTTTGTACAAACTGCAGTCATTTGAATTAAAAAATAACGGCATGTTCACTGAAACAGACAGAATGATACAGAAGGGTTTATAAGCAAACAGCTAATTCTCCTCTCCCCACATCCCACTTTTTCCTGATGTAACCATTGTCGACACCGTGTTTCCTCAATTCTGGGATGCACGTTTTCCCACATTTTCACAGCCCTGAGAAAGGGATAAATATTGCAGCTGACAACACATTATAGTTTGGTTTTTTTTTAAGTATAGTTGGTTTACCATATTCCGTCGGTTTCAGATGTACAGTGTAATCTGAAAAAGAAAGAAAACAAACCTGAATCGTGTTCCAGTTTATCGGAACCACTTTCCCTTTCTTAGTGGTCCGTAGGATCGTGGTGCGACTCAGTCTGACGACGTCTGGCAGTTCGCTGTTTCCCTCCCTTGCTTGTATTTTCACTTCCTGGAACATATATGTTCGGAGGGATTTTGTTTCCTTTCTTCGAAATCCTTTTGTTCACACCCGTGGCTTTGTGACGTCCTCAGGGTACTGTGGCCATCCTGGTGGCTCGGCAGTCTTTCAGAGACACAGAGGCTAGTGCAGGTGACAAGGGCTTGGGAGCTGCTCGCTCTGCCATTTACCAGCTGTGGTGTGCCCTCTCTGTGCCCCCAGCACTGCACACGTGCAGTGCCCAGCACAGACTGGCACCAAGCGTGCACCCGGGGCTGGTTCTTCCCCGCTTCTCCCATGTAGCCCTGAGACCCAGAGGAGGGGCAGGGAGTCTGAGCTCAGATAAAAAGGTTGGATGCAAAAAGTCAGCTAAAAAAAGCCACATGCAAACAAGGGCAGGAGGCAAAGTCAGAAAACAGGCACAAGGTTCAGAAGAAAGAAAACGAAGGGCATTAACCACAAACCTGAAAAGACGCTTCTGTCGCCCCCAAAGCAAATAAGACACGTTTTTAAAAATCAGCGGAAGCAAATAGAGACTTCTTAGAGGAAGGCCACAGAGAGGCCAAGGTGATGCTCTGGACCGTGGCCCAGCCCTCACCAGGGTAGGTCCAGCACCAGGAGGCCTGGAGCAGCCCGGTGCACCTACGCGCCAGGGCCTTCGGGTCCTTCCCTGCGCCGGTTTCTCCATCTGAATGCCGGTGACTGACGCATATACAGATGCTGCTCTGAGTGCTTTCTGGGATTCATTTAATACAACATCCCTGTGGCAGTTATTATCCCCACTTTACAGGTGAGGGAATGAGGCTCTGCGACATACAGTGACCTGCCCAAGGGCACCCAGCCAGCAGGCTGGCTTCAGAGCCCCCAGCTTAACCGTGACGACAGCAGCCTTACGGTCCCCGAGTGCTCCGTCTAGCAGGGACAGCAGTAATTGCAGACCAGTGTGCTAACAGCCCAGCGAGGGGAAGCCACAGGGATGCGGGGCCCAAAGGAGGCCTCCCATCATTGGAGCTGTCAAGGAACAGCCCCAGGAGGGTGTCACGCGGCCGAATGGAAGGATAAATAAGAGCCAGCCAGCTGGAAGGAAGGTAGGAGGTGGGAAGGGTGCCCCAGGCAAAGGCACCGCCTAAACGGGCGGAGGCCAGCAGCTGCAGCCAGAGCAGAAGGCTCCAGGCCGGCGTGGTGAGCACTCAGCAGGGAGGTGGCAGGGCCAAGCCAAGGGCAGTGGGCTGGCCGCTTTTAAGCTGAGCAGTGATGTGGCCAGATTGGCCCGTTTGGAAGATCCTGTGGCTCTAGTGAGGATAATGGGTTGGAGAGACGAGGCTGGAGGCTGGAGGCCCGTGAGGTGGAGGCTGGACAGGCACCTGGGTAATTAAGGGGCAGGTTCTGGGGCGGGGGGTGGGGGCGTAGCGTGAGCTGACAAGGCTTTGGGACTTAAGAGGGCAGCCAGGGGGAGGCCGCATAGAGCCCCAGCTGACACTGGGGCCATTTAGAAAGGAATGGAGATGGTGCGAGGGGAAGCAGGTCAGGGAAAGCCTACGAATCTATTTAATGAGAGCCCAGAGGGATGATTACAAACAGACATAATCATCAGATTATGACAGATCACTGACAAAAGGAATGGGAACGTCCTTCATAAAATGGAAACGACTACCCATCCCTAAAGGTGGAGGGCATTCCTTCAGGCCACAAACGTCAGTGCAGGGCCCACGGTGTGCCAGGCACTGAGGATGCCACACTCGGTACAGCAGACCCGTTCACTGCCTCGTGGTTTGCATTCGAAGGGGTGGAGATAGACAGTAAACAAAGATGCAAGCCGGTGGCACGTCAGGGAATGGTTCATGGATGGAGAAAAATAAGGCAGAGGAAGGAAGATGAAGAGGGTTGTTTCACGTATGGGGCCAGGGAAGACCTCCCTGAGAAGGTGGCATTTGGGCAGAGACTCGAGGGAGCAGCCAGTGCAAAGGCCCTGAGGTGGGTGCGTGCTCAGTAGGTTCAAGGGACAGCGAGGAAGACAGTGAGGTGGAAGGGAGCGAGCGAGGGGGAGCGGAGGGGATGAGGTCAGAGAGGTAACAGGGTGGGGGGTACAGATTATGTAGGGCCACTGCAGGGACTTTGGCTTTGCCTTGGAGAGTGGCAGGAACCGCAGGAGGGTTCTGAAAAGAAAAGGACTGGATTTGTTTGTGGAGAGCAGACTGGGGTGGGTTGATGGGGGTGAGAGGCAGGGAGACCAGGGAGGAGGCTCCCCAATGAGCACAGTGAGTGAAGACGGTGCCTTGGCCCAGGGTAGAGGCTGTGACACTGGTGAGAAGTGATCACATTTGGGGTATGTTTTGAAGGTAGAGCAGACAGGATTTGCAGATCAATATCTGGTGAGATAATTTTATTATAGAACTGAAGAGCTGGGTTGACCCCAGCACCTAGCACATTGTCTAGAACCTTGGAACCACTTAGTAAATGTTGGATGAAAGGATGGATGGGTGGATGGATGGATGAGTGGAGGAAAGGAGGGAGGGAGGGAGGGAGGAAGGAGTATATGTGGGTGGATGGGTGGAGGGACAGAGGGATGGATGGATGGATGGATGGGCAGGCAGATGGACAGATGGATGGGTAGAGGGGCAGGATGGATGGAGGCAGGGAGAGAGGCAAGGAGGCAGGCCTTGAATGCCACATTAAGAAATCCAAACTTTCTCAGAGGCAGTGGGAGCCACTGCAGGTTCTTGAGCAAGGGCATGACAGGACGTGAGGACTGTTGGAGACACTGTCAGATGGTGGCACTGGGCAGTGTCTGGCACCATCTCCCAAGCCGGTAACCTCTGTGGGCACTGATGGCCGATCCTTTCTGTTTTCCTGCTGTGCAACACCCCACCCTCATTCATTTATACATTACAAGTATTCTGTGAGCGTTCACTCCATGAGGGCACTCTGGGGACCTGGTGTGAATGAACCAGACGCAGTCTCTGCCCACAGGACACATTTTCACCCTCCCTTGGGCCTCAGAACCAGAGACAGGATGCAGATTAGTCTTGGGGCTCAGCGGCCCACCAGCTTCCTGCTGAGAAGTGATGGGTTGCTTTCTGCCCTTCCCAGAGACCTTGACTTTCTGCAGCCTCAGTGCAGACCCTCCAGTAATCCAGGCAAGACCTTATGACTGGCCTTGGGACCTAGTGACCCCCAGCATCCTCCTTCTAGCTTGGGGTTTTCTTGTTTGGGATTTTTGTTCTTTGGTTTCATCTGAGGATTTTGTGTGTGTGTGTGTGTGTGTGTACATGTGCGCACTTGCTTGGGAGGAAAGACTGTGCTGGGAATGGGTAAAGGTAAAGGGACCAGCGTGCATTTAATGCCCACTGTGTTTCAGGCTCATTACATATTTGTTCACTTAAATATTTCTTGAACTGTCGCTACGTGCCAGGCACTGTTTGAGGCAGTAGGAATACAGCGGTGAACAAGATAGGTCTCACTAATAAATAAAATAAATAATTCCAGGCAGTGGTGAGTGTCACAAAGAAAATTAACAGGGCAATAGAAGGGGCCGCCTGGGACAGCTTGAGCAGGATGGTCAGGGAGGCCCTCCCCTAGGAGGTGACGTTGGAGATGACGAGAAGTACCTTGCCGTGCCACCATCTGGGGGAAGAGCCATCCCAGCGAAGGAGCCAGAATGTGCAAAGGCCCTGAGGTGGGAACGAGTGAGGCGTGTTCAGAGATGGAGGCCACTGTGGCTGCTGTAGGTGCTCAGAAGGGAGGGAGGTGGATGAGGCAGAAGAAGCGATAAGGGGCCAGGTCGTGGGGGCTTTGTAGGTCATGGAATGATGTTTGGATTTGATCCTGACCCTGAAGGGTCTTAAGCAGGGGTGAGACACACACGCAGCCCCCTTTGGCTGCTGTGTGGAAAAGGGATTGTCATCTCATTCATTCCTTGCAACAGTTCTGGGCAGTTGATGAGGAAATTCCCATTTCACAGATAGAGAAACTGAGTTGCACAGCTAGTAAGTGACAGAGCAGGGTTTGAACCCACATCTGCATGACCAAGTCCTGCACGTGATCGTGGGCACCCACGGAAGGACCCCGGACCGGGAAATGTCGTGGTGCTGGTCGGGCTGCAGGATGCTGACGCGGCCATTGACCGGTTAGGGGCCTCCGGTTTGGCCCCTTCCTGGGTGCCTCTGTGCCCCTAAGGCAGACGCCCCCTCATCTCACTCACCGCCCCCTTAGCTCCAGTTCCAGAGGCACTGGTTCATTCCCTGATGCTTTGGACCTGCCTCCGCTCGGGGGCCTTGAGGGGTGGGCGCCAGGAGCATGGATGTCACAGGATTGTGTCAGAAGCTTCTGCAAAGGCCTTCCCCTGCCCTTGGCATACAGCACACTCGCAGACTGACCTCCCGACTCCTAGGCCCTGAGAGCCAAGTCCCAGCTGAGACTTGGCGGGGACCAGGGCAGCAAGCAGCCCAGGACAGCTGGTGTGCAGCCCCGGCCTCTGTGGCTCTGTGGAGTGGGCAGGAGGGATGGACAAGATTCTCCCTGACCCCGCTCCACCCCCTGTCCCCACCCACCCCTGGAGAAAATTTGGAGACAGGCAGAGTAAATTTGGTTCCTTTGCTGTGATCACAAGGGCCTGCTTTATACAGGCTCCACAAGGAGACAAGCAGAAAGCAAAGAAGAGGGGTCCCCGGGGCAGGAGGCAAGAGAGGAACCTGTTGAGGGTCCACCAAGGCATGAGGGGGCTGTTCCCTGTGTGCCCGACTCACCCTGAGCAGCTGCTCAGGGGCACAGCGAAGGGGGCACAAAACCATCACCCACCTTGTCTGCTAAGCCCTCTTGTCACCCCGCTGCTTCCCTCCTGCGCCCTCGCCAGCGCAGAGCTCAGGGGTAAATGTCCTGGCTGTGTCACCCACCAGCTAAGGGACCTCACCGCTCTGAACCTGTTCAACAGCAGCAAAACGAGGTGATAAACCTTCCCGGGCAGGACGTGACTGAGGGAGCTGCAAGAAGCCCTCAACGTGGTGCCTGGCATATACTAAGTCAGTTTAAAAAGCAGACAGCACGTCTGTGATGGCAGGGATGATGGTGGCCACCCATCTTCCTAAAACCCGCCTCGCCTCTTACCCCCGCCACCATCTCCCCCATCTCACACTCCCCGCCACGCCCCATCTGAGCCCTGACCCAGCCCCGTTCACGGAGGGGGTCCCACCGGGTCAGGTCTGCCCAGGGTCTGCTGTAGGCCAGGCTCTGGGCTCAGGGCTTCTGGCTCATTCTCATTCCATCCTCAGGACAACAGTGTAAGGGCCATGGCCTCACCCCCCCATCACGGCTGAGGAAATAGGCTCCCAGCTGTGAAGGCGTCTGTCTAGGGGGACTCAAACCCAGGTCTGCAGGGGAAATCGCCACTTTTCCTAACCTTTGGGGATTCTTCTTAGGTTGTTTGTGGAGGCTGTGCTCCACTGTGGGCCTTGGTGTGTGAGGGTGTTTCCTGCATTGGGAGGAGAGGTTTCAGGTGGAGGGAGACCTGATGCTCCGGGTTATTGCCCCTCTTCTTCCCCAGCGGGGCGTTAGGGCCCTGGGGGCCCTCAGCAGGACAGGGTCAGAGCGGGGATGGGCAGAGACCAGCCTGGCTGGTGAGTAGAGGCAGAGCCGGGAGTGGGGCAGCCTGGGGATGGTGGGAAGGAGCCACCGAGGCAGGAGTGGGTAGCGGCTGCAGCAGGTGGGTGTGGAGAGCTCAGAATGCCACCAAGACCCTCAGGGATGGCTGTGGGGGTGACAGCAGGCAAGATGCTGGGGGGAGGGCGTCCCCAGGATCCTCACCTTTGTGCAGACCCCTCCGTGTGTCCCTTCCTCTCGTAGAGGGCAGTGGGGGTAGCTGCGTGCCTGTGGGAGAAGCAGATGGTGGCTGGGCGGTGAGGGAGCTGCCTGCTCACCTGAAAGCTCGCACTCTCCAGGACCTGCGGGCCCTTTTCTCCCTCCCAGGAAGCCTCTGGGCCCTTTAGATTCCTCAAGTATTCCCAGGGACTCGGTTTCTCTGCACCCTTTCTGGCCTCAGTCCCCAGAACTCAGGAGACCCAAAGTCAGAGCCAGCACACATCACCGATGCTTCAGACCCTAAAGAGCTTCCCACCAACTGCCTCCTTTCCTAGGGGAGGAACTGGACTCCGAGAGGTCTAGTCACTGCTCAAGGTCACACAGCGAGTGGATGGCAGAGAAAACGGACTCTGGGCTTGTGACTCGCTCCCAGGGGAGCAGCTGCTTTGTCCTTCCACACTTCCCTCCAAGAGAAGAAAAGCTCCCCGTTCTCCTTGATCCCTGGGCCTCTGGTGCCCAGCCCCATGCTGGGGGCTGATGCCCACACGCTGGCCTCGAGCCCTTCCATGGGTGGCTCCAGTGTCTGCTGGCTCTGCAGTGGCCCAGTCCAGAGGTTTGGTTTTGGAAGTTTTTTCAGGGACATGTTTGGAGAGTGGCCAGCAGGTCTTTTCCACCGCCGTGGAAATTTCCAGTGATGGAATTATTGAAACCTTCCGTGGCCCTTCTCCCACCCCACTTTGTTCTGAAAAACAACTCCTTGGTGGGTAGGAAGGGGGGAGAGCAGCTGAGATCCCAGATTGAAACCTGTGGAGAAGAATTCCCCAGTGAGAGACTCCCAAGTAGATCTCTAATAGGACCCAGGGGATCCTGGTTTGGAATCCGGGCAGCCTTTCCGGAAGGGATTTCCAGCTGCTCTGGGCCAGGAGCCAGGACAGCCACTGCAGCCCAGGACATCCTCCTGTTCTGTGCTGGGGTGGTGTTGGTGCCTCACTGTCACTCAGTGAATGCTGATTGGTTATGAGATAGGTGCGATAGGTGCGTAGGTGGGTGGGTAGGGAGGAAGGAAAAGAGGGAGGGAAGCACATTGGTAAGACGGGCTCCACTAGGAATCATCCAGGCCTTGTGACCTTGGTCAGCCACTTCACTCCTGTGCTGTCCGACTTCCTGAAAAATGGACACAATCATACCTACTGCACGAGGTTGAAATGAGAACTAAGGCGTGGGAAATGCCTGGCTCGGGAGACGACAGAAACTCGGATCATCTCCAACACAGAGTAGGTAGATAATGCGTGAGCTTGGGAGACAGCCCTGACTCTGTCTCTATGAGCTGTGTCGCATGGGGCAGGTGACTTCACCTCTCTGGGCCTCGGTTTCCTCATCCATGAAGTTGGGATAAGAAAGAGCACGTGTCACCAGGATTGCTTGTAGGGGTCAGATGAGACGTAAATTGGCCTGTCCCCGCTCCCAGTGCTGTTCTGGTTCTGATGGCGAGTTGGGGTGGGGGAGGGCAGCAGGCCTGGGATGGCAGAGAAGCCTTTCCCTTAACTGGGGTGGGAAGGATGTTTTAGTTTAGGCCCCTGTGGGTGGGCAGAAAACAGGCGTTCTCCAGCTCAGTCACAGGGGATAGGACCAGCTGAGAAGGCAGCTGTGATTGACAAACCCCCAGGGAGACGTGGAGCCAGTGGAGCCTGGACTGGAAGTGCCCTGGGGATGCACAGCTCAGGGAGGTGGCCACCACGCTCTAGGGTTCCCGCCTTAGTGCAGCTCGACTCCAGCCCCTGAACTGCCTGCTCTCCCTCTCCTCTGGCCAAGAACAAGCCACCCCTGGGTGAGTTCTCACCCAGCTGGGTGGGGCAAGGTGAGGGGTGAGCTGCTCTGGGCCCAGATGGGGCCGTTTCGGCGACAGGGGTTGAGGGTCAGTTGGCGTAAGCAGAGCAGGCTGTAACTGGGAGGTAAGCTGCCCAAGCCCCTGTAAAATGGGGATAATAGAGCCCACCTCCCGGGCTGGCTGTGAGGATGAAACAAAACAGTGTACACAAATACGGCATGGCGCCCCGTGGCCCAGGGCAGGCATTCTACCCACTCAGCTGTGTACTGAGCATCTACCGTGTGCCAGCCCTGATCTGGGCAATGGGATTTTACAGTAAACAGACAAAGCTGTCTGGGGTCGTCAGATTGTCCAGGACATTCTGGTTTTAGCACTAAAAGTCCCACACCCCAGAAAACGCCCCATTCTCAAGAAAATCCGGACAGTTGGACATCCTAACGCAATTGCTACCCTTATGGAGTTTGAAGTTTAGTAGAGGGAGACAGACAGTAAGTAAACATGTAACATTCATGGTGGTTGAAAGTATTATTTTTTAAAATAACCCAGAGTAAGGGAGTAGGGGGTGATGACGAGACTCGTCATTTTTGACGGGGTGGGCAGGGCGGGCCTCGCTAAGGAGGTGACATTTGAGCAGGGACCTGAAGAGGTTAGGGAGTGAGACATGTGGACATCTGGGAAAAGAGCACTGCAGGCAGAGAGAACAGCGTGGGCAGAAGCCCTGAGGTGGGAGTGTGCTGGCATATCGGAGGAACAGAAAAGGAGATGAAGCGGGGTGAGGAAGGGTTGGCCAGTTGGATTACTTTGGGCTCCTTTCAGAAGCAAGTCGTATAAATGTCAACGCAAGTTGACTTAAGGAAAAAAGATGTGTTGACTTCAGGTAGGGCTGTATCTTGGTGCTCAAAGGAGTGTTTTGATTCGTCAGCTCTGCTTGCATCTGTGTTATCTTCGTTCTCAGGAAGGTCCCAGCAGCCCCAGCCAGATGTCCTATGTGTCTGTAACTGCAGCAAAAAGAGATGCTCTGTTGTAAGGTCCAGGCATGGCAGGTGAGAGGAGGCTGAGGGAAGAGCATGGGAGGTAAAGAAAGGGGAGGGGAAGGGGGAGGGTCGGCAGAGCCAGTGCACCTGGGCCCCCGCCTTGTAGACCCTGGACTTTGGACTTAGTTCCGAGTGTGCTGGAAGCCATAGAAAGTTTTCAGCTAGGAAGTGGCATGATCATTTATGTTTTATGAATGTCATTCTGGCTGTTGTGTGGTGAATGGATTGTAGGAGCAAGGGGTTAGCAGGGAGATCGATGAGGAGGCTAGTGCGATCACCAGGTGAGCCTCGATGATGGACGTAGAGATGGAGGGAAGGGGATGGACTGGGCGGGAGGGGACTTAGGGGAAACCCTGGACCACGGCTGGGGCCCAGGTGGGAATAGGGTCCCAGCAAGGACTATGGCAGAGTCTACACTCCAGATGGACTGGGGTGTGGGAGGGAGCTCTGTGCCAGGGGCAAGGCAGGAGCCCGTCCCTAGAGTTGGGGCCTCTTTGCCCAGATGGCATGAGCCCCCTGAGCTGGCGGCCTCAGATCTTGGACTCCTCTCCCAGTTAGGGTCCCATTGAGCCCAGAGCCTGGAGCTTGTAGGTAGGGCCCAAATGGCCCCAGCTGTGAGGAAAGGAGAGTTGAAAGGTCCAGGAACCCACCCAGCAGACAACAGGAGGCCCAGAATTGAGGAAGCCTCCTACTTCAGACATGGCCATTGCCCCTTCCACCAGTGCTGGGTCCAGGGCAGAACAGTATCCCCTGTGAGCAGCATCAGGGTCCTGGGTAAGTCCCAGAGCTTCTCAAGACTTGTCCTGACGTACTCTAGGTGCCTAAGGGCAGCCAAGGGGTCTGCCCTTCCTTGAGTCACGGAGACTGACTCACGTCACATGCAGGAGAAGAACTGCCCAGAGTCTAGGCTTATGGAAGATGGTGGGCCCACGCTGGGTCACCCATCTCTGACCCACCAGACTAGACTAAGTCTTGGGCCATTTCCAAACTTTCCAAAAAAAAAAATGTCCAGTCAGATGAAACATGAGCATTTTTCTAAGGTTCCTGCTCTGAGCAGGCTTCAGGTAAGGGGAGATCCAGGTGTATCTGAGTTAAGCTTCCCAGGGCATGTACCTAGGGCAGTTCTCAAAGACTGCATGCTTCAGAAGGGACTTGTGTCTCCATGTACCATTTAGGGATGCGTCCATGCCCAAATCTGGTGGCTAATGAAGACAAGACTACGGCACAGAGAACCTAGGAGAGTTTGGCTGTATCTGGGAGCATGGCTGGACTCAGGGTCATCTATGGAGCACCTGTTTGGGGCTCACCACCTTCACATGCATCATCTCTTCTTATATGACAGTCCTACAGGGGAATGTTATTATCCCCACTTTACAGATGAGGGAACTGAGGCTGAGAAAGGGGCTGCATGATGTTTGTCACATAATAAGTGAAATTGACGGAAAGTGAGTGTCACTCCCTGCCCTTTGGAAATGATGAACACCCTAGCGGCCCACTTTGGGAAGAATCTTGTAAAGCAAAGGGAATCAATCTTTTCACTCCATGCATCCACCCTCCCTCCCTTCCTTCCTTCCTTTTTTCTTTCCCTCCTTCCTTAACTGTTTACAGATGACCTGCTATGCGCTAAACACTGTGCAAGGCCCCGGGAATGTATAGCAGTGGTTAAAACGCAGACACAGACGCTGCACTCGTTGATCTAGGGTCAGACAGTAATCCAGCAGTCACACAGACACGTGTAAAATACAACCATGATGAGTTCGACAGCAGAGCACATAGTAGGCAAGTCGGGAAAGGCCTCCCTGAGGAGGTGGGATTACGCCGAGAATAGTAGAATGAGGTGGAGTTTGCTAGGTGCTCATGGGGCAGGGAAAGCATTAACATCAGGCAAGGGAACAGAGCAGACAGAGGCCTAGTGGGGAGAGTGAGCAGTGTGGCTGCAGCAGAGAACGTGAGAGAATGGGGTGTTGGGCAGGGCTGGTGGAGCTGGGCCAGGCCACCCGGGGCTTTGAAGGTCACTTAATAAGGAGTTCTGTCTTAATCCTAAGAGCAAGATGGGGAGGATGTGATGTAATCAGATTTGCGTTTCTGAGTGGAAGCGGAGAGGCCAGTTAAGAGGCTACTGCAGCCACCCAAGGAAGAGATGAGGAAAGCTTAAGAGCAGGGGATGTGGAGATGCAGGGAAGTGAGTGGTTTCAAGGAAATGTAGGAAGGAGCGAAATCAACAGGACTTGGATGATGGAGAGGGAAGTGACAGGGGTAACTCTTGAGTTCTGAGCTGTCCGCCTGAAGAGAAGATGAGGCCATTCATGGGGGTGGTGAACCCCAGGGGAGAATGAGGTGGGGGTGGGGAAGTTTAAGGGTTGGATTTCAGACATGTTAAGTTGAACTCCTACCTCACACCATACACAGATCAAAGTGAGAGGGAAGAAGAGGACGGGGGAAGTTTGGGGCAAATATTTCTTAGCTATGACAACAGAAGCATGAGCAACAGAAGAAAAACAGTTAAACTGGACTTCGTCAAACTTAAAAAGTTTTCCGCATCAAAGGATACTCTCAACAGTGAAAAGACATGAAAAGATGATCCATGGAATAGGAGAAAATATCTGTGAATCATATATGTGATAAGGGATTAATATCCAGAATATATAAAGAACTCCTACAGCTCAGCCACAAAAAGCCAATCAACCCAATTCAGAAATGGGCAAAGGACTTGACTAGACATTTCTCCAAAGACAATACACAAATGGCCAATAAGCACATGAAAATATGCTCAACGTCACTGATAATTAGGGAGATGCAAATCAAAACCACAGTGAGATTCCACTTCACACCCATTAAGATAGCTATTATAAAAAACAAAGCAAAACAGGGACTTCCCTGGTGGCGCACTGGTTAAGAATCCACCTGCCAATGCAGGGGACACGGGTTCGAGCCCTGATCCGGGAAGATCCCACATGCCGCGGAGCAACTAAGCCCCTGCGCCACAACTACTGAGCCTGAACTCTAGAGCCCGCAAACCACAACTACTAAGCCCACATGCCACAACTACTGAAGCCTGCGTGCCTAGAGCCCGTGCTCCCCAGCAAGAGAAGCCACCACAATGAGAAGCCTACGCGCTGCAACAAAGAGTAGCCCCCACTCGCTGCAACTAGAGGAAGCCCGTGCACAGCAACCAAGACCCAATGCAGCCAAAACTAAATAAATTTATGGGGAAAAAAAACCCAGAAAATAACAAGTGTTGGCGAGGATGTGGAGAAATTGAGACCCTTCTTCACTGTTGGTGGAAATGTAAAATCGTGCAGCTGCTGTTGAATTGTGGTGCCAGGAGCGGGGGGTAGGGGGGAGGGGGAGCTAGTGTCTAATGGGGACAGCGTTGCAGTTGGGGAAGATGAGAAAGTTCTGGAGATGGGTGGTGGTGACGGCTGCACAACAATGTGAATGTGTTTAATGCCACTGAACTGGACACTTAGAAATGGTTAAGATGGTAAATTTTATGTTACGCAGACTTAACCACAATAGGAAAAAAAGTAGATGGGAAAAATTAGATGGAGATGACACATCGATCCGAACGTAAAATCTGCAACTGTAAAGCTTCTAGGAGACATAGGAGAACATCTTCACCACCTAAGAAAAAGACTTTTTCAGAGAAGACACAAAAAAGCATTTATCGTAAAGAAAAAACTGACAAGTTGGACTTGAGATCGGTTGAGTGTGAGGGGTGGGGACATCCGGGTGGAGAGGCCAGGTAGGAAGCTGGTTGCCACTCGTGATGAGGTGTGGGCTGCAGGAACCAGGTTGAGGCCCCAAAGTCAGCTGATGTTTCTAGCTACAATCTGCCTTTGGAGCCGCCAATGGGGTCACCCACCTTAGGATCCACCAGACTAGAATAAGTGACTTTGGGCCACCTCTGGAATAGGTCTAGTTGTGGATGTCCAAGCAGATGAGCCCCTGAGCATTTTCCCAAGGTATCTTCTCTGAGTGGCATCTCGCTGGGCTGTAGCTTATACCGTCCGTCTACTTCTCTGGCCAGATTCGGGGTGCATCTGTGATCACAGCTCTCTGCACTGCACTGTCTCTTTCTCTCCCATCCCTGGGGCTAATGGAGGAGTCGGATGAAATCTCATTTCCTCTAAACAAGAGGCTGATCAATTATGGTGACCAGAACTTGCTGTCTGGAAGAATTAGCTTTGCATTTCTCTTGGGAAAGACCAGTGTCCGAGCTCTTTCTCCTCCGCCAGGCTGGCCTGGAGGGGAGTTGGTTACTACGGTACCCAGACCCACAGGACCGCGGGACAGCTGTAGAGTGAGAGGGGATTTTCAAGTGGCCTTGCCTTGCTGAGGGCCCCCAAGCCTGGGGTCCCAGCCTCAAACCTTGCTCTCTCTGACCATCCCCAGGCCCCTGGATTTCCTGGCTCCACCATCTTGGTACTGTTTCTACACAGCATTCATTGGAAAGCAGGGAGTTGACTTGGTCCCGCTGCAGAGTGATTCTGGGTCTTTGTGGGACAAAGGGGTCAGGGACTGCTTTGAGAAGCTGATGAAAGCCATAGGTTTCCTTCTCAGAAAAAAAATGCAAATCTACACAAACCTTTACAAAGGACCTTTACATGGACCTCGGCTAAAGACAGCCTGATCTGGGGCTCCCTGCAATGGCGCCAAGCCTACCTAAATGCTTTTCTGCTTAACCCTCTGGTTATCTTCAGGGGGAGGTACAATTTATGCCAGTTTTGCAGATGGAGAAACTGAGATTCAAAGGAGTAATCCTAGCGGCCTGCCTGGTCCCAAAAGGAGTAACTGGGCCTGTAAGCTGGGAATTCCCAAATTATTTCTCCTCCTGTACAGTTGGGAGTCCCCACCCCACCCTCCCATTCACAGCTTCTCTGATTGGGAGGAGGGGATATCAAGTAATCAGTGGTGGGAGGCCTTGACCCCCAAAGGGTGGAGCTTTTGCCTGATTCACCTTTGAGTTCCCAGCATCCAACCCGAGGCCCCCAAATCAACTGACTGAATGACAACTAAGAGAATGCATGGGGCATCACAGGGGGAGGGACCTTTGGCTTTGGAAACAGAAATGCTCCTACACATCAGCTCTGTCCATCCCAGCTCTGCAATCTGGGCCTCTCGGAGCCTCAGTTTCCCTGTCTGTAAAATGGGAGCAGCAGCGCTCCTCTGACAGGGCTATTAGGAAGATGAAAGGAGACAGCTGTGTGACAGGCACTGTGCTCAACATTCCGCAGCCATTGTCACGCATCTCCTCCCCCAAAGCCTAAGCACGCACGTGTAAATATCCCCCTCTTGCAGATGAAGAAACTGAGTCCCAGAGCAAGGCCATGACCTGCCCAAGGCCGTGTAGAAGTAGCAGAGCTGGAATCAGAGCCCAGGTCTGCCTAAGCCCAGTCCGTGCCCTTGAACAAACGCATGGTGCCTGACACCTACTAGGTGCTCATTAAATGGGCAAGGTGCCGCCCCCAGCCCCCAGCTAGAGAGGCTTTCCGCAGGAGCCTGCGGGTGGTAACATCAGACACAATACAGAATAACAGTGGCCTGGGAGCATGCAGGAGCTTTGCTGTGACCCCTCCAGGCGAAGTCCCCCTCTCCCCAAGACCTCTTTGAGTTCCTACACAATGAAGTCTCTAGTCACGAGCTGGGGCAGTAGTGAGGAAGATGAACCTGAGTGCTGTTTGGGCCCTGATTTTGTCTTTTCACTTTTTTCCCCTCCTGCTGCAGCGGCAGGTGGGAGGCCCGGCAAATGCCCAGTGGCCGCCCCTCATTCTCACACCCACTCACCTACTCCCTCTCTGCAGCTTCCTTCCTGTGAGTCTGTGCAGAGCCGCAGCCCAGGCTCAGGATGGAAGGGATGAAGTCCACATTCTTGGCCCCCTCCCAGCTCAGATGGCACTTTTCCAACTCTTGGGTGACACGGAGATGGATGCTGAGTACACGAGGGCTCTCCGTGAGCCTCGGACGTGCCAGGTCCAGGACGCGGAGGTGGACCGGCCTCCTCCCCCAGGGGGCTCCCAGAAAGACAGTGACAGTGTAGCACGTTGAGAAGGCCATAGAAACACAGACGTGGGGTTGCAAAGTCTGCCTGGAAGATCAGAGAAAGCTTTAGAAGAGCAAGAGTTAGAATTAGCCTTTGCCCAAAGAAGGAGCTCCCCCTGCTTCGGGGGAGCAGCCCGGGCGAGAGCCTGGGGGTGTGGAACTTCACAAGGTGCTTATTACAATTGGAAGGAAGGATACAAGTGAGGGGCCGAAGGCCGTAAGACTGGAGAAGTAGGCAGGACCTGTGTGTTGAGCTGCGGATTTTGAACCTTGTTCTGAGGGTACTAGGGAGCCATTGAAGGCTTCCGAGCAGGGAGTCACCTGACAGGTCAGCCAGCAGGCTGCGTGGCTCCGTCCTCCTCTGCTTGACCTCCAAATGCTGGGGGCTCGGCTCCGAGCTGCTTCCCTTCTCTCACTCTGCTCTCTCATTGGTGATCTCACCCCGTCCCATGGCTTTAAATACCATCTTTAAGCTGCTGATTCCCATATTTTTATCTTCAGCCAGAGTCTCTCTTCTGCATTCCCAACTCATCATCCAACTGGCCGCTTGGCATCTCTACTTGGACGTCTCACAAAACATCTCAAAGTTAACAAGTCCAAAACAGGATTCTTGATCGTGCCACCCAACCCCCAAAACCTGCTCCTTCCCCAACTTACCATCCCAGTAAATGGCACCGTCACCCACCCTCTCGCTGAAGGCGGAGCCCTCACCGGCCATGCTCCTGCGCCTGCCTCTCCCCCGCTCATCCTCTTGGTTCCTCTTCCTATCTCCCACCTGCCCACGGCCCTGCAGCCGGCACCCTGTCCGCGCTCGCCCGGATGACGCAGTAGCCGCTCTTTCTTCCCACCCTCTCTCCCTCTCACCCTGACAGTGTATCCTCCAATAGATGATGGATCTTAAAAACAAACGAACAAACTTCGTGCTAATCTGCCACCTGAAAGTCTTTAGAGGCGTCCCTCTGCACCTGGAGTAAAACCCAGGCTCCTCACCATGGCTTCAAAGCCTCACACAGTCTGGCCCGTGTCCTTCTCTGAGCTCGCCTCATCCCTCTGCCTCACTCACAAGGCCCAGCCATGCTTTGTGTTATTAAAACCATGCCCCCCCCCTTCCTGCCTCAGGGTCTTCGCCTGTGCCCTTCCCTCTGCCTGGCATACACTGGCCCCAGCTCTTTGCACGTCTACTTGGCAACATAAGTCCCCTGGCAGTCGGTCATGCCTTAGTCTCTTCATAGCACTCTTCACAGCCTGTCTTTTCCAACAGAAGCAAGCACAGTGTGTCTGGCACACAGTAGGTGCTCATTAAATAACTCTTGAGTGAGTAAATCACAAAAGGCCAGAGCAGAGGGGACCTAGAAGCAGGAGATCGGGGGGAGAGAATGAGACCTGAAAGGACAATGGCAGGATGAATAGAGGAAAGGAATTAGTACCAGGTGGGACATTTGGATTTGATCTTAGAGGCACTGGGGAGCCACGGAAGGATCTTGAGCAGAGTCCTGGGAGGGGAAGTGATCCTTAGAGCGGGGGAGGCTGTATGCCCGGTGGCCATGTGACTGGGCTCTGAAATCGGACTGCCATGGGTCAGACCTTGGTTCAGCAACTTCCAGCTGTGAAACCACAGGCAAACCCCTTAGCCTCTGTGCCTCGGTGTCTTCCTCTATAAGCCAGGGCTTGCTCCTGAAGCCTCCGCAAGGGCAGCGGAGAGGCTAAATGGGGTGGTGCACGTCAAGTCCTTGCTCAGTAAACATGGAGCTCACAGTCTAACGGGGGAGACGGGTAGATACACCCTGGCTCTGGTTCCCCAGGACGAGCACTGGACCGGACATGCAAGCAGAGAATTTAGTGCAGGAGGGTCAGGAAAGGCCTCCCAGAAGTGACATTGGACTTCGGGGAGACACTTTCCTTGAGAGAATGTTTCGAGTCAGCAGCCACTGGCCAACGAACAAGGGAGGAGGAGGTGGGCTCTGGCTGCTTTAGCTCCCAAAATAACCCCGATCCGAGGGCGGACAGCCCGGCAAGCCCCGGGAGCCACCACCATGCCTCTCCTGGCTGAGTTCCGGAGACCTTGGAGCCGCCCTTGCGCTGCCCTGTGTCCCCGGGTGGCAAGGGGACTGGAGGAGGGATGCCCGGCCCAGAGTTCCAGGCCCGGGCCAAGGGGGCTGGGTGGTCAGTGCAGGCACCGTGGCCCAGGCCCTCTCTCCCCGACACACAGGCTGCTGAGCTGCCCCACGAGTACCCAGTCGTGTTTGCGTTTCGGCTTCTGGACCCGCGGCTTGACCACCAGGGCAGAGAGGACGCGATGCTCTGTCCTTCCTCTCTGTGTCTCCCATCGTCCCAGTTTCTCTGTGTCTCTCTGGCTCTGTGTCTGTCTGTCCGTTTCCCTCTCTCTCTCTCTCTCTCCCCCTCTTCCTCCCTCCTGCTGTCCACCTCCCTGCCCCTATCCTGCTTCTCTCTCTCACTGCGTCTCACTTTATCTATTTCCAAGTCTGCCTCTGTTTCTCTCCCCCTCCTCCACCTCCTTTCCTCCCCCGTCCCTCCCACCCCAGCCTCTCAAGTTCCTCTCTGCCTTACGGCTTCTCTTTCTCCCCTTTCTTTGCTCTCCACCCAACCCCCTCCTCCCCCTCCAGTGGGAGGCATCCTGGAACACACACACACACACACACACACACACACACACACACACACACACAATCTCGAGCCCAGCACCACCACCCCCAGCCTCCCACACTGGCCGAACCTGGCCCAGGACACAGGGATGAGGGCAGGGTCGGCCAGAGGGGTGCATGCGGAGGGTAATGGATGTGGTGGGGGAGGTGTCCTATCCTCCCCACTTCCCTCAGCCCCGTGCTCAGAGCTGGGAACCAGGGGTGGGGGAGTGGGGTGGAGGTTCCTGAGCTGTTTCCTCCCCTCTGTGCGACTGCTGGGCTTCCCGGCCCTTGGACTGCAGGTCGGGTCATTGGGCCCATTCAGCAGAATTATAAATAGCGTCCTGTGCCCAGCCTGGCCCACAGAGCAACCACGGCCGCTGCAGGGCCCCCGGACCCCCCGTCCTCCGTCCCTCCAGCCATCCCTCTGAGGCAAGGCTTGCCCATCCCCTGTGCTGCCAGCGGGTCCCCAGGTCAGTATCCGATGTGCTGTCGCCATGGCAACCTGCGTGTCCCCGTCCAGCCCAGGCTCAGGTTGCGGGAGGCGTGGGCCACTGAGGGAGAGGTCCAGTGGCCTGGAATCAAAGGTCGCCGCTCTATGCTGGGGCTTGCCGGCTCTCTCCGGGGCTGGGGAGTGGGGTCCTGTCCCCTGAGAAATCTCACGCTGCTGAGGGTGGGGGAGGGACAGAGATGCCTGACGCTGGAAGGCCTGGCAAGAGGGGCACTGCCCCAGGCTTCTGCCAGCGAACTGGGCAACTTGGGCCAGCCTGGGCCTTGAAGCCAGAGAGATGTGGGTTCAGATCCTACATCCCCACCTACTACTTTGGTCACCTTGGGACCACCACTTAACCCCTGAGTTCAGCATCCTCAGCGTTGAGACAGGAAGAGTGATACGCCTCCCTCTCCAGGGGCTGCTGGAGAGATCAGAGACCACCAGCTGTGAGGCGGGCCCCTTAGTTCTCACCCATCCTCTCCTTAGTCCCTGAGGGCGGTCCCGGTCGGGGCGAAGCTTACGGACTTCAGAGTCACACTGGCCTGCATTCCTATCTGGCCTCTGTCATTTACCAGCTCCATGATTTCAAGTAGGCTACACAATCTCTCTGAGCCTCAGTTTCCCCATCTATAAAATGGGCATGAAAACAACATCTGCCCCTCATTGTTGTTTTGCGGATGAGTTGGGCTGAGGTGGGAGAAGCCTCTGGCACGGTGCCACGCACATAGTCAGTGCCCGCACGTGGCAACTGCACTTTCCATCACTTTCTGAATTTTTATTTCTCAGCGAGATGACCCTACCTTCATCACTGACTCAGTGGTCACTTCAGGCAACAACTCCCTTTCCCTCCCAGGGCTCAGTTTCTCCATCTGCAAAATGACCACAGGACCACCCAGGCCCTGCCCAGGTCTGAGATTTGTGTATCTCAAGCAGCCCCACCGGGCTGGGCTGTATTATTATTAACTGATGCCCTCACCCGAGCCCTGTCCTCAGCCCCCGAAACCTGAGCTGCCTGGTTGCCTGGCAACTGAGGCGCGAGCTGGGGAGGCTTGGGTGTCAGGGTGTCCAGCTGCAGCCCCCTCCCTGCAGGCCGGAGCCCCGTCACTATGGTCACTATGTGGCCGGGAAGCAGGAGGGCTCAGGGCTGGGACCCTTGACCGGGGCAGCCCAGGAGAGGCCTCCTCTTCCTCTCATACCTGCCCAGGGCCGACCTGTCTCAGAGCCCACTTTCTCGGGGTAAAAGGGGCCATCAGCCTGGGATATTTTTATAGATGGGGCACGTGGTCAGGCTCACAGAGGGAGAAATCGGAGCTTCCTCGCGCTGCTAACTGATACGGTGGCCGTCACTGTCACCCTCTTCTTGGAAGCCTGCAGCCGAAGTTTGCCCAAAAGCACAGATAATTCCCTGACCCACTCCTAGCGCTGCCCTCAGGAGGCCTGATGCCGCTTCTTGGAGCTCTGAGGGCACTTTGCATGGTCACATTTAACCAATCACATCACCCCTGCACGACCTGCCCTACGTTTTCATTCATTCACTCACCAAACATTGTACTGAGCATCCATCCCAGCCCTACTGTATTCTGCCTGGCCGTGGGCAAGTCGCTTCACCTCTCTTTGCCTCATTTTTCTTTTCTGCAAAATGGGATACTAAGAATACCTGCCTCAGAGTTGTGGTGTGGATCAAATGAGATGACGACTGTAAAATGCTTAGCACAGATCTTGGCACATAGAAAATGCTGCATAAATGTTAGTTTATCATGATTATTTGCCTGAAATTGTTACAGTGTGCAGAACCCGTGCTGCACAGGGAGGGAACAGGGCTGTGTCCGATTCCTTTCTGTCCACGTCGCATCCCACAAGTCCAGGCATGTAGTGGGCCCACAGCGAAAGTTTGCCAAGTGAGCGGAAGTGAGAAATGAACTCTTTGCCCCAAAATCTATTGCTGCTCAGGGCACTGATTGCCAGGACATCGACTTTAAACATCTTTTACAATTCTGGGTACTTCTTAGAATCTATTACGGCTGCGTCATCTTCACAATTACCAAAATGGGTTTAAAATCACTTTGTAGATTTTCACTCTCTTCCCTGTGTTTGGGGTGGGGCTGGGGCAAGTAGGCGCATGGCTAATTCAGGTGGACTTGAACTGCAGGACAGACAGCTAGGGGAGGGATGGGCAGGAACCTGAGAATGAGCACTGCCTTGCATTTTGCACCCTGGGCGCCTCCCTTGCCTCACAGTCCCAGCACTGTGAGGGACCTGCATCAAGGAACTTGCTTGTCTTCTTTGAGCCTCAGTCTCCTCATCTTTAAAATGGGCACCCTGCTCCCTCTGCCCCAGAGTCACAGGCAAGACAAAGGAGGTAGTACTGTGAAGAACCCCTTCCAGTAACAGTCCTTAATTATAAGAAGATAGCGATGCTCTCCATGGAAAAGGGCTGGGCTGGCACCTCCCCAGGCCTACCATTCGTCAGCAGAGCCACGTTGGGTGGCCGCCAGCCCTCTGGCCCAGGGGCCGTTTCTAACAGCAGGTGATGCGGCCAGGCTGACGGCTCCAGGATTTCACCCTTGACTTCTTCCAAACACAGGAAGGGGCTGCCATCTGCTTCCCGCCCCTCATACCCAGCCTGCCAGGTCAGCCAAAGCCCCCGCCTCGCACCTGTCAGCAGGGTTGCAGACAAGAATCCCACTGGGGGCTTTCGTATGGATGCTGAAGTTGGCAAAAGCCTGGGGGCCTCCTCCCAGCCCCCAGCCCACCTGGACACCAGGAGCTCAGACCTGGGGATCTGTTAAGTGCCAAGGTCAAGAGTACAGCCTTGGGAGTCAGACCATAGTGCAGACCCTGTTGTGACCTTAGGCAGTCACCCCACCATCTGAACCTCAGTTTCATCATCTGTAAAATGAAGGAAATTAGAGTATCGACCTCAGGGGCTGTTACGCATATGAGCGAGATCGTGCGTAGGAAAAGGTAAATGGCATTTGGCAGTGATAACGCTTAGTTGCTCTTATGATTATTTTTATTACTGTTACTGATACTCTGCTGCCATGATTACTGTGACCATCTCCCTGCCAGGGAGGTGATCTCATTTCCTCTAGTTAGACCACAGCATCCATCCTTCCCGGAGGCCAGTGCTGGGTACACAGTAGGCGCTCAGTGCATGCTCTCCGCCTCAAAAGCAAGCAGCTGTTGAAGAAGTGGGTGAGCCCAGGACCCAGGCAATCTTGTTCTCTCTCAGTTTCTGAGGTCAAGCTGTGGGTTCCTGTGGTCACTCAGCAAGCTTCTGTTAGACACTGACTCTGTCTGTCAGGTGCACTGGGGACCTGGAGATAGATGGACACAGTCCCCTGACCTCGATGGTGTCAACGGTCAAGCCCAGTGGAGGGATCAGTTGTCTCTGCCTGGAGAGTGGGGTCAGCATAGTGTTCACTGAGAAGGGGCCCTCTGAGCTGGGCCCTGCAGGGTGAATAGGAGTCTAACAGGCAGAGAAGCAAATGGAAGGGAAGAGCTTGTGCTAAGGCATGTTCACAAGGAAGCTCTGAGCTGATTTTTTTATTTTTTAAAACAGGAAATTTTCCCCCCATAGATGTCCCAGTATCCAGAAGATAACTCTGGCTGATCCAAGGGCAAACACATGGCCACTGGGGGGCGGATTCCGAGAGCCATAGAAGCCCCCTCCCCTGTGCCCAATCCAGTGTCCAAGACTTACCACAAGCCAGTATGTGAGGGTCTCTTATAAGCTGTCTAGTCCAAGCTCCTCATTGGACAGATGGAGAAACTCAAGCCAAAGAGGGAAGATGGTGGCCCGGGGACAGTTAATGGCAGACCTCCTGGCCAAGCCCGCCCAAAGCCCATCCACCCATGGCTGGGGGTGACCAGCCCCAGAGTTGTATGTTCTGTGCAGAATCCTGATGCCCCAGGTCGCCCCCCGGAGACATCACTCTCTGCGGGGCCCACCAGAGGCCCCTGCATCTTTCTCGCCTTAGTTCCTTACTTCTGAACTGTAAATCATCAGTGGGTTCTTTGTGAACTTCAAGCTGAAAAGCAGTTCACGACTCGTATAAAATGATACTCTGTCGTCGCTATCATTTTGTTCAGGTCGGGCCCTAATGGCAGAGTTCCCTGGAGATAAAGTCATCTGATGGCACGGTGTGGGGTTCAGAGGTTCAGGGCCACCTTGCAGACAGCCACAGAGACAGTGACAAGGCATCTTCTACAGGTTGGCCTTCTGTTCTGTTCTGGAGCCTTTGTGGGTGCCCCCTCTCGCCACCCACCCATCTCCCAAACTGTGAGACTAAGGTTGTCTCGAGGTGGTAGTAAGAGTCTTTGCCATGACCCATGACTCCCTAACATCCCCCTACAGGCACCATCTAGAGTCTTATTTCCAAAATACATACATTTCTGCAAATCTCAGCACAGCCCCCGCTGCCCCCGCCCCCAGCTCACACATGTTCAAGCAGGCTTATGCATGCCCTCGTGCAACCACACGTGTGCTCCCTGGCACACGTTCTGCCCTGGCACACACATATGTATGCGTCCACGGTCATGAACTTCAAGCGGAGAAGAGGGAGCAGGGTTGTTCTGTGTGAGCTGGAAAGCGCCCATTAACTGTAAAACAATAAAAAGTTAGCAAGAAGAAAATTTCAGCTCAACCCAAAGAACTCGGTAATTCCTAGCGCGGACATAGATTATCATGGAAGGAGGGCGTGAACCCCCCGTCAAGGGAAGCATGCAAGCCCAAGCAGGACTCTACACAGGTGCTATGATACTAAGATGCTATGATACTAAGGGGCTTGGGCATCCCAGGGATTTTCACCTCTGAGGTCCCTTCTGGTCTGTGGATTCAAGGAAGCTTGTGGAATCGGGGCCTCTTCTGGCTTTCCCTCGAGTTTTGCAAACAGTGATGCCCCCTTGGTGTTCTCCGCCCTGGGGCGGGGCTTCCTGGAGTGCCCCCGCAGTTCAGGACGTGGTGCACAAGGACCAGCTCCAAGCAGGCCTGATATCGTTGGCATCTGTGGCCCCCGCTAAAGATGCCCACACCAGAGCCCCCGGAACCTGGCACCCATTTCATGCCAGGCCTGACCCTGGAGAGGGAAAGAGGTGACGGCTCTGGCTTTGTCAGTCACTTGTAACAAGGAGTCTGGGGTAGCAAAAGCCCTGATTTAGCAGGAGGTGTCAGGGACTGAGATATCTAGAGAGGTCGGGAGTGAGTGAGGTAGGCTGGAGGAAGCTCCCAGGACTTGGAATTGTGCACGATTTGAGCATAGGTTCTGACTGCGTCTGAACCCCAAAATCTAAACTCCCCTGTATTACACCCAGCAGAGAGCAGGCCTTAGAAGCAGCGTGACATGAGGTTTGAAATCTAGGGGACATCAGGCTCCCCCCACCATGGATCCCTGTACCCTTTCTCTTCTGGGAGACCCCCCAGAGCCATGGGGAACTGCAGGAGAGAAAGGAAGGGCAGACATGGCGGGAGCAGGACTTTTGAAAAGCAGAATAACGGTGATGGGGTGGGGGAGGGGGTCTGGGCTGTGCCCCACGGGGAGAGGAAGGGAAATCAGAGGGAGTGGCACCTTTGGGGGCCATTGTGGGAGGTCTGCTGATGTGGATACCTCCAGGGTCCAAGGTTTGGGGTCTCCTGGGGCCTTGGAAGCACTGTGGCTTTTGAGCTCTTAAACTTTCTGGCAGGACTTGAACTTCCTTGAGAAGCCGGAGGGGTCAGGCTGGGGCTCAGGGCTGGTTCTTAGTGAGAAATGGGGAGGGGGTATCTTCGGGGCGTCCCTTAGGCCTCCTGGCCAGCTCCCAGGATCGGAGATGAACTGGCATTCAGGGAACATCCTGCACAAGGATGAAGGTGAGACATATCCCTGGAATATCCCAGAAACAGAGGAGAATGTCTTAGGGGGGTCAAAGCTCTGGCAGAGGCCTTGGGCCTGAACCTGGCTCTGCCAGCACCTGCTCTGAGGACTTGGGCCAGTGCCTTCCACTCAGGGCCTCCATTTCCCCGTCTAGAAATCACTATCATTCCAGTTGATTGTGTGTCTCTCACTAGCCAGGCTCTAGGCTGAACCCTGTGCCCTGCATCAACTCACATTATCTTCCCAGCCACCCTGCAAGGAAGGGACCGTCTCCATTTTAGAGACGCGGCAACTGAGGCCAGAGAAGTGCCTTAATTTACCCACGATCCCTCAGTGATGGCAGATTGAGGGTTCTTACCCAGATCTCTCTGACTCTAAGCTCAAAGAAAGGGATTCTGACCCTACTAGGTTGCAAGTCCACTGAAAAGTGGTTTAAGAATTCACAGAGGGAAGAAGAAGCTTCTGGGAGTGGGAGGAAATTCCCAAGAGAAGATGGCACTAGGGATTGTGGGTATAGGGGCCCCGATATGGGGTAGAAGCAGCAGGCGAAAAAGAACGAGTGTTCCAGGTGGGAATCCCAGCCACGCAACGTGTGGAGGAGGGGCTGCCGGGGCTCCACGATGATGGGGAGAGAGGGGAGCCAGGCTACACACACCCGTCGTCGCCGCCTTACATTCGCTTCAGGGAAGGTAAGGCCCACGGCTCTGCACAGCTTCAGTGAGGCTGGGGTCCCCTGGGCCCACGGCCCCCGGGAGGCTGCGTTCGCATCTGTCCCTGTGCAGATGGCTGGTGAGCACAGCTAGCAGCGCCCACCCGCACCCGCTTCTGTCGCCGGGGCTGGCTGCGCCGGGGAGCGTGGTGCGGCGTTATTTTTAGAAGTGACGCCATCTGTTCAAGGTGCCGGGCGGATTCTGTTTGTCTCCGCAGTGGCCGGGACAGCCATGCCAAGTCAGGGGAAGAGCTGCAGAGCTGGCCTGCTGGGTGAGGGGGCCAAGGAGATTCTGCAGGCCCGTGAGGCGTGGGATTCTGGGGTCGGGGGTCTGGGGCTGCCAGAGGGGAGGCTCTGGGGCCAGGGACGGTCATCACAGGGCGTCCTGTGCTCCCAGCGCCCCGCCTAGTCCCTGGGCCTGAGCCTGGACCTGCCTCCTGACAGATTCTGGCCTGACCTTATCCCTGTTCTCCAGCTTTGGGTTGGGGGGGAGAACAGTACGATGACCAGACCACAAGGATCCCCTGTGGGATGTAACACTGGGTGTGGCAGAAGACACGGGTCTGATCAGTGTGGTCCAGGAGGGCCAGGACATCTCCCCACTAGACCCAAGATGCTTCTGTGTGTCACACTGTCTTAGCCACCACCATCTTCTGCCTTCTGAGTCATGCTGGGAGGGACTTAGGCAGGGTTTCTGATGGCAGATTGCCTGGGTTCGAATCCAACCGTGATGTGACCCTGGGCAACTTCCTTAACCTGGCAAAGCCTCCACTTGCTCACCTGTGAAATGGGATGCTGGAGCAGCTGCTTCCCAAGGTTCAGGTGCAGATTTGCCAACTTGCTTTCTGTAATGCACGCTGCCTGGGTGCATTCAGCACCCGCTCATCCAGCCACTCGGCTGACCAGTTTTCACTTTCCAGATGCAGGCTGCGTCCCCAGATCTGTTGTCCCCAGTGTCCTTCCGTAGTCAGATTGCTTTCTCAGTGATGGAACCAGCATTGGTGGAGGCTGGTCTTGTGCTGGGGGCTGGAGAGGCCCTGTTCTCAGAGAGTTCACAGTCTAGTCGGGGAGGCAAGCTGGTAGAACCCACCCCAAGACCGAGGGTGGAGGGTGCAAAGTTGAGGAATGAGCCACATGTGATAAGCTGGCAGTGGGAAGGGGGTTGAAATGTGTAGCAGAGGAATTAGAGAGAACTTCGCAGATTGGCATTGGGGCTGGACCTTAGAGAGGAAGGTTTGGATTAGTGGCAAAGTGGGTGTAGACCATCCCGGGTGGAGGGAACAGTATATACAGAGGGTCGGAGGCCGGAACGTGTGTTAGTTGTTCAGCAAATACAAGGAGTTGACTTACACCAGAGCCCAGAGAAGTTGGCTCTGAGCCAATCAGGCAGGATCCTGGATGCAGTGGTCGGGAATATGTTTTTGTTTAATAGGCACCAAGGAGCCAGTGGTGGTTTTTAATCCAGAGGGTGGCATGTTCAAATCCAAGAGGTTTTTAGCGCCGGACAGATCCCAGCTCTACTCCTGGCTCTGCCACTTGTGAGCTTTGTGGCCTTGGCATGATGTTATTTCACCTCTTTGAGTCTCAGTTTCCTCCTCTGTTAAATAGGCATAAGAATGCCGACCTCATGGGGTTATTGTGGAATAAGATGTTTTCAGAGCCTAACAGAGCTCCTGACACATGGAAGCCACTGAGTAAATGAGAGTCCCTGTCAGCATCACTCTGGGGACAGTGAAGGTGGAGGGGGCGGGTTGTGAGGAACCGGTTGAAAGGTTGTGGATAAGGAACCTGAACTAGGTCAGGAGCCCAGGGCGGCAAGGAAGACAATGAAGCTGGAGCTCTTACCCCAGTGGTCCCTGGGTCTGGGTACCTGACTGAGTGTAAGGAGGGAACGGAGTCGAGGGCTACCCTGATAGTCCCATTCTGGGAATCTGAGCGGACGCTTTACATGCCGTAATTGGCACAGAGGCCACAGAAGGATGAGGACATGTGGAAGAGTCTGAGAGCCTGGAGAACCTTCAGAGGGGACATTTGAGAGTCCTGGAAAGTTTGGTTCTGGAGCTTAGGAGAAAGGGCAGGGTGGAAAGGGCAGTTTGGGAATCACTCATGTTAGGATGCAGGTTGATGTCAGGTGGGTGACATTGCCAGGGAGAGGTGAGGCATTAAGAGGGTCAAGGGCAGGACTGTGGGAAAAGACTGCAGTTCACCCAAAACAGGGAAGCCATAGGAGAGTGGGAAGAAGGGATGGGGGTCATCAGGTGTGGGCAAGGGTGTAAAGACAGAAGGGCCCTGGAGCGGTCGGTGGGAGTCATTCCCAGAAGACACCTAGGGCCTGGCCTAGCCGGAAGTGGCATTTGGAAAAGCAGGGACAGGGAGCTGGAAATGATTTTGAGCCGTAGGCTGGGCTACAAGAGCAGGACAGGATTCTAGAACGCAGAACCAGGGGAATGTTGGCTACAAGAGGAAGAAGGCCGAAAGAGGGGCTGGAATGGGACCCCCAAAACTCTAGGGCAGTGGTTCTATTTGTTTAACACTCCCAGCCACACCACCAGAGATTGACCCATCTCTGCAGGCTTGGGCATGGGAATCTGTGTTTCAACCAGCCCCCAAGTGATGCCAACACAGGTGGCCCTTGGGGAACCACACTTTGAGTGGCCCTGCTCTGGGGTCCCCGAGCTCCACTCAGAGAAGCTTTTATCAAGAGAGGAAGGAGAGGAAACCTTGACCATGGGAGGCAGTTCCTGCTCTGGGCTCCTCCTCTGGCTTCCAGACCTTCTGATTCACCCCCTTCAGGTCTGAAGCCAAGTCAGTGTCCCGACAGACATCACTAGCTTTCCACCAAGGAGACTCTGAGGGAGAGAACCTGGGCTGGGGCAGGAAAGGCAGTGAGTGCACAGTCACCAAACCAGGGATAGTTCCGCTTGAGCCTGGAAGACTCACTGCAGTAGTGAGAAGTAGAATCTGAAAAACACCCCCGAACACATACAAACACCAACCCCTGCCAGTGCCTGCACCAGTCTGACTCCCCTTCTCCTTGGAATCTAGGAGTCCTGCTTTTCTGCCTTTTCCCCTTTTCTATATAGTTCTATTTCCTGGCCTCTGTGTTCTCAGGCCACATAGAATGACTTTCCCCAAGCCTTAGCTTCCAGCTTCTCTGATTTGGACCCCAAAGGACTTACCCAGCTATTCGAAAGTAATCTCCCAACTTAAACTCATCCCTTGGCATCTCTTTGGGTGAATTTTCCTTCCCCATTCCATGGAGGAAAGAATTTAATAAATTCAGACAGAATGAGATGCCACCACTGAACTATGGTCCCAGCAGGAACCAGAGGGAAGGGACCAAGCACAACACAAAAGAATGAATCATTAGTGGTGGGATTTCTGGCATTGGTGACAGGTGGCACTGATGGGCCAAGGTGAGTCTTCTGTGCGTGCATGTAAGTGGCCCCAAGTGACCTTTTGCCTGGTGTCATTTTCTGGGCTCAGGCCCGCTCACTAGGACACCTCATTGCCTGACAACCTGGCTTTGAGCGACAGCACAAATACCTGGGGCCAGCTACCCATGCCTGCTCACATAGCTCAAGGAAAATGCCCTGCGCCCTCCCTACTGCACCCAGTTCCTCAGGCTTCCCAACCCTGCGCTCCGTTGGTCAGCACTGCTATCCTGGGTAGCTCTAAGGGCACTCTAACCCTTTGCCCTATGTCAGCACCACAGAACATGGACAGCTCCTTGGCACGTGGTCCCTAAAACCAACTCAGATCCCGAATCAGCACTGTGGCCTTGGGGACAGCTCCCAGTGGAGACCGTTCCCCACTGCGTGTTTCTTTGTCCTCCCCAGGGGGGCTGTCAGTCAGCACCACAAGCACGTGGGCAGCGCTCACTCCCGGCCTCTGCTAGTCAGCCTGCAGCAGAGAGAGGGGGGCCTGTGGTTATCAGATTCCCTGACCTTAGCTACCCAATCCCTCCCAGCACCCACCTCCATCCATCCATCAACACTTCATCCCCAGAGACGGCTCCCTGGGCCCCAACCCTCCATGGTCAGAGGTGAAGCCTGAAGACTCCCCAAGGAGCCAGCGACCTGCTGTTGTTTACGGTCAGAGCACTGACATGGCAGAACCCTGTGCTTCATTACAGGAACCAGAAAAAAGGGTAGGAGCCTGGTCTGCTGGAAAGAGGGATGGGAGTGAGCCCTTAAGAGTGTCTGTGTGTGTGTGTGTGAGACCCGCCTCTGCCGCCCTCACCCCTCCAACCAAAGACCTATGCCAATCACTGCACTCTCTTTTTCTGTTTCTCCTGTGGAAAACGAGAGTGTGGCAATACCCATGGCCTAGGGTTGTTGTGAAGGATTAAATGAGATAACAAATGTGGAGCGCATAGGATGGTACTTGGCACATAGCAGGTATGATCCAAGCGTTGCTGTTATCATTTTTTGTCCTTTCTTCAGGCCTCTGCTTGTAATCCACGGAGACAAAGCTGGAGGCAGGAGAGAAGGAGGCAGATGAAGACAGGAAGGGACAGTGTCACCCTAGCCAGTTAGGATCTGGAGGCTGGGGGCAGCCAGGGAAGTCATTGCATCTGTAGGGAAAGTTGGGCAGGGCAAGAAATGAGGCTGGGGAGGTGGCTGAGACGTTTGACTGAAACCAGAGGACACTTTCCAGGACAGCTGGTCCATCTTAGGCAGAGTCACCATCCCCAGCCTTCTCACTGCATGTCCCCTCTCTTGCAGGCCAAAGTGAAGTCTCCCCCAACACTTTTCTGCCTCAGCTAAGCTTTCTTGCCTTGATATGCTGATGACTTTACTGTTTTTGCTTCATCGGAAAACTCTCCTTTTTAAAGGGAAGATTTCTAAACAAGGAGCACATAAAGGGTACAAATCGTGGAAGGCAAGCACTGCCATGCAGAGGCTGAGGGGGGCGGGCAGTGGATGTCAGAGGCACCAGGTGAATTCTCGTCAGCCTGTGACTCCCAGGTTCTAGGGCATTTCTCCTTCCTTAGGCCTCCAGCCAAGCAGGAGTTGGCTTGCAACTAGAATGGTGCTCTGCTGGGGATGGCAGGACAGCAAGGAGGCTTGGGGAAGTGTGTGTGCCCTTAGAAGCCAGTATCCGGTGACGGGAGAATCCTTGAGGATGGCGCTAAAATGGCCCCTTAAGACTGAGTATCTGTCCAGTCCCCCTCTCACTTTATAGGACAGGAAACTGAGGCACAGGGAAGAAGGCATTGGTCCGAGGCCATACCGTGAGTTGGTGAAAGGCATCGGGACACAGAGGAAACACAGAGGCTTTGGACTCAAGCAGGCATATTTAAACTATGCCGGGTCCCATCTGTACGGCATTGGCCATCTGTAACCCTCTGAGCCCCAGCTTTCTTGCCTGTAAACAGGGACAGTGATACTACACAGCCCATGGAAGCGTGTGCTAAGCAATCTCTATTAATAGTAGTGGTCAAGCCAAGATTGGGGCTCAGCAGATCTGGTTCCCAGGCGAGTGCCATTTGGATTACATCCTCCCAAACTCTGACGCAAAAGTTGTGCAGGAATCATTCAACTTGGTCTGCAGAGCCTGACCATGGGGTTTCGGGGGACTCTGTGTGGCAAAGTGAGCGTAACTTCAACAGCTAGAAGGAGGGTCTGTGCACCTCCCTTGCTCTCTTCAGAGTCCCAGTGCTTGGGGCAGGGCCTGAGATGCAGCTTTTTATTGGAGAGGTGGATGGATGGATAGATAGATGGATGGATGGATGGATGGATGGATGGATGGATGGACAGGTGGATGGACAAATGGATGGATGGATGGATGGATGGGTGAGTGGATGAGTGGGTATGTAAGACACCTAGAGGACCAGAAATGTGGGGGGTTTCCTACCATGCAACACTGGAAACTCCTTTGGAGAACAGGGGAAGTAGAGAGAGTTGACCCTGCTGGGCAGCTAAGGGCTGGGGACCTACCCTCCCTTGAGCCAGGCAGGAGAGTGAGAAGCTATGTGAGACACCCTGAGTGCCTAGCAGCCCACGCCCTGGCCCTGCTTCCGCCATCTGTGCCTTTGAGGCTGGTGCGTGGCTGCTTCTGTGGAATATATATATATATATATATATATATATATATATATATATATATATATAATTTTTTTTTTTTTAGATTTTCCTTTTCTGGTTAACAGGATAGGAGTTTTCTAAAAATAGCGCTAAACTCGCCTCTGAGGTATTCATTTTCAATTCCCTTCCTGTTTCCCCGTTCTGTCTCCTTGACGGTGAGGATTCAAAGCCGAGACTGTCGTTGTCAGCGTTGATGCACACACACACATACACACACACAGACCGTGGGGCTTGCACACTCAGAGGCGGGCATGGGGCACACATCTCTGGCTCACTCACACTCACAGGTACACACTCATCCTGACGTACTCCGGTAGACCTGCACAGCACACCTTGTCCTCCAGGGTCACCCAGAGTCAGTACACATCTGCTGACACACCACAGGTACCCTCTGACACACACATACACGGAACATTCCCTCCCCCAGAGAGGGGCGGCTAAGACAATGGCTACAACGCTTTGACTCTCCCAGTGAGGCTGAGGGAAGAAGAGCAGTTGTCCCTCTGCCCCCAGCTGCCTGGCTGAGGTCACCCGTTTCCCCGGTCAGCACCGAGGAGGGTCCCCTCAGCTGGGGCGGGGCAGGGTGGGGACCACAGAAAGGCCAGAATTTGCATCCAGGAGAGGAAAGAAAATGTCCTGCCTGTGGGGATTAGTCAGTCAGGACCAGAGCAGAGGAGAGGCTAGCCCTGTAAGCTGTGCGTACAAGCTGGGACCCTCCCCAGCCTTCCAAGCAGTGCTGGGAGCTTTGTGGGGATGGCATGGTTGGCCTGAGCCCCATGTTCAGGACAGTAGCGTGGGGGGCAGTCTGAGAGCAGACTTGTGGGGGTGAGCTGAGAGCAGAGGGAAGGAGCAAGTTAAGTCACCATCAGAAGAACAGTCCCTGTTGAACAAGTCTTACGCTGTGCCAGGAACTGCTCTGAGCTCTAGCTCAGGTAGGCCTCGCAAAGCCCTGTGCGGGAGGGAGGCGTGCGGGTAAGAGGGGATGGAGGCCCAGGGAGGGGCTAAGACCTTGCCCCCCCCCCACTCCACCCCCATCACAAAACTACCAAATGGCAGCATCAGGCCTCATCATCAGGGATCTCCAGACGGGGCCTGTGTCCCCACATCTGTCACTGGTGCCAGGGGCGATTCAAAGTAAAGGGTAACTTTATAAATACATATGAAGATGGCATTTAAATTCCGCAGGTCAGAAAACAGGCCGATTCGGCATCCGAAAATTATTTTTAGCACGTAATTCATTTGCGATGTCCCGTCCTTCAATTAGGATTTGAAAAGCTGATGGTTTAGGTTTTGGGGTGTTTTTTTTAAAACCTTCCTTCGAGAGATAGATTTCTTCTTTGTTAAATTGACTCCAAAAAAAAAAAAATCCATTGCTCCTTCCTCTGCCAGAGTCTCTCTTGGCAAAGACTTTTTATTAAGGTGCCCCAACCTATTCTTGAGTCACTGAAATGTAACAATACAGAGTCATTTAAATGCTAATAAGAGGAAACCGAAATGCATAAACCCAATATTGTCAGAACATTCATTCTGGATTCTGAAGGAGCTGGCGCACCAGAGCCTGAAGGGACCCCAGAGAACACCAGTCCAATCTCTTCAGTTTCCACATGGGAAACTGAGGCCCAGGGAGGAAAGGGGCTTGGTCAAGGTCACACAGCAGGAGCTTGGAAAACAGGGAGGGGCTTTTCAGTGGGCTGTGACCCCAGTTGGCTGTGTGCCCCCTAGTTGTGTTGCTCAACCTCTCTGGGCCCAGGACTGGCTGCCCAGACTTCTGCCCTGCCCAGGCACACGTCTTAGCTCGGGTTGCTGTAACAGAATACCATAGGCTGTGTGGCTTAAACAACAGAAATTTATTTTTCATAGTGCTGGAGGTTGGGAAGTCCAAGCTCAAGGTACCAGCAGATTCAGTTCCTGGTGAGAACCCACTTCCTGGATTACAGATGGCCACCTTCTCACTGTCCTCACACGACCAAGAAAGATCATCTCTGTCATGTCTCTTTTTTATAAGAAGACTAATCCCATTTGTGGGGGTTCTACCCTCATGACCTAATTACCTCCCAAAGGCGCCACCTCCAAATATCATCACACTGGGGATTAGGGCTTCAACATATGAATTTGGGGCGGGGGACACATTCAGTCCATAGCAGCCAGTGTGCCCATCAATTAGGACAGGGGTGACTGTCAGTGTGGTATTAAGAACTGGCTACAAATGAACCTCATCTCAGCCTTGACGGAGGTGCAGTTGCTAATAACGGTGTGTAGGTAGGAGGGAGGCTGGGGGAGGTGCAGAAGCCAGCACTGTAGAGTATCTGCTCCAGGCCAGGAGCCACACAGAGACCCACACATAAGGGCCTCAATGGGTCCTTACAGCAGCCTGTAAGACAGATGGGTCAACCTCACTGGGCAGATGAGGCCCAGAAAGGTTAGGTGACTTCTCCAAAGTCACACGGCCCATTTTCCTGAAGGGGAAAAAAACTCCCTACTCATGTTAAAAGGAAAAATCTTCTCTGATACCCTGGGCCAGGTCACATCTTCCTGCTCTGGACATGCACAGCACCTGGGGCTCCCTGTCATGGCAAACCCATCATATTATGGAGGTCACTCATCTAATTGTCTCTCTTCCCCCTTGTCAGCACAAAGTAGGTGCACACGACACAATTAATGAGTGGTTGGTTGGATGAATGGATGGATGGACATATGGGTAGATGGATGGATAGTTGGTTGAAGATCATTGTTCATCTTAACACAATAGTCATTAAAATCACCAGTAGCCCATTAACTCATCTCTGCTGTTGTCATCACAGATATAATTACTGCTAACGGGTCTCATAGCTCGTGCTGTCAGAGATGTAATTATCAGTGCCTGTAGGACACGCCACAGGTAGCAGGAAGACAGATAGAAGACAGCACCTCGGCGTTAGAGTCCCTTGTGGTTTTTGCAAAGCACTTTCATTCACATATAGCGCTTCATTTAAGCATTGTAAGAACCCTCTGAGGGCGATGCACCAGGGAAGGCAGCAGAGCATCCTGATGAATAACAGTGTCTCTGGATCCAGACTGCCTGAGTTCAAATCCCAGCTCTTCCGCTCGCCAACTCTGTGACCTTGGGCAAGTGACCTCACCTCTCTTGGCCTCGGTTTCCTCATATGTTCTAGGGAATAACAAGACTACCTGTCTCATAAAGTGGTTGTATGATTGCTAATAATCACAATAATTAGTGCTTACCATGCGCTTGACTCAATTCTTAGTATTTTGCATGAAATAATTCACTTAAGCCTCATAATACCTATGAAGTAGATACTATTACTCCCCCTCCCTTTGTTTAAGATAATGAAACTAAAGTGAATTGGCCTCCCAGTCTGTTGAGAGGTGGCAGAACTCGAACCCAGAGGCTGTGTCTTCTGGAGCCCGTCCAGTTAACCTCCACGGCATCTCTGCACACAGGCCTGCTTGGTCCCTGCCTCACCTGCTCCTCTCGGGGATATACCGTTGGGGTCAAAACTCACGGGTTATGGTGGTGGTGCATGCCCGGATGGCCAGGGGCCCCGAGTATTCCTGCAGGACTGCGGGTGGGAATCCCAAGCACACACGTTCTTTGGCGTCTCGTGTCTCTGCTTAAGGCATCAGGCCCATTTTAAGTTCTACTCGGTAAGATACCAGTTGGTCCCAGTGTGAAAATAAGGCTTCCTGTTGCATCCTTGAGTGCAAGTGCCCTCCTGTGAGGTGTGACAGGCTTCTCCTGTGGCTCCAGCACCCCCTGATCCAGGCTGGGAAGCTCTGTACCCCGGGTGGAAGCTCACTGGATTTGAACACGGTGGTTCACAATTAGTTCCCAGTAAACCGGGAAGTAGCTGGGGCACAGGGGAGAATGACTTATTTTACAGATGAAGAAACTGAGCCTCGGAAAAGTGAAGGGACTTGCCCAGGAACCCACAGCCGGGGTTCAGGAGATCTCGGATTTGAACCCGGATTGCTGTGATTTAGGATCCTGTGTTGTTCTTTAGAGAGAGGGGAGGGAGCGCCCCCTAGTGGGAGGGGAAAGAGCAACGGGCTGGCAGTCGGGAGATCCCAGCCCAGCTCTGGGCTCCGTCCACTCTTGCTCTGTGTGTCTCTGGACAAGTTCCTTTCCCTCTCTGAGCTTCAGGTTCCTCACTGGGAAAATGAGATTAACCCTAAATTACCTCCAGGTCTAAAACTCTGTGCAAGAGGAAAGGATTGTGAAGGAAAGAGATGAGGCAGGGGAGGGGGACACGAGGGAGGAGTTGGGGCTGGAGTGGGGCTCAGTCCCACCTTCCTGCCCCCACCTTTTCCCCCTCACTGTTCTGGGCCTAGGACGGCCAGCTTTCCGCGGCTGCTGGGCGGGGCCAGTCCCTGTGCCAGACCCAGCTGAGCTCAGCAGAGGCCCTTTGTCACCCAACGCTTGCCGGGGCCTTGGCCACCGGTGTTGGGTATCTGGGTGGATTGGGTTCTCTCCTGGCAGCTCCACAGATGCCACACTCCGGCAAGGGTGGCCAGGCGGGCAGGGAGTAGCCGGGGCTCCCTCCTCCTCCTGGGCTCCCTAAGGGACGTGGCAGCCGCGGTCCGTGGTTCCGGACTCTGGGGCCCCAAGGTGAGGGTTCTGTTGACCCCGGTTCATTCTGAGGGCCACAGTGACATCCTGGTGAATATGCATGAGACGGACCCTCTGGCAAGGCTGAGGCCTTCGATCAGTGTAGCTGTGGGCCGCGGGTGCAGGCAGGTTGCTTTCTCCCATCCCCACGCCTGTGAGACTCAGTGGGGAGAGCAGTGCGTTTCGGCAGATATAGGAGGCGTGGACAGGGGAAGCATCCGTGCTGGGGCGTCTGGGAGCTGTTTCTTGGGGGCAGGGGTTAGGCCCCTGATTGTGTGGGCATGGCATGTGTGTACACAGGGTTGTGAGCACTGGTATTTTTGAGGGGAGGAGGTGGGGATGTTAAGATGACGCGTGTAAATGTGACTACGTGTGACAGTGTGCCTGGTGGGGAGGGGGTGTCCGCCACCGTGTGTGTGAAGGGGGCCCTGTGTTGGTGTGTGTGTATGGCAGTGGGTGGGCCCTAAAAATAGTAGGCAGGTGGGGTGTTGCACCCCAAGCGGCATGTCACAGGGTGTGTGTACACCAGGGTTCGTTTCGCGAAGTCAGTGTGTCCATAGTGGACAATTAGGGGGTTAGCATGTGTTATGAGGGTACATCAGGCTCATAACCTGATGAGCCTGGGGGTGGGGTGTAGCATGGAGGGCCTAGTGGGTGTCAGTACGTTTGGATTTGCAGTGGGTGCCGGTGCACGATGGGGTGTTGTACGAACATCCACGTCCAGGTATGTGTATGTGTGGTGGGTATTACTTGGGGTGGGGGGCGTGTGTGTAGCACCTGCAAGCCGGGCCTCCTGGGTACCTGCCCCATGAGGCCTCCAGTGTCTGACCCCTGTCCCCTCTCTGCTTGCCCCTGCAGGAGCCATCACCCCGACCATGTAGATGCCAGCTCCAGGGAGCAGCATGGGCCCCGCTGAATGGAGACTCCTGGGTCTACAGCCCTGAGCCCCTCCGGCCCCTGGACCTTGCCCCACGCCCGGGGACGCCCCTCAGAGCCCACCGCCACTGTCGCCAGCCCACCTCGGCTGCCCCCTGGAGTCAGCTGCCAGGAGCCACAGCCGTCCAGTGAGGGTGTGCTGAGGACAGCCACACGGAGCCGTCGCCTGGCAGCCTCCTGTCCAGCACTGACCCTCGGACCCACCCCGAGCGGGGACCGCGGCAGACATGGGTGACATGACCAACAGTGACTTTTACTCCAAAAACCAAAGAAATGAGTCGAGCCATGGGGGCGAGTTTGGGTGCACGATGGAGGAGCTGCGCTCCCTCATGGAGCTGCGGGGCACCGAGGCCGTGGTCAAGATCAAGGAGACCTACGGGGACACTGACACCATCTGCCGGCGCCTCAAAACCTCACCTGTCGAAGGTAGGTGCACAAGGCTTAAACACGGGGTTTGAATTCGGGGCTCCGTCAGACCCTGGGCTCCCTTACCCAGGCCCCAGGAACCCCCTCATCTGGGCTTGAGCATGGAACCAATGAGCCAATTCCAGCTCCCCAGCCCCTGCTGCTGGGCTGCGTCATGTCCGACTCATCCAAATCCAGACTCTGATTGGGGATCCCTCGGTCTCTGGGGCAGCCGTGGAGCTGCTGGGAAGACAGGGCAGGCAGGAAGATGGGCTGTCACGGGAAAGGTGACAGATGCCCATGTGTGTCTTGCCCTGGAGCTGGGCGTGGGGCTTTCTTACAACTGCCAAAATGAGCAGGCCTGCAATCTCCAGACAGGGAAGGTTTCAGCTTTCTGGAGGGGACCAAAGCCATGTCATCTGCCACAAGGCGGAGAGGAAGGGCACCAGCCCAGCTTGCGCACCAGAGCTCAGAGTTTGGGTTCCATCCCCGCAGTTACCTTCCCCTCACGAGGAAGAAGAAAAGTTCCCTAAATAAACCCCAAAAGCACAGGTGTGAGGTACTCTGCCCTGGCACCCCCAGTCCTGCAGCTTGGTGCAAAGAAGCTGCAGAGCCTCACTTTCTTCCTCTGGAAAATGGCCGATACCTACCTCACAGGGCCTAGTGGAAGCCTGAGCATACAGTAGGTGCTCAGTAGGTACAGTGGCAGCCGTTATTATTCTAAAGAGAGTGGATGACAATCCCTCCACCAGGTGTAGACCACACCCTGGGAGGCAGGCAGCATTTGAAGTCTCATCCCCACTGACAGACAAGAAATCTGAGGCTGCCTGTGGACCTAGCTGCTCAGCCAGGGCCAGACGGTCCGTTGCTGTGCCGGCACCCACTGTGCCCTGCGGCGCCAGGGGTCAGTGTCCCTCTTCGTCTGGGGCCCTCTTCTCTTGGGTCAGGAGGAAAAGCTGAGACTGGTCCTTCTTCCCAGATTCGCTGCTGTCTCTGATGTTTCGCCCACCTTGCTGAGTCTGGGCAGAAGTTTAGAAACGCCTTTTGCTTTTTTGATATTGTTTGGTTTTGTTTTGGTGGGGAGGGTGGAAATAGGGGAAGCGTCGTTTCTTCCCTGCGCGATTCTAGCTCAGGGCTTGAGAACAGCCACGTGTGGCCCTGAGATGGGAGTGGGCTCAGCCGGGGGGGCTCCTGGGCCCCGGCCTCATGTAAACATCGATCTGTGGCAGAATGGCCCATGCTCACCTCCACCGTCAGTTTGGCACACCTGACCTGCTAGGAGGCAGGGTTGTCCCAATGGTCTTTGCCTTTTGAATGGGACCAGGAGATTCTCTTGAGTCAGGAATTATTAAGTGTCTCTGGACCCCAGACTCGGTGGTGAACCTGATGGAATCTATGGCCCCTCCCCGTAGAAGAATAGTCAACTGTGTGCAACAGTGTGGTCCACGCTACCAGCATGTTCGCAGAGCCCCTCAAAGCCAGGCCCTGGACCCCAGGTTAAGAAATCCACCCTCCCCTCCCACCTGACAGGCTCGGGGACCTGGGAAATCGAGTGACTCATGGCCACGCTCCAGCTGGGGACAGCAGGTGTGCACCTGAGGGCAGGAATCCTGTCCTGCTCCTCTCTGAACATCCAGCACCCATCCCGGTGCCTGGCACAGAGGAGGGTGGGTAACTGACCCATAAAACCCTGAGATGTGGCCACTGAGTCCCCAGCCCACAGAGAGAAGCTCTCAGATGGCTGAGCAGCCAGAACAGCAGATAATCCAGACCAAGTGCAGCAAGGACCCCAGGGATCGAGGAGAAACGAGATGGGTGGGCAGGGGAGGTTAGGGAAGGCTACCTGGAGGAGGAGGTGTTTGAACTTGGCTATGGAGGGAAGAGAAGGGAAAGCATGTGATGTGGCACAGAGCCACCTTTCTTAGATAGAATTCCCCTGACTGCTGATGTGCTGCAAGAAGTTACATGAAAAGAAAAATAAAGGAGACTTTGTTTTCTCATCTGTAAAATGGAAACGATAATGACAGCTCTGACTGTTGCTCTGCTGCCTGTCAGCTGTGTGCCTTTGAGGCTTTTGTCTGACCTCTCTGGGCCTTGGTTTTCTAATATTTCATGAGCATCAAGTGAGATCTCTCATGGGAAACGTCCCTGAGAAGGAGGAAAGCCCACAGTAGGATTAACCAGAGCCCCTGCTGCGTTGATCCCCTGAAGGATTACCCAGGGTGCAGATGGAGCTGAAAGAGGTTTGGGGAAGGACAGGGGAGCGTAAAGCTACTCTTGGACTTGGACTTGGACAACTTGGGTTCAAATCCCAGCTGTGTCACTTAACAGCTGTGTGATTCTGGGCAAGTTACTCAGCCTCTCTGTGCCTTAGTTTCCTTATCTGAAAAATGGGATAATAATAGTGACTACCTCATAGGGTTGTGGTGAGGCTAAAGTGAAGTAGCTTAGTACCCTGCCTACCAGGCACATGGACAGCACTGTGGGTTAGAATTCAGCCCCAGAGACTAAACGCCTCCATTTCCCCATCAGTAACATGGGTTTTGAACGTCGAGATCAGGCCAAGTTCCCGGCATAGAAGTCCTCAGTCAACATCAGCTTTTGTTGTTTCCAGTATGATTATCACTACTCTGGAAGAAGCAGTCACGTTCTCCGGAAACGGTGAAATCTGACGCTTCTGGGACACTGGCCAGTGTCCGAGCTGATGCTACACGTTTTACTAGGCTGTTCTGCATCCTTATCACCCACATTCCTGGCGGCAGGTGGTGTTACCCATTTCACAGATGGGAAGCATGAGGGCTCAAGGTCACCACCATGGCTCACATCAGCTCAGACTTTGAACACAGCTGTGTCAGACACCACAGCCAGGTGTGCCCTCCGCCCCCAGCCACGCGCGTGTACCTAGGAACAGTCCTGCGAAGGTGCCTTCTGTCTGCCAAGGGTCTGAGGAGGGTGGAGCCGCCAGGGCACTTTTCAGTTTCCCTCTCATGCTCAGCATTTGTTCTGCCCCGTTTAGCCCTCTTCTGACTCAGAGAAATGCTTGGCCTCCAGCCCCAGCCCCCAACTTCAAAGCCCAGTGGTCTGGAGCTGTCCCAGCTCCAACCTGTCCCAGGGTCCCAGGTTGGCCATTCCCGACACCCCCTGCCCTAGTCTGCTGACGTCAGCAGAGAGCAGCCTCTGAGTCACACTCCCGGAAACTGCTCCAGGCCCCGCATAAATTAGCCTTCCTGTTCACATCCAGCTAATTTTAGGCAAAAAGATCTCTGCAAGTGATAGAGGGGATCTGAAGCCATAGAAATCAACTCCCATCCGGGGCACCACCTGCTGCCCGCACAGGCCGGGAACTCAGCGCCCGTGGTCTGGCAGTGTTGGGTATTTCACTGGGCCATTGAGCGCCATTGCTTTCCTCTCCCACTGCTGGTTCTCTTCCATCCTGGTCATGCCCCTCCCTTCGTGCCCTCCACTGCTCCCTTCTTTTCATACCTGTCCAGCCTAGGACAGTAGAGCCCCTGAGACCCAGGTTTGAATCCTGACTGGCTTACTCTTCAAGGGACACTGAGAGAGTTCAGTGAATCCTCTCTGAGCCTCAGTTGTCTTATCTGTAAAATGGGCATAACACTACCTACCTCACAGGATGATGTGAGAAATAAATCAGGTCATCCACATGAAGGGCTTAGCACTGTGTGGCAGTCCCTAGACACTTACAAAATGATGTTCGTTATCATTGTTATTATTATACCCAAGTATCTCTTTTTTTAAAAAAAAATCATGATCTGGCCCCATCCCTGTACAAAAATTAGGCAATTAAATAAGATGGTGCCCAACAAAGGGTCAGTGTGCTATCAGAGGAGGCTTCCCAGAGGAGGCGACGTCGCATTGTCTGGAAAGATGGGTAGTGGGTGTTGGGGTGGCCTGTGAGCCCTGAGGCAGGAGCTGACTGTCATTCTCCACTGTATCCCAGCACCTGCTGCAATGCCTGGGACTCAGAAAGCATCAGCAGAATGAAGGAAGGGAGGGAGAAGGAAGAGGTGGGGTGCTTAGCGTCCCTCTCTGTGTAGTATGGAAGGCTGCAGTGTGGGGACAGGACACAGGACACCCTGCGTCACCCAGAGAACACTTAGCTTCGGTTCCCGGGAGCCCGGAGTGGCAGTGCCCTGAGCCACTCACTCGGCATGCATGGCTCTCGTCCTTCACTCCTGACCCTGCACCACCAGCTGTCAGCAGGGGCAGCTCAAAAGGCCCTGCTGGGCGCTCCCTGCATTGCATATTTCATGGTGGGGGAGAAAGGGGACAAAGAAGACAGGGCAGCCGCAGGGTAGGGTGGGAACCGGATACATCGGAGTGTTGTGAAATGGAACCTCCAGTTAATTTTGTATGAATCCTATGGCCTGCCCAAGTCGGGGAGAGAGAGGGGCTGAGGGAGGACAGGAGAGCAGATCATGGGAGATGGTACCCCATGCGGCATGAACACGATGCTGAACGAGACACCCCTCAGACCTGGCAGGGCCCACATTGCGCAGCGCCACCACTGCGCAGGCACGGGGCGGGGGGGGGGGGCATGAAGGCAGCAAAGGGGGTCTCCTGTTTGTCACTGTGATGCTTTGTTTCTCCGTGTGCTCCGTCTCCCCAGGTATCTCTGGAGCCCTGAGAGGTCAACAGGGAAAGTGAGGCAGACACAGCTGTAGCAGTGTCCCAGGCAGGGTGGAGCTGGGGGCCCGCTCAGACACAGGGTCCATGCAGGGAATTCATACCTGGCCAGAGATGAGGGAGGACGCCTTCCCCCACCAGCCCCTCCCCACCGCCGTCTTCATGTGAAGCAACCCAGGACGCTGTCAGGGGCAAGGCCTGGAGGAGCAAAGCCCCTCCAGGTATTTAAGAGGCTGAGGTAACCAACCACCTTCTCAAATACATGCAGGGGTGGAGGAGGGCCAGGCGTGAAGCCTGGGGAGGCTTCCCAGCCTTGCCTCTGTCACTAAGTAGGTTCTTGACCTCAGGCAAGATATTTAGACTGATAACTTCAGCTTTCTCATCTGTAAAATGGGAATTGTGCTACTTCGCTCTCTGCCGTTTGGAGATAGTGAGTTGAATGTGCTTTGAAGGTTTTCTACCAAACAATCATCACCATTTCTATCTATTAGGATTCTATTTGATAGAAACCCATCTCAAACTGGCTTATGCAACAAGGGGATTTTCTGGCTTGTGCGCCTGAGACGTCCAGGGACTGTTCTGGCCTCAGGCATGGCTGGATCCAGGGCCGCCAGTGCTGAGAAGGGCTTTGTCCGTCCCTCTCCTGCTCTCTTCCACCTCCACCGTCCTCTGTATTGGCTTCATTCTCGGGCAGGCCTTCACCCCGTGAGGCCCCCAGCAGCCAAAGGCACCTCTTTCTCAGGGTTTCCCCCCTACTGGGTCACCTGGAGCCACCCTTGAACTAATCCCTGTGGCCAGAGGATGGAATAGGCTGATAGGCCAGACCAGGTCATATGCTCACCCCAGAGGGGTGTGGTCCTACTGTGTGCGGGGGAGGTATGGAGGAAGAGCAGGCATGCTGCGTGCCCTTGAGGATGGGGAGAAAGGAGAGAAGTGTGGAGGCAGGATTCAGGAGCACCAAGCCTGGAGTGATCATAATGACACTGTTAATAATTACACCAGGGAAGCAGGCAGAAGCTGGGTCCGTCCGGGTGGACGGGGGTCTACGACTAGTGTCCCAGCAGTGAAGGGGCCAACTCTGTGTCACGGTCAAGTCCTGGCTCCATTCTTATCCAGCTGTGGAACACTGAGCCAGTTACCTAACCTCTCTGTGCCTCAGTTTCCTCATCTGTGCCATGAGATTATAACAGTGCCTCTTTCACAGGGTCGCTGTGAGGATCACAGTAACACGTGTCAAGCGCTGAGTGCATGGCAGGTGCTGTCTCAGTGTCAGCTGGGGACTCTGGGTGACTTGAAGGGACAGGTTGGGTTTAAATTAGTGGAGAAGAAAGAGGCAGCTTATCAGGGCAGATAATGGGCTTAAGCAACACGTGTGAGTCTATGGGTTTCAAAACATGAGTGCCGTATTTGATTTGCAAGGCTTATATTCCCTCCCCAACCCCCAGCGCCACCGGGAAAAATAAATCCCTTAGAAGCACAGCTTTCTGCGAGAAAGTCGGATGAATCACGTGTAGACGCTTTCCATAAGGCCACCTGCACATCTTTCTGAATCATCAATAAAATAAACCCACGTGCTGATTGATACGTGCTCTCCATCTTCCCAGGCTGGGGCAGCGGAGTCTGTGCTGGGCAAACGGTTCTGCAGGCCTGGGGAGAATGCAGAACAGTTAGAGAAAGGGCCCGACCTGCCACTGATGGGGCTCCTGGGGGCTTCCAGCAGGGCTAGAGGGACCGCACCTTCCTTGAGCGATGCCGCTTGGCTTGGTCAGTGCTTCGTCGTCAGGCACCCAGAGCGGGCGTGGAGGATGTGGGCTGGGGGGAGCGTTTCAGGTAGGCCTCTCACTAGGTGGACCCACCATCCACAAAGCCTGCTTCCCAAAGCCACCTACTGGCTGTAACAGACTGTGAGCACTGACCTGAGTTCCAGCTCTACCCTCGGGGCCCTTGAGCACGTCACTCCATCCCTCTGAGCCTCAGTTTCCCCATCTGTAAATGGTATGATCAGAATACCCACCTGCCAGAACCAGTGGATACAGGGGTTCAAAATTGTCCCAGGTTTCCCCCTGTTTCTGTCATACTGAGCGGAGATGTAAGCTGACACACATTCACGCATTGAACAAACGTGTGCTGTGCACCTGCCACGCGCGGGCTTGGGCCACGTTGCTCCTCTGGATTCCGTGTGCTCCTCAGGCGGTATCTGTGTGATGTGGCTGAACATGGGACAGGTGGGAGGCCGGGACGGGGCAGCCTTCCAGCACATTCCCTCTTGGTCCAGGGTCCAGGACGGTGGAGCCCCTTCCTGACCCCCTTCTGCTCCAGAGCTCCCTAAAGATTCCCTGGAAAGGGGGGGGGGTACAGAGCTGGGTTGTAAGTCTCCCTGCCCTGAAGACTCTTTCCAGTCTAGCTGTGACAGGTCTGCCAGCTGTGACCCCAGTTCCAGGTATGATTCCAGGTACAGCTGTGAAACACGGTTCAGCTGTGACCCCAGTTCCAGCTGTGATTCCAGGTACAGCTGTGATACATGGTTCAGCTGTGACCCCAGTTCCAGCTGTGATACCAGGTACAGCTGTGAAACACGGCTCAGCTGTGACCCCAGTTCCAGCTGTGATTCCAGGTACAGCTGTGATACATGGTTCAGCTGTGACCCCAGTTCCAGCTGTGATACCAGGTACAGCTGTGATACACGGTTCAGCTGTGACCCCAGTTCCAGCTGTGATACATACCAGGTACAGCTGTGATACACGGTTCAGCTGTGACCCCAGTTCCAGCTGTGATACATACCAGGTACAGCTGTGATACACGGTTCAGCTGTGACACCAGAGACTCATTAGCACGTATTGAGGGCTCACAGAAGGCCAGCTCTTCTGCTGAGGCTTCACGGCATCACCTCATTCAATCCACACCCTGTGAAGCAGAAACTGTTTGTATCCCAGCTTTCCGATGAGGAAATCGGGGTCCAGGGCACCACCGCTAACAAGGGGCCCAGCCAGGACCGGTACCCAGACAGGCTGGCTGCCAAACGTGCCCTTAATCTACTGTCTCCTGTTGACACGAATAACTCCACAGCAAGGGGGAGTGAGCTTCCAGGCGAAGGAGGGAGCGGTCTCTGCCTGGCCGGAGACAGAGTCAGGAGAGGCTTCCTCTGAGCCAGGGCTCAAAGGGCGGGGAGCAGTTGAGCACACAGAGATGGGGAAGACAGCACGTTCTTCATGAGAGGGGCACCTGAGCAAAGGCCCTGGGGTTAGAGCCGGCACATGCATGGGGAGAAGTGAGGGATTCATTGTGCCTGGAGCCTAGGATGTATCTCAAAGGACAGAGGACTCCAGCCCACGGACTGTGGATTGATTTTTGTAGGCTGGGTTTTAGGTGGTATGTTCATGCAGTGTGTGCAGACTGTCAGCCTGGTGATTGTGTTTATGTTTGTCTATGCTGTGCTGTCCACGTGAGTGTGAAATGGGCCGTGAGCTCCATGAGGGCGAGGCGTGAGTACAGCTCCTCTTCAGGGGCCAAAGAACCAAAGAACTCGCTGAAGGCAGAGAGACTGAGGTCTGGGTGAGGTTGTTCTGATACGAGGTTCCCTGGGGGTCCATGGAGGTGGCCCAGGGGTCAGGGAGATGCTGAGTGGGGGGCTCTGGCCTTTCTGCCCCACCATGTAACAGAGCAGCTCCTTTTTTTTTTTTTTTAATTTGTTTTGCATGGTAAAGCATCTGGTGAGATTTTTTTTTAAACAAAGAATTTTTTAAAAAGAAAAGAAAAAAATGTGTAAACCTCTGGTACTAGAGAAAGATACTGAACTGTAGTGTCTAAAAGCCTGGGTTGGAGCTCAGGTTCTGTAAATTCTCAATGCCTCAGTTTTTACATCTGTAAAATGGAGTGGGTGAAATCCAGCCCCCAGGGTCCATACTGGTCTGTGGATTAAATGAGGAAACACACTCAGAGAGCCTGGCCCACAGCGGGGCCTCAGGAGGTTCGTCTTGCAGCCACTCCACCCTAACCATGTTCTGGCCTCGTGCGTGGCCCACCCACCTGTGTTAGAGGACCCACGGGGCTGGAAAGCCTCGAGTGGGGACCGACCTGACTCTGGTCCCTATGGACTGAGACATCTCCAAGCCCCACCACCAATGAAGAGGGCAGGTCTAGGAGTCCCTGGGGCCCCTCCAGGTCCTCAGGAACCACCAACCCCCCCAAGAGCAGTACAGACATCAGACTGGCCAAAGGGTGACTAACTCAGAGCCAGCCCCCAGATCCCTCTTCCCTTGAAAGACTATAACTTCATATCTTTGGGGTGTCGCTGAGGCCCCGCCCCAGCCCTGGCCGGGGCAGTGCCCTCGGCCCTTTGCCCCGAGCCCCCGCCCAGCCTCCCTACCAGGCAGCTTCGGAGTCCTGCCCACACTGGCTTCCAAAGACCCGTGTGGGGTTCCCATGCAATAGGTCTGCCCTGGACACCAGTCTCTGGTTACTTCACCTCCCTGAGTCTCAGTTTTCTCATCTGTCAAGTGGGCTGAGGGGGGAGAGATGCTGCTTGGTAACCACAGGCTACACTGTCTCTGGCATTAGGGCGACCTCAGTTGTCCACCCAGCCCAGGTCCCACAAAGCGCAAGAGAGCTGAGGCCGCCTGTCCCTCCAGGCCTGCCTGTCACACGAGAGGCCCCGACAGGGCAGATGAGTTACTTATACAGGCCCTCCCGTCTCCCCACAGCGATTATCTTACTCCTCCTGGCACAATCCCGGCCCTGCTGTGGTTTCAGACACACAGTTATTTATAGTCAGTGGAAATTAGGGCCTCTGCAGATGGTTCCCTCGTACCCACCTGCCAGTGTCAGCCTCCACCCCAAAGGGAAGCCCCTAGAAATTTCTATGGCCCCAGAAAATGATCCCAGGGACCCTTTCTGAGCAGAAAAGACTCAGAGGCTCTTTCTATAGGATAACTTTGGAGAAGATGCCAGAGAGTTGAGAAGCAGAAGTGAGCCCTTCCCATGGGAGGATCTGGGAGGGCTGCATGGAGGAGGCCGTATTTGAGCAAGATGCTGAGGGATAGGCAGGGTTTGCAGTGGAGAAGGACACTCCATGTAGAGGGAAAAGTGTAGACAAAGGCACGGAGGCAAAGAAGGTTATGTAAAAGGAAGAGCCGATCATTCTGTTTGGTTACGGCTTGAAGGATGGAACCACAGTGGTAGTGATAATAATTAAGGAGTAACTGAGCATTGCAGATGCTCCAGACACTGTTCTAAGAGTTTTACGCACGTCATCACCTCATTCGATCCTCCTGACAACCCTATGGAGTAGGCACTAGTAGTATCCCCATTTTTACAAATCAAGAACCTGAGGCACAGGGAAATTAAATCACTTGCCCGTGGTCACACAGCTAAGGAGTGGAGGAATGCAAACCCAGGCCGGCAATTCCAGAGTCCATACTAGGACTCCAGATGTCAAGGCACAAAGTTTGGGCTTAAATTAAGAGGCAGGAGGGAGGCCTGGAAGGTTCTCGAGCAGAGGAACAGTGCGGCTGGGACAATTGGTCTGAGTGAGTGTGGGTTGGATGGGGAGATACCCCAGGAAATAAAGCCAGTGAGGAGGGAAGGACAGACATCCAAAAGAGAGGGCTGGACCCAGCCAGGGATGGTAATGAAGAGGAGAGCGCACCATACAGCAGGACATAGTCTGTGATAGACGGTCAAGGGCGAGAGTGTCATGCAGACTCGGTTTTCAAGACAGCAGCTGGCCGCTTGTGGTGGAGACGGGCCAGCAAGGAGAGGAGCAAGGCTGGGGTGAAATGAAAGGTCTCTGCTGGGCACTGTGCATCCTCAGGGCCCGGGGGATAGGAAGGCAGGCCAGGAGGCAGGACATCTAGATGACAAAGACACCTACAGAGAAGTCCTATCTCTGCTAACAGGTCCCAAAGCTGCATGGGGGGAGGGCAGAGATCTGGGCCTGTGCTGTTTACTGCTGTATACTAGTGCCTGGAACAGTGCCCGGCAGAGAGTACAGTCAGTAAACGTGCAGGAATGAATTCACCTGGGGTGCTCGTCAAGCACAGGTCCTTAGGGAACACCAGCCGCTAAGGGAGCAGGCAACCAACAATGCAGGAGAAGTCAGAGAGGTAGAAGGAGAGTGTCACCTGCAGGTAGGGTGTGGTCAGGGTGTCTGACACTGGATAGGCAATCAGTTAGTAAGGGTTGCCAGGAGGGGTCCAAGGAGGATAAATAGCCCCAGGGACAGGCTGCTGCATGAGATCTTGGGAAACCTCTGCTGGACAAAATATAGTAAGTGCCCTACATACGAACCTTCAAGTTGCGAACTTTCAAAGATTTGAACGTGCCCCTGTGTGCCAGCTGTTGTACTGTACTACTGTAATTTTCCAAGGTACTGTACTGTAAGATTAAAAACTTTTTCTTTATTTTTTGTGTTTGTTTTTTATCATTTGTGTGAAGAGTGTTATAAACCTATTACAGTACAGTACTATATAGCCAGCTGGGTTAGTTGGGTACCTAAGCTAAGTTTGTTGGACTTACAAACAAACTGGACTTACGAATGCACTCTCGGAATAGAACTTCTTCGTATGTAGGGGACTTACTGTAGCAGAATAGAATGTTCCCTAGGGCTGCCCCGACACACACCAGCTCAGTCAGGTCAAGGCAGATGGGACGATAGCCTGAGGGACTCGCAAACCCGTGGGACCACAGGTCTGGAGTGGCTCTCAGGGACCATCTCAGCCAGCAATCCCAGGGTGCACTGAGGGCCAGGAGGGAAGGGACCTGCCCAAGTGTACCGTGGGTGAGGTCCTGACCCAGGCCCGGGGCCCCTGAGTCGCCCCTGCACATGGTGAAGGGGGAAGACGTCCCTCTTCCCTGCCCCCATCGTAGCCGCCTCACCTCCCCGCAGAACCTCAGCTCTCATTCATCCCTGCCCTGCTGCTGTATACATTTCCAGGGGCCACCATAACGAAGGACCACAAACTGAGTGGCTTAAACAACAGAAACGTATTGTCTCACCATTCTGAAGGCTGGAAGTCTGAGATAGAGGTGTCACCTGGGTTGGTTCCTTCTGAGGGCTGTGAGGGAAGGGTCTGTCCCAGGCTTCTCTTCTTACCTTGTAGGTGATCGTCCTCTCCCTGTGTCTTCACATCGTCTTCCCTCTGTGTGTGTCTGTCTCTGACTGCAAATTTCCTCTATGTAAGGACACCAGTCATACTGGAGTAGGGCTCACCCTCAAGACCTCATCTTAACTTAGCAACTACTCACCTCTGCAGTGACGCTATTTGGTCACATTCTGAGGTTCTGGGGCTTAGGACTTCAGCATATGGACTGGGGCAGGGGCGTAATCCACCCAGAACATTCTCACTTGAGACAATCACTTCTATACTTGGAGCCACGGTTTCTCTCCTGTCACGTGGGAATGTACAGGGGGACAGATGAGGACTGTGGTGAGGGCAGATGAGCTCCCTTGCATGTGAACACGTATGTCTCCGAGAGCCCGTCACACAGTGGGCATTAGGAAGCAGCGATACAGCCTAAGTGTTCAGCAGCAGGCGTCCTGGGTCTGATCCCAGCTGTGCCACTTACTAACCAGCTGTGTTGTGCGAAGCAGATGACTTCACCTCTCAGAACCTGTCTACTCATCTGTGAAACAGTACTTGCTTGTGATCCGTTGTAAGGAACAAATGAGCTGCTGTGAGCAAGAACACACAGCTCAGTGCAGGAAGCCTGCAGGGGAAACTGCCATTATTGCTATTACTGTTATCACTGTCGTCATCATTATTTACATATTATAGGTTCAAGACGCTGAGGCCCAGAGAGGGAAAGATCTTGCCCAAGCTCAACAGCCGTCTGGCACAAAACCAAATGAGAACAAACTCAAACCAAATGAGAATGCAAACGTTTAACATGCAGGTCTCCTGACCCGCAGTCCCAGCTTTTTTTAACCACATCCCTGTGTGATTTTTTTTTTTTTTTTGCCGTACGCGGGCCTCTCACTGTTGTGGCTATTCCCGTTGTGGAGCACAGGCTCCGGACGCGCAGGCTCAGCGGCCATGGCTCACAGGCCCAGCTGCTCCACGGCATGTGGGATCTTCCCGGACCGGGGCACGAACCCGTGTCCCCCGCGTCGGCAGGTGGACTCTCAACCACTTGCACCACCAGGGAAGCCCTGTGTGATATTTTTTAAAAGTAATTCCTGAATGCCTAACATTAGGAAAGCAATTAAGCCACCTTCAGCTTCTCCATGTGCCTGATGGAACAATGTGGGAAATTGTTGTTACAGAGAACAAAAAGCAATGTGGATGGGGCTCGTGATATAGTGCAATGTGAAAAAAGCAGGGTGTAGCATGGTACATGGCAACAACTCCATAGAAACAGATGCGAGGAAAAAGGGCTCAAAATAAACATCCAGAAAGTGCCGGTGTTGTGGTTACGGGTGAGATTAGGGGTGATGGTTTTTCTCTCAGCTTCTCTTTCTGCACTGCTGGGGATGTTCTAAGGTGGGTCAGCTAAGGCATGTTGGTTGTAAGCAACAGAAGCCATCTGGGCAGCGTACCGCAGATCTGAGGGCAGAACGGGTCCCTCTGTGTCAGAGCAGAGGCTAGAAAACCGAGGGAAATAGGGACGTGCAGGGATGGGTGGCAGGACTGACAGAACAAATGCGTCCTTGGGGAATGTGGGTGGTGGGGGTGGAATCTGCTCCAGCCATCTTGGGTCCTTGTATTGCTGAAGATTCCAGGCAGCGCTGCGCTGGCAAACGTTTAACATGCAGCCCTCTGGGTTGAGAGGGTGTCCTCGTGTATAGTGTGTGCTAATTTCCATGGTGGCTGCCCTGGGAGACAAGCATTTTCAGCCTCCCATCTTATAATAAAGAAACTGAGACTCAGAGAGGACTTGTGTGGGGTCACACAGTGAGTGGGTGACAGTTGGGACTTGTCCTTGGGTCTCCTCACTTTCCCAGTCCTGTGACCCTTGCCCCACCTCTTTCCTTGCTGGCATGTGTTTGGAGGAATCACAGTGTCAGAAAAAAAAGCTCCCTAGTCTATTAGAAGCTGGAGCTGGGAGCTGGGAGAGAGCCAAGTCCCAAGAAACCACTGAGTATTCATTGAGAAAAAGTGGTCACCAAACTGTTCCCATCCCAGAGAAGGAGGCATGTGGGGAAATCCTGGGCAAGCCCCACTGCAGGGGGAAAATATATATATATATATATATATATATATATATATATATATATATATATATATATCCCTGCAGAGGCAAACTGTAGAGTGCAGAGGGTAGCTTTGTAAATTACCACATTTTGGCTCAACTCCTAAAGGGCCAAAGTGTTTTCCTTCCACTTGATAGAGGCAGCTATAGGCTATCTGGTGAGTGGGCAGGCACCATCGTAGACTTCTGGATCTTAAGCTTCCTGAGGACAAGGGCAGTCTCATTTGCCTCTGAAACCTCAGCACCTAGCAGGATTCTGCATAAATGAAAATATGAGAGATGATGACATGTGTAAGCATTCTAAGGGCTCCCTAGTCCACCTGCCCCCAACCAGAACCCTCAGCCCAGCTCAGCTTGAGCATCACAGAGATATCAGAAAACCTACCCCTGGCCAAAGCTGCCAGCAGTGTCTCCACCACCTCCCTGTACATGCACCAGGCCAGCTTCCCTGCATTCCCACTGTCTCCTTACCTGAAAAGGTATGTTCTTTTCATCCCCACCTAGAGGTCAGGTCCCGGGGGGAGGGTGCCAGCTGGGAGAGGCTGTGATCTAACAGAGATGAACATCCTGCTGCCCCCTTGCCAGCCTCAAGGACGCATGAGCTGGCATGAAGCTGCCAGCATCCTCTTGAAGTCCTGGGAGATCTAATTATCCAGACAAGGGGAAAGTGTTGAGTGAGTGAACGCTGGGGTTTGGAATAATCCGTTTTCTGACTGCTGCAGTTAATGTGAGGCCAGGCTGCAAAACTGTCCCTGTGATGTTCTGACAATGGGCTTCCGGGACAGCTGGCTGTTTGATCTGGAACTGCCAGCTTTTCTGTCTCCCCCGAAGGTTTCCTAAATTGTCCTAACAATTACCATCTCAGGGAGCCAGCCATGTTTCTGGCCTCGGCACAGTAACAAAGAAAGTGCAGCCACGATGTGGGAGGCTGACGGAGACCAGCCTTGGGGCTGCAGTGAGTCCCAGCCCCGAGGTTTCATTCTGAGCACTGGAGGATGGTGGGGATTGGGGAACGTGCCTTTTACGTATGGCATCTCTTTTCAATATTGTTACCATTTTAGAGATGAGGAAACTGAGGTACCGTGTGCCAAGGTCATTTGCCAACAGGTTGCAGAGGTGACATCCGAACCCAGGCCCACCTGGCCCAAGCCCCCACTCTTCAGTGTGTTCTAGACGCCCTCAGATCTTAGATGGTTTTTTCCTATCTGCGGGTATTTCAATTTCAGAGCCTCTTGGGACACATCCTACCAGCTCTGTCCTGAAGTTTTGTCCCTGAAAAGTGCCAGGGATGATGATTTCATGCTAGCATGTTTCTCAATTAATGTATATTTTTACCTTCTGCTGTAAATATCTAAGAAAGAATTGCCTCCAGTCGATGCTGGACCAAGTAGTACGGAGTTGGAAGGTGTCAGCAGAAAAACCTAGAGTGGAACAAAAGGCTAGAAGTTCCCAAGCACCTATTAAGCTCCGGGCATCAGAAAGCTCTTTCATTTGTTCATTCATTCATTCATTCATTCAGTAGATGTTTCTTGAACACTTACTATGTGCTAGACATAGTTCTAGGCCCTGGGGATAGATGCAGCAGCGAATGAACCCAAAAATGTTGCTGGCCTTGTGGGGCTTGTGTTTGAGTGTGGGTGGCAAGAAAAAAAGCCAAGTAAATGGAAAAATAATTGAGATCATGCATTGTAATAAGGGCTCTGGAGGAAATAAGCAAGGGCCTGGGGAGTAATAACAGAGGGATAGTCTGAGATCCTGGGATCAGGAGGCAGAGAGGACCTGGAGAACGAAAGGAAGGCTGCCCTGTGGAGTGAGGGCAAGCGTGGACAGAGGCTTGGAGTGGGGGCCTGAGGGCAAGCCAGCGAGGGCCGGACAACCACAGGAGCTGCAGGAGGGCTGTGGGGTTTCGTCTCAAGTGGGGCAGCTGCCGGAGAGCTGAGAACAGGAGAGGGACATGATAATGTTATCTCGTTCTTTCTTGCCAGGCCCTACAAAGCAGGTACCCAATCCACACTCCAGAGGGTGAGGAGAGACCAAGGCACTGAACGGCTATGGCTTAGCGAGTGAGGAGGTGGTGACAGGGCCACTTTTTAAACCCAGACCTGGGTGAGGGTCTCTGCATCGCCCAGCCAGCCAGGGGTCAGCATGGCCAGAAACCCAGCTCTGGTCTCCTAGCAGAGTGCCCTGTCCCCAGAGGTCTTGCTGCTTTGTTCTGTTCCTTTTGGTTTTGTTGCTGGGCCATGGGCTGAACAGAACTCAATGGAGTGTGATTTCAGGGTTCATCGGAAACATTTTGTTTCCCTGTATAATTACAAGCCGAGGCCGAGATGTGTGTTGCTGGTTGCTAGGCAACCAGGTGTGACCCAGTGAGTGGTGGGGGCGATGATTCTTCCCAGACAGCAGTGGCAGGTCCGCCCACCCTCCCCTCTCCGTAACCCCTCAAGATCCAGACCCTCGCAGCCAGGCAGGAGAACCCCAGGGACTCATGATGAGGGGGACAAAATGCAAAGTAAGTGCTAACAGGAGAGGGTGACAACTCCAAATCAACATGAAATGAGTTCAGGCCCACAGGAAAAATAGAGAAGGACCTATGTAGGGAAGGCCCTTTATGACCATAATAGTGACCCACACTTTTACCTTGTGCCAAATACTGTTCTAAGTACATTAACAGACATTAACTCGTTGTATCTTCACAGCAAGCCTGTGAGGCAGTTACTATCAAAATCCCCATTTTAAAGATGGGAAAACTGAAGCACCTGGGGGTTAACATACCCATCCTGTAAGTGGCAGAGGCAGGCAGTCCAGCCCCAAGCCCAGTACCAAAGCAAATGGGTCGATGGCCTGTCTGAGAGATGAGATTGGGGGTCAGAGAGATAGAACACATGAGAGATTTACTCAAAAACTGAAGTTGAATCAGTTCAGCTCGTGTTGCGGCCCTACTGTGTGCTGGATAGTTTGCGTTATACAGAAATGAGGTAAAGATCTGGAGCTGGTGGAAAGGGAGTGATGGCAAATAGACCCAAGCAGGCCATCGGAATATGTACCAGGGTGTGGTGGGGACTATGAGAGAAGAGAAAGATGCTGGGAGAGGGTGGTGTTGAGGCAGACCCCAGAGGAAAGGAGACAGGCCCAGGCCTGGAAAAGGAACCAAAGGTAGAAGGAGAGGCATTTCAGGTGGCACTTTATCACCTGGAATTAGAATGAATTTTTAAGTTGTCTGTCTCCACCCCAGACTGTGAGCTCCTCAAAGCAGGAGTAACATGGGCATTAAGGGAACTAATAACCTGGGCGGGGTTGTGAATTTCACATACCTTGGACTGGACTTATCTACCACAGGAAAACAGGACTGCATCAGCACCTGCAGGATTTGAAGCTGCAGGGGAAGTATTTATTTTTGTGTCCTTAGGAGACAATACATATCTGACATTTTGGATGCAGCAATCATGGAATGTTTATTTAATAAATATGTGAATAAAGAAGAAAGGGGAATAAGAGAATGAATAATCCCACTACTGGGTATATACCCTGAGAAAACCATAATTCAGAAAGAGTCATGTACCACAATGTTCATTGCAGCTCTATTTACAATAGCCAGGACATGGAAGCAACCTAAGTGTCCATCGACAGACGAATGGATAAAGAAGATGTGGCACATATATACCAAGTCATGAAATATTACTCAGCCATAAAAAGAAACGAAATTGAGTTATTTGTCGTGAGGTGGATGGACCTAGAGTCTGTCATACGGAGTGAAGTTAAGTCAAAAAGAGAAAAACAAATGCCGTATGCTAACACATATTTATGGAATCTAAAAAAGAAAAAAAAGTGGTTCTGAAGAACCTAGGGGCAGGACAGGAATAAAGACACAGATGTAGAGAATGGACTTGAGGACACAGGGAGGCGGAAGGGTAAGCTGGGACGAAGTGAGAGAGTGGCATGGACATATATACACTACCAAATGTAAAATAGATAGCTAGTGGGAAGCAGCCGCATAGCACAGGGAGATCAGCTCAGTGCTTTGTGACCACCTAGAGGGATGGGATAAGGAGGGTGGGAGGGAGACGCAAGAGGGAGGGGATGTGGAGATATATGTATACGTATAGCTGATTCACTTTGTTATACAGCAGAAACTAACACACCGTTGTAAAGCAATTATACTCCAATAAAGATGTTTAAAAAAAAGTGAATGAATGAATGAGAGAGAGAGATTAGTCTTAACTGTTCAACAGGGGATGTTAGACACTACTTGTTGAACATTTAGAGCCATTGCAACTTCCAGAGTGGGGAAATAAATGTCTAATGGACACTTAAGGGGAATCAGAGCAGCATTCACTGTGGGTCAGAGGTTGGTGGTTCTGGGAGGGAGACCCACCAAGGAGCCATTGCAGACAGGGCCAAATGAGAGACGCTAGGGTCCCGAACTCAGATGATGACCTCAAGAGTGAACAAGAAAGGTCAAACCCAAGAAATCCCAGGGAGGCTGGTCCGTATGGTCTGAAGGAGGGATAGATTTGAAGGAAACGAAGAGCTTGGTCTTAGACCTCCTGAATTGGAGATGTAAATAAAACAACCAGGTGGGGCTACCTTGTGGGCCCCTCAACATCTTGGCCCAGGGATTGAAAGAGAAAGAGGACAGGATGAGAGATACCGTGAATACCTGAAACACAGGCCCCCACATCCTGAACCCACACCTATGGCAGACATCACTAATCAATCCCCATTCTCAGACTCCTCAAATTCAACTCCAGGTAACCCCTGCTAATCAATCACAGTTGACTTGCAAGATGAAACTTATTTGTGGCCCCTGTCCTAGGGGTGGCAAGGGGAGCCTTCAGATCGGACCACTCTCTGAAAGCCAGAATAGAAGAAGAAAGGGGCTGATGAAGGAGCAGAGGTGGGAACAGGGAGGCCTCGAAGTTAAGGTTGGGTGTAAACCACCTGAGGTCCAGGTCAGAACCATGTATCTTCCGTCTGTAAGAAAGACTTTAAAGGCTTACAGAGTTTAAACACTTAAACTCTTTTTTTTTTAACATCTTTATTGGAGTATAATTGCTTTACAATGGTGTGTTAGTTTTCGCTGTATAACAAAGGGAATCAGCTATACGTATACATATATCCCTATATCCCCTCCCTCTTGCGTCTCCCTCCCACCCTCCTTATCCCATCCCTCTAGGTGGTCACAAAGCACCGAGCTGATCTCCCTGTGCTCTGCGGCTGCTTCCCACTAGCTATCTGTTTTACATTTGGTAGTGTATATATGTCCATGCCACTCTCTCACTTCGTCCCAGCTTACCCTTCCCCCTCCCTCATGTCCATTCTCTACGTCTGCATCTTTATTCCTGTCCTGCCCCAGGTTCGTCAGAACTTTTTTTTTTTTTAGTTTCCATATATATGTGTTAGCATACGGTATTTGTTTTTCTCTTTCTGACTTACTTCACTCTGTATGACAGTCTTTAGGTCCATCCACCTCACTACAGATAACTCAGTTTTTTTTCTTTTTATGGCTGAGTAATATTCCATTGTATATATGTGCCACATCTTCTTTATCCATTCATCTGTCGATGGACACGTAGGTTGCTTCCATGTCCTGACTATTGTAAATAGAGCTGCAATGAACATTGTGGTACCTGAGTCTTTGAATTATGGTTTTCTCAGGGTATATGCCCAGTAGTGGGATTGCTGGGTCGTGAGGTAGTTCTATCTTTATAAACACTTAAACTCTTTAAGAGTTTTTTTTTTAAGGAACCCTTTTTTAAGCAAAATCACCCAGCTATTATTATTCATTCATTCCAATTAGTGAAAAAGAATCCATTCTTATGAAGAATAATATTCTGAGGGTACAGTTTGATAACTTTCCTGAGAAGCCTAACTCTTCTCAAGTGACTTCAGTTTTATCGTTCGGTGAAGACTTTAGGAGTGTGCTTTTCTCCTACTGTGGGCTCTGTGGCCTGCCAGCCATTCATGCCACGCCTGTTTCATGAGCACTTACTATGTTCTGGGCTCTATTCAAAGTAACAGGACAGTCTCCACCATGGAGCTTACAGCCTGGCAAACTAGGGCAAGAGCTGGCCTCAGAGCCATCTATGGCTTCACCGGTGACTGGCCCCGGCGACCCTTCCTCCTTCACAGCCAGCTTAACAGCTAGAAAAAAGAGAGAGTGTTCTGTCACCTTCCAGTTATCAAGAAAGCATCACAGCCGACCTGCCAGCATTCCTGCCCCCAACCTGGCAGGAGCAGGGGCATGGCTGGTCAGCAGAGTAACCGTCTCTCCACCCCCCAGAGGAGGGTGGACTCACCTCCCAGCAGGACCAGCATCGCAGGGCTGGCCGGGGACCTGTGGGCCCTCAAGCCTCACAAGAACCAGGTTCCTAAAAGCAGGCACACAACACTTCTCTAGTGCTCAGAGTTAGCAAAACTACAGAAACAGCTTGCTAAAGGAAGCGCACGCTCCCAGAGCAACACACCTCTAAATAAAACACTTCAGAGAGAATGTGGCAGGTTTCTAGAGAGAGACATCACTGGGTTTTGCCACTAATCAGGAGATGGATGTGGTGACGACCATGTCTGCTCCAGTTGGAGTCCCTGAGTGTGTTTTCCCGGCGGTCCCCGTGCTCTTGGTATTAGCGTGAGCCTGGGTCAATGAAGCATCTTTATCAAGCCCCATGCTGCACCCACCGCCATGCCAGGCCCTTGAGTGAGGGGACGGGAAGTACCCTGCCCCTGAAATGAAAGCGGTGCTGACCCTTCTCTGTTGCACAGGCAGCGACAGAGGTGGCCTTTGTCAAGTTACTGGAGAGACACACAAAACACTTAAACCACAAAAGAATGCCCAGCAGTGTGCAGCGAAGCATCAACATCAGTGATAGATTCCTGGCGCAAATGCTCAGCTGGTCCCGAAAGAGCCTGTGTCACAGAGCACAGCCTACATCGTAGAACAGCAGGGGAATGGGGTCTTGGCATCTCGAGACCTGGGTTCTAGTCCCGGTTACGCTGCTAATGGCTTCATGCGCTCGAATGAGTCACTTCACCTCCCCAAGCCTCAGTTTCCTCCTCCATGGAGTGTCCAAAGGCTATTGGCTTCTGTAGTTGAAGCCCTTTAACCTGTATATTTAGGGGATAATTCTCAATGCACACACTATACTAAGCACTCTATGCCAGGCATTGCCTCACATAACCCTCTCATCAGCCTCTGAGGTCTGCAGGATCTCCCCTTTTTATAGCCCAAGAGGCCCAGAGAAGGTGAGTGACTTGTCGCAGGTCACACAGCTGTGGAAAGTGGTACAGCTGGAGCCATGGTTAGTTGTTGGAGGCTGTGACCACACAGTTCTAAGCCCAGAGGACCCAAATTAGGTGCATATCTCACCTGCCCCCGGAAGATTATGAGGCCATGTATGGCGACAGCACTACACAGTTAGGCCCCCAGGTGGGTGTAGCAAAGCCAGGGAGGGTGGGAAGTGGCATTTCTGCTCACCAGTGTGCGACTGGTGCTTGGTGGGATGCTGGTGCAGGGAGGTGCACAGTCACAGTTTACTGAATGAATAAATGAATGAACGAACAAACGAAGGAGGCCGCACACAGACTAGTTCAGAACAGGACTCAAGCCAGCTTCCCTGGGTTCAGTTCTAGCTCTGTCGCTTCCTAGTTGTGTGTAAAATGGGATGATAATGGTATCTCCTGCAGGGAGCCACTTGGAGGATTAAATGAGTTTGTATATGTGAACGCGGTTAGCACAGAACCTGGCACGGAGTAAACACTAAGTGTTGCCTGTGATGATGGTGAGAACAAGGGATTTAACCAGAGGGTTGCGTATCTGTGTTGTGATTGAGCATTAGAGCTATTGGCCCAAGTGTTTTCACAGCCAGTGATTCCCCCTCCCTTCTTCTCCCCCTTTCTTGCTCCCTCCCCCTCTCTCTCCCCTCCCTCTGTTTTTCCTCCACAAGCACACAGTGAGTGTTTCCTGTGTGCCAGCCATAACCAAGGACACACAATGAAATGACACAGGTCTTGCCTTTCAGGAGCTCAAAATTAAGTAATCCCAGGAGTCAGTTAAAATACCACTTAATACAGCCATAAAAAGAAATGAGATTGAGTTATTTGTAATGAGGTGGATGGACACAGAGTCTGTCATACAGAGCGAAGTAAGTCAGAAAGAGAAAAACAAATACCATATGCTAACACATATATATGGAATCTTAAAAAAAAAAAGGTTCTGAAGAACCTAGGGTCAGGACAGGAATAAAGACGCAGACATAGAGTGTGGACTTGGGGACACGAGGAGGGGAAGGGGTGGGCTGGGACGGGGTGAGAGAGTGGCATGGACATATATATATACACTACCAAATGTAAAATAGATAGCCAGTGGGAAGCAGCCGCATAGCACGGGAGATCAGCTCGGTGCTTTGTGTCCATCTAGAGGGGTGGGATAGGGAGGGTGGGAGGGAGGGTGACGCAAGAGGGAGAGGATATGGGGATATATGTATACGTATAGCTGATTCACAGTGTTAGATAGCAGAGGCTGGCACACCCTGGTAAAGCAATCATACTCCAATAAAGATGTTAAAAAGACAAACAAAAAATAAATAATAAAATACAGAGTACAAAATGTTCAGCCTTAAGGGTACAAATAGCATGGTTTCAGAGAAGGGATAAATTACAATAAAAATATAGAACTGTCAAAAAAAATACCACTTAATAACTTCCGTGGGGGCTGAGCAGTGTAGAGGGGCCACTAGATCAGAGCGGGACCAGTCAGGGTGGCTTCCTGAGGAAGGCAGTGACCCATCCCAGGAGGCGGCGGGCCAGCAGAGCAGCGAGGCAGGCAAACGGCCAGGCGGAGAGAGCGCAGGCGCACTGGAGCTAGAGCAAGAGGAGATAAGAGGTTTTCCACCAAAGTGACATCATCGGTGGGACACCCTGTGCCCGGTGTGCCTCCGCACAGGGCAGGCTCACGCCCTCCCCCGGTTGGCAGCACCTCCGCTGAGTGCGGGGACACAGGCTGACCCAGCAGCCTTAGAAGGCCCCTCGGTTAACGGTTTTATGAATGGATGATACGGTTACAAGACAAGTGTGCAGGAGGATCTCGGAATTTTTGAGCAAGCAGAGCCCTCACAGGGCTAATCCCAGCCCCTCCGTTGAGAGGAAGCAGAGGCCCAGCGAGGTCACACGGCCAGAGGTGGGAGGAAAATCAAGGTGGGACGCCAGATCCCTGGCTTTCTCACGTGCTCACTCCCCGCCGGCCTGTCTTTGTTTGGGTTCCCCAAAAGCGGTGTGAGTCGAGGATGGGGTGCAGGTGGTGTGTTTGGGAATCATCTCAGGAGTGAGAGAGCAAGGAGAGGAAAGCAGGGAAGAGAGAAATGCCGATGGGAGGTGAGCTGGTCACTGCTGCGGGCAGTGGGGGCTCAGCCCCGCTGGACCTTTGCAGGGAGTGTGTGGGATGCATTTCAGAATTGTCCCTCTAAGGGTGCAAGCCTGGGGCATCTGATTCCCGGCTCCCGCTGGGTGTGGTCTGGGTAACTGCCGGCACTTCTGGGCCCCCTGCTTGGGGACACCCAGTGAACATCCAGCTACAGGAAGAGCCCTGAAGCAGAAGACAAATTCGGGGGGCACATGGGGGTATGGCCGTTGTGCTCCAGAGCTGCCCACCACGGCTGCAGCTTGGAGTCACAGAGGACCAAGGGGCTGTGGCCCTGGACACAAAAACAAATGTCGCAGCTCCTTAGCAGATAATAATAGTACCAGTAGTGATTTCCATTCATCAGGGTATTTCCCTGCACCAGGTGTAATGCTGCGTGCATTACGTGAGTCCCCCGAGGAAGTAGGTACCAATTATCGCCCTCGCACAGATGAGGAAACCAAGGTCCATAACTGTTGATGTAAATAACTTGGTTAAGGCCATATAGCTAGAAAGTGACAAAGCCAGAATTCAAACTCAGGTCTACCTGATTCCACAGACCTCCTTAAGCCTCCAGCCATATAGCCTTTCAGGTGCTCAGAACCTGCCAGGTGACCCAAGTGCAAGGGGCATGTCAGGGTTCAAGGCTCTGAAACGTTCCTCTTCAAAGGAGGGAGAGTGCAGCTGTGGCTGGCCCAGAGTGCGGATCCCTGAGCTCTCAAGGATTCGCCTTGGGGAGAGTCACTTTCTCCCCTCTCTGTGCCTCAGTTTCCTCATCTGTAAAATGGGGCTATTCCTGATGCCTTTCCAGCCTCCCTCATGAGGATCAGCCCGGCTGGAAGAGCTTGCAATGGTTACATACGGTGAAGAGACCCAGGTTCATGTTCTGGGGGTCATGATACAGTGGTTCAGACATAGACTCTAGATTCAGACAGATTTGGAGTTGCCCTCCAGAGGAGAGGTTTCTTGACATCCCCATGCCTCAGTGTCCCCATCTGTAAGATGGGGATAACAAAATGCCGTCACAGGGAAAACATGAGTATCATCACTGTTTTGAGGTTTAGGTATGCGAACTCAGGTTGGTCCCTAAACCTCTGTGAACCACAGTTTCCTCCTCTGCAACGTGGACCTCTTAATACACCCTCTGCAGAGTCGAGAGGCCCAAACAAGATCAGGGATGAGGGCCCATTTCCTAAAATTTTTTCAAGGGAGTTACTCTCTGCTTTCTGGGGTCTTCATGGGTAAAAACTGTCACGCCACCATCCTTCTCCCTTGCTCCCGGCTCTCCCATCCCCCCCAGAATTCTTTCATCCTGAGAGAGACTCTATTTCTAAGAGATGCCTCCTGGTCCTCTATAAAGCTGCCTTTTTGAAGAGTAGGAGAAACTACTATCACAGAAACGAAGGCCTCTCCTTTCCTGATGTTTATGTCAGATACTGGATCTCACCAACAGTTTCCCCCAGTAACTTCAGGTACCTCCCTAAGTGTGAGGGATACCACAGGGTGAGGCTGAGGCTGGACATGTGTGTTTCCCCAACAAGTCCTTTTGTGGAGATCTGGTTGGAGGCTTCTCCATCCCTCTCATCAACAAGAAGGACAGAGGAGACCACCGCCTTGGACACAGGAGGAGACCCTGAGTATCTCCCCTGCCCCCCAGCCCCGGCCTCAGCCTGAAAATACCTCAGAGCAGACATTGCTTTGGAGTTAAGTATTGCACCCTCCTCACCTCCTTTCTTCCTATGCACCTGTTTATTGAACAGCTAGTGTGTATCAGACCAAGACAGATGCAGTCCCTGCCCTCATGGTGCTTAATAGTCAGCAGGAGAGTCCAACACTAAGAAAAAACAATTACATTATTAATTATTAAAATTAAAATGAAAGAGATTTTCAGTGAGGTATGAGAGCATTCAAAAAGGGGTCCAACCTGGGCAGGGAGAGAGACAGGTTCAGCTGAGTTAGATGCAAATGAGGGGAAGAGGATTCCAGGCAGAGGGAACAGCACATGCAAAGGCTCTGAGGCAGGAGGGCACTGTGTTGAAGCCGTACTACAGAGGCTGGTGGCACTGGAGTACAGTGGTGGGGAGGGGATGATAAGACTTCAGAAGAAAGCAGGGACCACACTGTACAGGGCCTTCCAGATCTGGGCAAGGAGAATGGATTTTCTCTGTGCAGTGAAGCCCCTGGAGCATTTCCAGCAAGGATCTGACATTCACACAGTGCACTTTATGCTTTTAAACCATCCCTCTGCCCACTAGGTGGAGAATGGATTGAGGGTAACAGTAGGGACATGGCTACGACTAATATGCAGGTAGTGAAGGAGAGTGGTTGGATCTGAGTTAAGTATTTCTTTGGGCGGAGGTACACACAGGTACTAAGTGTTGAAGCCAAGATTTTAACCCAGAAATATTTGTCTCCAAGTTCATGTCTAAAGGTTACATGGAAAAAAACATGTATTTTCTTACAGTACATATTGATTTCCCCCTTTAAATTAAACTTTGAATCATTCAAATAAAACATGAGTACATTCTCCTGGTTAAAATCAAAATGTTTCAGTCAAAGCTAGAGTCCCAACCACTGCAACCAATCAGAGTGCCCTTTTCCTCCCCAGAGGTTCCACTGTCATGGGTTTGGAGCAGATCCTTACAGACATTTTGCTACATATTTACATATACATGTACCCACAGAAAATATAAATTATGGTTTTCCTGAGTTTTCTGTTTTACATAAATGGAATCAAACTATACACATTGCTCTGCAACTTGATTTTTTCACTCAGTTTGTACTATGTTAGTACATATAAATGGATTGCATTTTTAAAAATTGTTACATAGTATTTTATGGACTGGATGCACCCCAGTTGATTTAGCCCACTCACTTTCCAAAGACAGAAATGCATTTTTCTATAAATGTTGTAGCTTTTGAAGGGCTTATGGGGGTTTTTTTCTTTCAAAATATAAGGCTTTTATTTATGCTAATGGAGGAACCTACACCACAGCGACAACAGAAATATTTAGCAACACCCAGCCTGGTGACTAAATTTTCCCGTTTTCTTCAGGTGCTTGGCATCCCTGGGAGCTAGCTCTTGTCTATTGCCAAGTCTCTGTTTATAGCCAAAGGCTGTCTCGAGAACAAGGAGAACAGTGGAGTTGTTAGCTTTTGGGTCCTGGGCCCTAAAATAGGCATCCTGGCACGATGTAGAAATAGTACAGCTGTGGAGCCTCAGAGACCTGGGTTCAAATCCCAGCTTTAGCTGTGTGACCCTGAGCAAGTCACCTTACCTCTCTGAGTCTCAATTTTTCCATCCATGAAATGGAGTTTAGAATTGCCATCTTATAGAATGGCCAGGAGAAGTGAATGCAAGCCACATGTAAAGCGATGATCACCTAAGAGCACGTATGTGTGCATTTAGTGCCCCACTGTCTGCGGCCCCAACATAGTGGAGGGAAAGGGGTGGCGGGGGCGGGGGGAGGAGGGGGGTGTAGGTCTTGCATCTCTAAAGGGTCACTCAAGGTCCCAGAACAGTGAAAAGACGAATACTCTGCCCCTGCTGGCAATGCCGTATGGGGGTGGCATATGAGTTCAAAGGGATTTTCTGCCCAGATTCTGGGCACCTACTGTGTGCCAGGCATTTCCCATATTGCACGGCCTTTCACCTTCTCCCCAGCAGGCAGAGCAGAGGGTTGTCCCTCTGCCCCAGTTTGCAGGTGAGGCAACTGAGGTTCTGAGAGAAGGGGTGCCACTTGCCCAAAGTCTCAGTTAGTGGCAGGTTGAGACTGGAATTTGGTCCCTCTGTTTCTGAAAGCTGCCCTGAGGCTGCAGGCAGCTGCTCTGCAGAGCGCCCCCTCCTGGAAAGATAGGGAAGCTCCTCTCATGATGACATCTCAGATGTCTGCATTCAACCATCAAGAACCCTTTGCAGGAGGAGAGAAAAATGGCTTTTCTGGCCTCCCTTTTTCCAAGGAGATGAGATAAAGGCTACTCAGAGGTCACCTCAGGACAGTCTGAATCAAATCTCTTAAATGAGGTTGACAGAGAGGGTATGAAATGTCCATGCTTTTGTGTGTGCAATAAGGCTTAGTTTTTTAAAGCTCACTCACTTCTCATTTGAGCAAGATGAGAAGCCCCTCCCTTGGTGAAAAGGGCCTGGGCCAGGAGTCAGGAGTCCAGCCCCAGCTCTGCAGCTGAATCACTGTATCTGGGCCAAGTCATTTCCCCATTTCTGGGCCTCAGTTTTCCTGCCTGTCAAATGGGAGAGTGAGACTGGCTGACCACAGGACTTGTCCTACTCCAACAATGGGAGAACCGTGGGGGAGGGGATGGGGGGTGCTTTAGGGGTAGGGTTGCTAGATTTAACAACGTGAAATACAGGATATCCAGTGAAATTTGAATTGAGGTAAAAAATAATTTTTATTAGTATGTCCCCAGTATTATAGGGGACATAACTTATACTAAAAAATTATTTGCTGTTTATCTGAAATTCAGATTTAACTGGTCATCCTGTATTTTATCGGGCAGCCCTATTCAGGGCCTTCACCTCCACTGGACCGCCTCCCCCCCCCCCCACCGCCCGTTTCTTTGATACAGATAATTTACGTCTTCACAGCTTCTAGATGAAGTCCTGGCCACCCACCTTCCAACCAGGTCCTCACCGCCCACTGCCACCCTCCTGCCAGTGCCCACTTTCCTGCCTACATAGACATTCTAGAGCCATGGGCTGACAGGTCTCATGGGTCTAGGAATTCCTACAGCGGAGATAGGGGTGGAAACTCAGCCAGACTAGGGGACTTAAATCAGTGGAGACATTTATGTCCACGTGTGTCACGACGGCTAGAGGGACACAGTGTCTGGCTGCTCACAAGCGGCTGGCCCCACTCTGTGCCACGTCCACACGTGTGCACATAAACTAGCGGTGCTGCATCCACGTGTTATCGAGAAAACTGTCTTTGGATATAAGGCATCAGAGCTACCAGTCCCCGGCCTTCCGCCAAACCCATCCTTCATGTCACGTGTGGGGAAACTGAGATCCAGAGGGAAGTGGCTTGTCTGCAGTCCCATGGCCTTCCCCTGTGCCTGTCCTCAGCTTGACCGCCCTCCTCCCCACCTTATTGGGGGGAAGTCTTCCTGCAGTCTTCTGCCTCCAGGAGGTCGTGATTAATTACTCCACCTCCTAAGACTGGACAATAATAACCCGATATCCTCACCTGGTGCCTGGCATAGCACTAGGCACCTTACACGGACAGCCTGCCAAAGCCTCGTCCTGCCCCTGTGAGGTAGGCCCCGCCATTGCCCACATTTTACAGAAGGGGAAACTGAGGCACAAAGTCACTCCCAGTTGGGATTTGAGCCCATGACATCTGACTCCCAGCCCCACCCGAGTTCTTGGTGCTTGGTCTCAAACTAGCCACCTACGGGCTAAATCCAGTTTACGGATATGTTGTGTTTGGCCCTGGAATGTTTTTAATGGGGAAATTTTACATCAAATTCCAGGTGTCCAGTTTGTCTTAGAAGACCAGAGAGTCTACCACACTGGGCCCACAGTCCCCCACAGGAGATGAGAAATATCCCCTTTAGAAGGGCTGAGATTCTTCACTTTGCCCCAGTCCCCATCACTCCCTGTTGCCTCCCACCCACCTACTTCACTCATTCACAAAACCTGCCCGACCCCACAGCTATTCTCATTTGCAGCTCCTGCCCTGTGCTCTGACCCAGGACCCAGGATCTCAATGTTAGGCCTGTGAACAACCGGATGACAGAACCTCTAAGCCATGGCTAGACCCCCTGACCTGGAGGGCACCCATATTTTCTACTGGTCACACTACTGGTAGACTCCAGAACATTTGAATCACAGACACTCAGGAGATTCAAAGACTCATCTCTCCTTGAATCAATCAGGAGGAGCCCAGGAGGTGGGCTGGTCCCACTGTCACCAAACTTCTTAGTGAAACCTTCATTTACTCCAAACCTTATGAGGAGCCCCAAAATGTGAACAGACCCCAGCAAGATCACTTCAGGGCCTGTAGACCTTGAAATCCCTGGGCTCCTCAGGGTCCGTACATTCTATTGAGCTCTCCTGTTTTCATGATGGGGAAACTGAGGCTCAGAGGAAGGAACTGGCTGACCAAAGGCATAGCTAACTGCTGTAACAGGCCACCTTTGACTGTGCCTAGCCCCTTCCTCAGAGGCCCACCACCCTCTCAAATTCTCCCTTCTTCCCCTCATCAAAACCCGCTCCCAGAAAAAAGCCTGAAGCTCGTTCACACTATGGTGTCCAGAACCAACGATGGCCTCCCCTCCCAGGGAGTCTAAAGGAGTTGGAGCTTTTAGGTAAAGGGAAGCATTTCAGACATTGTCTGTGGGTAGAACTGGGCAAAGGAAGGAAGACAAGGACCTCCCTGCAGTCCCTGAATCATGCTACATCGTGCCTGCCTGCTCTGGGTGTGGAGCTCCCAGGTATGAAGCACAACATTTCCATGTGCTTCGAACAGGGCTGGCCTGGGTTCTCAGGTCCCAGGAGCGGCGTCAAGGCCACCTCTGGGTCTCTTGAAGGCCTTGGTCTCTTCCTCTATGAAATGGGCATAACTCAGCTCGGGCTCCTCCCTCCCGTGCACAGGCAGGACAGCGGATCTCCAGTGCTTACCTGCACTGCTAGGCAAGGCAGGTGTGGGGTTTCTTTGGGAACGAGCCGCCCCCGGCTCTCCCAGGAGGTCTCGCCAGCCCGGCTCTGGGCGGCGGTAGGTGGGTGTCTCACGGTCGGCATCAGCACCTAGAAACCCAGACAGGAGGCGGCATGGCCACGTCCTGTACCCCTGAGCCGTAGGCTGTGGGATTCCCAGGACCGCTGAGCTCCTGCATCCCGGAGTGTGGGGCTTTTCCCTTCTCGGGACACTCCCCAGCCTTCACACCGGCCGGGCCTGCAGCAGCGAGAGAAGCACGGGTTGAATGAATAACTGGATGAATGAGCGAATGAACGACAGACTATTGGAGTTCTAGAAGCTACGATGTGATAGCTTATCTATGATAGTAGATATTAGACCACGAGGCCCCACAACTGTAACAGCAGAATGTTCCAGTCCTCCCACCCCAGCACGCTAGTGTCTCTGTTCAGGAGACCCTCTGGGTCAAAGCGAACACTGGGCGCCGGGCTCCTGGTGGGTGCCTGCCAGCCCCCTGCCTCGTTTTTGCCTCTCTCCCCTTCTCTCCTCCCTCCACCGTGTGGATGATTCCCAGAACGTGTGTGTGTCTCCTGGGCCCCCAGGCCAACCTCTCTGCACTCTGTCCGCAGGTTTGCCGGGTACCGCTCCAGACCTGGAAAAGAGAAAGCAGATTTTTGGGCAAAACTTTATACCTCCAAAGAAGCCAAAAACCTTCCTGCAGCTCGTTTGGGAGGCACTGCAAGACGTGACGCTGATCATCCTGGAGATCGCGGCCATCATCTCCCTGGGGCTATCCTTCTACCACCCGCCCGGTGAAAACAACGAAGGTAAGACAGGGCCTGGGACCCCTGCTGCCCACCCGGCAACATGCGTGCCTGGCCACACAGGAGGGCACTAAGAGCTCGCGGCCATGGCTCCCTCCGGGTGAGGAAACCAAGGCCCAAGGGGCAGGGCCTCACCCACAGCTAGTGGGTGGCTGAGCCCGACCCCAGGCGGAGAGTGCCCGGCCCCCATTCTCCCATGTGTGAAATGCAGAGGTTGGACCAACAACGGTCATGTTAGAGTGAGTGTTTATTGAGCACTTACAGGGTGCCGAGCTCTGGGCTGAGAGGCTGTCCTAACAACCCCATGAGGTAGGGTCCATGATTATGCCCATCTTAAAGATGAGGAAACCAAGGCACAGAGAAGTGAGTTCACTGGCTCGAGGTCACCCAGCGAAGAAATAGTCCCCAGGTTTTGCACTGGGACTTGTTAAAAACACCACTGCCCAGACCACTCCCTGAGAGACTCTGGTTGTGTTGGATGGAGCCCAAGGGTGGGTGACCCCGAACTTCTGTCCAGGCTGCTCTCTAAGAGCTCCCCACTCTCACAGCTGGAGACACAGCCCCCGAATCCTCACCCGGGGCCTACATCCACGCTCTGATCTGACAGGGCATCAGCCCTGTGCTCAGGTGCCCTGCTCTCTGGGTGCTCCAGCTTCTGCGCGACCCTGTTTCAGCTCCAACGCTGGGTTTCTCCTCAGAACCCCGAAATTGCTGGCTCCTCAAGGCCTGCAACTACGAAAAAATCCATGATGACGTCAGAGCTCTGTGCACCTGATATTCCACAACAGGGACCACAGACTTCAGCCCACGGCCGACTCTGGCTCACCTCCTGTTTTTATATGGCCCGTGAGCTAAGATTGGCTTTTACATTTTTAAGCGGTTGAAAGAAAATCAAAATAATACTCTTTCGCGGCACGTGACTATTGTATGAAAATTCATATGTCATCGTCTAAAAATGCAATTTCGTTGGGACACCCCCATTTCTTTTCCATGCTGTCTGTGGCTGACTTCCCACCACGACGGCAGGGTTGAATGACTGTGACAAAGACAGCAAGGCCCACAAAGGCTGAAATATTCACTTTCAGGCCTTTTATAGAGAAAGTTCGCCAACCTCTGTTCTAGAAGATCAGGAAGGGAAATTTTGCTCCAAGAAAGCCATTCTCGGGCTTCCCTGGTGGCGCAGTGGTTGGGAGCCCGCCTGCCGATGCAGGGGACACTGGTTTGTGCCCCGGTCCTGGAAGATCCCACATGCCGCGGAGCGGCTGGGCCCGTGAGCCATGGCCGCTGGGCCTGCGTGTCCGGAGCCTGTGCTCCACGGCGGGAGAGGCCACAACAGTGAGAGGCCCGCGTACCGCAAAAAAAAAAAAAAAAAAAAAAGCCATTCTCCCTGTCCCCGGCCAGCCACCGCTCTCTGAGTGTGGAAGGAGAATAAAGTGGATGAAGACTCAGTTTCTGAAGTGAGCCCGTTCTCCCGGGTTAGAATCCTGTCTCCATCACTGCCCGGCTGTGTGCCCTTAAGCAAGTCACTTTCCTTCTCTGAGTCTCAGTTTCCTCATCTGCAAAACAGGGCGACAGACCTCACCTCGAAGGGTTATTACAGGGAGGTGGTGAAGGGCCGTGTGGACAGTGTGGCACACACAGAGGGCACCTGGAGGTGCTGGACCTGCAGCCGCTGCGGGGAGACCGCCCCGGGTTTCCTTCCCTGCATCCCCACCGGGGATCCCACACTGTGTGACCTGCGGGAGAAGGACTCTCAGTCCCGGTCCTAGCTTGGTTCAGTGTCACGCACACCCTTGTGGGCCTGACGCTGAACATGCTTTCCCACGTGACGAGTCTCAGACCTGAGAGGGCATCCCGAACCCTGTCCTGGGTTCTGAATGGGGACATTGTTTTGTGGGTGGAGGAGACAGTGTGCCGCTCACCCAGGGAGGGTTCTGGGGCAAACCCACCTTCTCAAAGTCAGGACTTAGAAGTCCTAATGGAAAACCTCATAAATAAATGAGGAGTTTGGGGTTAACATATACACACTACTATATATAAAATAGATAACCAGCAAGGACCTACTGTATAGCACAGGGAAGTCTACTGAATATTTTGTAATAACCTATAAGGGAAAAGGATCTGAAAAAGAATATATGTGTGTGTGTGTGTGTGTGTGTGTGTATATGTGTATATATATAGATAGATAGATAGATAGATAGATACACACACATGCATGTATAACTGAATCACTGTGCTCTACACCTGAAACTAACACGACACTGTAAGTCAATTATACTTCAATTTTTAAAAAATAAAGGAAAAGAAAACCTCAACCTCCATTCATCCTTCATTCCAGAAACTGAGCACCCCCCAAGGGCTAGGGCTTCACCAGCTCCAATGACAGCTTTCCTTTATGATGACAAAGTCTTTTAAACCTGTATCACTCTACGCATATATACATAGATAGATCGGCAGACAGATATACATGCACACACACACCATGAGATATGTGGGATCACATATTTTTGTTGTTAGCTTTTTATAATCTGATTTGGCGTTAGTAGAAAAGTATAAACACTTTTCTTTGTTATTAATTATAATTAGACATTTCCTCATCAATGTGCTGTGTAAGTAGATAATCCTACTAGCGTCACTGCTTCAGGCAAGCAAATAAAAAGTGAAAAGCATGTGAGAAATCACCCTTATGGGCCTCCTTTCCCCAAATAAGAAAGTGGTCTCTGAGGTTCCTTGAACAGCTGTCACCCCACCCCCTCCCAGGCCAGAGTTTTCTGAGAAACTGGATAGCCAAGTCTGTCTGGCCAACTACCTCAGTTTTATACCTCGTATTACTGGCTGATTTCTTTTCTCTGCATGCCCTCTTTCCAAAGAGGGTTTAAAGCAGATAAATGTGCTACCACGATTGAGGTATAAATTTGACTTTGAACTTCCTGGCAGCCAAAGCAGAAAGTGAATTAGGATGATTCGCATAGCTCAAGTAATCAACAAGGAGGAAAGCTAGTCCTTTAGGAAGACAGCGTGTCCCCTGACAACGAATTCTGGGATGAACTTTCATGTAGGATATTATGAGAGATGCATAATGGGCAGCATTCTCTGCAGAAGTTTTCCAGAAAATATAGAAGATGGCTCACGGCTACTTGCATGAGCCTTGAACAAAGCTAAGGGTGAACACAAAGCGTAATAAGAAGGGAATTCCTACTATTTTTAGAGCCACCACTGGTTGGAAGCTTTTAGGGTAACAGCTCATTTGATCCTCACTTGACCCTCACAACAACCCCGTGGGCAGGTGCTATTATCACCCAGGAAACCAAGGCCCTGAGATGGTAAATGACTTGGGAGGAGCTCAGACTTTGGGAAGCGGCAGAACCGTGACTCAGACCAAGGCGTTCCAGCTCCCGAGCCCACGCTCCTATCCCTCGGCTACGTTTCCTCAGAAAGTGACCAGGTTGAGTCAGTGGAGAAGTGACCTCATGTGACCCAATTTAATGCAAGATTAGAACTCCGCAGGCAGATGATAGAGGGGGTGCAGTGGGAACATGGATCAGGCTCCCAGGCTGTACCAGGAGGAGCCTTCCCCCAGCCCTGCACACAGATGGCTGTGATCACCTCCATCTTAGAGAGGTGGGAGCCAAGGCCCAGAGAGGGGAAGGACTTGCCTAAGGTCACACAGCTTTTAGACAGTAGGGCTGGATTTTAAACCCAAGGCTTCTGGTTCTTTCTACTGCCCTCCCTTCCTGCAGCTGAGACAGTAGCTCAGGCCACACTCAGTTGATGAGCGCAGATGCACACACTCTAGTCCCACAGAATGAAGTTCCTGCACTTCGGGACTGTGCTACCTCCTCCCCAGCACCCAGGCCCTGGCCTGAGCTCTGAGCTCTGGACCTTCCGTGTTGCCTGGACCACCCCCTGCCATGTCAGACTCAGGCTGCCTCAGTTATGTATAAAACGACGCTGGTGATGAACTAACAGGCTCTAGGCTGCCTTGCCTTTCCCTGTTGGCTTTCTTGGCTCAGAGACCTCCAGACACTTGTCAGAGGTCACACAACACTTTTGTGGCAGGGCTGGGATAGGCATACCCCATGTTTCCCACTCCCTGCCTGTGACAGCTCCCCTAGTGCCAGAGTGCCAGCAGAGCGACCGGCACATAGTAGGTGCTTGGAAAATGTTTGTGGCTTGACCCGTTTTGAGAGCCCTTATTCGATGCCAGGCCCTGGTAACCACCTAGACAGTAGTTTCCCCATTTTACTGATGAACAACTAGAGGGAAGCCCAGAGAGGCCAAGTGGATTCCCCAAGGTCACACAGACAGTATGTGGCCACACCCTAGAAAACCCCGCGTCCAGGGAGGGCAGCTGCAGGTTTCCCAGACGCTGTGGTCACGATCTCCAGATCCTGTCCCTGCCCCAGTCCAAGGGAGCCCCAGAGGAGACCTCAGCAGGGCCCACCCATGCCCCTCTTTCTTCCCGTTTCTCATCTCTTTCCCTTAATTGCACCAGAGCAGCAGGAGTTGTTTTCAGGGTTTGGCGGCTCCCAATAGCTTAAGCAATCTGCATCCCTACTTTCTTGCCATCCCAGGGCACCATGTAGTCATCAGATAGTTCTCAAAAAGCTAATGGAATTTTTGCTGGCCAAGTGAGTGCCCTCAAAGGCCCAGAGGGCTCCTTGGTATTGAATCAGCAAGGGCAGCAGACGGGGCTTGGAGACAAGGTAACAGGTAACAGGTCTCAGCTACCATGCCCTTGGTTCTCAGAAGTCAGTCCAAAGAGAGAAGCTCATGAAAAGGAGAGGACCAATGTCTGCCGTGTACTCACCACATGCCAGGCCCTTACTAAGCCCTGGGCTCACAAAGTCCCTGGGGTCATCCCACTTTATAGCTGTCCAAACCGAGACTCAGAGAGGCCAAGTCACTTACCCAAGATCACACAGCAGAGCCTGGGTTTGAAGCCATGTCTTTCCAGTTCCAGGGCCCAAAGGCTTTTCATTGTCCTGGACTGTCTCTGAGTGTCCTGAACATTTCAGTAACTAAAGCGGGGGGCCATTGATGAAGCACAGGACAGGGACAAAACAGCCCTCCCACTTACAGAGCATGTGGCAGGGGCAGGGGATAACAAAGGTCCCAGAAGGAGAAGCACTGGGCTCTGTATCTTGAATCACTCCCCCGAGTCCAAGAGAATGCATCTCCGTGTACTGGGTTTCTCTTTAGCAAGGTTCACCTGTGTTTCCCAGTTTGGGGGATTTCACTGGTGGTGTTCACTAGTAGAGGGGCACCTTAGTTCCCCTCCTCCCATCTTCACGTGGTTCTGAAGTCCAACTGGACCCCCTCTGCCACGTGGGGGCTCGAGGCCCCATTCAGGCTGCCTGTGTGATGATGTCACGTGCTGGACAAGAAGCCACCCTTACACTGAGCGTTTACCGTGTGCCTGCTGCGTCAGGTGCTTTACGCACAGCCTCTCCCCAGACTTCACCACCACCTAGGAGGGAGCACCTGTCATTACCCCAGTTTTGCAGATGAGAAAACCAGGGCACAGCGGTTAAGCAGCTAGCTCCGGGCACACAGCTGGGATTTGAGCTCACAGCTATAGCCCGAGGTCAGTTACCATCGCCATGATAACGATTATCATCACCACCAAAGGCTGGTTCAGTTCAACAGTTTAAAATTATTGGAAAAGTCTGAAATTCCCAAAGAAAAGAAAAGTGGCTTTGAGAACCCCACACAGTGGTATAGTTGTTTATGAGCCGATGAGGAGTGGCTGGTTCAGCCAGAGATGTGGAATTTTCTAGTGACCCACACCGCCGGCCTGCAGTGACTCTGTATCATCTCGAGCACGGGCCCACCAGCTGAGCCTTGACCCTTCCAGGAGCTGAGCCAGAAAACATTCCCTGGTACCACCTGGCCTTCTGGTCATGTTGCTTTCGACCCCTCATTTCCCAGAGAGTCATGCTGGGGACTCTTGAAACCGCTGTTCTCTATTCCTTGGGACTGAATTAGACTTCCAGACAGTCGACCATGGGTCTTTGGCGACACTTTCTACTTTCCCAGTGAGGCCAGCGTGTGGCAGAGAGGGCCACTGGGCTCAGGGGTAGTGGGCAGGCCAGGTCCAGTGTCAGATTCCAGGCCTGGATTCAGACTCCAGATCTGCTGTGTGATCCTGGCTGAGTTGCTGTCCCTCTCTGAACTGCTTCCCTCCTCTCAGCCAGCTTGAGGATTAAAGTGAATGCCTGGCACACAGCAGGCCTTGCGAATGGCCCAGTGGGGCCCAGCCTCGGTGGAAGGGGCCCGCTCTGAGTTTTCTAGGAGTGGATCATCAGATGCTGTCCATGGAGAGACACTTCTCCACCCCCCGACCCCTGCCCATTGGAAGGAAGGGCCTAGGCCAGTCCTGGTGTGGCACTCATCTCTCTGGGCCTCAGTTTCCACATCTGTCCATGGGGGTAATACCTCTGACTTTCCGGATCCTTCTGGGGATGCAGGAGACGGGATGTGCGGAGGGGCTTGGAAAGGCGCTAGGGCTCAGCACTGCGTGGGCAGGACCTACCTTCATGTCCGAGGCCTTGGCATCAGATGTGTCTGGTGTCTTCTTTTTCTTTGTCACATGGTGGGTCTGGCAGGCCTTAAGCAATGTGGGGCCCAGACCTGGAGGTTCAATGGTGCAAGGGTGTGGGGTGGAGGGTCACTGTGGATCAGACAAGTGGCTCGGAGTGTCGGTGTCCTCACTGTGCAGTCGGGGCTCAAATCCAACAAGGGCTGAGTAGGAACCTCCTGGTGCTAAGCACAGGCTGGAGCTTTTGCCTTCCTCCCCTTGAGTCTGGAATGTGGTCTCAGTGACTCCCATTTTGCAGATAAGGACACCAAAGCTTAGGGAAGGCTTACCCAGGACCATAGAGCGGCAGCAGCAGGATTCAGACCAGCTTGTTGGAGGGCAGGTCCAGCACTATGGCTCCCGCCGCAGCCTAGAAACCTGCCTCACAGTTGCTGGAAGAAGGGAAGGAAAGGACATCAGCAAAACTGCATTTTAGACCCTAAAGCACTTGCACTATTGATTGCTGTGAGGCCCCTTCTGCCTGGCTGACCCACCCCACCTGCTTCCTTCTGCTGTCTGCAGGATGTGCAACGGCCCAGGCGGGGGCAGAAGATGAAGGGGAGGCGGAGGCGGGCTGGATCGAGGGGGCCGCCATCCTCCTCTCGGTCATCTGCGTGGTCCTGGTCACGGCCTTCAATGACTGGAGCAAAGAGAAACAGTTCCGGGGCCTGCAGAGCCGCATTGAACAGGAGCAGAAGTTCACCGTGGTCCGGGCTGGCCAGGTGGTCCAGATCCCTGTGGCTGAGATCGTGGTTGGGGATATCGCCCAGGTCAAATATGGTAAGTGACCCAACCACAGAGCCACATGCTGGAGCTGGCATCTGGGCACAGGTGGGACCCAGACAGGCTGGTCCAGGGCAGGGGGTGGATTCCTGAAGGCTGAGCCCAAGCCAGGTTGTCTTCTGAGCTCCTTGGAGAGGTGGAAGGCTCCTTTCTGGAGGTAGGATTCCAGAATCCATTTAAATCAGAAATGGCAAATACATGGCACACGTACCACAACTCTCCAGACTTCTACCCTTAGCAGACATTCCTAATCAATCTCAGCTCAAAGCCTAGATACATCCTCAGACGCCTTCTCAGTATAACACTCCAGGGACCACTACCACTCAGAATGGGTTGATGAGGTGAAATCCATTTCCCACCTCTGATTCGGCTGTTAATGGATGGTTGTTGGGCTAGAGAAGGTGTTACAGGGAGTGGACATGGATGAGTGAACATTCTAGGCCTGTGATACAGCCATGGAGAACGTGAGCAGGCTGGTGCCAACGGGGATTTAGATGAGATATGTCCTAGGTAAGTAGAGGCCAAATGGGGGAAAGATTGGCAGGCCTCTCCTCACTCAGCCCTAGGGGGCTTGGTTTCCTCTGATAACATGCCTGTCTTGGGGGGGCTCTTCAGCCTAGTCAAGAGAGATTAATCCCTTCCAAAAGAATTTCCCCAAAACAGAGTTGAGACCAGAGAAGATTGAATCATTGAGAAAACTGGGCCCCAAGTCCATGCCATGCCAAGAGAAGCACTTTATAAACTGAAGGATATGCCCACCCAAGCGAGGATTATTGCGGGACCTAACCTCAGCCCCCCGGGCCTCATGCCCTTCACCCTGACCCCAGGCTTCAGCTGTCTGTGGTCCTTTGATGGGCACCATCTTGGCTTCTGTATCCTGGGAACTCTAGGCAGCCAGTTCCCAAGGGCGAACCTTCCTTGCAACCACACCTTGAAGAGAATACTCCAGCCTCTCCAGCCACCTGAGACCCTGCTGACTGACCCCCTCACCCTTCTTCCTACCAGGCGACCTCCTCCCTGCAGATGGCCTCTTCATCCAGGGCAATGACCTCAAGATCGATGAAAGCTCCCTGACAGGGGAGTCTGACCAGGTGCGCAAGTCTGTGGACAAGGACCCCATGCTGCTGTCAGGTGAGCTGTGGCCCACGGTGGGCTCACTCCCATTGCCGGTTCTGCCCCCATGCCCAGGGGGCATCCATGTCCCCTTTATGAGGCTGGAGGGTCTCAGAGACTTTGGTTCTTGTCTCCAGATCTCTGGCCAACTCGGACCCAAACGAGAACTCGCTCCCTTTTCCCCTGCAGTCGTACATTGAGCCTACTGTGCACTGAGCAGCACTGCAGGCCCTGGGGCGAGCACAGTGAATAAAACTGACAACGAATTCCTGCCCCCATGAAACTTACCTTCTAGTAAGTTGATTTTCTGAAAAGTCAAACATGGAAGCCTGTTCTCGTGAGAGATGAGAAAGAATCAGTCTGGTGATGCCTACTTTAGATGCGTGCTGTGTGCCAGGCATTGGGCTGGAGGCTGGGGACACAGCAGTGTACAAGGCAGATGAGGCCCCAGCCTTGAGGCGCTTGTAGTATAGTGTGGAGAGACAGACAATGTTAAAATTCCAGAGGGTAATACATATATGATGAAAAAAAAGCAGGGCGATGGAGTGCAGGTGGTGGGGGAGGTCGGGGCGGCCACATGTGAGCTGAGGTGTGAATGATGGAAAGGAGCTGGTCTTGCAACTTTCCAGGGAAAGAGTATAGCAGGGAGCAGGAGTAGCAAGTGCAAAGGCCCTGAGGCAGGACCGGGAGCAAGAGGGAGACCTTGTGCACCATGGTCAGGAGTTTATAAATTTTCTGCGTACGATGAGGATTCTCTGGAATCAGCAGTAAGCTGATCATGTTTACATTTTTAAGATCTCAGTCTGGCTGCTTCAGGGGGCAAGAGAGGAGAGGAGACCCTGCAGAGGTGAGGCACCAGACAGGTGAAATACTCGCCCTCCAAGCAGGGGCACCAAAAAGGCTTTATTGTCCAGCAGCGCTCAGCAAACATCCTCTGAGCAGTTGCTCTGGGCCAGGCCCTGGGCCCTCCCTTCCATGATGTTACAGACTCATCCCCTGGCCTTGGAAGCCCCCAGCTTGAGTAAGCTGGGGGAAGCAGACCAGCAAACAGCTGATTCCACAGTAGAGGAGTGAGGAAGGTGTGAGAAAACCGACAGAACAGAACTATCCAGAGAGGTGGAACTGAGCTGGGTTTTAAGGGGTGAGTAGGAGCCCACCAAGCAGAGTTGTGGAGAAAGGGCCCTCCTAGCAGAGGGGCAGCGGGATTTCCTAGAAATACAGAAGAGGAGAGCAGCATGTCTGCAGGGTACGACGGTAAAAAGGAGTGAGAATTGGGTCTGGGGCATTTATTATCAAGAACTATCTAACCAACATTTATTAAGCACCTACTGTGTGCCCGTGGTTAATGAGACAAACAAGGTCCCTGCCCTCCTGGAGCTTAGAATCTAGTAAAAGAGACAAACAAGGAAGGAACAAACAAGCAGATATTTAACATAATTTCAGATAGTGATAAGTCAGGTGAAGACATTACACCATTATAGTGAGATAGAGACCCTGAGGAAGGGGACGGGAATCTTAGTTGATCAGGGAAAAGCCTGTCTGAAGAGGTTGCATTTGAGCTAAAACCAGAACAATGAGAAGAAAGAGCATTCTAGGCAGAAGGATAGCGAGTGCAAAGGCCCGGGGCGGGGTCTGACCAAGTGATCATGGAAAGCCTCAAATGCCCTTTGGAACTTAGAGCCACATGAGAGCTCAGTAAATGGTCATTGCTCTGTGGCCCTGGTTCTGACCTCTGGGCTTAAGTGGTTGTCAGACAGGCGAGCATCCTTGGGAGAAGTGGCCAGGTGGGTCACGGGGATCAGTGCAAGTCGAGGGAAGGAGCTAGGCCTGAGTGGATGAGTGATGAAGGTTCCAGACAGTTTGGAGGAAGGAGAGGAGGGATGGTTCCCTGACAGGAGACTGGGGAGAGAAAATGTTCAGGGTCACTGACCTGAAGCATGAGCAAACAGCCACAGAGGTGGGCACAGGTGCAAAGACGTTGGAAAAGAGCAGCAGGGCAGAGTTGGATGGGAAGTCGGCTGGCCAGCTGGAGTGGAATCAACCACTCTAGTCTCGACCTTCCATCTGGCTGGAAGCCCAGGCAAATGGAGTAGACCCTGGGCCTCTGGATGTCAGGAAACGGGAGCCAAGGTCTCCCGTGGTGTCTTTGTGGGCAAGATGGAGAAGACTGTGCTGAGGCCAGGGGATTTCGGTCAGTTTGTGCTGACTCTTGAACTGCTGGCAATCTGGTGAAAGGTTTCTAGCGGCCTTCCCTGGAGCTCTGTCCTGTTGCGGTATGGAACGTATGCCCATCAAGTTCACAGAGACCACAAGTCCAGGAAGGCTGACAAAGAGAAAGCAAGGATCAGTACCCACAAAGATGGCCAGAGTGCAGGGTGAACTAGACTCAAGAAAATGAAACTTGACCGTGAGCTGCAGTACTGACATTCAGAAACCCAGCTGCCTGGCGGAGAGGGAGGGCAGTGGCTTAGCCCAGGCTCCTGGGGAAAAGACAGTGAGAAAGGGGCATGGTCAGCCCGATGGAAAGCAATCTAATTGGAAAGAGAAGGATTCTGTAACAGTCAGAACCATTCCAGGAACAAAAGAGGCTGCCTGTGTGGTAGTGAGTTCCCCGTCACTGATTGTGTGTGAGCAGGGCCTGGACAGGCTATGGGTGGGTATGTTGTAGAGGAGGCCGAAACCCTGAATGGGCGCTGCATTCAGTGCTGCTCCCTGCAGTGAGAGTCACAGATTCAGTACACCTGTTCTCACCTGCACCTCTGCTATAGACCCACCTTGTTTCCTTCCTTCTGCCCTGCCTCTGCTGAGGCCGTTCCCTCCTCCCACACGGCTCTCTCCCTTCCCCACTGCACATTTAACTCCTGCCCGTCTGCTCAGTCCCACCTCCTCCATGAAGTCTTCCCTGACCACCCCTGCCCTGTGCCACCTGGGACCCATGCGTTAGCCTGTGACGTCACACCGCGCTCGGCCCATTCGGGCGCAGCCTCATCATGCTGATTGAGTTTTGTGCTGCGCAAAGCATCTCAGGTGAAATAAAGAGCAAACCCATCCACAGTCCCATCACCCAAACAAATCCAACAGGTCTCACTTCTATGGGCCCTTCCGTCCTTGGCCGGTCCAAGAGGGTGGGAGCCCGAGCCTGAGGCTGTCGGGAGGTCAGCCCAGCTCCACCCCAGGCCCTGCACACCTTAGGGCTCAGGCACTGTCTGCCAGAGTGAGGAGGGAGGCTGCGCTGCATTGTAGAAAGAGCAGAGTTGGGCAGGCTGAGCCGGATCTGGGCTCTGAAATGAACTTGCTTTGTGGCCTTGGGCATGTCGCTTCACTTCTCTGAGCCTCAGTTTACCTGTGAGGAGAACAGTGGCGTCCTGGTGTGTGATGTAGGTGAGGCCCCTACCTAGCACAGTGCTGCCGGAGGGATGCTCACGGTCGGCTGGTTCCCTTCCCTGTTCCTCGGACGGAGCCTGGACTTGGGAGTGAGATAGCCTGGGTTCACATCCCGACTCTGCCCTTCACTGGCTGGGAGACCTTGGACGATCTTCTTATACCCTTTCTGAGCCTCCATTTTCTCACTTGTAAAGTGGGAGAGGAACCCCAGCTTATATGTCCATTCCCCCTCCCTTCCTTCTTCTTGAATGTGTCCCCTTTCCCCCTCTCTGGGCTGGCCCTGTCTCTCCCCCATCCAGCTCCTCTCCACCTTCAGCCTGCCCAAGCCTGCCTCCTCCAGGGGGTTCTCCTGGATTGCTGTCTTCCCCAGTGCTCTGAACCCTGCATAACTGCCATTTGGACTCTCACATGACCAGACATCTCGGACCCTTCCCCTGTGCCGGTGGCTTTGCTGGGCCTTCTGGTCAGAGGACCCTCAGAAAACACAGAGGGACCATGCTGGGGGCCCCTGCAGGGTCCTCATGGTAGTTCAGACGCCCCCCCATGGCACCTGGCACACTGGCTCAGCCTAGAGGAAGGCAAAGAATGCTCAGTTCTCGATCAGGTGGCCTGCCATGCCCGACCTTTGACCCTGGAAATGTCCCTTCCTCTCTAAGCCTCCATGTCTGTGTCTGTGCAGTGAGCCGGTGAGGAGCCCTTCCCCCCTGCCTGCTCCACAGGGCTGTTGTGGGGAGCACATGCCTGGACAGATGTGACTGTCCTCTGTGAACGGTGCACGTGTGAGATGCTGTGTGCTGAGGAATGAACACAGCCTTTGGAGGCAGAACCTCCAGGTTCCAGCCCTGCATTGGCTCCCTCTATGACCTCTGCCCATCAGGACCTCAGTCTCCCCATCTGACAAGTGGGGGCAGACGAGCCTTCAGAAAGATTCAGATGTCTCCAAAGCTGTGGGCACAAAGGAAATCCTAAAGGCCTGGAGCTCGCCCCCCAGGACACACAGGCAGACACAGGCCCATGTCTGCAGTGGCTTCAGCCCAGGCAGAGTAGAAACGTGCAGAAATCGCAGGTCCCTACATCCACGGGGTGAGGTAGGGGGAGTGTGGACACCAAACCAAGCACTCACTTGCTTCCCCTGCTGCCTGTGGACGTGCCCCCCGTGTGGCCGCAAAGTCCACTCTCTGCAAGGGGAGCAAGAGATTCAGATTTTTCAGGTCAATCTCCCGATGTTGAAGACGTTGGGAAGAAATTCCAATTTTTCAAAAGCCTGTGTGGGTCAGACAACCTATGGGTGGGCCCTGGAATACAAACTCTGACCTCGGCCTATTTTTTTTCTTAGTTTTGTATTTTAATATAATTTCAAACTTTCAGAAAAGTTGCAGGACTAGTACAATGAACGCCTGAATGGCCTCCCCTCTGGTTCAACTGCTGTTGCCATTGTGCCTCCCTTGCTCTCAGGAGCCTCCCTCTCTCCTTCGTCAGGGCCTCTTCCTACTTCAGGTGTGTCTCCGAAGAAAAGGTGTCCTCGTGCATAACCACAGCACAGTGATCAATTCAGGAAGCGTTGATGCCATACTGATACCCGACATACCATCCATATTCACACGTGCCAGCTGTCCCCACAGCGTCCCCCAGGCTGGGAGCCAGCGCAGCCGCATGGCGTTTAGGTGTCCTGCCTCTTCAGCCTCCTTTAGCACAGAGCAGGTCCTCAGCCTTCTTTTGCCTTTCCTGGAAGGCCAGTGGTTTTTAACCTGCCTGGGTCATGAACCCCCATGAGAGTCCCATGAAAGCAATAATCCCTCTTATGAGAAGTAAATGTCCGGACTTGTCACCTTACAGCCTGTCAGTGGACTCACAGATCCCTAGAGAACCATGGTCTGGTCTCGATTTGCAGCTGGGGAAACTGAGGCCCCAAGCAGGCGTGTAAAGGCCCACCGAGGCCAGGGCCAGAGGGAGACTCCAGCCCGGTAGCCTCCTAGCGCCCACACGCGAGCGCACCTCCGAGGACCCCTTGACTTCATTACCCAGCGGCGTGGCCTGTTTGAAGCACCTGATAGTGAATTCCACGGGGAAACCAACAACCAGGCACCATCGATGTGGCCATGGAAGGGACAGGGGCCAGCGGGCCAGGGTGGGGACTGTCCTCAAAAGCAGCAGGCCCATTGGCTCGGTCCCCTGCAGGACCCCAGCCTCCTCCATCACCCCTGGAACCAGAGCATGAACAGCATGAGGTTACCCAGGACATCGACAAACTCTCTCGGGCCTGCCGAGCGGAAGGCCAGGCACGGGGAGCCGGACCTACCACCACTGCCGCTGCCACCAGGGAGCCTAGGACAGCACCGTGACCGCAGGAAGGCCCAGTGTGCCGCTCGGCCCGCGCTCTCTCCATTACACTACCCTGCCTCTTCTCCATGAGAGGCAGCGGGGTGTAGTGGATAGAGCACGGGTTCAAGTCCCGGCTCCACCGCTCACGGTTGTGTGACCCTGGGCCGTCGCTTAACCTCTCTGAGCCAGAGAGGCCACAGGTGGGCGGAGGGGCTTGGGGTTGTGCTGCACTAAAACCTACCTCACAGGGCTGTTGTGAGGGGGACGGGCTTGTGGGCCATGAAGTGCTTTGCCGACTGTCTCATGCTCTGTGAGCATGCGTTATTACTGTTATTAACTGCGTTGATAACAATAATGAAGACAGAACCGCGTCTGGCATGGCAATCGCATTGGCTTTGCTTGATGCTTGTGCCGGAGGCAGGTAATAATCCCCAGAGAAGGCCTCTGTCCCTTCCTCCCTTCTCTACCCCCAGGAAAAGGCCTTTTAGAAGGTCTGACCTCCCCGCTCTCCCTGTCCAAAGAGAGGCTTAGGAAGTCAAAACCAGGAGAGTGAGGAGCTCTGGGTTTAAGCCCCTACCTGTGCCTCATGTGCTGTGCAACCTCACTGAGCCATTTGCCCTCTCTGGGCTAAGAAGGTTCATTTTGTAAAGTTAGGCTCCTCTAGCTCTGCCACCTGGGACTCAGTGCACCCCACTTGCCATCGCCTGAGACTTTGGCCCCGAGATGCCATCTGGACCAGGCCTGCAGCAAGTCTGAGGCAGAGATGGGCTTTGAGTCTGCAGTTGGGAGAGTTCTGGCCGACACTCAGCTGCCAGGTTAGAGGCCGCAGAAGTCATCTGCAGGGAGAGGAGATGAAGGTTCAGGTGGGGCAGGACAGGCCGTCCCGTTGGTGGGAGCCCGCAGTGTTCCCTGGGCCCGAGCTCCTTTCTGGCTCACGGATGGATGGACAGACGGATGGGCGGGAGCTAGATGCTGACAGAGCTCCCTCACCGCTCGCCTGCCTCCCTCTCGCTCCTCGGGGCTGTGTCCCCAAACAGCTCTGCCTCTGACTTTGTGCACAAGCCTTCCCAGCAAGGGAGAGAGAGTAGGAGCCGGGAGCCACCCGGCCGCCCCAGCAATGCCCTGTGAAATGCGGGTGATGATAATGGCCTCACCCGGGGACTGTGGCCACCGAGTGGGAAAAGGGGCTCAGATAGTATGGGGTACATGGGGAACGTCCATAAATATTAGCTCTCTTCTTCCCTCCCCCCAGAATACTTCCGGCGGCTCCCTACTGAACCCCGAGGAGACACCCAACCCTGCAGCTCTGCACTCAGGCGACCCTCAGCTTCAGCCCAGCTGATCCGCAGCTGTCACACTGTCCCATCTGCCCCCTTTGCCTGGGCTGTGTCCCCCGCCAGCCACGGGACCCTTGGGTCTCTGTTGTCCTGTGTTGTTGCTGATGTGTGTGCCTGTCTGTTCCCCTCAACCCTAACTAGACTGTGAGCCCCTGAAGGGCAGGGACCACCAGAGGCCCTTTGGGCCCCAGAGCCCGGCACAGGGCTGGACTCCACCACACCTGTCCATCCCGTGAACAAGCGTGGCCCTGGAAGGGAGTGACACATGGTCAGTTTGTCTACTCAGGCCTCTGCTGGCCCGTCAGAACTCCCCGAGATGCTGCCTTTTCATGGAGGCTGCCCTACCCCAGCCAGGAGTGGCCCTCATCTCCTTGGGACCTAAGGTGCCCAGACTTCACCATTGAGAGGTGATGACCTAAGCCAGACCTCCCCATTTTACAGAGGACAAAACTGAGGTCCACAGAGGAGACGGCTGGCCTCAGGTCACACAGCACATCAGCAGCAGACACCAGACTTGTTCCCAGTCCCCTCCCCGTCAGCCTAGGGTCCTCTCTATCAACCACCCCCCATGCTGTGTGTTCTGAGGGGCTCCATGGGAGCATAAGGAGGTGAAGGATGGTACCCAAGGGACCATGGACTTGGGAGCCTGCTGCAAGGCCCAGCCAGGGCCCCCCTCCCCAAAAGGTTCTCAACCTCTGTCCGCACCCAAAGACCCATGGCTTACATGGGTCTGCAGCCCTTGGGGTTAAACATTGTCCCCTGCAGGGGATCCTGGAGCTGGGGAGTGGCAGCCTGGGGGTGACCTGGTCTGCTCTGTTCTTCCTCCTGCAGGAGGGGCAACCAGGCTGTGAGGTCCCGGTGCGGGAGAGGGGCAGCCCAGGGAGGACAGCTGGGCTGGATGAATTTGACCCTTTGTGAAACCATAAAGATGGCTTATTGAGGGTGTGTGGATTCTCCATTATAAATGTAATACATGTCCACCATGGGAGATACAAAAAAGGAGGTAGCAGGGAGGACAGTGCTGGATTCCAGCTACAAGCCTCCACTGTGGCAGGAGGAGAGGACTCGCCCTCAAACCTGCCCTCCAGGGGCTCACAGGCTAGTGGGGACACCGGGCTTGGAGGCACCCCCAGGGGAAACCCCGGGGGGCAGTCCAGAGGAGATAGGTGATGTCCTTTTGTTGGGGTCAGGGAAGTCACCTAAGAGGAGAGGCATTTGTCCTGAGCCTTGAGGAGGAGGTTTTGGAGAAGAGGTGTGGGAAGGGCATTCAGGCAGTGATAACTGTGTGAGCAGAGGCGGGGATGGGGCTGGGGACCAGGGCTGGACAGAAGGGCCCAGTGAGCTGTGCTGCGCCCAGGGCAGAGGGCGCAGTGTGGGAGTCAGTGGTCAAGGGCCGGAAGAAGGTTGAGGCGTGATCCAGGGGGTGCTGACCAAGATGTCTGGACTTTGGGGAGCTATGGGGGGGGTGTCTGAGCTGGGGGGGCAATGGTCAGAGCGAAGGCTGGGCGTGCTGCCGGGGCACAGAGGGAGGGAGGGCCAGAGGGGGAGTTTGATGCCCCCAACTTCTCTGGCCCATCTGAGGCTAGGGCCTGGAGGACTCCCCAGGGCTCATCGAGGCTGGGAGGGGGGGGCATGCTATGCCTTCACCCCATGCCCCCGCATCCCCGTGTTGCGGGCAGAGGCCACCTCCCTGGCTTCCTCCTCCTTCCTCCCTCCTCCCTGGCCTCCCAGTGCTGAGATGGGAGTGATTAGATTAGAAGGTGATTTGGGGTCTGATTATCTTGGGTGGAAATTGGCCCCCTGTGTCTTTTTCCATCCCGCCCAGGACTGGGGAGGTGGGGAACAGCTTCTCCATCACCAGCCAGGCAGAGCCAACTTTTTCACAAACACGTTTGAGACCAGAGTGTGAAGCCTTCTTTCCTGGGGAAGAGCAGTATGTGAGAAACCGGACAAGGGCTTGGTCCCTCTCCAGCTGGTGACCTGGGCAAGCTACTTCTCCCTCAGTTTCCTGTTCTGTCGACTGAGGGCCAGTATGAGGACTAATGAGATGACTGCGTGTGAAGGGTTAGGGTTAGGGTTAGGGCACAAAGCCTGGAGCGGAGTAGGTGTCCTACAGAAGGTAGCACTGGTTGCTGTCCCTGCCATCTATGCCCTGTGAGTGCACTGAAGTGTGTTCAGCCCTCACCTTTGAAGATCTACAGTGACCCCACCCTCACCCACGTGTGACCTCTCTGGGCCTCAGTTTCCTCCTCTAATACTGCTGGTGTTTAACAGTCCATCCAGCCAGCTCCCACACAAGCTGAGCCCGTGTATGAGAAAGCATTTTGTCAGCAAGTTATTGTAGCTCCCAGAGTCCCATAGTGGGGCCCAGATTCTCCCTGTTTGTGCCCCTTGTGGGGTACGTGTGCTTCAGGGTCTGTCTGTGACGGGAAGACACCAGGCCTGGGCTGATCGGCCTGGAGTTAGTGTCCGAGCTCATTCTGTGGTCCCCACTGTGCCCGGCTTGGGGACCGAAGAGGCTGGGAATGGGTAAAGAACCAGCTGAGGAGCTCACCCCCTGAGAGCCCAGGTCCTGGTACAGCTTGCTGGGCTCCATGCTGCCTCTGGGAGCCTTCATGACTTGGTTTACCCATCAGGGATGGACAGACCAACCTTTACCACCTCAAAGGAGCTTACTGGAGGGCATCTGTCTGTCTGTAAAGCACTTTAAGATCCTGAGATCCTGGAGGCCAAGAGGCTGGAACACCACACATGCACACGCACACAGGCACGTGTGCAAACACACACACGCACGCACACACAGTCTCAGGACATCTCTCAGATCCCAGAAGGAAAGGGAAGGGGTGGGTGAAACCTCTTGAAAAGTGAAAAGAGATTCCTTGCTTTAAGGAAAGTGCTTCTTGCCCTGACTCAGAACCTCTTGACTCTTATTTTAGATACAATCCTAATGAGTTTGTCCACCTAGACTTCAAGTCTGAAGCAAAGTGGGAGGCCAGGAGAAGGCCATCAGTGACAAGTGAGCCTGAAAACAGGAGGAAATGACCATGATCTTGAGGGGAAAGAAGGAAAATCTCTCAACAGCAGAAGGAGTTCAAGAAGCAAGTCCTCAGGGCCGTGTAGTGGCTGGGGTCAGTGGCCGTGGCCGTCTGTCTGGTAGACCAGGTATAGCTCTTCCTGTGCAGCCTGGGGATGGCCGGAGACCCTGCACCGGGCAGGATTGGACTGTTAGTTCTCTGCTGAAGGAGAAACTGTATGCTGCATTGTAGAGAGCTTTCTAGCCAGAGTGGTAAAAATGAAAATCGGAAAAAAGGAACACCTGACAGGCCAAACTTCATTTATCAAGATTCTTTACTAAGCAGAGTGCCCTCTTGTCAAATAAAAGCTGACACAGAAACCCCAAAGATGAATAAACTTGGGCCACTCTGACCAAAGGCCTCCCTTGCCCCGTATGGCTCCCGTCCTGCCCCCTGAAAGAATTCCAGGACCCTTTGGAACCCAGTTTTAAAAATCTAAAATTCTAGGAAAGGAGTTCTTAAGTTTTCTTGCACCGCAGACCCCTGGGGAGGTCTGAGGTCATCAGGGGCCACCCCTATTCAGAATAAAGCTTTGAAATACATAAAATAAAATACACTGGATCACAAAGGAAGCCAATTAGATTGAAATAGTTAAAGTAATTAGAAAAGAACTAATGTGTGGTGTAGTAACATATGTGCTTCTTTATTAGAATAACAAGATCCAGCAGTCAGTGTAATAACTGCCTTAGTTGTAGAATAAGGATAAGCCTAAAAAGTATCTGCAACAGCTATAAAGTGATATTAAAAAAAACCCATGATTTCTGTAACATATGTACTGGTGTTGTGGCCACCACTGACACTCCTGGGGTTTATTGCCTATGTTCTTAATAGGGGGAAATGCGAAATTTCAGTTTGATGTTTGTGGAAATAAAGAGGTCATTGTTTTCTCATTCAACTTCATAGAGCCCTGAATTCTTTCCCCAGATCTTTGGGAAGTTGGTGCACCCCATTTTAAGCAGTCCAGTCCAGGGCTTAGTTGGCATTTTTTTTTTTTTTGCTGGTTGCAGAGCAAGGTCTGGTTCTAGATATATCATTAAGGAAAAGAGGGAGTGGTCCCTGCTTGGCCCGTAAGACTGGGAGAGGGGGAAGGGGAGAGAGAGGAGAGAAGAAGGGATTCTCTAGGAGCAGGTAGGAGGTGGTAGGCCTGAGCTTTCTGGGGGCCTAAGAATTGAGGTATAGCAGTGTTTGAGCTCCAGGCCCATCACAGCACTATCCCAAGGTGAAATCATCTTTAAAGGACCCACCTTGAGCACACACCTTGAACCTTAACTGTAGGTGGTGCCCTAGGACCTCAGCAGGCAAATTGCCTCGAGTCAACTGAGACCGAGTGCCTTCCGCTCCTTGCGGGAGGGGGCTTGGGCCGTGCAATGGTAACTTGGCTTTCGTCCCCTTCCCCAGGGACTCATGTGATGGAGGGCTCTGGACGGATGGTGGTGACCGCCGTGGGTGTGAACTCTCAGACCGGCATCATCTTTACCCTGCTGGGGGCCGGCGGTGAGGAGGAAGAGAAGAAGGACAAGAAAGGTAAGCCCAACGCTCTTGTGGACCAGAAAAGGAGCTCTTAAGGCCACATTTTTTTTGTTGTTGACTCATTCACTAGACAAAATAGTTATTGAGTGCCTTTTATGTCCATACCCTGTGCCAACAGCTTCCTCCTGTAACCCCAAGGCCCTTCTTGGGCCAGGAGGCTCTGTCTGTTCCATCTCCAGGGTCTCGTTCCAGTCTCTGTCTTGTCCAGTCATGTCATGGGGGGCCCCCCTTCCCCCTGGGCCAGGCCAAGGGGGCTGAGCCTTTTCTTGAGTCTCCAGCCTCAAGTGTGACCTGTTCCCATCATCACCCCTGATATTACGTAGAAATCCCCACCTGGGCGAATTCCTCCACTATTCTCAACTCCACTGAGCAGAGCTGCACACTCACCCAGTATAGACTCTCCCCAGAGGTGGGTCTTCTGGGGAAGGTGGCCAAATGTGTGCCTGCAAATCAACTGCTGTGAGCCTGTCCCCATTGTCCCCAGAGCTGCCATCTCAGCTGGGTTCTGTCTCCTCCTCCCCCTGCAAACAAGATTCCTCACTCCATGGGCTGCCCTTGGTGCAGCAGGTTGTCGGCCTGGGCTACAGCTGCCTCTCAGAGCAGAGGAGGGGTGGTTGGAAAACATGAGCCCCAATCCCATCAGACCAGGCCCAAATCCAAGGCCCAGCCTCTGGCCCAGAACAGCTGAATACTTCCCGACACTCACACTCGGTCTCGGGGACACCCCCCACTCTCACATCTGCAGTCTTTTGTCTCCTTCCCCAAGCTCCAGAGGAGGAGCCCCATACCCAGACCTTCTGGAGTCCAGGGGAAGGAGATGAGGTAATAGATGACCCCTCCTTCAGTTTGAGGGGCAGCCAGCCTCCCTCCAGCTCTCAGAGGTCAGCCAGGCACCAAGTCTGGGTCACGATCAAAGGATACTTGTTCCCAGGGGCAAAACCCGTTTCCTGGTGGGGTACCCCTAAGATTACGATGGCCCATCCAGCAGCAATGGAAATAAGCTGTGATCTGGGAGAGCTGAGGTTGAGACTGAGGACCAAGTCTTGGCCAAGAGGCCCGGAGCACGTCAGGACAGCGTCCGCGCAATGCCGTAGCAGCTGTGGCCAGCTGTGGCCCCAGGTGCGGGCAGTTGGGCAGGTTGCAGCAGCTCTGCCCACTTCCTTGGCCTCACTGGGGCCTGGGTGAGGGGCACAAGCACCCAGAAGCTCCCATGGGCCAGACCGGTGTTTCTTAAAACTCCAGTAAAAAAACAGGCCTCTTCTGCCCCAAAGCACAGGTCAGTCCCTTGCTGAACATTTACCTGCACTCCAACGAGATGGGGACATCAGTGTAGAAGGAAGAGGTGGGATGTGCAGGGGACGTGACAGAGGAATCTGGGAGGCCAGCCCAGCCCCTCAGGCCCCCACGAGCAGCACAGCCAGGCTGGACCTCCTCGGCACTTCCATTCCATCACCTCCACCAGGGACATTGCTTAGAGCCTCCCGTTTCAGGATGACCCCAGGCGTACCGGTGTGTGTGTGTGCGTGTGCGTGTGTGTGTGCGCGTGCACACACAAAAGGCTGTATGTGCTTCTCCTTCATTAACATGTCTCAAAAATCATCACACAGGTGTGAAGAAGGGGGATGGCCTTCAGCTACCAGGTACAGTAAGACACTCCTCAGGGTAGTTGGGGTTTTAGAAGTAGCAGCAGCCATTGACCCCTGAGCCCTGGCCCTAGATCCCCAGCACACAGCTAAAGGGGGTACCTGACTGCGGGGGGCTCTGCCCCACCAGACCTCCACTGTGCCCCCGTGCACTCCCGGTCTGCCTACCTTCCAGGGCTTTCAGTGCAGATGGTACCGCCACCACCTCCACACGCCCTCAGCCCGCTCAGCACGCCATGACCCCACAGAGCCCGTCCCACCTTCCCCTCGCCTCACAGCACAGCCACCTTACCCAGCATCTCTTCCCTCTCCTTCCCGCAGAACCCGTTTCCCCACCCCAAGAAAAACCAGCAAGAGTGAATTGGAGCACATCCTATCATTTCTGATTCCTAAATTAAGGAAAACTCGCTAGTACCTTCTCTGTCTCACGCACAAAATACCACATGCTTGATGTCACCTTTTAAGGGGTGGGGCACCTCCTATGGGGGTCACCAAGGCGATCTTTTGAGTGCCAGTTAGGGAAGGAGGAGTTGGCCATGGGCAGTAGCCCGAGTCAAGGGCATGAATCCTAAGTCACTGCCGTGGACGGACGTTCTTCCGGGACACAGCAATGGTCATAGCAAGCACCCCTTCAGAACGGCCAGTGCCCGCACTGCACTGCTCGCTGAATATTTTGAATCGACTCCTGGCCATGAGCGCCGCTGGCCCTGATGGTCAGCCAGACCCTCTCCTAGAACCCTGTCTGAAAGGCCCCCGCCTGATTGCTTGGGCCAACGGGGTGCCTCAGTCCGTAACCTCACCACCAGCAGTGCCACCCCGCGTAACCACATTGATCATCCTCCATATTTTATTTCAAAGACCCTCCACGTCTGAGTTTTTCCCCCCGACTTCTGTGGCATCTCTATGGGAACATTTCACCTCCACCCCCAAATTTGAGTTTCTTGATCTCCAACGGAGATGATTTTTTAAGAATGTAGTCATCTTATTTCCCGCAAGTTGGTTCATGTCGATTGTTGTTGCTGTCCTGCGTTGTTGCTTTTCTCCATTGTGACACACTGCATTTTCCATCCCTCCCACCCCCGCAGCGGCCGATGGTGCGGCAGGTTCAAATGCTGCAGATAGTGCAAATACCAGCCTAGTCAATGGTACGTGTCCCACTCCCAGGGCGAGCTCTCGGTCTCGGTTGGATGGGCGTCTCCCGCACCCTCAACTCTGGGCTTGCCTCTCCCTAGTCTGGACGGCACAGACTTGGATGTGCATGGGCAGCTCGGGGACGGTCGTCCTCTCACACGGGGCAGGCGCTTAAGAGAGAAGCCACCACCGGGGATCCAGCTCTGCCCCCACTCATGGCTGCCACGACGGCACTGGCTCCTGTTGGGCCCTTGACCCCCGGTGAAGCCCGGAAGAGGGACGTGACCTTGGCTTCAGATCTGGCCCCCCAAGAAGCAGCGTCCCGCCCGGCGTGGCCCTCTCCTAAGCCCGTTCCTGGCCCCGGCTTTGGGAAGAAGGCCCGGGGTCAGGACCTAGGCTGAAGCTGGCGTCTGGGTCCCCACTGAAGGCTCCGGTCCTCGACTCGCCAGTTCCCTCGAGGCAGGGGGACCCAGGCCAGAGCTCAGCTCCTGGACCCCACCCCGTAGCATGGCTGAGCCACTAGTAGACATTCTTTCTCTTCTCTCTCACGGAGCGAACGGGCCGGGGGTTCGCTTGGGCTCGGGCCTGGTTCTGCCCCTGGGATGTGGACTGGTGTTTCTTGCTGTTGCCTGTGCTGGAGCGTTTGTTCTGAGTCTCTGCATTCTTACTGGCCTCCTCGGGGATGAGTGGTGGGGGCAGAGGGCTGCCACTGTACCTGGGAGCTGCATCTTAACCTCCTGACACACAGGCAGGAAGGAATTCCTTCAGTTGCCTCCAAGATTTCTTATCTCTGTACCCTCCCATCTTCTCAGATACGTCCCCGTACCCAAGTTAGGTGACGTAAAGTCACCCAGACTGCTCCTGGGAGCTGTTAGGGCTTGGTCGTGAAACCATTGCCCTGGAGAACTGAAGGGGAAGGAAAGTTTTCTTTTCTCCAGCGTCACGCATCCCAGGCATCTCTGGCTGCGGGTTTCTCATCCATTATATCATTTACTCTTCACCACTCCGGGAAAACATGGAGCTCTGGTCCCGCCTCATCCTCCCGTCCCCTGCCCTAGACCTCCGGCTGAGCCACCCGGAGTCAAAGTGACCAAAGATGGACGCACCCCCCACACACACCGTAGATGTCAGGGGCTGGGCAAGACTGCTCTGTGAGCAGGGCCTCGCCAAGAAGGGCTAATTCGGGTATGGCTCTATCTCAGGCACGGGGGAGAAATCAGGACAGCCTGAGGTGTGGGAGGTATCATGTGTGAGGGAGGGGTGGCGAGAGATAACAGGAAGAACCAAAGTAGGCAAACCCACGTGGGGGGCTGGGGGGTGGCAGGGAGGAAACGGGAAGTGGCATCCTGCTTCCCCCAGGATGACAAGCCTGCTGGGCTCGGGGAACATATAGACCGCATCCAGACTAGTGGGTCCCAGAAAAGGGGCAGCCTCACTTGCAGCTGTAGCAGAAAACTCCAAGTGTCCCAAGAAAAGCTGCAGGAAAAGACGGGGAACTGTCATTCCTTAACCACCTCCTGCACACCAGGCACTTTGCAAGCATCTCACTGAATCCTCACAATAACCCTATGATTCAGAGGTTTTTGTCCCCACTTTAAAGATGAGGAAACTGAGCCTCAGGGAGATCAAGACACTAGTCCAACGTCACAGAGCTAGAAAGTAGCAAAGCTGGGATGTGAACCCAGGCCTGCCTGGCTCGAAAGTGTGTGCCACTCTTGCTAATGTCTTGTAAACTTCACAAGGATGTTAAGAAGTCTTCCCCACCACCAACGCCCCTGCCCAAGGAAAGGATTCCTGTGGTCAAAGGTGTTTAAGAACCCACTGGGTAAAACTGGTTTCTTCCTTGTTGCAGAGGGACAGCCTTGATTGTGCTGTGTACTGGCTGAATGTCATGGGATTGGTAGGCCCCCAAACTATACTTTGGAACCAGTACTCTAAGCTTTTGCTACTCGAATTGTGGTCGGAGGACCAGAAGCCTGGGCGTCTCCCAGGAGTTTGTTAGAAATGCAGAATCTCAGGCCCCACCCAGACCTGAATGAGAACCTGCGTTCTAACGTGCTTTCCAGGCTCCAGGCAGAGGGCACTAAAGGCTGAGGGGTGCTAATCTGAGCCTTGGTGAGTGAGAGAATTAACTGTTCCTTTCCCCTCCTTCGTCTGAGCCAAATCAGGATGACCTGGATGTGGAAAACACACTCAGGTGGCAGGATGCCCCCCTCACTCCACCCCCCCAAGCCCCTCCCAACTGAAAGGTAGGGGTGTTCCATTCATTTTGGAGGCATTATAATTGCCATTTTTATTTTATTATTTCTTTTATATTTATTGATATATCACTATAGAATACATCACGATTAATTATACATCACTCTTAACTCTGGACATTAACAAGGTACTTTGCAGTGCTTTTCGTAAGCATCACCTTGGTTGAAAGTGTTGTTTTTCACAGAGAGAGAAACAGAGGCACAGGGAAGGGAAGTGACACCTCCCAGGTCTCCTATTTAGGACCGGGTCTTCTCACCGTGGACCTTCCACATCGAAGCTTTCTGCACCCATGACCCTCACAGTGCATGGAGAGGACAGACCCATTTGGCAAAGCTGCATCTAGCATCTGATACAGAGGGGCCTCCAGGTCTCCACCCCGGTTCCCCATCTTGGGTCCTGTCCTCCATCTCAGCTCCCCTGAATCACAGCCCATCTTCCACGTCCCATGGGGGACCAGAGCAACGTCCCACCACAGTTCCAGGGCCAGGCGAGTACCCATCTGGCTAAGGAGAACCCCAGATGAGCCGCTTGCTTCTGAGAAGCCAGGCCATCTGCACCAAAGCACCCCCAGGATATGGCTCCCTCCCTCAAACATACGCTTTGTTGATTATTTTTCTGGCCGTGTGGTCACTATGCAAATAAAAGAGGAAATTGCTAGCTTGGTTGCTGGGCACATGCGGGCTATCGCATCTGATAATATGCAATGCAGATAGAGGCCCCTTTGTGCCGTCTAACACCAGACTACTGAAGAGGAGTCCTCTGGTGCCCCTTAGCCCAGTTAGTAAAATTATTTTTAAAAATAAAAATAATTATTGTAGTTAATTCCTATTGGTTCCAAAACGCCTTTTTCTGTTTTGTTTCTAATCCAGTAGAAAGAATTTTACAATAGAGCAACGGGGACTTTTCTCTTTAAACCCCGGGGCGGGTCACTGACCCTTCGCTGGGAGAGGCAGTGGGAACAGCCCTGCACTGACCTTGGAGTGATGGTGCGGGGCTGGCATCCAGGAAGCCACTTCTCCCCTCCGAGTCACCTATGACGGATATGGTGGTGGGGATGACAGTGTTTATTGAACTTCTCACGCAGCCTCAGGACAGTCATCAGGATGCACTATAAATGACAGCTGCCCCTGAGCCTCCCTCGGCCCCAGTTTCCTCATCTGTAAAATAAGAGTGATGAAAACCCCTCCCGCCCCACCTTGTAGGGTATCAGGAAAACTGCCAAGATCGGAGACACTTGCAAAGCGCCAAAGGCTGCTGGGCGAGCGGTTGTCACTAAGGCAACTTTTAGGAGCTCCGGGGAGGCGATGTGGCCACCCCTGGTTACAGAGATGGAAGCGAGGCTGGGAGAGGTGAAGCCACACGGCTAGTTGGTTTCGAAACAGCAGCTTCAGGAGCCCAGTCCCACCAGTGCCGCCTCAACACCTGCCCTCCCCCTGGCTCGGGGGACTGAGGGTGGCTGCATTCTCCCCGATGGGGGCAGAAATGTGCATGGACTTTGGGGCCAGCTCTCCATTTACCAGCGGAGACCTGGCAGAGACCCTGCTGCGTGTCCCTCCCTGAGCCGCAGTTTTTCATCGTCAGTGGGTGTGATCTGGAGCGGCCCGGTAGGGATGTGGTGAGGCCCAGATGAAACTGTGGTGGTCATGTATGCGCCTGGAACATGAGCTGTGAAAATCTCGTTCTCAGCAAACGGCTGGGGCTGGGGGCACCCTTCTCAGAGTCCTCAGGGTGAGCCCGTGGGACAGGAGGGTGCCCCCCAACCCCTGCAGTGCCAGCAAGTGAAGACAGGTGTCTGGCTGCCAGGCAACAGGTCACCAATACCTCCTACCCTGTGAATGCAGGCCACGCGCCTTGGGCTGAGACTGGGTAGGCGGCCTCCCCGGTGGCCCCGATTAGGGGGTGGGGAGCCCCAGACCCAGCACTAGGCATCATCTGTCCCTGATAGGCAGGGCTGGGGTGGGGGGCTGGGGGCACCCAGGGGATCCCATCAGCCAGACTTCACCTGCCTGCTGTGGCCTGAGCTGGTCAACCCAGAATAAAGAGCACGCAGCTCAGTGGAGGGGAGGGGTAGGCAGCTTCCCCTTGGGAGCCAGGGCACTGCCACCAGGCCCCTGGACACGTGTGGGCACCTCAGAGCCCACCACTGGGGAGCCCCTGCCCACCCTTTGCCTGAGTCACTCTCAGTGAGGCTGGGTGGGGGTTTCTCCATGTTGTGGCTTCACACCCCTTCACCAGGAGAAGCAGAAAGTGGAATCATCCCTCCTGGAGCCAGAAACTAAGGACACATTGACCAAACTCCTACCCATCCTAGAATCAACCTCCCTCTCTCTCTCCCTCCCTCCCTCCCTCTCTCTCTCTCTCTCTCTCATCTTTCCCTTTGCCTCCTCTCAGCCCACAAAAGGCACCAACCAAATTCCACATTAATCACTGGGGACCTTAGATCTCCCACTCCTTCTGCTTCCTGCCAACCAACTATGGTTCCTTTACCCTCAAAGGCTGCTGGTTAATCTGTAAAATGCTTAGGGCCAAAATAATCCCAGAAGCGCTCTCTCTGTGCCCCCAGAGAATCAAGAGAAAGCCTGCAGCCACCACGGGTTTGCTCTTGTCTCAGGGGCCTCCCCGGCGTCCCTGCACAGAAGGGCGGAGCCGGCTTGGCCCTCCCTCCATCTGACATGAATGTCTGTGGCCCTGTTGCGTCTTCGTGGTGACCAACGTGTGTTGTCTGATTCTCTGTTGTCTGTTAAAATTCTTTGTCGTATAGGTAAAATGCAGGATGGCAATGTGGACGCCAGCCAGAGCAAAGGTAACCCTTTTGTATTAACCTGTGGTCCCTGCGGCCCCTCCCCGCCGGTTCTGAGGGCCACAGCAGAGGCAGACGTCCATGCCTATGGGCGCCTGACACCTTTGGGGGGAGGGGGTAGCTGTGATCACATGGTGCCAGGTCAAATGGAGGCATTACCCGTTGAGGACAGGCCACCACAAGCCGGCTTCTCCCCAGCCTTTGAGCTATGCTGCCCATTCAGCTGAAGACTTGAAATTGGGTCTTTGAGGTCTTTAGGGGCTAAGGGGTCAGGCCGCAGGCCCTGTGCTGTCCTGTCAGGCCACGGGCCTGTGCTGAAGGGGGAGGAGCTTGACACCTGTGGATGGGGACACTCTCTTCTACTCTTGAAGCCCCCTTTGTGTCCCTTCTGTCTAGTGACTACTTAATATCCAGCAACATGGCCCAAGGACCAACTGGGCAAAGCCCAAGCCTGTGTCTTGTCTGAATGTGGAGAAGTTGAAGAGCCATTGGGGGAAGGGTCTGCGGGCTTGTTCAGGCCCAGAGGGGACCCTAGCCCACTCCTGCTGGAAATCCAGGGTGGAGCCGTGTCACTCCCTGCTATGTCCTGAATTCCAGGTGCAAGGCAGCCAGTGGCCCTGGGACCAGGGTCTCCAGCAGGAAGAAACCAACCCCCCATCACGGGGATTGTGTGCCGGCCATGCCAGGGCCCAGGCTGGGGAGTGAGGGCCTCACCGTGCTCTGCTGGGCAGCTGGGTGGGTGCCAACATCCCCACCCTGCAGGCTAACCTGTGTGTGTGTGTGTGTGTGTGTGTGTCTGTGTGTGTCTGTGTGTCTGTGTCTGTGTGTGTGCACGTGTGCTCTGCCCCCTGCAGCCAAACAGCAGGACGGGGCGGCCGCCATGGAGATGCAGCCCCTCAAGAGTGCCGAGGGCGGCGACACTGACGACAAGAAGAAGGCCAGCATGCACAAGAAGGAGAAGTCGGTGCTGCAGGGCAAGCTCACCAAGCTGGCTGTGCAGATCGGCAAGGCGGGTGAGCACGCGGCCCCGGGAGATGGCTCAGGACACGGGGCATGCAGGGGGACCCCAGGCAGGGCCCTGCCCCTACCTGGGCCTCAGTTACCTCCTCTGCAAAGCGAGGGCTTGCATGAGACCCACCTTCTCTGCCACAAAACCAGTCTGAGTCCTTATACAGTAGGCACTCAGTTCGCACTTAGGCAGAAGAGTGAAGGTAGAAGCGTGGGCTCTGGGGGCAGCCTGCCTGTGTCCTCGTCCAGCTACAGCTCTGAGAACTTGGGCAGGTACCTTCACCGAGCTCTGAGCCTCCGCCTCCTGGTCTGTGGACTTGGGATCCCGTAGTCCCTACTTCACAGGTTGCTATGAGGAGTAAAGGAGATTATCTACCTGTACAGGCGCCAGCGTTTGGCAGGTGCGGTGGCTGCACAGGGGGCAGACCCTGTAGGGCCTGGAGTTTGCGATGCAGGCTTTATTCTGAGGACAGCGGGAGCCCTGGAAGAGGTGTGAGCAGGGGAGGGCAGGGATGGAGTTGAGCTGTATGATGACCGCCCAGCTGCCGTGCAGAGGAAAGACTGAAGAAGTAGAGGGCAGTGCCAGGAGCCCGGTGAGAAGCCCCTTGTTTGAGGCCCAGCAGAAGCCGGGTTTCCCGAGTTAGTAGCTGCAGGTGATGGCTGATGACGGCCCCTCTTGCCCTGGAAGCCAAGCCCGGAAGCAAGGTGAGCCCTGCAGCCCTGACACGGCCTTGGCCTCCCCTCCCGGGTAAGGATGTGGCAGATGCCAAGGCCTCCCCACCTGGCTGCCTGCTCCTCCATGGCTGTCTCCCGGCTCTAATTATAGGCACCACAGCGTGGAGAAAAGAGGCAAATTACAGGCTTGACTGTCTATATTTAAACTTGGGGGTCTGATGACAGCTCCCAGCTGCTGGGAGCTTGGCTTCCCGCCTCTGCAACTGTCAGACAGGGATCGAGCCGGCTCTGGGTCTCCGCAGCTGGCAGTGCGGGCGGGGCAGTGATGGGTCCAGGGATTTCCTCCATCCCCGCCACGGAGACAACTCCACGGAAACGTGGCTCTGGAGGGCAGGGAACAAAGCGACGAGAACCACCCCGTGGCCTTCACAGTCCTCACTCATCTCCCTCCCCTACTCAGCCCTGCTGGGCATGGAGTTCAGAGTCGAGCACTTCTGGTTCACGTCCCACCTCTGCTTCTCTCCTGGGCTGAATTCCTTGAAAGCAGAACCTGAGATGGGTGGGCACAGGATCTGGCGGAGTGCTCTCAGGTGAGACCAGTAAAGGGTCAGGGATGCAACAGAGCCCAGGAAGAAGCACAGGCAGCCGGGGTTTCTGGAGGAATCTCAGTCTCCACCTGATCTTACAGGGAGCTCTGGAGCATGGTACCTCTGCAGGGTCTGACCTGCCCTGCAGCAAGGTGTCTGGGCTTCTGGACCTCCACCTCAGCCATTGGATAATGGCCATCAAATTGGGGTGGGTGGACTCCCAGGCACTTTGTGACAAGGAGACGCCAGTTGCCCAAACATCATCCTCCTCTGCAGAGGCTTCAGGTGTGGGCAGCCTCAGCGGCAGCTGTACAGCACATGCAGCAGTTGGGGGTAGTTGGGCGCACGGGGCTGGCAAGAGAGATCCTGCCAGCAGCCAGTAGCCACCTGCAGGTGCTAATTCTACAGTGCCTCCCTGGCCTGTGGCCTCGGGCAAGTCACTTCCTCTCCCCGAGCCCCTGCTGTTTCCTCAGCCTGGAACACCCTTCCCCCAGGTCACTACCTGGCTGCTCATCGTTCCTCTGTCTGCTCAAATATCACCTCCTCCAGGAAGTCTTCCCTGGCCACCCTAGCTAAAGTAGCCACTGGATCTACCAGGCCATGTCGCATTTGTTTTCTTTTTCTTTTTAGTTTTATTAAGGTATAATTTATATATTAAAAAATTGCACACGTTTAATGCACACATGATGAGTTTCCACATATGCATATGCCCATGATACCAGTCACCACAACCAAGGTACTAAACCTATCCACCACCTCCAAAAATTCCCTTGTGTTCTTTCATGGGTTTTTCGGTTTTTGTGTTTTGGGTAAGAACACGTAAGATCCTCTTAAGCAATTATGAAGTGCACAATACCGCGTTGTTAAACTATCGGCGCTATGCTATACGGCAGAGCTCTAGAACTTTCTCATCTTGCATAACTGAAACTTTTTCCCCACTAAAAACAACGCTCCTTTTCCCCTCCGTGCAGCCCCTGGCAACCTCCCTTCTATTCTCTGCTTCTATGGGTCTGACTCTTTTAGATTATTCAGATAAGTCCTCCTGTGTCTGGCTTATTTTACGGAGCATAACGCCCTTCAGGTCCAGCCACGTTGTTGCAAATGGCAGGATTTCCTTCTTTTTAAAGCGGAATAATATTCCGTTGTACGCGTAGCCCACATTTTCTTTATCCATTCATCTGTCAATGGACATTTGGGTTGTTTTCGTATCCTCAGCCCATGTCACTTCCTACCACGTCATCCTGGAGTTTTTCTTGACAGCGTTATCTGTATCTGAATTATCTTGTTCGTGTGTTTGTTTCTTGTCTGCCTCCCCCTCTAGAATCTCAGCTTCCCAAGGGCTGAAAGGGACTCTGTCCTCTTTACTGCTGTGTCCCTAGTTCCTGGAATAGGAAAGAGTATGTACGTGAAGGCAGGAGGAAGTAAGTGGTACCCTCTGCACATCCTATTGTGTGAGGGCACCGTGCAAGCAGTTACTGATTCACATGATCACTCAGCACCTACTCTGCGTCGGGCACTGTGCTAGGCAATTTACATGTATTCATCACATTTGATCCTTACAAAACCATGTGAAATAAATATGCATCCCCATTGTACAGAGGAAGAAACTGAGGCTCTTTGAGGATTAAGGACTTGCCCCACGCTACCAAGCTGAGCTGGGGTGTAAACTAGGGCCTGCCTGTCCCCAGAGCCCTTTGAGCCAAGGCTTTGGTCCACATCTCCCTTCCCGGGGCCCCGCACCCCCAGGAAATCCCCTGACAGGTCTCCTCCCACCCGTGTCACAGGTCTGGTGATGTCAGCCATCACGGTGATCATCCTGGTGCTCTACTTCACCGTGGACACCTTCGTGGTCAACCAGAAGCCATGGCTGCCCGAGTGCACGCCCGTCTATGTGCAGTACTTCGTCAAGTTCTTCATCATTGGTGTGACGGTGCTGGTGGTCGCCGTGCCCGAGGGGCTCCCTCTGGCTGTCACCATCTCACTGGCCTACTCGGTGAAGGTGAGGAGGGGAGAGCAGGGCGGGCCAGCTGATGCCACTGAGATTGGCTGCCCCCAGCTGGGGGTCCGTGGGGTGGCTGGCGGGGCCAGTGCCGGGGCTGAGAGAAGAGCTAAGTAGCAGGAGTGGGGACAGAGGAAGCTCGGAGAGAGGATGCATGCAGGTGGCTGAAACTCACGTGCCTCCAGGAGAGCCACACCCTGGCTAAGGGGACAGCTGTTATTCAGCACAGCCAAGTGTCGCCTTGGAGGGATGGGGTCCAGTGTTGCCAGATATTCAGATTTTTTCCAAGAGAAGCCAGAAATCTGGACCTAACATAAACTCTCCTGATTTTTAAACATTGACAATCGACTCAACTTAAAAAAAATAAATTAGATGCAGGTATCACCCTACAGGCCCACACCCACCCCTGTCCCCCCAAACGTAGGCAGAAGCCTGGCCATCGCAGCCTTAGACCCCGCTGTAGCCATAGTACTTGTGTGACTAATCTCGGAGTTTGCTCCCTGAAGTTTGAAAGGGATAAGCCTAAAATAAAAAGGATGTCTGGTTTTATGAAAGCCCCTCCTCAGACTTCCCTGGTGGCGCAGTGGTTGAGAATCCGCCTGCCAATGCAGGGGACACGGGTTCGAGCCCTGGTCCGGGAATATCCCACATGCCACGGAGCAGCTAAGCCCGTGTGCCACAACTACTGAGCCTGTGCTCTAGAGCCTGCAAGGCACAACTTCTGATCCCACACGCCACGACTACTAAAGCCCACGCACCTAGAGCCCGTGTTCCGCAACAAGAGAAGCCACCGCAATGAGAAGCCCGTGCGCTGCAACGAAGAGTAGCCCCCGGGCTTCACCTGGTAGCGCAATGGTTGAGAGTCCGCCTGCCGATGCAGGGGACACGGGTTCGTGCCCCGGTCCAGGAGGATCCCACATGCTGCAGAGCGGCTGGGCCCATGAGCCATGGCTGCTGAGCCTGTGCGTCCGGAGCCTGTGCTCCGCATACCACAAAAAAAAAAAAAAAAAAAAAGAGTAGCCCCCACTCACCACAACTAGAGAAAGCCCACGCGTGGCAACGAAGACCCAATGCAGCCATAAATAAATAAATAAATATTTTTTAAAAGAAAAGAAAATTTTTTTAATTAAAAAAATAAATAAAAACAGTAGCTTCTATTATTAAAAAAAAAAAAAAGCCCCCTCCTCTCAGGAGATGGGCTAAAAATATGAAGTTTTAAAAGCAATTCAATAAAGGGCAAGTAGGCCCATGAATGCCTTGGGTCTGGCGGTTGCTCCAAAATGCCACCCTGATGGCAGAGCCCCACCTCCTTCTGCTCCCAGGCCCATGGCCGTCGGTAGAGCCCAAACGCTGGGGTATGGGGCTGGCATCTCATGAGCACTGGGCGCCTGACCCTCTTGGGGACACTTCAAGCCTGACTCACCCCCCAGGTCCTCACACCCTGGGCTCATCATTTTCCCTTGGTCCCGTGGTTTCCCCACCTGGGAGAGCAGGGCTCTGCGCTCCTGTTTCCCAGGGCCCTGAGTCCAGGATGTCCCTGCCAGGGCAGAGGCCAGGCCATGTTTAAAAACAAGGCGTTCGCTCCGAGAATGCAGAGCCGCCAGAGGGCACGATCAGCGTCAGTTTCCAAGCTGGAATTTGGGCTGGGCTCACCGATGTAATTTCATACAGAAAAGAGATCTCAGGGCAGGTGCCAGAAAGTGGCAGCTATGTGTAAAGGATACCGCCCTTATCATCTCCTTGTTTTGGGGTTCTCGAAGAAACTCCATCCCACAAACCAAAGCCCAAACAGGTCACAGCACAATGCTGATCGGGGGCCTGGGGCCCGGAGATTGAGACCTCCTGCTGCCGTGAGCCGGGACCCCACAAGCCACCCAGTTGAGCTCGAGATCTCCTTAAAAGTCTCACAGCTTCGGTTTCGGGGCTTCCCATACAGACATTGTTAGACCTCTACACCTGTAGTTTGTATCTCTGGCACCTGTGCCTTCAGCTGCCTTAGGTAGTGTTACTTGTACAGTCACGTGATAAACTTAGTACAGCTCCCCCAACCCAGGAGGGGCAAACTCTCCCCTTTCTGAGCCTGGACCTAGCCCCTGGGAGCCGTCATCAAAAGAACAGTGGTGACCGCTTAGATCAGCACTGTCCAGTAGAGACATAATGTCAGCTGCACGTGTGATTTTAAATGTCCTGGTAGCCACGTTAAAAAGAAAAAGCAGAAAGAAACAGGTGAAATTAATTTTAATAATGTACTTAAGCTGATATGTCCAAGTTATTATCAAGCCAATTTGTAATATTTGATAATATACAAGTTATTAATGAGGTATTTTACATTTCTCTTTTCATAATAAGTCTTCAAAGCTGGATGTGTCATTTACACTTACGGCACATTTCCCATCAGACCAGCCCTGTTTCCAGTACTTAATAGCCTCACGTAGCAACCATATCGGGAGGCTCAGGCCTATACATTCTTAAGCCCCAGAGACGAACCCTCTTCACAGAGGACAGATGGGCAGAGTCCTGATGGAATGATCCAGGCTGTGAGGTTAAACAGAGCTGGGTTCAAAGGCCAGCTTCAACCCTCAGTAGGTGTGTCATCCTGGTCAAGCTGCTTTGCCTTGGCTTCTTTGGTCACCAGAATGGAGTACAAGAGTCCATGAAGGTTTCATAGGATCCTCATGACATCAGATGAGGAAATAAGGGCGGAAGAACTTTACAAACTGTGAAGTGTGTTGCAAACTCAAATCGCTGCTAAATGCATCCATTCGACATACATCCATCCCACATACATTTATTGTTACTATTATCACAGGTTTTGATAAGAGACACTGCAAGAGCACATAATTCTACCAATACTCATTTTTTAGTAACATGACCTACCATAAAATTATTCTAATTGCACTCCTTTTTTACCCTTGGTATAAAGAGTTATAATGAGGGCAAGAATAAAGGAAATCAGATTCCTAGGCACAGACTAGAACAACATCTGACTCAGCCTTTAGCTAAATGCACCTTTTCACATCCGTCCTTGCCAGATAGGGTCACTGTGTCATAAGGGCCTGCAGTAAGAGTGGTGGTTCCTTGAGAATCACTTTATGTGCGTTACTTGCTTGAGAACCTGGAAGAAGCTAGGAGTGTGATGCTGGGAAGAGAGAAAGGACAGTGACTATAAGAAAATTAATAATATGTCGAGTAGGAGTTCATTTTTGTCATAAATTTTAAAAGAAAGGATATTGATATGTAAGACGTATCCGTGCTAGGTGGTAGGATTATGGTTGATCTACTTTCTTTGTTGTGCATCTATATTTAAAAGAAATTTGTGATTTTTATTACACAAGTTATAATATGTATTTATTGTAGAAAAATAGAAGCTATAGATTTTTAAAAGAAGGCAATAACAATCCTATAACTCTACCACCCAGAAATAATGACACTAATATTTTGTTTATTTCCAGATAGTGTCCTATGTCTATTAACATATGTATAACTTAAATTTATTCAGTTTGGGTGAAACCAAAGTGACAGTGAAAACCAAGCACCAGTGAAAGATGGTACCTTTGAAAAAACTCATAACCAAATAAGGAATTTATTTCTGTTAGGGTGTAAGAGGAAACTATTTGAAGTAATCAGAAAGGACCCAATCTTCATTTATCATCCTTTTCCCTATTTTTTCCGTAAAGAGTACAGATTACTTCTGTAATCCAAATTAATAAAGTCAACTAATCAACTCTTTTAAATGCCTCAAATAATTTAAAAGAAACGAAAAAGAGAGAGAGAGAGAGAGAAAAAGGGCTGCACACAGAAAAGGAGTCCAGATGACAGGGGCTGTAGCCAGCAAGATCCTTCGCACATGTGTGAAGCAAAGGGGCAGCTCTGCCTCATTTCCTGCGTGTTTACACCGTGACCCTGCCTCCCAGCTCCCTCTCCTCACTGTTGCCATCTCATCTGCCCTTTCCCCCAGAAAATGATGAAGGACAACAACCTGGTCCGCCACCTGGACGCCTGTGAGACCATGGGCAATGCCACGGCCATCTGCTCGGACAAGACGGGCACACTCACCACCAATCGCATGACGGTGGTGCAGGTTTACGTGGGCGACGTCCATTACAAGGAGGTCCCCGACCCCAGCTCCATCAACGCCAAAACCATGGAGCTGCTGGTCAACGCCATTGCCATCAACAGCGCCTACACCACCAAGATTCTGGTAAGTGGTGCAGCCTCCACCAGAGGGAGGAGCGTCCGGGGGCGATACAGAAGCACTGGGCAGGCTAAGCAGTGTGATGCATAATTCTAAATCCTACTGATGTGTTTTGGGTGGTCAGATAGTAAGCAGCCTGTTTCTCTTTGACTTAGCTGTGCTGTTCGCATGACACAAAAAAGAAGATTGTTGTTAATTGTGTTTTTTAGACCCTGTCATTGCCCTCCCTACCAAAAAAATAGTCTTTTTATTAGTTAGCTTCTGCTGTATAACTACTCCAAAATGTAGTGGCTGAAAACCAGGCTGTGTATCTAGCTCACATTTCTGTGAGTCAGGAGTTCAGGCTGGGCTCAACTGGGGGACCATGTCCTCGTGTGTCTGAGGTGGGTCACATCCACAACTCTGCTGATCTTGGCAGGACTCCAGGCTGATCTGGGATGACCTCGGCTGGGACGGTTCATCTCTGCTCTGTGTGGTCCCCCTCCTCCAGCAGGCTAATCTGGGCTCTTCACGTTGTCATTTTGCCACATCCTGTTGGCCAACACAAGTCGAGAGGCCTGCCCAGATTCAAGCAGCAGGGAAATAGACTCCATCTCTAATGGGAGGAACTTCAAAGTCACATTGTAAAGGGTGTGGATTCAGAGAGGGTACTAATTGTGGCCATTTACACAATCTACCACTGGCGACGACATTGTTGTCAGTAATAGTAGTGGTAGTACTCGTTTTGTTAAGAAAAACTCTCATATTCCTGTCTCAGTTCAGCTGCCTGGACGCATCATGCTAGAATCCCTGATTGGGTTAGAAGCATAGGTTGCCTTTTGGTGATTAACCAGTATTCGAATGAAGAGAAATACAAACTTGTCCATCCAGAGCCCATTTCTACAGTGTGAGCATCTGGGTGAGCAGCTGAGCTTTCCTGCTTACCCCGCCAACGTGCCCTAGCCCTGACCTCTCCTTCGGCTCCTGAGCCGGCCTGAACCTTCAGGATCAGGCTGGGTGGCGGGAGTGCCAGAAGCTTTATCAAGTCTGGGAGAAGAGCACGAGTCTGCGGCAAAGGGCCAAAGGCTGGTGGGGGGTACGGGACACTGGGGCTGCAAGGACTGCACCCGCCCCTGCGGTTGAGCAGGTACTCCTGCATCAGCCCTGAGCTGCAGGCTGGGGAGGCAGCACTGACAGAAGGAGAAAGTAGGTCGGGAGAAAGCGTGCAGATGGATGATAGAGGATGCCGGGGGCGGCAGGAGCGCGGGGCGGGGGAATGCCAGAAAAGACGGCGTTTTTGTCTTCTCCCCACCCCACCCCATCCCCTACCTCCCAGCCCCGATTTGGGAATCAAGGGAGGTTGAGGATGCTTTATTCTGTTCCCCAGGCCTTCCTAAAATAACTGAGATGCTGTTAATGATCTCGTCCCGCAGAGAGGGGAGTGGGGCAATTCCCAGAACAGGCTTCTGGTGATGGGGGTGGCTGTGTGGGCAGAGCCCTGCAAGATGGGCTTGAATTGAGATGTATATTATGCAATTACAGTCAAAAAGGAGTTCTCGGATCTGCCGGGAGGGCTGCGAAACATCTTTGCAGCGATAAAGCTCAATTAGGCAGCTTCACAGCACCGGTGGCACAGCTCAAATTCATTTCCAGATGTCGGTGACTGAGGCTGTATCCAGGTGGCTTAAAGGACAGGGGTCCATCAGTCCGCCTTGGGGAAGAGTGTGTCTGCCAAGCCTGGAAAGAGCTCAAGGACCTGGGAACCGGGATCCTTGGTTTGTAAACAGGCCAAGTCACTTACCTCTCGGGCACCGGTGTCCCCTTCTGTGCCTTGAACCCTGGCATCCTAGAACCCTTGTGCCTTTCTTTCTGGGGCTTCCCTGAAAGAACCCTGGCCACACGGTTCTCTTTGCTGGGCGCTGATGGCCGTCAATGTGGAAGGGACAGCAGAGGCCCCTGGTATGTCTGGGTGGCAGTTAAAGCTCACACTCTGGAGCCAGACGGCCTGGGTTCAAATCCCTCACTAGCTGTGTGACTGTAAACAAGTAAATTAACCTCTCTGTGCCTCAGTTTCCTGGGGGAGATGATAGAATTACTGTGAGGATGAAATGAGTTAGTAAGTGGAAAGTGCTTAGCACAAGGCCTGGCACATATTCAGCGCTCAGGGTGATTAGCATTGTTGTTCGTCAGCAGTAAAATCATCCCTTGGTAACCAGGCAGAGGTTAATCAATAAACGAATAGACAGCAGAGGCATCAGGGCTACAGAGGGAAAGGGTCTTGCCCAAAGTTACACAACCAATTAGTGGCAAAGCCAACTTATAGATACCCTAAAGCCAGCTATTGAGTAGGGTGTCCAGATTCGGTTCTTGGTCCTTGAAACCAATCCTGCAGCATCTTTAGTATTGGTTGGTCTCAGGAAGGAAGGCGTGGAGTCTAGAGGGTCCGATTCACAGCCAGGGCTGTCAGCCATATTGGGAGAAGGGGCTCCCAGGGACTGCCCTTCTAGGCCTAGAGGAATTTTGAGAAGAGTCACAGGCTGCTCAGTTGAGGGTGGAAGTCCAGCCACCCTCCAGACCAGTCTGGGAAATCTAGACTGCAAAACATCCTTACCACGCAAGAGGAGTCGGGCAGGAAAGGCACGCAATGTCCCCACACTACCCCTAAGCTTTGGTTGGGAAATGAGCTTGGCCTGGGAAACAGACCATGGGCAAGGCTGTATTTCCCCCTGTACGAGAGTGCCGATTCTTCTGTGTCTTCTTGCAGTCTGATGCAGGCTGTGTGCTCTTTGAGAGGGAGAGACACAGCTGAGTTATCTCTGCTCCCCGCCCCCAGCATAGGCTCTTGGGAAGTACTGGTTGGGCGGGTGAGGTCAGTGAATTGACTGGTGAATAAATTTATAGATATGTATCAGTGAGATGAAGACTAGGTAGGGAGAGGGATGGATGGGTGGGTGAGGCATGGATGGAGAGATGGGTGGGGCATGGATGGAGAGATGGGTGGGTAGGTGGATGGATGGATGGATGGATGAGTAAATGGAAGAGTAGACAGACGGATGAATATGTGGGTGGTGGATGGATGAATATGAATTGATAAGAGGCTCAGGACAGGGCTCCCTCTATGTTCTACTTTCCTGTTCTTGTGACAGCAAGAAGTAGTAGTTGGCCTTGGTCCCAGTCCCACGGCTAATACCAGTGCTCTCTTGGTACCTCCAGCATGCCGAGCGAATCTATTCTGAAACTGCCCTCAACTCTCTAGTCTGCATTGATCCGGAGACTTCCAAATTAGCTAGTGCCTGTTATTCTAAAAGATTTTTTTTAAAACTAGATGAGTGTTTGCAGGGGTAGGTTGTGTAGGTATAATCTGCATGGGTCCGCGGACCTTAAGGACCACCTGGTCCAGCCCCCTCACTTTACTCTGAGGCCCAGAAATGGGAGAGGACTTGGGCCAAGTCACCCTGTGGGTTAGTGGAGTTAGAATCCAGATGTCCTGACACCCAGTCCAGTAAGCAGAGGTTAGGAGCTTTGGCTCTGAAGTCTGACAGACCAAGATTCAAACTTCAGCTGCAGCACTTACCACCCGTGTGATCCTGAGCAAGTTAACTAACCTCGTCAAGCCTCTGTTTTCCAGTCTGTAAAATGAGTATACAATGACTCATAATCACTAATATTCACTTAGCCAGACTCATTGCTGAGTGCTTAACCCATGTTGCCTTGTATGAGGACCCCACGAGGTAGGTGACATCACGTCTCCAATTCATAGATAAGGACACTGTTGCTGGGAGGAGTTAAAGAACATGCCCAGAGCCCCAGAGCGGATGAGAGGCTGAGCCAGGGTTCACATCCAGGTCTGTCCAGTCCAGAGCCTGCACAGCTCACCACCACTCCTTCTCCAAGTCCTCTGGCTGCACCTTTGCCTTGAGGCAGTTCCAGGGCTGCTCTGAGATCAGATGAGAAGGTGTGGCTGTCAGCACAGTGCTGGACACGTAGCAAGCGCTCAGACCGCTCCAGTTGTTACTCTTATCACTTCTATTATTATTTCTGAGCCTTACCCTCTGTAGTTTGCTTTGCCAGCCACTGTCTAGTTTGACCCTCCACATCCCTTCCAGGTAATCAAGGCAAATAGGACAATTCCCGTCTTACAGCTAAGAAAACAGAGCTGCAGAAATATCGAGTAACCTGCACAGGGCTGCTCCTGCCACCAAGTGACAGAGCTGAGTCCCGAGAGCTCTGGAGGAGTTTACCCAGCGGGCGAGGGAGCAAGGTCATTCCAGGCAGGGCCACGGCCTGCCAAAGCCCAGAGACCTCTCAGGAGATGTGGCGGTCTGTGGCCTGGACCTTTCCCAGGGCCACAGGGATGAGAGGCGAGGCTGAGAAGGCTGAGGGGGAGTTGGGTGGCAGCAGATAAGCCCTTAGTAGGCTTTCTCATCACAGTGCCCAGAACCAGCCAGGCACGGGTGGAGGGTGGCGTGAGAGCCGAGGCTGCCAGCGGGAAGGCCAGAAAAAGTGACCCAGGACGCGCCTCTCAGAGGGCCAGCCCCAGCCCCATGCCCCATCCCTTCTGCGGATGGCAGAACTTTCTTCTTTCCACTCCTATTTCTAATCATTAGGAACGAAGCTTGCCCTCTGAGGGAAGCTACATGAATCATCTTGTAGTCAGAAATTGCTTCCCCACCTCAGAAATCCTGGCACACCCTCAGATTTGCCTTGTCGCTTCCGACTCTTTGAACGTCAAGACTTTTGCTAGCTGCTTCTTCTTGTAGCCCTGCTGCTTCTTGAGCTGCAGCTGAGCTTTCAAATGGAAATAGCTCCTCCTCAGACTTTAGAGGCACGGAGCTTTCTTGGGAAAACATTCTCCTTTTCCACCCACGTTTATTCTGTGTGCTGAAACCACCCAAGCGGACTTTCAGTTTATATTTTATGAGACCTCTTTTAACGTAGGTTGACACTACAGTTAACATTTGAATTATTAAAATGAAGATGGGCACTTGTGGAGCCGAATTGTTGGAAGTTTATGGCGTATGTTCTGGAAACATGAACTACTGAAAGAAAAACAAATCTCCTTGGAGTCCCTGAAGTGGTTCTGGAAGAAGGAGCAGGGAGGATCTGCCTGGAAGGATGGTTTTCCTGAATAAATGAGCCACACTTCACCTCGTTAGAAACTCCAGGTCTTCAGTCTACCCCGTTCCCAAACTGAGGTGGCTTCATCCACAGACAGCCCCCAGGACCCCCAGAGGCAGGAAGGATCTGCTCGATTGTATTTCACACAAATCTTAGACCTAGAGCTCCTGAGAGGAGGGGAGAGTGGGGAGGTGACTCTAGGAAGCAGTCAGCCCTTGAACTCAGATCCGGCTCCAAACCCAGGGTGCGACTAAATATTCCAATGAACCTCGAATCCCCGAGTCAAGCCAGCTCTGCGAGGGGCTCTGGCCAAGGCAGGGGCTCCAGAGGGCACAGAAGCCCCTGGAAGTGGCTTAGCAGGGCCTTAAGAGGGGGAGGTGCGGCGGCCCTTCGTTCTGGTCTGTGAAGCGACAGGGGCCTTTGTGTTGGACTCAGCAGCTGTTTTGGTTCTGTTTGGTTTTGTTTGTTTGTTTGTTTTTGCAAACACCATCCCTAGGAGAACAGTTTAAAGCACATAACCCTGAATGGGGAATTCTGATTTTCAACAGCAGTGTTAATCCCTATATCCCACCTTCTCACCCTGTGCACGTGACACAAAACACACAGCACACACACACTATACCACACACACGCGCGCACACAGCACATACACTCACCACACAATACACGCAAATCACACAGGTATATGCACAAATATACACACACACGCCACATGCGCATACCACACACTGCACAGCACACGCACACACATGCACACACATGCACAGTGCATGGGCAAGCTCGGGAAGGTCCCCAGGAAACCTGCTTTCCAGCATGTGTCTCCCCAGGGCGTTTCAGCCTGTCCCAGCTGTTCAGGACACACACCCCGCCCTAAGCCTTTGCAGTCTCTGGGGCAAGTCCATGATTCTGCCCCCTGCTGCTCCTCGAGGCCCAGCACCTGAGAGGCTCCTGGGGAGGCAGACCCTCAGATGACAATTCCAGAGGCCAAAATTCTGACAAAATCCCATCCCACCTGGCCTCCCATCAGCAGCTCTCCACACCCACAGACACCAAATTATTCATTTATTCATTCAACGCATATTCATTAGTTACCCCAAGTGGGAAGTAGAGATAAGCAAGACAGCCCTCCCCCCCACCCCCGACCATGGGCTCTACACCAATCACCCACCAGTTACCTCGTTAAACAACCATCTCAAATGCTAGTGAAGAGAGGCAGGGCGTGTGCTGTGTGGGCTCAGAGCTGAGAACAGCTGGGGTCAGATCCTAGCTCGGCCACTTACTAGCTGTGTGACCTGGTTTCTCCAGGCCTCCCTGTGCACATGGGAATAATAACAGCCCGACCCCTGGGGAGCCATGAGGATGCAACCGAGGACGCACGTGCAGAGCTTGGTAAAGAGCTAGCGAGGTCACTGCCGCAGCTGCCGAGGCTGCCTGGTGGTCCATCTGGGCATCGGGGAGGCTCGTCTGCCAGTGCCTGTCCTCAAGGGGGGAGGGGGAGGGGCTAGGCCACCAGAGACAGCCAGCAAGCAGGAAGTCATTTTCTCATGCGCTCTCACAATCGGCATCCTACGGCATTTGCTGCGATTACCGTGCAGTGGTGGCCGCGTTTGGGGGCACAGGGAGGACGGGGTGTTGAGGATGTTTTAATATTGTTTTAATATTGTAGTAAAATACACATAACGTAAAATACACATAACGTAAAATGTATCATCTTAGCCGTTTTAGTGTACAGTTCAGTGTCATCAAGTACATTCACATTGTACAACCATCGCCACCACAATCTCTAGAACGTTTCATCTTCCCCAAGTGCAGCTCTGTCCCCGTTAGACACTAACTCCTCCCCCCCTCCCCCAGCCCCCGGCGCCCACCCTTCTACTTTCTGTGTCTATAAATGTGACTACTCAAGGGACCTCGTGTAAGTGGAATCACACAGTATCCGTCCTTTTTTGTCTGGCTTATTTCACTTAGCATAATGTCCTCAAGGTTCATCCATGTTGTAACATGCGTCAGAATTTCCTTCCTTTTTAAGGCTGAATAATATTCCACTGTATGTGTAGATGACATTTTGCTTATCTCTTCATCTGTCAGTGGACACTTGGGTTGCGTCCACCTTTTTGCTCCTGTGCATAATCCTGCTGTGAACACGGGTGTACAAATATCTTCTCAAGTCTCTTGCCTTCAATTCTTTTGGGTATATACCCAGAAGTAAAAATTGCTGGATCATATGATAATTCTATGTGCAGTTTGTTGAGGAACCTCCACACTGGTTTCCACAGTAGCTGCACCATCTTACATTCCCACCAACAGTGCACAAGGGTTCCAATTTCTCCACATCCTCGCCAGCGCTTGTTTTCTGTTTCGTTTTGGATAATGGGTATCCTCATGAGTGTGAGGCAGTACCTGCTAGCTATGTTTCTTTTCATCTCATTTTTGCAGATGTTATTTATAACTTGTCACTCTTCAAGTCATCATTCCTTGGTCTTAGCTCTAGTGACCCCCAAGCATCCCAGAACAGGAGCATGAATTGTCCTCTCAAAGTTACACCCATAGCTGCACCCAGCACTCCCAAAGGGCTTAGTGCCCATACAGGGAAATGTGCTGGATACGGTGTGGCACTAGGAATCAGGGGAATTGGGGGTAGCCCCAGGCCTGCCCCGCTGCAGGTCTGTGATGAGGAGCAAATCACTTCCCCCCGGGCCTGCTTCCTGCCCCTCAAAACCAATGCCTTAACTCCCTTACAGAATTAGAGCCCTGGAGAGCAAGCCTCATGGAAAGTCTACAGCAATAGTAAAACCTCTGGGTTTGTCAAGATAAAAAAAGCCAAAAGAAAAAAGGGACGAGTCCCTACTTCTTAATAATGCACCTAGGCGATTTTAGAGCTCAAGTTCATGGTAACAAATTGAATTATGGAGGAGGCAGCTCTGCCATTTGCAACCATAGATTGTTTGAAATCCTTTTAGGGGAAAATTAAAATATCTCACAGAGAGTAATAAAAATGCTGCCTGTTTCACAGGCATAACTGCTTAGCTCTCTTGGGCAAATAAGTAATTAGGCATTTTTATTTCAGTCCTCCGTGTCATCATCTTCTTTCATTAGTGGAGGGGGAAAAAACTGTTTTGGAAGATACATAAAACCCTGGAAATCACCAGAAGGTTAATTATAAAATTGTAAAAAAAAATGATAAGTAAATAAATATATAAATTTTAAAAACACAACATAACTGCATACTGCAGAGACTAAGGGGCGTACTTTGAATTTCTTTTCCCAAACATCAGAAAGGGGAAACTGTCAGATTCCTCTGCTTCCAGATCAAATCCCACCGAAGAGCTTCGGTGTGGGGAGGCTTCCAAGGCCCATGATGCCTGGACATAGTTGAACATGGCATGGAGCAGGGAGGGTGTTCTAAGGCTTGACCCGTGGCCCCCAGACCCCCTCTGACGGACCTGCAGCTCTGCCTTGTTCTACCATCCTTCACCGCCATCCACCATCCACTTGAAGGAGTGGGTTGATTTTTCTCTCAGCTAGAAATCATCTGCTAGAGCCTCTCCATTTTACAGATGGGGAAACTGAGGACAAGAGCTTAGGGTCTAAGGGTATGTACGCCTAGGTCAATGCCCATGACCCGACAGGGCTCGGGTCTGCTCCCGGGGCCCGAGTCCTAACTGTGGGTGGGGCAGTTGGCCAGGGACATATCCTATTGCCATCCTGCCCCCCTCAGAGCCAGTCCATGCAGCATCTTCTAGACTCCGTCTTCTTCTTGCCTGCTGCTCTTTGGAACAACACGAAGGGTTCCTGTGCAAGGCTGGCCTGAGACCCACAAAGAGCCCCTCATGGCGGGGTCGGGGGACGCAGAATGCTCATAGGTATTATTCCTCTTCAGTATCTCTCTGGTCTTTGGGTTTATCCGTGGTGGCTTTTACCACTCCCAAAGCCAGCTCCACCTGAGTCGCTGCACGTTAATTTTATACCAGTGGTCTGAGTGTGTGTATGCACGTGTGGCGGCTGCCCACGGGAGGTGAGTTTACCTGCCTTATGAACTTCCCTCAGCCGCCTGCCAGTCCCACCATTAGCGCCCACGTGGAGGCGTCTCGTTCTTACCTATTCGCCTGTGCCTCCCGCACCCCAGACTGGCCTGCGTTGAGCGATCCAGCAAACAATGAGCAAATGCCTACTGTGTGCCGGGCTCTGTGCTGCCCTGAGAACCCAGGGGGGAAAGAATACAGCAACTCCTACTCGGGGTGACAAACCCACAAAGCAATTCTCAAAGACAAGGAAATATCTGTGCTGGTCCTTAAAGGGCAAGGAGGAGTTTGCCTGGCAGGGAAGGAGGAAGCAGGGGTGAAGGCACAGAGGCACGAAACAGCTCGTGTTCGGGCAGCCGCACGAGGAAGTGAGAGGCGCTGGGGAGATGTGGTCGGTGGTTTGACTGAGGCTCAGGGCAGGGGCTGTGGTGTCCAGTTAAAAAGAAACGAACTAACGCTGTGAATGGGGATGACTGTCAAAAATTGAACGTTCCATGAGTGAAGCAAGCTACGGAAGAATATGTACAGCCTCCTTACATGACGTTTTCAACATGCAAAACAGTGCTGCACATATGTACGTTAGGTCAAACTACATGAAATTGCCAATGGCTGGCCATTGTGACGTAACAAAATAGCAGTTGCATTTGGTTCAACCTCAACTGAAGTCACAAGGGACATTGCATCCAGAGCACAGAATACTACCCAGTCATGCAAAGGAACACGCTCCTGACACACGCGACAGCTTGTCTGCATTGCCAGGGGATTGTGCTGAGTGAAAAGAAGCCCGTCTCCGAAGGTTACATACTGTATGATTCCATTTATATAACATGCTCAAAATGACAGAATCATGGGGCTGGAGAACAGCTTAGTGGTTGCCGGGGCAGGGACGGGGAAGGGAGGGAGGTGACTGCAGTCACATAAGGGTGGCACAGGGAGTGCTGTGATAAACTGTTGTGTGTCTTGATGACGGTTGTCACAGGAATCTACATGTGATGCCATTGCTCAGAACTAAACACACACACACACACACACACACACACACAGAGAGAGAGAGAGAGTACACTAAAACTGGTGAAATCTGAATCCAGCGGGTTAGATTGTATCAGTGTCAACATCTTGGTTGTGACATTGTGCTACAGCCATGCAGGAAGTGAGCACTGGGGGAAACGGGATGAAGGATGTATGACATCTCTCTGTGGTATTTTTTATTGCCTGTGAAACTAGCACTATCTCGAAATAAAAAGTTAAAACACACAGGGCAAGGATTAATGCCAAATTTAAGTTAGAGTTTCTTTCTGGGACAAGGGGTGCGTTATGCAGATGCGGAGGGGTATATAGGGGGGTTCAACTTTATCTGTTAGGCTTTACTTCTTAAAAAAGAAAAATCTGAAGCAAACATGGCCTAGAACTAAGGTTCTCCAGAACTGGAGGGTCTGGGCACAAATTTTTTTTATCATTCGGTCACAGGTTTATGTTTGACATAGTTCATAATTTTTAAACAGCTGATCTTGCTTAATTCCCTTCAAACAGAGCCCGGATTGGGTCTGGGACGCAGAATCCTAAGGTGGGGGGGAGGGGTGGCCCCACCCACAGGCAAGCGGCAGCCCAGTGAGCACCCCGCCTCTCCCCGCAGCCCCCGGATAAGGAGGGCGCCCTGCCCAAGCAGGTGGGCAACAAAACAGAGTGCGGCCTGCTGGGCTTCGTGCTGGACCTGAAGCAGGACTACGAGTCTGTGCGCAGCCAGATGCCGGAGGAGAAGTTGTACAAGGTCTACACCTTCAACTCCGTGCGCAAGTCCATGAGCACCGTAATCAAGCTGCCCGACGAGAGCTTCCGCATGTACAGCAAGGGCGCTTCGGAGATCGTGCTCAAGAAGTAAGCGGTGCGGGAGCGGGGGGCGGGGCGCGGGGCGCAGGCACAGGCCGCGGGGAGGGGCCGGGGGCACCCAGGGTCACGGGAAGGGCCGTGCCCAACGCCCCGGAGCAAGACCGCCTGCACGTGCCCTCCCCCAGGGCTTTTGCTACTGTTTCCTCTTAAAGGTTTCTGCAGGGACTCCTCCCTCTTCTCCCTAAGTCACTGGCTCATCAGGAAGTTCTTCCCATTATCCCTGTCAGAGCCCCCTCACGTCACTTCCCTGAGTGTAGAGTTGGTAGACGGCGTGACTTTTCACTGTGAGCAGGTGTCCTCTGACTCCAGGTGCCAGAAGTAAGCCTGGAGAACTAAGCAAGTCAGCCCCCCTCTCTGGGCCCCAGTTTACCCATTTGTACCTTGAGGGGGACTCAACCCTGGTCACACATAGAATCACCCCAGGGAGCTTTTAAAAAAAAAAACACTGATTCCTGGACTCACCCCCAACAAACTGAATTGGAACCTCTGGCGTGGGGCCTGCAGTGTGTGTGTGGTGGGGGATGGGGTTATTCAGTGCTTTCCCAAGCCATCCTGATACGCAGGCAGGGTCAGGAACCACTAGCGGAGGTTTCATGCCCTCTGAAAACCATTTTCGCTGTGGAACTATTTTTTTCAGATGAAATCTTGTGAAGATGAAACAGAGCAAAGTAGATCTGCTCTTGCTGAAATGGCCTGGGGCAGATATTACAACAAGGCCGCCTGATTTCTTTTTGGCTGGTCCTGATTTCATCCCTGCCTGGGGCCCAGGGGCCAGGACCACCCCTGAAGCATTATGGGAGATGGTCTGGACGAGCCCTGGATGACCAACCACGGCCAGTGGGACGTCCGTCACTGGGGAGGTGGGGGTGAGCTCCGAGCCCGTCGGAGGGAGGGTCTTTGGGCCCTTGGCTGGACCTTACCCGGCCCCCTCCCACCTCCCCCAGGTGCTGCAAAATCCTCAACGGGGCGGGTGAGCCCCGGGTCTTCCGGCCCCGCGACCGGGACGAGATGGTGAAGAAGGTGATTGAGCCCATGGCCTGCGACGGGCTCCGCACCATCTGCGTGGCTTACCGCGACTTACCCGGCAGCCCCGAGCCCGACTGGGACAACGAGAATGACATCCTCAACGACCTCACCTGTATCTGCGTGGTGGGCATCGAGGACCCCGTGCGGCCCGAGGCAGGTGCCCCGCCGTGGAGCTTGGGGAAGGGGGTGGGCGTCCAGCCTGCTGGGTGACCTGGAGTACGTCGCCTCACCCCTCTAAGCCTCAGTTTCCCTGCAAGGCCCACGGGGTCTTCTCTGTACCTACTCCTAAACATTCAGACTCTTAAGGCTAGCGTAGCCACACTTATCTGCTTGGGACGTGGGGTGCAACCCACAGCCTGGCAGCCGGTGAAGGCTGCCCTGCCCTAGAAGCCTCAGAGGAGCCAGGATCTCCTGTCCAAACCCATAGGCCCAGATTCAAGGGTCCCTGCAAAGGAGACACCCAATAACAAAGGTTACCACACTCAAGAAGACCCCAAATGTGGGCCTCCCCATCAGCATTTAGAGTTCTCCCCATCCAGACCAAGTTTACCGGTTAGTTTTCCCTAGTGATGCAGCGGGCAGTCTGCCTCTATCAGGTTTCCAGGGGAGCAGAGCTGGAAAGTTAACCAAAGGTCAAATTCTCAAGCAGAAGGGAAGGGGCGGGTGACAGCACCCCCTCCCCGTAAAGATCGAGAAAAGTGATGTAATATGTGCCCCTACTGGGGTGCTCAGATGACAGTGTGTCTTCAGTCTCCTTTAGCTGACTCTGCATCTGGGGGGAAAGCCAAGGATTCAGTGCCGGGAATTTGCAGGGCTGGGGAAGGATGGGACGTGCCTGGTCGGTCGAGCTGCCCAGGCTGGGAAGACGGTGTGGGAAGAGGAGAGAGCTGCCTCGAGTCTCCGAAATGCTGCTGTGGGCAGAGCGAGCTTGCCCTGGGAGCCCGGGAGGCAAGGCTCAGGAGGGGCTGGCCTCCTCTTCCTCGAGGACTAATGCTGCTGGGCCCGGATTGGCCTTGGCAGTGGGATTTGGTGATGCTGCCCCTTGGGACTGTTTCTGACCGGGATTCTTGGCCCCCTTAGTCAATAGAAATTGATAGGAGGCCATACAAGAAATTCAGGCAAGGCTTTATTGGGGCTCCTGCTGCAGCAGGGGGGAGTGAGAACAAGTAACAGGTTCCTTTGCTCTTGGCTCCTTCTGTGGGGTGACGGTAGGGGTGTGTCCAGGGGTCGGGCCGAAGGGGGGGCTTAGGTGGTCCGCCCACCCCTTTGGTGGTGCTGTGTGCAGGGGGCGCGCCCATCACCCTGTTTTTGCTCCCGACTCTTGGGAAGTGGCAGTTGGGTTCTTTTGGTCTTTTTTGTATCTTGTTGTCTATAATTTGCCCCAACTGGGCATGCACGCGGTTATTTTTGGTCACTTACAGTTTCTTTGTATGTCGTTGCTCGAGGAGACGTCTGTCCAGGTGCAAGCACTGCAGCAAACGGTCCCAGGTCCCAGCCTGTCTCAGGGCCGCCTTCCTCCACCAAGGGCAACTTCAGTGTCCCCCGCTTACCCTGACTCCATCCTCTGGGGCATCTGGCTGTTCCCTGCTCCTCCTGGAGCCTCCATGTCCCCTTCTTTCAAGTGAAAGGGAGCAGGCAAGATGCCCTCCAAGCTCCTGGCCCCGCTGTTTTAAGACTCTGCATTCCAAAGACTAAGTGAAACTTGAAGGTCACAGACGTGGACTTTCACATTTAGGCAGCAGGGAGAGGGGTCAAAAGTGTGAGTTCGGGCATCAGATAGACCTGGGATTTTGAGTCCCTTGGCATTACGAGCTGTGTGACCTTGGGCCAGTTACATAACCTCTCTGAGCCTCCATTTCCTCATCTGAAGACTAGGGACAATAATAGTATTCTACACACATGCACACACACACACACACACACACACATGCCACCTCACTCCCACCCCAAGCCTAAAACAGCAGGGCTGGGAACACGTTCAGCCTATGTCGGAGAAAGGGAGCCTGGTTCCAACCCCAGCTCTGCCACTAACAAGCCACTTCTCCTCTCTGTGCCTCAGTCCCCTCATCTGTAAAATGGGTGGTCGGCCTGGGGGCCCCTCAGGTCCCATCCAGCTCTAAGGTTCTGAGCCAGCTGCCTGGGAGGCTTACTCTCATGCCTTTCTTTGCTTCCCTCCGTCAACACATCCCTGTGGGTGACCTTCTGTCTCCCCTGGGCTCACCCCGGGATGTGGATTTGCAAGCTGTAACTGTGTTGGGGGGCAGGGACGTACTGGAGGGACACAGCAGTCTAGGGACATGGGTTCTCATCCCGTCCCTGCCGCTCCTTCACAGAAGACCTCCGGTGTATCACTGCCCCGGGCCTCAGTTTTTCCATCTGAACAGTAGGAAAGTTGGACGTCAACAAGTGAGGGACACAGTGGAGTTACTGGTGATGCTGCCTGAAAGTATGAAAGCTCAGGGACTTCCCTGGCGGTCCAGTGGTTAGGACTCCGGGCTTCCACTGCAGGGGGCATGGGTTCTATCCCTGGTCAGGGAACTAAGATCCCTGCATGCTGCGTGGCACAGGGAAAAAAAGAAAAAAAAAAAGAAAGTATTAAAGCTCTGACCTGTTAACTCAGCATCTCCCGTGGGGTGGGGGTGGACGCAGAGCCTCAGGAGACAGGCAGGTACGGTTTTTGATTTGTTTGTTTTTTTTAGGCTTCGTGATATATCATCGCCAAATTCAAAAGGTTCGATAGCACAAACAGGGTGAAGTAGCCCCCCATGCCACCACCAGACCCCAGTGACCACCTCCGAGGCAGCCACAGTCACCAGTTTCTCGGGTGACCTTTGGAGAGGGTCCCTGCCTCTGGTGAGCATGTGTGTGTATGTTGCCAGGACAACCGTGAGGCCGGCCAGAGAAAAAAAGCCCCACCCAGACCGCCTCTAGGGTCCCACAAGCCTGGTCAGATTCATTTGCTGCAAGAAAAGAAACTCGGCCTCCCTCCCTTAGTTTCCCCGTCTGTCAAGGGAAAGAAGCTCCTATTCCCTTCCTCCCTTGAGAAGACAAAGGACAGAACAGATAAAAACAGGGTTGCAAATCCCCCCTCCCCCAGGATGCTACAGTGGTGCATTTTCCAAGTCTGATGGAAGCCAGTGAGGATGAAGCCATCAGGAGAGCAGCGGCCTGGGATTTGCCGGGTTATCCGGGGGTGTTTGGAACCCTCGAAGTCACAGACAACTGCTGTCACCACAAACAACAGATGTTTAAAAGCCTTTATTTAATGAAAACAGGAAGCACCCATTTGCTGGCTGGTTTTCCTCAGTGAGAAATATCTAGGATAATTTTAGCAAACGAAGGAATCTTTTTTTACAGCTATTTTATCTATGGGGAAAGCACATCTCAACCAGATCAATGCCTCTGGGGCTCGGGTCTTCATCCTCTCTGCACCCTCCCTGCCCGGAACAGTTAGATGTTCCATAGCTGTTCGTTGCATAAATGAGTGAGTGAAGCGATAAAAGGAAGGGCTGAACAGCTGCAGGAGGTGTCCCACTGGGTCGGAGGGACCAAGGATAGCTTGCTGAACAGAGAGCATTTCATGTGCAAGATGGGAAAGATTTGTGACACACAGAGATTCAGGGAGAGAGGGCATCCCAGGGAGAGAGGGCATCCCAGGGAGAGAGGGCATCCCAGGCAGAGGGGACAGCACAGGCAAAAGCACAGAGGTGGGGAGGGATGCTACGTGTTTGGGAACTAGTGAAAACCCTAGCTGGGTTTATGAGAGAAAAGGCTGGGAAGGGAGCTTGGAGCCAAACTGTAGAGGATTTGCATGTGCCCGTCCAAATCCATTCACCCGGGTCAGGCTTCGAGGGACTTAAGCACAAAGGTGTTTCACGGTGACCCACATTGACCAAGCACCTACCCTGCACGAGGCCCCTGAGAGGGTTCTGAGCGGCTGGCAGCCCCTGCCCTCCAGACCCACAGCCTAGTGACATGAAGGTGTAAAACCTTCCAGAGTGTAAAACCAGACAGGACTGAAGCACGACAAGGTCGTCCAGTTAGTGGCCCATTGCCTATAAAGGAAGTGGAGTAACTCGTGGTGGCCAGGGGAGGCTCCTCCGGTGTTTCCAGATCTGTCCTGAATCCCCCCCACACCTTCAAGGCAGGTCACAGGCCCTTAATATACCTGATCCAAGGGTCATGGTGGGGAGCCCAGTCCATCCCACCGCCCCAGACACCTGCGCCTCCAAGTGCTCTAGATGCCCGCTGCACCCCCATCGCACACCCTGCATCTGTATCCTTCCTCTGTGTCCCTGTACCCACCCTGAAGCGGAAAGAGCAAACAAGGGAGCCCGGGGTCAAGCGTCTTGCCAGCCTCCTCCACCCACACGTCACCAACCTGTGCTGGCCCTGAGCTTGGTGACCTTTGCTGCTGTCACAGAATTCTCCAGCCTCAGTGAAGGGTGGAGGCTATCACTCCATTTTACAGATGAGGAAACCAAGGCTTAGGTGGGAGCCCAGGGCAAAGCCCAGCCCAGCCTTTTGACCCCTGAGCCCTCTCTCCACAGGGCAGAGACACTTCCACTGCACAGAGTAAAGTGTGGGGACCATAAAAATTAGCCTCCTCCTTTTTTCCCAGTCTTGCTTGTTCAGTGGAAGCCCAGAGGGTAGGGATTCCAAGCAGGCAGATTTCAGCTTCCTGAGACAGTCTTGAAAACAGACGTCTTCCTAAGACATGGCATCCATCACCTCACTCCCAGTTCAGAACTTTCCATGCCTCCCAGGCCTGAAGGAACAAGGCCCTGACTCCCACACCTTTGGACCTGAAGCCCCTCTCCAGCTCCAAGGCCACCGGCCCCTACCCCACATCTTCCCTTGGCCTCTGCCACCCAGATCACCCGCAGCACTGTCTGCAGTGCCCTCCCCTTCTCTGTGTACCTCATGGGACAGTTGTCTGCAGCCAGGACCACAATGAACTGGTCATCTCTGCAGCCCCAGCATGGGCACAGTGCCAGGCATCAGAGCCTCAGTTAGTGTTGGCTGAAAAGAAGCAGATCAAGTATCCCCTCCTCCAGGAAGCTCCCACAGATTTCTTCTCCCCACACACTTCCTTCTAAAGTAACAGTGTGCTCCGCTGTGCTCCCAGAACTCTTTGTACACATCTTTACCAAAGACCCTGTCTCTGTACCAGAGAATGGGTCTGACCCAAAGTAACTGCTCTCTTATCCGAAAAAAGAACAATTATGTGAAAGGGGGACTTCCCTGGTGGTGCAGTGGTTAAGAATCCGCCTCCCAATGCAGGGGACGTGGGTTCGAGCCCTGGTCCGGGAAGATCCCACATGCCGCGGAGCAACTAAACCCGTGAGCCACAACTACTGAGCCTGCAGTCTAGAGCCCACGTGCCACAACTCCTGAGCCCACGTGCCACAACTACTGAAGCCCGCGCACCTAGAGCCTATGCCCCACAACAAGAGAAACCAGCACAATGAGAAGCCCGTGCACTGCAACGAAGAGTAGCCCATGCTCACCACAACTAGAGAAAGCCTGCACGCAGCAGTGAAGGCCCAACGCAGCCAAAATTAAATTAATTTTTTAAAAACGGAAAGATTATGTGAAAGGATACAATAGACTTGTTCTACCTTAGAGCAGTCAACCGTAGAGGGGATGAGCACCTTGTCAACAGAGGCAAGTAAGTAGAGGCTCTCTGACCATCTGTCAGGGATGTGTGGGAGGAGATCTAGGCAATGAGCAGAGGGTCAGAGTCATGACCCAGAGTCCCTTCCAACTCCAAGCATCTTTTAAACAAGCATAACCTAAATTCTTCCTTTCAGGGCAGAAGCCAGATGAGGTGTGTGTTCCCAAAAGAACAGCGGCTCTTTCCTGTCCCCTGGGCCAGGAGACAGCAGGGGGCTGCAGCCAGGTTACAGCCATTGTGAGGACATCGATAAATTATGTAAACGGGATCTTGGACCTCCCACATCCCCACTCCCTCCGGCTCTATAAAAGGAGGTCACGTTTGGTTATGTGAGCAGCCGCCATGGCACGAGGCAGAAGCCTTGCTCACGTGGCCCCAAGCCCTGAGTGGGCCCCAGAAGGCTCCTCCCCAGACTCTGGAAATACACTGAGAGGAGGCCCATGATCAGCTCGCCCCGCTCCAGCCCTTCAACAACAGGGAGATCACTACCTGCCGCCACAAAGCCGGCCTGTTAGAGAACTCAGGGAGCTGGAGGGGCCTCCCCCAACCTTGACCTAGGCCCTGCCTGTGCCCGGCATTTGTTTCTCACTCCACCGCAGGATGGCCGTGCTCAGGAGTTGGGATTTTCTCTATCAGCGGCGGGGTGGAGGCCCAGAAAGGGAGCGGCACACAGGCTAAACCTGGGGCAGGTAGCTGGTGGTCAGGGTAGGGGCAAGATGGAAGAGGCGGGGCCAGAGGCAGGGAGACTGGGAAGGGGCTGGGCAGTGACCTCTGCTTGAGATTGTGGTGTGGACGGGTTGTGGATAGAGGCAAGATACTTTCTGTGTCAGTTCTTATTCTTAAAATTCCTGAGCGCAGAAAGGGACCGGTGGGCGTAAGTTGTCCGCAGTCAGGTTTTGGACCAGCGTTCTAACTCTTTGCACTCTTTGCTAGGGCTGCCATTACAGAGTACCACCAACAGCAGAATTGCGTTGTCTCCTGGTTCTGGAGGCTGGAGGTCTGAGACCGAGGTGTCGGCAGGGTTGGTTCCTTCTGAGGGCTGTGAGGGAGGCTTGGCCGCGGGCCTCTCCCCCAGCTTCCGGTGACGAGCTGGCAGTCTTCAGCCCTGCTAGCACGTAGCAGCATCGCCCAGATCTCTCCCTGCCTCTTCCCGTGATGATGTCTTCCCTGTGTGTGTGTGTTTCTGTCCAGATTTCCCCTCTTTATGAGGACACGAGTCACATTGGATGCAGGCCCACCCTAATGGCCTCATCTTAACTTGATTACCTCTATAAAGAGCCTGTCTCCAAGGAAGGTCACATTCTGAGGTACTGGGTGTGAAGAGCTTTCTGGGGTGGGGGAGGGAGGGGGCGGGGAAACGACAAAATTCAGCCGTGACACCTTTAAACTCTCTCAGCAGTGACTTGTCAGGGTCGGGGTGGAAGTGAGTTCTCAGATCCCAGGATGTGGAAGAGGAGAGTCGGATTCAGGCCCCCCTTCCCACCAGGTCTGAGATCCTAAAGTACTTTTAGTACAACTGGATTTTCTGCCCTTGACGTGTCCTCTCCCACTGAAGGACATTTTACAGCAAATATTGCCTTATTATTTTGTTACTTGTCACTGGGTCAGAATCACTTGTTCGGTTGATCTGTGCTGTGTGTGAAGGGCCATGGCAGCTCCAGGCTGGTTTTTTTGTTTTGTTAACATCTTTATTGGAGTATAATTACTTTACAATGGTGTGTTAGTTTCTGCTGTATAACAAAGTGAATCAGCTATACGTATACATATTCCCTCCCTCTTGCGTCTCCCTCCCTCCCACCCTCCCTATCCCACCCCTCTAGGGGGTCACAAAGCACCGAGATGATCTCCCTGTGCTATGCGGCTGCTTCCCACCAGCTATCTATTTTACATTTGGTAGTGTATATATGTCCATGCCACCCTCTCACTTCATCCCAGCTTACCCTTCCCCCTCCCCGTGTCCTCAAGTCCATTCTCTACATCTGTGTCTTTATTCCTGTCCTGCCCCTAGGTTCTTCAGAACCTTTTTTTTTCCGACTCCAGGCTGGCTTTTGCATCCTAATTGCTGGGCAGATCCAGCGCCCTGCAAAGTTGCGGGGGGGGGGCGACAGCTTCTGATTGGCTGGGTCTGCTCTGGCCTAAATGGCCCAGATGTCAGTCTATTATTACAAAGAGGGCAGTAGGCAGCCCTTACTTTCGCAGGGAGATGTCATGTTTTACACAAAGCCTAATCATTCACATTTATTCTAAGCCAATGTCACATTATATAAATAAATTATCCTAAAATGCAATGTCCTTCCCCTGCCCGCCCCCCTGGCAAAAAACTGAAAACACACAAACATATTTATCATTGAGTTTGCAGGAAATGTGCATGTTGATGAAGCAGGGACATGATCCTGTTCAGCAGTGGAGTGTTCTGTACTCTTGCCTGGGGCCATATCCAAGAGGATGTTTATTGTGGTCTTTCTCAAAGTCCTTGTCCAGGTCAGGATAGCCAATGGTTTCCTCTTAGGATGCAGTATCATGGGTGATAGGTGGTGGCTGTCTGGGACACTGCAGAAAAGAATTGTGAGACCACATCAGGGTTTCATCAGAGGGTGCTGTGATCGATTAACAATGCCTACCACGGCCACAGGAAAGGAGGAGATGGTCTGTGTGCCATCAGTACCTCCTGGTCATCTAGGCCCCTTACCGTGGCGTTGCCTGTGAGCAGGGCTCACTCTGGAATCCGTGAGGGCAGGGAGGGCCTGCACGAGACGACGTCCACTCCATGGCACACGCCCTCCCACCCAGGTCCCGGAAGCCATCCGCAAGTGCCAGCGAGCAGGCATCACTGTCCGCATGGTCACCGGTGACAACATCAACACAGCCCGGGCCATCGCCATCAAGTGTGGCATCATCCATCCTGGGGAGGACTTCCTGTGCCTTGAGGGCAAGGAGTTCAACCGGAGAATCCGCAACGAGAAAGGGGAGGTATGTGGCCCAGTGCAGAGGGTCCTCAGAGGGCAGGGCTTTGGACGGGGAGCTGGGAGGCACGGGCATGCATGAAGCCCCAGCAGCCAGCCAGTGTGCCACTCAGAGCCCAGTGATCGAGGCAAGTCCCCTCCCTTCTCTCCCCGCCCCACCGACCCGCCCCTCCCCCATCCCTCTCCAGATTGAGCAGGAACGAATCGACAAGATCTGGCCAAAGCTGCGGGTGCTGGCTCGCTCCTCCCCCACGGACAAGCATACCCTGGTCAAAGGTAAGACTTGGGCGGGCACGGGCAGCTCTGAGGCCCAGGCGCCAGGCCTCCCCGGGCCTTCCTGTCCTGGCGCCTTCAGCTTCTTTCCAGGATGGGAGGGGCTCCTGCCTGGGGCTCCCCGCACCTGGGGACGCCCCGGGAGGCCTGCTAAGGGCCACAGTGAAGTAAGGAGGCGGCGAATCTGCTCCCTGGGCCCCACCTCCCATGGGCAGCAATGGGATTGCCTATCCAGGGGCCAAGAGTCATGGCCTGAGGGCTGAATGGGGCCCACAGATGAGTTTATTTGGGTGGTGTGTCTTTTTCAATGTTCAAGTTGAATGACTTTATACAGACCCTGCTTCCTCCCATCTGATGCCGTCTTAACCACTGCTGTCTGACACTCCGCCCATTTCATTTACTTATGTTCTCAGTCTGGCCCCAGAGCTTGTGAGTTTGAGACCCTTGGTCTGCCTGTTCTCTAAGGATGCTATCCGACATGTGTAACCAGGACGCCGGGAGTGGGCTGTCCTCGGAATAGCAATCTGAGAAATGAGCCAAAACCCAGCGTCCTTCTTCCCTGAGTCCCTCCAGGGAGAGGGCACACCCCTCGCTGAGCTCATCTAGCTGGTCAGATGCTGGGCACTTTCAGAGTCCCATAGGCCTGGGTTTAAATCCAGACTCTGCCCCTGCCCTGCTCTGTGGCTTTGGGCAATTGCCCAGCACCAGGGCTCAATTTTTCCATCTGTAAAATGGCCATAGGGGGAAGGTTTCTGGCTGAGGTCATCCCTAGGGCATCTGGGATTCCTCTCCTAAAGGTGCTGCCCAAAGACATTAAGGAAGGCAGATCTGGCCTTGGAACAGAAACACAAAGCCCCAGAACCACAGATACCCAAGCAGGAGACCACCCCCAACCCATCCCCAGTTCCTGTTCAATCATGCATTCATTCATTCACTCATTCTCTTGATAAATGTTTCCTGAGGATCTAGTATGTGCCAGGCCCAGGTCTTGGCCGACGTGGTCCTCCCGTTTTGGAATTTGTGGTCCAGTTTATCCAGCAGACATTGAACAGGTGGTTTCCCTATGTAGAGCTAAAGGCTGCACTGGTGGGAGAGAAGGGTGATCTGGGCCCTCTGCCGGCCTCTAACTCGAGCTGGGGAGGGTGTCATATTGCAGGCCGTGGAAGGTGGGGTGGGAGGCCAGGGGGAAGGGCCTGTGTTTCAGGCGGGACAGGGAACTACGCTATGAAAGCCCAGAGGCAGAGATTTCCAGGCACTGTCAAGGACTTGAAAGAAGTTCAGTTGGCTGGGCTGGAGCCTCAAGCGAGAGAGAGAGAGAGACAAGAGGAGGCGGCCAGAGAACGGGGTGCCGGCCTCAGATCACACAGGGCCTTGAACGCCAAGCAGCGACCTGCACAGTCAGCCCAGGTGGGGAGCCGAGGGACGGCCTTGAAGGGGAAAGCGCCCTCCCTGCCGCTGTGTGGCGAGTGGCCTGGAAGCAGAGGGCCCACCAGGACTGTCCAGCTGTGAGCGGTGACACCTGGGCAGGGGTGGTGACAGTGCAGGTGCACTGGAAGGGGACGGGTCTGAGAACTCTTTGTGGGCAGGAGGGGCCTGGGCCCGGCGATTGTTCAGATGGGCTGGAGGGATGGGGGAGAGGGGAGTCCAGGATTGCTCAGTCTATACGTGCTTGAGAGCCTGCTGCACAGTTTACAAGGGGGCAGCTAGGTGTCAGGAGTCGCACAAGGGACCAATTTGAGGGGAAACTGATGCACTTGCTTTAGGAGGCAGAGCTGGAGGCCCTCTGACATCCAAGTGGAGATGTCCATGGAGTCAGGGCTCAGGAGAGAGAGCTGGCCCCCGATGAAGACATAGGTGGGGTGTGACGAGTGGGGGTAAGCAGAGAAGCTGCTGGACCCAGGAACCTCCCACCTGAGCGGTGAGCAGAGGCTGAGACCTGTCAGCGGGTCTGTCACCAAGAAGAGGCAGCCAGAGGGGTCCAGGGACAAGCAGGCCGAGGAAGGAGGCCTGCTGAGGGGGGAGGCGTGGTCCACGGTGTGAATGGCTGCTGAGAGGTCCAGAGATAGGACAGGAACCATAGGAGTCAGCCACAGGGAGGTCCCTGGGGACCATGCACTGCGGGGCGTGTCAGCACTGGTGGTGGAGGAAAGAGGTCTGGGGGAAGGAGCTCTTGCAGCTCCCCGCTCTATCGGAAGCCGTAGGAGAGCTGGGCCAGCCTGGGGAGCCACAGGGGAAAACTGGCCCCCTCCTTGCCTCGGAGCAGCACCCAGGAGGGCCCAGGGAACCGGCGGGGTGAAGGCCTCAAATGCCAAGTGCACAGAGATTGGATAATCCGGGGCAGCAGAACAGCATGGGGGAGCGGCCAGGAGGACTTCCGGTGCACACGTCCTGAAGCCAGACCTTGAAGAGGGTGGAGCTTTGACCCTTGCAGGGAGCTGCGGGGAGACAGGGTCTGGGGATACAGTGCCCCAGGTCAGGGAACTCATTCCCTCCTTCCAGAGGCTGCTGCGGTTTGCCAATTGCAGGACACACGTGTGGGAGCAAAAGTGACCTGATTAGGGTGGGCGGGGGTCCTCAGGGTGTCACAAAGGCTTCCCAGGGAAAGCAGTATCCGGGCTGAGACCGGGTGACTGGGTGACGGGACGGCTGGCCCAGGGAACAGCCTGTGCAAAGACGGGCAGGTGGCCAGCTGCATGGGACGGAGAGCCGTTCCCGTGGCAGAAGCACAGGCTGGGGGTGGCTGGGGAAGGGAAGAGATCAGAGAATGGGCAGGGTGTGACCACGGAGGACCAAGCGGGTGGAGCCGAGAACTCGGCGTCATCCTGAGGCTGAGGGCAGTGAGAGTATGACTCTCAGCTGGTGCTGGGAGCTGGGTTCAGACTCAGGTGTCAGAGAGAAAGGCCCTGGGGCTGCTATGAAGATTGGAGGGGAGGGCTTCCCTGCTGGCGCAGTGGTTGAGAGTCCGCCTGCCGATGCAGGGGACACGGGTTCATGCCCTGGTCCAGGAAGATCCCACATGCCACGGAGCGGCTGGGCCCCGTGAGCCATGGCCGCTGAGCCTGCGCGTCCGGAGCCTGTGCTCCGCAACGGGAGAGGCCACAGCAGTGAGAGGCCTGCATACCGCAAAAAAAAAAAAAAAAAAAAGATTGGAGGGGAGCCTGGTGTTAGGGAGAGGGGGAGTGGAGGCGCTGCATGTGGGGTGGCAGAGAGGAGGATAAGGATCCCAGTGGGGCTTCGGGGCTGTAGGACCCGCAGACGCAGTGATGCATCTGATGTGCGGAATGGGACAGGGATGTATCAAGGTTGACACCCGAGTTTCTGTCCTGCCATGGATGTCTCTGCTTAGGGCCCCGCAAACTCCACACACACCCAGTGACGACTTTTGTCACGCATCCTTTTCTACTGGTCCCAGAGCAGTGACAGGGGCCGTGTGTCATCTTTCGCTCTGTTATTTGCTGAAGATTTTACTGAGGATGAACGTCTGGAGAGCAGGCATTGGCAAACGGCAGAGCCCAGGCCTCCTCGGGTGTGACTGACACCGCCCGCCCCACCCCCAGGCAGAAGGTGCTGAGGGAGCAGATAGTAGGCCCCCCGGCCAAACCCTGGTGCCCCAGGAGGGCAGAGGGGCTCCTGGGGTATAGGCAGAGGGGAGGTGCGTCCGGCCAGGGTGGCTGCCACTGTGGCCACAGGCTGCAGAAAGCAAAGAGGATGCTGGAGAGGCAACAGGCCCGGACCACAGAGGGCCGCAGCCGGCCCCGGACTCAGGGGCGCCACGTCCCCTTCAGGTGCTGGGAAGAAGCTCGACGGGAGGGGGTGGCAGGGCAGGGGCCAGAGAGGAGGCTGTCCCCGCCCCGCTGGGAGTCCCAGGGCCCTCAGTACATGCTCACCCCACACACAGGCATCATCGACAGCACACACACGGAGCAGCGGCAGGTGGTGGCTGTGACGGGGGATGGCACCAACGATGGGCCCGCGCTCAAGAAGGCCGATGTGGGCTTCGCCATGGTAGGAGCTCGCGGGGGCCTGGGGCAGCATCCGGCAGGAGCCCGCAGGCAGGGGGTTAGGGGAGCGTGGACCACACAGCCTCCTGCAGGGAGCGCAGCACCCCCAGTGCACACTCCACCCACCCTCCGTCCACCTGATGCTCCCAGCACTCTTGAGGCTCGGCCTGGCCTCCGGGTCTCCCTGGAAGGGTAGAGGGGGCTTGCTGTAGCGATGGGTCTGGGGGAGGGAGGGAGGGGAGGGAGGGGAGGGGCCCCCCTTCCTGAAGGCAGACCGTTGGCCTCAGGGCTGGGTCTGTGAGGAGCAGGGCTGTGGTGTGCACGCACGTGCATGCCTCGTGTGGCCTGGCGGTGTGGGGGAGGGCGGGTGTGTGCGGGGGCTGGTGTAGGGGTGAGGACAGTGTCGCTAGCGCTGCTCGCCTCTCCGGTCGCCCCACCCAGGCTCCTGTCCCCATCCCCACAGGGCATCGCAGGCACGGATGTGGCCAAGGAGGCCTCGGACATCATCCTAACGGACGACAACTTCAGCAGCATCGTCAAGGCGGTGATGTGGGGCCGCAATGTCTACGACAGCATCTCCAAATTCCTGCAGTTCCAGCTGACGGTCAACGTGGTGGCCGTGATCGTGGCCTTCACGGGCGCCTGCATCACACAGGTGGGTCCACCAGGGGCAGGCAGGATGGCGCGGGCCGAAGCCTGGGGAGGGCGGACACCCACATGGGGTGTCCCAGATCGTCACACCTGCACGCTGAGGGCCAGGAGCTGCATCACAGACCCACCCACGTAGGCGCCAGCCCCTCAGGGTGCAGGAAATGAGGCTCAGAGAGGTGGCGGGATTTGCCCAAGGTCACCCAGCAAGTGGAGATGCCAGGCCCACCTCCACATCTGCCTGACCCAGGCACAGGCCTGGCCATTGCTCCAAGAGGCAGGAGAGGTGACCCTCAAGGGAAGGCAGGACCCCTGCCCGCATAAAGGGCCAGAGAGAGGCCGAGGCAGGACAGGCAGCCAGCTGGGGTCGCGGAGCTGGCAGGGCCCTGGGAGCCTCAGCTCCGGCGTGGAGTGCGTTGGGAAAGGCCTCTGTGCCTGGGTTCCTGGGCCTCGTGGAGCCGACAGGCAGGCCCCAGCACCTGCAGCCTCACTGCTTCCTCAGCCGCCTCACGCGGCGGGAACTGTGGTGATCCCCATTTCACAGAGGCAGAAACCGAGCCTCAGAGGATGGGCCTGCCAGGCACCTGCCATTGCTCGCGCAGCCTCCTGCCTCACCCCAACGGGGCCTGACCAGGAGAGGGCAGGTGTTCCGAGGCCTGGCCCCTCCCAGAACCAGGTGGGCAGGCAAGGTCCTGCCCGTAAGAGCACAACAGAGGGCCAGAGGCCAGCACTGCCCTGAAGAGCTGTGTGCCCCTGGGAATGCTGTCCCCTCTGTGGTGCTCTGAGCCCTTGAGGGTGCACGTGGCAGCACCCAACACCCCAGCCCTGAGAGTGAAAGCCCTGGGCGGTGCCTAGGGCGGGGTGGAGGCGGGGGTCCCTTCTGCTCATAAGGGCCTTGTCTCCTGCTCTGTGGACAAGAGGCTCCCTCTAGTGGTGGCTTGAGGGACACTCCAATGGTACAGCTGCTCACACCAGGCTTCTTGGAGACCAGCTAGTGCCAGATGAGGAAACTGAGGTGCCAAGGGTTGTCTCCTGCTCTGTGGACAAGAGGCTCCCTCTAGTGGTGGCTTGAGGGACACTCCCATGATACAGCTGCTCACACCAGGCTTCTTGGAGACCAGCTAGTGCGAGATGAGGAAACTGAGGTGCCAAGGGGGCCGTCAGTTTGCCTGAGGTCTTGGATTGAGTTGGTGGCAGGGTTGTGAAGGCCTTGGTGGGGAGATGGGGGCCCTGACCCCACGGTGCATAGAGGAGGCTGATGGGCAGGAGGAAGCTGAGGGGAGTGGGGAGTGTGACTGAGCCCGGGCAGAGGTGGGAGAGGTGGCCTGGACGAGGGGCGGTGATAAATATCTAGGAGGTGAGTGAGTGTGTAAGGCGTAGGCGGAGGGGCCTCAGGAGCCAGCTCAGTCCAGGCTGCTGGGTATATAGGATCTGCAGGCTTCCTGGAGGAGGTGCTCGGGCAGTGTAGACCACATGGTACGACTGTGCGCAGACAGTATGAATATGCGATCCCTGTCTCAGCCAGAGAGAAGTGTGGGGATCCACACCAGAATGTGCACGGTGGGAACCCGTAAATGGTGAATGTTGATGAGTTTTAGCTTCTTCTGTTCCTTACTTGCCCAAATTTTCTACCAGGAAAATACATTATTTTTGGCGTCACAGACACACATAATAATTGCTTAAAGTAAACATAAGGGGTAAAGAGAAATTGGGTGGTAGTAAAAAAGGGACAGGGTCCCAGGCATTGTTTGTGGGATAGGAGAGGCCCGAGCCATTGGTGGTCGAGGGGAAAGAGGCAGCGGGAAGCAGAGGAGGTGGGGTCTGGGTGGGAGGTGGTTGTGGGAGGGTCGTGACCTTAGCCTGGAAGAGGGGCTCGTCCAGACGGGGGCTGGAGAGGCGGAGGAGGGAAGATGGCGGGGATGTGGCTGTATTTACGGGGGCTGGGCTGTGGAACTGGTGGCCATCGGGCCTGGGGCTCAATTTTCTCCTTGTGGGAGAAGACAGGTCTGAAGTGGGCGGGTCTGGGCTGTTCCCCAGGGAAGGCCTAGCAAACCTGCTCCACGTCTGCTCTGGAACCCAGGGGGTGGGCCAGCCGAGGAAGACCCACGGGGAGAGCCGGCCTCAAGGCTCCGGTGGGAAGCTGCTGACACCTCAGGAAGGAGCCCCACCCCGGGCACTTCGGGCCAGCAGGCGGGCCGGCCGCCCCGTGACAGCCCCCTCTCCACTCGCTATCCCCAGGACTCCCCTCTGAAGGCCGTGCAGATGCTCTGGGTGAACCTCATCATGGACACGTTCGCCTCGCTGGCGCTGGCCACCGAGCCACCCACGGAGACCCTGCTTCTGAGGAAGCCATACGGCCGCAACAAGCCCCTCATCTCGCGGACCATGATGAAGAACATCCTGGGCCACGCCGTCTACCAGCTAACCCTCATCTTCACCCTGCTCTTTGTTGGTGAGTCCCCCACCCTGCCCACCGGGGACACCACGGCCCAGACCCCGTGCTCTGGACTCACAGCTGCCTGCCTGTTTGCTGGTGAGGTGATGGAGGCCTAGGGAGGTGAAGTTAGTTGCTCAGGGTCACACAGCAAATCTCGGGTAGAGACTGGCCCTGCCCCAGGTCTGGCTGACTCCAAAGCCAGGGATTTTTCCACGGATGACAGCTGCAGACACTGTGTACACAGTGCCAGGTGGTGCCTCACGCCAGCCCCACAGAAGCCTGAAGCTCTAGGGGGAGTGGCCAGCCCCTTCTCTCATTGCTCCCACACTCGGAAGGATCCTCACCACGCCATCCTCAGAAAAGAGCCGCATGCCTGCCTACCCGCCAGCTGTTTCCACAACACGTTTATTTAGGACCCTCTACCACCAACCCCCATGACACTGAGGGCACCGAGCACAGAGAGGGGAGGTGACTTGCCCGAGGTCACACAGCCGGTCTGAGGTGGCACCCTAGCTGGTTCTAAGACTGGCCTGGCTTCCAGGGTGCTTCAGAGATGATCCGGGTGAAGCCCACCCCTGGCACCTGGACAGGCCCAGAGGCGGGCAGGAGCTGGCCCACAGCCACATGGCAAGTTGGGGCCAGCTTGGAGTCCCCAGAGCCTCTCTGAGCTGGGTTTTCAATGCCAACGAGCCCTTGCCCTCAAGTCCAGAGTACAGATGGCGATGGGGCACGATCCCATTCCTCAGAGTGCAGTTCCCTGCCGTTGTGTTGGCAGGACGGTTGCAAAGATGATCATGAAAAGCCTTGGAGGATGTTCGGGGAATGCAGAATTAGTAGAGACGCGGAGAAAGCTGTCAGGCTGGGGAGAGAGGGGGGCGTGGTGGGCTCCTGCTCTACTCGCTGGCTTCCCCACTTGAGCGCCTGCTCTGGGCAGTCCTGGACTCAGCTAGATCCTCACACTCAGAAAACCCCACAAGCCCTCCCAGCACCAGCTCATGCAGCTTTGCAAAAGGACGCAGGACGGCATCAGGCATGCCATGGGTGGGTGTCCACGCAGCAGCCCGGGGCTGTGTCCCCCACACACTGCCATGTGGCAGCTCCTGTGACAGAGAGTTAGGCCACCTGGGTGAGTCCAGAGCCAGCCTGGCCTGGAAGCTCCAGCCTCCATGCAGGAACTGGTCTCTCCTGTAACAGCCCCTTGCGCTTCCAGAGGTCTCAGCAAGGACGTGCTCAGTTACAAGCAGCAAGACTTTCGGGGGGACCCAAAGCCATGGTCTCCCGCCAGGTATTCCGAGGTCACTCTACATCCTCCCAGTCCGGATGAGTTTGCCAACCAGGGGTTGCTTTTTATAAGCCCTGTCGCCTTGTAGCACAGCTGGCCTCCCACCTTTATCAGATTTCTGCAGAAAAAGTGGAAGAAAGTCCACCCAAGGCCTTTCTCCCCTAGAGGAGAAAGGGTCTTGTTACCCCTTCACTTACACCCCACAGTTCAGGCCCACCTGCCCCCCAGTGTCCAGAGAGCACCTCCCGCATCTGGGTGACCCACCCGGCTGTTCAGAAGAGGCCCCCACGCAGGGCCAGGCGTCTCCCCAGCTCCGTCCCTCAGCCCGGCTCCCGCCCTCTCGGCTTGGCAGGCGAGAAGATGTTCCAGATCGACAGCGGGAGGAACGCGCCCCTGCACTCGCCGCCCTCCGAGCACTACACCATCATCTTCAACACCTTCGTCATGATGCAGCTCTTCAACGAGATCAACGCCCGCAAGATCCACGGCGAGCGCAACGTCTTCGACGGCATCTTCCGGAACCCCATCTTCTGCACCATCGTGCTGGGCACCTTCGCCATCCAGGTACCGGGCCCCCACCCTGACCGGGCCGGGGTGGGCAGAGGGCAGCAGGCCGCCGGAGCCCCTCGGCAGTGCCCTGAGAGCCCGGACCTCGAGCTGGCCCCTGACGGCCTGTCCCTCTGTCTCTCTCTCTCTCTGCTCCCTGTGGCCTCCAGATAGTGATTGTGCAGTTTGGCGGGAAGCCGTTCAGTTGCTCTCCGCTGCAGCTGGACCAGTGGTTGTGGTGCATATTCATCGGGTTAGGAGAGCTTGTCTGGGGCCAGGTGAGTGCTGGGGGAGCTGCAGGAGGGGCCTCTCGGCAGGGGAAGGGAAAGAACACTGGACGGGGAATCCAGGAGCCCCAGGAGTGGGTCATGGCTCCTCCACGGATCAGCTGTGTGGCTCCGGGCAAGGGCCTCCCCGTCTCTGGAGACCGGAGCCGTGGGGTTGGCCCAGGTCTCGAATGCTGGTCACTTGGGTATCGCCACCGTGATTTTTCTTCTGTCTCTACACCCCGCTCATCCTGTTATTTACTTGGTACTTTCTTTTAGTCACATCTGTTTTTCGAACTGAAATTTATTTCAAAAGGTAATTTATATTACAGATATGATTGGAAAGTCAGTATCACTTGTCATAAACAGAAGCTAACCAAAAAACTGTAACAAGCGCGATGTTTTTAAACTCTGACTAGAGGCCATGGCCAGCCCAGGCTCAGAGCTCGAAGCCGGCTTGTGGTAAAGAGCATTAGTAGCTGGTGTGACACCAAGCAGAGGCTCCTTCAGAGAGCGCGGAGGGAGCGTAAGAGGGGCAAACCCTGTTGCATCGCAGTGCTGTGTCTGCAGCCATCTGTGGCCCTCCCCAGCTTCAGGGAACCCGGGGCTGGATCCTCTCTAGGGGCCCTTCTAGCCATGACCCCAGAACGTTCTCCCACCAGGCACATGCACACACACACGCACACGCACCATCATGGAACTCACAGCTTGCAGCTCAAAGACGCCTGACCAGGACATGGTACCCGGAGCTGGATCCAGGCAGTGGGTGCCCCAACAGGCCTAAGACGTTGGTCTTGCCTTCAAGCTGCTCCCAGGCTAGAGTGGGAAATTCCAGTGAGAGAAATTAACTAGAAGGTAAAGAATAAAATTTAGTTTCCTTCAGAACAATCTTCTTTAAACTTTGGAGCTTCTTTGGAGAGTTGATAAACTAGGTTTGACTTAACAACGCCATTCCCTGGGCACCCTCAGGGCCTGGGCATCTTTGTCCCACTGGACAATCCCTCAGGGAGCCCTCGGCGTCTGGATGAGCAGGTTCCTGACACCTAAGGAAGATGCCAGCGGGCAAGGCCCACCTTAAACCCCCGGGGAACCCCTGAGAGTGTGCAGGGCAGCCCCTGTCAGTCCCTAGAGGAGATGTCAGGGGCCTCTGACCTCTGCCACCTCAGCTGCCCCACAGGGCCTGCTGCTCAGGCCTCAGCCCCACGGACAAGCCCTTTGGAGGAAGAGTAACAACAAAGGCATATCCCCCTCCCATCTTGCCTTCCCTTTCCGGGAGGGCAGCCATTCCAAGAGTCCCAGGATTGACTGCCCCCAAGGCACGCAAGCTCTGAGCTCCTGTTGCCCAGGGTTGGGCACCCCAGGACCCGGTGACCTCAGGAAGAATAAGCCAGAGACCTGAGGACCAGTGACTTAGACACAGCATCTCCAACTCTGAGAACCGGTCCCAGCTTTCCAGATGGGAAGGCCGGAGCTCACAGAGGTTAAATGACTTGCCCAAAGTCACAGGACTTGTAAGGTCTGGGGTATCCAAAGTCCCACATGTCCAACTCCCCAGATTTCCCACGATTTCCACCTGCCTCTGGATGAGTGAGTGAATTAAGAAGCAAATTAAAAAGAAATCTAAAGTTGACTTGAGGTGCGACGAGTTAAGGAGTGAGTCGAACGTAACTAGGTCAGTGGGTAAGAAGAGCAAGAGGGAGGAAGGGAGGCCGAGCCCTCCGCTGACAGCCCTCTGCTGGCCCCTCGCAGGTCATCGCCACCATCCCGACCAGCCGGCTCAAGTTCCTCAAGGAGGCGGGCAGGCTCACGCAGAAGGAGGAGATCCCGGAGGAGGAGCTGAACGAGGACGTGGAGGAGATAGACCACGCCGAGCGAGAGCTGCGGCGGGGCCAGATCTTGTGGTTCCGAGGCCTGAACCGGATCCAGACCCAGGTACAGGCGGCTCCTGGGGCCGGGCCCGTGCCCGGCGGGGTGGGTGGCGATGGGGGTGCGGGGATGAGGGTGGGTCCAGACCCGCTCTCACCATCTCACCAGCCTCCTGTGCACCCATGTTCCCCACACACACACTCTGCGTTGCCGCTGAAGAGCGGCCTCCTCGGGAAGGTCCTACCTCCCTGTCCACCTGGCTGGGGTCGGACTGGGGTCACACCCACTGTGGGCTCTGGGGCGGGGGGCAGGGGGTGCCCCTAAGGTGGAGGAGGGGTGACCCTGAGGGCCGAGGTGAGTGAGGGGCTCCTGTCAGGGTTGCTGGGGGGCCGCCAGGAGGGTCAGGTGAAGCTGGAGACTGATCCACGTGAGGCCAGGATGGCAGCTTCAGGCCGGGGTGGGCCCCAGATTCTCCCGGCCACGTGGTCAGGCCTGCATCTGCACGTACATCTTCCTCCACGGGGGGCTTCAGACACTCTCCTAGCCCCCACTGGGGCATTGAGTCAGTTCTGGGGACCAAAGGTTGGTTTTCCACACACACACCACATGCACGCACACGCACCCCAAGGACACACATGCAGAGCACACGTGCGGGATGTGTGTCCGGCCAGAAGCAGGTCTCTGCCTCAGAACGGGACTGCGTGGCCACCACCTGACACACGCCACAAACATGCAGCCCCCGTGTTCCCACACGGCCCCTCTCCCTGAGTCAGGGCTGCAGTTCTCGGGGTGCTTTCACAGCCCTGTAGGATGAGGAACAGAGGGACCAGGAAACCGAGAGAGGCTCAGTCTCCTGCCCAGCCGGCCTGGAACAGCCGTGCTGGGACGTTCATGGTCACCCTGCCCCCGTCACGCTCTGGGAAGTGCGTCAGGGCCCCCCAGCTCGGGTCTGCGGTCCTGCAGTCCTACGTGGCCTACCGCTGCATTTCCACCTAGCACAAAAACAGGTCACCTGGGCTGCCTCACACCCTACAGGGACTGTCCCAAACATCATCTCATTGGCCTTCCCAGCCCCCTGAGAGGTCGGTATGCCCCGCACCTAGTTTTAGGGGTAACCGAGGTTCAGGAGACAGTCCTTTCTAGGCACTGGGTCGGGGGAGCAGGCTGCACACCCAGAGCCTCCTGACAGACAGCAGTCTGTGCTCCGGGACTAGACCTCCGGGTAGCCCCCATCCCGCACTTCCCAGGCGGGCCCGGCAGCTCTCAGCACACACACAGCCCTGGTGCTGTCACCAGCCTGGCCACAAAGCCTTTGAGGAGGACGCCGGGACTGTAGTTTCTTGAGTGAGCACGAGTCCTATCTAGCCTGACTCTCACGGACCACTAAGTGGGCCAGTGCTTTGCCCCTCGCAGCTAACCCTGCCAGGTAGGTGGCATTGCCCCTTCTGAAGGACAAGAAGCTGCCGCTGGGCAGTGACTTGCCCAAGGCCGTCTAGCTCGTAAGTGATAGAGCTGGGGTCTGGGCCAGGGTCTGTCCACCCCAGAGCTCCCAGCACACCACTCTGGCTCCACGCCTGGTCCCGAGGGCTGAGCACCCCCTCTGCCTCCAAACACCATGTTTAACGCCCCACCCGCGGGCCCCCGCCCAGCCCATTGGCCCCTGAGTCACTAGAGCAGGACCAAGGCCGGGCCCCTGTGGCTCCCCCCTCAACCGGGCCCTGGGGACCCCAGGCGCCCGAGCTGAGCAGACGTCTCTCAGAGCCTTGGCGCGTGCCTGGTATTGTCGTTTTGGTTTAAGTGGCGTGCTGTCTTGCCGTGGCTGCGGCTGTCCTCGTGGCCTGGCGCCTGTCAGTCGTGTAGCTGTCGTGTCCATTCTTTTCGCAACTTGTCTCGTTCTCTCCTCCGTTGCAGATTGAAGTAGTCAATACTTTCAAGAGCGGGGCCTCCTTTCAGGGAGCCCTGCGGAGACAATCCTCCGTCACCAGCCAGAGCCAGGACGTAGCCAATCTCTCTAGCCCTAGTCGCGTGTCGTTGTCCAATGCTCTTTCCTCTCCGACCAGCCTTCCTCCTGCTGCAGCCGGGCGTGAGTGTGAATCCTTACCGCCTCGGGTGCCACCGCCGCCAGCGCCGGGCGGCCAGGAGGGCAGGGGCCGGGGCGCCAGGGACTCGGGGGGCAGGAGGTCGTGATTAGGCCCAGGGGGCTGAGGGGCCCCGGCCATTGAGGAGGGTCCCAGGCGGTCAGCAGACCACAGCCAGGCACGGGGTGGCAGTCCCTTAGGGGGTCAGGGTCGGCTGGGGTCAGGGTCAGGGGTTATGACCAGGCAGTCATGGGGTCCTGAGGGTCACAAGTAGTCAAAAAGTCTGGGTCAGTCAAAGGATCACCGTTGGTCAGGGAGGTTTCAGTGATCGTATGTCACAGTCCCCCACAGGGTCACGGTGGCCAGAGGGGAGCAGTCAGCTGGGGGGCGTGGAGCACACCAGTCAGTGTAGGGTCATACCCGGTCAGGAAAAGCCTGGCTTGTGAGGGCCAGGGTCAGAGCTGGCCAGGAGATCGCAGTCCTGCAGTCGAAGTCAGGCCAAGGGTTACTGTGGGTCAAGGGAGGAAAGGCTCTCAGGGGTCACAGTCAGCCACAGTGAGGTCCAACCCAGAGGGGTCACTATAGATCAGAGGTCACAGTTGGTCAGGGGACCCAGGTCCCCAAGGAGATCACAGCCTGGAGGCCCGCTACCAGTAGTTCAGCCCCTTCTGCCCTCTCTCCTTGTACACCTGCGAGCACCAGCTACCTTACACACACTTCTCCCTGCAGCGGGGCTTGGAGCACAGCGAAGGCCTGAGCCCTTCCTGGAAGGGACAAGGCTCCTGACCCATTCCACTTGACCTCAGGTAGAGCACAGTGGGGGGTCTCATCTTGGCTGGCTGACAGCAGGCCCGAGGGACCCAGTCTAACCTGTGGCTTCCTCCTTCCTCATTGGAGGGACACCTGGGACTCCGACCCCCTCCATCACCTCCCTCCCTCGAGCTCATCTCCTCACACCAGGGCGTCTGACACAAGTTTCTCAACTCTGGCCTTGTCTAGATCTTTATGAACCCCCCATGGCTCCAGGCCCCAGAGGGCACGAGGAGTTTCTATTTGCCACCTGCCTCCCTTCCCTGTCTCTAGTCAGCCCCTCCTAAACCACAAGGGAGCTGCAGTCTGGTCCTCTCACGTTGCTGTTCACTCAGCCAGCCCTTGGGCTTCTCTGATGAGACTCCAGGCCTCGTCTCTTGATACTTTATAAGGTGCCACTACCCCCCACCCTCCCAAGCACAGAACATCCAAAACACACACCTCTGCCACCGGGCAGGAGAGGACCATGTGCTGGGTGAGAATGATGCCATCTGAGCCCTTGGACAAGAGGCGCGAGCCGCACGGTGCTGTCGGTGGCGTGTGCTCACGTCCCACGGCCTTTCCGTGGGTGCAGTCCCGCCAAGTACACAAAATGACAGGGAGGATGCAGAAACGGGGGAAAGCCCCTGTGCTCGTTCATCAGCACGAAAACACAGCGATGGGGAGGCCAGACGAGCCCAGGTGAAGTGAGGCCACGTTTGAGCAGACGGTGTCTGAGTCGCGTTCCCATGAGGCACTGTCGCCGGCAAGTCACTGCCAGGCTTTCTCAGAGCAGGAGACACTTCGCTCCCACCCTTTCCCGCTCCATACAGAGCGCCCTCGCCTCGGTGGGAGGCCCGCGCCCAGCTGCCCTACTCCTGCGCCAGCCGAGCTCCAGCCTTGGTCAGCGCTGCCTCCTGTCGTGAGGTGCAGAGACCAAAAGTGCTCAGGGCTGGAGAGCCACCTGGGGAAAGGATCTCTTCCTCTCGGGGTTCCCACTGCCCTCCCATTGCCTCCTGCATGCCTCCGGCCGGTCTGACTGCCAGAAGGTGGCCTCCGGGTCCAGGCCCAGGTCTTCGTCCTCCCCGGTTCGGCCTCTTTCTGGAAGCGTGGTGCCTCACCCTGGCCAACACGGGGCTCACGACACTCCTGGGTACCTGCAGCCTCTCCCTGGGTTAGGCCCCGCATCTTAGCTCTTCCAGTCTCGAAGAAAGAGCGCAGTCATTTTGAACCTTTTCTTCTGCCCTTTAGAAAACCATTCAATAAGGCCAGTCCTGTGACAATTGGTTCTCAACACGTTTCCTTCAGAGAAATGCCCATTTCTGCCTGCCCTTTGCTTCCTATCTCTAAGCCAATCTCCTTCTAGCCCAGATTAATCCCTTTATCCCATGGTGACCCAACTATGGAACAGCCTTTGAGAAGGATGCTATAGGCCTTGCCCATGACCCGTCATTTTCTCAGAGGACCCAAAGGGGCTGATCAAGCATGACTCCCTCACCCAAGTGCCGTCTTGCCTCTCCCTCAGGCATCACGCCGCCTTAGGAATCTTGCATTCCTACCTGCAATTGTAGAATCCAGCCTGTAATTCTGGGTCCCTTCTGGGACCCTTTCTTGGGCATGGGGTCTCAAAAAACGCCTGACCATCCCCTTGCTCAAGGGTACTGGTTCCAAAATTGATCACAACCTCTGTGGTTTCAACAGACACATTTTGGTCAACACAGTCACGATGGGAAATATCCCCTAGTTCCTCCTTTGCTTGAATAGTTTCTATAGCGATGTCACCTCCTCTGGTCTCCAAGGACTCTGAGAGCCCTCTAGATACCAGGCAGGGTCCCTACAGAAGCCAAAAGGCTTTCTTCCCACAGGGTGTGAAGCAGGGGGCCAGGAAGTAAGAGAAGGGCTCCCCCCACCCCCTGCCTCCTCCGAGCAGGATCTTCTTCCCAGGATTCTCCAGTAGAGTAGGGTGCCTGTTGAGTTGAAAACACCTGGGCTCTCTGTGCCCTGGCAGGAGTCAAACCACCGTCCTTTGGGCTATCAGAAGTGACCACCAAGTCCTGGGGCAGGGTGGCGTGCGCCTGGCTGACTTCTGACTCATGACCTGGGGTGAGGAACCCCCCAGCACATCACACATCCCTCCCTCAGCACCACTGTGAGGCGGAGGGCCCCAGGCAGACACATACCATGCGGTGACAGGACAGTCTGTCTGGTCAGACTGGCATTGGAATGATCAGGAGGAAGCTCTGGTCCACTGCCTTGCTTTCCTCTTCTCACTTACTCAAAAGCGAGTTTCTTTTTTTCTCCCAGAAACTTAATGGCACACCCCTAATGCCTTATACTCTAGCCTCACCCAAAATTTTCCAAAGCAGTTCAGCACATCCTTCACTCAGGCTCAGAGAAGTGAACTGACTTGGCCAAGATCACACAGTATGTAAGTGACAAGAGCTCTGACTCCAAAGTCCCTCATTTTTCTCACCACCCACACCACTTCCCAGATAAGCCCACAGACCTAGAGCCCACAGAGGTTGAATTTCCACTGTGGAACCAGTACCCACGCCCACAGCCTCATCCGGTGAAAAGGAGGAGCCAATCCTCTGGGGTCTAGAAGGCCAGGGAAGCTCTTTCTCTGCTTGAGTTTCCACCAGCCTGGCAGGGACTGAGAAGAGAGGCATTTTCCCATCGGTGATCAGAACAGAATTAGCATTTAGCTCTTAGATCCAAGGCCAAGCTACAGCGCTCCTCTCTCTTATTGCCACAAATTCCTAACCCATCTCAAGCTACCTCTGTATTTAGCAAGTTCATAGCATGCTCCACGTTCATGAGTGAAGGTCCTGTTCCTTCAAACCAACCAGGCCCAGAGCATCAGACTCCTAACCCCAGACCAGCCACTTTCTGGACGCCGTACCCTGCTAGACAGGGCATCCCCCATCCCACTCCCCCTTCAGATTCCCGGTTCTGAGGACTGCTAGGGCAAGGAGTTTGCATCTCTTAGGGGGAGAAGTGAAGAAGGGAAGGAAAGGAAGCTGGACCTCTCATTAGCATTCTGGTAACTAACTTAGTGCAACCTTGGGTTGGCGAGAAAATGGCTTGCTTCTGGGGGGGAGCCCAGACCTCTCCGCTGTCTGAATATTCCATGTGTTTGTTTCCCTAGAGGGCTAGAGAACCCTGGACACAGAGTTCAGCAAGAGAGAGTGAAATTAAAAGAGGTTGTGAGTCTTTAACCTTGAGCCTGAAATGAATGTGAATCAATCCCAGACTCTTGGCTTCCTTGAAGCCGGGTAAACATTCGAGTATGTCGAACCCGCCCCAGACCGGGGCCCATGCATTTGCTCAGAGCCATCGACAACGGGCATGGGGCTCCCCACCCGCTTTGTGCTGATGGAACCAAAACGTCTGAAAGCCCACAGACCGAGGCCCTTCCTCTCTTCCCCCTCACCCCACGCCCCAGTGCAGCTCATGCCAGCAAGGCCCATCACCAGGGCAGGCAGGGAGGGGAGATGGGAGAGCTTTTTTTTCTTCCCATACTTTTTTCCATTTCAGCCGCGAGAGATCCGAAGTGGAGACTTGAGACGGCCGTGGCGGGGTGTCCCGAAAAGTCTTGTCCCCACAGTCTTGTCCAGAGCAGTTCATTCTTTCTGTTGTCTCCATTCCAGGGGGAGGGGGAGGGGCCTACATCTCATTGTGTGTCATCCCCTCCGCGTTGTCAGTCACACGACAGGGTCCTGCCACCATCCCTCCTCCTCCACCAGGCGCTCCCGGCTGGCATCTTATTGCAGTTCAGCCAGGCTCTGGGCTGAGCAGCTACAATGATCATTATTATTCCCATTTTACAGTTAAGAAAACTGAGGCCTGCAACATCTTTTTTGTTGTTGTTTTCACTTAGTCAAGGGAGTAGTGGCCCAGTTATCAGGATATCAGAATACTGAATAATCTCTACAGAGCCACAAATAGGGAATCCAGGGAGAAAGAGACCTCAGAGCAGCCAGATGGCCATCACGGACGACCAGCACTAATGCATGGCGTCTGGCTGGCTCTCTCTTGGCACCCGATGCCTCTTACTGAAAGCAGGATTCCACCAGGCAGGTTTCCCTGGAGTCCCCCGCTCATAGCACATAAGAAGGAGAGGGGACAGAGATGCTTTTGAGAAGACAAGGGAAAGCCAGAACTAGTAAGTGATGGCTGACAGCAAAGGAGAAAAACTTTAAAAAAAAAAAAATCAAAACTGTGGGGTCTTACACAAGACCAAGAAGGCTTATTGACAAACTTAAATTCTTCTCTGTGTTCTCTAAACTAAAAGGCAGAGGAGCTTAGGATGTGCTTTAGAAAGACTGCTCTCTGAAACAGTCAAGCAAACCCTGAGCTGTGACACTTAAAACCGTCAGCCACAGTCACTGTGAAAATTCACTCCCACGGACAGGGCTTTCCCCCCTGAGCCCCACCAACGAGCTACCTCTGGGTTTAGCTCCGCAAATCCTGGGACCACGAGGGCCTCCCCACAACTGCCCTGTCCGGTCCTCTGTCCCCCTACAGGCCTGTGATGTGGGGGGAGGGAAGGCCAAGACGGACGGCCTCAGCACCCCGGCCGCCTCAGCTGAGGCTCTGCTCCTTGGAAGCATGGATACCGCCTTGCTTTCCCCACCACTGGCTCCGCTCTGAGTTGGGGCTGGGAAGAGAGGAGGAGGCGCCTTTGTCCCGAGTCCCATCAGCCCCTTGACATGGCAGGCTTGGCTCCCCCTCCCAGGAGTCCAGAGAAGGGATGCCTCTCTTCAAAGTGAGGGTCCGGTTCCTGTGCACCCTGTGAGGCGGGACAGGGGACGGCCAGGCCGGTGGTGTGGCTCGCCCGCAGTCAAGGCACCCGAAGTGGCAGAGCCCGGACGCAGACTCGGGTCTTCCCGACTCTGGATCCAGTGCTCTGCCCACTGGCCTGGACGACTCAGCGTCCAGCCTCCTTCCATTCTTCAGGGAACCCAGCTTCCAACTGAGACACAGAAAATGAAAGAACTTGCCGTTTTGTGGCTCAGTTCCACAGCCTCTTAGAATCCTACCCAGGGCCTGGATTTGGCCCTCTGATTTTGGCCTCGTTTTTTGGTATTGTGTTTTCAAAGCACAAATAAAGAAAGGAGGAAAAATCCCCAGGAAATAAGGGACCCCAAAGCCAACTCCAATGAGTGGCCAGGGCTTTGAGTCTATACTCGAGTGTTTACCTCCCAAATGCATGAAGGGAAGAAACGTTGGGTACAAACGACCTCCATTCACATTGTCCAGGCTTCCAAGTGTAGCCGTGTGTCGTCTGTGTGTGCCGTGTGGCTCCCGCCCCCCACCCCGCCCCGTAGCATGCTCGTGCCCCTGAACGTCATCAGCCGCTGCCTCCGTCGTGCTTTCTGGCTGCCTCTGCTCTGCACCCCAGAAAGCCCCGAGTTGGCTTCGGTTTGCTGTGCTGCTTCGGTTTGATGTTGCCCTTCTCTGTTTGGCCCTCGTGTGTCCTTTCTCATCCCGGCTCATCCAACTGTCTCTCCTTTCTGTTCCTTTTCTGTTTGTGACACGTTATCTGTTCCATGTCGTGTGGTTTCTTAACCGCGTGTGGTTTTTCTAAGATTAATTTTTTACAAATAAATAGCCTCTCCTCCTTCCTCCTTTATTCCCACCTGGTCTCGCACCCCTTCTGCATGGTCGAACCTCTGCTTTAAAGTTAACAAGGCTCAGTCTCTCACTAGGTCTGGGTGCCCGCTGGAGTGGACTAAGCTTCCTCTAACCACAGTTTCCCATCATCGTTATGATGGGCCTTCCTTCCTCCTGTCCTAATACTGTAGTCTTTACCCAAACCCAAGCAATCTTAAAAACCTCACGGATGAACACAACCTAAATCCCCGCTTCCGTTCTTCCCTCTCCTCTCCGTGCTCATGACACCCAGCGACTGTGGATTCCAGCCACCTGCTGTGCCCGAACCCCCCTCTCCCCCACCCGCCCCTCCTCCGAGCCCCCCAGAGCTTGGCCGCCGGCCCCCCTGGGGGCAGCGCTCCTCACCCCCGTGCTTCCCTTGCAGATCCGCGTCGTGAAGGCGTTCCGTAGCTCTCTCTATGAAGGTCTAGAAAAGCCTGAGTCTCGAACCTCCATCCATAATTTCATGGCTCATCCTGAATTCCGGGTCGAAGATTCACAGCCCCACATTCCCCTCATCGACGACACCGACCTGGAAGAAGATGCCGCGCTCAAGCAGAACTCGAGCCCGCCGTCCTCGCTCAACAAGAACAACAGCGCCATCGACAGCGGGATCAACCTGACGACCGACACAAGCAAATCAGCTACCTCTTCAAGTCCAGGGAGCCCCATCCACAGCCTGGAGACGTCGCTTTAGCTGAGGACCCCGCCACCACCCACCTCCCGGGCACCCACCCGTCCAGGCACCCGACTCACCCAAGCAGCAGCGAGCCACAGCAGGAAACCAAATACTGGCGAGAAAACCGTTTCCACCCAACAGACCCTTTTTCTGGCTGCGATGCTGTTTGAACTCTTTTTCACTTCGAGGCGAGGGCGGGATCTCCTCCGGGGGCTTAAGGGAGTGAGCGGTTTTTCCCAGAACTAGCCCTTCCTGGCTCCCACCCGACATGGACCAGCCATGCACCCGCCCGGCGCCATGTCCCCTGCATGAATGTACTGTACACTTCCGGTCCTCCCCTTGTTTGGTTTTTGGGGGGTTGGGGAGGGGTTTTTTTTGTTTGTTTGTTTGTTTTCTTAGGCGGGAACTGCAGACAGACTCTTTTCTGAGACTATTTATCCAATCCACTGGTCTGTGAGTTTTTGAAATGCTTGCGCAGCATGGTCTCAGTTGTATAGGTTAATTTAACAACTTTTTGAAATTGCAGAGCTTATCTCGCCTAGTAAATTTGCACCAATGGAACCGAAGAACTTCAGACACTCACAAGGTTATATCCATTTCTTTGTATCTATATCAACGTATACTTCCCCAAGACTGTATACGTCCATATAGATAGGTAGATATATATGTGTCTATATGTATGTATGTATATATATATATATATATATATATACACACACACACATGGATATATAAAGTTTCTTTGCCGGCATGTTGCCTTGTTTCTGCTTAAATTGCTCTATTTTAACTTATTTATGTCCTAAAAGAAGAATGTAATTTGTTTACAAACCTGTAGATAACGTCTTCGGCTATTTGTACGGTTTAAGAACACTGGTGGCTGAGATGCTATAAAGACAGCTCAGCCTGATAGACACCTCCCTGGATTGCATCCTTGATGTTTTACAATAGCCATGCTCCGATTTTTGCCTGCTACTTCCGTTCAATTATGTGACTACCGAGGGAGGCTCAGGCAGAAGCCAAATGTTAGCGAGTATCCATCCCGAGGGGTCCCACAGCGTGCTCCGTAGACAAAGGGGGAGGAGGAGAGAAGTCTTCCTGCGCTCAAAGCACTGATGGCCAGCCCGGCCCCAGGGTGACGGGGTTGGCAAAGCACTGGGTGAAGACTTTTCTCTCAATGAAACTCACTTGAGTTTACTAAGAGCATTTCAAATAGAGATTCTCTCTGGCGCTGTCTGTACAGAGACTGAGGTAGTTTTGCAATATTATAAACGCTATTGTGTTGATTTTTTTTTTTCAGTTAGTAATTTCGAGGCTTGTTTCCCTACGAACTGCAGCAGATGAGCTGTTGGCCTATTGGATGAGGATCATTATGGTTTGCTGCTCTTATTTTTATTTTTGAAGAAGAACAGCCTTTTTCTCTGCACTATTTAGATCCGAACGAACCTTATGACGTGTATATTGAGATGTATTCAGTGTGATTTTTTTAAACCAAATTGTCTTCCTGTAGTCGCAATATATACTGTAGCCTTTGAACAGCAAGTCTTGCTTTCCCAGACAGAAAGCCATTCTGAAACCCTACAGTATCACAGGTGAGAAAAGGTGGTTATTTTTTCCCTGAGACAATAACAGCACTAGTAATCCCACTTAATAAGAGCTTATTTAATTGTATGTCAGCCTCCTAACTGCTAAGCACTTTGTGGGTATCAGCTTTTTTCATAAAAGAACTTTTGTATTTAATACAAAGTTTGCTTTGAGACTTTTCAGCATACGATCTTTTTCCATAAACTTGTACAGTGCAAAAGACATTTTGAATACCATGATCGATGATGTCCCATGCTTCAAGGAAAACCAAACGCTTCTGCCTCGCTTGCAAAATGCATTCTTCACACTGACCCTTCCCACAGTTGCTCTGTGTCTACCCGGGCCCTTCCCTTCTCCAGGCCCAGAGAATTCTTCCACAAACAAGATGAGAGCCACTCGGGAAAAGAGCCATAGTCAGCTGGGAGGGCCTGCATCTGGATGGCTGTGGAGAAACCCGAGGGTTTAGGACCCCAAGTCAGCCCATCCCACCTGGCAACACCTTCCTGGAAGGAGGACCTTCTTTGCGCAAGAGCATCTCCTGAATGTCGTGAAGAAATATCTCTGAATGTACCCAGCAGAGGAAACTGCATCCCCCGAGGGGTGACCACCCTCAGATATGCTTATGGGATTCCAAGACCAATACCGCCCACTGTTCTCCTCAGAGAAAGGAAAGACCCGCTCCTGTAAAACCTGGGGCAGCTTTGGAACATGGTGTTTTTTGTAGTTTCCTTTTTCAGGGTTCTCCATCTCCCGCTTTGTTCCAACCTTGTGTCCGTGACCTCATTCCATGACACCAGGAAAGCCCCGCTTGCACACCACGCTCCCTGCTCATTCGGAGCCAGGACGCAAGGGAAGCAGGAGGGGGTCTCCCCTAGTGGGACCCAGCCCAGGGGAGAGGGAGCCATGGAAGCTACCGAGAATGCCCCACGTCAGTGTTGGTCTTTTCTTGTCAGGAATGATGGTTGCTCACACACACACACACACACACACACACACACACACCCTCGCCCTCACACTTGCACACACACATCCACACACACAGGAAATGATTGGTTTGTCAGAACTCCCTGTAGTACATAGAGCTTGCACTCGGCGTCCTATATCTAGCAGCATGGGGTACGTTTGGCAGTTCACCCCATTAGGGGGTAAATAATTTATGACCATTCATCTGTTTTTATGAATTTTTTTATCTAGACAATAACTGTAAATAAAGAACTCACCATCTCTGTTCATTTAATACTATGCAATGGTGATGCTTTCAATTGCTGACTCTTCTTACTCCGCAATATGGTTCTGAAATGTCTGTGGTCTTAAAAAAAAAAAAGGCAAAAACCAACATAAAACAACATAGTAAATATGTACTCTGTAATGTATACTTTTTGCTGGTTTTGGACTGCACCATCCCCTCAGCTTCTTGTCTGCCCTCTGGACAGGGGCTCCAGGAGAAGGTAGCATATTCAGTTCCAAGGTCTAAGCTCACCAATCTGTCTCCGCCTAACAGATGACGGAAGACCAGGGGACCCATTCAATGAGTCACCCACCTTTGGAGGTGGACAGGGAGGAAACTGAAGAGTTTCCTTCCCTAACTCAGCAGCAGCCTGGGTTGCTCCCACCAGCCCCCCCACCGTAGCCCCTTGCCCCCTTGTCCCAACCAGAGCAGAGAGTGGACAAGAAGGAGGGCCCCCTGCTTCTGAGACCAGACCAATGATAGTGACTGCACTGGGACAAGGACCCTGGACCTGTCTCAGCCCGGACATCCCAGTTATTGAACAGCCGCTCTTCCCCAACTGTGCTGAAATTCCCCCTTTACCACATCCTGACAGCTCAGAGAGACTTGGGTCTATTTCTGGAATATCTCCTCTGTTCCCTTATCTGGGTGTCTCATCTGGCACCAACCACACAGTTTTAATTATTGTCACTTTATATAATGTTTCATTATGTGGTGGGATAAATACCCTTCGCTTTTTTCTTTTCTTTTTTTTTTTTTTTTTACAAAATTTCCTGGTTATTCTCTCACATCGATTCTTCCAAGTAAACTTAAAATTTTGCCGAGTCCTGCATCCTCCTGCCCTCCTCTCACTCCAAATATTGGGCCCTTTCATTGTAGGCGCAAACATCTTCCCACCATTGTAAGCACTGTCCACCCCAGCTCACTAAAGAGACAGCCCTCTAAGGAGAAATAAAAAGGACATCCTGAATCTTGAGGGAAGCCAGATAGTCCTCCCATCATCTCACCTGTCCCCTAAGCCAGGGTGTCGTTAGGAGAGGCCACCAAGCCCCCACCCAATCTCAGTGTGGGACCCAAAGTCACCCACCTTGGCTTTGCTGAGGTGGACCCGCCATCTGCCCTGGTCCAGGCAAGAAAGAGGGGTCTCTCCCAGACCTGGAGCTAACAGAACGTGTAGCCCAGTTACCAATTCTCCTCATGGAGAAATGTTTATTCCTATATCCCTTTCCTGAACTATTTTGGTGGGGAGAGGGTCACTTCTTGCTCATTTTTCACAGTTTTCAGCAGTTGTGATACGTCCTTTGGGATGCAGCAATCTCTTGCCTGGACCTTCTCACCACCCTGATGACTCCCCCTAGTGGTTCTGGCTCTACTTACAGCAGGCTGTCAAACGCACGCTGTGACGTGCCTCCCACACAAAACTCTCTCCGTAGGGTCGGAGATCCCACCATTAGAAGATGGCGGGTGGGGTGGAGATGGGTTGCGTTTCTCTGAAGGCGTCTGGGTCCTCCAGAGCCGAGGCTGAAATCAAACAACAGCAGAAAATCCCCAAGTCTTTCCCAAGTTCCAAAGCAAGCTCTCCTGATTTTGATGTAAAGCTCCTGTTCATCCAAGTGGGGGGAGGGGGATCCCAGGCCCTGGGCATCAGCCATCACCCCCTCCACCGAAAACAAGATATTTAAGGCTGCTTTGGGACTGCCCTTCTCGGCTCCCTAAGTCTGTTCTGTAACGCCTGTGGTGCTCTCCTCACCTTTCCTCTCGGGGCGGGGAGGGGTTAGTCGCCACACTTTGCTAACTCTCGCGTGCACATATTTTATACCAGAGTAGCGAGGAAATGGTGCCGCCTCCAGCTTCCACGAGCTGCCCGGGCTCTGGGGGGCTCTGGGGAAATCGGGGCTGGGACGTGACTGTGCTCTTATTGTACACTCTTGATTTCTCTGTATCTCTGGCTTGTGCTCTTTGTAATTAATGGGATTTGTCTGCCTTTTCAACACTATACTGAGCAATAACAATAAATGCACACGTGGAAATGCAGACACAGTACACATCACAAGGCCTTTTTCCGTGGGACAGCTGGGTCCCCGCCCTCCGTGGATTTGAACTCAGAGGAAAGCCAAGGGCCTGGGAGGGAAAGGCACTTTGCCCAAGGGTGCATGGCTCAGGGGTGGTCTCTCTCCTTCCGCCGAGTCACACCTTTTGAACGGTCACCATTTGAGGGAGGCAAGTTCAGCTTGCCATGAGTCATTAACCCTCCACGAGGAACAGCTGACAATCCCAGAGGGCAAGACTCTGGGGGAAGAGGCCTCAGGAGGATGAAGAAGAGGTGGAGCTTCAGGGTCTGGGAGGTCAGGGCACAGATTAGGGAAAGCTTTTTTAGCTTTGGGGTCTGGGATTCACCGGAGGGAGCTGATGGGAGATGTGGACAAAGGATGTAGGTGGTATCCCCCACTGGGGACAGGGGGATGCAGAAGGGACCCTGGCACACTAAGAGTCTGAACTTTGCACACCTCTGGTGGACATCAACAAAGAACGAGAATGTGCCCAGACCAGGAGACAGTGCCAACGTTGGTTCAAAGGTTGATGGTTGCACGTGTGCGTGCGCGTGCGCGCACACACACACACACACACACACACACACGAAAATTCAGCTCTTCTCAGGGAAAACTGATCCCCAGATCAAGCGCTGTAGGCCCAGCCGCTTCCAAACCCAAACCCAGTTTCACATCCAAAGGTCCATTTACTCCCAAGATCAACCTTCCAGAGGAGGTATTATTACAATTCCCACTTACCAGAAGAGGAGACGGCAGCTCAGAGAAGAGAAGGGTGTGCCCACCTAGTAAGTAGGGGATACAGTATTGATACCTTGCAGTCTTGATGCCAGAATCAGCACTTAAAACTTTTCAGTTCCACCAGCAAATACTTTAATGAATAGGATAACAGTTGCACTGTTTGTCCCAAATCCTCAATCTCTCCAACTTCAATGCCTACACCAGGGAATTCCTTAAATAACAACTATGCCCCAGGCATTGTGTTTGTATTTTATCTAACGTGTCATCGTCCCCACTTTCTACCGGAGGAAAGTGAGGCTCAGAAAGAAGTGATATGATTTTATCACCCAGAGAATCAGTAGTGCATCTACAGATCTGAGATCGGGGATGTCCCTTGAAGAACAGGAGACCCAAGGGCCCCTCCCATTCTCTTCCCTGCAGTATTTCCACCATAAGCACCACCCCTCACACCCCTGCAATCTTTTTCCATTAGAGGGAAATTACGGGTCTTGAAAGCTGGGGTGGGGGTGGAGGGTGAGTTGCTACCCGGAGGCCCAGCCCTGAGTTCTGTAAGACCCCATTCCCCGACACCCTCTCCAAAGCTCCTCGATGGTCTGGGTCTATCACACCCTCTGAGCCTTAACATCGTCCCTCCAGCAGTGACCATCTCCTGCTAGGACTCTTCCCTCCAGTTTCAAGAGGGGAAACGGATTTTGACTCACCCAAGGGAAGCCTAGACTCCATCCTGGGTCACTCAACTCCTTAAAGCCATGAGAGATCAAGGGCTGCCAGACCATGTGTGGCTGAGAGGAGCCCCCAGGCTCTGTCCAGCTGTACAGCATTCTCACTGTGCCGATGGGAAGCCAGGGACCTAGGGGTTGGGGAAACTGGCGATTGGGTCCTGGGCTCTAGCTGCAGGAGTCTGGCTGAGATCCTTCCTTGCCTGGGGAATCTACCTGGTGGGCCAGACTCACAGGATCCCAGAGCTATAAGGAAGGGGCAGTTTGAAGGCATGGGTCCTCTGGCCTGGAGAGGGCAGGGTGAGAGGCTCAGCCTCTGGCTAGAGGGTTATTCCCTGGGCTTCTTTGCCCCTGGTCCCAGCCTTGGGTCCTGAGGAGAGACTGACAAGGAAGCACTAAGACCAGTCTGGCCACTACTCCCAAAATTAGTCATCCTAAATTGTTCACCATAAGGCCAGTCGCACCCAGAACCACAGAGAGGTGGGTGGAGGTGTAGTTACGTATGAGTCCCTTTTTTCATGTATGGATCTCAGGAAAAGGGAAGGGTTGGTCAGGAGAGAAGACAGGTTAGAGCTTCAGATTTCAAGTCCCGGGCCTGGCTCGCCTGGAAAACGAGAGTCCCACCCCTTTGGTCTCGAGCGTCACGCACGGAGAAGGGGAGGGGCCGTGGGAAGGCTTGGCACCGCCCCAGAAAGGACGGAACCTTCGTGCGAGCGGAGCGCGCTGCTGCCCGGAAGCTCCTGCGCCCGGGCCAGACCGGTTGCGAGCCCGGCACCGGAAGTGAGCTGTTCCGAGGCGCCGCCGGGACCTGCCACGTCCGAGGCCTGGCGCTACCGCTGCCGCCGTTGCCGCCGCAACCATGGTAAGTGCTGGGGCCGGGGTCGCCGAGCGGAGTTCTGGCCGTAGTCGCGGCCCTCCCGGGTTCTTCGCCGCGCTAAGGTTCAAGCCCCGAGTTGGGGCCGTTCAGCTCTCCCGCACCGCTTCGGGTCTGGGGGTCTCTGGCCCTGCCCGTCCGGACCTTTCGGAGGGGGAGGCCAGGCGGAGGCCGCGGAACCTCCCAGAACTCTGCGGGCCGCGTCTCTTGCTTCTTCTTTTCCTTCTCTTTCCCCAACAATTGAAAACAAAACCCCAAACACCGTTGGAGCTACTGTGGCCTGAGCCCTTAGTAGGTTCCAAGCATTGTTCCTAATCTCAGCCTACTAACAGCCCCATGAAGTCGGGGCTGTTATTATCGACCTTTGACAAATGAGGAAGCTGGAGGTTGAGAGGTGAAGCCTCTTGCACAGGGAACAAGTGGCAGAGCTGAGATTCAAACCCTCACAACCATTCCCTTCTCCCTCCTCCCGCCTCTCCCAGCAGAGATGTTTGTGGAACGGGTGCTTAGCCCAGGGCCCCGAGGTATGACGGGCACTTCAGGAAACTGATGTAAGGATGAGCTGAATGTTCCTGTGATGCAGGGGCTCGGGTTTTTAAACCTCTGTGGTATCCACAGTGTACATTCACTCCACACTTACTCATCCAGTGAATGACCGCCAGTGGGAACTAATGGATAGAAGCATCTAGCCTGAGCCCGGCACAGAGGGGGGGTTCAGTAAGCCGGTGCTCTCGGGAAAATGGCTGTGCCTGGGTTTTTGAGGAAACGTGGGTGAACCCAGAAGTCTGCACGCTGGGTTTGGTTCTTGCTTTGCAGGGCACTGGGTTTTAAATTTCTCGGGGTTTTTTTTGGTCTCTGATTCTTCAGCTGCTAAGTAGAGTTGGGGTCTCTTACACCCTGACACTCCGCTCTTTTTAAATGAGTTTTTAACTCATTAAGTAATTCTGAAGAGCTTAATTGTTTTGAGGGCTGTCTTTTACTACTTAAGGAAGACCATACATCTTGAGGTGCTTAGGAGGAGGGACTTTTTTTTTTTAAGGAGCTTTTAAAAAAAAAAAAGCACTTGTTCATCAATCCTGGTTGGTGCGTGAGAGTGGTTCAAAATAAATGCTGGTTATCTCCAAGGTCCTCTGGCGAACTAGTGTGAAACTATCAGTAAGCTTTCTTCCTGCCTCTGCTTAGCCCTCAGCCATTGATTTAGGGAATTGGATGTAACAACTAGATGGGCAGCCTAGTCAAGTGGAAGGCTTTGTGGGCTGGGAGTTAGCAGGTGAGGCTCTTCTCCCAGCTCCACCTTTAACTAGCTCTGTGACTTGAGCAGGTGCTTTCTATTCCCTGAGCTTCTTCATCTCCTTAGCCCATCGGACAGCTGTGATAAACTCTGCCCTTCGGCCTTCCCAGTGCACGTGTGAGAGTACTTTGTGACCCGGACAGCTTGGCACACGTAGGAGATGCTTCTCCTTATCTTCCTTACTTGCCTTTGCAGACCTCGGGGGCTGCTTTGTGGGGCATCTAGACTTTGGTGAGAGAACCTATACTTACTTGACATGTACATTTTGAACTGCTTTGCAGCCATCCTCTTTTAGTATCCACCTTTCTGAAAAGTCAGGTCAGACTCTATACCTGCAGGGCTTGTGCTGGAAAAAGATGACATGGGGGAAATGGTAAGAAATATCACTTCCAGTCTGAAACCTCCTTTTCCGTCCCTTTTCTATCCTAAGAGTTTTGAGAGAATAGTGGTTGAACAAAGTAAAGCTGTGCATTTTTGTTCATTTACTTATTCATTCAGCAGATAGTCACTGAGCTCCTTCTGGTTGCAAAGCACTGTACTGGGTGATTTGAGAGGATTCAGAACGGCCAATGACACCGACCCTGGCTCCAGGGAGCTCACCTTCTAGTTGGGAGAAGAAACAGTGTAAAGTGTTTTAGACATTCAGTGTTGATATTCAGAGGAGTCCAGCCAGTTGGGGAATCTGGGAATCTTCAAGATGGGGCAGGGGGCAGCGTAATTTGAGCTGCACCTCAGAGAATGGGTAGGAAGGTGATGACCATGGCAGCTCTGTTCTAGCCCTATAAACTGGGCTCTGTCACAGATGGTGTACCAGGGAGCAGCCTCAGGAGAATCAGTTGAATCAATTAGTGTTAAGTGTTAACCCTGTTGTGCAAAAAACTGCCTGGAACATCAGAGGCTCTGTCATCCGGGAAGGAACCCCGGCCATGGCTCCCTCAGGGTCCCTCTTCAACGTCAAATGTAGCCAGGACCGCTCATGCCGCCATCCCCCCTTCTTTGCTCATGTTTTGCCCTCTGATTGGACTGTACTTTTTTTCCCCTGTGCCACCTGGCAAATTCCTCATCATCTGAGCTGAGTTTATGTCCACCACCACCAGCCCCTCAGACTGCTATAGCACATGTTAACCACCATTAAAGTATTTATCTTGCCGTGTTGGGGTTACTTATGTGCAGGCTTCTCAGGGGCAAGAAGTACCTCTTTTGCGTGTCTGTATCTCCAGTCCCTGGCACAATGCCTGGCAAAATGAAGGCACTTAGAGTGAACATTTACTGAATGAATGAATGAATGAACAGATGCAGTCAAGAACTTTAAAAATGATAAGTGGATTCAATGAGATGATTGCATTCTAACTATCAGTGCATTTACCAACAATATCTTTGGTTCTAGGTGTCAGTAATTAACACTGTGGATACTTCCCATGAGGACATGATTGTAAGTATTCCTTTAGCACTTCCTCACATGCTGTGGACATGGGCATTTCTGTTGATCATTTATGAATCCACTGTGGCTTTGCAGCCTTTGATAGTTAGGCTGTAACCTGTTACAGATACCCCTGTAACTATAGGGGTATGGTCAGTCTCCCAGCAGTACCCTCTGAGTTGGCAGGGCTGTGATAGTCTGGTCACTGTACAGCAGGAGAAACCTGGAAACAATTCGTAGCCCAAGGTCCTCGGTCTCCTGGCCAAAAAAGTAACTGTCTCTGGGATGGGATGGAAGTGGGTGCAGAGGTTTGAATTAGTCTTCCCACCTGTATTCCTCCTGCTGTCACTTCTTAGCCCCATGGGAAAGGGAAGAAAAAAATAGGAAAATGACTCAATACAAAGGCAGAGCCAGGTAGGACTGGCACAGACAGCAGGCCAGACAGTACTCTTTGAACCAGAAGTCATTAACTCAAGGCGTTTCCTGAGAGGCAAACATAGGGTTTGGTGTAAAAGGACAGGGCTGTGAGAGAAGGTCCAGAGGTTAAAGTCTCCAGCAGCAAAGATATGGACTCTGCTTCTTGCAGTGCAAGGAGTCCAGGTAGCCTTTGAACAGGACCCAGGTCAGTCAGCCTACAGCATTTCATCCCAGGCATCCTGCCATCACATCCTTCCCACCAGCAGTTGCTTTGGGACTTCTGAGGGGCTGCCTAGTCTCAGAATTGTATGTTCCCTGGGTGGGATCATGTGTGTTCTAGCTGTGAGACCACACCTCCTTGGAGACAGCGTGGCACCTTGGGTAAGAAGATCCAGTCTGAAATCCCTAGTCAATCTCTTTTTTTTTTTTTGAATTTTATTTTATTTATTTTTTTATACAGCAAGTTCTCATTAGTTATCCATTTTATACATATTTCTGTATACATGTCAATCCCAATCTCCCAATTCATCCCACCACCACCCCCCTGCCACCGCTTTCCCCCCTTGGTGTCCATACGTTTGTTCTCTACCCCTGTGTCTCTATTTCTGCCCTGCAAACCGGTTCATGTGTACCATTTTTCTAGGTTCCACATATATGCGGTAGTATACGATATTTGTTTTTCTTTTTCTGACTTCACTCTGTATGACAGTCCCTAGATCCATCCACGTCTCTACAGATGACCCAATTTCGTTCCTTCTTATGGCTGAGTAATATTCCGTTGTATATATGTACCACAAATTCTTTATCCATTTGTCTGTCGATGGGCATTTAGGTTGCTTCCATGACCTGGCTATTGTAAATAGTGCTGCAGTGAACATTGGGGTGCATGTATCTTTTTTTTTTTTTTTTTTTGCGGTACGCGGGGCTCTCACTGTTGTGGCCTCTCCCGTTGCGGAGCACAGGCTCTGGACACGCAGGCTCAGCGGCCATGGCTCACGGGCCCAGCCTCTCCACGGCATGTGGGATTTTCCTGGACCAGGGCACGAACCCGTGTCCCCTGCATCGGCAGGTGGACTCTCAACCACTGCCCCACCAGGGAAGCCCTGCATGTATCTTTTCGAAATATGGTTTTCTCTGGGTATGCGCCCAGTAGTGGGATTGCTGGGTCATATGGTAATTCTATTTTTAGTTTTTTAAGGAACCTCCATACTGTTCTCCATAGTGGCTGTATCAGTTTACATTCCCACCAACAGTGCAAGAGGCTTCCCTTTTCTCCACACCCTCTCCAGCATTGGTGGTTTGTAGATTTTCTGACGATGCCCATTCTCAGTGGTGTGAGGTGATACCTCATTGTAGTTTTGATTTGCATTTCTCTAATGATTAGTGATGTTGAGCAGTTTTGCACGTGCTTCTTGGCCATCTGTATGTCTTCTTTAGAGAAATGTCTATTTAGGTCTTCTGCCCATTTTTTGGATTGGGTTGTTTGTTTTTTTAATATTGAGCTGCATGAGCTGTTTATGTATTTTGGAAATTAATCCTTTGTTGGTTCATTTGCAAATATTCTCTCCCATTCTGAGGGTTGTCTTTTTGTCTTGTTTGTAATTTCCTTTGCTATGCAAAAGCTTTGAAGTTTCATTAGGTCCTATTTGTTTATTTTTGGTTTTATTTCCATTACTCTAGGAGGTGGATCAAAAAAGATCTTGCTGTGATTTATGTCAAAGAGTGTTCTTCCTGTGTTTTCCTCTAAGAGTTTTATAGTGTCTGACCTTACATTTAGGTCTGTAATCCATATTGAGTTTATTTTTGTGAACAGTGTTAGGGAGTGTTCTAATTTCATTCTTTTACATGTAGCTGTCCATTTTGCCCTGCAGCACTTATTGAAGAGACTGTCTTTTCTCCATTGCATATCCTTGCCTCCTTTGTCATAGATTAGTTGACCATAGGTGCGTGGGTTTCTCTCTGGGCTTTCTATCCTGTTCCATTGATCTATATTTCTGTTTTTGTGCCAGTACCATACTGTCTTGATTACTATAGCTTTGTAGTATAGTCTGAAGTCAGCGAGTCTGATTCCTCCAGCTCTGTTTTTTTCCCTCAAGACCACTTTGGCTATTCGGGGTCGTTTGTGTCTGCATACAAATTTTAAGATTTTTTTTGTTCTAGTTCTGTAAAAAATGCCATTGGTAATTTGATAGGGATTGTATTGAATCTGTAGATTGCTTTGGGTAGTATAACCATTTTCACAGTATTGATTCTTCCAATCTAAGAATATGCTATATCTCTCCATCTGTTTGTATCATCTTTAATTTCTTTCATCAGTGTCTTATAGTTTTCTGCATGCAGGTCTTTCATCTCCCTAGGTCAGTTTATTCCTAGGTATTTTATTCTTTTTGTTGCAGTGGTAAATGGGAGTGTTTCCTTAATTTCTCCTTCAGATTCCTCATCATTAGTGTGTAGGAATGCAAGAGTTTTCTGTGCATTACTTTTGTATCCTGCAACTTTACCAAATTCATTGATTAGCTCTAGTAGTTTTCTGGTGGCATCTTTAAGATTCTCTATGTATAGTATCATGTCATCTGCAAACAGTGATAGTTATACTTCTTCCTTTCCAACTGGTATTCCTTTTATTTCTTTTTCTTCTCTGATTGCCATGGCTAGGACTTCCAAAACTATGTTGAATAATAGTGGTGAGAGCGGACATCCTTGTCTTGTTCCTGATCTTAGAGGAAATGTATTCAGTTTTTCGCCATTGAGAATGATGTTTGCCATGGGTTTGTCATATATGGCCTTCTTTATGTTGAGGTAGGTTCCCTCTATGCCCACTTTCTGGAGAGTTTTTATCATAAATGGGTGTTGAATTTGGTCAAAAGTGTTTTCTGTATCTACTGAGATGATCATATGGCATTTCTTTCTCAGTTTGTTAATATGGTGTATCACATTGATTGATTTGTGTATATTGAAGAATCCTTACATCCCTGGGATAAATCCCACTTGATCATGGTGTATGATCCTTTTAATGTGTTGTTGGATTCTGCTTGCTAGTATTTTGTTGAGGATTTTTGCATCTGTATTCGTGAGTGATATTAGTCTGTAATTTTTTTGTAGTATCTTTGTCTGGTTTTGTTATCAGGGTGATGGTGGCCTCATAGAATGAGTTTGGGAGTGTTCCTTCCTCTGCAGTTTTTTGGAAGAGTTTGAGAAGGATGGGTGTTAGCGCTTCTCTAAATGTTTGACAGAATTCACCTGTGAAGCCATCTGGTCCTGGACTTTTGTTTGTTGGAAGATTTTTTTTTTTTTTTTTGCGGTATGCGGGCCTCTCACTGTTGTGGTCTCTCCCGCTGTGGAGCGCAGGCTCCAGACGCGCAGGCTCAGTGGCCATGTTTCCTTTGCCTAGCCGGTCCGCGGTATGTGGGATCTTCCCAGACCGGGGCGCGAACCTGTGTTCCCTGCATCGGCAGGCGGACTCTCAACCACTGTGCCACCATGGAAGCCCTGTTGGAAGATTTTTAATCACAGTTTCAATTTCATTACTTGTGATTGGTCTGTTCATATTTTCTCTTTCTTCCTGGTTGAGTCTTGGAAGGTTATACCTTTCTAAGAATTTGTCCATTTCTTCCAGGCTGTCCATTTTATTGGCATAGAGTTGCTTGTAGTAGTCTCTTAGGATGCTTTGTATTTCTGTGGAGTCTGTTGTAACTTCTCCTTTTGTATTTCTAATTTTATTGATTTGAGTCCTCTCCCTCTTTTTCTTGATGAGTCTGGCTAAAGGTTTATCAATTTTATCTTATCAAAGAACCAGCTTTTAGTTTTATTGATCTTTGCTATTGTTTCCTTTGTTTCTATTTCATTTATTTCTGCTGTGATCTTTATGATTTCTTTCCTTCTACTACCTTTGGGTTTTGTTTGTTCTTCTTTCTCTGGTTCCTTTAGGTGTAAGGTTAGATTGTTTATTGGAGATGTTTGTTGTTTCTTGAGGTAGGATTGTATTGCTATAAACTTCCCTCTGAGAACTGCTTTGCTTCATCCAGTAGGTTTTGGATCCTTGTGTTTTCATTGTCATTTGTCTGTAGGTATATTTTGATTTCCTCTTTGATTTCTTCAGTGATCTCTTGGTTACTTAGTCACGTATTGTTTAGCCTCTCTGTGTTTTTGTTTTTTACATTTTTTTCCCCTGTAATTGATTTCTAATCTCATAGCATTGTGGTCAGAAAAGATGCTTGATACGATTTCAATTTTCTTAAATTTACGGAGGTTCGATTTGTGACCCAAGATGTGATCTGTCCTGGAGAATGTTCCATGTGCACTTGAGAAGAAAGTGTAATCTGCTCTTTTTGAATGGAATGTCCTATGAATATCAGTGAAATCTGTCTGATCTGTTGTGTCATTTAAAGCTTGCATTTCCTTATTAATTTCCTGTCTGGATCATCTGTCCATTGGTGTAAGTGAGGTGTTAAAGTCCCACACTATTATTGTGTTACTGTCGATTTCCTCTTTTATAGCTGTTAGCAGTTGCCTTATGTATTGAGGTGCTCCTATGTTGGGTGCATATATATTTATAATTGTTATATCTTTTTCTTGGATTGATCCTTTGATCATGATGTACTGTCCTTCCTTGTCTCTTGTAACATTCTTTATTTTGAAGTCTATTTTATCTGATATGAGTATTGCTACTCCAGCTTTCTTTTGATTTCCACTTGCATGGAATATCTTTTTCCATCCCCTCACTGTCAGTCTGTACGTGTCCCTAGGTGTGAAGTGGGTCTCTTGTAGGCAGCATATATATGGGTATTGTTTTTGTAACCATTCAGTGAGCCTGTGTCTTGGTTGGAGCATTTAATCCATTCACGTTTAAGGTAATTATCGATATGTATGTTCCTATGACCATTTTCTTAATTGTTGTGGGTTTGTTTTTGTAGGTCCTTTTCTTCTCTTGTGTTTCCCACTTAGAGAAGTTCCTTTAGCATTTGCTGTAGAGCTGGTTTGGTGGTGCTGTATTCTCTTAGCTCTGCTGGTCTGTAAAGCTTTTGATTTCTCCATCGAATCTGAATGAGATCCTTGCCGGGTAGAGTAATGTTGGTTGTAGGTTGTTCCCTTTCATCACTTTAAATATGTCATGCCACTCCCTTCTTGCTTGTAGAATTTCTGCCGAGAAATCAGCTCTTAACCTTATGGAAGTTCCCTTGTATGTTATTTGTTGTTTTTCCCTTACTGCTTTCAATAATTTTTCTTTGTCTTTAATTCTTGCCAATTTGATTACTATGTGTCTTGGCAGGTGTCTCCTTGGGTTTGTCCTGCCTGGGACTCTCTGTGCTTCCTGGACTTGGGTGGCTATTTCCATTCCCATGTTAGGGAAGTTTTCAACTATAATCTCTTCAAATATTTTCTCAGGTCCTTTCTGTCTCTCTTCTCCTTCTGGGACCCCTGTCATGCTAATATTGTTGTGTTTAATGTTGTCCCAGAGGTCTCTTAGGCTGTCTTCATTTCTTTTCATTCTTTTTTCTTTATTCTGTTCTGCAGCAGTGAATTCCACCATTCTGTCTTCCAGGTCACTTATCCGTTCTTCTGCCTCAATTATTCTGCTATTGATTCCTTCTAGTGTATTTTTCATTTTAGTTATTGTATTGTTCATCTCTGTTTGTTTGTTCTTTTATTCTTCTAGGTCTTTGTTAAACATTTTCTTGCATCTTCTTCATCTTTGCCTCCCTTCTTTTTCCGAGGTCCTGGATCATCTTTTTTTTTTTTTGCGGTACGCGGGCCTCTCACTGCTGTGGCCTCTCCCGTTTCAGAGCTTAGGCTCCAGACGTGCAGGCTCAGCGGCAATGGTTCATGGGCCCAGCCACTCTGTGGTATGTGGGTTCCTCCCGGACCAGGGCACAAACCCGCATCCCCTGCTTTGGCAGGCGGACTCTCAATTACTGCGCCACCAGGGAAGCCCCCTGGATCATCTTTACCATCATTATTCTGAATTATTTTTCTGGAAGGTTGCCCGTCTCCACTTCATTTAGTTGATTTTCTGGGGTTTTATCCTGTTCCTTCATCTGGTACAAAGTCCTCTGCCTTTTCATCTGTCTGTCTTTCTGTGAATGTGGTTTTCCTTCCACAGCTACAGAATTGTAGTTGATCTTGTTTCTGCTGTCTGCCCTCTGGTGGATGAGGCTATCTAAGAGGCTTGTGCAAGTTTCCTGATGGGAGAGACTGGTGGTGGGTAGAGTGGTGTTGCTCTGAGCATAGCTCAATAAAACTTTAATCCACTTGTCTGCTGATGGGTGGGTGGGGCTGGGTTCTCTCCCTGTTGGTTGTTTGGCCTGAGGCGACCCAACAGTGGAACCTACCCAGCTCTTTGGTGGGGCTAATGGTGGACTCTGGGAGGGTTCACAACAAGGAATACTTCCCAGAACTTCTGCTGCCAGTGTCCTTGTCCCCACGGTGAGCCACAACCACCCCCTGCCGCTGCAGGAGACCCTCCAACACTAGCAGGTAGGTCTGATTCAGTCTCCCCTGGGGTCACGGCTCCTTCTCCTGGGTCCCCATGTGCACACTACTTTGTGTGTGCCCTCCAGGAGTGGAGTCTCTGTTTCCCCCAGTCCTGTCAAAGTCCTGCAATCAAATCCCACTAGTCTTCAAAATCTGATTCTCTAGGAATTCCTCCTCTCGTTGCCAGACTCCCAGGTTGTGAAGCCTGACGTGGGGCCCAGAACCTTCACTCCAGTGGGTGGACTTCTGTGGTATAAGTGTTCTCCAGTTTGTGAGTCACCCACCCAGCAGTTATGGGATTTGATTTTATTGTGATTGCACCCCTCCTACCATCTCATTGTGGCTTCTCCTTTGTCTTTGGATGTGGGGTGTCTTTGCTGGTGAGTTCCAGCGTCTTCCTGTCCGTGATTGTTCAGCAGTTAGTTGTGAATCCGGTGCTCTCGCAAGAGAGAGTGAGGGCATGTCCTTCTACTCTGCCATCTTGAACCAAACTCATAGTCAATCTCTTAACTTTTCTGAGCCAACCCTATTTCCTCATAGCTAAGATGGGGAAAATTATGGATACGCTCCCTCTCTCTGTGGGTTCATCTTGGGGAACAGATGAGACAAAGTAGTAATGACTAACGTCTGCATGCTCACTGTGCATCACACCCCATGCTGAATACTTCTCATTTAAGCTTCATAACAACCCTCGAAGTAGATGCCATCATCAGGTCCATTTAAAGATAAGGAAACTAGGTTCAAGGGTATTAGGAAATTTTTCTAAGGTTGCACAGCAGGTAACTTGAGATAGGATTTAAATCTCTTAGGTTCTTTGCCGTGCTTCCTCCCAAAGTGTGTGTAGCACTCTGCAGGAGCAGTGCTTCAGAAAAACACTTGCAGAGAAGCTCTGTCATAGCACCTGCCCTGCCTGCCTTCCAACAAGCCGAGACCTGGAATGGTGGAGGGGGTTGGCCTCCCAAGAAGAATCAGGATGTTTTCCTTGGGTAGGGAGGTGAGGAAGGAGTGTTGAAGCAGACGAAATGATTGCTTCCCTCTGAAAGGATGTGATTGCCCCTGATGACCACAAGAGTGACAGCTAATAGTTCCTGAAACCCCCAAGGCGCAACAGTGAGGAAAGTGTCATCCATTGGAATAGGCAGGGCCAGCAAACAGGAGGGGCCAGTAAGTACAGTGAGGCAGCAGGTGGATTGGCTCAGAGGAGCCATCGCCCCGATGGAAAAGGAGCTGTGGGCAGGGCCCAGCCCTAGGTCTGGATGGCCAGGCAGCATCGATGAAGTTGGTTCATCAGTGATGGGACCAGTGACATTTAAGGCATGAGTGGAGAGTCTGGGGTACTGGCGTGCATCATGGAGGACCTGATTGGGGCCTGCAGGCAGTCAGTGGCCTGCTTCTTTGGGTCAGCATTAGCCCTGGGTTCTGACGCTGAGCCAAACCTCCCTGGCGACCCACGGAGCCTCAGAACACAGTGGGGCGTGAGGAAGGAGGAAGAAGAAGGAAGCTAGGCAAGCTTCTCTTCTCCCATATACCCACCCTGCAGAACAGGACTGGGAAGGACTTCCCCTGTGATGTAAAGGGTCTAAAAGCACCTGGGTGTGGTTTTTCTTGTCCCTTTCAGAAGGAAATTACCTGTCAGAGAAGTGAGAACGTTGACATGCTAGCTTCCTGCCTGATAGTGATGATTCTTTGAGGTTTGATTAACTTCAGGTAGATTCTGGTCCCTACTAGACTCAGTCCTGGTGACTGCCCCCACCCCACCCCGCTCCGCCCAGCCTGCCGGCTTCCCGAGCTGTCCTCTCTTTGCAGCATGATGCCCAGATGGACTACTACGGCACCCGCCTGGCAACCTGCTCATCAGACAGGTCCGTCAAGATCTTCGACGTGCGCAACGGAGGGCAGATCCTCATCGCCGACCTCAGGGGGTGAGTGCAGCCAACCCTGGGCAAGATCTCAGAGAGTGGGCTTCTCAGACATGGCAGGAAGGGCTGAGGGCCAGATCAGAGCAGCCCGCAGTGCAGTCAGCGGAGAGGACACCTGGTCCCAGCCAGCCGGCTGCCCTCATCAGGTATCCCAGGCCGATGGAGCCAGGAGCAAATCCCAATTCTGCCGCCCAAATGCCCACTGGCAGACCTGGGGCGAGGGAGTCAGTTATAGGCTCTCAGAGCCTCCACCCACTCACCCCCAACACAGGCTGTCGCTGTCTCCACCCAGTTAGAGCCTACTTGCAACAAGCGTCCAGTGGCCACTGCTATTTTCAAGAGTGGGAAACTAACTTTTTTTTTTAAACAAGTTTAGCTACCACATGATCTAAAGTGACTCAAGGCTGGTGATCTAAGAATGTAATAGTAATGATATAAATCCCATAATTCTGCCTGTTTGCCCGTGGTAGGTACTCAGTGAATATTTGCAAACGTTTCATTTACCTTTCTCCCTGTTGACATTCTTGAGATCCTGGCTCTCAGTTTTGTGGCCGCACTCTAGTGCTTTCCCTCAGTTCACTACCTCAGGTAGATGGGGTTCTTAACCTGGGTACCATGGATCTCCAAGTGTTCTGTGGGTAGAATTCAGGAGGTGGTGAACTGGGAAAGGGAAAACATTACCTCTTTATTTTCAGTGACTGATATTTAGCATTTCCTTCAATTATGGCTATAGGCCAGGAACTACAGTAGTATTCATAGTACCTGTCACTTTGTTACCAATAGGAGTCATAGATTTTTGTTTTTAATAAATTTATTTATTTTTGGCTGCGTTGGGTCTTCGTTGCTGCACGCTGGCTTTCTCTGGTTGCGGTGAGCGGGGTCTGCTCTTCATTGCGGCGTGCGGGCTTCTCATTGTGGTGGCTTCTCTTGTTGCGGAGCATGGGCTCTAGGCGTGCGGGCTTCAGTAGTTGTGGCTCGTGGGCTCTGGAGCACAGGCTCAGTAGTTGTGGCGCACGGGTTTAGTTGCTCCGCAGCATGTGGGATCTTTCTGGACGAGGGCTCGAACCCGTGTCCCCTGCATTGGCAGGCGGATCCTTAACCACTGCGCCACCAGGGAAGCCCTAGCTCTATGTATTTTATCCATTATTCTGAGAAGGGACCATAACGTTCACCAGACTGCACAGGAGAAGTTAAGAATTGCTGACAAGTGGGTGTTCAGTACATGTTTGTGAATAGGTTAAAACAGACATAGCTAAGTGAGTAGCCGTTTCAGGAGATAGGCCTAGAAGTTCCACCTCTTCCTGAGTGTCAGGAGTCAAGTGACTCAGGAGCCAGATGCCGCCTTCCCTGCTCAGCAGCCCGTGGCTGAGCGGAGAGCTCTGAGGGCAAGGCCTGGCTGCCATCTGGGCATCATGCTGCAAAGAGAGGACAGCTCGGGAAGCCGGCAGGCTGGGCGGAGGGGGGTGGGGTGGGGGCAGTCACCAGGACTGAGTCTGCTGTCACTCGGTCCTCTGCTCTGCGTTTTTCTTCTGCTCTAAGTATGAAAAGTATTGGAGGGTAATAAATTCAGGCCCCCATTCTTTGTTCCCTCAGTTAAAGTTACGCTCGTTGTAGGACGTTTGAGTCTACAAGAGTTTCATTAGCAGCTCCTTTGTAGAGACTGGGGTTGGACCACTGTCCCAGCTGGAGGGAGGAGAACTCTGAGTGTCAGCAGTCCCGGGGTGGATGGGGGAGCAGGGAGCAGCACCAGAGCTAGCAGTCGTCAAGCTTGTGTTTTCTCCTTTTCTTGTACCAAGCACTGTTGTAAGCTCTTTATTGAGTTATCACAAACATTTCCCTCATGACCGCCATGTGAAAGAAGTCTTGTTGACACCTCTATTAAGAGACAAAGCCAAAGAGAGGATATGGCCCTGGCCTAAAGTCAAGCAACAAGTGAGTGTGGAATAGGCGTGAAAGAGCCTGTCCCATCCCCTCTGTGCCATCCACCTCCGTGTGCTGGGTGCCCCCCGTTCTGAGGGACGGCCCCAGTACAGAGCCTGGCACAGGGTATGTGCTCAGACAGTGAACGCACAGAGATGGGAAGAGAAGAGAGAGACATGCCTCTTGATAAAGTTAAAAGAGTAGTGGCAGGTATCAAAATGAAATAGTTACTGCCTCCGCAAGAAGGTGACTGTCTGGGAAGATGAGGAGTGATTCATCTACAGATATATCCTGAGCACTTGTGGGGGTAAACGCTGGATCTGTTGGTGACTGTGCTGATGACAGTACATGTAGGCTATGCTGGCCACCATCTGGGGTAGGTGAGGGCTCTGCCGTGTCGGGACAGAGGGGCTGACTCGCCTTCGGCCTCAGGGTCCTCACTGCCCAATGACGGTCCCTTTTGGAGTGACATTATACACGGCTCTCCTTTTTGAAATTTTTAGGCAGTTCTGTCCTGAGAAGCCATTCACTTCTGTCCAAAGTAGTGGCTGGCAGAGCACTGTGGGTTCCTTTGGCCCATTTGAGCAACCTCTGACCCTCTCCCCTTGCAGTCATGAGGGTCCTGTGTGGCAAGTGGCCTGGGCCCACCCCATGTATGGCAATGTCCTGGCATCCTGCTCCTATGACCGCAAAGTCATTATCTGGAAAGAGGAAAATGGCACCTGGGAGAAGACGCATGAGCACACGGGACACGACTCCTCAGGTACACTGAGTGTGGCAGGAGAGGGCGGCGGGCAGAGGGGCCCTGGGGGAGAGGGGGAGGCCTCTGTCTTGGCTAACCCTTGGCTTTCCCCTTGTGATGCTCGTCGTTTGTCCCCTGGGCTTTGGTTGCTTTTCTGTTACTCTTTCCACAGCTGAGGTAAGGCCTTAAGACCTAAAGCCAATCCAAAGCAAAATGAGAAAAGCAAAGACAACATAGCGAGATTTTTGTTTTTTTAAGGTTTATTCATTTCAAGTACTGGCCTTGTTCTCAGATTATGAGATAGGCTTTAGTTTATGATGATATTAGTAGTGATGGGTTTTTTAAATCTCCTTAATTGACAAAATTACAACCTCCTCCTGGTGATCCCTACAATTTTTTTTTTTTTAGAAATTTAGTAAAACAGTAAGTCTCAGAACTGAAAGTCTGCTCACTGTTCCTCCCTCCTTCCTGCAGTAAACTCTGTGTGCTGGGCCCCCCATGACTACGGCCTGATCCTAGCTTGTGGGAGCTCAGATGGAGCCATCTCTCTGCTGACTTACACCGGGTTGGGCCAATGGGAAGTGAAGAAGATCAACAATGCTCACACTGTAAGTCACACCCTTCCTGTGTATAGGGGGTAGCTCTGTGACCTTGCCTCGTGTCCCCTGTTCACTCCTTAGAGAGTGGCAGGAACAGTGTCACTGCTTTGCGGTGGGCCGGGGGAGGGGGCTGCTGATCAGACATGCTTGGGAGAGCAGCTCTGAGCCTCTCTGCTCTGAAGCCAGACAGGCTGCATCCAGGGAGGCCAGGCTGCACCAGCCTCATTCAGCCCACGGCAGGGTTGGCACTGGTTCCTCCAAGTCGGGGAGGGCCAGGGCACTGGCAAGGTGGCAGCAGTAGGCTGCCTCACTGCCACCCTTGCTATGGACACCTCAAGTTGACATGGCCTGCAGTGGTCATTGGGACCCCTGGAATTGAGTGGTGTTAAAAATCATCATAGGGGGCTTTCCTGGTGGCGCAGTGATGGAGAGTCCGCCTGCCGATGCAGGGGACATGGGTTCGTGCCCTGGTCCAGGAAGATCCCGCATGCCGCGGAGTGGCTGGGCCCGTGAGCCATGGCCGCTGAGCCTGCGCGTCCGGAGCCTGTGCTCCGCAACGGGAGAGGCCACAGCAGTGAGAGGGCCGCGTACCGCAAAAAAAAAAAAAAAATAGGAATTTAGTTCTCTACTTATAGTCATTGGACATTAAGTTTAAAACAGTCAAGAAAGCACAGTGGGGCTTCCTTGGTGGCGCAGTGGTTACGAATCCACGTGCTGATGCAGGGGACACGAGTTCGAGCCCTCATCAAGGAAGATCCCACATGCTATGGAGCAGCTAAGCCCCGTGCGCCACAACTACTGAGCCTGCACTCGAGAGCCCGCGAGCCACAACTGCTGAGCCCGTGCACCACAACTGCTGAAGCCCGCGCGCCTAGAGCCCATGCTCTGCAACAAGAGAAGCCATTGCAATGAGAAGCCCACACACCACAATGAAGAATAGCCCCCACTTGCCGCAACTAGAGAGAGCCCGCATGCAGCAACAAAGACCCAACGCAGCCAAAAATAAAGTAAATTTAAAAAAAGAAAGAAAGCAAGCACGGTGGACAGTGAGGGGAAATCTCACATTTCTTGAGCGTCTATTGTATGTCATGTAATCCTCTCAAATGTTTGTGAATGAAAGAAAAAATAACAAATGTACAGATTTGCAAGGCCACCAGTCCTGTTCTCATTTTATGATTAGGTAAGTGAGGCTTAGAAAAAGTAAGTGACTTAGAGAAGGTACTGTGCTGAGGTTAGAATCCTGGAATCCATCTACCTTCTGTCTACACAGCAGTCCAGCTTTCATGGCCCCAGCACTTCTGAAAACTATGCAGATGGAAGTCAGCAGCCCCAAGTTTGACGCTGTACTTACTTCTGCAGTTCTCAAATTCATGGGGTCCATAGCCTGCCCAGCCTTCAAGGCCCCAGGAGCCTGTCTCAGGGTCTTGTTACTTGGGACCCTGTGATCCCCATCTGCTGACTAACTTGCAAAACTGAATAGGCTGAGAGGCTTCTGGGAAGATGGTGGGGAATGGCAACATAGTGCTTGAGTCTTTTCCAGTCTTTGCATAGAAATCAGCAGAGCAACTAGGTAGCAAAACCAAAACCTCCTGAACAGCAGTTAACAACAAAATTGGGTAGCAAGGTATTTCCACAAACTCCAAAATACAAGCAGAGAGCAGTGGACCACCGACAGCCGCAAGACTGTGAGGTATTGGCATCCGAGCAGGAGGAAGAAGTAATGCGATGCCTTCCACCACACCTGAGGAGTACCCCCAGAAGAGCCAACAGGTGTTCACTGGAAAGCATTGCTGGCCAGTTGGCAAACAGCAGCAGGAATTTTGTACTTTTGTTTGTAACTTTTTTTAAAGGTAAGGTAGAATTCACATATCATAAAATTCACCCTTTTTTAAAAGTATACAGTTCTGTAGTTTTTAATATACTCACGAAGTTGTACAACTCTCACTGCTAGTATCCAGATCTTTTTCATCACCCGAAAAGAAACCCCATTAGCAGTCACTCTCCACCCCACCCTACCCCTAGCCCCAAGCAATGCTAATCTGCCTTCTGTCTGTATGGACTTGCCTATTCTGGACATTTCCTGTGAATGGAGTTATACAGTATGTGGTCTTTTGTGACTGACTTCTTTCACGTAGCATGTTTTCAAGGTTCATCCATATCATAGCATATATCGGTGCTTCATGCCTTCTTATGGCTGAATAATATTCCATTGTGTGAATATACACATTTTATTTTGCCATTCATCAGTTAGTGATCATTTTCAGCTATTATGAATAATGCTCCTACAAACATTTGTGTGTCCGTTTTTGTGTTTTGAACTTTCTTGGGAGTAAAATTGCCAAGTCATGGAATCTCTGTGTTTAACTTTTTGAAGTACTGCTAACTGTTATCCAAATTAACTGCACCATTTTACATTCCTGCCAGCAGTGTATGAGGATTTCAGTTTCGCCACATCCTTGCCAACACTTGTTGTCTTCTTTTTTTTTTTTCTTTTTGTCTTCTTTTTGATGATAGCCATCCAAGTGGGTGTGAAGTAGTACCTTATTGTGGTTTTGATTTGCATTTCTCCAATGACTAATGGTGTTGGGCATCTTTTCACGTGCTTATTGGCTATTTGTATCTCCTTTGGAGAACTGACATGGGGCCTGGGGGTTGCATGACCTCATACCAGGTGAGCGCAGGGGGCCCACCAAAAGAGAGACTAAAGGGACTTGGAGAAATCGGACCCTCATGACCCACTGGGCTTGCTTCCACAATAGTGCCTCTTGTGAGCAGAGGGACACAGAGCCAGAGGGGGACACACACTAAAAGGAAAGAGAGGATATAGACCAGAGTGGGGGAGAGGAACAGAGCCATGAAATCCCAGAAGCAAGCTGTCACATTTGTTACTACTACACAAAAACAGACACTTCTGAACTTAGAAAGGCTTTCCTGAACCTCATTTGATCAGGAAAACTAATTTCACTTAAAAATAACAAAGAAGGGCTTCCCTGGTGGTACAGTGGTTGAGAGTCTGCCTGCCGATGCAGGGGACACGGGTTCATGCCCCGGTCCGGGAAGATCCTACATGCCGCGGAGTGGCTGGGCCCGTGAGCCATGGCCGCTGAGCCTGCGCGTCCAGAGCTTGTGCTCCGCAACGGGAGAGGCCACAACAGTGAGAGGCCCACGTACCGCAAAAAAAGAAAAAAGAAGTATTTGAGGTGAAGTCTCAGAAGTTTTCCTTTAAGAAAGTTTTTTCCTTTAAGAAAAAATGAATATGCAGAATAACATTCTCACGGGCAGTGAAAGAAAGACATGCCCACAAAAACAACCAGTTGTCACCCGCTATTTCCAGTCAAGCTAAGAGAGTTTTTTTAAATAACATAAGACATTTAAAAATAGCATAAATCAAAATTTGAAAGACTCAGAAGAAATGAGGTGACAGAACTCAGGAAAGAGTTAGAAATTAAAAATTATTTCATAAATAAAGACTAAACTAGAAGGAATACCAGAGCAAATAAACACAACAGATAATGCCTTAAGAGAAATAGTGTGAAAAAGGGAAAAAAGAAATAAAAAGATTTTGACAAAAAGTGAAGACAAGCAGAGATCAAATGTGAATATTAGGTGTCCAGAAGAAGAAAACAGAACAAATACTAAAAACTGATTCAAGAAAACTACCTTAAAATTTAAAAACCATATTTGAAACTACATATTGAGAGAGCGTACCCTATACTTAAGACTATCAACCCAGAATCACCAGCAAAAAGGCCTAAGTATAGTGAAATTACTGGCCTTAAAGGAAAAAAAAAAAGTCCTTTGGGCATCTAGGCAAAAGGAGCCATGTAACTTACAAGGGAAACAACTGGATTATCTGGCTTTTCAACAGCAATGATCTGTGCACGAGAAAGTGGAGAACACATTTACAATACTCAAGGTAAGAATGTGTGAGCCAAGGATTTATAACTAGCGAAGCTGACTTTCAAGTTCACACAAAGACTTAAATACCAAAGTTCACAGCAACTTTAATAGCCAAAACCTGGAAATAATCCAAATGAGTATGAACAGGTGAATGGGTCAACAAATTGTGGTATATCCGTACTACAGAAATGCTACCTCGCAATAAAAAGAAATGACTATTGATAAACACGAGATAAATGAATTTTAAAATAATTATGCTGACTGGAAAAAAATCAGACAATGTACATACTGTGATTTCATAGTATGGAAAAGCAAACTGTAGTGACAGCAGATCAGTGGTTGCTGAGCGTAGGGAGGTGGGCAGCACAGATGGATTGCACAGGGATTCCAGGAAACTTGGAGATGATAGATGTGTTCATTCTCTTCTTTACCAGTAATTATCTTTCTAATCACTTCTTTTTTTTAATTGAGGTATTAACTAATCACTTCTTTTTTTTCTTGAGGTATTAACTAGTCACCAAGCTGTACATCACATCCCTATGACTTACTTATTTTATAACTGAAAGTTTGTATCCATTCAGCCAGTCTGTGTCTTTTGGTTGGAGCATTTAATCTGCTTATGTTTGAGGTAATTACTGATATGTATGTTCTTATTGCCATTTTGCTAATTGTTGTGGATTTGTTTTTGTAGGTCTTTTTTCTCCCCATCCTCCTTTGGTTTTCTCTTGTGATTTGATGACTAACTTTAGTGTTGCGTTTGGATTCCTTTTTCTTTTTTGTGTGTGTATATCTATTGTAGATTTTCAGTTTGTGGTTACCATGAGGTTTTGATATAGCAGTCTATATATAAACAAGGTTGTTTTAAGTTGCTGGTCTTTTCATTTTAAATGCATTTCCAGTATCCTGCATTTGTCCTCTCCTCTTCTCATGATTGCTGGTTTTGATGTCATATTTGTGTGCGAATGATTTCCTACCTTTACTGTATGTTTGCCTTTACCGGTGAGCTTTTCTATTCGTAATTTTCCTGTTTCTAGTTGTGGCCTTTTTTTCCCGCACCTAGAGAAGTTCCTCTACCATTTGTTGCAAAGCTGTCTGGTGGTGCTGAAACCTCTTAGCTTTTGCTTGTCAGTAAAGCTTGTGATTTCTCCATCGAATCTGAATGAGAGCCTTGCTGGGTACAGTATTCTTGGTTGTAGGTTCTTCCCTTTCATCACTTTAAATATACTGTGCCACTCCCTTCTGGCCTGCAGGGTTTCTGCTTAAAAATCAGCTGATAACCTTATGGGAATTCCCCTTGTGTGTTATTTTTTTTTCCTTGTTGCTTGTAATATTTTCTCTGTCTTTAATTTTTGTCATTTTGATTATTATGTGTCTCAGCCTGTTCCTCCTTGGGTTTATTCTGCCTGGGACTCTGCACTTCCTGCACTTGGGTGACTGTTTCCTTTCCCATGTTAGGGAAGTCTTCAGCTATTATCTCTTCAAATATTTTCTCAGGTCCTTTCTCTCTCTTCTCCTTCTGGGACTCCCATAATATGAATGTTGCTGCATTTAATGTTGTGGCAGAGGTCTCTTAGACTGTCTTCATTTCTTTTCATTCTTTTTTCTTTATTCTGTTCCGTGGCAGTGATTTCCACCATTCCGTCTTCCAGCTCACTTAACCGTTCTTCTGCCTCACTTATTCTATTGATTCCTTCTAGTTTATTTTTCATTTCAGTTATTGTATTTTTCATCTCTCTTTGTCCTTTAGATCTTCTAGCCCTTTATTAAACATTTCTTGTATCTTCTCAGTCTGTGCCTCCATTCTTTTTCCAAGATCTTGGATCATCTTTACTATCAGTACTCTGAATTCTTTTTTGGGTGTATTGCCTATCTCCAGTTCACTTAGTTGTTGTTCTGGGGGTTTATCTTGTTCCTTTGTCTGGGACGTACTCCTCTGCCGTCTCATTTTGTCTAACTTTCTGTGATTGTGTTTTCTGTTCTGCAGGCTGCAGGTTTGTAGTTCTTCCTGCTTCTGGTGGATGAGGCTGGTCTGAGAGGCTTCTGCAGGCTTCTTGATGGGAGGGACTGGTGGACGGAGCTGGGTCTTGTACTTCTGGTGGGCAGGGCCGGCTGTGGGCTCAGGAAGATTTTAGGCAGCCTGTATGCTGATGGGTGGGGTTGTGTTCCCGCCCTGTTGGTTGTTTAGCCTGAGGCGTCCTGGCACCAGAGCCTATAGGCTGTTATAACTGAAAGGTTGTACCTTTTGACCTCTTTCACCCATTTTGCCCATCCCTCATCCCCACTTCTGGAAACCACCAATCTGTTCTTTGTATCCATGAGCTTGGGGGTTTTTATTAATTTCACATGTAAGTTAGATCATACAGTTTTTGTCTTTTTCTTTCTGACTTATTTCACTTAGCATTATGCCCTCAAGGACCATCCATGTTGTTGCAGATGGTAAGATTTCATTCTTTTTTTATGGCTGAATAATGTTCCTGTGTGTGTGTGTACACACCCCACCTATTTATCCATTCATCCACTGATGGACACTTAGCTTGTTTGCATATCTTGGCTATTATAAATAATGCTGCAGTGAGGATGGGGGAGTGCAGATATATTTTGAATTAAGGGAGTTTTGTTGGGTTTTTATTTGGTTTTTGGTATTAATAGCCAGAAGTGGAATTGCTGGGTCATAAGATAGTTCTATTTTTCATTTTTTGAGGATCCTCCATACTGTTTTGCATAGTGGCTGCACCAATTTACATTCTCACCAACTGTGCACAAAGAGGTTCCCTTTTCTCCACACTTGCTGTTTCTTGTCTGTTTGATAATAGCTATTCTTTTTTTTTAACATCTTTATTGGAGTATAATTGCTTTACAATGGTGTGTTAGTTTCTGCTTTACAACAAAATGAATCAGTTATATATATACATATGTTCCCATATCTCTTCCCTCTTGCGTCTCCCTCCCTCCCACCCTCCCTATCCCACCCCTCCAGGCGATCACAAAGCACCGAGCTGATCTCCCTGTGCTATGCGGCTGCTTCCCACTAGCTAACTACCTTACGTTTGGTAGTGTATATATGTCGATGCCTCTCTCTCGCTTTGTCACAGCTTACCCTTCCCCCTCCCCATATCCTCAAGTCCATTCTTTAGTAGGTCTGTGTCTTTATTCCTGTCTTGCCCCTAGGTTCTTCATGACATTGTTTTCTTAAATTCCATATATATGTGTTAGCATATGGTATTTGTCTCTCTCTTTCTGATTTACTTCACTCTGTATGACAGACTCCAGGTCTATCCACCTCATTACAAATAGCTCAATTTCGTTTCTTTTTATGGCTGAGTAATATTCCATTGTATATATGTGCCACATCTTCTTTATCCATTCATCTGATGATGGACACTTAGGTTGTTTCCATCTCTGGGCTATTGTAAATAGAGCTGCAATGAACATTTTGGTATATGACTCTTTTTGAATTATGGTTTTCTCAGGGTATATGCCCAGTAGTGGGATTGCTGGGTCATATGGTAGTTCTATTTGTAGTTTTTTAAGGAACCTCCATACTGTTCTCCACAGTGGCTGTATCAATTTACATTCCCACCAACAGTACAAGAGGGTTCCCTTTTCTCCACACCCTTTCCAGAATTTATTGTTTGTAGATTTTTTGATGATGGCCATTCTGACTGGTATGAGATGATATCTCATTGTAGTTTTGATTTGCATTTCTCTAATGACTAATGATGTTGAGCATTCTTTCATGTTTGTTGGCAGTCTGTATATCTTCTTTGGAGAAATGTCTATTTAGGTCTTCTGCCGATTTCTGGATTGGGTTGGTTGTTTTTTTGTTATTAAGCTGCATGAGCTGCTTATAAATTTTGGAGATTAATCCTTTGTCAGTTGCTTCATTTGCAAATATTTTCTCCCATTCTGAGGGTTGTCTTTTGGTCTTGTTTATGGTTTCCTTTGCTGTGCAAAAGCTTTGAAGTTTCATTAGGTCCCATTTGTGTATTTTTGTTTTTATTTCCATTTCTCTAGGAGGTGGGTCAAAAAGGATCTTGCTGTGATTGATGTCATAGAGTGTCCTGCCTATGTTTTCCTCTAAGAGTTTGATAGTTTCTGGCCTTACATTTAGGTCTTTAATCCATTTTGAGCTTGTTTTTGTGTATGGTATTAGGGAGTGATCTAATTTCATACTTCTACATGTACCTGTCCAGTTTTCCCAGCACCACTTATCGAAGAGGCTGTCCTTTCTCCACTGTACATTCCTGCCTCCTTTATCAAAGATAAGGTGACCATATGTGCGTGGGTTTATCTCTGGGCTTTCTATCCTGTTCCATTGATCTATCTTTATGTTTTTGTGCCAGTACCATACTGTCTTGATTACTGTTGCTTTGTAGTATAGTCTGAAGTCAGGGAGCCTGATTCCTCCAGCTCCGTTTTTCGTTCTCAAGATTGCTTTGGCTATTTGGGGTCTTTTGTGTTTCCATACAAATTGTGCAATTTTTTGTTCTAGTTCTGTGAAAAATGCCATTGGTAGTTTGATAGGGATTGCATTGAATCTGTAGATTGCTTTGGGTAGTTAGAGACATTTTCACAATGTTGATTCTTCCAATCCAAGAACATGGTATATCTCTCCATCTATTTGTATCATCTTTAATTTCTTTCATCAGTGTCTTATAATTTTCTGCATACAGGTCTTTTGTCTCCTTAGGTAGGTTTATTCCTAGATATTTTATTCTTTTTGTTGCAATGGTAAATGGGAGTGTTTTCTTGATTTCACTTTCAGATTTTTCATCATTAGTGTATAGGAATGCCAGAGATTTCTGTGCATTAATTTTGTATCCTGCTATTTTACCAAATTCATTGATTAGCTCTAGCAGTTTTCTGGTAGCATGTTTAGGATTCTCTATGTATAGTATCATGTCATCTGCAAACAGTGACAGCTTTACTTCTTCTTTTCCGATTTGGATTCCTTTTATTTCCTTTTCTTCTCTGATTGCTGTGGCTAAAACTTCCAAAACTATGTTGAATAAGAGTGGTGAGAGTGGGCAACCTTGTCTTGTTCCTGATCTTAGTGGAAATGCTTTCAGTTTTTCACCATTGAGGACGATGTTGGCTGTGGGTTTGTCATATATGGCCTTTATTATGTTGAGGAAAGTTCCCTCTATGCCTACTTTCTGCAGGATTTTTAAATGGGTGTTGAATTTTGTCGAAAGCTTTCTCTGCATCTATTGAGATGATCATATGGTTTTTCTCCTTCAGTTTGTTAATATGGTGTATCACGTTGATTGATTTGCGTATATCGAAGAATCCTTGCATTCCTGGAATAAACCCCACTTGATCATGGTGTATGATCCGTTTAATGTGCTGTTGTATTCTGTTTGCTGGTATTTTGTTGAGGATTTTTGCATCTATGTTCATCAGTGATATTGGCCTCTAGTTTTCTTTCTTTGTGACATCCTTGTTTGGTTTTGGTATCAGGGTGATGGTGGCCTTGTAGAAAGAGTTTAGGAGTGTTCCTCCCTCTGCTATGTTTTGGAAGAGTTTGAGAAGGGTAGGTGTTAGCTCTTCTCTAAATGTTTGATAGAATTCACCTGTGAAGCCATCTGGTCCTGGGCTTTTGTTTGTTGGAAGATTTTTAATCACAGTTTCAATTTCAGTGCTTGTGATTGGTCTGTTCATATTTTCTCTTTCTTCCTGATTCAGTCTTGGCAGATTGTGCATTTCTAAGAATTTGTCCATTTCCTCCAGGTTGTCCATTTTATTCGCATAGAGTTGCTTGTAGTAATCTCTCATGATCTTTTGTATTTCTGCAGTGTCAGTTGTTACTTCTCCTTTTTCATTTCTAATTCTGTTGAGTCTTCTCCCTTTTTTTCTTGATGAGTCTGGCTAATGGTTTGTCAATTTTGTTTATCTTCTCAAAGAACCAGCTTTTAGTTTTACTGATCTTTGCTATCGTTTCCTTCGTTTCTTTTTCATTTATTTCTGATCTGATCTTTATGATTTCTTTCCTTCTGCGAACTTTGGGGTTTTTTTGGTTCTTCTTTCTCTCATTGCTTTAGGTGCAAGTTTAGGTTGTTTATTCGAGATGTTTCCTGTTTCTTAAGGTAGGATTGTATTGCTATAAACTTCCTTCTTAGAACTGCTTTTGCTGCATCCCATAGATTTTGGGTCGTCGTGTCTCCATTGTCATTTGTTTCTAGGTATTTTTTAATTTCCTCTTTGATTTCTTCAGTGATCACTTTTTTATTAAGTAGTGTATTGTTTAGCCTCCATGTGTTTGTATTTTTTACAGATCTTTTCCTGTAATTGATATCTAGTCTCATAGCGTTGTGGTTGGAAAAGATACTTGATACAATTTCGATTTTCTTAAATTTACCAAGGCTTGATTTGTGACCCAAGATATGATCTATCCTGGAGAATGTTCAATGAGCACTAGAGAAAAATGTGTATTCTGTTGTTTTTGGGTGGAATGTCCTATAAATATCAATTAATTCCATCTTGTTTAATGTATCATTTAAAGCTTGTGTTTCCTTATTTATTTTCATTTTGGATGATCTGTCCATTGGTGAAAGTGGGGTGTTAAAGTCCCCTACTATGAATGTGTTACTGTCGATTTCCCCTTTTATGGCTGTTAGTATTTGCCTTATGTATTGAGGTGCTCCTATGTTGGGTGCATAAATATTTACAATTGTTATATCTTCTTCTTGTTTTGATCCCTTGATCATTATGTAGTGTCCTTTTTTGTCTCTTGTAATAGTCTTTATTTTAAAGTCTATTTTGTCTGATATGAGAATTGCTACTCCAGCTTTCTTTTGGTTTCCATTTGCATGAAATATCTTTTTCCATCTCCTTACTTTCAGTCTGTATGTGTCTCTAGGTCTGAAGTGGGTCTCTTGTAGACAGCAAATATATGGGTCTTGTTTTTGTATCCATTCAGCCAATCTGTGTCTTTTGATGGGAGCGTTTAGTCCATTTACATTTAAGGTAATTATCGACATGTATGTTCCTATTCCCATTTTCTTAATTGTTTTGGGTTTGTTATTGTAGGTCTTTTCCTCCTCTTGTGTTTCTTGCCTAGAGAAGTTCCTTTAGCAGTTGTTGTAGAGCTGGTTTGGTAGTGCTGAACTCTCTCAGCTTTTGCTTGTCTGTAAAGGTTTTAATTTCTCCATCAAATCTGAATGAGATCCTTGCTGGGTAGAGTAATCTTGGTTGCAGGTTTTTCTCCTTCATCACTTTAAATATGTCCTGCCAGTCCCTTCTGGCTTGCAGAGTTTCTGCTGAAAGATAAGCTGTTAACTTTATGGGGATTCCTTTGTGTGTTATTTGTTGTTTTTCCCTTGCTGCTTTTTTTTTTTTTTTTTTTTTTTTTTTTTGCGGTACGCGGGCCTCTCACTGTTGTGGCCTCTCCCGCCGCGGAGCACAGGCTCCGGATGCGCAGGCCCAGCGGCCATGGCTCACGGGCCCAGCCGCTCCGCAGCACGTGGGATCCTCCTGGACAGGGGCACGAACCCGCGTCCCCTGCATCGGCAGGCGGACTCCCAACCACTGCGCCACCAGGGAAGCCCCCCCTTGCTGCTTTTAATATGTTTTCTTTGTATTTAATTTTTGACAGTTTGATTAATATGTGTCTTGGCATGTTTCTCCTTGGATTTATCCTGTATGGGACTCTCTGTGCTTCCTGGACTTGATTAACTATTTCCTTTCCCATATTAGGGAAGTTTTCAACTATAATCTCTTCAAATATTTTCTCAGTCCCTTTCTTTTTCTCTTCTTCTTCTGGAACCCCTATAATTCGAATGTTGGTGCGTTTAACGTTGTCCCAGAGGTCTCTGAGACTGTCCTCAGTTCTTTTCATTCTTTTTTCTTTATTCTGCTCTGCAGTAGTTATTTCCACTATTTTATCTTCCAGGTCACTTATCCGTTCTTCTGCCTCAGTTATTCTGCTATTGACCCCTTCTAGAGTATTTTTCATTTCATTTATCGTGTTGTTCATCATTGCTTGTTTCATCTTTAGTTCTTTTAGGTCCTTGTTAAATGTTTCTTGCATTTTGTCTATTCTATTTCCAAGATTCTAGATCATCTTTACTATCATTATTCTGAATTCTTTTTCAGGTAGACTGCCTATTTCCTCTTCATTTGTTAGGTCTGATGGGTTTTTATCTTGCTCCTTCATCTGCTGTGTGTTTTTCTGTCTTCTCATTTTGCTTATCTTACTGTGTTTGGGGTCTCCTTTTTGCAGGCTGCAGGTTCGTAGTTCCCGTTGTTTTTGTTGTCGGTCGCCAGTGGCTAAGGTTGGTTCAGTGGGTTGTGTAGGCTTCCTGGTGGAGGGGACTAGTGCCTGTGTTCTGGTGGATGAGGCTGGATCTTGTCTTTCTGATGGGCAGGTCCACGTCTGGTGCTGTGTTTTGGGTTGTCTGTGGGCTTATGATTTTAGGCAGCCTCTCTGCTAATGTGTGGGGTTGTGTTCCTGTCTTGCTAGTTGTTTGGCATAGGATGTTCAGCACTGTAGCTTGCTGATCGTTGAGTGAAGCTGGGTGCTGGTGTTGAGATGGAGATCTCTGGGAGATTTTCACCGCTTGATATTATATGGAGCTGCGAGGTCTCTTGTGGACCAGTGTCCTGAAGTTGGCTCTCCCACCTCAGAGGCACAGCATGACTCCTGGCTGCAGCACCGAGCCTTTCATCCACACGGCTCAGAATAAAAGGGAGAAAAAATAGAATTAGTAGAAGAAAGAAAGAAAGGAAGGAAGGAGGGAGGGAGGGAGGAGGGAGGGAAGGAAGAAAAAAAGAAAGAAGATAAAGTAAGATAAAATAAAGTAAGATAAAATATAATAAAGTTATTAAAATAAAAAGTAATTATTAAGAGAAAAAAAAACAGACGGATAGAGCCCTAGGACAAATGGTGGAAGCAAAGCTATACAGACAAAATCTCACTTAGAAGCATACACACTCACAAAAAGAGGAAAAGGGGAAAATATCATAAATCTTGCTCTCAAAGTCCACCTCCTCGATTTGGGATGATTCGTTGTCTATTCATGTATTCCACAGATGCAGGGTACAGCAAATTGATTGTGGAGCTTTAATCCGCTGTTTCTGAGGCTGCTGGGAGAGATTTCCCTTTCTCTTCTTTGTTCTCACAGCTCCCAGGGGCTCAGCTTTGGATTTGGTCCCGCCTCTGCTGTAGGTCACTGGAGGGCGTCTGTTCTTTGCTCAGACAGGGTGGGGTTAAAGGAGCAGCTGATTCAGGGGCTCTGGCTCACTCAGGCTGGGGGGAGGGAGGGGCACGGAGTGCGGGGCGAGCCTGTGGCGGCAGAAGCCAGCGTGACGTTGCACCAGCCTGAGGCGCGCCGTGCATTCTCCTGTGGGAGTTGTCCCTGGTTCCCGGGACCCTGGCAGTGGCGGGCTGCACAGGCTCCCCGGAAGGGGTGCGTGGATAGTGACCTGTGTTCACACACAGGCTTTTTGGTGGTGGCAGCAGCAGCCTTAGCGTCTCATGCCTGTCTCTGGGGTCCACGCTTTTAGCCGCGGCTAGCGCCCGTCTCGAGCTCCTTTAAGCAGTGCTCTTAATCCCCTCTCCTCTTGCACCAGGAAACAAAGAGGGAAGAAAAAGGCTCTTGCCTCTTCGGCAGGTCTAGACTTTTCCCTGGACTCCCTCCTGGCCAGCCGTGGCGCACTAACCCCCTGCAGGCTGTGTTCAGCCCCAGTCCTCTCCCTGCGCTCCGACCGAAGCCCGAGTCTCAACTCCCAGCCCCGCCCGCCCCGGCGGGTGAGCAGACAAGCCTCTCAGGCTGCTGAGTGCTGGTCGGCACCGATCCTCTGTGCGGGAATCTCTCCGCTTTGCCCGCCGCACCCCTGTTGCTGTGCTCTCCTCCGCGGCTCGGAAGCTTTCCCCCTCTGCCACCCGCAATCTCCACCCGCGAAGGGGCTTCCTAGTGTGTGAAAACCTTTCCTCCTTCACGGCTCCCTCCCACTGGTGCAGGTCCCGTCCCTATCCTTTTGTCTCTGTTTATTCTTTTTTCTTTTGCCCTACCCAGGTACATGGGGAGTTTCTTGGCTTTTGGGAGGTCTGAGGTCTTCTGCCAGCGTTCAGTAGATGTTCTATAGGAGTTGTTCCATGTGTAGATGTATTTCTGGTGTATCTGTGGGGAGGAAGGTGATCCCCGCGTCTTACTCTTCCGCCATCTTCCCGGAAACCTTAGCTATTTTTGACAGATGTGAGGTGATATCTTATTGTGGTTTTGATTTGCATTTCCCTGATGATTAGTGATGTTGAACATTTTTTCATGTACTTGTTGACCCATCTGTGTATCTTCTTGGGAAAACCATATATTCAGATCCTCTGCCATTTTTAAGTTGAATTATTTGGTTTTACTATTGAGTTGTATGAATTCTTTTATATTTTTGATATTGACCCCTTATTAGATACATGATTTACAAATATTTTTTCCCTTTCCATAGGTTGCCTTTTCACTTTGTTGATTTCTTTTGCTGTACAGAAGCTTTTTGTTTGATGTAGTTCCCCTTATTTTTGCTTATGTTGCCTTTGCTTTTGGAGTCAGACCCAGAAAATCATCACCAAGATCAATGTCAAGGAGCTTAGCACCTATGTTTGCCTCTAGGAGTTTTATGGCTTCAGGTCTCACATTCTTTAATCCATTTTGAGTTCATTTTTATGTACAGTGTAAGATAGTGGTCCAGTTTCGTTCTTTTGTATGTGGCTGTCAAGTTTTCCCCACACTGTCTGTTGAAGAGACTGTCCTTTCCCCATTGTATATTCTTGGCTCCTTTATCACAAATTAATTGGCCACATATGCATGGGTTTATTTCTGGGTTCTCTGTTCTGTTCATTGATCTATGTGTCTGGTTGATTTTTTGTTGGTTTTTTGTTTTTGTTTTACATTTTAGTGATGGTAGAAAATATCAGGTAGACAAGTAAATTGTAGATAGCCAGTAACAATGTTGTAAAGAGTATGTGTCTGTTTTTAATGCCAATACCATACTCTTTGATTACTGTATCTTTTTAATAAAGGGGTCTTTTGTGATTCCATACAAATTTTAGGATTGTTTGTTCTAAACAAACAATTTATATTTTAGGATTGTACTGTGAAAGGTGGCATTGGAATTTTGATAGAAATTGCATGGAATCTGTAGATTGCTTTGGGTAGTATGGACACTTTAGCAATATTTCTTCCAATCCATCTGCATGAATATCTTTCATTTGTGTTGTCTTTAATTTCTTTCATCATTGTCCTCAGTGTACAGGTCTTTCCCCTCATTGGTTAAATTCATTCCTAGGTATTTTATTCTTTTTTTTTTTTTTTTTTTTTTTTTGTTCGTGGGCCTCTCACTGTTGTGGCCTCTCCCGTTGCGGAGCACAGGCTCCGGACACGCAGGCTCAGCAGCCATGGCCCACAGGCCCAGCCACTCCGCGGCATATGGGATCTTCCCAGACCAGGGCACGAACCCATGTCCCCTGCATCGGCAGGCGGACTCGCAACCACTGCGCCACCAGGGAAGCCCGGTATTTTATTCTTTTTGATGCAATTGTAAATGGGTTGTTTTCATAATTTCTTTTCTGATAGTTCATTGGTAGTGTATAGAAATGCAAGAGCTTTTTGTACATTGATTTTGTTTCCTGCAGGTTTATTAAATTCGTTTATTATTTCTAACAGTTTTTTAGTGGAGTCTTGAGGATGTTCTATATATAATATCACGTCATCTCCAAATACTGAGTTTTACATTTTCCTTTCCAATCTGGATGGCTTTTATTTTCTTCTTCTTGCTTGATTGCTCTGGTTGGGACTTCTAATACTTTAATGAGTAAAAGTGGCAAGCATGGACATCTTTGTCCTGTTCCTGATCTTAGAGGAAAAGCTTTCAGCTTTTCACTATTGATGTTAGCTATGGGCTTGTCATATATGGCCTCTATTATGTTGAGGTACATACCTTCTATACCCACTTCGTTGAGAGTTTTATCATAAATGGATGCTGACTTTAATCAAATGCTTTCTCTGCATCTATTGAGATAATTATATGATTTTTATCCTTCATTTTGTTAATGTTGTGTATCACCTGGATTGATTTGTGGGTGGTAAACCAGCCTTGCATCCCTGGAATACATCTCACTTGATCATGGTGTATGATCCTTTTAATGTATTGTTGAATTTGGTTTGCTGGTATTTTGTTGAGGATTTTACCATCTTTGTTCATAGTTATTGGCCTGTGTAGATTTTCTGTTTCTTCATGATTCAGTCTTGGAATGTTCTGTGTTTCTAGGAATCTATCCATTACTTCTAGGTTGTCATTTGTTTGCATATTATTGTTCATAGTAGACTCTGATGATCCTTTGTATTTTTGTGGTGTCAGTCTGTATTTCATTTATTTCTCCTCTGATTTTTGTTGTTTCCTTCCTTCCACTGACTTTGGGCTTCATTTGTTCTTTTTCTGGTTCCTTGAGGTATAAAGTTAGGGTGTTTTTGAGATCTTGTTTGTTTGTTTGTTTCTTCAGGTGGGTATTTATCTCTGTGAACTTCCCTCTTAGAACTACTTTTACTGCATCCCATAAATTTTGGTGTGTTGTATTTCCATTTTCAGTTGTCTGAAAGTATTTTTTTTATTACTCTTTTGATTTCTTTGTTAACCCATTGGTTGTTCAGTAGCATGTTGTTTATTCTACACATATTTGTGGATTTTCCAGTTTTCTTCTTGTAATTGATTTCTAGTTTCATATCATTTTGGTCAGAAAAGATGCTTGATAGGATTTCAGTCTTCTTAAATTTATTAAGACTTTTTTTGGCCTAACATATGATCTATCCTGGATAATGTTCCATGTGTACTTGAGAAGAAAGTATACAGGCATACCATGGAGATAGTGCACGTTCGGTTCCAGACCACCACAATAAAGCGAATATCACAATAAAGGGAGTTACATGAATTTTCTGATTTCCCAATGCACATAAAGGTTATGTTTAAACTCTCCTAGTCTACTGAGTGTACAATAATAGCATTATGTCTAAAACAATGTACATACTTTAATTTAGAAATGCTTTATAGGTGAAAAAGCTAACCATCATCTGAGCCTTTAGCAAGTCATAATCTTTTTGCATCAGTAACATCGAAGATCACTCATCACAGGTCAACAAAACAAATGTAATAACGAATAAGTTTCAACTATTGCGAGAATTACCAAAATGTGACACACAGACAGGAAGTGAGTAAATGCTGTTGGAAAAATGATGCCAATTGACTTGCTTGACATAGGGTTGCCACAACTTTCAGTTTGTGAAGAACTCAGTGTCTATCAAGCGCAATGAAACAAGACACAATAAAGTGAGGTATGCCTGTATTCTGCTACTTTTGGATGGAACGTTCTCTATATATTTGTAAAGTCCATCTGGTCTAATGTGCCTTTAAGGCCATTTTCTGTCTGGATGATCTATCCATTGACATAACCCTACTATTATTATATTGCTGCCTATATCTCCTTTTAAGTCTGTTAGTATTTGCTTTATATATTTTGGTTTTCCTGTGTTGAGTGCATAAATGTTTACAAATGTTACATCCTCTTGTTGAATTGACTCCTTTATCATTATCTAATGCCTTTCTTTGTCTCTTATTACAGTCCCTGTATTAAAGTCTATTTTGTCTGATATAAGTATAGCTACCCCAGCTTTTTTGGTTTCCATTTGCACGGAGTATCTTTTTCTATCCCTTCTTTTTTCAGTCTGTGTGTGTCCTTAAATCTGAAGTGAGTTTCTTATAGGCAGCACACAGATGGTTCTTGTTTTTTTAATCCAGTCAGCCACTCTATGATGTCTTTTGATTGGAGAATTTAGTCCATTTACATTTAAAGTAATTATAGATAGGTATGCACTTATTGCCATTTTGGTTTTTTCTGGCTTTTTATAGTTCTTTTGCTCTCTTCCTTTGTGGTTTGATGACCTTTAATGGTATGCTTAGATTCCTTTCTTGTTATCTTTTGTGTATCTACTGTAGGTTTTTGCTTTGTCCTTACAATGAAGTTTACATATATAACAACCCATATTAATAGTCTATTTTAAGTTGATTACAACTTAAGTGTGAACCCATTCTAAAGCTCTACTTTTTTTTTTAATATATTTATTTTTTATTTATTTATTTTCACCATGCCAGCTCTTCATTGCAGCATGCAGGATCTTCATTGCGGCATGCAGACTTCTTAGTTGTAGCATGCAGACTCTTAGTTGCAGCATGCGGACTTCTTAGTTGCAGCATGCATGTAGGATCTAGTTCCCTAACCAGGGAACAAACCCGGGCCGCCTGCATTGGGAGTGCAGAGTCTTACCCACTGGACCACTAGGGAAGTCCCTAAAGCTCTACATTTTTACCCTTCCCCACCCACCTTTTATGTATTGTTGTCACATTTTACATCTTTTTATCTTGTGTATCTTTAAGTACTGTAGTTACAGTTTTTATTTTTTTTAACCTTCATAATAGCTTCATAAGCAGTTAATCCATTGACTTCAATATATATTTACCTTATGAGTATAAAACCTATGGAAGATTTATACTTTCATATGTTTTCTTGTTACTAATTAGCACCCTTTCTTTTCAGCTTAAAGAAGTCCCTTTAACATTTCTTGTAACGCCATTTTAGTGGTGGCGAACGCCTTTAGCTTTTGCTTATCTGGAAAACTATCTTTCCTTTAATTCTGAACAGTAACTTTGCCAGGTAGAGTATTCTTGGTTGGAATTTTTTTTTCTTTCATCACTTTGAGATTCATTTGTTATCTTGATTGTAGTGATGGTTTTACAGAGTATACTGATGTCAAAGTTCATCAATTTGTGCACTCTATGTTCTGTTAATGTCAATTAGATCTTCCTTTAAAATTTGGAGTGTAGGGGGCTTCCCTGGTGGCACAGTGGTTGAGAGTCTGCCTGCCGATGCAGGAGACACGGGTTCGTGCCCCGGTCCGGGAGGATCCCACATGCCGCGGAGCGGCTGGGCCCATGAGCCATGGCCGCTGAGCCTGCGCGTCTGGAGCCTGTGCTCCGCAATGGGAGAGGCCACAACAGTGAGAGGCCCGCATACCGCAAAACAAAACAAAAAAAATTTGGATTGTAAAGAATGCAGACTGTTTCCAGTATGCAAGAACTCAAGGACTGTTGTTTCCATGAGCCCTGCCTGAGGTATCTACTAAAGAATAAGTTTTAGACAACAAAAATGACTAGAAAGACATCCATATAGATATACAGTTAATTGTAAAGAACTAACACTGAACAAGGTCCTGATCGTGTGCTCGGCTAAGATAGATAGAGTATAACTGTTAAATAAACAGTGTGCAGCACAAGCAGCTGGTACCATGCACATGAAAACACCCCCCAGAAAAACAGTGGGGGGAATGGGGAGGGCATTGCAAATACTTTCTTTAATGTTATTAGTAATCATATTGACAGTATTATTCTGAGACTATTCTGCTGTGTGTTAAATGAAATAAAATAAATAATTATGTACCAGTGAGCATCCCTAGCACCAGAAATACACTTGAAATACAATTTCTCACTAAAAGAAACCAGAGCTCTTGAGGAAATGGCTGATCCCAGGCCTCAGGCAGGAAAAGTACAAACATCTTGTCGTACCAGATAGAAATGATCACTGACCTACTTTTTGACATACTAGGGTTGTGTCAAAGGAGCTAACTTGAACAGGTTCACACTGCCAAAGATGGGCAGTTGGAGTGTAAAAAATTAGAATAATGGCAGTGAACTGAAACCTGTCAAATATGCTTAACTCCATGAGTTCATCCTGATATTTAAAAGAGAATCAGTCATCTTTGGAGAATGACGGAACTAGTTCAGAAAGAATCAAGCATTTATCTTGCCTTTCTTACCTGATCTGTACCCCTGGGGAAGCAAATATTAATGAGTGAAATTGCCCCTGTCTAGAGTATTCCATGTAATAAATGACAAAGAAATGAATAGAATGACAGTATCACCATTTTGTAATGCCCAGTGAATTGAGAGAGGCATAAATTACTGACAGGTGGTAATAACATAAAAAGAGAGACAGTCTGACATCATGTGCCTCCTGATGAAGGAATACACCACCACCTGTAGTCTTGGCAAAGGGAAGAAACCTGAGTCTGAGCCAGTAAGATCAGAGAATCTATAAATCAGAAGATGCAAGAAACATCAAAAAAATGTTTACTCACACTGGTCAAAATAACCATCATCAAAAAGTCTACAAATAATAAATGCTAGAGAGAGTGTGGAGAAAAGGGAACCGTCCTGCACTGCTGGTGGGAACGTAAATTGATGCAGCCACTATGGAGAACAATATGGAGATTCCTTAAAAAACTAAAAATAGAGCTACCATACGACCCAGCAGTCCCACTCCTGGGCATATATCCAGACAATACAAAAACTCTAATTCCAAAAGACACATGCACCACAACGTTCATAGCAGCACTGTTTATAATAGCCAAGACATGGAAACAACCTAAGGGTCCATCACCAGACGAATGGATAAAGAAGATGTGGTGTACATATTTACAATGGAATATTACTCAGCCATAAAAAGAACGAAATAATGCCATTTGTAGCAACATGGATGGACCTAGAGATTATCATACAAATGAAGTTAAGTCAGAGAAAGACAAATATCATATGATATCTCTTATATGTGGAATCTTAAAAAAAATGAAACAAGACAGAAACAGACTCACAGACATAGAAAACAAATTTATAGGACTTCCTAGTGGTCCAGTGGTTAAGACTCCATGCTCCCAATACAGGGGGCACAGGTTCGATCCCTGGTTAGGGAACTAAGATCCCGCATGCCGCATGGCGTGGCCAAAAAAAAAAACAAGTGGTTACCAAAAGGGAAAGGGAGGAGGATAAATTAGGAGTTTGGGATTAACAGATACATACTACTGTATATAAAATAGATAACCAACAAGGATCTACTGTATAGCACAGGGAACTCTATTCGATATCTTGTAATAACCTATCATGGACAGTGTATATGTATAACTCAATTACTTTGCTATACACCTGAAACTAACATGGTATTGCAAATCAACTGTATTTCAATAAAAAGAATATTGCAATTTAAACAACATTTTAAATGGCAAAAATAAACTAGTGCCTAAGGATGTACATTTGGATGACAAAGCTAAAAAATAGACATTAGAAATCAAAATAATGGTTACTTACAGGAGAACAGAGGGGCTATGATTCAGGTAGGACATACATGACAGGGCTTCTTGGGTAAATGGTCGTTTTATTTCTTGACCTGGGAGTGATTACAAGAGTGCTTTAGAGTAATTCATTAATCCATATATTTACTTTGTGTGGTTTTCTGAATCTGTGCCCTCCCTTCATATGTTTGGAAAATGTTCTTTTCTTAGATTCCTGAGATTCCCTAATTCCTTCTTTAAATACATGTTGCTGAAAAATACATGCACTGTTTGGAATCCTTGAAGAAGAGTTCTGGGTGGCTAATCCTTAGTTCATTAAAACAGCTGTCCTGCATAATCCAGTCCTGAGAATTGCAGAAGGAATAAACATCAGCGTTGGGTCTGCAGAAGCAGTATCCTTGTGCCAGGCAAAGGGGCAGAGTCACCACAAGTCCCCCTTCCCCCTCCGTACAGATTGGCTGCAATGCCGTCAGCTGGGCCCCTGCTGTCGTACCTGGAAGCCTCATAGACCAGCCATCTGGGCAGAAGCCCAACTACATCAAGAAGTTTGCATCAGGCGGCTGTGACAACCTCATCAAACTGTGGAAGTAAGTGGCATTGGTGAACTTCTCAAGGGGACACTTCTCATCTTCTACCCTACCATGACTCAGCCTCAGTTCACCAGAAACGGGATCAACTGTCTTTTTCCCTTTGCCCATAGAATACTGTCTTCAGTCTCTCAGAGGACATCCTTTTTAAAATAAAAACAAAAAAGTAAACATCCGAAAGTAAACTTTCCCTTTACTCAGGAGCTTTGACTCTTCCTAATTCACAACTGCTAGAGCTGACTTGTTGGCTGTGGAGGAACACAGCATTTCCTGGAGGGCTTCTTTATAGCTGGTGAACTGAATAAAATTCTGTAGGTTCAACAAATGTTATCAGAAAGGTGGAATAGCTTCTCCACCCCTGTGGAGCCTGTGGGGTGGGGGGGAATGGAGGTGTGGGAATGGCACCTGGGCTGCTGCCTGCTGAATTCTCCCCACCATCTCCCCTGTTAGGGAGGAAGAGGACGGCCAGTGGAAGGAAGAGCAGAAGTTGGAAGCACACAGTGACTGGGTTCGAGATGTGGCCTGGGCCCCCTCCATCGGCCTGCCCACGAGCACCATCGCCAGCTGCTCCCAGGTCAGCTCAGACCTGTGCAAGCATCCTGTGTTAGTTAATCTCAGGAAGTCCCATCAGCCCTTACAGTTCCCCTAGGGGAAATCCTTGAAGGGGAAGGGCAGGAGACAGGCAACTATAGGCCATTGTAAATAAGGGAGCACCTGGAGCCCTGTCATCACGCAGTGAAGCCTTGGTCAGAAGCCACAGTGGCTTTCTTCCACTGAGCCAAGAGCAAGACCAAATTCAGGACTAGTTTCCCCTCCTGACCCTTTTGTGGATAGGGAATGGAGGTACCCAGGCATCATTCTGAGAGTGTTCCCAAGCAAGGACCAGGAGCAATGGGAAATTGTAAGACCTTGGGCTCATCTACCTACTCACTATTCCCAGACAGATAACAAAAGTAAGACCAAGGATAAGCCGTTAATTATATGCTACCACCCAAGATGAGAGTTAAGCCTGGCCTTTTACATCATTTGAGCCTTTTCTACTTGGTCCTAAATTTGAGAGGACCAAGTAGAACAGGCTTAAATGATGTAAAACATAATTCTGTTTGTTCTGTTTTAGTTTGGTTTGTTTTGGTGTGTGTGTGTGTGTTGTTTTGTTTTGTTTTTTGGTCCCATCTCATTCTCTGAGCTTGGCGTTTAGACAGCAATACCCATTCAGTTGAGAAAGTACAGAGCCAGAGGGAGCCAAAACAACGAAGTTACTTGGCAGTTGTGAGGAAAGCCCCAGAGAAAATTTGAGAATTAGCGGTGCGGACGATGAAACCAGTATGAGGAAAGGAACCTGGGAGACTCCTGACCAGTTTGAAGTGTGTTCCTGGGGTAAAGGGATAAAAGCAAGGGTGCTGGGCTGGAAATTAGTCCTCAAAGATGTGAACACTGAGGAGGTCCTTGGCTGTGCTTTGCCCTGAATCCCCCACCCTATTCCTGCAAAAGTCCAGTATAGCTCCAGATTGAGAGGATATCACCAGGGCAGGATTGCTGCCCCCATCTCCTGACTCTAGCCTGTCTTTTCCCAGGATGGTCGAGTGTTCATTTGGACCTGTGATGATGCCTCGGGCAATGCGTGGTCCCCCAAACTGCTGCACAAGTTCAATGATGTTGTATGGCATGTGAGCTGGTCCATCACAGCCAACATCCTAGCTGTCTCAGGCGGAGATAATAAGGTAAATACACCCTATTTCCATGACATGGCACACAGGGCCCTGTTTGTCTTTAGTTTGTCCAGTAGAGGGCACAGCTGAATCTTCCATCTAATGGCAGGGTTGGGAGGAACCTGAATGAAGACTGTTTTGAGCATGTCTCTCATTTACATCATTAATTCTTAGGACCCCCCACCCAACCCCGAGGGGTTGTATATCCCCCTTATACAGATAGAGAGGGCAACAGAGATTTGACTTGCATAGGGGTCATGAAGCTGTTAGGTGGCACAGCCAATATCAGACCCAAGGTAAATCCAAAGCCACCACCCTGGCAGTCCATCACCCTGACCATTTGACAACCTCATCTTCATGGTAACGTTTAGTTATACGTAAAATACATATAACAGAGTTTACCATCTTAACTTTTTTTAAGTGTACAGTTCTATAGTGTTAAGTATTGATACATCCACGTTATTCTGCAGTATCACTGTCATCAACCCACAACTCTTCATCCCAAACTGAAATTCTGTGCTCTTCAAACAGCACCTCCCCATTACCCCTCCCCCAGCCCCTAGCAACCCCTATTGTGCTCTCTGTCTCTATGAATGGACTACTGTAGGGACCTCCTGTAAGTAGAATTATAAGGAATTTGGGTTTTTGTGACTGGCTTGTTTCACTTAGCACAGTGTCTTTTTTTTTTGTTTGAATTTTTGTATTTTATTCATTTTTTTTATATGGCAGGTTCTCATTAGTTATGCATTTTATACATATTAGTGTATATATACATGTCAATCCCAATCTCCCAATTCATCACACCACCACGACCACCCCCCGCCACTTTCCCCCCTTGGTGTCCATACGTTTGTTCTCTACATCTGTGTTTCAATTTCTGCCCTACAAACCGGTTCATCTGTACCATTTTTCTAGGTTCCACATATATGCGTTAATATACGATATTTATTTTTCTTTCTGACTTACTTCACTCTGTATGACAGTCTCTAGATCCATCCATGTCTCTACAGATGACCCCATTTTGTTCCTTTTTATGGCTGAGTAATATTCCATTGTATATATGTACCACATCTTCTTTATCCATTCATCTGTCGATAGGCATTTAGGTTGCTTCCATGACCTGGCTGTTGTAAATAGTGCTGAAATGAACATTGGGGTGTATGTGTCTTTTTGAATTATGGTTTTCTCTGGGTATATGCCCAGTAGTGGGATTGCTGGGTCATATGGTAATTCTATTTTTAGTTTTTTAAGGAACCTCCATACTGTTCTCCATAGTGGCTGTATCAATTTACATTCCCACCAACAGTGCAAGAGGGTTCACTTTTCTCCACACCCTCTCCAGCCTTTGTTGTTTGTAGATTTTCTGATGATGTCCATGCTCACTGGTGTGAGGTGATACCTCATTGTAGTTTTGATTTGCATTTCTCTAATAATTAGTGATGTTAAGCAGCTTTTCATGTGCTTCTTAGCCATCCCTATGTCTTCTTTAGAGAAATGTCTATTTAGGTCTTCTGCCCACTTTTTGATTGGATTGTTTGTTTTTTTTTAATATTGAGCTGCATGAGCTGTTTATATATTTTGGAGATTAATCCTTTGTCCATTAATTCCTTTGCAAATATTCTCTCCCATTCTGAGGGCTGTCTTTCATCTTGTTTGTAGTTTCCTTTACTGTGCAAAAGCTTTTAAGTTTCATTAGGTCCCATTTGTTTATTTTTGTTTTTACTTCCGTTACTCTAGGAGGGGGATCAAAAAAGATCTTGCTGTGATTTATGTCAAAGAGTGTTCTTCCTATGTTTTCCTCTGAGAGTTTTATAGTGTCAAGTCTTACATTTAGGTCTCTAATCCATTTTGAGTTTATTTTTGTGAACTGTGTTAGGGAGTGTTCTAACTTCATTCTTTTACGTGTAGCTGTCCAGTTTTCCCAGCAGCACTTATTGAAGAGACTGTTTTTTCTCCATTGCATATCCTTGCCTCCTTTATCATAGATTAGGTTGACCATAGGTGCGTGGGTTTATCTCTGGGCTTTCTATCCTGTTCCGTTCATCTGTATTTCTGTTCTTGTGCCAGTACCATATTGACTTGATTACTGTAGCTTTGTAGTATAGTCTGAAGTCAGGAAGCCTCATTCCTCCTGCTCTGTTTTTTTCCCTGAAGATTGCTTTGGCTATTTCAGGGTCTCTTGTGTCTCCATACAAGTTTTAAGATTTTTTGTTCTAGTTCTGTAAAAATGCCATTGATAATTTGATAGGTATTGCATTGAATCTGTAGATTGCTTTGTGTAGTATAGTCATTTTCACAATATTTATTCTTCCAATCCAAGAACATGGTATATCTCTTCATCTGTTTGTATCATCTTTAATTTCTTTCATCAGTGTCTTATAGTTTTCTGAGTACAGGTCTTTTGTCTCCCTAGGTAGGTTTATTCCTCGGTATTTTATTCTTTTTGTTGCAGTGGTAAATGGGAGTGTTTCCCTAATTTCTCTTTCAGATTTTTCATCATTAGTGTATAGGAATGCAAGAGATTTCTGTGCATTCATTTTGTATCCTGCAACTTTACCAAATTCATTGATTACCTCTAGTAGTTTTCTGGTGGCATCTTTAAGATTCTCTATGTATAGTATCATGTCATCTGCAGACAGTGACAGTTATACTTCTTCTTTTCCAATTTGTATTCCTTTAGGTTCTTTTTCTTCTCTGATTGCCGTGGCTAGGACTTCCAAAAACTATGCTGAATAATAGTGGCAAGAGTGGACATCCTTGTCTTGTTCCTGATCTTAGAGGAAATGCATTCAGTTTTTCACATTGAGAATGATGTTTGCTGTGGGTTTGTCGTATATGGCCTTTATTATGTTGAGGTAGGTTCCCTCTATGCCCACTTTCTGGAGAGTTTTTAGTATAAATGAGTGTTGAATTTCGTCAAAAGGTTTTTCTGCATCTATTGAGATGATCATATTGTTTTACTTCTTCAGTTTGTTATTATGGTGTATCACATTGATTGATTTGCGTATATTGAAAAATCCTTGCATCCCTGGGATAAATCCCACTTGATCATGCTGTATGATCCTTTTAATGTGTTGTTGGATTCTGTTTGCTAGTATTCTGTTGAGGATTTTTGCATCTATATTCATCAGTGATATTGGTCTGTAACTTTCTTTTTTTGTAGTATCTTTGTCTAGTTTTGTTATCAGGGTGATGGTGGCCTCATAGAATGAGTTTGGGAGTGTTCCTTCCTCTGCAATTTTTTGGAACACTTTGAGAAGGATGGGTGTTAGCTCTCCTCTAAATGTTTGATACAATTCACCTGTGAAGCCATCTGGTCCTGGACTTTTGTTTGTTGGAAGATTTTTAATCACAGTTTCAATATCCTTACTTGTGATTGGTCTGTTCATCTTTTCTATTTCTTCCTGGTTCAGTCTTGGAAGCTTATACCTTTCTAAGAATTTGTCTACTTCTTCCATGTCGTCCATTTTATTCACATAGAGTTGCCTGTAGTAGTCCCTTAGGATGCTTTGTATTTCTGCGGTGTCTGTTGTAACTTCTCCTTTTTCATTTCTAATTTTATTGATTTGAGTCTTCTCCTTCTTTTTCTTGATGAGTCTGGCTAATAGTTTATCAATTCTGTTTATCTTTTCAGAGAACCAGCTTTTAGTTTTATTGATCTTTGCTATTGTTTTGTTTCTATTTATTTCTGCTCTGATCTTTATGATTTCTTTCCTTCTGCTAACTTTGGGTTTTGTTTGTTCTTCTTTCTCTAGTTCCTTTAAGTGTAAGGTTAAATTGTTCATTTGAGATTTTTCTTGTTTCTTGAGGTAGGCTTGTATTGCTATAAACTACCCTCTGAGAACTGCTTTTGCTGCATCCCACAGGTTGTGGATCATCGTGTGTTCATTGTCATTTGTCTCTAGGTATTTTTTGACTTCCTCTTTGATTTCTTCAATGATCTCATGGTTTTTTAGTAACGTACTGTTCAGCCATGTGTTTGTGTTTTTTACGTTTTTTTCCCTGTGATTGATTTCTAATCTCATAGCATTGTGGTCAGAAAAGATGCTTGATATGATTTTAATTTTCTTAAATTTACTGAGGCTTGATGTGTGACCCAAGATGTGATGTATCCTGGAGAACATTCCATGTGCACTTGAGAAGAAAGTGTAATCTGCTGTTTTTGGATGGAATGTCCTATAACTATGAATGAAATCTGTCTGGTCTGTTGTGTCATTTACAGCTTGTGTTTCCATATTAATTTTCTGTTTGGATGATCTGTCCATTGGTGTGAGGTGTTAAAGTCCCCCACTATTATTGTGTTAGTGTCAATTTCCTCTTTTATAGCTGTTAGCAGTGCCTTGTGTATTGAGGTGCTCCTATGTTGCATGCATACATACTTATAATTGTTATATCTTCTTCTTGGATTTATCCCTTGATCATTATGTAGTGTCCTTCCTTGTCTCTTGTAACTTTCTTTATTTTAAAGTCTATTTTATCTGATATGAGTACTGCTGCTCCTGCCTTCTTTTGATTTCCATTTACATGGAATATCTTTTTCCATCCCCTCACTGTCGGTCTGTATGTGTCCCTAGGTCTGATGTGTGTCTCTTGTGATAGCATATATATGGGTCATGTTTTTGTATCCATTCAGCGAGCCTGGGTCTTTCGGTTGGAGCATTTAATCCATTCACGTTTAAGGTAATTACCGATATGTATGTTCCTATTACCATTTTCTTAGTTGTTGTGGGTTTGTTTGTTTGTTTTTTTAAAGGAATTCCTTTATTTTTATTATCTTTTTTTTTTTTTTTTTTGCGGTATGCGGGCCTCTCACCATTGTGGCCTCTCCCATTGCGGAGCACAGGACGCGTAGGCTCAGCGGCCATGGCTCACGGGCCCAGCCGCTCCGCGGCATGTGGGATCTTCCCAGACCAGGGCACGAACCCGTGTCCCCTGCATCGGCAGGCGGACTCTCAACCACTGCGCCACCAGGGAAGCCCTATTATCATTTTTTATTTATTTTTTATTTTATTTTTGGCTGTGTTGGGTCTTTGTTTCTGTGCAAGGGCTTTCTCTAGTTGCAGCAAGTGGGGGCCACTCTTCATCGCGGTGCACGGGCCTCTCACTGTTGTGGCTCTCTTGTTGCGGAACACAGGCTCCACACACGCAGGCTCAGTAGTTGTGGCTCACGGGCCCAGTTGCTCTGCGACATGTGGGATCCTCTCAGACCAGGGCTCGAACCCGTGTCCCCTGCATTGGCAGGCAGACTCTCAACCACTGCGCCACCAGGGAAGCCCTTGTGGGTTTGTTTTTGTAGGTCCTTTTCTTCTGTTGTGTTTCTCACTTAGAGAAATTCCTTTAGCATTTGTTGTAGAGCTGGTTTGGTGGTGCTGAATTCTCTTAGTTTTTGCTTGTCTGTAAAACTTTTGATTTCTCCGTCGAATCTGAATGAGATCCTTGCTGGGTAGAGTAATCTTGGTTGTAGGTTCTTCCCTTGCATCACTTTAAATATGTCATGCCACTCCCTTCTAGCTTGTAGAGTTTCTGCCGAGAAATCACTGTTAACCTTATGGGAATTCCCTTGCATGTTATTTGTCGTTTTTCCCTTGCTGCTTTCAATAATTTTTCTTTGTCTTTAATTTTTGCCAATTTGATTACTATGTGTCTCCACGTGTTTCTTCTTGAGTTGGTCCTGCCTGGGACTCTCTGTGCTTCCTGGACTTGGACGGCTATTTCCTTTCCCATGTTAGGGAAGTTTTTGACTACAATCTCTTCAAATATTTTCTCGGGTCCTTTATGTCTCTCTTCTCCTTCTTGGACCCCTATAATGCGAATGTTGTTGTGTTTAATATTGTCACAGAGGTCTCTTAGGCTGTCTTCAATTCTTTTCATTCTTTTTTCTTTATTCTGTTCCGCAGCAGTGAATTCCACCATTCTGTCTTCCAGGTCACTTATCCGTTCTTCTGCCTCAATTATTCTACTATTGAGTCCTTCTAGTGTATTTTTCATTTCAGTTATTGTATTTTTCATCTGTTTGTTCTTTAATTCTTCTAGGTCTTTGTTAAAAATTTTCTTGCATCTTCTCAATCTTTGCCTCCATTGTTTCTCCAAGGTCCTGGATCATCTTCACTATCACTATTCTGAATTCTTTTTCTGGAAAGTTGGCTGTCTCCACTTCACTTAGTTGTTTTTCTGGGGTTTTATCTTGTTCCTTCATCTGGTACAAAGTCCTTTGCCTTTTCATGTTGTCTATCTTTCTGTGAATGTGGTTTTCCTTCCACAGGTTGCAGAATTGTAGTTCTTCTTGCTTCTGCTGTCTGCCCTCTGGTGGATGAGTCTATCTAAGAGGCTTGTGCAAACTTCCTGATGGAAGGGGGGTTAGAGCTGGGTGTTTCCCTGGCAGGCAGAGCTCAGTAAAACTTTAATCCACCTTTCTGCTGTTGGCTGGGGCTGGGTTCCCTCCCTGTTGGTTGTTTGGCCTGAAGCGACCCAGCACTGGAGCCTACTCAGCTCTTTGGTGGGGCTAATGGCCGACTCTGGGAGGGCTCACACCAAGGAGTACTTCCCAGAACTTCTGCTGCCAGTGTCCTTGTCCCCATGGTGAGCCACAGGCACCCCCCCCTGCCTCTGCAGGAGACCCTCCAACACTAGCAGGTAGGTAGGTCTGGTTCAGTCTCCTATGGGGTCACTGCTCCTTCCCCTGGGTCTCCATGCGCACACTACTTTGTCTGTGACCTCCAAGAGTCGCGTTTCTGTTTCCCCCAGTCCTGTGAAAGTCCTGCAATCAAATCCCACTAGGCTTCAATGTCTGATTCTCTAGGAATTTCTCCTGCCGTATCCTGTGGTTGGGAAGCCTGACATGGGGCTTAGAACCTTCACTCCAGTGGGTGGACTTCTGTGGGATAAGTGTCCTCCAGTTTATGCGTCACCACCCAGCAGTTACGGGATTTGATTGTATTGTGATTGCGCCCCTCCTACCATCTCATTGTGGCTTCTCCTTTGTCCTTGCCTGGGGGGGTATCTTTTTTGGTGAGTTCCAGTGTGTTCTGTCGATGACTGTTCAGCAGTCTGCTGTCGCTTTTGGGAGTGAGAGCATGTCCCTGTACTCTGCCATCTTCAACCAGTCTCAGCAGTGTCTTTTTTTCTTTTTTATTGAAGTATAGTTGATTTAAAATGTGTTAATTTCTGCTGTACAGCAAAGTGATTCAGTTATGTGTATCCACATTCTTTTTTATATTTCCTTCCATTATGACTTATTACAGGATATTGAATATTCCCTGTGCTATATAGTAGGACCTTGTTGTTTATCCATTGTATATATAACAGTTTGCATCTGCTAATCCCAAACTCCCAGTCCATCCATCCTGCACCCCCCATCCACCTTGGCAACCAGAAGTCTGTTCTCCATGTCTCGGAGTCTCTTTCATAGATAAGTTCATGTCATATTTTAGATTCCACATATAAGCGATATCATATGGTATATGACGTTCTCTTTCTGACTTACTTCACTTGATATGATGATCTCTAGGTCCATCCATGTTGCTGCAAATAGCATTAATCTTTTTTATGCCTGAGTAATATTCCGTTGCATGTGTTTCACATCTTCTTTATCCGTTCATGTGTCAGTGGACATTTAGGTTGTTTCCAACTCTTAGCTCTTGTAAATAGTGCTGCTGTGAACATAGGGGGCATGTATCTTTCTGAATTAGTTTTCTCTGGATATATGCCCAGAAGTGGGATTGCTGGATCATATTGGTAGCTCTGTTTTTAGTTTTTTGAGGAACGTCCATACTGTTTTCCATAGTGGCTGCACCAGTTTACGTTCCCAATGTCAGTGTAGGAGTGTTCCCTTCTCTCCACGCCCTCTCCAGCATTTGTTATTTGTAGGCTTTTTGATGGTGGCCATTCTGATTGGTGTGACGTGGTACCTCACACCTACCTCATTGTAGTTTTGATTTGCACTTAGCGTAGTGTCTTCATCTGTGTTGTAGATCACCTATGGTGTAGCGTATGTCATAGTTTCTTCCTTTTGAAAGCTGAATAATATTCCATTGTGCCACATGTTATTTGTCCATTCTCTGTTGATGGACACTGGGGCGCTTCCACCTTTTGGCTATTGTGAATAATGCTGCAGTGCACATGGGTGTGCAAGTCATATCTCTTCAAGACCCTCTGCAGACAGCTTTTACCCAGCCTAGGGTCCCTTTTGGGTTCAGTGGTCCCAGAAAGATCCATCAGGCCCTATCTAAAAGCCATAGAATTTGAGCTGGAATGACCCTCAAAGGATAGCTAATCCAACCCTATTTCTAGTGAGTGCCAATATCAGGACTAGTACCCAGGTGTGGTGGCACCCAGGACAGGCCACTGTACCCTGACTGCCCTCAGTAGTGTTTACAAATCAATGGGCAAGTACCTGGTTGTACGTTCCACGTTTTGCGGTTTGCTGTTTCTATGCTTCTTACTCTTCCTCATAAGCCTGTTTCCCACAAAGAGCTCAGCGCTATTGCTGTCTTTATAGCATTCCTTCGCTGAAGGACTTAGTATGATTTCACTTCAGAGCATTCTACACAGTGCATGCTTAGTGAATAGTCTATCCCTAAGGCAGCAGTTCTTAGAATCACTTTTTTTATCAAGTTAATGTACATAGTTTTAGGTAGTTTTTATTTGGTTTTTTGTTTGTTTTTTGGCTGCCTTTGGTCTTCGTTGCGGCGAGCGGGGGCTAGTCTTCGTTGAGGTGCGTGGACTTCTTATTGCGGTGGCTTCTCGTTGCGGAGCATGGGCTTTAGGCATGCATGTGGGCTCAGTAGTTGTGGCTCCCGGGCTGTAGAGCACAGGCTCAGTAGTTGTGGCGCACGGGCTTAGTTGCTCCGCAGCATGTGGGATCCTCCCGGGCCAGGGCTCGAACCCGTGTCCCCTGCACTGGCAGAGAGATTCCCAACCACTGCACCACCAGGGAAGTCCCTATGATTTTTTTTTTAATGCAGTCTAATTGTCCCTGTACGGAGGCAAACCTTTTCAACTTGTAGCTGCTGCTTCTGCCGTTTACTTCAGTGTATAAATAACATACCTATTAATCTGTTGTCTTCCTCTACCATGGTTCTCAAACTTTAGCATTGCTAAACTTGTTAAAACAGATTACCCACCCCACCCCTAGAGCTTCTGAACCAGTGGAGCTGGGCTGGGACCCCAAAATTTGCATCTTTAACAAGTTCCCAGATGCTCCACACACTCTGGTCTGGGACCACGTTTTGAGAACCACTCTAACACCCCATAACCTCTCACTGGAGCTCTGTCAATTTGGTTAAACGGCATCCATGTTTACATTATTATTATTGCCAATATTTCATGTTACATCATTATTCACAGCATTGCCCCTCAGTTACTGTTATTCATATGCTTTTTGTTTAATCTTTTCTTCCAGTTTTAGTGATATAATTGATATACATCACTGTATAAGTTAACAGTGTACAGCATAATGGTTTTGACTTGCATATACTGTTAAATGATTACCGCTATAAATTTAGTTAGCATCCATCATCTCATATAGGTATAATAGAGAAAAAAATTACTTTCCTTGTGATGTTACCTCTTAGGATCTACTCTCAATAGTTTTCATATATATTATACATGTGTTAGCTGTAGTCATCATGCTGTACATTACATACCACTACTTATTTATCATGCAACTGGAAGTTTGTCATGCAAATCGAGTTTTGACCACCTTCCTCCTATTCCCCCTCCCCCACACACTGCCTCTGATAATCATGAATCTGATACCTTTTTCTGTGTTTGGTTTTTTGGTTTTAGATTACACATCCAAGTGAGATAGTACAGTTGTCTTTCACTGTCTTACTCTTTTCACTGAGCATAATGCCCTCAAGGTCCATATATGTTGTCACAAATATCAAATATTCTTTGTTTTCTATGGCTTAATAATACTCCATTTTATGTGTGTGTGTGTATATTTATATATAAATACAACTTAATTATTCACCCCTCTGTTGATGGTCAGTTAGGCTGTTTCCATGTATTGCTAATTGTAAATACTGCTGTTATGAACTTGGGGGGTCAAATGTCTTTTCAAGTTAGTGGGGTTTTTTGTTTTCGGGGTTTTTTGTTTGTTTTTAACATCTTTATTAGGGTATAATTGCTTTACAATGGTGTGTTAGTTTCTGCCTTATAACAAAGTGAATCAGTTATACATATACATGTTTCCATATCTCTTCCCTCTTGCCTCTCCCTCCCTCCCACCCTCCCTATCCCACCCCTCCAGGCGGTCACAAAGCACTGAGCTGATCTCCCTGTGCTATGTGGCTGCTTCCCACTAGCTATCTACCTTACGTTTGTTAGTGTATATATGTCCATGCCTCTCTCTTGCCCTGTCACAGCTCACCCTTCCCCCTCCCCATATCCTCAAAAGTTAGTGTTTCATTTCCTTTGGATTTATACCCAGAAGTGGAATTGCTGGATCATATGGCGGTTCTATTTTTAATTTTTTTTAGTTTGTTTTATTGAAGTATGGTTTATTTACAATGTTGTATTAATTTCTGCTGTACAGCAAAGTGATTCATTTACACATATATACATATTCTTCTTCGTATTCCTTTCCATTATGGTTTATCACATGATATTGAATATACTGCCATGTACTATACAGTAGGACCTTGTTGTTTGTGCATTCTATATATAATACTTTGCATTTCCTAATCCCAGACTCCCAATAGATCCCTCCCACACCCCCCATCCAGCTTGGCAACTCCAGCTTGGCAACCAGAAGTCTGTTCTCTAAGTCTTGGAGTCTGTTTCATAGGTAATTTGTCATATTTTGTTTCACATGTAAGTGATATCATATGGTATTTGTCTTTCTCATCATGACTTACATCACTTGATATAATATCTACGTCCACCCATGTTGGTAGAAGTGACATTATATTGTTCTTTTTTATAATAATAATTCCATTGTATATATGTAGCACATATTCTTTACCCATTCTTCTGTCAGTGGACATTTAGGTTGTTTCCATGTCTTGCCTATTCTAAATAGTGCTGCTATGAACATAGGGGTGCATGTACTTTTTCCAGTTATACTTTTATCTACCTATGTGGCAAGGAGTGGGACTGCCGAATTATATGGTAGCTGTGTGTTTACTGTTTGAGGAACCTCCATTCTCTTCTCCATAGTAGTTATTACCAGATCACAGTCCCACCAAAAACATAGGAGGGCTCCCTTTCTTCCATGCCCTCTGCTACATTTATTGTTTGTAGACTTTTTGTTCATGGCATTTTGAGTGGTGTGAAGTGATGCCTCCTTGCAGTTTTGATTTCCAGTTTTCTAATATTAGGAATGTTCAGCATCTTTTCATGTGCCTCTCTTTTTAACACTATGAGTAAAATGTACCTCTGGATATTGGCCTCCTAAAACTGGGCTCTGTTTTGAATTCCTTTCCTATTACCTGCTCCTGGGCATTTTGTGACAGCAGGGGTCTTTACAGGCTCCCAGGCTTTGAGAATATGAAGTTCCCCTGAGCACCTGCTTTAAAGTTGTTGTTACTGGAAATGGCCAAAAGGCGGCAGGATCTTTTCATGCCCAGCTCTGGTTACACCTGCGTGTGCAGCCTAAGGGGAAGTCGTGTTCCTGGGTTGTGAGTTAGTGGAATGTGTCAGCACAAACACCCAAGGGCTTGTATCTCATTACTTCATTTCCCCCCTCCGAGACAGGTCCTAACCCCTGCAAAACCCCAGTGCTGAGGGTGCTGTCCTACATGGGTGGGGTGACCCTAATGAAGGCAGCTGAAGGTGGGAAGGCCACCACCAGCAGACGTGGAGGCTAGGAGACTATTCAGAGCTCTTCCTGGCCAGAGGGTCCACCATCCTCTGGGTGCACTAGGTTGGCTTTAGCTGCGGGGGCGGGGGGGGGGGGTCTGCCTGGATCTGGAGATTGTGGTGACATCCCCAGGGGACCAGACACTCCAGGTCCAAGGCGGGCTCATTTGCTGGTACATCCTCCCCAGCTCCCTCAGGCCCAGAACACTCCAGCCTTGTGTTGCTGGCTGCCCAGGCTCCAGGGGTGTGACAGTAGCCCAGGTTCCCCAAGCCAACACGGAATAGAGGAGGCATTTTTCTCTTTTTATTGTATTTTCTTTTTACTTCTGATTTTAGTTTGGAGTGTTGTACATTTACAGTGGTGTTTTTGTTTCTGGTGTACAGTGACGTGTTTCAGTTATGCAGATACATACTGTTCTCTCTCGGATTCTGTTCCCCTATTGGTTGTGACAGATTGTTGAGTAGAGTTCCTTGTGCTCCACAGAAAGTCCTTGTTGATTATCCATTTTATAAAGATTAGTGTGTACAGGTTAATCCCAACCATGGCATTTGTCCCTCCTCCCATACTTTCCCCCTTGGTAACCCTAAGTTTCTTTTCTACGTCTGTGAGTCTGTTTCTGTGTTGTACGTTAGTTCACGCCTATCAATTTTTAGATTCCACCTCTTCGTGAAATCTTATCTGTTCTTCTCTGACTTGCTTCACTTAGTATGATCTCTAGGTCCCTCCACCTTGCTGCCAATGGCATTATTTCATTCTTTTTTATGCCTGAGTGTCCATTCCATTGTATATATGTACCACGTGTTCTCTCTCCATCCGCCTGTGGATGCAGATTGTGGTTGCTTCCGAACCTTGAGTGTTGTAGGTCTTGCTGTAGTCGGTGAATGTGCAAGTGTTGGCTTTCCAAGTATGGTTATCTGCAGACGTGTGCCCAGCAGTGGGCTTGCTGGGTCATATGGTAGCTCTGTTTGTGGTCGTTTAAGGAACCTCTGTAGTGTTCTCCATAGTGGCTCTACAAATTTACATTCCCCCCCAGTGGTGTAGGAGGGCTCCCTTTTCTCCTTGGCCTCTCCAGCATTTATTGTTTGCAGACTTTTTGATGCTGGCCATTCTGGCAGGTGTGAGGTGATAGCTTGTTGGAGTTTGATGTCTCTAATGATTAGTGATGTTGAGCATCTTTTGTTTTTTGGCATTCTGTATGTCTTCTTTGGGAAACGTGTATTTAGATTTTCCACCCATATTTGGATTAGGTTGTTTTCTTGATCTTGAGCTGCATGTATATTTTGGAGATTAATCTTTTGTCTGTTTCATTTGCAAATATTTTCTCCCATTCTGAGGGTTGTCTTTTCGTCTTGTTTATGGTTTGATTTGCTGTGCAAAGTCTTAAGTTTCATTAGGTCCCATTGTTTGTTTTTATTTCCGTTACTCTAGGAGGTGGGTCAAAAAGGATCTTGCTGTGATTTATGTCATAGAGTGTTCTGCCTTGTTTTCCTCTAAGAGTTTGATAGTGTTTGGCCTTACATTTAGGTATTTAATCCATTTTGAGTTTCTTTTTGTGTATGGTGTTAGGAAGTGTTCTAATTTCCTTCTTTTACATGTAGCTGTCCAGTTTTCCCAGCCCACTTATTGAAGAGACTGTCTTTTCCCCATTGTACATCCTTTGCCTCCTTTGTCATACATTAGCTGACCATAGGTGCGTGGGTTTCTCTCTTGGCTTTCTATCCTGTACAGTTGATCTATATTTCTGTTTTTGTACCAGTACCATACTCTCTTGCTTACTGTAGCTTTGTAGTATACTTTGAAGTTGGGGGGCCTGATTCCTCCAGCTGTTTTTCTTTCTCAAGATTGCTTTGGCTATTCAGAGTGTTTTGTGTTTCCATACAAATTGTAAAGTTTTTTGTTCTAGTTCTGTGAAAAATGCCATTGGTAGTTTGATAGGGATTGCATTGAATCTGTAGATTGCTTTGCGTAGTATTGTCATTTTTACAATGTTGATTCTTCCAATCCAAGAACCTGGTATATCTCTCCATCTGTTTGTATCATCATCTTTAATTTCTTTCATCAGTGTCTTTTATAGTTTTCTGCATACAGGTCTGTTGCCTCCTTTGGTAGGTTTATTCCTGGGTATTTTATTCTTTTTGTTTGAGTGGTAAATGGGAGTCTGCTTAATTTCTCTGATTTTTCATTGTTAGTTTATAGGCATGCAAGAGATTGGAAGTGGGCTTCTTGACAGTGGGCCCTGTTTTGAATTCTTTTTCGAAGAATTCATTGTACCTCTGGAAGTGTGCAGATACAGTTCTTCACTAGTCAGCTCAATTTGGGTTTCTGGCTTTCTCTCCTATGGGTGAAAGGACCTGCTGTTTGTTAAGTTCTGTTTTGGCTTGAGGCACTTTTTTCCACTCTGAATATGCCACTGGCTGAGATCAGGTAGGACAGCTGGTTTCTTTCCCTGCACCCGTGAGGCTGGAGCATCGGCTTCACAGCTGCCTGGATTCTCTGGTCAGGCTTGCTAGACAGTCAGGATGGCTACTCGACTCAGCAGTAGGTGAGGCTGGAATTACCTTCCTTGCCCTGGCAGTACCTAGCAGAATGGGATCAGAGAATGCATGGCTTATTTTAGGGGGAGCTGAAGAGTCAAGAGTGTGCACTGAATTCCTGATCAGGTGAGGCCACTAGATTTGCTATGCAGACAGTGAATGCCACTGGCAGTGCTTTCCATTCCCGTGTTACCTTAAGCAGGGTTGTTGACCGGCTATGTGGCTTCACTGGTTGGGCAGTCCAAAGGCTGTATTCAATAGCAAGTGCAGCTGTGGACTGGTGTGCTTTCCAGGGAAGCAGCTTTAAGGTTACTAATGCTTTGTTTGTGGTCTGGACTGTAGCCTACCTGTGCCCCAGCTTCCCTGTCAGAACAGACTCACTTGGGCCCTGCAGGTAGGGACTCAGGCTGTGGAGATCTGAGTGCTGGTTGTTGGAAGCCCTCTGGTCACAATCCGATTCTCAGCAGCTGGGCCTCACAGATTCAGCTGCGATCCTGGTGGAGCAAAACCAGAGTATCAGCACCTGCAAAGTGATGAGCACAATGCAGTGGGAGGGGGGAACAGGTGCTGGATGTCACTGGAGGGGCCAGAGCCTCAGGGGAGGCCGCTCCCTGTGGTACTGTGCCAGCCCCTGGAAGGGATGCTGGGATCAACGTGTGGCCCCTTCTTACCTTCAAACAGAGTCGGTCTCAGTGTCCATAGTGCAGGGCACTTCAGCCTCACTGCTGTGTTGTAGGATTTGTTCATGGTGTGTCTCTATGAATAGCTGTTAGTTCTTCTTTTGAGGGAAAGTGAAGCCGTGAACAAGTTGTGTCACCATCTTTATGACATCACGCTCCATACTCCTCCTTTCTTACTCTGTGTGGATACTTTTTCCTTTACTTCCATTTTGGTGGGATTTCAGTGGGGGGAACCAAAGTAAGTGCTCTCTTTACCCACAAGACTGTGAGCTGTAGTTCTTGCTGGAGATCTTTGCCCTCTTTAGAGAACCCAGGGAGGTAAGGGCAGGGATACATACCTGTAACGATGTGTGTGCTGGCTTGCAGGTGACCCTGTGGAAGGAGTCGGTTGACGGGCAGTGGGTGTGCATCAGTGATGTCAACAAGGGCCAGGGTTCTGTGTCCACTTCAGTCACAGAGGGTCAGCAGAACGAGCAGTGACAAGACAGGCACAGCCTGTTCTCTACCTGCTGCCTCCAGGACTGCCCCTTCGTGGGCCAACTGACCACACAGCTGGGAGGAAGAACACCCAGCTCCCACAAGATCACTTTCCTGGGAGTCGTTAAGAAATGCACCCAGATTATCATCTGCCTTAACATGATTTGATATGGTTTGTAATTTACTGTCCACCTGAACACACACTTGTTCTGAGGGAAAAACAACCGTCAGCTCTATTATTTTAAGATATTGTTGGTCATTTTTATGTACCTTTTAGGTTCAACATCATTTGGGGAGGTGGGGAATTGTTTCCAAAGTAATTAAATAAACTTGTATTGCTTATAATTCTTCCTGCATTTTTCTAACCCCTCCTTACAAAGCTCGTTTTACCTCTTGCTGGTTAGTGTCCTAGAACAGCATTACCAAGACCCAGGTCCCTATGGGCCTAGCTGAGTCCTGCCCACAGAGCTGATCTGTCACTGTGTAAGTAAGTCCTTGTGACTCAGTCTATGCTGAAGGCACCATACAAAGCTACACTTGGCCTTCAGGGATGGGACTGCAGCCCCCAGCTCTGCTACTTATCCTGAGGCTAATAAAGTCTGCCCTGCACATACAGTGGAGTATCAACCATATCCCAAGAGTTTACAAGACTGAAGAGGAAAGCAGGCACAATTCACCTGGTTTTCTGCCGTCAGTGGAAGGAGCAGCTCACCAACACTGAAACAAGGATCACATCCAAGGGGAGGCCCTGGGACCCTGAAGTGAAACAGCAGGTCACGGCAGTAGCTGAGACCTGTATGAGTGGCATGAACTTGGAGCTCTCACACGTGAAGCAGCACAGCAAACCTGTGTAGGAACAAACCCCCAACTTACTGGTGAGGAAACTGGCAAGAAGGTCAAGAGCTGCCCTGGGCCGTCCACCACCAGGTGCTAAAGCCACCATTGGCATCCTGATCTGTCTCAGCTCAGAACTCGGAACTCTCAAGGCTGGAATCCAGGACCTGCTGCTGGGGCTCCTCAGCCGTAATCGGGGAGTGGAGCTCACGCCGGGCCTTTACGTGCGCACACACCAAGGAAAGGGCAGGCCGCTCACTGCAGGAGGTTCTGTGCACAGCTAAGTGTGGACCCGTCTTCTGCCTGTTCTTTGTCCATTTTTCAGCAGCAGAATCCCTGTTGTGAAATAAATCTTACATCATAACATATAAAATTGGAAAAAGTGCAACTACATTGGTTCAAGTGAGGACAGAGGGCCTGGCCCACAAGACCTCCCAAGGCATTCCGCAAAATCCTAGCCTGCACAGAACAATAGGAAAATTGCTGCTCCCTCCCTCCCATTATTCAGATGCGAAAAGAAAGGCCAAGGAAGCACCTTTGCTCGGGCTTCTCAATGGACACAAATTACACTGAATTCTAGTTAGCTCTACATATCTGCCTTCCTTAACAAGCTCCGTGCTCCCGAGGGCAGGCCTGGTCCTCCTTACAGTGCCACATACAGATGATTAATGAGAAGGGACTGGTCCCATGTCTCACAGTGGGTTAGTGATAGCTTCTTGGGCTCCTGGCCATAGGCTGTGTTTATAGCTTAAACCATCCCATCGAATAATCTGGAAGTAAATGAAATTACCACTGTAAACAGTTTATGCTTAGGGTGGTAACACGTTAGCCATTCCTGGGGTAAGGGAGATACCTCCAATTTGTTACAACAAAACAGGCCAACCAAGTGCAGTGCCATGTTGTGTCTATCTTCAGGGCAGTTGCCAAGCCCAAATGAGAGGAATGTAAGGGTAATTTAAAAGATATACAGAGAATTCTAGTTAGGGCAAGATGGCAGTAGCAGCCACACTGATTTTCAATCCTCTCACAAAAGCAAAGCAACTAGGATAGCAAAAGAAACCCCTGGATGACATTAAGGTAGCCCCTCAAACTCTGAATCATCAAGGAGCAGGGCCAACCATTCATAAGGGGGAGATTTCCACTTCCACAGAGGAAGGATTCACAGCTCCAAGAGTTTCCCTCAAGCCATTAACAACTAGAAAAACACAAAATCCATGAAACAACTGCTTTCCGATGTAGGACAACAGGCAGTGTTTGGAAGAAGAAGAAAAAGTGGGCATGGGAAGGGAGCTCCACAATGGCTGCAGCTTTCTTCCTGGAGGCAGTTCCCAGGAAAGGGCAGGGAAATCGAATCCAGAGCAGCCTCACTGAGTTAAAAAGACAGATGAGAGTTCAGAAAGGCAAAGGTAGCATTTACACAGCAGAGTACTAGAGAAGAGCGAGCTGCTCAGAGATAGCCAGCTCCTCGGACCTGCAGGAGGGTCTCCTAGACTTTTGACCAAGTACTAACCTGCTTACGGGAAGGGTGAAACTCTCGTGACCAAAGAGCAGTGGGCCAAGCAATTCCTGGAACTCAACAGAGGGCGAGTAGTTCACGTTCCCAAGAACCAGAGTGCAACAGCCTCACGATACAAAGGGCACTGGGTCGAGTCCTAAGAAAGATCACGCGTCAATGGTGTATCTTCAATCAGGTCTAGAGTAAAGGCTGCTCTGGACCTTAAAAGCAAGCCTTGAAAGCATCAAACTGATCCACCAATAATTTCACTTTCTGCCAGATCAAAGCCCCACGCTCTTTAAAGGAACAACAAGAAAATTCAACATGTGACAGCATAAAATTTACAACATCCACCACCTAATCCAAAATTACTGGGCAGGCAAAGAAGCAAGCAAACGACCCATAACCAGGAGAGGAAAACAGTGAATAGCCACAGACTCAGGAGAGAGACCACGGAATTAGCAGATGACTACCTGAAAGACAGCTATTATAAATATGCTCAAGAATGTAAAGGAGGGCTTCCCCGGTGGCGCAGTGGTTGAGAGTCCGACTGCCGATGCAGGGGACACGGGTTCGTGCTCCAGTCTGGGAGGATCCCACATGCCGCGGAACAGCTGGGCCCGTGAGCCATGGCCGCTGAGCCTGCGCGTCCGGAGCCTGTGCTCCGCAACGGGAGAGGCCACAGCAGGGAGAGGCCCGAGTACCGCAAGAAAAAAAAAGAAGAAAAAAAAACGAATGTAAAGGATAATGAACATAAGAAAAATGGGAGATATAAGAAAGTTGCAAATGGAGTCTCTAGAAATGAACAATTCAATATCTGGAGTGAAAAATACCCTGGATGGGAGTAAAAGCACATTAGACACTGACAGGAAACATCAGTACATGTGAAGACAGCAATAGAAACTATGCAAACTGAAGCACAGGGAGAAAAGCAGACAAAACAAAACAAACACAGAGACTCCAGTATTAAGTAGTCTAAAATATGTGTCAGTTGGATTCCAAAGGAGACAGAAAACAATGTTTAGAGAAACAGCCAAAATTTCTCAGCTGGATTTGAACTATAACCCTACAGATTCTAGGAAATTAAAGAACCCCAAGCAGAAGAAAATACACATACAATAATACTACTGAACTTTCTTAAAAATTATATAAGCAGCCAGAAAAAAAAAAGACATATTACATACACAGGAACAAATATAAGAATGACAGCCAACTTCTCATTAGAAACTATACAAATCAGACTTCCCTGGTGAAGCAGTGCTTAACAATCTGCCTGCCAGTGCAGGGGACACACATTCAAGACCTGGTCCGCGGAGATCCCACAGGCCGTGGAACAGCAGAGCCTGTGCGCCACAACTTATCCTGAGCTCTAGAGCCCATAAGCCACAACTACTGAAGCCCGCATGCCCAGAGCCCGTGCTCCGCAACGAGAGAAACCACTGCAATGAGAAGCCCGTGCACCGCAACAAAGAGTAGCCTCCGCTCGCCACAACTAGACAAAGCCCGCTCGGAGCAATGAAGACCCAACGCCGCCAAAAATAATAAATAAAATAAATAAATTTATTTTTAAAAAAAACTGGTTCTAGAACAAAAAATTTCAGATAAAGTAGACTTTAGAACAAGAAATACTTATAAGGGATAAAAAGGGGCATAATAATAAAAGGGTCAGTTCATCAAGAAGGCAACAATCCTAAAGATGTATGCACTTAAAATAGAGCTTCAAAATATGTGAAACAAAAACTCACAGAACTGAAGCCAGTTACAATTCCAGCTGGAGATCTCAACACTCCTCTTTCAGTAGCAGAAAAAATAGGACCCTAGAAAACAGTGAAGTTACAGAATACATAAACAAACCTGGCAATCAATTTGACCTAACAGGCACTCACAGAACATTCCACCCAGAAACACTTAAACGCATTCAAGCACATCTGGAACACTCATCGAGACACACTAATTTCTGGACCCTAAAACAAACTTTAACAAATCTAACAGAATTAAAATTATCTACAACATATTCTCACACTATAATGGAAGTAACCTAGAAGCCAATAATAGAATACTTGGAAAATCCTCAAATATTTGGAAATTTAAGCAATACATCTAAATCACTCATGGGTGAAAGAAAAAAATCACAATAAAAATACCTATAGAGGAAAGGAGGAACAGAATGAAGGGGACAGGAATGGAAGATAATAGTCTCTGCACGTACCTTGTCTTATACCATTGACTTGGGAACCACGTAATGTTTAATAATTAACAAGTAAAGGGGAAAAAATCCCTAAAAACTGAAAAAACAACTGGATGGAATGTTAGGTATATATCAAGCCCATGGCATAACCACACAGAGAAAATATTTAACTCATTTGACCGTTTATTCTAAGACTGCGTTTAGTAGTTTTATGGTTTGTAGTAATTGTCGTAGTCTTATTTTGAAAGTATTATGTTGATACGGTAAGATACAGCAAGACAGAGATAATTTTGTTAATGTAATTAGAAATCAAGGTTTTTAAGATAAAGAAATTTAAATATAAAACCCAAGAAGTCAAAAAGCACAGTGACCTTAAGTTTTACTTGGAAATAACAGTATTAACTCATGTCCTATTTTTCTCCTTCTAAAAACTATGTTTTTATCATCTATGCGCTGAAAAGGCCTAGAAGCAATACTAGTAGTTACCATCCAGACTGTGGTCTTTAAAAACTATTTCCCGGGGAGGGGGAAGGGTAAACTGGGACAAAGTGGAAGAGTGACATGGACATTTATACAATACCAAATGTAAAATCGATAGCTAGTGGGAAGCAGCCGCATAGCACAGGGAGATCAGCTCGGTGCTTTGTGACCACCTAGAGGGGTGGGATAGGGAGGGTGGGAGGGAATCGCAAGAGGGAAGAGATATGGGAACATATGTATATGTATAACTGATTCACTATGTTATAGAGCAGAAACTGATTCACTATGTTATATAGCAGAAACACCATTGTAAAGCAATTATACTCCAATAAAGATGTAAAAAAAAAAACAAAAAACTATTTCCCACTAAAAGAAACCAAAACTTCTTAGAGAAATGGCAAATTCGGGTCAGAATCAGGAAGGACACACAAAAGATGAGGCCAGGATTTCTTAATGAGACAGAAAGAAAACAAACTATTAAAAATGATAGGGTTGTATCAAAAGCACACAGGAATAAACTCTGGAAACATCAAAAAGAAAATAACTGTAATGGATTGAAACACATATTTTAAGAAAAAAATCCATGAGATTGGTTCAAGATGGTGGAGTAGAAGGACGTGAGCTCACTCCCTGTCGCGAGAGCACCAGAATCACAACTAACTACTGAACAATCATGTTCAGGTAGACACTGAAACTCACCAAAAAAGATACCCCACATCCAAAGACAAAGGAGGAGCCGCAATGGGACAGGAGGAGGGGCACAATCACACTACAATCAAATCCCGTAACTGCTGGGTGGGTGACTCACAAACTGGAGAACACTTACACCACAGAAGTCCACCCACTGGAGTGAAGGTTCTGAGCCCCACGTCAGGTTTCCCGACCTGGGGGTCCGGCAATGGGAGGAGGAATTCCTAGAGAACCAGATGCTGAAGGCTAGCAGGATTTGATTGCAGGACTTTGCCAGGACTGGGGGAAACAGAGACTCCCCTCTTGGAGGGCACACACAAAGTAGTGTGTGCATCAGTACGCAGGGGAAGGAGCAGTGACCCCATAGGAGACTGAACCAGACAACCTGCTAGTGTTGAAGGGTCTCCTGCAGAGGTGGGGGTGGCTGTGGCTCGCCATGGGGACAAGGACACTAGCAGCAAAAGTTCTGGGAAGTGCTCCTTTGCCTGAGCCCTCCCAGAGTCTGCCATTAGCCCCACCAAAGAGCTGGATAGGCTCCAGTGCTGGGTCGCCTCAGGCCAAACAACCAACAGGGAGGGAACCCAGCCCCACCCATCAGCAGACAAACGGATTAAACTTTTACTGAGCTCTGCCCACCAGACCAACACCCAGCTCTACCCACCATCACTCCCTCCCATCAGGAAGCTTGCACAAGCCTCTTACATAGACTCATCCACCAGAGGGCAGACGGCAGAAACAAGAAGAACTACAGTTCTGTAGCCTGTGGAAGGAAAACCACATTCACAGAAAGATAGACAACATGAAAAGGCAAAGGACTTTGTACCAGTTGAAAGAACAAGATAAAACCCCAGAAAAACAACTAAATGAAGTAGAGACAGCCAACCTTCCAGAAAAAGACTGCAGAACGATAGTGAAGATTATCAAGGACCTCGAAAAAAGAATGGAGGCAAAGATCGAAAAGATGCAAGAATTGTTTAGCAAAGACCTAGAAGAATTAAGGAACAAACAGAGATGAACAATATAATAACTGAAATGAACAATACACTAGAAGGACTCAATAGCAGAATAACTGAGCAGAAGAATGGATAAGTGACCTGGAGGAAGGAATGGTGGAATTCACTGCTGTGGAACAGAATAAAGAAAAAAGAATGAAAACAAATGAAGACAGCCTAAGAGACATCTGGGAAAACATTAAACACAACAACATTCGCATTGTAGGGCTTCCAGAAGGAGAAGAGAGAAAGGACCCGAGAAAATACTTGAAGAGATTATAGTCAAAAACTTTCCTAACACGGGAAAGGAAATAGCCATCCAAGTCCAGGAAGCACAGAGAGTCCCAGGCAGGACAAACCCAAGGAGAAGCATGCTGAGACACAGAGTAATCAAATTGACAAAATTTAAAGACAAAGAAAAATTATTCAAAGCAGCAAGGGAAAAACAACAAATAACATACAAGGGAACTCCCATAAGGTTAACGGCTGATTTCTCAGCAGAAACTCTACAAGCCAGAAGGGAGTGGCACCATATAATTAAAGTGATGAAAGGGAACAACCTACAACCAGCATTACTCTACCCAGCAAGTATCTCATTCAGATTCGACAGAGAAATCAAAAGCTTTACAGACCAGCAAAAGCTAAGAGAATTCAGCACCACCGAACCAGCTCAACAGCAAATGCTAAAGGAATTTCTCTAAGTGGGAAACACAAGAGAAGAAAAGGACCTACAAAAACAAACCAACAACAATTAAGAAATTGGTCATGGAAACATACATATCGATAATTACCTTAAACGTGAATGGATTAAATGCTCCAACCAAAAGACACAGGCTCACTGAATGGTTACAAAAATAATACCCATATATGCTGCCTACAAGAGACCCACTTCACACCTAGGGACACGTACAGACTGACAGTGAGGGGATGGAAAAAGATATTCCATGCAAATGGAAATCAAAAGAAAGCTGGAGTCGTAATACTCATATCAAATAAAACAGACTTCAAAATAAAGAATCTTACTAGAGACAAGGAAGGACAGTACATCATGATCAAGGGATCAATCCAAGAAGTAGATATAATAACTATAAATATATATGCACCCAACATAGGAACACTTCAATACATAAGGCAACTGCTAACAGCTATAAAAGAGGAGATTGACACTAACACAATAATAGTGGGGGACTTTAACACCTCACTTACACCAATGGACAGATGATCCAGACAGAAAATTAATAAGGAAACACAAGCTTTAAATGACACAAAAGACCAGACACATTTCATTCATATTTATAGGACATTCCATCCAAAAACAGCAGATTACATTTCTTCTCAAGTGCACATGGAACGCTCCCCAGGATACATCACATCTTGGGTCACACATCAAGCCTTGGTAAATTTAAGAAAACTGAAATCATATCAAGCATCTTTTCCGACCTCAACACTATGAGATTAGAACTCAATTACAGGGGGAAAAAAACGTAAAAAAACACAAATACATGGAGGCTAAACAATACATTACTAAATAACCAAGAGATCACTGAAGAAATCAAAGAGGAAATCAAAATATACCTACAGACAAATGACAATGAAAACACAACGATCCAAAACCTATGGGATGCAGCAAAAGCAATTCACAGAGGGAAGTTTATAGCAATACAAGCCGACCTCAAGAAACAAGAAAAATCTCAAATAAACAATCTAACCCTACAACTAAAGGAACCAGAGAAAGAAGAACAAACAAAACCCAAAGTCAGTAGAAGGAAAGAAATCATAAAGACCAGAGCAGAAATAAATGACATAGAAACAAAGAAAACATTAGCAAAGATCAATAAAACTGAAAGCTGGTTCTTTGAGAAGATAAACAAAATTGATACACCTTTAGCCAGACTCCTCAGGGGAAAGAGAGAGAGGACTCAAATCAATAAAATTAGAAATGAAAAAGGAGAAGTTACAACAGACACCACAGAAATACAAAGCATCATAAGAGACTGCTACAAGCAACTCTAAGTGAATAAAATGGACAACGTGGAAGAAGTGGACAAATTCTAAGGAAGGTATAACCTTCCAAGACTGAACCAGGAAGATACAGAAAAGATGAACAGACCAATCACAAGTAAGGAAATTAAGTGTGATTAAAAATGTTCCAACAAAAAACGTCCACGACCAGATGGCTTCACAGGTGAATTCTATAAAACATTTAGAGAAGAGCTAACACCCATCCTTCTCAAACTCTTCCAAAAAATTGCAGAGGAAGGAACCCTCCCAAACTCATTCTATGAGGCCACCATCAGCCTGATACCAAAACCAGACAAACATACTACAAAAAAAGAAAATTACAGACCAATATCACTCATGAATATAGCTGCAAAAATCCTCAACAAAATACTAGCAAACATAATCCAACAACACATTAAAAGGATCATACGCCATGATCAAGTGGGGTTTATGCCAGGGATGTAAGGATTCTTCAATATATGCAAATCAATCAACGTGATACACCATATTAACAAATTGAAGAAGAAAAACATATGATCATCTCAATAGATGCAGAAAAAGCTTTTGAAAAACTCAACACCCATTTATGATAAAAACTCTCCAGAAAGTGGGCAAAGAGGAAACCGACCTCAACATAATCAAGCCCATCTACGACAAACCCACAGCAAACATCATTCTCAATGGTGAAAAACAGAAAGCATTTCCTCTAAGATCAGGAACAAGACAAGGATGTCCACTCTCACCACTATTAGTCAGCATAATTTTGGAAGCCCTAGCCACGGCAATCAGGGAAGAAAAAGAAAGAAAAAGAATACATATTGGAAAAGAGGTAAAACTGTGACTGTCTGCAGATGACGTGATACTATACATAATCTTAAAGATGCCACCAGAAAACTACTAGAGCTAATCAATGAATTTGGTAAAGTTGCAGGATACAAAAGTAATGCACAGAAATCTCTCTCATTCCTAGACACTAGCAATGCAAGACCAGAAAGAGAAATTAAGGAAACAATCCCATTCACCAGTGCAACAAAAAGAATAAAATACCTAGGAATAAACCTACCTAAGGAGGTAAAAGACCTGTACTCAGAAAACTGTAAGACACTGATGAAAGAAATCAAAGATGACACAAACAGATGGACAGATACACCATGTTCTTGGATTGGAAGAATCAATACTGTGAAAATTACTATACTACCCAAAGCAATCTACAGATTCAATGCAATCCTTTTCAAATTACCAGTGGCATTTTTGTACAGAACTAGAACAAAAACTCTTAAAATGTGAATGGAGACACAAAAGACCCTGAATAGCCAAAGCAATCTTAAGGGAAGAAAATGGAGCTGGAGGCATCAGACTCCCTGATTTCAGACTATACTACCAAGCTACAGTAATCAAGAAAATATGGTACTGGCACAAAGACAAAAATATAGATCAATGGAAATCATAGAAAACCCACAGATAAACCCACACAGCTATGGTCAACTAATCTATGATAAACGAGGCAAAGATATACAGTGGAGAAAAGACAGTCTCTTCAGTAACTGGTTTGGGAAAACTGCTACACGTAAAAGAATGAAATCAGGGCCTCCTTGGTGGCGCAGTGGTTGGGAGTCCGCCTGCCGATGCAGGGGACACAGGTTCATGCCCTGGTCTGGGAGGATCCCACATGCCGCGGAGCGGCTGGGCCTGTGAGCCATGGCCACTGAGCCTGCGCGTCCGGAGCCTGTGCTCCGCAACGGGAGAGGCCACAGCAGTGACAGGCCCGTGTACCACAAAAAAAAAAAAAAAAGAATGAAATCAGAACACTCCCTAACACCATACACAAAAATAAACTCAAAATGAATTACAGACCTAACTGTAAGACCGGACACCATAACACTCTTAGAGGAAAACATAGGAAGAACACTCTTGGACATAAATCACAGCAAGATCTTTTTTGATCCACCTCCTAGAGTAATGGAAATTAAAACAAAAATGAACAAATGGGACCTAATGAAACTTCAAAGCTTTTGCAAAGCAAACAAAACTACAAACAGGACCAAAAGACAACCCTCAGAATGGGAGAAAATATTTGCAAACGAACCGACAAAGGATTAATCTCCAAAATATATAAACAGCTCGTGCAGCTCAATATTAAAAAAATAAACAGGGCTTCCCTGGTGGCGCAGTGGTTGAGAGTCCGCCTACCGATGCAGGGGACACGGGTCCGTGCCCCAGTCCGGGAAGATCCCACATGCCACGGAGCGGCTGGGCCCATGACCCATGGCCGCTGAGCCTACGCGTCCAGAGCCTGTGCTCCGCAATCAAAACCCAATCAAAAAATGAGCAGACCTAAATAGACATTTCTCCATAGAAGACATATAGATGGCCAAGAAGCACGTGAAAAGGTGCTCAACATCACTAATTGTTAGAGAAATGCAAATCAAAACTACAATGAGGTTATCACCTCACACCAGTTAGAATGGGCATCATCAGACAATCTGCAAACAACAAATGCTGGACAGGGTGTGGACAAAAGGGAACCCTCTTGCACTGTTGGTGGGGATGCAAATTGATACAGCCACTATGGAGAACAGTATGGAGGGTCCTTAGAAAACTAAAACTAGAATTACCATATGACCCAGCAATCCCACTCCTGGGCAGATAACCAGAGAAAACCGTGATTCAAAATGACACACGCACCCCAATGTTCATTGCAGCACTATTTACAATAGCCAGGACATGGAAGCAACCTAAATGCCCATCGACAAATGAATGGATAAAGAAGATGTGGTGCATATATACAATGAAATATTACTCAGCCAGAAAAAGTCATTTGTAGAGACCTGGATGGATTATTTGTAGAGACCTGGATGGATCTAGAGACTGTCCTTATTTTGAACATTAGTAAGTAGAGAAAAATGATGTATTTTTCTTGCCTTTCCTGTACAAACTGGATATCAAGGTGATAAAATAATTGAAAAAAAAATGGTAATAAATGTAGAAAGGAACAATAGAGAAAGAATCAGGTTGAGGTAAGGGGGTTGTTGTAGGGTAAGACAGTGTGTTTTATCAGTTAGAGTTACACACTGAAGATTTTAAGGCTGAAATTACATGATTGCTGAGATTTGCTTTTAGAATATTCCCCCCAGAGGAAAAATAGTATGTGGGATAAATACACGAAGCAAGATGCTAATACATGTTGAAAGTGATGATGAATGCTTGTGGAGACTCATTGTATTACTCTCTCTGCTTTCATTTTAAGGTTGAAATTTTCCAGAATAAGAAGTTCAAATATACATGGAGAGAGAGTTTATCTTACATATGGCCAAATTTTCTGCTGGAAACATTATTTTATAATCGGAAAGGAAGTGCCTGAGATACTTGTTCAGTATCTGAGACATACAGATTCTCACGCCCCACTGCAGACTTACTGGATCAGAATCCGAAGACGAGACATAAAAAAGACTGCTTTCTTACCACTTCCCCTATGCATCCACTGCAGCCCAGCACAAACCTGCACCCAGCGGTGAGATTAGATGACCCTACAGGCCTCATCCTGAGATCCTAGGGCTCTTAGCCATCCCTAGACTGCGCTACCTGTAGTTCTGAGAACAGTTTCAGCACAGTGGTTGGCGGGCGGTGCAGGGAGTCAAGCTACAGAGTGTGGAGGGGCCAGTACCCATAAGGGACAGGATACAGGGACAGGAACTTCTGCCTGGACACGGTAGCATGAGGGCAAGAAGGCATCAATAGACCTTTCCAGGATGAGAGAGACCTGGGCATATTTTAACGCTGAGGGCAAAAGCTGGTGGAGAGAAAGACTGAAGATAGGAGACCAATACTGGGGGCTCCAGCCCCACGATGGCAGGAGAACAGGGAAACCCCAGTGGGAGAGGTTGTGTTTGGAGCAGGAGGGATGAGATAGCACTGGGCTAAGGATGTGGAGGTTGTAAGAGGGACACCCATGATGATCTAGAGCTTGTCCAGTGCAATAGCCGTGAGCCACAAGAGCTGCTGAGCACTGGAAATGTGGCTGGTCTGAACTGAAACGTGCTGTGAAAATATAATACACAATGGACTTTGAAAATTTAGTAAAAAGAAAACCAGTGCCAAATATCTAAATCATTTATAACACTGATTACATGTCAAATTAATAGTATTTTGAATATATAAAAATCCATTATTAAAATGGATTTTATCTGTTTCTTTTTCGTTTTTTAATGGGACTCCTAAGGAATTGTTAATGGCATGACTGACATGATACTCCTAGTGATCGATGCTGTTCTACAAGTTATGGAAGCCAGAACGAGGAGAAAAAAATAAGCCCCGCCAAAGAGCCCTATCTATCTCAGAAAATGAAACCCGTTTCTATTACCCCAGAATCTGCCTCATTCAGACCAAGGTTTGGCCAAATTCATGAGAAAACTCCCTGCTCAGCCAGCTACTTAACAGCACAAACAGAATGACAGTGGACTGTGTACACAATTTGTTCTCAGACACCACTGACATACAGCAGTTAATTCGGTGACGATGCGCCCTTATCTGTGGATGAGGCCAGGCCCTCAAGGCCCTGCTGTGGGAAGGAAACCACCAACCAGCAAGCAATCCAGAGGAAGGTTCAGAGAAGACAGACGGACAGACTGGCCTTGGCATTATCCACACTCAAAGGAGGGGAAACACGTGCTGAGGCAGGACAGTCCTCCCCACCCCGAGCCACACAGTCCTCCTCAAAGGCCTCTGGGCTCAGGTCTGCGTGCGTCCCCACCCCAGCCTGCACCCCGTCCACAGCCAGGGGTGGGCAGCGAGGTACTTTCTGGGTGCCGCCTCCCCCTCCCTCAGTGGCTCCGGCATCCTTCCTTCCTCCCCCAACCAGCCTCCGCTCTGCGGGATGTGCTTCGGGTGCTTTCCAGCCCGCAGGCCACCTTTCTGCTCCGGAAGGGAACGCAGCAGCCCGCGTGGGTGTTTGCCTGCGGGGTGTTATCTAAGATCAACACTGGCAGTTCCTGTCTCCAGGGCCGGGACTGAAGGAGGCCTCACATCTCAGTGGGGCCTCGTCACCATAGTCCGTTTGGGGTTTTTGGGGCCGGGGGGGCAGGGCGGGCCACGCTCTGAAAAAGCTGCAGGCCTTCTCTAGCATCTCCCCACCTGCTCCACCTTCAGCCCTTCTGAGCCCCAAGGCCAAGAGGCATCAGCTCAAGGTGGCCCGCAAGGGCGAAGGCCTCCAGGTGACACACTTACACTCTGCTGGGACTGCGGGAGGATTCCGGCCCCCGCCCCAGTGCACTGGTGGTGAGAAGTTTTCCAGCTGGAGGTACTCAGTCCCCACATTCTACTGAGGGGCTCAGTCCAGCCCCTCCCGGGCACCCACTGTCCCTAGAGTCTCCACAAGGGTCCAGTGCTCCCTGACGACCATCTCAGTCAGGCGGTCATCGGATGACCAGCGTTCTGCTGGCTCCCCTGCCCCATCCCGTCGTGCTCAGGAGCCTGGCTAGGCGTCCGGGCACTGCCACTGAGGGCTGCGTGGCTTTGGGGAAAGTGTGGTCCCTGTGGCATTCAGGTTTTCTCCCCGTGAAATAACGGTGCAGCCTCCCAGGTCTTTAAGGTCGTGTCCTGTCACTCCTCTGCTCAAAAGCCTTCAGTGGCCTCCCTCTTCCAGATCAGGCCCAAACTCCTTGGGCCCCCAGCTTCCAAACTGTGCTTATCCCAACCCCGTACCTCCTTCTAGGCCTTTTCTTACAACCCGCCCCATTGCCACCCTCCTCCGAGCACCCAGCCATCTCACTGGGGCCACCAACAGTCTGCACCCACGCCTGCTGTTCCCCCCCGCTCCTGCCCCTCTGCCTGCAGCGGTGCCCTCCCTTCAAAGCCCTGCTCCACTTCCGCCGCCTGGATCACGGAGCCCTTCCTACCCTCCCAGCCCGAGCCCAGCCAGAAGTGAGCTCCTCCTCTGAAACGCTAGAACGTCTACACAGACAACTCACCAAGCCCTTAGGAGTCACCACCTGGGCATCCTGTGGGATGAGCCGCTGCGGGCACGTAAGGAATCCCCCACGTGGTTGATGCGCTCTTCGTCCGCGAACATCTGACGTGGCAAAGGCTGGCCAGGGTACAAAAAACTGTTGTCACCTGCATGGTACTTGACAGGTTACAAAGGATTGCACACCCATCACCTCAGTTAACCCTCAAGCCCCTGTGAGAGGCAGCCGTGAGCAGGGGGACGCTCAGTGATCTGCGTAAGGCCAATCTGTGTGTGCTCACCTGTGGCAGCACCAGGTCCCGGCTCTCCTGCCCCCAGGGCACTCTGCTCCCTCTCAGAACCTGGCTGGGCGAGGGGAGAAAGGCCCGCACATTAAGAAAGACCAAGCTGAGCAGAGCCATCACCACCACCCAAAAGAAGGGATTGGACACTTGCCCCTTATTGTTGCCCTCAGTTTGTATTGGGCTGATTGCATCCCTGTGGGTCCCCTTTACACACTCGTCCATCCCCTGTATTTCTTGGGAGTTGGTAATTGAATCTACAGCATCTATAGACTCAGGTTTGATTTTTTTTGCAAGGTGGAGCATATGATTCTACCAAGAGTTACAGAAAAGTAAGACACTTATTTGCTTGTTTCTTATTACCAAATGAATATTCAACCTAAGCACTAAAAATAATTACAAAGAAGAAAAGAATTCAATAGCATATGTCCTTCCAGATAGTTGGCTGTCTATATTTGTTGTATTTTCATCTTGTATTTTTTCCATAAAATGGGATCATACTACACATTTTAAAAAAAACAACAGGACTGGAGTTCAGCCCCTGTTGGAGATGGTCTCTGTCCTGCTCCCCTGCAGTTTCCTCATCTGAAATAGGGGCTTCCCTCGTGGACGTGTGAGAGTTCCACGAGCCAGCGTCCCATGTGCTCGGGGTCTGTGGGAGCCAGAGCAGCATCCCTCATGGAGAGCAGCGAGCGCAGGGGCAGGACAAGCTCCTGAGTTCGAGTGAGGATACCTCGTTCTATCCCGGGAGGAAGGGAGTGGCAGAAGGGCCAGTAAGCCAAGGCCGCAGAGCAGCAAAGCCAGACCAGACCCAGGGCCACTCTCCTCCCTCCCACCTAAACCAGGGCCAGGCACGCTTGCAGAGAGGAGCAGCAGATGGCCACCTCACGTGGCTGTCCCAGGCCACCCAGCCATCTCTCAGGGCGTTTGCCCACCGCTGTTGATTTCTACCCCGAGGACAACGTGCGTAGTATTTTTAGTTCCCAAGGAATGTCAATCAGCCCCCGGATACTGGGCTGCCCTGAGGTGGGGCTGCTGGTTTAAAACAAACACAGGCTGCCTATATAATGACCAGACAGCCACCAGGCACCACCTCCACCAGGAATCCCAGGTAGGCACTCTGGCCACTCTCTTGTGTGTGGGAGGGTCTGTTTATGGGTTAATTCACCTCCACTGCCGGGCATCCGCAGGCCCATCTGAACTCGGGGAGGTGGCATGACCTGGGGCAGCCTGGTTGCTCAGAGCTGGGCTTGGGAGCCGCCGCAGGGCCCCCATGTCTCCTGGGACCTTGCCAGTTCAGCTTCCTCAAACATCCTCGAGAAACTTGGCACAAGGTCCTCGGGGCCTGGGATAAAGAACATGGGGAGTCCCACTGCCAAGCATTCTGCCCCCAGATGAACAGTCTTGGAAAAGAGCACCCACATCCTTCCATCGGTCCTACCTGGGGGAGGTGGGCAGAGAGGGCGCTAAGAGCCGCTCTACTCAGCAATCAGGGCCCCAGGTCCAGGTCAGAGCCCTTCAGCCTGTCTTCTGGGCTCAGAGGCACAGGGAGGGAAGCGGGGGGAAAAGAGGGGATGGAATGGGGGCACATGCTGCCCAGAGATGCTCTCTCCGCCAGGCCCATCTGTCCCCAGCCGGCCGAGGCCATGCCCTCCCCAGGGACCGTCTGCAGCCTGCTGCTCTTCAGTGTGCTCTGGGTGGACTTGGCCATGGCGGGCTCCAGCTTCCTGAGCCCCGAACACCAGAAAGTGCAGGTGAGACGTCCCCCCACGAGGCCTGCGCTCTGACTGGGGAATCTCACTGCAGCCCTGCCGTGAGCTGCGTGAGCTGGGCAGTGGCTCACCCTCTCTGCGCTTCAGCCTTCTTCTCCCAGAGCACAAAGGAGGACTCTGGGTCTGACCATGGGCCCACCCCTCACTCTGCTTCTGGAAGGACAGGGGGGCTTAGGGCCCTAAGGAGAACACCTCCTCTTTCCAGCAGAGAAAGGAATCCAAGAAGCCGTCAGCCAAACCGAAGCCCCGGGCCCTGGAAGGCTGGCTTGACGCAGACGTCAGAAGTCAGGCGGAAGGCGCAGGGGACGAGCTGGAAATCCAGGTGGGTCCCTCTGCAGCTTTATGCTTTCCGCAGTGGAGGGGATGGGGCGGGGGAGGGCGTGGAGAGGCGGCCATCCACAGGGACTCACTTACCAGCCACTCAAGGAACATTAAACAGCACAAAAACAGTGGACTCTGCACCACTGGGCTCTGTTGAGATGGGCTTTGCCGATCAACAGGCAAACATCTAAGCAACTTTGCTGTATCAGGATGAGCCTCAAGCAGAGGGGAGAGGGGGCGCCAGCAGATGCCAGGTGATCTCAGAGGGGAGCCAGCAAATAGACACTCAGGAAGGAAGAGCTGGTCACAGACTGGAGGCGTTTCCTGCAGAAAACTTTCTGATCGACTCAGGGGCCCCTCGGACCTTACCTTACCCAATCTTACCAGGCAGCAGCCTGGACAGGTGAGCGGTGAGCCCAGCTCTCACCAAACCCCACCTGTAGACGAGGATGGGGCTCATCAGGCTTGCTTGAGCTTTGATGAATAGTTCACGGGGCAGGGGAGCCGTTTAGAGAGAAACGGAGGACTAGGAGAGAGAAAGCGTGAAGGCGTTTTATAGTTACCCCTGCCGGGCAGCCGCGGTCCGGGGAATGGTTCTGACAAGAGTTTAGTTGAGGACAGATCCCCGCACGCAGGGAAACCAGAATCCCCGGGTGGTGCCTAGTAACTACTGCTAGTAACTGCGGTCTCACTCTCCGGCTGCTTTACCCTCCTGCTTCGCACTTAACCTCTACAACCACCCGTGAAGTCAGTGGGGCTGGTTTCTGTGCCCTCATTTAGAGATGAGGAACCGAGGCTCAGCCCAGGGATCTCACTGGGTTGAGGGGCCAGAGCCCTGCATGGGGAAGAAATGGGACCCACAGTCTGGGGGACTCCAGTCCCCAAGCCCCGTGTCCCCATCACCGGTCTGGCAGAGAGCGAGCAGGTGGCCCAGGAAGTCTCCTCTGCCCTGCCTTGGCCTCCCCTCCACCTACCCCCAGCCTCTCCTCCCCTCAGGGGTCAAATCCCCAACCCTCGCCCTCTGACCTCGCCAGGCGCCTCCTCCACCACGTGTGGGACCCCACCCGCCACGTGCCCACTCATCAGCCTGCAAATCCTTAGACTAAAACTAGGGAGCTTTCCCGGTGAGACTGCCAGGTCCAGTGGGGCCAGAGACGCCCTAAGTTAGCCCAGGCGGGGAAGAGGTTCCAGTGGCTGATGACTCACGGCTGGACGTTTCCAGTTTCCACAGAGCAAACGGCAGCCCCTGCCTCCGCTAGAACCAGGAGTCTGAAATGTCGGAGGTGGTGAAACGCCAGAGGCAGGTGGGAGGCCTGTGACACAGGCCGCAGGGCTCTGGCTGTGCCCACCGAACCCCTCCAGGGCCGGGGTCCCACCTCACTCATCCCAGGCCCCTACAGCCCCTCCAAAAGTTTTCCTGAAATCAATCAAGTTTCAGAGCTGGAAGCTTTCGAGGCCAAGTTCCACCCATCCCCCACTGATCACATGAGACACTAAGGCACCTTTTCAAGTCGCTCAAAGCCGCACCCCTATCCAACAGCTGCTGCGCCTCCCGTCAGTTGCCCATCGCCGGTTCCAGGGTGCAAACCAGCCCAGCAGGTCCCCAGCTTGGTGCTCGTGGTGCTGCGAAGTCGGCTGGGGTCATCCAACCACCCGCATGAGCCACAGGGGTGGAGGGGAAATGAGCATTTACTGAAGGGAGGGAACAGAGGGGCCTCAGTTCCCCCAAAATCACTCGTATCATCTCCACTTGCTCCACCTTCACGGTGGAGACAAGAGGTGGAAGTAAATTTTAAAAAGGGGACCAACAGATATCTGTTGTTTTAATAACACCTCTGAGCATCTCTGCTCATCTGTGAAATGGGAGCAACAGTGGCTCCTGCCTGGAGGGAAAGGGGCTCAGCCTGGGCCTGACCAGGGCAAGGGCTGCACGCAGGGCAGGGCAGGGGCTCTGGGGCTCAAAGAGGCTCCAGGGCTGGTGGACTCGGGCCTGCAGTCTGGCCCTTGCCTCCACCTCCCTCTGTGGCCCCAGGCAAGTCGGGGCCTCAGCTCCTTCATCTGAAAAATGCGACTGACGTGTCCTGTCTGGAGGGCAAGGAGGCAGGAGGACCAAGGACCGAGGGCTCCCTTTCAGACCCAAGATCCCTGCGTCAACTCATCCAGAATCTCAGTGACCAACAGGGCCAGGCACCCAGGCAGTTACTGGATGAACGGAGCTAGATAGTCTCCGCTCCCCAGGTGAGAAACGATGATGTGGCCGAAAACAGAGCTCCTCCCTATTCACCCAAAACTGAGCTCCAGTAAATCATCTCATAGGCTGCCACGAAAGCAGGGGAAATGGGGTGCTCTCCCTGTAGAAGGAATGAGATGGAGGCAGAGAAGGAAGAACAAACTTGGCTCAGAGCATCGTTCTAGGGAAAGGTCAGCTTCCTGTCCAACTTCCCACAGAACAAGGAGAGGCCTGTGCAAATGAGAGGAAGACCACCTGGGAAGGGAGGAAGGTGGGGGGCAGAGACCATACCCCAGGCTAGTGCTGTGTACACCAGGGAGAACCCTGCTCCCCAGATCACCCTGCCAGGGCCTGAAGCTCTACCACTGGCCATTCAAACTTATGTCTTCCTAAGCTGCAAGGAGCAGGGAACCTTGATCTAGGGGACTTCACAGCTTTTATCAGTAACCTTCTCAGAGGTAAGGAAAGAGGGTACAAGGTAAGCCTCCTAAAGATGGTGCGGATGGTAAGACTAGGCCTGGGCAGGAGGGTAACCTGGCTGAGCTGTCCCCTCAGTGGTGCCTGCTGGACCCCAGGCCCCCCCTCTCTCCCTCTCCTGAGAGCCCAGGGCCTCCACTGGGATGGGGCGGGGGGGCGGGGCACACACGGGAGGGTGTGACCTCTGACAACTCCTGGGTCCTCCTAGTTCAGCGCCCCCTTTGACGTTGGGATCAAGCTGTCAGGGGCTCAGTCCCACCAGCACGGCCAGACCCTGGGGAAGTTTCTTCAGGACGTCCTTTGGGAAGACGCCAGCGGTAAGTCCTTTCTCCAGTTTCCTCGGAGTCCCAATGTGAGTCCGCCTATGGGTGACAAAACAGAAGTTTTCTTCCCCATCCCTGCCTCTCAAAAGAGCTCCTAATTCCTCTTTCCCAAACACAGTCATCCCTCAGTACCTGCGGGGGATTGGTTCCAGGGCCCCCAGCTTTTAGAGGATGTGCCCAAATCACACGGTCCATATTCTGAGGCCAGCGCTCCCCCCATTACAACACACCACCTCCGTCACCTTGGGGAAGAAAAGCCAACTTTGACGGCACTGGCAGAATGGCGGACACAGCACTATTTTTTTGGTGGCTTTTTTTTTTGGCTGTACTGCACGGTATGCGGGATCTTAGTTCCCTAAGCAGGGATCGAACCCGTGCCCCCCGCAGTGGAAGCACGGAGTCTTAACCGCTGGACCCCCAAGGAAGTCCCAGACACAGCACTTTGACTTGACCTCTTGCTTTTCAGAAACCCCAGCCCACAAGTGACCTGAGTCCAGCCACCTCTCCGTTTTCCCACCCTCAGAAGCATTCACCTGGCTTCCCAGAACGCTTCCGAGACCACCCCCAGCTCTGAGGGGTAACAGTCTAGGAGGTGAATAAATGCTCAAACTGGATGGTGAAGGTTCAAAATGTTTATTTCAGGAAAGAAGAAAATTTCACATTTCACTGAAAAACACCCCCTGCCCCATTCTTGGTCTATGGTCAAAGGGAAGAGAAAAGAAGAACATGTAGCAACGAGGTGTCAATGCTTAGAAAACCAAATTAGGCCCATTTCTACAAGCAGATAAGGCTACTGGGGGAATGGAGGTGGGGGAGAGAAGGTGGACAGAAAGGGGGAAGGAGGGGCGAGACAGAGGAGAAAAAGGAGAAGACAAAGTTCCTTTAAATATCAGAGCTTCCCGATGCAAAGCTGCACAGAGAGCTTATTAACAACCAGCAAGGCCTGTGTGGACAGGAAAACTTCAGGTGACACTATCAGAGCCAATAGCCGTTGCACTGACATCCATGGGCAGAAAAGGATGCTGGGAATGTTAGAGCCTGAGTTTGAAGTTAGATTGAGTGGGCCGCTAACAATGGCTAGAGCCACTGCTGGACACGGCTGACCTAACTCCTCCTCCTTCCTCCTCGTCCACTGAAAAGACCTGGCACAGCAGACGCCACCTCACGTGGCCAAGGCTGGCCATTACCTTGGTTCCTTCACTGATTTGGAACACCAGGTTGATGTCCAAAACCACTTCCAACTCCAGCTCACAGCTGAAGTGAGCCTTGGTCCTTAAGTTCCACAACTGAATTCCAGTGAAGACCCAGTCTTCCTGGGAGGAATGTCACTTATCAGTCACTTGCTCTTTGGTATAAACACATGAACTGACTTGAGAGCTACTGACGATGGATGCGTGATCACGAGGGGAGGAGCACCGCCCATCCCAACAGGTGCGCACCCATCGGAAACATGCAGGATGCCCCTCTGCAAAGCTGGGGTAACATCCATATTCTGGAGAAACCTCTGTCACAAAGGGCTCCCTCTAGGAGCCAAGTATCTTCTCGAGTGAAATTCTGGCCATCTGGCACTCAAGGCACAGCCCTACAGCACTAACCACTGATCACACTAAGTGGGCACCCCGAAACTCCACCACCATGCCTCACACCATGTGTGAGGAGCCACACATGGTCCATGGAATGTCACATGATCAGAGACCCTCTTAGAAATGCAGAGTCTCAGGCCCCGCCCCCGCCCTAGTAGATCAGGATCTGCATTTTAACAAGACCCCCAGGCGCATATATAAAGTGGCTTAGAGGCCACGGGGTCCTATTCAGGCAGCAGAGCCAGGTCGGCCCACCTGGCTTAGAGCGGGTGTGGACTCTTACATAACTTAGGAAAATGCAGACTTGGCCAGGGTGCCCTCAACAAAACTGAGAGCGCATGAAAAAGCTGTCCTGTTCCCTCTTTCACTTGTCTCCCTGCCCAACTCTCTAAGCCCCAGCTCTGCTGTCAACTCCATGCCCGTGCATTGGGCACACAACACACACACTTCCATCTCTCAGGGAACCACACACCTGACTACCTGGCCGCGCAGTGACGTAGCTCACCAAGCCCTTGCTTCTGAGAGCATCTGCCTCTAAGTGGTAATCACATTTTGAAAGGATTATCCCCACTAGAGGAATCTAAGGTATTGGAGAGCAGGTGAACTACTTGGGTGGAGGGAGAGAGGAAGCAGAAGTCCGCCTCCATGAGCCAGCCACTCGCTCTGATGCAGAGACCCACACGCGCGCCTGGAGCTGAGGCACGTCCCAGCTCTAAAAGCTTAGTAGGGGTGCAACCCTGATCATCACTAGCCAGGCCCACCGTCCTCTTCTCAACACCCAGCGGAGGCACCAAGACTCAAACATGGTCAAAGGGCCCAAGAAACCAGCTCCCGACCTGCTGGAGAAGCAGCCAGACGGGGCTCCGGGGAGGATGGGGGCCAGGCCCTGGGGGGGACGCTGGTCACCTGATGCTCGCCCACAAAGACAAGGCCTTACTCCTTTCTCAAGGGACACACAAGCCTTCTCTCCCACTTGCCTAGGTCATTCACTCCAGAAACAGAGGTTAAGCGCCCACTCTGGTCGGGCTCTCTCACCTGCCCCAGGCAGCATGGTGGGGTGGAAAGCTGAGGCCTTAACGCTCACACCTGAATCTGAACACCAGCTGTCTGGTCCAGCCCACAACACTGAACTTCTCAGGCTCCTCCCATGTAAAACACCCACCTCCCCAGGTCACTGTCAAGATTGAACACGGTATGTCCCACGAGGACACCTGCACATAGAAGACATTCAATTATCCTGATAGCCACCATTTACAGCATTCTTGCTGTGCACCAGCACTGTTCTAAATACTTCTTACATGAACTTAAAGTAATTTCAGTGAATTTTCACAACAGACACACTTCAGAGCGGGAAAACTGAAGTTCAGAGGAATTTAGTGACTTCCCAAGGTTACATATCAAACACGTTTCCGACTCACCCAGAGCTGTGGGCTTAGGCCCCCACTCCCCCACGTTCGGCTGCTTCTCTACCAATGTCACCCTCTTGCCCTGCTGCTTAGGGTCCTAGGGATTCCTTCTGTTTCTGTTTTTCATTTTCTTTCATAATACACGGGGTCAACTTGGAGTGGGCTGAGGACAATTTCAAGTCAACAACCAGCAGAAATAAAAGTGATCACAGGAAACAGGCAACACACTTGAGAAAACGTAGCATTTCAAACCTGGTCCCACGTCGGCCTTCTTGGACCTGTTCCTGCACGTGTCACTTCCCAATACCACTAACTTCCGGTTCTCTGAAGCAGCTGTATATACCCCTGGGCTGAGAAAGATATTTGCTGCAGAAAAAAAAAACCCTCCTTATAAAAAACTTTATTTTATAATATACCCAGTACATTAGTATAACAGCTCATGTATTTAACTTTTGTTTAATTAATTTATTTGTTTTAATTTTTGGCTGTGTTGGGTCTTCGTTGCTGTGCGTGGGCTTTCTCTAGTTGTGGCGAGCGGGGTCTACTCTTCGTTGCTGTGCGAGGGCTTCTCATTGTCGTGGCTTCTCTTGTTGCAGAGCACGGGCTCTAGGCACACAGGCTTCAGCAGTTGTGGCACTCGGGCTCCATAGTTGTGGCTCGCAGGCTCATTAGTTGTGGAGCACGGGCTTAGTTGCTCCGTGGCATATGGTATCTTCCCAGGCCAGGGATCAAACCCATGTCCCCTGCATTGGCAGGCGGATTCTTAACCACTGTGCCACCAGGGAAGCCCGTGTTTAACATCTTACACACTTACAGAGGGGTAAGAAATTCTCTTACGACGGTGTACAGACAGAATAATAGAGATCCATGCTTGGCTACCTTCCTTTAGTCTGAATCCACTTCCAAACATCGTCGACAAATGAGCATTTTCAGGGAGCACAGGGCTGCCTGGCTACTGACTGACAGTTCTGCTGCCATCCTGGACACTTTATTCAAGCACCGTACACTTCAGTGGCCCTTTGCCCTGATCTTACAGAAATGCCTGAGGCAAAAATGAAAGTGTTCACGGTAAATGATTACTATTGGTCCCAAACTTAATACAGAGAGATGTAAAACACGAGAAAAGCCAAGAGCAGATTTCCAGCCACAAAGAGATTATCACTGTGTCCAGTGGACATAGCTGCCATATGTCCAGCTGGGACAGAGCTGAGACAGTGAGTAATGTGCTGGAAATACGCAAACCAATGACTGTGCATCTGACATGAGGCATCAACAGATTCCAAATTTCTTTACCATTCTTGGAACAGAGCCTCCCTTTTGACGGGTTTACTTTGGGCTTGAGCACTTACTTGTGTTCAAGGATACCTTAGGACAAAACTGGAAGACTGACTGCAAGCAGTGAAACAGAATTTCCTCCAAAGTTTACCCAGCAGCATCAGAGTTCACAGTCCAAAGCCCACAGTACAACCGAGTCATCAACAACACCCTCGTGTACTCAATTTTTCTTCCTCCTACTGCGTTGCTCTGGAACAAAGGTGTCTATGTATTTTTCACTGCTAAGAAGCAGCAGTGTATCTGGGTGTTTCCAGGCAGTAAAATGAGAGTTAATGCTCAAAGGCAGAACTTTTAAGAAGGTACCAGGGATTCTTCTTTTCAGTTGAATTTTCTTTTTAGCAAATCTTTTTTTTTTTTTTTTTTTTTAATTTATTTTTGGCCGCACTGGGTCTTCGTTGCTGCGTGCAGGCTTCTCTCTAGTTGCAGCGAGAGGGGGCTACTCTTCGTTGCGGTGCACAGGCTTCTCATTGCGGTGGCTTCTCTTGTTGCAGAGCACGGGCTCTAGGTGCACGGGCTTCAGTAGTTGTGGCACACGGGCTCAGCAGTTGTGGCTTGCAGGCTCTAGAGCAAAGGCTTCAGTAGTTGTGGTGCATGGGCTTAGTTGCTCTGTGGCATGTGGGATCTTCCCAGACCAGGGTTCAAACCCGTGTCTCCTGCATTGGCAGGCGGATTCTTAACCACTGCGCCACCAGGGAAGCCCTTTCCAGTTGAATTTTGCTGAGGCACAGGTACATTTTTGAAAGTCTCCAGACCTTTGGATTCTTAGGTTACAAAGCTAGTCAACAACTAAACCATCGTTAACACTCTGAGAAATATAAACGAACATGGAGACCATGGGAGTTGGCTGAAGATCCATCACTTTATTTTCAGAAAGAGATGGTCAAAGGGAGCGAGGGGGCAGAGATACAGAGGCATTCCGGCAACACAGCAGAAACAATCAAGTCAGCCATCCAAAAACAATGCCAACCAGCTTTCACTCCCACACAGGTAATGTTTCACTGTGCAACAGAAATGATAATCCTAAATCCTGGAGATAAAAGTATATAGCACCTTGTGCTTTACTTTGGCAGGGAGACTGCAATGGCTCAGAGACATCCACTGAGTTATCACTCTTAGTCCTTGAACACAGGCCCGGTTGGTTTCCTTCGGAGGCAGTTGTGATGTACAGGCCTTGCTGTGAAAGAGATGGATAAGGGACAGTTCATTGGGTGACAACAAAGCACTGTGAAATCCTTAGTCCTCCAAATCTTCCAAGCAGGAGAACAAGGCCCCGGATTTGCCAAATCTGCGGCACAGATGACACACAGCTGATCCATGGAAGGTCGACACTGAATTAAGGCCTACTTCCCAGGCCAGCAACTTGGGTACCGGGGCAAGAGGGAAATACCACATATGAAATGCAAAGTCCATTCCCTTGCAGGTTACGAGGTTCAAAAGCACCTTCCACAAACACCTAGAGGCATCCAACATAAGCACTGGATCTTACGATTTCAGCTATTGGCCTCCAAGAAACAGACAAGGGACTCAGAGTGGCCTGTCGCACTGAGGAAGGTTGGAATAAAGGATCCTTCTGTCCCAAATGCAGAGCATCCTCACTCTTAACTCTTGACCGTCATAACCTTCCAGGGCCTGTAATGAACACACCTTTAGAAGGCACCAGCAGGGAGCAGAGCACAGCTCAGAACTTGAGATGACCTGGCTGTTCAAAGTCCAAGGAGTGGCTCTCACTTTCACCACGGAGAAAGGACGCAGCAGAGGCCAAGGCAAGGGAGAGCCCCAGGACGGGGAACGGGAGATCCATGGACACCAGGCCTCTTGTTCTGCATAGGCAATAGAACAGGGCTGGGCAGTGCCAGCAGAGCTTTGGAAAATTAAATTGGTTTACCTCTCGACCTGGATGGGGCACACAAGGGGCTGTTACATGAGATGAGACAGAAGTATTTTTGGTCCAGTGCTCCAGGAGAAGGGGGCAGAGTGGAGCACAGGGCAGCTGGAACCCCCTGACAGCAGACTAGCAGACAGCATCTGCTGCAGACTGGACCCTGTCAGTTTAACACAACTGAGCTGCAGCCCTGGGGACCTCGGTAAGTGGGATCACCTTCCTCGGGGTCGTCTTCCTCAAGCAGGCTTCCTCCTCCTCAAGTCCCCCAGTCTGTCCAGATGTTCCTCGGCCAGGACTTTCCCTGGACCATGAGCACCCCTTTGGCCCCTCCATACTGATGGCAGTGGAACCAGTGAGACCAGCAGCCAAGGTCCTTCCACCAGTGCCAACTCAGAGCTGACACAGCAACAGTGAGAGCCAGACTGAAGAGTCACGCAGGGAAGGGAGGGGCTGCCTTCTCTGGCCGCAGGAGCATCAGCCTCTAACACAGGTCTCTGGCAAATGTCCCCCAGAGGAGATCTCCCACTGGGGGTTCGTGTTGACAGTGGAGAACCAGGAACCAAGCTACACGCCTACGTGCACTTAGCTGAGGAGCAGTGTGACTTTATTCACAGACTGCTCGCACCACAAGCTGCGGAGGCAGGCACTGGGCGGGCAAGCTCGCTGTGCCCTCACATCAGCCTCCTCTTCTTCCCAGGCTGCCCTGGAGCACTGCAGCCGGGAGGCCAGCCCGAACCCCTCGCCAGCCCCCCGCACGCCGGCCCCACCCCCAACCAGCCTGAAGCGGAAGCCTCCGACGAGGTCTCAGGAAACGTCCTGTCCGGGTGTCCTCCATCCCAGCGGGCTCTCAAACATCCTCGAGCAGGGACACACAGGCAGAGCTCACACGGCCTTTCTCCTGTCAGGCCGCTGGTCATCCTGGAGGGTGGGGAAGAGAAAAGGATGAAGGTTACACCTGAGTTCACTCAAGACAGACCAGGTTCACTGCTCACCCTATGTCTACATGCTCTACGTTTAAAAAATATAGCCAAAGTCATTTTTGTCCTGGTTTTTAAAAACTATGTAATGTGATTTTTATCACCTTTTCTGGGAGACTCCTGACGGCACCCTCTCTGCTTAAAGACTGTAGAGGCGGCAGGTGTTCTCACGCAGGGTGGCCAAGGTGCGGGCGAGTGGCAGGTCTTTGACCCTGGCAATCTCTCGAACCGTGTGCAAGGCCAGGCCTGGGTGGGCGTACTGGCAAAGGCTCTTGGGAACCTGGAAGACACCAAGCATTCTGGATATCGTTGTGCCTTCTGTGCAGAGTTGTCACGCACAACTCCCTCCCCGGCCCTTCCCCAGCAGGGCCTCTTTGGAGCTGTGTAGAGACCCCTTTACCTGCAGGTGCAGGGAGAGTCCCAGTCAGGGGGGCTCTGGGTGAGCAGGGTCCCATGCTTCCTTGGACTACCCTCTACAGGGTAGGGCTTTGCACTGCCTGGAAGAGAGTGGTTACCCTTCAGCTTCTCAGCCCCCTAGACTTTGGTTCTGCAAAGCAACAGAGAGGAGACATCTACACAGCCAAGGGTGGGACCTAGAAAGGTACTGTGGCTCTGTTCCTGCCAACCTTGCAAGGGGGACTGCACACCTCCCACCCTCTCTCCTCAGTGCCTCAACTCGGCTTGAAGACACCCTTACCTGTCGAGGCAGGAAATAGGGAGCATCAGTTTCCACGATGATCCTCTCCAGCGGGATCTGTTTCAGAGAGTCCCGGGCCTCCCAGGCAGAGGAGTATGTCAGGACCGCTGTGAAGCCCACGGACATGTTGGGAAAGTACTTCAACAGGGGCTCAATGACTGGGTAGCTGCCGGTGAAGCAATGCCTGCAAGGAAGAGAATTCCAGATCAGGGCTCTCATAATCCCCTCTGCAGAAGCTCCCAACTCCCTCTGGACATTTCACCTTTTAAGTTATTTTTGGTGGGTAAGTTCTCAGAAATGCAAAGACTGCATCCAAGGGAAGGACTCACAGCCAACACAGTCAGGAGCAGAATTAAAAACTGCAGCCCATCTGGATCACAACTACAGTAGGTAAAAACTACGTCCATGTAATCAAATGAACCAGAAGGAAACAAAAACTAAAAACACTGGGGAGTGGCCTACAGGTGAATTTTCTTCTCTTAACCTTGTGTCTGTTCATGTTCTTAGTACAGCACACGTTAGTCCAGAAGGGCTGGGTGACTGTGCCTCATCTCGTCTCTGGTGGCGGCTCCACTCAGAGGCATCACTCTCTCTGCCTGGGCGCCTGGAAGGCAATGCTCTAGAGGCCTAACAACCTCACCCCTTCGGCCACCTGGCACCACCTGGCTCGCGTTCTAGACTCCCTGTTTTTTCCAGTTAACCCATCTTACCCGTCATGAAAGTGCCAGTGGGCATCACCTCCTGACCTCTTTGTAGCCAGACGCAGCTAAGGGCCTCTCCTCTGGTTCCCAGGGCACCCTGTGCCCACCTCAGCCCCACGCCCTCTGCAGAGCCGCCAGCTGACTGTCTCCCACTGCTCCCCAGGGCCCCCCAAGCCAAGCCCATGCCCAGGACAGACACACCAGGGCAGGCTGGTGAGTTTACCAAACTGGAGAACCCCTAGATACCATTTAGAGAAAATACATCTTGGACTTTAACTGCGGGTGGGCGAAGTGGAGAGGGATGAGCTTTCAAATTCAAAGTAGGAGAGAAAATTTCTTTTCAGGTGCCCTGGAATGTTCTCTGTGTGCTCAGTCACTGGACCCACAGCAACCTCTCCCAAGACCAACAGCTCTCAGTTCTGCGAACCGAGCCTCCACTACAGCCTGCTTCATGCAACGGGGGTCACAGTGATTTAGGGTATTAGCTCAAACCATATGAAGTTGCCGTTTTTTAGGTTAAAAAATGGTCAAATATCAGAAATTTCACATGGGTCAACCTGATAGTTAATCTTGAGAAAAGATTCTATGTAAAGATGTAACATCATCAATCCACTCCTCACTGAATTTGTCTTCCCACGAACGTCCTAGACAGAGAAACATGTTCACTTCATCTGCCCACTGAAGTCCTCGACTCTCACCTGTGAACCTTGTAGTCCGGAGGCACAAATCTCTTCATGATTTTCAGCAGATCGTCATCAGCTTCTCGGCAGTGGATCACCAAGGGTTTCCTGAGAGACACGGCCAGCTGCAGCTGCCTCTCAAACACCTGGGAGGAGACAACACCTGTGGGTTAGGGCCACTCTGGATGTCTGTTACCCCCAGAACAGCCGGTCCACTGCACAACCCCCACTGTCTTCTTCAATTTTCTTTACTTTTAAACTCTATAATGCATAATAATAGCTAACACTTACCGAGTGCTTACTAGGTAGTATTATTATTTAGGTGTATTATAACATGTAAGCCTCACAAGCACCCCAAGATAGGTACTGCTGTTAGCCCATCATGCAGTCAAAGAAACTGAGGCTCCAAATGAGGTCAAGTAACTTGCAGCTGGTAAACCGTAGCACCACAATGCAAATCTGAACCCAGGCTGTCCACACAGCCACCACTAGGCAATGCTCACGTGGGGCTGCAGGGCTGGGCTGGGCTCAAGAGCACCACTACAAGTGTCCTCCCCTTCACTGCCCCCGCCTCCACTCCCACTCCCAAGAGGTAATCCATCACCTTGCACACCTTTTCCTATGCAAAAAGTTGCCATGTATACGTCTGTAAAATGCCTGACTCTCAGAAGGTGCTCAAGTATTTGTGGAAAGAATAAGTACTATACATATTTCCTGCAGCTTGCTTTCTTTACTTAACCAAAATCAGATCTCCTTCTAGGTGAATATCTACAGATATACTACTTTTTTTTTTTTTAAACTCTAGCTACTTTAAAAGTCTTCAGTAGTAAAATATACCAGTTGCTAATAATTTTAAAGAAAAAAGTAGGGCTAGAACTTATTCTTTCCTCTTATTCTTTCCTTATTCTTATTCTTTCTAAGTTCAGGTTTAGAAAAAAAGAACAAAAATACTAATTCATTATAAAGAAATTACCTCAACTTAAACTTTATGTTTTCACGAGTAGCTTTTTCAATTGTGCAATATCATTTGTGTTTGAATTTTTAACATCAAATAAGAAGATGCTTTTGGTAATTTGAGTCAGGTGGTGTTCACTTGAGAATGACATTTTCAAGTCCAACACTTATACTGCCTCTTCTCAAAATAGTGGCACTGCGCCAATACCAGTTCTGATATAACTCACTTTTAACCAGTGTTTTCAACTAAAGCAAAGTGACCCTTGGAACCAACAGCATAGAATGCTTGCCAAGGACTTTAAAGATGAGCTAGTGCCAGTACCTACAGCCGGCAGTATCCCTCCCCAACACATCAACCCTCCTTGAACTCCTCCAGAGGCAAGAGGTTGCAATGGATTCTGATTCCAACATTTAATTTTCGCTTCTAAAAAATTCTCCTTTGAGTACTCAACACTATTATACTCAAACTATTGAATACTCAAACTATTATAGCCTTGAGTACGCAAGTACTCAAACTATTGAGTACTCAAACTATTATAGCCTTGGGATGGAATACAACATAGCTGTTAAAAAGCCTATTTTTCAAAGCACGTTCAATGAAGCAGGAACATTTTCACAGTGGAAAAAACATTCAAATCTGTAACTTTCTCTTTTTAACTTTCCTAAATTCTTTTTTAAAAAGCACACGCATACAACACACATTTCCTTGATTCCATGACAGGTGCTTGTAAGACATACCACCAATTGTCCCTTGCAATTCTCCAAGGGACAGCAACATTAAAAATATGAATTTCGGGCTTCCCTGGTTGGCGCAGTGGTCGAGGGTCCGCCTGCCGATGGAGGGGACGCGGGTTCGTGCCCCGGTCCGCGAGGATCCCACATGCCGCGGAGCGGCTGGACCCGTGAGCCATGGCCGCTGAGCATGCGCATCCAGAGCCTGTGGTCCACAACGGGAGAGGCCACAACAGTGAGAGGCCCGCAAACAGCAAAAAAAAAAAATTGAATTTCAAAAACGTTAAGAAGAACTGGTAGGGGACAGGAACTGTGCCTGGGTTGGAGCATCTGTCCTCCCTGGGGAGCCAGGTGAAGCACAAGAGTAAATGCAGCCCGCTGGGAGGGAAAAGTCTTATGATGGTAATGGTCACTGTCTCTGATGGAATGGGAAATGATCTTCTTTACACATTTGTGTATTTTTCAAATATTCTGAAATGGGCACACTAACTTTAAAACTAGAATAAAAATATACTGTTTAATTAAACAAACACAACGTGCTGCTTCCCAAGAAGGGACGGAAGTTTTAACATCTGTATCATTAGCTGTAAAAGTCACTCAGCACCTAAGCCCCTCCTCTTGCTTAATGAAGCTGAAAGGTAAGAAACAGTTTGTGAAGCATTTGACCAATGACATCTACAGGGTCTGGCTAACAGCAATCACATTTTTAGAGACTCTAAACTCTTTAGTTCCAAAAGCAGAGCAACCCGTGTGTTTCAACAACTAAAAGAGGAACTAAATAAATAATAGATTGTCAGCAAACTAAGGACGACATTACCTTGTGCTGCTCCGGGACAGGCGTGGTGCACTTGTGAGAGTAATCCAAGCCCATCTCCCCAAATGCCACGGCCTTGGGGTGCCTTAAGGCCTGCAGAAGATTTCTTTCTTGACTCTCATTGTAGTAACGTGCAAAATGGGGGTGACAGCCAAAGGCCCCCCACACCAGATCTTCTTTCAACAGGTCCTCCCAGAGGCCATCTGTCAGTGTGCGAGGATCGCAGAAGTCGGAGATGCAGCCCTGAAACTCCTTAGGGAAGGAGCTGCTGTAAATTTTCCTGAACTTTGTGAAGCTCCCTTTGAATGACAGCTTGGAATAGAGCATGTCCAAGTGACAATGGGTGTCGATGAAACCCTCCAACCTGGGCTCCCGACGGCTCCTGGGCAGGGAGCTAGATGCGGGTCCTCCACACGGACGTGGTGGCATGTCCTCCCGGAATGTTCTTTTCTCCTTCACCTCTTCTTCTTCCGAGCTTCTGGAGAAACGAGATGAACGCGACTTGCGGGATCTGCCTTCCTCAGCGGCCTGGGGCTCTCTGGAGTTGTGCTGGGGGCTCACCGTTGAGTGGGGGGAAGAGCCCTGGCCGCTCCTCTCCACCTGCACCGTGTCGCTGCCGCCACTGCCCACGGAGTGGTAGCCGGGGGTCTTGGGACCGCTGGTCCAGTAGCTGGCGTAGTCACACCAGGGACTGCTGTACAAGTGAGCCGGGTACATGACGTAATCCGTGGGGAAGTGAGAAGGCTCTGGAACCGCTGAGGGTTTCAGGGATATGGGCTCCTCCTGAGAGAATCTGACTGTGGAAATCTCGTCCACGTCGGACCAGTCACTTCCTGAAGAGGTGCGCTCCATCACCACCTCCCGGTCTTTAGGCTGCAGAAAAGAAAAGAAACAGGTTAGCCTTCTTCCTATGTGAAGACAGCCTCCTGTGCTCAGTCACCTCCAGAACAGAAGTCCTGGCTGCTTTTCTGGCCGTGATGATGGCTTTGCATGGGATCCTTTGCTCACTCTGTCACCTGTTTTCCTTATTATTCCCAGAAAGCAAGCCAGCTTACAACTAGGAACAGTCCTGTCAGCTTCAGGGAATACATTTGTGCTCATGGTCTCATATGCCATCCCTGAAAGGGAAGCTGTGCCTACATTCCCTTTCTGAAGACCCCTCTTGGGGAAAACTGCTCTCTAGAACACACAGTGTATTGGGGGTTTTAAAGAAAAGAAGCACCCAGCGTCTCATCCTTAACAACAGGTCTCTCACACATTCAAAATGTACAACCACACAGTTGTAGCAGTTTCAAGATGTGTTTGCAAATTCTTTGATATTACTCTCCACTGTAAGATGGGGTTTGTGACCCCTCTCCTTGAAACTGGGCTAACTTGTATTGTAACTGATGGAACCAAAAGGGACACTGCAGCTTCCAGGGCTACGTCAGAGCAGCCTTGCTATTTCCCCTGGTTCTCTCTGTTTGCTCCTCTGGGAGAGGCCAACCACCACATGATGTCTGAGTACCCACGACCACATGCTAGAGAAGTCACACATAGGTGCCAGCACCAAGTGCCTGACATGTTCACATGTGAGCACACGTGAACAAATAAAATGTCTATCGCATACACTAACACATAATTAACATGTTTGCAATCTAGCTCTTCAAAATATAACTCACCATTTTTTTCAAAAACAAAAGTTAATCTGATTAAAATTACAAAAAATGCCCACACGGAAGGTAAGGGTTTCTCCCCAAAATGATGCTCCCTTTTCTGAGGGGTCTGTTTTATATTCAAGTCCCCACAAAGTCTCTTCTATTACAAGATGTACTCTTCTATTTGAAAAAGAAAAATGACCCCAAACAAATCTCAATCAAGCTAATTTGAGATGTTTAAAGAGGTTCTCTAAGCTCATTCTTTTAAAAAGATGGGGAGATGGGAAGCAAAAAAAGGTAACAGAGTTAATAATTATTCCTGCGGGTATGACCTCACAGTTCTGTGTTGGACATCATTTTCAACAAAGCTTTTCAAGATTGTTTTTACTTTTTTAAAAGACAACTTTTTAAAAAGCAGTATGGTAAGTGGTTATGCATAAAATTACACTGGAAAAACACTCATGTATAAAGTGGTATCCAGGTGAAGGAGTAGGGCAACACAGGGCCAGCTAGAAAGCTATTTTTCACTAAAAACATTTTTATTTTTAAACAATGTAAATATATTTCCTAAAAAAGTAACCTAAAACATAATTAGACATAGTTACACTGTTGGGCTCCCAAAAATATACCTCCAAAAACTGAACAACACAAACTGAATGCAATGGGAACAGCTACTTGCAAGGTGGGATAGAATTTCCACGGGCAGACCAATACAGATTCAAAAAGTGCTACACTGCATCAGTAAGATCTCATGTGCAGGAAATTCTGCAACTCAAATGACACCTTTCATTTATTTTAACAACAAATAAATAACAACGCCGGGTTGGGGAGGGGAGAGGAGGAGGAATCTACAGAGACTAAGAGATTTAACACATTTAGAAACTGACACACATGACTCTTACATCCTGTTTCAAAAAAACTGAAACAATCATGAGACAGGGAAATTTAATCACTGACTGGATAGTTGATGCTATTAAGGACTGTGGGGAGGGACTTCCCTGGTGGTCCAGTGGTTAAGACTCCATGCTTCCACTGCAGGGGGCATGGGTTAGATCCCTGGTCAGGGAACCAAGATCCCAAATCCCGCATGGTGCGGCCAAAAAAAAAAAAAAGGATTGGAGGAGAGAGAGGGCAGAGGGAGAGCTCAGAACTGTAGTTATGCCTGTTTTTTTCCCTAAAGATCCTGTATCTAATTTTACAGATACACACTGAAATATTTATGGATGAAATGATACGGTAGGTGGGATCTGCTTCAAAATAATTTGTGGAGAGAAAAGGGATACAGAGATAAAACAAGATTGGCAGTGAGTTAATACTTATTGAAGATGAGTGATGGGTATGTGGGTAATTTTCATAAATGTTTTAAATATCCCATAATAAGAAGTTTAAATAGAAATAATAACAGTTAAAATTCCAACTCAGATGGAAGGGTAGAGATGTCCTCTGACTGCTTCACAAACTTCTCTATCATCCGAGAGTATCTGTTAAAAAATACCAATTCCCCAGTCCCATCTCAGACCTCCTGAGTCAGATTCTTTCATTCTTATCATCAGGGAAGTTCAGGAAACCATATTACATAACACAAAAAGTAACTCCAGCGACAACAAAGACCATGTCAGAGAAACATGTGAAAAGGTTTAACAAAATTATTTAATGAAATGTGAGGCTGGAGGAAAAATGGCAGAGTGGGGAAAAAAGTGACTTCAAAAATGCACATCCACCTAGAAATATATATGATAAACAGACTTATGATGACGTCATCTAAGACCCTGAAAGGCTTTAGATAGTCAAGTTGGCCAGGAAAATGTTTTCGGATTTCCTTTTTGGGAAAATCGGAGATTACCTATACTCAAGACTGCCTAAGTTTCAAGCCCATATGGTAAAATTTAAATCTACATTTATTGAGAGTCTACTATACTCGAGGCACTGAGCAAAGGATTTTCATGAATTAATTCGGGGTTCAGCAAGCTGTGACCCACAAGCCAAATCCAATGCACTGCCTGTTGGTGTAAATAAAGTTTTACTGGAATATAGGCAGGCCCATTCACTTAAATATTATCTATGGCTGCTTTCATGCTACTACAGCACAGTTTAATAGTTGCAACAGAGGCCTTAAAAGCTCAAAAAGCCTAAAATATTTACTATCTGGCCCCTTACAGAGTTTGCTGATCCCTGTATGAGTCCGTGATAACATTTAAAGAACCATACCTTTTATACAGAGGAAGAAACTGGGGCTCCAAGAGGTTAAGTGACTTTCTCAAGACTGCAGTTTAGGGGGACAGAGCCAGGATTTGAACCCAGATGTCTGATCCCAACACTCATCTGTTGACCTAGCGTATCATGCTGCCCCAAATAGATACCCAACAGATAATCTGAATGTCCAGTTTGACAAATAGAAGTTTGGGTATATAAGTTTGGAAAGTTCATCCATGGAATGTTCATCCTGGAATTCCAGGCAGCCAAACAATGATCTGTGTTAGACAGGAAACACAAACATTGTATATTTGGTGGGAAATGTAGTTTACAAAACCTACTGTTCTTGGGATTTCCAATTAAATACAGCACATGTGGGTTTTGTCCTCCCCGCCCAAAAACCCTTAAAATTACAGGAAATGGACTTGAAAAAGCATAAACCTACAAAGAGAAAGCATACAGAATAAACAGCAAAGCAAATTAAATAAAAATTTGATGCTAGAAAGCAGATAAATGAACAGTTGCTGGATAAGCAGATCGCAGATGGCCAAAACCTAGGCCCGCAATGAGAAAAACCCAGAAACATGCTGAATCACACTACAGGACCCCAGAAGACTAAGGAATTGGAGGTACCAGACCTCTCAAAATGAAGGTGAAGCTGGAAATGAAACTAAGAGAACTTGTGAAGCTAGATCCCCAGATCCCTGCTCCCATCCTGTACAGATGGGTCTGCCCCTTCCCCACCCAGCAAAAGATAAGGTTCACACTTGGAAAACTTAAACCACGGAGACTGTGGAGTAATCAGGGACAACAGACACATAGCGGAGGGTGAGAGACCATCACACGCTGGACAGTGAGAACCCAGGCACCTCCCTCAATCTGACCCCTAAAACACTAGCAGCCAGAGGTGTGCTCCTGGTCAGAGCACTGGAAGATTTGTCCCAGGGACCCCTAGCAGCCCCTGAGGATAAAGCTACAGACCCAACTGGGAGTCCACAGGTTATCACCTATGCTCAAGGCAGCAGTTAGCAAGCCGTTCCAGGCACTGAGAACTTCCAATTGGCTTTTTAAAGCTTCATTTTTAAAATATGAACAGATACCCAAAACACCTGAGGAAAGCCCTATCACAAAAGACAGAAACCAAAATATTTAGGAAAAAAAAATCAGAAGGAAACTCAGGAGTGCAGAAAGAAAACTTCAAAACAAACCTTTATTCATATTCTCAGAGAAACAAGAACCGGATGTTGTAAAAAAGGAATACTCAGAAGACTAAGCCAGTGTTCTTAGATATTAAGTATGTCAAAAATTTTAAGAGTATATATTATCATTATATACACTCTCCTTAATTATTCATAAAGAAAGCAGAGACGAAAAGAGACAGAGGAAAAAAGGAATCTTAAGGAAACAATTAACAGGGCTATACCTTGAAAAAAAAGGTGGAGAAGAGATTACTTATTTTGACAACATTGAGAAGAATTTTACGGTACTAGCAATTTGGAGACAAAACAGTCATAGTCACAGGAACAGAGAAACTAAAGGAAAAAACAAGGTAAGATGAACTCCAAGGAAAATCAACTTTTGTAAGAAAGGAAATGTAATCAGAGTATACTAAGTAACTCAGCTATGAATATGGTGATAATAAATCAAATAGATTTGGCTAAAAATGGTATTATAATACAGGGAGCTGCAGGAAGGGAGAGAGGATACATTTACGGGCGTGGGTACTGTCGAAGTGTAGAGAACTAAATTCTCATTTCCTGAGTAGGAAGTCCACAGATGTCTACATTTTCAAAAAATAAACAATGAAAAATTACTTAGAAATATGGAGGTAAGTACTAGAAGCGAGAGTTAAAAGAGACGAAAGGGGCTACCTCCAAGCAGCGGTAGTGAAGGATGGGCGGAGATGCGTACAACAGAGGAGTGCTTTTCTCCTCCGAATTATAAGCAGTGTTAATAACCGTTAGTTTCCCTCCAATATCATTCAGTATCACTCTCTCCTTCCTCTACAGCAATAAAAGTTTATCTGAATGTAAAGCTTCCCAGATGGAAATTAGTCTGGAATTTTGCAGACTCTCTTGCAGGTGTTGGCCAGGTTTCTAGATTCTTGTCAACAGATATGAGCAGATAGAATGGGGACCGCTTCTGAGCCCAACTCTTAAAAGGGAGGTAATGTACTATGCTCTTCTCCTGTTCCTCCCGGCTGGAATGTCAACGTAATGTGCTGAGCATGGTCACAGTAGCTCAGACCGCAAGATAGAAACTGCTGAGGGGCAGCAGAGAATCGAGCAGAAGACACCCCAGTCCCCCACACTGTGGAGCCATCCTCCTTAAAGCAAACTTCTGTTTTCTCTAAGCCACTGTTATTTGGCCTTTGTTACACAGGCAAATCTATGTCTTAACAAACATATAAATCCTAAAACAAAAACAGCACTGAATTAAGGTTTCTTAATAACTCTGAAAGCTATGTTAGAAGAGAACCAACAATTTGCTCCCTGGAGCCCTGGGTAAGTCAAGTACAGTGTTGAATGAGAAACACTCAGGATCAAACTAAAAAGACCAAATACATTTAACAGAACTCAAAACCCCACGCTTGGCATGAGCTTGACTCACTTTCTGGCCGTTTATGTGCGCGTCAGAGTCATCCAAAAACTCCAGGACTGGACAGCGCTTGTCAATGACCGTCCTTCGGCCACCCAGGGGCTCCTCGCTGGGTTTCTCCTGAGGGTCTATCACCACTCTCCTGTCCCAGAAGCTGCTCTTCTCCGGCACATCCTTCTCCTCCTCCGCTCTGACCTCTGGGGCAGACCTTTTCTCTTTCTGAGGAGCACACGTGGTGACACTCCTGGCTGGCCCCTCTCCGTGGCTGGCGCGCTCTGCCGTGTTGGGTTTTGCCTTCATGGCAGCCTCTCCCTTCCTTTTTGGCATCGACTTTCCCAGGATGCCCTGGATGGCCTTTAGGTAGATCATGGTAGAGCCTTGGTCTCGAAGTCTATCCCTCTGCCTTTTCTGGACCTTGTTTGGCTCCTCAATTATGTCATTTTGAACCTCAGCTTCAGCTGCAAATTCAGAATCCATGGGGTTACGAGAACTATCTTTGGAATCAACCTGGAAGGAAAATGACACATTATGAAAGGTGATTTCCTATATGAAGCACTGGGCAAATGAGACATCAGTGGAGATGTCATGCCAGCCCTCAGCACTGTCAGCCACTGTTAACAATTTCAGGGGCTCCCAGCCTGCTCCCTCCCTCCATCCTTTCTCTACAGGTGCCCCAAGGAGTTCTACAATCTGGCAACGTCACACCTCTGCTTAAAACCCTTCATCGGCTCTGCATCTGCCTGCAGGATACATCCCAGACTCCTGAGTGTGACCCCGGAAGCCTTCCTCCCCAGGCTGGCCCCCAACCTTCCTTCCAGCATCACCTCCCACCTTTCTCCACACACCCAGGTGTTCTGGGAATGAGGAAAACGCTGGAGAAGGGGGAAAGGAGGGCCCCAGGAAAAAGCAGTGCCCCAAGCGTCACACCAGCATTTCCTGACACTTTTTGGACATACGTTGTTCCTGTTGCCTGAAAGTCCTTTTTTCTGCCTTGGCCATCAACAGAACTCAAATGACACCTCTTCTGTGAGGACCTTCCCGATGGTTAGTCACTCAGTCCTCTGATGCCTCGTACTTCAAATATCCCTGTTACAACACTCCACACACTGCACTGTGATGAACTGCCTTATTCTCTGCACCTCCAGCCCCAGCACAGCCTTGCACCCAAGCACTGGACATCCGCTGAGTAAAGATGCAGGAGACAGGACCACTCGTGAAAGCTTCATCCCTCAAAAGCCAAAACGCACAATGCTCTCTTGTGTCTGGGCTGCGTGACCCTGCAGAGGGCTCCTCAAGGGAAGGATCCTGCCCTCTCCATCTCCCCACCCCTCACACCTAACACTGGGTCAGGAGGAGCACATGCTCACAGAGGGCAGCAGCAGAAAGAACACTGGCTTTGAAGTCAGACTCATCTGAGATTATACCACAGCTCTGCCCCGTACAAGCTGTGTGGCCTTGGTCAAGTCATTTAACTTTTCTGAGTCTCATCTTCCCAGGGCCTACACAGAGCAGGTGCTCAAATATGTGTTGACTGATATCTAAGTATTTGTTAACTAATACGTAAAGGTAACACTGCCATCAACTATACTTCTATAAAAAAACAAAAAAAAAAGATTAAAATCTCAAGGGTTTAGCATAACCATGATTTTACTTCTCAACAAAAAAAAAGATAACAAGGCCCACCTCACAAGACTGAGGATTATGTGAGCATCTAGAGGTCAAATATTGAGACTCATATTTGACAAGCTCCAGCACATCATAAAGCTTCAATTTTCCCTTCCACTCTTCCTTCCCTAAATTGAATTAAAAATTTGGGTATGTCATACTAAAAACTAAAATTAAGGTAGGTGAAGATGCTCATGACAGACACATTTAACCTTCTCTATAAAGTAAACAAAGATCATCAGCTACCATCAGAATCTGAGAAAACCTCACAATCATCCTGGAGGTAATAAGGCACAAACAAGGAGAGGCTGGCCAGAAGGAATCTCTATTGATTCCAAAATGCCCAGTCTAGCTATGGTCTGAATGTGTTCCCCACAAAACTCTTATGTTGAAATCTGACCCCCAAGGTGATGGTATTAGGTGTGTCCTTTGGGAAGTGATTAGGTCATCAAAGTGGAGCCCTTACCGATGGGATTAGTGCCCTAGTCAAGGGGCCCCAAGACAGCTTCCTTGCCTCCTCCTCCCATGTGAGGACACAAAGAGAAGACTGTGACCCGGAAGAGAGTCCTCACCTGACCAAGCTGGCACCCTGATCTCAGACTTCCAGCCTTTAGAATTATAAGAAATAAATTTCTGTGGTTTATAAGCTACTCAGTCTGAGGCATTTTGTTACAGCAGCCAGAATGAACTAACACAAACATCTTCCCCTCAGAATATTCCATGACCTAGCACAGAGACTTCTGCGTTGAGGGGGACACATGAAGGTAAGTGTGTACCCCTCAATGTTTACAGAGCAAATGCAGAAGCGCAGGCGGATGGGTGGGTAGACGGTAGGCGAGTGGTGAGGGGACCTTGGGAGGACCCAAGGGGGAGAATAGGCCGTTTCTGTGCATGCCCTTCAGCAGTGCTTGCTGACAGGACTTTGTACTTAATAGATAAACAAGTGTGCAAATGACTGCAAAAAAAGGGGGGAAGAGGTGCAGAGAGAGGGGAAGGTCAGAGAAGCATTTTCAAATTTATCAAGATGAGTGTAGGGAGGGAGGGGACATGGGGATATTTGTATACGTATAGCTGAGTCTCTTTGTTATACAGCAGGAACTAACACAACATTGTAAAGCAATTATACTCCAATAAGGATGTTTAATTAATTAATTAGGTCCTTTTTTTAAAATATGAGTAAAGTACTGTATCTTGTTTTCAAACTAACACCCTCTAAGGAGAGCCCTTAGCAGTACTAGAGTAGGACAGCTGGGATCGATCCCATCAACACCCTCATATTCTATCCAACATGAGTGATCTTCCAAAAGCGCAAATCTGCCTTCCCCCTGTATAGAGCTCCCTAATGGCTTACAATAAAATCTAAATTCCCTTGGCTCATAACACCGTACAGCAAGCTGCCCCCAACCTAGCTCCCCGGCCTCCATTCCGGAATCTCTGCTGCACCAAACCACCTGGTGAGGCAGTCTTGTGACTTCTGCAGCCCTCCCTCCGGACTGGACGCTCCTTACAAGCCATCTCATGGCTCCACCGTCCAACAGAATGCCCGGCACACAATCCTCACTCAAGCGCTTATGACTGAGCGCAAGGCATCAGCAGAACCCAAGACTTCTGAGACAGGACCAGACTACTCATCGCTCCATGGCTAACCATTAAATTGGGGCAAAACAAGGCCCATTAGCCCTAAATTAGAGAAAAGTGCGTCTGTGATTGGATTAGACCACCCTGGAAGAGAGGCCACACCCTCAACTCTCCAGTTCCAGCCCCACAGGACAGCTGAGCGGAGGATGCAGCACACCTGAGACACTAAGCTACATTCCTCCGTGCCTCCTCATCTTGTTATTGCCATTACTTTTAATCAGCTGACAGTTTCACCCTGTACCCAGAACCACTGAAGCTGCAGCAAGAATTAATGACAAGATGAAATTAGCCTCATATTTACCTCATTTACATTTGAGTCATATTCAGTATTCTTATGTCAAAGACAAAGCTTTTCAGCTCACCATTAAATTTTTTTAAAAAACTCAGCGTGGGTCTTCCCTGGTGGCGCAGTTGTTGAGAGTCCGCCTGCCGATGCAGGGGACACGGGTTCGTGCCCTGGTCCGGGAAGATGCCACATGCCGCGGAGCGGCTGGGCCCAAGAGCCGTGGCCGCTGAGCCTGTGCGTCCAGAGCCTGTGCTCCGCGACGGGAGAGGCCGCAACAGTGACAGGCCCGCGTACCGCAAAAAAAACAAAAAAACAAACTCAGTGTGCCCACAAGAGTTCTGACTGTGAGGGCCACGCTGAAAACACCTGGAGCACCTCGCCTAAAAACAACAGCCTGCCAGAGAGGATACAGAGCTAAATACAGCCTCACTTCTCAGTTCCACGTAAGAAACCACTGAGCAAAGGCTTAAGGACAAACTACTTTCCTTCCGGCTGCGTTTGGGTTTTTTTTTATAACTTTATCTAGGGGCAGCCCATCTCACCCAAGTAAGACTTTTCCTCCGTTCCTTCACACACAGAACTCCTCCCCACCTCTGAAGGCCCAGACCTCCAAAACCTAGAAAGCAAATCCCAGGCAACTACAAAACACTGCCTGGCACAAACCAGGCCCTAGATAAATATCTGTTCAAGACCTGATTAAAGAGACGGATGACGCTCACACAGTAGCCAGTAACATAAACTAGGGCGCCTCTCCTCCCTCTAACCTGGAAGCAGCAGAGTGACTGCAAGAGACAGAACCTTTCCAAACTCACGATCAACTTTGTCACACATACATACACACACACATACTCGCACACGCCGAGAAAACTTAATCTTTTTTTTTTTTTTTTTAAAGTTAACATAAAATTGGGCTTCCCTGGTGGCGCAGTGGTTAAGAATTCGCCTGCCAATGCAAGGGAGATGGGTTCAATCCCGGGTCCGGGAAGATCCCACATGCTGCGGAGCAACTAAGCCCGTGAGTCACAACTACTGAGCCCACGCACCTAGAGCCCCGAGCTCCACAACAGAAGCCAGCACAATGAGAAGCACGTGCACCACAATCAAGGGTAGCCCTCGCTCCCGCAACTAGAGAAAGCCCGCGCGCAACAAGGAAGACGCAACGCAGCCAAATATAAACAAATAAATAAATTTATTTTTAAAAATTAAAAAATAAGAGTTAACATAAAACAAATGAGTGGATGAACTGCACCTCGTCCATGAAGCACTCCTCAGTCTGCCCCCCAGTATTATGAAATCCTCCTGTGTGTTCCCACTGGGGAACTAAACGCTGAACCTCCAAAATAAACCCTGCCCCACCACGCAAAACCCCAACGTGCTGGATACCATAACCTTGGTGAAAAGCCACACCAAGAACCAAATTCTTTTTCTTGGTTCTGTGCTTCTAAGTACAGGGCACAATTCCCTAAATTTACAACCGAAATAACATACATCTGTGTCTCCGGGGCACGCCATCTACCTCCCAGCGCAGCGAGCCTCCATCCGGACTGACTGTGGGTTACAAGCACCTGAGGAATATTTATATATACCTGGCAGCTCCGCCCACACCCCAGCATAACCTCATCAGGGTGGCAGGAAGGCGCAAGGATTTTAAAGTAGTTCCAAAATGCTGCCAAGTTTGCAAACTACCTCTCCACCGACCTTCAGGCCATCCTCTGACGTCTTCCACTTTGCTCTCCCCTGGGGAGACCCCAGAGATCTTAAGAGACCTGGTCTTTTTTTTTTTAGTATCCTTTCACCAAAATTCCCATCTCCAACATCTCAAGCCAAGTGGAAAGGGCTTCACCATTTGCAAGGAGTCGGGGCCACTTACCTTAAGGCTGCAGGCTTCCTCCTGGAGAGAAGCCATTTCTTCTAGAGAAGGTCTGGCAGGGCACAGAGGGGATCCCCCTGACGAAAGGAACTCTCCTGAGCTCTGATTCAGGCCTCCTTTGGAGACGGCCCCACCCACACCTGGGCCAGAGGAATGGGAGGAGGAGGAGGAACTTCTGCGGCGGGATGAGCCCCAGGACACACCATGCTCCTTCTGGGTTTTCATGCGCTTGGGGCTGCTGGCCCCTCCAGAACGCGACACAGAGCTGTGAGCTGGCTGGCTGGAGGGGGCCACATCACTGGGCTCCCGGAGGCAGCTGCGCTTGCGGGAACTCCGCTCCGAAGGGCTGCTCCAGTGGTACTTGACCTTGCGCCTCTCCGACGCCATGGGCACCTGCAAGGTGAAGAGGGGGCCGGGAATCCACCACCACTCCTGCTATAGCTGCCCCTCCTCAGCCTCCCGCTATCCCGGGACTCCCCGAGGGAGGGCAGGCCAGTAGGTCAGAGCCAGGGGCTGGCTTCACTGACCTTTCCCCCTTCTTTCCACTGCCCATCACAGTGCTCAAGGTTTCAGAGATGTCAAAGCGCTTCGAATGTCTGCGATTCCAAAGCGCTTCGGAGAAGTCCAGAAGGTCCCAGGATTTACCAAAGGCTTCGTTCGATTTGGTTTCCGAGCCCACAACGTGCTTCCGCGATTACCAAGCGCTTCAGTTTGCACAGCGCTACTTCGGGGATGTCAAAGCGCTTCCGGGACTACGACGCGCTCTGAGTTTACAATACAAAGCCCTTCGCAGATGTCAGCGCTTAAGAAGGCTACAGGGCGCTGCTAGGTCCACACCTGGAGGCCAGACCCGCAGTCCCTGGGCGGACGCGCGGCCCGGAGGGGCCCGGAGGCCCGAAACGCCGAGCGCGGGCCGCAGAGCAGGGCCAGACCCGGCACGCAGCCCGCCCTGCCCCCGCGGCCCCGCCGACCAGCCCCGGGCCGGAAGGGGGCGAGCCGCCCCTCAGAAGCCGGTGGCGCCCCAGTCCGCCTCCTCCCCGGTCCGCCCCGCCCCGCCTTCCGTTCCTGCTCCCGCGGCCCGAAAGTCGGCCCCGCAGTCTACACCGGCCTGACGCCCTGCCCCGGCCGTCCGCTCGCCGCCCGCCCCAGACCTGCGGCACCGGCCCTGCCTCCGCCCGAGTTCTGACCACACCGGCCGCCGCTGCGCCCGCCTACCGGAATGAGCAGTGAGGTCTGCAGCCGGACGGGCGGAGGAGGCGGGTCCTGCGCTGAAGGGAGGGCGCTTATTGGTCAAATCGGCAAGGGGCGGGACTCCAAGCAAGACGGAGCTTTCCGTTTGGCCAGGAGGTCTGGAGGCGGGACCCTACGCCTTAAGAAGCTCGTCCATTGGTCGGAAGCTAGCCGGGGCAGAGCCACTCATGTTGGCTCGAAGAGCGCGAAGCTAAGGCCGGGCCGCAGTTCCTCAGGCCTGCCGTTGGTGTGGGTAGGGGACAAGGGGAGCCGGGTTCCCTAGGGCTGCTCCCTGCCACTCAGCGCTGTCCCCCTTAGCAGGACGCCTTCAGATCCAGATACGCTCATCGAAACCACACCAGCATCATCACTCCATTTACAGAGACCAAGTGACAAAACACAGAAAATGACAGAATTGGAATTAGAAATTAGAAACTACGGGAGAAAAAATAAAAAAGACTACAAAAAATGTAAAATATCCTTCTGGCAAAAAATATAAAAGTTAAAAACAAGGTACAAACTTGGAAAAACATTTGGAACACGTGGCAAAGGGCTGATGTCCCTACTATGTAAAAACTCTGGCAATAAGATATTTCAGTGGGCAAAGGAAATGAACTGATGAACGAAGCACATCACGAAATTCGTTAGATTTCATTTTAACATATGAAAAAATGGGTCCATTTCAGTCATTTAGAGTACAAATAAAATTATGTTTTCACCCATTAGGTTAGCAAAGATCAAATAGCGTGATAACATGCTTCGTAGTTGAGGATGTGGGGAAACGCACTTCCATACATCACCGTATTGGTGAAACCTCCTTGGAAGGCAGCACCATTGGGAGCAGGAAGAATGGAAACAATCTCAGTACCCAGCAAGTGAAGCTAGTTGCGTAAATTACAGAAGGACCATACAATGGAATACCGGGCAAAAAGAATGAAGTGCTCCAAAAGTACTGTTGAGGAAGAATGGCCAAGAAAGATGTGAGAAAACACACGTTCCAGATTGAATGAAAATACCCTGTGTACAGCAAAAAAATAATAAATGAGAGACGAGTGGAGCCTCGAGATAAAATGTTTTTAAATGCCTGAGAGTAACCACTCTGTATTTGTGTGTTTCTAACTGCTTTATTGAGATATAATTTGCATACCATAAAGTTCAACGATATATAATTCTGATTTTTTTAGTACATTTAGAGTTGTGCAACCATCACCATAATCTAATTTTAGAACTTTTCATCACCCTAAAATCTTGTGATCATTACCACTTCCCCCCCCAAACCACTCCCCCTCCACACACACACACACACACACACACACACACACACACACACACACACAGCTAATTTCTGTCTCTATGGATTTGCCTGTTCTGGACATCTCACAAAAACGGAATCATACAATATATGATTGGCTTCTTTTACTTAGCATTATCTTTTCAAGTTTGCCCATGTTGTAGCATGTATCAGTACTTCATTTTTTATGGCTGAATAATAGTACATTGTATGGATATACGACATTCTGTTTTCATCTTTTGATGGACATTTGGGTTGTTTCTACCTTTTGGCTATTATGAATATTGCTGCTATGAACACTGGTGTGTAAGTTTTTGTATGAATATGTTTTCATTTCTCTTAGGTAGATACCTAGAGTGGAATTGCTGGGTCATATGGAAACTATGTTTAACTTTTCCAACTTTTCCAAAGTGGCTGGCCATTTTACAACCCCACCAGCAATGTATGAGGGTTCCAATTTCTCTACAACCCTGCCAGCGCTTGTTTTTTTGTTTGTTTGTTTGTTTTTTTGGTACGCGGGCCTCTCACTGTTGTGGCCTCTCCCGTTGCGGAGCACAGGCTCCGGACGCGCAGGCTCAGCGGCCATAGCTCACGGGCCCAGCCACTCCATGGCATGTGGGATCTTCCCAGACCGGCGCATGAACCCGTGTCCCCTGCATCGGCAGGCGGACTCTCAACCACTGCGCCACCAGGGAAGCCCCAGCGCTTGTTTTTGTCTGTCTTTTCTATTCCAGCCGTCCAAGCAGGTGTGAGTGGTTATTTCATTGTGGTTTCGATTTTTTCTAATACCTAATAAAATTTATTTTAGATACCTGATAGAAATGACAAAACAGATGACAAATGTTTAATTTTTAACATACATGATAAAGTCACTAGAATGCTCTTAGTAGTACCCACATTCAGAGAAATGTTGTTAGTATTGCAATATTTGTCAAAATAAATCTATCTCATTTTAATTGGAATTTCCGGTCATTCTCAGAAATCTCTTTAGAAGATATTTTTCCCCCAGGGGTGTCTCTCTGTATGGTGGTTTTGATTTTCATTTCCCTAATAACTAATGAAGTTGTGCACAAAGATTTTTTAAAAACATTTTTTTTATCATCTCTGGAAGAATCCCCAAACTAGTAACAGCCGTTGCCTCTGAGAAGAAGAAATGAGGGAACTAAGATCCCAGTGGGGAATCCCCCATGTAATCTTTTGTACTGTTTGGGTTTTTTGTTTGTTGCTGAGTGCATCTATTAACTTAAAAAAAGTCAGGCGTTCCCTCTAGGAATTCATGGAAAGACACCTTGGTGCTCATGAACCCCTGGAATTCATACACAGAATTGTGTATGTATGAATTTACAGCTTGCTGGAGGAAGAAGGTCCAAAGCTTTCATAGATTCTCAAAGTGGTTCTCTGACCTCTTCGGAAATTTGTGAAGCCCTGGTCTAGAAATGCAAATCTGTCTGGGTAATATTACCCAATTGGCAACTGTCCTGTATTGCTCGAAACACTTTGGAAACATACTGCTCATAATTTTAAGGTGATTACCACACGCCAGGTCATATTCAGGGCACATAACACGGACTCTGGTTGAATCCTCACAGCCACCAGAGTTTAAGACAAGGGTGGGACTTCCCTGGTGGCACAGTGGTTAAGAATCCACCTGCCAATGCAGGGGACACGGGTTTGATCCGTGGTCCAGAAAGATCCCACATGCCGTGGAGCAACTAAGCCCATGCGCCACAACTACTAAGCCTGCGCTCTAGAGCCTGCAAGTCACAACTACTGAGCCCAAGCACCACAACTACTGAAGCCTGTGTGCAGCAATGAAGACCCAACGCAGCCAAAAATAAATAAATAAATAAAAATAAGGGCTTCCCTGGTGGCTCAGTGGTTAAGAATCCACCTGCCAATGCAGGGGATATGGGTTCGAGCCCTGGTCCGGGAAGATCCCACATGCCGCAGAGCAACTAAGCCCGCGAGCCACAACTACTGAAGCCCGCGCGCCTAGAGCCCGTGCTCCGCAACAAGAAAAGCCACCGCAATGAGAAGCCCGCGCACCTCAACGAAGAGTAGCCGCCACTCACCGCAACTAGAGAAAGCCCACACGCGGCAACGAAGACCCAACACAGCCAAAAATCAATAAATAAAATAAATTTATTAAAAAATAAAAATAAAATAGGACACGCTGAATTTAAAAAGACTTGCAACGTGACTTTTCAGAAATATACCCACTGCAATAAATGTTAGGTACATGACAAAAATAAACGCTTAATGTCTTTTTAAAAATTTATTTAACAAAACAGGACAAGTGCATTTTCAAAGTATTTCTGCAGCCATGTCTCACCCGTTCCTCCCCAACAGCCCAGGGAGGGAGGATGAATGCATGTTACTTACAAGGAAACTGAGGTTCCAGAAATTAAATTAGCAGCAGAATCAAACATGAACCTAGTTCTCCTGGTTCTTTATCTACAGCCATAAATAATACATACTCTCTAAATAAAAACTCTATTTAAAATATTAGCATTAGTGGAATGGGAGGATAAAGGTGTAGAGTGGGCATTAAATAAATATCTGTGGGCTGCAATATTTCTGAAAGAGAAAGCAGAAAACCTCCAGAGCCTTCTGCCAGGTGTCTGGCATTTGTAAAACTTGAGACCTTGACGAGGGAGTGAAGAACCGAAATGGGACACAAGTTGAAAGTCTTTCATGTAAAGGTCATGGAAGTTTGCAGGCGGTTGGTAGCAAATATTACCCAGAGATCTTAGCTTTGGAAAGTTCCATCAGCGCTCAGAATGCTCAATCGGTTGTCAAGGGTGAGAGCCAGGCAATGGCATCTATTGGGGTGGTTATCGTCACATGCTCCACGGAACCACAAAATCGCCCACGTCCTGGGCTCATGTATCAGGGTTTCCCCTTCAGTCTCCTGATAACCCAGAGCTCTGATTGACGAATCTCAGAAACAAAGAGGACTTCGTGGATTTTTGTGTCTCTGAAAGCTGAGGTCCCATCTCCCCTAACTCACTCTGGTAGAATGGAAATGTCTCTGCCGCCACCCAAGGGAAGCTGATGTTTGGTGTTTCCTGGGAGATCTTGATTCTTCCTTAGACCTTTTTCTCGATTGACGTTCATTTTTCCAATGGAGGACGAGGGTTCGAGTCATCAAGGGCCAAAAAGCTCAATGCTATCCAGTTTCTCTTCTTTGTAGAGCCGGATATTCTCCATCAGTTTCTTTTTGGCCTCATTGATCTCAATTTTCCACGAAGTCTCTGTAGCTGACATTCAATGGAAAGTAAAGAACTTGAACAAAAGGTATTTGGAAACAGTTGTTATAATTCTTAGAAAGTCAGACTTGGTCAGAGTTTTTCACTTAAATCGGACTTCTGAATCAGGCCCTGAGTGGAATGAGCATTGTCATTGCTTCTGCCTTTTCAGGGAAGGCCTGTCACCTGCCCCCACCTTTCAGAGAGGAGGGGCTTCCCTGCTTCTCCCCTGGGGGTGGGGGGCAATGTTAGAATGAAGCTTACACTCTCCCTCTCTTCTTCCACTCACCTCCATGTGGGAGGAGGAACAACAGGAAAGGTCAGAGCCTGAGACATTCACAGAGCCACGTTTACCAGGGGATGAGGACGCTGAATTGTAAAGGCCTTCCGAATTTTTATTTCAGAAGGAAACCTGGTGTGTTTGGACCCCAAGGTCAGAAATAGAAGCTATCTTTGGAAGCAGCTGGCAAGGTGTGAAGTGAGGATAGAGAGGCAGCCGGGGACAGACCACAAGGGGCTTTGCTGGTCCCAAGGGAGAGTTTTTACTTGGTCTCTAAGTGCAATGGGGAACCACAGAAGGGCTTTAAACGAGGAGTGACATGAGTTGTTTTTAAAAACCACTCTGGCTGGCCCCTGGATGAAGAACTGGTGAGGGGCCAGAGCAGATCAGGGAGGCCACAGGGAGGCTGTGCGCTCATGCAGCAAGAGGAGAGTAGCTTAGATGAGGGGTAGGGGGACGGGGACAGGCAATGCAGGGAAGCAGATGGAGCGGTCAGTGGACAGGACTGAGTGAGGGACTTGACATCGGGGGCCGGGGGAGAAGGAGGATGACTCTCTTGGCGCGGCCAGCTGGCAGGTGAACAGCTGGATAAGCAAATGAACGCGTGAATGCGGGAGAGAAGGAATAAATGATAGACTGAGTTGGGGACATAAATGAGAGTGTATAAGGACTCAGATCCCACGCTTACCATCCTGGGGAGGTTCTGCACTGGCGCAGGCCTCAGAGGAGGAGTCAGCTTCCACTGCCCCACCAGCCGGCAGCTCGCTTTCTCCATCCGCTGGGCGGGGAGGCGAGTAGGCAGCCCCGGCCCAGGGTGCCTCCCTCATGCAGCAGGAGGCTTCGAAGCTGGAATTGTCCACGTCGTCCGTTTCTTCTGGGGTATTGGAGGAAGAGCCTGTGCACTCGGAAAGACCACTCCAAGGGAGTGACGTCTCCTGACCTCTCAGCTGCTCTTCCACAGCAGCCACAGAGCCACACACCTTGGGGAAGAGAGAGAGAACGCGCCACAGGCACAGAGATACAGATATTTGTACTTTTGCTGGTTGAGACCCTGGGTCTGGCTGCCCCAGCAATACCTATGCTGCCTGCAGTTTGGTTAAATGAGCAATAAATCATTCATCCTCTCATTCATAGGCTCCCTGCTTCCTTCTCTGTTACGTGGTTACGTGTGTGTCTGTGGGTCGAATCTAAAAATTCGAGTTGAGTTTCTATCACTTTCAGCTAGAAATGCCCTAAGTAATATAGATATTGCCCTTGAGGGCTTTTCTGGTTAGGGAGGTTAGTAAAATTAGAGGCAGGCAGGGAAGGAATATTTCTTCTTTACACACACACACACACACACACACACACACACACACACACACACATAAACGGCACACAAACCTACCCTTAGTAAAAATAACAAATTTCATTTGCTCAGTGCCTTGCAGTTTACAAAGCACATTTGACACATAATGTAAATGACTTTTTAGAAATAAAAAATTAAAAGATCAGAGAGGTTAAGTTCCCTGCCTAAGGTCACCCAGTCAGTGAGTGGCAGAGCTGACCACTAAACCCAAGTCTGCTTCTCTTCAAGGCCATGACCCTACTGACCTCTCAACTTCCTAGCTTGGCTGTGAAATACTGCGGACAATGACCATTTTCATTCCTCTTTGTATATGAAAGTGCCCTATCCCCTTTATTCTACATAGCAAATGCTTCCTCATGCTTCAAGGCCCAGTTCAAATGTCACCTTTTGAGATAAATCTCCACAATATATGCCCAATAAATACTTGCCAAGCTAAAAACTACAAAACTACATAACTAGGTTCTGGCCTAGGTTCTGGCCTATGGGAGAAGAAGTGATATGTGCATTTCCAGGTCACACCCTTACGAGGAAGGGTATATGTTCTCCTTTTTAACCCCCTTTTAGTGGCTGGAATGCAGATGTGATGGCCTGAGCTAGAGCAGCCTTTTTGGATTCCGAAGTGGAAGTCACATGATAAGGGTAGCAGAGCAACAATACAGGAGCCCACATCCCCAATACTGCGGCACTGCGACATCAGCTCTGGACTGCCTACATTTAAACTGTTGAGCTAAACAGAACAAACTTTTATCTCACTTGGAGTCTCCTCATTATAGCAGCTTCTTTGAATGTACTTTAAGTGATACACTGAACAAAAGAGTAAAATGAATGAAGGAATGAAAGAATAAGTGGTTGAGGGAGAGAGATCTTTTTAAAACATAAGTCTGATGATGTCCTGCCCCTGCTTAATACCCCAGTGACTTCCTCAAAATCCTGACTGTGGCTGCAAAGCCCTCTGTTGTCAGGCTCCTCCTTCCCCAGCAGCCTCATCACAAGCCACTCTGCCCCAGGTACTCTGTGTTCTAGCCACTCTGACCTTATTCCAGGCCCTTGACCTTCTAAGCGCTCTCTCAACTCAGGCTATTTGCATGAATTGTTCCTTCTGCTTCGGTTGCTCTTCATCTGCTTACACATCACTTCCTTGGGAAAGTCCTGGGTGGGGACCCCGTAATATGCTACACCAGCGCTCACCAGATGGTTACTGCACAATGTCTGTGAACTCCAGGAAAGTGGAACTGGGCCTGCCTTGTTCCCCGATATATCCCCGGGGCCCAGCACACCACTGCTGAATGAGTGACTGAACACTGTGGCACACGGGCAGCTGGAGCACAGCCTAGACTGAGAGCGGTGACTTGGTCTCTAGCTCCTGCCATGTCCTGGTGCAAGAGGGTAGAGCTGGGGCTGAGCCAGGAGTCCAGAGGGCTCTGACAGAAACTCCCTCTGGCCTCATCTCCCCCTCTCTTGGCCTCCACATCTCCATCTGTAAAAGGGGAGGGTTGGGCTATAGCAGTCGTGGTTTTTGTTGTTGTTGTTGTTGTTTTGCAGTATGCAGGCCTCTCACTGCTGTGGCCTCTCCCGTTGCGGAGCACAGGCTCCGGATGTGCAGGCTCAGCGGCCATGGCTCACGGGTCCAGCCACTCCGCGGCACGTGGGATCTTCCTGAACCGGGGCACAAACCCGTGTCCCCTGCATCGGCAGGCGGACTCTCAACTACTGCGCCACCAGGGAAGCCCTAACAGTGGTGTTTGAAGATTTTTTTTTTCAGCTACCAAACCCTTTCCTCAGATAAAATACTGAGAACCCAATACAATTATGAGAAGTGACAGTGGATGCCTGGTTGGAGTCATGGGTGGGGCCTGCAGCCATCCACAGCCCTCTTCCTGCCTCTTCCCAAGGAGCCCCTCTCTGTCAGACACCCCTTGAATCACTCCGTGGGATGATCTCTATGAGCCCTCTCAGGCAGTTATTTTGTACTTAGAAAGGCCTAGTAAAGTTGGTGCCCAAATTTACACCTGTTACCATGGAAACTCCCTCTGCATATCCTGTCCATAGGAAAATGTTTTATCCTCTGTGGTAGTTGATGTCTGCCTAGTCCATGGGTTAAAGAATGATCCCTTTCTCTGGAACCTGGCCCTTCCACCTTCCAGGCTTGACCCCCTGGCCACCAGGTTTATATATCGGACCCCCACCTTACCTGATAGGCCAACAGGTAGACACCTGACCCTAGCTAAGCCAATCAGTTTCTCTCACTAAGAGGTTGGAATTGGGCCACTCAGTGAAGACAGAACCATGACATGTAAATGAATAATACGGCTGTATCCCCTGACCAAGAGGATGGAGGGAATGAGAAGGGGCCTACAGAGAGGAGGAGAGATAAAGCCCGTTCAGAGAAAGCAGGCGGACTTCTGTTATATCCGAGGGTGTGGTCCTGGGCACCCTCAGGACCAGACTCCAGCTTGGCTGCTGGGAGCTCCAGCAGATACTGCTGTTTGCAAACAAATATGGCCCCGGTGTATGAAATCACTTCTCGGTAAAGGCGTCGGTAAAGGGATCGTGACAGAGCCCCTGGTAAAGCAGACTCATGCAGCCGGGGAACCGAGGCCCTGCTTACGCAGGACAGGGCTCATCGCTGGGGGAAGGCTGAACGTGAGGCTCACCTCCGCCAGGCTGGCGTTGCGCCTCCGCAGGCAGAGGCAGGCGGCCATGGCCAAGGCCTCGGCGCAGGCCTCTGGCAGCCTCCCTGCTCTCTTCTCCAGGTAATTCTGGCAGATCTCCTTGGCCATCACTTTCTCCACATCTGTCTTACTGGAGCAGAGCCGTGTGGTGCTGCTGGGAATTTCACTGAGGAGTAAATCCTTCTGTGGGAAGAAGAGTGGAAACACCCCCCGTGTGAGCTGCAGGGGTGTGGAGTCTAACCACACGTGCCCCACCCGCCTCCAGGATTGCACCAGAGTGGCAAACACTCAGAAAACCAACAGTGTTTTTAAAACTAATTGCAAGGATCCCAGGACCAAGTAAAACGGCAGAACCGGAGAACTGCTAAATTCCCCACATGTACAGGGCATTCCATACCACACTCATAAGCCCCGTCAGGCAGGGGGGTCTTGGGTTGCTTCATCAGGAAAATGGGGATAATAGGACTAACACAAAAATTAAATGACATAGGGCATCTAAAGCATAAAGTGTGATAAAGTGTGATACTTGACACAATCAACATTCAATAGTCTATTAGTGATAATAATTAATAGTAATAATAGCTACCATTTATATAGTACTTACTACGTGCTGAGCACTTTACTTACACCAATAATTCATCTTATTAATAACATTTACAGGAAAAATCTCTCATGATACAAAATAAACATTTTAGGATGTAGGATTCTGACCCATGTATATTTAATAGGAGATGTACTATATATAATATTATGTATATTTTTATATTTTAAATTTTGTATTTACATGTTACAACATTTTATGCTACTTAGAAAGCAGAAATCTGAACTATTCCTAAAACAGAAGATATGCTGTATAAATAATAATAAATATATTACTATATAAGTATATTTGTATAGTACAAATTATATATTACATTGCACATGTATATATTTACTTATTTGCAACTTATATAAATATAAACCTACTTATATAAATAGGTTACAAATATATTACTTGTACTGATTAAATATATTAAATATAGGAAATTAATATGTAATATAATTATGTATAATATTGATTGATATAGTATATAGTGCATTAATCTATCATATATTAACATATGAGATGTTAAAAAAATGAAACATTTATATGTATTTTTTAATATTTGTGGTATATTTATGTAAACACTATAATATTTATATATAAATTTTCCATGTATATTCTACATATATACATATTTATATATAAAATATTGTATACTTTAAACAATATGTTTTAGATATATGTATTTGTAATGATATTTCATAGATATACAGTATTTTATATGGTTACACATATAACTACATAAAACATTTTATATAACTATATATAATATATATTTACATATAATATATAATACTTTAAATAACTATATAAAATATTCATACAGAAATATTTCAATGCACTTTATATGTTATATGCTACATGCATTATATAAAAATATTGTGTAACATTTCATGCTATATAAAATGCAAAAATTGAAAATCCGTGTTATAAATAATATAAAATATAAATATATATTTAAATATAAATAATATAAACTGTGTGTATATATACATATATAGAATAAATACCAGGGGGCAGGGTGTAAAATTTTAACAGTAGTCATCTCCAAGAATGATTTCTATTTTATTTTCTATATTTTCCTATATTTACTAAATGTTCTACAAGCCTGTTTTGCAGTTATATTTGGAAAAATAAAAGGGTTTATTTTGTGTGTGTTTTTTAATAAATTTACTTATTTTATTTATTTATTTTTGGCTGCGCTGGGTCTTCGTTGCTGCGCGCGGGCTTTCTCTAGTTGTGGCGAGCGGGGGCTTCTATTCCTTGCGTTGCGCGGGCTTCTCATTGTGGTGGCTTCTCTTGTTGCAGAGCACGGGCTCTAGGCGCACGGGTCTCAGTAGTTGGGCTCGCAGGCTCTACAGTGCGGGCTCAGTAGTTGTGGCTCACGGGCTTACTTGCTCCGCGGCATATGAGATCTTCCGGAACCAGGGCTCGAACCCGTGTCCCCTGCATTGGCAGGCGGATTCTTAACCACTGCGCCACCAGGGAAGCCCTGTGTGTTTGTTTTTAACACCAACAGTTCCTGACCTCCTATAATACGTCCCCATCTGTTAACTATGGCCTTCAGAAACCCCAGATTTTGTGACAATCTGGCCCCTGCAGACCTATCCCATCTCCTCTCCTCCCTCTGTCCTTCTAGCTCACTGTACTCAGCCACTCTGTCTCCTCCTTCTATCTTGGAAGCCCCTAAGCTCATCCTGCCTCAGGGCCTTTGCACTTATTCTTCTCTCTGTCTACAATGCCCCTCCCTTGAGCTTTATCATGTCCTGGTCCCTCCCTTCATTTGGGTCTCTGCTCTGATGTTACCTACACCAAGAAGCTTTCCCTGACCTAAAACAGCCCTCCTCCAACTCTTTCACTCTGTCCCCTAACATTACTTCACATTTCTTCATAGCACTTACCACTGGCCTGGAACGACACATATTTTCATTTACTTAAATATCCTTTGTTCTCCTCCCCTAGAATGAAAGCTGCAGGAGCGGAAGAACTTTAACTTTGTATCCCCAACACCAAGAACAGTACCTGGCAGATAGTAAGTTCCTTACAAATGTTTTCACATATTGTACAAGCTAATTTATTTTCTGGTTAAGTTTCTTCCTTTTTGTGTAATTTTATTATTTTTAATAGAAGTGATTCATTAAATGTAAAACTAAATTTTTATTGCTTCATACAGCTTTGTATACAAATAGTTATAATTCAGAGTAAAATATTATCAGAGATTATCAGACATGGGTTGTGATATTTGCTTCAAGAGCAAAACAAAATAGTCCCCACTCTGCCTCAGTTTCCCAATTGAGAAAATGGGCTTTCTAAGGATCCGAAAAATACCTAGACACCTGACACCATCAATAACTCAGTACCTGTAGACTGAAAACCTAAAACTGGCAAGGGGTTCATTTTTAAATGCCCTTTTGCACGATTCTTTCATGTGAGCTCTGTCTTTTTAAATGTTTATCTTTTTAAAAAGTGTAATGGTGGGACACCCCTGGTGGCACAGTGGTTAAGAACCCGCCTGCCAATGCAGGGGACACGGGTTCGAGCCCTGGTCCGGGAAGATCCCACATGTCGCGGAGCAACTAAGCCCGTGCGCCACAACTACTGAGCCTGCACTCTAGAGCCCGTGAGCCATAGCTACTGAGCCCGCGTGCCACAACTACTGAAGCCCACGCGTCTAGAGCCCGCACTCTGCAACAAGAGAAGCCACCGCAATGAGAAGCCCGGGCACTGCAACTAAGAGGAGCCGCTGCTCGCTGCAACTAGAGAAAACCCACATGCAGCAACGAAGACCCAACGCAGCCAAAAATAAATAAATAAAATTTATTTTTTTAAAAAGTGTAATGGTATTTAAAGTTGACAAATCTGTAAATAAGAATAGAAGCGTATTATTTACGGATATGGAGGTTACCACCACCTGAAACAAATGAGAAACTGTGCATAGTGATTGCCCTGAAAGAACGGTGTAAGAAGATGCTCCCCACTTGACTACCGCCCATGAAATCCTGGGTCTCACTCAGTAACCGCCATCACAAGATGCCATCCTCCATCAAGAACACTCGGAGGCAGAGTGATGGGGAACTTAGTAATGGAGGGACTCAGCAACTCCACCTGAACCCTGATGAATCTTAGTACTGAAAGGAGGGCAGTCTGCTGCACTCCTCAGGCTGTGATGCAAAAGGAAGTACACAGAACCACCTAGACTATGATTCTAATCAAGTCTCAAGGGCTGACAACCAGGGCACAGGAAACAGGGGGAACAGAGAAACAAGTTAAGGATACAACAAGATGCAATCAGAAAAATCCAGCACGTGAGTCCCCCACAGAAGCGACCCACTTCATGCAAAAATGCAATGCCAGGCAGAAAGAAGGGGGGAGGGGCCCAGTGAGAGAACCAAAGTCTTCAGAAACATGTCACCTTGCTTGCATCTAGTTTCAAACGAACCAACTTTAAAAAGTAATTTTTGAGACAATTTGGGACATGTAAATATGAAATGGGTATTAAATGATAATAAGTAATTAAGAAAACTAAATTCTATGGGTGAAATAACAATATCTGGGATTTGCTTGAAAATACACAGACAAAAATGGTTTGGGGGTTGCAAAAGAAATAAGAAAAGCATGATGTTGATAACTGATGGGATGGATGAATGGAGATTCCTTATATTCTTTTCTTGACTTTTGTGTATGTTTGAAATTGTCCATAATAAAAAGGACTTTTTTTTTTTTTTTTTTTCGGTACGCGGGGCTCTCACTGTTTTGGCCTCTCCCGTTGCGGAGCACAGGCTCCGGACGCACAGGCTCAGCAGCCATGGCTCACGGGCCCAGCCGCTCCGCGGCATGTGGGATCCTCGCGGACCGGGGCACGAACCCGCGTCCCCTGCATCGGCAGGCAGACTCTCAACCACTGCGCCACCGGTGAAGCCCCATAAAAAGGACTTTTTAAGGAAGTGGGCGTCCCTGAGGGCAGGCCAGGGAAAGAGGCCTGGAGTAGTTGCTAGGTGCTGCTACGTTTTCTAAGCCAAGTATGCAGATTACTTGAATTAAACATTTTAATTAAAAAGAAATTAGTCAAAATCAACAGTATTATTAAAAACATTTTTTTGTTGTTGTTAAAAACTAAAATAGAAGCAGTTGAAGTTTTAGGGCAAAAGTTAACCCCTCCCCTTATTTCAACTCTCCAAAGGCAACCCCTGCTAATAGGCTGGATTATATTTTTCTAGAGTTTCTGCTATAAAAGTCCACAGTTATAATCACTTTAGTTATATACAATAATAATGGCAAGCAATCTCCTAAGAGCTATTAAAATAAGCGTAGTAGTAATAATAGCTACCACACAGAGGGCTTACTATGTTCTAGTCACTGTTTTAGGCACTTCACATAGTATTTAATCTTCACTAAACCCTATCAGGTAGGTACTATATTAGCCCCAGATAAATAAGAAAATATAAGATGCAATTTGTAAATTCATTCATCTATTTAGTACCAAAGACGGGATCACACTATATATACTGTTTTGAACTGGCTTTTTTCTCACTTGCAGATATCTCCCTGTCAGAACATATACATCTCTCTTGTTTTGCTTTTTCTAAAATAAGAATGTCTATGTCAGCTTTATTCAGAATTGCCAAAACCGGGAAACAACCCAGATGTCTAGCAACTGGTCAATGGATAAACAAATGGTCGGACATCCATACAACGGAGTATTCCCCAGCAGTACGAGGAATCAACCACTGATACATACAACATGGATGAATCTCAAAGGCAGCACGCTAAGTGGAAGGAGCCCGAAACGCACAGGCACACGCTCTATGATTCCACTTACATGACGCTCCAGAAGAGATGGAACGACACAGACAGAAACTAGATCAGGAGTTGCCAGGGCCTGGAAGGGGGGAAAGGGGATTGACTATAAAGGGACGTGAGGGAATTTTCTGTAATGAAATTAATATTCCATATCTTGATTGTGGTGGTGGTCTCCCGACCATCTACATTTGGTCAAAACTCATACCATTTTTGTGTACCTCAAAAGTGTGAATTACACCTTGACAGTAATAAGTGCATACGTCCACACTGAGATCCCCACACAAAGGTACCAGCAGCTTTATATGTACTGGTCAAACGCTGGAAACACCCTACACGTCGTCAACAGGTGAATGGACAAATGGGGGCACATCCACACACCAGAGCATCATTTGGCATCTAAAGAAATGAACTCCAACACACAAACAGAGCATGGGTGCATCTCACAAAAACTATGCTGAGTGGGAAAGGCCAGACAACAAAAGGGCACACACACTCTCTACGGTTTCCTTTACAGGAAACTCCAGAAAAGAGAAACTTTGGTACAGTCGTACAGTGACAGAAAGCAGACCAATGGCTGCGGGGGACGGCAGGGTGGGGAGGGGTGAGAGGAGGGTGACAACTGAGAAGAGGTAACTTCTGGGGTAGTGGGCATGCTCATTATCTTGATTTGGTGACGATTTCACAGATAAACACAAATGTCAACATTTATCATATTATACACTTTATCCTCATTATAAGTATTTACAAACATACTCATAAAGCTTTTTTTATAAATAACTTCATGGTGTTCCATGGTGTGTATGATCATATCGTCATTTTTTTAACCGCCTCCCAATTGATAGATATTTCACTTGTTAGCAATGCTTCACTACCATAACTAGTGCTACAACGAACATCCTCGTCCCTCTGTCTTTCTTACTTGTATGCGTTTCCCTAGCGTACAAGTGAAATTGCTGCATCAGAGGGTACACACATTTTAAATTTTGATGGAAGCCACCCAATGACCTCCAGAAACACTGCAGCCATGAACACTCCCGAGTGTGGAGGAGAGGCCGGCTCCTCCCACCCTGGACCCACTTGGCCACAGCTTTCATCTCTGACTTGAATTTTAATTTTTTGCACAATGAATTATAAGTACCACAACAAGGGATGATGGGAGACCCTATTTGGGTCCAGAAGAAGAGAAAAAAACTAGATTAAAAAAAAATTATTTCCTCCATGTTTTTAGAAACCATTTACCAAAAAAGCCTTCTGGGAAGTTTCACCTAAGTGTCTCCAAAGGCTCCTTCCCCTGTGACATTCAATCCCTGGGTGAATGTGCTGGGTAATACGTCTGAGGAAAACTGTCGGAATATGAGAAATTGTCCCAAACTGCCCCGAACCACATCTGAGCTGACCAAACCGACCTCTCTGCAGTATCGGGGGCCTAGTGGCCAAAAGGGGCAGAGCTCTGGGAATTCAGCAAAGGGACAGGTCGTGACTGTCCGCGTATAGGGGAGGTCTTCAGCTTCCCACCCCAGGGTGAAGGGGATGCTTTTGGAGCCTAGTCACAAAAAAGCCAGCTGCTCCAACGGCCTCCACATCAAGTCAGAAAAGTGCTCCCCTCTCAAATTAGTGAAGAGGATTAGGGCTTGCACAGGGGTCAGAGCTCTGCAGAAGACATGGGTTCAAATCCCAGCTCCGCCATCTCGCTGGGGGTCATAAGATACATCTCTTCACCTTGGCCTTAGTTTTCTCATATGTAAAATGGGGACGGTAATAATAACGATGATGAATACGTATGATTGGACTGTCATGAGAATTAAACAGTCAGGAGAGCGCTGGGGTTAAGAACTCAGCATCTGGGCTTCCCTGGCGGCGCAGTGGTTGAGAGTCCGCCTGCCGATGCAGAGGACGCGGGTTCGTGCCCCGGTCCGGGAGGATCCCACATGCCGCGGAGCGGCTGGGCCCGTGAGCCGTGGCCACTGGGCCTGCGCATCCGGAGCCTGTGCTCCGCAACGGGAGAGGCCACAGCAGTGAGAGGCCTGCGTACCGCAAAAAAAAAAAAAAAAAAAAAAAAAAAAAGAACTCAGGATCTGCAGTCCAGCAGATGTGACTCAGAATCTCGACTCTGATACTTAGTAAAGCTGAGATCTCAAACAAACCTCAGAGCCTGCTCACCTCATCTGTAGGTGAACATAATGACTTTATCAATCTCATGGGGATTCAGATGACCTAGAAAGGTAATATATGTAAAGTGCCAAACACAGAGTTGGGTGTGTTGTTATATTTTTGAAATGACACTATACACACGCACACATATATTTGAATGACAGTTCTTACGAACCTACAAAATGGAAATTATTGTTTTTATTATCGAAACCTAAAAGGGCTGCAATTAACTTTCACCAATTTAAAGACAAACCCTAGGACTTCCCTGGAGGTCCAGCGGTTAAGACTCTGGGCTTCTGCTGTAGGGGGCACGGGTTCAATCCCCGGTTGGGGAACTAAGATCCCACATGCTGCATGACGTGGCCAAAAAATTTAAAAAATAAAGACAAACGCTATATGATTGCCTGACATGCAGAGGGAAGACATGGATTTCCGCTAAACATTCTAAACTTTCTTATCATGAAAAAGTAATTGTTCCCTGGATGGTGCAGGGGGAAGGTTACAGCTACTTTGCACAAGTACAAATCAAACCCTGGACTGAGGCCTCGTTAGCATCTGTAAAATGGGTGCAGTGGAGGTCCCTGCCCTCCCCACCCCTTGACCCCTCATAGCTGTGAGAAAGAAGTGACTGGTTCCCTTACCAAGTAAACCGGGCTCCGCTTGTCGTCCATCGCGGGGATGCCAGTGAGGACCTCAGCTAACACCTGTGAGAACACGGAGTTAGCACGGTTCACACACACATGCACAAGTTCACCCAGGAGCTTCTGGCCAAGAAAGAAGTTCCTTCTCAGGAACAAATTCTGAGCTCCAGGCCTGGCTCTGGCATCTGCCAGCACAGACACTTGCCCAAAATCTGGAACGTGGGATTATCACTAAACACCTCCTCCAGCTAAACACACCACCCAGCTACTAGGAGAAGGTTTAAGTTAATTGATAGCAAGGTAGGGAGGATGAAAACCAAATGTGTGTGTATTACCATCAGATAGATAGACAAGATACACACACACACACACCTCTCTCTCTATATATACACATATATACAGCTATCTGTATACACACATACATATACATACACACACTATATATACTAAAGGTATTTTCATTTAAAACCCATCAGGAACGGTAAGCAGGCACTGCTATGTTAATCTCAAGAAAAGGAGGAATCCATGTGCAGACACCTATTCTAGACAGAAAATCTCGGCAGGATCTATAGCACGTTTCATCCACAGGCCTTTATTTACATTATTTGTTCATTAATACATCCATTTAAGAAAGGAGCACAGCCCTGAGCCAGTGTAAGCCACCACAAAATTGACAAACTGTGATTTGTAGCTTAATAAATGGGAAACCTGCTTTGAACAGAAATTCAGCAGAGATAACAGCACACTGGCTAAGGGGTCCCTAGTCAGACAGACCTGGGTTCAAATTCTGACTCTGTTCCTTATATGCTTTGGTGATCTTTGGGCAAGAAACTAAAATCTGGGGACTTCCCTGGCAGTCCAGTGGTTTAGACTCAGCGCTTCCACTGCAGGGGGGTGCGGGTTCAATCCCTGGTCAGGGAACTAAGATCCCACACGCCGCATCTGAGCCTGTATCCTTATGTGGTACGTGGTGATCTAGTGGTTGTAAATATGAGGCAGTGGGTACTCCATCTTAGTGTCAAATCTCCCTCCCACAACTTCTCTCAAAGTCAGAATAAGGTCACGTCACTGCCAAGAACTCCTCCACCCAGAAAGGGCCTGCAGGGTTACTAACAGACTGGCACTGGCCAGGAGGGGGCAGCAGAGGGCACCCCTGCAGCTGGCGGAGGAGCCCATGGAAAAGGGACTCCGGCTGGGGTCCTGCCAAGGCAGGAGGGAAGAATAAGAGGAAATAAATAGACAGACATTTCCTCTGCCTCTTCCACATGGCAGGCCCTGTGCCAGGCCTTTTACAGAGGTTACTTAGCGCTCATCAAAAAGAACACTGACCTACTATGGTATAGCACGGAGAACTATATTCAATATTCTGGGATAAACCACAATGGAAAAGAATATAAAAAAGAATGTATATATGTGTATAACTGAGTCATTGTGCTGTACAGCAGAAATGACCATAACGCTGTAAATCAACTATACGTCAATAAAAAAATAAATTAAGAAAAAAAACACACAGAAATGCAGTGTTCCCCACAACAAGAACCAAAGTTCAAAATCGTACCATCCATCAGTGGCAGGGCTGAGAAAAAGACTGAAGGGAGCCAGTAGGCACTCACTGAATGAATGAATGAGTGAATAGGAAAGTCAATTGTTGCATCAGGAGCTGAGTTAAAAAGTCAAGAGTAAACAGAAATCAAGAGTGAGGGTGTGAAGGTAGGAAGAATAACGGTAACCACAATAATAATAATCATGTTGACCTATGCAACATACTCTGCTAACCAGTTTATATATGTTATCTTATTAATCTCCATATGTATGAATACCCCCATTTTCCAGAGGACAAAACTGAGGCCCAGAGTTATAGGTGACACCCTAGGTCACACAGCTGAAAGTAACTGAGCTGGGACTCAATCCCATGCTCTTAAGCTCTACCTTATAAGTGCCTGGCAGCCTTGGGCTTCAGTTCCACTGGTTCTTAAAGGAGCAGGAGCTTGGGCTGGCCCTGCTGAGCTTCACTGAGCCCCTCACAGTGGGGCTGATGGGGGCGAGGAGCGGGAGGAAGGAGGGAATTGGGGGACAAGTAAACCAGAGGGGCCGATGGGCTGGGAGACAGAGGGAAGCAGAATCTGGTATGTGGAGGCTGGGCTGAGGGCAGAAAGTGGCTCAGAGGAAGGGCATTAGTGGGAGAGGTAGATGGACAGACTGTGGTCAAAGAGAGGAAGTACAGAGTTTAAGGCTGGAGAGGAAGAGAGAAGGCAAGGTCCAAGGTGCAGCTGTTGGCTCCTGGCAGAGGTCAGCCAGCGACTGTCACTTTTCTCAGCCAGCATTTCCCAGACTGGGATCCACAGGTGTCTGATGCTTAGAGATACTAAGAAAACAAGGCTCCACAGTCAAGGGAATTTGGGAAACATTTTGGGAAGAGGTTGCCATGGAGACCCTTTCAGAAAACAGCTTAGGAGTGAGCAGTGCCAGCAAGTTAGGGTCACTGAAGACCCTCAACAAGTTTATAAGCCAGTCCTGACGGGGGGTGGAGATTGGAAGCCCACCTCCATACCATTGCTGGGTGGTGGTGAATTCGCAATTACCAGTTTAAAGGCTATTTACCATATGAAAGGCTCTTGTTAATTCTGTGGTAACTTTTTTTTTTTCCTGCTTAACCTTGCTCAACCCAGCATTTCTCAAACCTACTTAAACACATCAAAACCCTTTAAACACATCAAACCTATCGAGATCTCAGGGAATTGGTATTCTTTGGAGACTGCTACACTCAGACCATGAACTCCTGGGGGAGGGATTGTGTTTTAGTTACATTTACATTCCAAGTGCCTGACACACAGTACTGAAGGACAGCAGTGGTGACAAGGACAGAGGTTGGATGGGTAGATAGATACTGAATGGATGGGTGGCTGTTGCCGATGAATGGTTGGATAACAACTGGACTGATGGACGGATGGACAGATGGACAAAACAGATGGATGAACAAACAAGAACAAACAGACAACTGGATAGATAATTAGATGGCTGGCTGGATGCGAATCAGGGAAGTCAGGAGGTACCTTTAGCCTATTGGAATCTGGACACTCATGGGGCGGGGGCCTTTACTTCAAGGGTTGGCAAACTTTTTCTGTAACAGGCTAGATCGTAAATATTTTAGGTTTTGTGAGCCACAAACAATCTCTGTCACATCTTCCTTTATTATGATTGTTGTTGTTGCTGTTATTATTCAATCTTTTATAAATGTAAAAACTAGTCTTAATTATAGGCCATAGAAAATAGGCCATTGGACTGGTTCTGACCTGTGTGCCATAGTTTGCCAACCCCTGCTGTACTTGGTGGAACATTTCTAAGAGCCTCTATTATGTGCTTACAAAGGAGCCATGGGAAGGACAAATGTGTACAGGCCCAGATCTGAGCAGAGAAGGAAGCTCTTACTATTCCACAGCCAAATATGTCCACTCGCTTTGTCAGCTGCCCCACCCTGATGAAATCTTCTGGAAGATATGCAGTGGAGGCCTGGAAAAGGCGGGTCTTCACCGTGGTGTATTTTGACTTTTTGTTGACAGGACACCAGTGAGCCATCGAATGAGCCAGCTTGGGGGTGAAGTTTTGGTCCAGCAAGACATTGGAGCTGTGGGAAAGAAGGCAGAGAGAACCCTCTTGTTTTGAGGTAGACAAGAAGAGGTTGCCATGGAAACCCTTTCGGAAAACAGCTTAGGAGTGAGCAGTGCCAGCAAGTTAGGGTCACTGAAGACCCTCAACAAGTTTATAAGCCAGTCCTGACGGCGGGTGGGGATTGGGAGCCCACCTCCACCAGCAAATGGGGATGGAGCTAAGATTAGTCCTGCTGTCCCAGAAATGGCATTTGGTGGCCAGACAGGTGCAGCCATCCTGACCCCCACGGATGTCAGCCCAGATCAACCTCAGCCTGCCAAGCCCAGAGGCTGTGCCGCCTCCGTCTCTTCAGAAGCTGCTCCAACCCCCAGCTCTGGCCCAGCTGACTCATGTCTAAATGCCAGCATCCTTTGGGACTGAACCTGCCCAGATCACGGGGAATAAGAAGAGCAATAAAAATATTCTTGGAGGGCTTCCCTGGTGGCGCAGCGGTTGAGAGTCCGCCTGCCGATGCAGGGGACGCGGGTTCGTGCCCCGGTCCGGGAAGATCCCACATGCCGCGGAGCAGCTGGGCCCGTGAGCCATGGCCGCTGAGCCTGCGCGTCCGGAGCCTGTGAGGAGAGGCCCGCATACAGAGAAAAAAAAAAAAAAAAAAAAATTCTTGGACCGTGGGAATGAACACTCTCAGAAAGTACTCCAGAGGAAAAATTTAAAATTTTTAAAAACTAAGCTTCAAGTATAGAAATATTCAAACTAACCCCAAATGGTTTTTAAAAAGTAGACACAGAGAGCAGTTCTCCTAGGTTCCCTTACCCTGCTGCTCTCCGCTCAAGCGCCCCCTTTCAATAAAGCATTTGGTTTTGTCATAAAAAGTAGACACCAATTCCAATAACCACTATTAGGAGTTTTTATGTAAATTATGGGCAAATACCTTCAATGGAAGACTAAGAAGTCATGAAAAATGATGACAGGCAATGTGGGGAAATGTTTACCATGTTTAACTCATGGGGAAAAAGAGAATATGAATTGGTAAACGGGTAACGGTGCTATCTTAGGGCTGAGATGTCTGCGTGGGCAGGGGTGGGAAAAAACCCAGAAAAGTGGCGGCCAGCTGGTGAGTGAGGGCAGCAGGGCCAGGATGACCACCTGCCCTTTCATTTCCTTTCTTGCTATTACAATTGTTTGTGCAATCAAATAAAAATCAGGGGGGAGAAAAGAGGAAAGGGCTTCCACTTGCCAAATGGGGAGAGAACGCTGAGGAAGTATGAATTCTACGGTTTCGAGTTCAGTTTTGCCAGATCTTCTGGTATCTTCTGGAATCCCTCTCCATGCTTCCAGTCTTGGGAGCACGTTACTGATATGCTGGGGTACACAGCTAACTTGCATCACAGTATCTGTGACAACAGATGCACAAGCAAGAACGGGTCTCCAGGACTTCCCTGGTGGCGCAGTGGTTAAGAATCGCCTGCCAATGCAGGAGACATGGGTTCGAGCCCTGGTCCGGGAAGATCCCACATGCCGCGGAGCAACTAAGCCCGTGAGCCACAACTACCGAGCCTGCGCTCTAGAGCCCGCGAGCGACAACTACTGAGCCCACGAGCCACAACTGCTGAGCCTGCATGCCACAACTACTGAGCCCCTGTGCCACAACTACTGAAGCCCTCACTCCTAGAGCCCGTGCTCCGCAACAAGAGAAGCCATCACAACGAGAAGCCTGCGCACCACAACGAAGAGTGGCCCCCGCTCGCCGCAACTAGAGAAAGCCTGCGTGCAGCAACGAAGACCCAACGCAGCCGAAAATTAATTAATTAATTAAAAAAAAAAAAAGAACGGGTCTCGCAAAGACCCTGAGCAAGGAGCTCCAAAGCCCAGGGAGCCTGGCAGACATGGCCCACAGCTTAAGGACCTGATCCAGACCAGCTGCTGGAGGGGAAGTGAAATACAGCGGGGGAGTGGAGGGCTTGTTGGGCAAACACCAACAAGCTTTTGGGGGAAATACTTTTGTTGGGGAAAGACAAATGTGGAGACAGGCAGTTCATGCTGACGGCAATCAGGGACAGAGTACAACCCAGAAACACTGATGTTCGAGGGCATAACGAAGAAAGAAGAGCCCCAAGAGAGGCAAGGAAGGGAGAGAAAGTGAAAGAGAAGAGAGACAGAGGGAGAGGAATGGGACCCAGGAGTGTGCGACACCTCATCCCTGTAGCCCAGCCCTGGGCGGGGCCCAGCCCACCTCTCTCACCTCTTGACGTTGCCATGGATGATCTCCAGGCCATGCAGATGCTCCACGGCATGAAGCAGCCCTGAGCAGATGACGACACGCTGGGGCCAGGGGAGCGGGTCCGAGCCACCCTAAGAGAAAGAAAAGGAGGAGAAAACAGTCACACATATGCCTTTGTAAAGTCCCAGTGGCAGGGTCCTGGGCTCCTGTCTCTCCTCCAGCCCTCATGTCCTCTGCAACAGGGCTCGGCCAGCATGGTTTACTGGCAGGGTACCGGTTTTGACATCAGACACATCTAGGTATAAATCCCAGCTCAGACATGCACTAGCTGTGTGACTTTGGAAAAGACACTCAACGTCTCTGAGCCTCTGCTTCATCAGATATAAAATAGAAATGTTAACCCCTATGCTTTAGGGTTGTTGTAAGGATTCAAAGGAGTGAATGGTATGCCCCTAGCATAGTGCCTGTTACACAGTGGGTGCTCAAAAAGCAGAAGTTATTTTTATCATGACTCTCATGTGGCAGCTCTGGAATTCTTCTCTAGGAGGGGCTGGTTGGGAGAGGAGCTAGGGAGCTTGTGTTGGCACACCAAGCACATGGGCTGATTTTGTAAGTATTTGGGATTGGTAATACTTACAATGGGGATTGTAAGATGGGGATTATCGGTGGTCTAAAGCCCCCTACCTGCCACTGAATGTCCAAGCAAAATCACCTCTTATGTTTTAGGTCGTCTCTTAGGTCCCACAGCCTCTAAGAACTGGCCTTGCTAATGGACTTCTTCTAAAAAACTCTGGAATCTGGAGCCACACAAACCCAGTTTAAACTCTAGCCCTGATACGTGTCAGCTGTGTTCCTTTGGGTAAGTCACTTTGCCTCTCTGTGCCAGAGACTCCTCTTTTTGAAAATGGGGGAAACCTCCAGGGCTGTGGCAAGGTCCGAAGGAGATGTGTAAAGCCATTACCAAGGTGTCTTGCACACAGTGAGAGTTCAGCAAAGCTACCAATCATTATTACACCATGAATAACTGCTTCGTCTGGTCCCTGACAAGGGAAGCAATAATTCTGTTGCAGAATGACTTTTTACCCTCTGTTTGAGGATTTTATGGGAAGGAGGCTTGTCTTAAACATGGTAATTTTAATAGATACAGCACTCACATAGTATGACCTGCAAAAGGTCAAAAGGGTGTGGAGTAAAGTTTCTCTTCCAACCTATGCTCCATCTACATAGTTCTCCCCAGAGGCAGTCAAGGCACCAGTTTCTTGTATCTTTTCTGAAATATTCCATAAATTCACGAGCAAATAGGAATTAACTAGAATAGCATTTTTTAATAAAAATTTGCCTCCAATTTCCATACTCAGTTAATTCTTCTTCTTGTCCTATTGCATTGGCTAGCACCTTCAGAACAATGTTGATAATATAGCACTATGGGGTACCTTTGTCTTGCTCTTGACTTAAATGCCTCTTGTCAAAAAACATTTTAAATAGGTTTTTACCTGAAGATGTTTAGCCAGATCTTATCTATCTTGGCCCACCTCCTCTTCTCGAAGGGTCTCCCGAAGGCCCCTTTCCCCTCTGGACTCCTAAAAGTCCTTAACCCTGATTCTCCAACTGGGTACTGCCTAATCTTGTTCTTTGACCATGACCGAGCCCCTTACCTGACCCTGGAGTCTGTCCTGTAAAGAACCATTTGCCATGTACGGGTAGATCAAGCTGTAAAACTGTTCTCCAGTGCAGAGGCCCAGCAGAGGTAAGACATTGGGGTGGCAGCATCTGAAATCAGACATCAGTACAGGGATGAGGAGTCAGACGGAAAGAATAATCAAAGACCGCTCCATTTCCTACCTCCTAAACCTCTTCTGCCCTCTCCACCCCCTGAGGCCACCAGTAACCTCCCAGGTACTAAATGCTCTAAACCCTGAGAGCCCAGCAACAGGGTAGAGATGACAACTGCATGCCCTCGAGGAGCTTAAAATCAAGTAACTCGAAGTACATGACACCCTAACCACCGTCTTCCAGAAACAGAGGCTTAGAGGTTAAGGAACTTGCCCAAGGTCACAACTAGCAAACACTGAAGCCAGGACCAGATAGCAGGTCTGTTTGACTCCCAGGATTCGGGTTCTTCCCCGAAATCCTCTTCTGGTGGGTTCCGAGTCACTGTTCCCTCTTGACCCTCTTCCCACCTCTCTGACTGCTCTTTCTTGGCCTTTTCCACTAAGACCCTCCTCCTTTGCCTTCCCCTGAAACTTGAATCTCCCTGGCTGGGCTCATCATCTTGTTTTATAAGCTTCTCCACCAGGAATCTCTCACCTCTTTGAGGAACACCCCCAAATCTCTCATCTCCAGGCACATCCCACACACCAGAACTGACTGTCAAATTGCATCCCAATGTTCCAGGTGAACAACCTAGACTCAACAAGTTCCAAACCTGCTTCTCTGCCCACAGTTATTTTCTCAACCAAGGGCACCACCATCCATCCAGTTTCCTAGAAACCTCCTTACCTCCCCCATCTAATTAGTCACTGTTCACTGTCATACATAGCTTTCAATACACCCCCTTCATTCTCCCCTCCTCTGCCTTGGGTCTGACCCCAATGAACCCTCCCCAGCACTGTTGCAACGGCCTCCTGCCTGATCCCTTGGCCCCCCTCCACTCCCCCCAGGCCATCCTACTGCACAATTTTCACACTCAGTCGAGTTATTTACACTTCACTCTCCCCACTGGACTCCCCACTGGCTGTGTATTCTTCATGTCTGCACTCCCTAGAACAAAGAAAGGCCCTGACTGACGACTCACATTTGCCAAATCAATGAATGAAGGAGTGACTACCGACTCCAGGAAGGCACTATGCCAAGGTGGAAAGGGAATCAGATTTCCCATTTCCATTAAGTGTGTCTGTGTGTGGATAAATGTGTGTGTATATATGTGTGCATGCGCACGCGTGCGTGTGTGTGTAGTCATGCATATGTATGAAGAGAGAAAGGATTAAAGAAAATATATCAAAATCTGAATACCGTAGTAGTTACTTATAGGTGCTATGGAAAATCGGTGATTTCTATTTTCCTCTTTATAATTTTCTTTATTTCTTAAAATACTCCACAATCATCACACACTGCCCAAGGCTACACACTGGCAGAGGAACTCAGACAGTGACTTGCCAGGTTGAATGACAGCTGGTGTCCAGCACACTGCAGGGGTCCAGTATGTGCGCGTTCAATCCATCAGGCAATGACGGCAGAGCCAAGATAAGTGTCCAGGTATCCAAATGTCCTCCCCCTCTCTTTCCCAGTCCCCCCCACCAAGCTCTGTGACGGGGAGGCTCACTTTACTTCAACCAACCACATTCCAGCTCTGCCACTTACTAGCTGTGCGATCTTGGACAAGACACTTAACGTCGCTGTGCCTCAATTTGCCCATGTGTAAAATAATGTGAAAACAGTAGCCCTGTTACAGGGGTCTTGTGAGGATTAAATGAGCTTACATAAAGAGAATGCTTAAAACGTGCTTGCCACATAGGAAGCACTATATACAGGTTAGCGGTCATCACTATCAAACAAAGTATTTTCCAAAGGGGAGGCTTACCTACGACAAATTTGTACCTCTACCTGGAAGAATTTTTCAATTGTTCCTGGACCTGAACAGGGCACCTGTGGGAAAAGACACTGAAACATGAAAATCTAGCCTCACCATGTAGTCTCCACCCCTTACTGGAAACCAATAAGTGCCCACCTCTCTGAGCTTCTTGAAGATGAATGGAGTGCCGAGCCTTTGCCCTCTGTAGATGTCAGCAAAGGTCCCCTCACTGATTTTGTGGTTTGGGTTGAAGTTATCAGTTGCCTGGACCACGTCCACCTCGCTCCAGAAAAGGCTGTCATCAGCCAGGCTCAAAAGTGTCTCCTGCTTAGGAATGGAGGTGCTGAAATCCTGGGAATTCAGAGTGAAGAGACTGAGATTAATATGGAATTAATATGGAAAATACTATTTTCCCTACTACCTCAGGGACTCTCAGAACAGCAGAGCTGAGGGGTGAAGGGGATCATCTCATCCAGTGAGGAGGGATGGCAAAAAGGACAGATCCCAGCTCTGCTTCTAACTTGCTCCGTGACCTTGGACAAGTTGCTTAACCTCTCTGAGCCTTCATTTCCTCATCAGCAAAAATAAAGATAACCATAATACCCTGGAGGGTAATTTTGAAGATTAACTAAAATGTGAGTATTCCCAGCCCATGGTGGAGGTTTCCTTTTTTTTTTTTTTTCCCCCAGTTTACAAAGGTGAGCACCAAGGGGGTCAAAGAACTGAAGTGAGTTTACACGGCGGGTCGATGGCTGGGCTTGTGTCCCCGGTCCTGCACACGGTGTACATGCCGGGAAGCAGGACACAGGTTCACATAACCTGTGTAAGCCTAAGAAAAGCAGCTCTGCATCAATCCCTTTTCTTCTTAAAAATAGGTGTACATAAACTTCCATTTTTTTTAAGTTATATGTGCTCTTATAAACAGTTTTAGATAATTAGAGGGGAGTTAATTATACATGATCTCATTATCCACTTAACTGCTATTAAAGTTTAGTGTAATTCTTGTCAGTTAGATACACGAGAATTTCTTTTTAAAAATTGGGACCATGCCGCACCCACCGTTTTGATTTCCAGTGTTTTCTCTAAACGTTATACCATGATCATTCTTCCAATTACTAAAGCATCTTTGAAAATGATTAATTATTAAAAAATAAATAAGCCTGCTTAACTGACAGTCCCTTTTATGCAAGAGCTCCACTAACCAGACCCATGTAGCACTGGCTTCCCTGCCAGGCACTCTGCCCAGGACACCTTTAGGGGCCCACGAAAACATCTTAACATAATTTCTTTCGAAGTCTGATGAACAAAAATGAACTTTTCAAGTTGAAGAAAATGTTTTAATTTTTAATCCAACTTGGATTATGTTCATCTTTATATCGTTGCAGTCGTAAAGTATAATTTTAAGTAATATTTTTAAATGAAAGAAAGGGCCTAGAAAGGCAAAAATGCTTAAGATTCACAGAAGTCACTTGTGACCCTGGACCCAAATCATTAAAAATTCAGGATAACTCCAATATATTTTGTGTTGAAAAAAGGTTGAAGGAGAGGCATTTTGACTACTGCAACCAAGATATTTTGGGAGGAGGAAGATGCCAATTATCAGCTCTCATTTAAATACAAATAACGGAAAAGCTCATTAAAAACTAGAGGGCACCCTCTCCCCGCCCCTGATTTACTGAGGGCCAGCACTGAGAGTCTTAGAAGCTCAGAGCAATTCAATGGGCCTCGTTTCTCCCCTTCACCCTGACCCCTAACCCCCAAACTGTTCCCGAGGAATAAACACGTTGCATTTCTGAGAGAGGGTCACAGCTGGGAGCTACTGCTGGGGGGCAGAGGATTTACCTTTGAATCGGATGAGGCTGGCAGGTCGGTGTTTACGGAAGGAGAGGCATCTTCAGCAGGGCCCCAGGGGCTGGCTCTGGCTGGAGCAGGCCCTGGAAAGGAGGGACGGTGGGTCAGGCCACAGCCACTGGAGGAAGGAGGGACGGGTCCCTGCCTGGTCCCCAGATCCAGTCAGTCTCTCATTCACTCCACAAACATTTTACTGTCAGTGATGACAGCTGCCATTTCCTGACACCACAGGCGCCAGCCTACCCGCTGCTCGAGCGTTACCCCGTGGAAGCCTTATGACAGCCCTGTGGGTTGGTCCTATACAAAGTCCCCGTGTGATAGGTGGAGAAAGGGAAGCACTGGAGGTGGCCACTTGCCCAGGGCCACGCTGACAGTAAGTGGCAGAGTCGGCCTTCAAATGGAGATCCTTGGGCCTTCTAACCCCTACACTGTCCCACCTCCCACAAAAGCAGCAGAGAAGGACACAGGTGCGTTAGCTACAGAGCCTGCCCTCCAGAAACCTCCACGGCAGCAGCAATGGCAATAACCAGCCTCCCGGGGCAGAGGCAGGAGAAGCCTGCCTTAGTGGGTTGGGAGATCAAGGAGGCCTTCACAGAGGAAGGAACACTTGACCTGAGCTTCAAAAAGGGGAAAACATTTGCAACAAGTAGCTATGACGTAGGGAGGGCACCGAGGCCGTGGAACCGGCCCACGAGGAGGTGTGGCAGCAGGAAAGCCCAGGCGAGCGGTAAACATTCCGGGCACGCTTAGTTAGCAAACACTGACAGCATTCCCAATGCTTCCCTAAGCTAACTCATTTCACGCTCATAATAGCCCCAGGAGAGAGATGCCAGTATCATCTACTCTTTACAGGTGGTGAAACTGAGGCACGGAGGGGTGACCCAACCTTTCCAAGGGCACCCAGTCAGTGGCTCCAGAGCCTGTGCTCTTAATCCCTTAGTGAATGTGGAAGATTCACAAGAGAGGTGTGGCTTGAAGAGTAGTTCAGGGTCAGGGAAAGGTCAGGTTAAAGAGGCTGACGTGTCCTCACCAGGCACCATGTGAAGATTAACCTGAAGGCTAATGGGGCAGTCTGGGGTCTGCAGGTCAGAGCAGGTGCAGGCCGGGAACAAGACAGGCCACGTAGCTGACCCACATGAAAGTACCTTGACCAGCAGCCTGAAGCTTCAGATGTCACCGTTGGAAACACCCAAGTGGCCCTACTGCAGGGCTGGCCTCTGAGTAACAGGGAGCCGGCCCTTCCAAGGGAAACTGACTTTGACCCAAGGGTTGTTGGCCAAATCCACCTGTTTCAAGTATTTCTGGCTTACCTCATCAAGAAAGGCGTGATTAATGTGGACCTTTGACCATAGACAACATTAACTCAGAATACTGAAAACAGCACCATGGTGAAGCTAGAATCAGCCTTCCAAAACTACTAACCAAGGCAGCTGAGAAAACAAAACTCACCTGACAGAAAGCCTGAGGCTCTTTCGTCCTCTCAGAGGAGGGGCCCCCCTAAGCCTCTCTCCCTGCATTGTCTGCTGCTTCTAGAGTCTTTTGTTTGTTTGTTTGTTTTCTTTATTTCACATTTTCCAGCATTGGCGATATTTGAAAGGACTACACTTGAGAAGGTACCGTGCTGGTACACCCACACTGCACCAGCAACCCCCAGAATGGGGTACTAACAACAAACACCCCTCCCCAAAATACACAGGTACGAACACACATTCACACACACCCTCTTTGTCTCTCAGTGCACTACAACTTAAACTGACCTTTGGACTTCCCCGGTGGCGCAGTGGTTAAGAATCCGCCTGTCAATGCAGGGGGACACGGGTTCGATCCCTGATGGGTTCGATCCCTGATCCGGGAAGATCCCATATACCACGTAGCAACTAAACCCGTGCGCCACAACTACTGAGCCCACATGCCGCAACTACTGAAGCCCGCGTGCTTAGAGCCCAGAGCTCCGCAACAAGAGAAGCCACCGCAACGAGAAGCCCGTGCACCACAACGAAGAGTAGCCCCCGCTGGCGCAATTAGAGAAAAGCCCACGCACAGCAACAAAGACCCAACACAGCCAAAAACATTTTTTAAATATATAAACTGAGCTTCAGGGTAAGAGCTATAGCTCAGACACGGGAATTAAACCTTTGGCAAAAAAAGGAAAAAATAAAACCAGAATAAATGGATAAAGAAGATGTGGCATATTTATACAACAGAATATTACTCAGCCATAAAAAAAAAATTGACTTAATGCCATTTGCAGCAACATGAATGGACCTAGAGATTATCATACTAAGTGAAGTAAGCCAGGCAGACAAATAGCATATATCACTTACATGTAGAATCTAAAAAAAGTGATACAAATGAACTTACATACAAAACAGCAATAGACCCACAGACATAGAAAACAAACTTAGGGTTACCAAAGGGGAAAGGGTGAGGGAGAGATAAATTAGGAGTTTGGGATTAACAGATACACCCTACTATATATAAAATAGATAACCAACAAGGATCTACTGTAGAGCCCAGGGAACTATACTCAATATTTTGTAATAACCTGTAGGGAAAAGAATCTGAAAAAGAATATATATATATATAACTGAGTCACTTTGCTGTATACCTAAAACCAACACAACATTGTAAATCAACTATACTTCAATTAAAAAAATAAAAAGGTAAAATAAAAAACAAAATAACTAAAACCAGCAACGTGCTACAGACCAGCTGGCAGCCCTGTAACTGACCAGAGCCCAGCTGTTCACTTAAATCCATCCGCGCATCCGCATGCACCCAGGCCGTGCTTCCTGAGGCTGCTCCCACCCCGACTCCCCACCCCTGGTGACTGGGTGTGGAGGGGAGACTGCCTTGCAGTAAGGCTCCTGGCCACTGCTGCTCCAGAGGTGGAGACCTCCGCCCTTGCCCTGCCTGCCTTCTCTTGGGCTCAGCTCAATACCCTTGGCCTGAGTCACCCAAACTGTGGTCACAGTCATCCATCTCCTAGGTGTGGGCCGTGTGTCTGTCCTGCTCCACCGTGAGTTACTTGATGTTTTCTTTCAATCCACTCCAGTTCACGTATTACATATTCAGCCTTGAAATCCCTAGTTTTTGTGCCTGTGATATATTCTCTGCCTAACACCCGTGTTCCATGTACCACTGGGGACAGACACTCTACACTCTGGGAACTGCTGTTCCAGGCCAACTTGACTTCCCTCCTGCCTCTTTCCTGGAGTTCTGCTCTATCTGCTCTCCCCGCCCCAGGGCTGACCTCAGAGCAGGCTGCACACACGGTCCCTCATCCTCTCCCACTGCCCAGCGAGGCCAAGGTCAGCACTAGCCTCACACAGCCATGATTCTCTGGTCTGACTGATGCCTGGGGTTTGCTCTGGGGGCTGCACCAGGCCTCTCAGTGTGGGGGGATCGCTGAGGTCTGCTCTTGTGACACAGGAGGGCTACTAGGGGTGGTTGAGTCTATTTATCCCTGTGGTTTGCGTAGGGGGAGCGGGGGGAGGGAGTGGAATTGGAACCAATACCGCAAGGCTGAGAAATCAGATAAGAACTAGCCCTTGCTTCCACTCATGGACGGCCTGGGCCAGGGAAGACAGTGGTCTACACAAATGTCATTTCCAAAACACTAAGAGTTAACCCTTCACGGTGCCATTTCCCACAGAAATCTTTCCAGAACGTTTGCTTTCTCAAGCAGAATGCACCAATCTTGTCCTGCTGAGCTGCATCACTGCAGGCAGGAACAAAGAACACGCAATGTTTCTGCATCTCATTCGGGGTTTTCTGGCTCCTGCCCTGTGGCTGACAGTGGGTCGGCCTCTACAGCTTCCCCATCTCTTTCTTGGTAGCAGACAGAACTGAGCTCAAGTCCTGGCTCTGTCATTACTAAAGATTTGACCTTGGGTGGGTTGTGCTTCCTTTCTTTAGCTTTCTCAGATGTAGAAAAAACCCCAAAAAACACAGAAATAGTCCATTCTTTGTAGAGTTCTTGTCCAGATTAAAAGACATGACATAAAGCACAAAGATCACTCTCTGGTATATGTGGGGTACCAAGGCTGGTAAAACTATGTGTAGATTAAATCAATTCTGATGGACAGACGATGGTCTCTCCCATAGGTAAGGCTTTGCAACAGTTATTTCAGCCACTCAGAGCCCTTTTATCTGTTTTTGTTTTTGTTTTTGTTTTTGCGGTACGCGGGCCTCTCACTGCTGTGGTCTCTCCCCGTTGCGGAGCACAGACTCCGGACGCGCAGGCTCAGCGGCCATGGCTCACGGGCCCAGCCGCTCTGCGGCATGTGGGATCTTCCCAGGCCGGGGCACGAAACCGTGTCCCCTGCATCGGCAGGCAGACTCCCAACCACTGTGCCACCAGGGAAGCCCCAGAGCCCTTTTATCTGAAATCTAGCTTTGAGAATCTGTTTAAGGAGGTGCTTAGAACATGTCCATGGCTCATCTGCTCGTGTATTTTCCTTCTCCATGTCTCTCCCCACTACAGAGGTTAGGATGTGGGCTCTGGAACAATTCACCTGAGCTGAATCCCAGTCCCGCCGCTTGCTCAGCCATGGAGCTCTGGCAGGCTATGTCTCCTTCCCCAGCTATCAAGAGCCCCCTCCCTGGGTGGTCAGGCTGATTCAGTGACAGGCGGCACCATTCCTCCCTGTGTGCGCCCTCCTCCCCAGCCACCTCTGCCTCCACGTTCTCCACTCCTACGAGATACTCAGCTGGAACTCTGGGCCCAATGGAACCTTGGGTTTTCCCAAGAAAAGACTGGCTTTGGGTTATCTGATGAAATTAATGATGATGCCCTTATTTTTAGTTTGGGCAAAGATAGCCAGTCAACTTCCTGTCTCTGTCTACAGATTCTATTTATTGTCCTGACCTGTCTGGGCACATGTCCTCCCAAGTGCCATTCAAGAAAGCGGAGGGTGCAAAGTCTGGCAGAGACATAATGATGCTTGTTTTCACGGCAGCCTAAATAAGGAACCTCTGAAGAAGCTGCTATACCAGTAACCTCCTCCAGCTCCACCAGCACTCCCCTAGAATTTCCCTATTTTATTATTATCTTTCCCGTTGGCCATCGATCAGTATCATATTAGCTTTAGGACCATTTCCCCTTATCTTTAATTGCCGATCAAAGTTCTGCTCTTTTTTTTTTTTTTTTCAAAACTCTTTAGCTACAGGAAATAATTTAGACTCCTTGGTCTAGGATTAACTTTCCAGACTCAACGTACGTGGGGTGCCTGGAATGTTCCTAATATCAGCTAACGTTTAATGAGCACCTACGTGGTGGCAACACCAAGGTGTATGATTCCTAACCACACACGATGATGTAGGCGTTTAGGAATTATTATTCTATTATTATGCGCATTTTATAGATGAAGAATATGAGGTACAGAGAGGCTAAGTCATTCTCCTGCTGGAAAGGGCAGAGCTGGAATTCAAATATGGGTCCGCCTGATGCAAAAGCCCGTGCACGCGCCTCTCAGCCGACGCTGACCCTGGCTTTGGGAGCCACGTCAACGGATTTGGGAGGTTTCATGGATTTGGGGTCTCCAGCTTTCCACTCATGAGGCTGCAGGAGAGCAGAAGGCGGGCGGGGCTCCGGGGGAGAGGTGGGGAGGACGGCATCAGGAGCGGGTACCCCTCGGGAAGTTACCCGCTGGCTGAGTCCTTCCATCATTTGGCAAACTGTCCCCCAGCCCTTCCCTGGGCACAAGGGGATGGAGACAAAGCTGAAGTGGGCTGAGAGGCTGTGGGGTAGGGGTGTGTGCAGCGGTTGAGGATACAAGCGTTCAAATCACATGGCTCAGATGCCTGTGCTGGGGGCTTGCGGAACCACAGGTAAAATACCTGGGCTCCGGAGCATATGACCTCGGCAGGCTGTTTAACCTCTCTGTGCTTCGTTTTCCTCATCTGTCAAATGGGGAGAAAAACAATACCAAACTCATACAGTTATTGAGGGTTAAATAGCTCAACTTCTTGAAGGGCTTAGAACAGTGTCTGACACATAGAAAGCCCCCAGTTACTGAGTTTGTTTTTTTCTTTTTACAAAAATGGGAAACTTCCCTGGCGGTCCAGTGGTTAAGACTCCACGCTTCCAATGCAGGGGTCACGGGTTCAACCCCTGGTTGGGGAACTAAGATTCCCACCAGCTGTGCAGCACAGCCCAAAAAAAAAAAATTAATAATAACAATTAAAATACACCTCGCTGGGAATTCCCTTGTGGTCCAGTGGTTAGGAATCCACGTTTCCACAGCAGGGGTCACGGGTTCAATCCCTGGTCGGGTAACTAAGATCCCACATGCCGTGCAGAGCAACCAAAAAAAAAAAAGAGGTAATAGACGGTATATATCCTTTTGTCGTCTGACATTTTAACTTTTTAAACTCAGTATATCGTGAGCATATTTCCATGTATGTATACAGACCTACATCATTGCCAGCAGCATTTTATTGTCACCACCATCTGTGGTTAATTTTGCCATCCACATTTGTTGTTTCCAATTTTTTGCTATTATATGCTGAACTAAATGTCTTTATAGATAAAACATTTCCTTAAATAAATCTTCTTTAAATTAAAAAATTAAGTTAAATTAAAATTACCCGGGCCTGGAAAGGTGGCTGGCCTCATGGGCTGCTCCGTTTCTTGTTCATCATCAGCGTTTCTTACAGAAGCTGCCAAAGGCTTTCCTGGCTTCACCGTATCCAAGAAGTCTGGGATGGAAGACTTGATTTCAGGAACTGATTGCCCTGAAATGAGGTGGGAAGAAAGAAAGCTATTATCATTCAATGAAGGGGGCTAGCCATCAACAGGCTGGGTCCAGAAATCAGAGACCTTGATCAGAGTCTTGCCTCAGCCTCAAGTTCATGATGTGCCCCCCGAGAGTTGTTTTTCCCTCTGGGCCTCGGCCTCCCCATGTGTAAGGTGTAGCTCTTGGACCCGACAATGGTCCAGCTGAGATACTCTGTCAGACACACCTACTTCCAGTCCTACCTGCTGTGTGACCTTAGACAAGTCACTTTCCTTCTCTGAGCTTGTTTCCTCACCTATGAAACAGAGAGATGATCATCATGATAACATGATAACATCTGCTTGCCTCCCTCACAGGGCTGTTGGGAGCGGGGAATGAGAGTGCAGACATGCAAGGCCTCTGCAGACCACACGGTTCCCTGAACACGTGGGGAAGTCAAAGATCTCCACCCGGCTGAGTCCCTAAGTCGAGCCCCTAAATATAAAAGTACTGGCAGTCCTCCAGCTTCCCCTTCCAAGAGCAGTGGAGACATGTGCATCCTTCCCTGTTTTAGAGACAGGAAGCCTGAAAATAGCAGCCACGTCAACTGCCAGCCGACACTGCACAATGCACGGCCAGGCCCAGCTCTGCGCGCAAGCAATCCTCCCCAGGTCCCTTGCTGCAGCCTGGTGGAGATGAGGACCCTGAGGCCTGAGCAGCTTAAGTGGCTTGTCTGAGATCACACAGCCTGGTCAGGCAGGACCGGCTCAAAGAGCCTGGGTGGAGGTCACCTGTTTTTCCAGAGTAATCACTTCTTTGCATTGCATTGGGAAACCCCAAAGGTGCCAGAGGGTGTGTCTCCACCAGCTTCCACAGAGCCTGCTACGAGTGAACCTGCTTCCTCTCCCTTCCCCCCACCACTGCCATTCTCTCTCCAGGATGGTCCCGGCCTCCAGCTCCAGTGGCCTCCAGAGCCCTCCCCAGGCTGCATCTTACTAAAATACAGACCTGGCCTCACCACCTCCCTGCTTAAAGCCTTTACGACTCCCCACTGGCAGGATAAGGCACACACTCTTCACGTGAGCCCTCCTATCTCCCCACTGCCTCCCAGACCAAATCCAAATTCTACAGCCCTGCATTCAAGGCCCTTCACCCTCTGGTGGTCAGAGGTGGACCCATGTTTGAGAACCGAAAACACAGAGGGCACTGAAGCCCAGGGAGGGCCAGCCCACTCGCTCACTCTCACGTGGGCACCAGGTGGGGCTGAGACAAAACACACGCTTCCAGCCTTTGAGTCTCCAGGAGCATTTATTCCAACAGGTAAACAGTGTCTCTCTCTCTCTCAACAAAACCGATCGTCACCACGGGACCAAGCACGGGACCAAGCTTCTCAAATCCGAGCTGTGGGACTAGAATAATATCAGCAACGCCTCAGCGAACAGCACTCCAGTGTGTACGGCACGACGCAGATTTATTTGGTTTTCCTGACGACCTCTGATGGTTAACAGAATTCTCTGCATTTTATTAGCATATTGAGGCTCAGATGGGTAAAATGGTTTGTCCCGAGTCAAACAGCTGATGGGATTCAAACCTGGGGCTGGTTTCCCTGTCATCCGGTCCGGCAGAACCACTCACATGGCCACTGTCCTCAGCATCCCTACTCCCCTCTGCAGGGGGGCCCCGACTGAGGAACAGCAGGACAAAGGGTACGAGCAAGTGAGGAAAGGCCAGAAGGCCGAATGGGGGATAGTGGGTGACTTTTTCCATGTTTCCTTTACTGACATACTGTTCTTTTAAATGGAACCATCTTCTAAAAGAAGTAGCAGAGCTTAGCGGTTCAGAGTCCAGGCTCTGACCTGACACCAGCTCCCTCACCTCCCAGCTGTGTTTGCTTTGGATAACTTCCATGAGACTAAGGGAGATAGCACATGTTAACCAATGAGCTCAAAAGATGGGCACTTCATGGGTGGTGCTGTGATCATATTTTTAAAACACCGGGTCACCTCTTAAACAGCCCAGAGCGGGTGTAAGGGGTGTAGTTCGGGAGTCTTTCCGTTTTCATTTAACACAACTCCGCACCATGTACACTTTTTTGTTGTTTTACTGTATTTGTTTTTTTTCATTGCGGTAAAATACACTTAACGTGAAATTTATCATCTTAATCATTTTAAAGTCTAGGGCTTCCCTGGTGGCGCAGTGGTTGAGAGTCCGCCTGCCGATGCAGGGGACACGGGTTCGTGCCCCGGTCCGGGAAGATCCCACATGCCGCGGAGCAGCTGGGCCCGTGAGCCATGGCCGCTGAGCCTGCGCGTCCGGACCTGTGCCCCGCAACGGGAGAGGCCACAGCAGTGAGAGGCCCGCGTACCGAAAAAAAAAAAAAAGTCTACAGTTCAGTGGCACTGCGCGCATTCACGCCGCTGTCCAGCCGCCACCACCATCCATCTCCAGAACTTTTTCATCTTCCCAAACTGAAACTCTGCCCTCATTAAACACCAACTCCCCCTCCCCGCTCCTCCAGCCCCTGGCAACCACCATTCTACTTCTGTCTCTTTAAATGAATTTATTCTTTTAAATATTTTGACTTGTGTGAGGTTTTTTTTTTTCACTTTAATAGTAACTAAAAAGATGTATGTGGATATCCATGATATGGAGAGGTGTTAATATATTTTTTAATTGAGATATAATTGGCATAGAACATTATATTAGTTTCAGGTATATATCATAATGATTTGATATTTGTATGTACTGTGAAGTGATCACCACAGTAAGTCTAGTTAACATCCATCACCACACAGTTACGAATTTTTTCTTGTGATGAGATCTTTTAAGGTCTACCCTCTTAGCAACTTACAACTATGCGAGGTACAGTATTGTTAACTCCAGTCACCACGCCGCACATTACATCCCCTGTACCTATTTATCTTGTAACTGGAAGTTCTCCCTTTTGACCCTTTTTGGGCCCGCGCTCCACCTCTGGCAACCACCAATATATTGTTGACTGACAATGAAAGAGGATATATAATGTGTTACCCAGGTTTTTTTTCTTTGTAAAATATGTGGGAAAGAACCCGAAGAATATACAGGAAATGCTAACTGTGAACATTTCTGGATGGTGTGATTATCAAGGACCGTATAATTGTGGGTTGGGGGGTTATTTGCATTTGGCAGAATCTTTCAACTATGATCATGTATGTATCAGTTGCACAGTAAATTGTTTCTTAAGAGAAAAGTCAGTAAGCAAGCTTGCTCGAACCGGGACGAGAACGGAGCCTTCCGATGAGGGTGAGTAGCCCGAACGCAGGTGAGCAGCAGATGCAGGGCCCGCTCGCTCCTGGATTTTGCCACTGATGGTCTAGGACGTGCCCTTGACACCTTCACTGTGTGTGTCCTCACCCCAGCCCTAGGGGTAGCAAAGAGGGAAACGGAAGCTCAGGGAGGCGGGGTCCCCTGCCAGAACCAATGGCTGAGCAGGATTTACGGCCCCTGTGGGGACCCCGGAGAACACACACTTCGTTTCTCCCCACTTGGGGTCCTCAGGCACCACGCGCCCCCAACCCAATCGCCTCAGGGAGAGGCCCTTCTGGCCCAAACTGGGATCCCAGAAGCGGCTCCTCCCCAAGGGCAGCCCTACCGGCAGGACTCACAGACTCCCACGTCTCTGCTCACGTAATGCACTGCTCTCCACAGGCACAGGGTGACACCGTCCCTCGTGCAAAGTGACAACTGTGCCGGTGAGAGTCACTGGCAGTGAAGGCTGACTCGTGAGAAGATCCAGGGCAGAAGCAAAGACCCCAGGAGGAAGGGGTCCCAATGCCACTCTGAGCCCTCTTCCCCCCCTGCCCTCCCCTCTCTGGCCCAGGGAGACGGCCCCTTGACGCACCCTCCCTCCACCAACTGCCTCAGTTGGGGTCCTACCCGTGTACCTCAAAGGGCCATGTTCACGCCATCCTCATGATGACATCTGTGTATGAGACACAAGGGCAGATGTGACTCCTCTGTGGCCCCAGCTCCCCTCGCGTCAGGCAGGCCGGGCCTGCTGGTGAAGGGGACCCCAGACAGCCCACCACAGTAGGAGGTGTTCCTGGCTGCATCAGCTTCTAAAGGTGCCACCTGCACCCCAACTGCCTGCGTCCCCAGAATAAGCGGCACTTCCCCCCGTCCAAGGTCCGGCTGAGCCTGTTTCGTCATCAGACAAATGGAAGTGAAGGTGACGGTCCCGGCCTGACCTAACTTCAGTGTCCTATTCCTTATTTCTTTCCCTTTCTGCACAGATCTTTGCCCCTCCGTCAAGACCTATGTGGCAGGAATACCAAAGCCACCCACCCATTTGTGGCTGACCTCCCTGGCCTCTACCAACAGGGGATAGAAAAGGCTTCATTATGTTCTCAACCTATGGTGAGTCTGCAGTGACAGACAGGGGCCTACAGCTGGCACCGTGGTCCATGCAAACATGTGGGACTGGGGCACATGCCCGCCCGAGGAGGGAACAGCCCTGAGGCATGGGCACCAGCACCGGCGGGTGCCAGCCTGAGACAGAGCTTGTCAGCGCATTTCTGCTGCAGCGCCCCCTCCCACCTAGTCACACACGAGGGCCCCACCCAGCCACAGAGGCCAACGTCAGGCCTGCAGTTACAATCAGATGACAAGCTTCAGTTTCCTGTGAAACCCCCGTTTCAGCCCTCTGTGGGTGTTCAGATGCAGACAATAAATAAGAGGCATAAACAGGACACATCTTCATTTTGACGCTTAGGTTGCCAGTGCCCGATTGCCCGAGCTTAGCTGGAAGGCGCAGGGCAGGCCTTTGCTTGCCTCTTTTCCCACCAGCAAACCCAGAAGAGGGAGAAACTGTGGCTTTTCTGCCCTTAATGCCTGGAAGCTTACCCCTGATAGCTGAGCAGATACAACACCCACTCCTTTGGGCCGGTACGTAAACCAGAGTGCCGTTGAAATAAAAATAGAACATCGAGGGTAGGATGGAGCAAAGGAGGACAAAATGTTCATGAAGAAGGGTCATGACGAGCTTTAAATCTCACGAGTTTCCTGTGAGTTTCCTGTCTGCCAAGGCCAGGACCAAAAAGCAAGCTGGTTATGTCATCTATTCCTATGACTGATGTACGGGAACAGCCTCGTGCTTCCAGGACAGCACTCTTACTTCCGCTGGAATCTCACAAAGATTCCATACATAAAGTTAATTCTGCAGGATCATGAGATCCAAAAATAGGAATTGTGATCACAGAGTAGAAGCGAGAGCAAGTGTGGGGAAGTTTCCAGAGCCAGGCTTTCTAATCCTAGCTGTACGCGCAAGGACAGATTTCTTAACCCTCTGAGCTTCATTTGCATCTTCTGTGGAGTCAGAAGAATTATAACCCCTCCGTCCCAGAACAATCCCAGGACTCAGTGGGACCAGATACAAAAAGCAGCTGGGCCAAGGCCAAGGCCAGGACACAAACTGTGACATAGTCATCCTCTGTCCTCTGTCCTCTCTCCCTACCCAAAAGGACCTCTGATCCCAACTTAGGGTCTCTGTAGGAAGCAAATGGGGTGGATGGCTGTATCCAACAGTTTAAACCCTCTAATAGGGACTTCCCTGGTGGTACAGTGGTTAAGAATCCACCTGCCAAGGCAGGGGACATGGGTTCGATCCCTGGTCCAGGAAGATCCCACATGCCGCGGAGCAACTAAACCCGTGTACCACAACTACTGAGCCTGAGCTCTAAAGCATGCGAGCCACAACTACTGAGCCCACGCGCCACAACTACTGAAGCCCACGAGCCTAGAGCCCACGCTCCGCAACGAGAAGCCACTGCAACGAGAAGTGCGCACACCACAACAAAGAGTAGCCCCCGCTGGCTGCAACTAGAGAAAGCCCGCGCGTGCCAAAATGAAGACCCAACGCAGCCAAAAAAAACAAAAAAGAAAAAAAAACCCTCTAATGGACACATGACTCTCAGTGGGCAGTGGCAGGGCCTTGAAGGTGCAGTGGCCGTGGGGATGAGTAATACAGAAGCCCAGCTAGACCTGCTTCCGCCCGCTGTGTCGTTGGCAGCCCCTGGTCACACACAGGAGGACAGGCAGCTTGGAGTTCTCCCTGCCAGTGCCCCTAGGGACGGGAGGGGATGCCAGTGCTCGAAATAACAGGTTCAGTGTCTGTGGGCACCAAGGGGTTGATGCATTGGTTCTCAGATCCATTAAATCAGAGTCTGGATGCTTTCGAAAGTTCCCTAGGTGAGGCTGAGAACGACTGGCTCAACCCGGAGGGATGAGGGTTGAGTTTCTGGCACCAGGGGGCAGAGAAAGGGGGCAAAAGCATTTCTCTGTGCTCTCTCCACAGTTCCCAGGGGACGATGGGCCTGATCCCCTTTTCTCTCTGCTTTGTATTTTCAGGATGTCCCACTCTCTCTAATGAGCACAAGAGCCCAAAGATGAACTCAGGGCTTCCAGCCCGCCATGCACACCGCAGCCAGGCTCACGGGCAAGGGAAACGCTCCAAATCTCATCCGACAAGTGGGATGAGGAACTGTACCCTACACCCCCAGAGATGATGAGATAAGTAAGTGCTCAACAGTTATAAGCTACCATTGTAATTTACTATCATTAGGATCATCACCCCTGAGTCTAGGTCAGGCTTTTTGTTTTGTCCTAAGTGCTTTCCCATAGGTGTGGCCTACTGAATTCAGAGGACACCTCTGGGGAGAAAGCCCAGTTGCTCTCTCCAGTTTATACTTGCGTAAAGTGAAACCTGAAACAGTTCTCTTATTTACATGTTTACATTACATGTTTATTGAGGTCCCGCTTCCTTTGGTCAAAAGGCTTAGGTGTGCTGGGCCCTTGGCAGAGGGGCCTGGGTCCTCCTCGCCGGCTGGCAGCCTGGGAACATTTAACACAGTGGCAAATCCGGGAGCCACATGCTTGAGCAGAGGGGACTCCAGCTGCCGGCAAGGTCTTTCCCCAGTGAGCACAGTCTGGAATTGCCCACACTCTGCTCAGCCCTCAAAGTAAACAGTGAGGTAATATTTATAAATTTGTTTTTATTCTTTGTATTTATTCTGACTCATGTGGCTGAAACAGATCCCTTCTAGAGCAAATGAAAGTGATTCATCCCTAACTAGAGAACCTAGGTGCCAGCTGGCCGTATCAAGACAAAAAGAGCTTTCTGGACCCTCTCTTTTCCTTTTCCTTTCCCTCCCAATCCCTGGGCTCAACCTTCCTGGGCATCCAAGGTCCACGTACACAAACCACTCAAAACTCCCAACTCAAGCTAGACGGGAAGTTAGGCAAATAAGAGGGCATGACCTTGTCTTAAGACCTAATCGCCCTATCATGGCTCCTCCACTGGACCTGCTCACCGGCTGCTAAAATGACTCATCCATCCTTATTCATTTATTCACTGTGTTAGGGGCTGGGGGCTCTGACTTATCAAAACTCATATGACAGTTAAAAGATACCTAATTTTAAACCGGGAGGAGTTCTATGCTGACAACAAACTGGAGGAAGGGAGGGGGGCACCTGACACTGACTTATACGGGGTGCCCGGGGCAGACTTCTGTGGGCAGGTGCCATTTAAGCAGAGACCCAGAAGATGAGAGGGATGAGCCACGGGAAGAATGCAAGGGAGCTGGGGAGGGGCCCGCATTCTAAGGGGAAGGAATAGCATATGCGAAAATCCTGAGGAAGAAAACACTTCGGTGCATCTCCTCAAATGAAGGATGACCCTAGCGGCTGAGCTGAATGAATGCGGGGGAAAGTAGCCAAGATGAGGTGAGAGAACCGGGCAAGGGTTAGTCCACGTGAGAGCTCGTAGGCCGTGGTTAGGCAGAACCTTAAAATAAACCCCCTTGAACTGAGGTACCCAGTAGCTGAGACAGGGCTTACCAAATAGTCATTTGCTCCCGCTCAGACTCCAGCCTCCCTTGCAGTTAGGCTGGGGCCACGTAACCGGTTCTGGCCAATGGATTTTAAGTGGAAATGCTACTGTCACTTCCTGGACAAAGCAATTAAGAGCTGGCGAGCCTCGTCCATCTGTCTCTCCCCCTCCACAGTGACCCTGGAAGCCGTGCACTCCCAATGGCCTGCCGAGTGCCAGAAGGCAGGAGCCAGCACTGCACTTGGAGAAACTGATTCTTTGCTGTGTTGAACAGCTGAGATTTCCGGGTTTATCTGTGACCTCCACATAACGTAGCCCATCCTGATTAATGGGTGACCTCGACATGTGTCCAAAGCTCGTAACCCAGAGGAGCTGCTTACGGCCGCACTGCACAGACTGGGAGCTCAGTAAACCGCAGCTCCTCTCCCTCCAGCTCGTGCCCGTCCTCTCTGAAAAACTGGGGGCTGGTTCAGAGGCACCACACACAAGCTCCTCTGTCCATGCTCACAGTTACTCCCAAGAAACCCGCAGTGATTAAAGCCTCGCTCTTTTCCAGTGGAATAACTAACACACAGAAGGACAGTCAGAAGACCATCCTGAGCCCCTCAGCAAGGATGTGCGAAGAGCCTCGCATCGCTCGTGTTCTGAAGCGCCCCCATTTACGAGAAAAGCAGACAGGGCAACGTCTACGCCTATTTTTCAGAGACTTGATGCCATCTAGTGACCTCCCCCAGCAGGGGTTAAGGTCACGCAGATGTGCATCCCTTTCCAGCCGGTTGCTTACTTGCTGTGTGGCTTTGGGCAAGTTACTTATCCCTGCACCTCAGTTTCCTCATCTGTAAAATGGGAATAGCGAGATTTGTGAGATAAGATGCTTGCCTGGCACATATTAGGTGCTAAATACAAGTTATGACTAGCATTCAGTTAACAGTGACTCCTGGCCAGGACTTTGGCGGGGGGGGGGGGGGGTGCGGGGGGGGGTGGTCTTGGCCCTGTGCAGTGCCACGCCCAGGGGCAAGTCTCCAGGGGCCCCAGGGTCTGAGTCCTTCCCACGCTTTTTTGTCCCCTAGTGGTAGGAAAGGGGCGGATGTTGGGAAAACTTCCAGGAGAACACACACGAGCCCTGTCTGGCCCTTGCAACAGCTCAGCCTCTTTGGGAGAGAAAGGGTGTGTTCTCTTCCATTTCACTTTAGGCAGCAGATAGAAATTCCCCACGCAGTGAAAGCCCGGCTCCGGGAAGGAAATGACTTTGGCTGAGCTGCCAAAACAAAAGTTAGAAACTGTGAAAACTGCACAACCGAGACGAGACGCGTGAAAACTGGGAAACTTGAAAGAAACCCCCAGGAAGATGCTGGCAGCAGATGGGAAGATGAGACCTTGGTCACTTCCCTTGGAGTCCCTTCAGGTTCCAGAAGCTTCTTGCTTTCCTACTCAGTTGACGCCTGGAACCTCACAGGCCCCTGTTCCCCACTGTGGCCAGAGCAATGGGGGTACTCCCAGGTAGAAGCCCTCGAAAACCTTCCCTACACTCCTGATGAAAGTAGACCTGACCACACCCAAGCATTGCTCCTTCCCACCACCCGGCCTTTGCACGTCCTGTTCCCTCTGCCTGGATACACCTGTGTGGTCGGCCCGCCAGTCCTTTGAATGGAGGCTCAAGTTTCAGCTCCTTAGGGAAGCTTCCCCAGATGAGATCAAACCTTCTCCTCTCCTACCCTCCTACCTACCTACCCACCCGACCTACACTTCTCCTTTGAGCACTCCTGCTGTGGTTGGGTACACGTCTCTATGCCATCATCCTGTTCATGCCCGTCTCCCACACTAAACTGTAAGCTCCTTGAGGTCGGAGCCCTTGTCTGTATTTCCACTGCTGCGTCCCCGGCACCTAGCACACAGCAGGCACTGGATAATATGTCTCAGTTCACTACTGACTCTCTTGTCCAGATTTTGTGTATCTAACTCTCTATGGGGAGGAACGAGGGAGAGTGTCACCTCACGAATCAGGCACACCTGGTTTCGAGCCTCCATGCTCAGAGTTAGAGCCATCAGACCCCCACCATCGGCAGGCTCAGGTCCCCTGCCTGCCTCAGTGCCGTTTAATCAGGTCCCCTGCCTGCCGCAGTGGCCGTGATGACAGCCGACCTGCCTCTGGCTGGAAGCCACAGCTCTGATACATCAGCCTCTGCCTTGATTCCGGCTCCTGAGACCCGCAGATGCCAGCACCTAGACCCTGGAGCCTGGCTCACAGCCCTCTCCCTAAATAAGCCTGGTGGTCGGGAAAAGTCCCCCTCAGGAGTAGGACTCTCACGTTTTAAGCCCCAGGGTGATGGCTGGCCCTAGCCTCCAGGGTCAGACTCTCCTGACGTTGAATGCTGACCTGGCCGTGCAAATGCTGCCCCTGGTCCCCCAGACTCTCTATAAAGAGGCTCCCCTGGGATGCCCAGCAATTGCACCATGGCCACCATTGTACCAGAGCACTGATTCCCACAGTGTACTGGTTCCATGGGAATATTAATAAGTATCAAATGAAAAGGGGGCTCTGTGGTCAAATGTAAATGGAAAACCCCGACCTAAATAGATTTCTTTGCTATAGAACTTATCAGATCCTTAAAACGTTGGGTGTGCACTGTGACTGTCCAAAGGTAGGGGGCACTGATAAAGCATACAGATATCCCAAGGCTAGTGATTCATGAAACCTCTAGTTGCACGGCGTAACTTGCTGGAGCACACATCTGGGGCATGTGATTGGGGAAATGCTACTCTGCACCATGACTCGCCCTGCGGACGTCCTATGCACACAGTATTTTCCCCATCACAGAAAGACATTTTTTCAATCAGGACACAAAGGCGGCATTCCTCTTCCTGTCCTGACCCAGAGACTGGGGCTTCATCCAAGACCCAGCTCTTCCCTGTGGGCTCAGAAGAGCCTGGAGATGTGAAGACATCCATGGAAGACCACTTTATGACGGGTCTTTGCCAGAAGTCGGGAGGTGAAAGTGGAGAGGGGAGGGTAAGAAAGGGCGAGTAAACGACGCTTCACCTCACAAAGTGACGCACCAAGAGGCACTGCCTAGAGCGCATGGAAAAATAATTATATGTGTAACGATATTAGTTAAAGGTTAGAAAAACGACCTACAGACCCACAGAGGAGCCAAAGGGGGAGAGGAGGTATGTACAGCCAAATCCTGGTCTAGGAAGTGAATGGATAATATATAAATTGATATATATGAAAAGAACAGGAGAAGCACATTATTTAGAGATGGTACAAATGTGGTAGAGAATAGCCATTCCCCTTGTCTTCCTATATTCTAGAAGTTTTAGCTAGACATACGGCTGCTAAAAACCACATTTTTTAGCTACTGCCAGACTCCCTTTGCAGCTAATTGTGGTCATGTGACTAGGTTCTAGCTAATAGAACTTTGTGAAGTGATAAAGCGCATCTTTCAGATTGTACCCTTAGAAGGAAAGAAAATCCCCTCCCCTTCCTGCTGCCTGGAATGTGGAAAAGAGAGGAACAGCCGGAGCGAGTATCTCAAACCACAAGGTGGAAGCCACGTGCGCAGGGCAGCAGAATAAGGTAGAAAAAACGCTTGAATCCCTGACACTGTGGACCCACCCTATCAGCTTTGGATTGCCGACACACACACCGCTAGTGGAAAGAAACCCTCTTTTAGTTTAACCTGGTGTTGTTTTGGCCTTTCCTACCGGAGCTAAATCAATATAATAATGCTCCAGGTGGGAAGGACCCAGATATTGCAGACTGGAAAGCTGATTACTGTGCTTACACCAAAGCAAAACCGTCACCCGTGACCCTCGGAAGGCAGGCCACGTGCTACGAGCACCCATAACTCTAAGGGGAGAAGCTGAAAATGCTCTGAATGTTGGTACACGTTGCTTCTCTTTTAGGGACCTCCAACAGAGGGAGAAGAACTCCACTGGAGCCAGACCGTGTTCAAGCAGAGATGAAAAGGAAGACTCTTGGCCTGTAGCAGACAATCCAAGTTGACCAAGAACCCCCCTGTCAGGGGCCCTGAAGGGTCAGCCCCAGCAGGAGTTGATACCATGGCCCCAACCATTCTAATCCCCACTCCATCTTTCTCAGTCCACTGATGAACTGCAGGAGGGGCTCTCTGCCAGACACAGAGCCCAGAAACAAGAGTCAAGATAAGAGTGCTTCCGCCCCATCTAAGCTATTGTTTCAGGTGGCCCCGAGGGAGGCTCCAGGCGTGCACCTTCCATTAGGAGGAGGGGGGGCAGGCCGAGCACACAGGCCACCAAGAGGAAGAACAAACCTTTCAGGGTTAAGAAGGAAGCTACCTAGGCCAGATCATCAGCTGTGGCTGTCACACAGAGAACTGATGAGAAGCCAAGAGACCAGAAGCTTCCAGCATTTTGAGAGACCTGTACCGCCAAAGAAGCCACCGTCCTGGTGTGACAAAAGCCGGCCATTATTTGACGCCACAGCTCCTCCCAGGTGCCCAAACCCCTCCCCCAGCAGGAAGTGGGCTGTGAAAGCCGTGTAGCCCCCCCATAAGGGCAGCCTCTCCAGTTCCCACTTCCACTGAGGCCACAGGCATGCTCCCCCAATGTCTACCCCACCCCCCAAGACAGAGCCAGTAGTCAGAGAACCAGGTGCTGGGTCAGCGGTTCTTAAACTTTTATCTGCACCTGAATATCCTGGAGGGAGACTCAGGACTCCACCCCTGGCGTTTCTGAATCGGCAGCTGAGGTCAGGCCTGAGAACCTGCATTTCTAACAAGCTCCCAGGGGATGCTGATGCTCAGAAGTCCAGGGAACACACTTTGAGGATCACTGGTCAACTGAGAAGAACAAGGGGCTGCCAGATGGACCAAACAAAGGACCCACTCCCCTTGCCAGAAGACACTCCCCTGGGGAAAGGGTGAGCACGTTTTGCTCGTGGGAGGAAGGGTGCATGTGGATACTTGGGTGGCCCAAAGCAGAGGGCTGTAGGAAGACAGCTGGCCCTCCAGTATGTATGCCCTCCTCTGCTAGAGTAACAGACGCTTTAGTTGTGCACACAGGCTCCCAGCTACAGATTACATTTCCCAGCCTCCCCTGCAACTAGGCGTGATCATGTGACCAGTCCTGGCCAACGGCCTGGGAAGGGAGGTTATGTTGCAGCTTCCAGGGGACCGTGCCCTTCTTGTAGGCTGGAAGGCACGTGTGGAGGCACAGAGTAGCTGTCTCAGGTAGGAGCTGGGAGCCGGCTGTCCCAGACGGCAGAGCAATGAAAACGAAAGAAACTGGTCCTTGACACTGGGCAGCTGCCCTATGAGCCCTGGGCAGCTTGGACGGTCACAGGAGAGAGGAATAAACGTCTGTCTCATTTAAGTCACTACAGCCTACCCTTAGTAACAGCAATGAACCTGGGATGCTAATACAGGAAGCCACCGAGAAACAGCTAAAAGAGCAAAATGGTTGACACTGGCGAGCAGATTTGCCAGAAGAAGGAATGGTAAGCCTTCTGCACTCATTTATTCTAATTCTTATAACATTTAGTGTTTGACAATCGAACAATAATGGTCTTGGCAATTAAGGCTAAGAAGATACCAAGGAACAGAGACCCACGCACCTATAGCTCTCTGTACAATGGCACTAGCAGCCCCAGAGCACGTGATTTCAAGACACTGGACACACATGTGGCCCCCTGGGAACCCCACACTCCACCTTCCGGTTCACATACAACCTATGGAAGGCCTCTGCTACATGCAAATACTTACGACCTACGGAAGGCCTCTGCTACATGCAAATACTTACGACCTGGAGTCATAAGTCTCTGAGGACAACACTTTGTCTCTGGGACTTTTGGTGTCTGGTTTTCAAGCTCTGTTTTATTCAAACTTATTCTTAAAGCTCTCTAAGAAGTGGTGGGCAGAAGTCAGGTTCTCAAACTGCTGTGGGCAACCGAGCAAGTTCATAAACAATCTTCAGCAAGTAAATGCAAACTAAGGTTTAACTAATGTTACAATTAGGGAAGGGAAAACTGACCGGTTGGAATAACAGAAACTTAATATGCTTCACATATGCCCTCTATATTCACTTCCAAAAAGTGACCAAGATTTATGGCACTTTTTCTCCCTAATGAAAAACAAACAAACAACAAAAAAAAATCCAAGATACAGAAAGGGGAAGTGTCTTGCCTGAGGACTGAAGGCAATAGTGACAATACAACCGAACTCCCAAAACAAAAGTGGATGCGGAGACAGGCTTGAACCTCTCTTCCTCAGGCAATTTTAATCAGCAAGGCTAAGCAGCAGAGAAAAGAGGATTGGGGAACACAGGTGGACTCTCACAGCCCTGAGAGGTTAGAGGAGGTTGGAACCGGAAAACAGAGAACTGAGTAAAGTTCTAAGAAGAAAGGATGACAGACAAATATCACTGTTTCCTGGAAGCCCAAACACCGAGTGCAGTGAAGTTCCCGTGAGAAAAGCTAAGAAGGAGGGCTCTGATCCAAACGCGCCTGGGTGCGACCGGACCTGTGCCCTTGGGGGAGGCTCTGAGCCGTTCCTGACCTCCATGTCCTCAGGGGGAGAAGGGGCTCCTTAGATCGCCCACCTCGAGGGGCTGCTGGGAGGAGCCACGCTCAGCGCCTGGTGCCTCGAAAGTGCCCAGTCAGTGTCAGCTTCAAACAGAATGTCACGCTGCAATGAGTATGTTTCTCTGAATCTGGCACTATGTTGTGTGCTGACCTCAAATCGTTAAGAATATACTCGAGATTAGTCAACAGCCAGGTTCTGACGTCAGTGGCAAGCTGGTGTGTCCAGTGAGAGGCCTGTGTCTCAATCCCCAGTACGTCTCTGCCCACAGGCCTCGGGACACCCCTGCAGCATCCCAGTGCCCTGCAGAGACAAAACCGGCGTCCCCCTCCCCAAAGTGGCCTGAGCAGGAGGCCTGGTCCCTCCATTCTGACTGTACCTGACCCAGCGGCTTTCCCGCTCCCCCTCTGCAGCACCCCCTCTCCACACCTACCTCTCTCCCTCTCTCCCTCTCTCCCCTCTCTCTCTCTCTCTCTCTCTCTCTGGCATCCTTGGGTGGGCATGAATTTCCTCACCTCTTTTTGAACCCATTAAGAGTTTATCACTGGACTTCCCTGGTGGCGCAGTGGTTAAGAATCCACCTGCCAATGCAGGGGACACGGGTTTGAGCCCTGGTCCGGGAAGATCCCACATGTCGCGGAGCAACTAAGCCTGTGCGCCATAACTACTGAGCCTGTGCTCTAGAGCCCGCGCGCCACAACTACTGAGCCCATGCACCACAACTACTGAAACCCACGCACCTAGAACCTGTGCTCCGCAACAAGAGAAGCCACCGCAACGAGAAGCCTGCGCACCACAATGAAGAGTAGCCCCCGCTCACCACAACCAGAGAAAGCCTGCACGCGGCAACGAAGACCCAACGCAGCCAAAAATAAAATAAATAAAAAATAAATTTTTAAAAAAAGAGTTTACCACTAATTCTCTCAAAACATGAAAAGTATGTGAAGGCACATCTACTCCATAATCAGTTCTACCACGTGCCAGGTTCTGGGGATGCAGACAAGCCAGACAGGGGTCTGCAAGCAGCTACACAGGATAGGCATTGGTCGCACCAACCAACCAATGTGGCATGGGTCTGAGCAGGTCTCCACCTGTAAGGCCACCCTGGTGTCTCCTGACTTATCTCTGAGGGTGGAGGTCTCTAAGCCCCCACTCCTCCTCCTGGAAGCCCTCCCTGATTTAGTCAGGCAGGTGCTGAACTGAGGTCTGTTGGTTCAGCCAGGTTATTCCCAGCTCAGGAACCCCAGCCAGGACAGCTCCAGGGCCCACAGGGTCTTCCACAGGCCTCTGGGGCTCTGAATGCCCTGCTCTCTACCTCCCACACCAGCTCTATGCTAGTTCCTGCAACACCCCAGGCCTTTGCACAAGGGCCTTTGTCCCCTCTCCCCTGGGCTTTCTTCCTCCAGCTCTTCACGTGGCTGTCTTCTTTCCATTCCTCCAACTTCACCTCCTCAGACTGGCCTTCCATGACAACCGTGTTCTAGAAGGCTCCCCTACCTTGTCACTCCATCCCCTTATTTTTACTTGTTTTCCTGTCTACTGACTGTCTCCTCATGACTATGCTCTCCACGAGGGCAGAGGACCTATCGCTTTGCCCACCTGTATTCCAGGACCTCGGACAGCACCAGGCACTGGCCAGGGGCTCGGTGACCACCTGTGAGAAGTCTGGCTCACTGTCCCACACTGAAGGGGTCTCTTTGGGGACATGGCGGGGGGGGCCCAGATGGAGATAATCAGACCCCTCATCCCCCTGCCTCTGCTGAGCACTGGCTGAACACCAGGCCCTTGACGTGTTCTATTTCTTCAATTGCACAGACACCCTGCAAGGTAGGGAGGTATTATTTATTACCTGCTAAGTACATTCCCACCATGGTTGTATTCTCCTGTAGGAGGACAATTTGGTAATACTGGTATTGATATCAATCAAAACTTAAAATACACAAACCCTCAACCCAGCCATTCCAATATTGGAAAGTCATCCCATGCGAGATTCACGTGTGTGCAAACGGGGTGCACATCCCAACACTGTACACAGGAGGCAACTGCTAGAAGCAACCTGAACACCTATCAATAAATCATGGTACATCTGTCAAAGGAATACAATGTGGCTGTTGAAAGATTGTCTCAATATGAAACCATCTGCAAGATCGACTGCTAGGTGAAAATAAAGGGGACAGCCGAGTGCATGGTGTTCTCTTACTATCTGTATAAAAAAGTGTTGTAGACACATGTATACATTTGCCTAGAAAATCTCTAGGAAGGTAGATAAGAAATTGTGACTACTGGTTACTTCTTGGGAGGCTAAATTGGGAAACAGGATGAGGACGTAAATAATTTTTACTGTAGACTTTCTTGAATTTTTATGCTACAGCTATTTTTAAATTTCTATTTATTTATTTTTGGAACAGAGAACAAAAATTTAAAAGGTGCAAAAAGACTGACAATAAAGTCTCTCTCCAACACCTGGTTCCCTGGCCACCCGATTCCTCTCCCCAGGGGTGACCACCGTTACTAATTTCTTAGTTGGATGGTAAACTCTTTCATTCAAATTTTTTTAAGATTAAGAAAGGTTTTCTGGGGCTTCCCTGGTGGCGCAGTGGTTGAGAGTCTGCCTGCCGATGCAGGGGACACGGGTTCGTGCCCTGGTCTGGGAAGATCCCACGTGCCGCGGAGCGGCTGGGTCCGTAAGCCATGGCCGCTGAGCCTGCGCGTCCGGAGCCTGTGCTCCGCAACGGGAGAGGCCACAACAGTGAGAGGCCCGCGTACCGCAAAAATAAATAAATAAATAAAAATAAAGGTTTTCTAATTTTATTTATTTTTACATTTTGGCCATGCCGAGCAGCATGTGGGATCTTAGTTCCCCAACCAGGGATCAAACCCATGCCCCCTGCAGTGGAAGCGCGGAGTCTTAACCACTGGACCGCCAGGGAAACTCCAAGAAAGATTTTAAGGTGAGAGGGCACAGCTCACGCTGGCTGCTAGGGGGCCTTGGTAACTCACAGTTGAGGATGATCTGGGCGGCGCGGTAGAGCTCTAGATGGCACAGGAGGTCCAGCAGCTGCTGGACGGTGGCCTGCCGCATGCTCCACCACCACAGCAGCTCGCGCGTGATGCTCACGCCCTGCGCCCGCTCCATAGACTTGATCTTCCGCAGCTGGGTCAGGTCTGTGATCACATAGGAGGCTGGAAGGCAAGCAAAAAGGGATGCTTAGAGCCAGAAGGGCAGCCCCTCCACCAGAGGGTCACCATGCTGGCCCAGCTCTGTCCACCACAAAGCCACCTGGCCCCATCCTACCTGAAACTCCACCAGGAGCTGGGGTCCACAGGCAGCCCAAGTCATTCAGTGCCCGCGGGGACCAGCACACTCACACTTTAATGTAAATGTCAACTTGGTTGCCACACAAGACTTAGGAGAAAGACCAGTGGACGAGAGGGCCAGGGGCCTTGAGGTTTAGCTGCTTATTTGCTATGTGCAAGTCACTTCCCCAGTGGGATGGGAGGTTCGGTTTCCTCAACTGTAATAGAGAACTTGCCCTCCAAACAGAAGCCCCGAGTAGGCAGAGAGTTTTCTCTGTTCCGTTCACTGTTAGATCCTCAGAACAGAGAAGAGTGCCTGGCACAGAGTGGGGGCAGGGCCAGGACCAAAGTGAGGCAGGGGAGGCACCCAAGGCGCAAATTTGAAGGAGGTGCTCATTCTCAGGGCTGGTCCTGCACCTGTAGCAGCAGCCAGAGAGTAGGTGCCTCCTATAATTTTGCCTTGGGGGGCTTCCCTGGTGGCGCAGTGGTTGAGAGTCTGCCTGCCGATGCAGGGGACACGGGTTCGCGCCCCGGTCCGGGAAGATCCCACATGCCGTGGAGCGGCTGGGCCCGTGAGCCATGGCTGCTGAGCCTGCGCGTCCAGAGCCTGTGCTCCGCAACGGGAGAGGCCACAACAGTGAGAGGCCAGCGTACCGCAAAAAAAAAAAAAAAAAAAAAGTTGCCTTGGGCATCTCATTCTCCTCATCTCTAAGTCCCAGCCCTGGCAGGGGGAACTGAATGAATGAATGAATGAGTGAATGAATGAATCCACAGCCCACCATCCTCACAGAACTGCTATTAGGAGCAAGAGAGCTATGGATCTAAAAGCACTTTGCCAAGTCTGAAGCACTGTGCAATTTGCAGGGGGCTACTGTCCACAATACTAAAACTAATGCATTCCTTCTTTTCATTTTCTATTATAAAATGGTTGCTCATTAAAGAAAACTTGGAAAAACGCAGGGGAAAGAAGCTAATAAATTACACAGCATCCCACGAGGGTACTTTCCCTTCCGAAAGTCTCCCCACCACACGCACAGGGGTGCTTCTGGATCCAGTTAGTGCCAGGCTGTAAGTAAGACTGTGCATCCAGGCCTTATTTACTAACATTATACCATAAGCATTTTCCAAATTGGTACAAGCTCTTCATACATGGAATTTTTGAACGGTCGCATAGTATTCTGCTGAGTTTCCTGAAGTGAGGGAGGCATTTTTTATTCCCCTAAACTAGGACTAAAATAATCGGACTTCAGTTCCAGGATTTCAGAAATCGTGGAGCAGGTATCTACGTGAACATCAAGTCATACATTCATTCAACAAAATATTATTGAGCTCCAGGCCTCTGAGAAGCTCTAGAGATACAGGGGTGAGTCAACCAGAAGCCCACGGAGCTTTTCTGTTTGAAAAATACAAACATAAGTGAACTGAGTGAAGAAGAGGAAGACAAGAGACCACGCCTATGTAATGAAGGGGCTTGAAGGCCAGGCTACAGTTTGAACCTGATCCTAAGAGCCACGGACACCAGGACACCATGGAAGACCTCAGAGCCAGGGAGGGACGCGATCATATTGTACAGTCCCTGTCCCTCTGGAGGAATGGGGAAGGTTGTGACAGCCTCCCACAGACAGAAAGCCTCTGGGAGAAGTGCCCTGTTAGGGATGAGAAATTCTTGAGTTGTAACTTTAGTCACTGGAAACCCCAGGCCAGATTCCTGGTCCATGGGAAGTGATGTCAGCAGGGTCAGGGGCTGCCTCCAGCAGCAGAGAGAAAAGAGTAGAGGGAAGAGGAAGGAACCCCTTGCCCCCAGCCCTCCCTGCACACGAGCTCTGTTCGTGGGCTCACCTCCCACGCTCCGAGGCAGCGTGATGTCATGGGAAGAACAGAAGCCCAGGGCCGCCCCTGGGGCTCCACTGCGGCAGCAGAAGCCAAGCCCAGCCCTCACATCTGTGGGCTGCACTTTTCCTCACAGGCAATGCAGGAGGAAGAGGAATTAAACCCAGAGGTGCCTTGCAATGTGGACGTTGTAGCTCTGTGAAAGTGGCATCTCTTATGGTGTTGACCTGCCAGCATTTAACATGACCCTTAAAACAGGGTCAAGACAAGATAGAGATCTCAGGGGGATGAGTCACTGCCGAGCGCCCTGCTGAGTCCATGGCTCTTTGCCCAACACACACCAGTAATACCTGGTCGTTACGGAACATTTGGAAAACGGGAGAAAATCAAAGCCCCCGTGATCATCCCACTTGGAAGACCCCAAGAAAAGCACTGGTTATACTCTTGTTTCTAATCTTTCAGGCTTTTCTATTAGATATAAAAATACATGCTTATGCCAGCAGGATGGTACAGCGGTGGGTTCAGGGCCCAGACTCTGGACTCTGAGGCCTGGGTTCAAATCTTCTCTCTGCTACTTACTTCCCATGTGCTTGGGGAACGCCCTTCACGTCTCACCGTGCCTCAGTTTCCTCATTTGTAATTGAGGAAAACAACAGCACCTGCCTCAGAGGTTGTTGTGAGGATTAGATTAGTTATATGTATAGAATAATATGTATGTGATATAAATGTTCACTGCAATTGTCAAGCCATCTACACTGTATGAAAACCTGCTTTTATCCCCAATGGTTAACACTACGTGGCGATCATCCCTCCTGGTCTGACTTCCTGAATCTTGCAGGACACAGTAGACAACCTTGCCCATCTTCAAAGCCCTCTGGAGCAGAGGCGCACAGCTTCCTGAAGTGATCCGCCCTCGCCCTCGGGTGAAACGCCCTTTGTCCGGACTAACAAGACTCTTTCCTGGTTGAGGGAAGGGGAAAGCGTCTTGTCCCTTAAGCCTCTCAGCAACTCATCCCCATTTTACAGATGAGGAAACTAAAGGCTCAGAGAGAGGCAGTCACTCGCCTGAAGCACATAGCTGGGCAGGGACAAAGCAGGCCTGTGCACAAAGGCTGGCACACGCATGAGACAGCAAGATGGAGAGCCGTCCGACAGAGGAAGCCCTGCCCCAGGATCCCTGGGAATACACCTGGGGTGAGTGAAGCTGTGAGAAGCCTGCTTTCCCCCAAGGGCAAAAATGAACGCAGCCACAATCATAGGGAAACGAGCAGGAGGGAGCCACATTATCTGCCAAAATCATCCAATCCAAAGAGCGTGCATATTTGTGGCTGTGTGCTTTTCTGAATCACTTTATGGATTTTTCCACCTCCACTCCCCGGTATCACAATCAGCCCCAAGGGATGATCTCTTCTAAAATGATGCACATTATCTGTAATAGTCAAAGACTAGAATGTCATTTTAAAAAAAAGAATAAATTGTGGAATATGCAGTAGGATTTTTCAACCTAAAAAAAAAAGACTCGCAGAAACCGAGACTCTTTAGGACTGGAAGGACAATCACAGTCGCTTACTGCGCTGAACAGAAAACCATGGAATGCTGTGACTTGCCAAGGAGCTGCTACCTGGGGGGCACGGCTGGCTCCCAGCCCAGTGACCTCTGACCCAGCACGGAGAGCTGGCCAAGCATGGGCTCCAAGCCATCCCGTGTCCCCACCGTTCCCACATCCTTCAGCCCATCATTCATTCCAGTGGCACTGAGTGTCTGCCCACTGGCCGGGCACTGCCTCAGACACTGGGAATACAGGAGCAAACTAGATGCGTGATGTCCCTGCCCTCATGGCGCCGACATTCTACAGGGAGAGACAGACATAAACCAATAAGGAACAAGGTCAAAGCATGTTAAGAGGAATGAAGAAAATAAAACACGTTGATAAGAAAAAGAGGAAAGGGGGACAGGGTCAGCCTCTCAAACAAGGTGACATATGAACTGAGAAATGAAAGACTATAGCCCCCCAAAGACGTCAGTGTCCTAAACCCCGAAACCTGTGCATATGGTACCTTACGTGACAAAAGGGACTTTGCAGATGGCATTAAGTTAAGGATTTTGAGATGAGATTACCCTGGATTATCTGACTGAGCCCAGGGGTCCTTATCAGAGGAAGGCAGGAGTGTCCGATTCAGAGAAGATCATGACAGAAGCAGAGGTCAGAGGAAGAGATTTGAAGATGCTACCCCATTGTCTTTGAAAGTGGAGGAGGGGCCACAGGCCAAGGGACGCAGGCAGCCTCTAGAAGCCAGTGAAGGCAGGGAAATGGATTCTCCCCTAGAGCCTCCAGAAGGACAGCTGCCCTGCCAACACCTTGATTTTAGGACTTCTGACCTCCAGAACTGTAACACAATAATGGCTGTTTTTAAACTATTAAATTTGTGGTAATTTGTTACAGCAGCAAGAGGAAACTAACAGAGACTAGAAAGCTAGCCACGTGGAGGACAGGGCGAAGAATGTCCCAGACAGAGGAAACAGCAAGTACAAAGGCCCTGAGTCTGGACCAAGGAGGCCAGTGTGGCTGGAGCAGGGTGGGCATGAGAGGGTGTTGGAGGAGAGGAGGTCAAAAGTCAATGGCGCTCAGACTGTGCCAGACCCGGCAAGCCTGGTGAGGGATTTGGATTATAACCTAAATCACAATGGGCAGCTCCAGAGGACCTTGAACAATACTGGTGTCTCCAAGCCCTAAGGAGTCAGAGGTCTTCTCCTCAGAGGATGTACAAATGCACATGAAGAGACGGCCAACATCATTAGGCATTACAGAAATGCTAATCAAAACCAGAGCAAGAGGCACGTCTCCAAGCCCTAAGGAGTCAGAGGTATTCTCCTCAGAGGATGTACAAATGCACATGAAGAGACGGCCAACATCATTAGTCATTACAGAAATGCTAATCAAAACCAGAGCAAGAGGCACTTCCCTGGTGGTCCAGTGGTAAAGAATCCGCCTTCCAATGCAGGGGACACAGGTTTGATCCCTGGTCGGGGAACTAAGATCCCACATGCCGCGGGGCAGCTAAGCCCGCGTGACACAACTACTGAGCCCACACGCCCTGCAGCCTGTGCGCCACAACTGGAGAGAGAAAACCTGCACAGCACAACTAGAGAGAAGCCCGAGTGCCACAGCAAAGAGCCCGCACGCCACAAGGAAAAGATCCCGCGTGCCTCAACAAAGAACCTGTGTGCCTGCATCGAAGACCCGGCGCAACCTAAATAAATAAATAAATAAACAAACACAGCGAGAAACCACTTCTCACCTGCTCAGATGGCTACAAACTCAGAAAGACAGACGATAACAAGTGTTGGGGGGAGGGGACGTGGAGAAATTGGGACCCTCACACATTGCTGGTGGGAATGTAAAATGGTACTCGCACTTCCAAAAACAGTCTGACACTTCCTCAAAATGTTAAACGCAGAGTTACCCTATGACTCAGTAATTCCCCTCCTAGGTATCTACGCAAGGGAAATGAAAACGTAAAGGCACACAGAGACATACACAAATGTACACAGGAGCATTATTCATAATAGCCAAAAAGTGGAAAGAACCCAAATGCCCATCAAATGACAGAAGAATAAATAAAATGCAGTATGTCCACACGATGGAATGTTATTCAGGAATAAATAAAAAGAAATTGGGACTTTCCTGGTGGTCCAGTGGGAAAGAATCCACCTTGCAATGCAGGGGACGCAGGTTCGATCCCTGGTCAGGGAATTAAGATTCCCACCTGCATTGGGGCAACTAAGCCAGTGCACCACAACTACTGAGCTCACGTGCCTCAACTAGAGAGCCTGTTTGCCGCAAAACTACACAGCCCACGCGCCCTGCAGCCTGCGCGCCACAACTAGAGACGAGAAAACCCCGCACACCACAGCTAGAGAGAAGCCCGCGTGCCGCAACGAAAGATCCCACGTGCCACAACTGAGACCCGATGTAGCCAAGAAATAAATAATAAATAAATCTTAAAAAAAAAAGAAATTAAGCACTGATACTTGCCATGACATGGATTAACCTTGGAAACATGCTAAATAAGTCAGTCACAAAGGACTACATATTGTATGATTTATTCCATTTATATGAAATGTCCAGAATAGGCAATGCCTAAAGCTGGGGGGAAATGGGAGATGTGTGTGAGAGTGCTGAGGGAGACAGCTGAGGGGTACAGGGCTTCTTTCTGGGGTAATGAAAATGTTCTAAGATTGATTTGGCGACGGACGCACGACTCTGCATATACTAGATGCCACTGAATTGTACACTTTAAATGGGTGAATTGCGTGGTAGGTGAATTATACCTTAATCAAGCTGTTTTTTAAAAAAAGTCATACACAGAGAACAGACTAGTGCTTGCCAAGGGGGAGGGGGTGTGGGGGAGGGATGGATTGGGAGTTTGGGATTAGCAGATTCGAACTAATATACATACTGACAGAATGGATAAACAACAAGGTCCTACTGTATAGCACAGGGAACTATATTCAATAGTTCCTGTGATAAACCATAATGGAAAAGAATTTTTAAAAAGAATGTGTGTGTGTGTGTATATATATATATATATATATATATATATATATAACTGAATCATTTTGCTGTACAGCAGAAATTAACACAACATTGTAAATCAACTATACTTTAATTTTTAAAATTTTAGTAAAATAAAAATAAAAAGAAAGCCATAGGTGTGCCTTCTAAAATAGCCACAACATCCTAGAAACAGAAGTTGCTGTGGCCTTCACAATTGAGGCCAACATGGAAAACACTAGAGAGAGTCTCTTCCACAAAGTGTTTGCCCACTGCTCAGGAAACAGTCAAAGTAGTTAAATCACAGATCATCTGAGCAAAGGGACACAGTGCAGTCTAGGAAATCAGATGGTGACAGACATTCTCAGAGGTGCCCTGACTTGTTACCAGGGACAGCCTCTGTGGGGAGGCTGAGGGGCAGGGAGGGGAAAGATATTTACTTTCCCCTCTGTCCCAGGGGCGTGATTTACACCATTTAACCTAGTACATCTGTTATTTTTTTCCACAAAAAAGTTAATAAAAATACACACTGAAAGTAAAAGCCTAAATCCATGTTGCTAAAGAATATTGCTTGGCAAGAAAAAATAATTGTGATATAGTTTAAGTGAAAAAAAGCAGGCTAGTAGAGTGTACAAAATGATACGATTTTTGGAAAACGTATATACATAAATAAATATGGTTAGTAAAAAAGACTAGAAGGCATAAGACACCCAGCACCCTGCTGGCACATAGTCAGAAGCCAATACATGTTAGCGGCTGCTGTTGTTATTATTACTATTGGCAACCAAATGGTAAGAATGGTATCCCTTATGGGGATATATATACACATATAGCTGACTCACTTTCTTGTACAGCAGAAACTAACACAACATTGTAAAGCATTTATACTCCAATAAAGATGTGGGAAAAAAAAGAATGGTATCCTTGGGCTTCCCTGGTGGCACAGTGGTTAAGAATCTGCCTACCAATGCAAGGCACACAGGTTCGAGCCCTGGCCTGGGAAGATCCTACATGCCACGTAGTAACTAAGCCTGTGCGCCACAACTACTGAGCCTGAGCTCTAGAGCCCGCAAACCACAACTACTGAGCCCACGTCCCACAACTACGGAAGCCCACGCACCTACAGCCCACGCTCCACAACGAGAAGCCTCCGCAATGAGAAGCCCGCGCACCACAACGAAGAGTAGCCCCCGCTCACCGCAACTAGAGAAAGACCGCGCGCAGCAACAAAGACCCAACATAGCCAAAAATAAATTCATTAATTAATTTTAAAAAAATACTCCCTCCAAATTAAAAAAAAAAATGGTATCCCTGAGTGGTGGAGTTTGAGCTACTCTTTATTTCCCGCAGTACTTTGCAATAAGAGTGTATTATTTTTGTGACTGGTTTAAAACAGGATTTCTGAACCTCAGCACTACTGACACTTTAGGCTGGATAGTTCTTTGTGGAGGGGGCGGTTCTGTGCATTGCAGGACGTTTAGCAGCATCCCTGGCCTCTACTCACTACATCCCCCAAGTTACGACAACCAAAAATGTCTCCAGACATCGGCAAATGTTCCCTAAGGGGGCAACATCACCCCTGGTTGAGAACTACTAGGTTAAAATATATATTATTTCCTCAAACTGGATGGATAAAAACATACATGTTCTTTTTATTATTATTCTTTCCACTGTACATAAATATTATATTCCCTTTGTACGAATGGTATATATCATAATCTCAATTTTAAAGAAAATATAGATATTACTTTAAAAATAAAGTGGCACCAGTCACATTGACTTAAAACATGAACCTGAGAATAACTGTTAACACTTCCTTAATACTTACAAGAACCTCTGACACATAGGTGTCAAGTGCTTTTTATACAATTTTCATTCCTCATAACCACCGCCAGTTTACAGATTAAGAAGCTGAGACTCAAACAGGTTACGCAACTTGCCCAAAGTCACCAGCTGGATGTGGTGGAGCCTGGAAGGCGCCTGAGGACCACACGCGCAGCCTCCCCCAGGATGCCAAGCCCTCAGCCAATCACCAGGCACAAACAAACAAAATACACCAAGAAGTTACGATGTCCTGGCGGGGCCAGCCGCCGGGGTTCAGAGCCCAGTACGCCACTTAGCAACGCCATACCCTGGCCCCCCAAAGTAACTCTACCTTTAAAGCCGTTTCGTCGTCTGTTAGATGGGGTAAGAGAAATAGGCACTTTACAGGCTGTCGTGGGAATTAAATGAGATAATCGGTGTCAGGTGCTTACATCAGGGCCGGGCACACAGTAAGCACTAGTCACTGCTGAGAGCGATCATTTTCGGCTTTACTGTAAACAGCGAAGTCGAGCCAGTCATTACTTAGCGACAGACTAACAGCAGAAATCCTCCGAAATCACCTAACACCTTCCAAATGACCACAGAGAGGGGGCAGCGCCTGCCCGAGGGCACACAGTGAGGCCCGGGTCCAGACTGGCAGCACAGAGAGACCCTAGAATCAGGACCCGCGTAAACAGGCGGGGAGGGGGTTTAGCGGGGTCGCAGGGGTGCCCACTCACCGAACTGCATCCAGTCCCACTCGCTCAGCGCGTCCATGTTGCGGCACAGGTCGTCCAGCACCCAGGCGGGCAGCTGGTAGATGTAGCAGGACATGGCCGGGCTCCGAGGGCCGGCGGGCCGGCAACGCAGACAACTGAGTCCTACGCGGCAGGACTCCGCTTCTCTACCGGCTGGCTGGTGGGTCCACCCAGCGCAGGCCGCCGGGGAAGTGGGCGGGGCTGGGCTTGGGCTCTACTGCCCCCCAGCGGTCACCGGGGTCGCGACGCCTCCCGGCCGGCTGGACCAGCGGCTGCGAAACCAAGAGGGTCAGAGCCGCCAGGAGGGGAAACAGGCCCAGAGGAGCAAGGGAATACGGGCAAGTCCACACGGGAATTCAGCGGCAGTCCCAAGAGACCTTCTGAGTCCACCTCCAGGTCTTTTGGCCCTCTGCCACATACGATTCCTTCAAGAGCTAGTCTATTAATTACCTGCTATATGTGGGGCAATGTTCGAGGTGCTGGAGATGCATAAGTGGAGAAAACTTACCAAAGTCCATGTTTTCATGGGACTTACAATCTAGGCGGGGGTGGGAGTGGGGGAGGAAACTAGCAACAATTAATAACAGCATTGAATAGGTAAGTTACATGAAATGCTAAAAGGTCAAAGTGCTGTGGCAGGGGGTGGGGGAAGGAAAGAAAAAGAGGAATGAGGTGTTCAGAGCGAGCAGGGGGAGGACTGTATTAAATAGGGTAGTCAGGATAGACTGTGATTTTTTTTTATAAATTTTATTTATTTATTTGGCTGCATTGGGTCTTCGTTGCTGCACGCGGGCTTTCTCTAGCTGCTACGAGCAGGGGCTACTGTTCATTGCAGTGCGTGGGCTTCTCACTGGGGTGGCTTCTCTTGGTGCAGAGCACGGGCTCTAGGCCAGCGGACTCAGTAGTTGTAGCTCACGGGCTTAGTTGCTCCACAGCATGTGGGATCTTCCCGGACCAGGGCTCGAATCCATGTCCCCTGCATTGGCGGGCGGATTCTTAACCACTGAGCCACCAGGGAAGTCCCTAGACTCTGATTTTAAGGGCTAATATTTATTGAGCAGCTACTATGTGCCAGGGACTGTTCTAGGTGCTGGGGTTCCCTCTGAAGAAAAAAAGGACAAAATCCCTGCCCTGGAGGAAGACACACAATAAGCAGTAAAAATGCTAAATAAGTAAATAATTTAGCACTGTAGAAGGTGATAGGTAATAAAAATAGATTATAGTAAAAGAGAGTAGAAGTAGCTAATTGCATTATTCATTGTCTTAGAAGGTGATAAATATTATTGGGGCAAAGCAGAATATGGTAAGAGGAACTGGGGGGCAAAGTGAATTACTGAATAGGGTAGAAGGAGAACATAATCACTAGTATTTATTAAGCATTTATGATGGGCAAACTTCACCAAGGTTGTTTTACTTACTCCTCACAATGACCTTATGTGTTACCCCCATTCTACAGATGAGGAAACTGAGGTACAGAGAAGTCAAATAACTTGCCTAAAATCATACAGGTACAAAGTGGCAGAGCTGGGATTTGAACCCAATCCGTCTGACCACTAGCTACAAGCTGCCTCGTTATTGCAATAACTACCGTTTATCTATACCTACAATGTGCTTTGCATAAATCATTTTATGTAACTCTCATAAGCCTATGCTTTTACACAGAAGTAAATGGGTTCCAAGAAGTGAGGCAGTATCATCTAAGGCACATAAGCAACTAGAGCACCACTTTGCAGCTGCAAACATCAGCTATGGAAAGAAGAAGGAAACTAAAAGGAAAGTGAGCAGCCCTGAGAACAAGCCCCATCTCTGCTACCAACAGGTTTTGCGACCCTGGACAACTCATGTCACTTCTCGAGCCTCGCTTTCCACATCCTTAAAGTGGGACTAATCATTCCTCCTGCTTAGAGCTGTGAGCGAAGGAAATGGATTAAATCAATTTACACAATTATAAACAGATTAGTTTATAAACAATCGCTCATATACTGATTAAATCAATTTAGACAGGGTCTTCCTTGCACAGAGAATGCGATCCAAAAATGGTAGTCGCCATTGATAATATTGAAAAAGCGCCCACTGGCCTTGGGGTCCTATTGGGATTTGGGTCCTAGTTCAGTCACTGTCTCTGGCTCTTCATCCTTGAGCCAGTTTGCAGTTTTTTCTTCTGTAAATTGGGTATCCTGCTCCACCCACTTCGAAGGATTTCTGTGAAGTTTAAACAGACCCCAAAATGCTCAGGGTAAACTGTAAAGTGCTGAGCCTCATAAGGAATCACTATTATGTGAGTGCACCTCCTTGGTGTTTGACATGGGGTGCATTCCAGCGCTCCAAGACTGCTTTTCAGGGGAAGTCTCATGTTGCAGCAGTGGTTGAAGGAGGAATTTGAGGTAGAAGAGCTCCAGGAATGGTCTGACGGAGGCTGAGTGGAAAAATCACCTACATCCCAGGTGCAAGGGGCAAAGGAGGATAAGGGTCCTTCTTTTTCTCTCCTCTATTTGTAGAGTCCCGGCCTGCTTTCCCCTCTGCTGCAAGCACAGAGCCGCTGTCCCTTGTAGTGCTTTTCCCCTAGGGCCAGGGGACCTCTTCCCCTTGGTGAGGCTTTATAACCACAGAAGGTTCGCAACAGCCTTGGCCCGTCCAGGAGACAGGTAGGCCGGGCAGCCCCTCTCTCTCTGCTGCCTCCTCCGGCCCCTGTTTGCAGTGTTCCTTCTTGCCCAGCTTCAGGGCTTGCGACCTGAGTCCTAGGATTCTTTCCTGCAAAGACGATTGAGTAGTTCTGGGCCTAAGCAGGCCATCTTAGGCACACGTCTTTGTCCCCATTCTTTAGAATATGTTCTTCAAAGTAAGGTCTTTGCTATCACTAATTAACAGAGTTGCCACTCACCTATCAAGTACCAGGCATTTAACACATATTATCTGGGATCCCCACAACGACCCTACAGGGTAGGTTTATCATTCCCATTCTACAGATGGGGAAACTGAGGCTCAAGTCAATTGTAACTTGTCCAAGCCAAACTGGCCAAGTGACAAGATTCAACCCAAGTCTGATTCCAAAGGGAGGGCTCTTTGTGCCCTATTATATCACCTCACCCTGAAAATTTTCCTGTGATCCTGCACACATGTCTTCTCCTAATTCGCGTTTCCGTGACCAACAGCCTCCACACCAGGATGTTAGAAACAGTTATTGAGGCCGAATGTGATTAGTGATATAGTGTGCCATTTTGACCTGTTCATGTTTAATTCCCTTGAAGTTACAATCAGAGGTTTGCAATCCCCGCTACACCTTAGAATCAATCATCTGGGAGCTTTAAAAAGACTCTACAGGCCCAGCCCTACCTCCAACCAGAGACCCAGGCACGATTGTTCTGGGCTGGGACTCAGGCGCTAGCATTTCAAAAAGCTTCTCGGGTAGTTCTACTTATGTGCCAGCAGAGTTGAGGACCCATGTGACATCAGGAAGATGGGCATGAAGGAAGGCTGATGAAAAGGAAATAACCACAGTAAGGCTTTTCTGTGTACTTTGCACATATTTTTTCTTTTCTAATAAAAATAACGTTATTGGTTTTTCTGATAGTATGTGATCACTGTCTGAAAAAAGGAGTGAATTAAGAAAAAACCCAGGGACTTCCCTGGCGGTCCAGTGGTTGGGACTTGGCCTTCCAAAGCAGGGGCTGCGGGTTCGATCCCTGGTCGGAGAGCTGAGATCTCACATGCCTCGTGGCTAAAAAAACAAGACATACAAAAAAAAAAAAAAGAAAAGAAAAACAAGACATAGAGCAGAGGCAGCATTCTGGCAAATTCAGTAGAGACTCGGAGGATGGTCCACATCAAAAAGAGAAAAAACCCAGTCCTAGCCTTTCTTCCTCCTGTACAGGGGGAAAGCCAGTTCCCCCTTCTGTGTTTCTCCTTACCTTTGTAAGCCAGCAGGACCCTATGGGGCCTTCCCAGAACAGACAACCCACACCCCTGCCACCCCCAGCATCCTCTGCCTCTCTTTTGTCTGTAGAAAACCTTTAGGCCCCTAGGCCTTCCTCAAGTTCCAGAGAGTGAATTTAATCAGCAATGTGAGAAAATGCAGAAAGAAAGGGGAACAGTCAAGCATGACAAAACAATAACAGTTTAGCCATTAAACAAAGTTGAGGACTTTTAGCTCCTCCTCAAGGGCTATAGGTAATATTCTGAGCCAAATTCTTTGAACGGTTTTGCAGATACTAAAACCCCCACTGGGTGGAAGAAGTTAACCTTACACTGCCCACAAGCACGTAGACCCCAGACCAGTTGGGACCAGAAGGTTGATGTTGTTGACTCCCAATTATCTCATCCCCAACCAATCAGAAGAGTGTCCACTAGCTGACCACAAACCCCACAACACCCCCTCCCTCACACTGTCTTTAAAAACCTTTTCCCAAAAGCCTTCGAGGAGTTCAGGGTTTTTGAGCACTAGCCACCTGGACTCCTTGCTTGGCGCCCTGCAATAAACGCTGCACTCCCCTTCACCACAACCGGGCGTCAGTAGATTGGCTTTACTGCACGGGGCAAGCAGACCCAAGTTTCGTTCGCCGACAGTATTACACACAACACGTCACTTCTGATACTCTGGTCACCAAATGGAGGAGAGGGGGTAGTTTCCCCACAACAAGCAATTCTCTGTGACACCAGCTGGGTGTCCTACAATTAAACTTAATTCTAACACTATCTACCTGGAGATAAGTGTCAGATCCCACAGGTTAAGGGCTCAGTTCTGCAAGACTGCCCTCAACCCCCCTTCAGATGCCAGTCCCAAGTAGTAGGTCCCCAGGTTACCTATAACTTCCATCCAACTTGGCTACAAATCAGAGGTTCCCAGGACCCCTCCTCAAGTTCAATTAAGTTGCTAAAGTGGCTCACAGAACTCATGGAAACACACTTACCAGTTTATTAAAGGATATGATAAAGGATACAGATGAACACCCAGATGAAGAGAAATATAGGGTGAGATCTTCGAGGGTCCTGGGCACAGGAGATTTGGTCCCGGTGGAGTTGGGGTGCATCACCCTCCCAGCGTGGGTGCGTTTGTCCCCCTGGAAGGTCTCTGAACCCCCTACTTTGGGAGTTTATGGAGGCTCCGTCAAGTAGGCATGATCAATTATGAACCTCATTTTCAGCCCCTCTCCCCTCTCTGGAGAAGGCTGGGGCGGGCTGAAAATTCCAAGCTTCTAATGATGGCTTGGCTTTTCTGGTGACCAGACCCCATCCCGGAGTCATCCAGGAGACCACCAGAGTCCTCTCGTTAGAACAAAAAGGTGCCGCTAGTGATCTTATCACTTAGGAATTTACAAGGGCTTTAGGAGCTCTGTGCCAGGAACTGGGGCAGAGACATAGCTATATCTATATCTATATGTCTATGTCTATATATCTATATCTATTCCATTATCTCAATTATCTCAGAGAGAGAGACACAGAGAAAGAGAATGAACACCTTCCCATAATTTCATCCTGGATGGGCCACCATTATTAATACTTTGCTGTATATATTTTCACATATTTTTAGACCTCTATAAAATTAATTTTTAATATAAAAAATTTTAAAACAATTTTCTGTAAATGTTTTTCAATTAATAATAGTTTTTCATGTCCTTAAATAAGCATCTACCTTTTCCTTTTTTAATAATTTATTTAGGAGCACCATACTTTATTTGGCCAACTTCCTATTAATGTACGTTTATTTCCAGTATTGGGGTCTGTTCCAGAGGGGTCTGCTTTCTCATCTACAGGAAGGGTAGGGAAGTCCTAAAGTCTATCAAGGAAAACCATAAACCAATAGTTGGAAAACTGCTACCCCGAGGACACACCAGACCCCCCTCCAAATTCCCCCCACTCTCTGCAGTTGCTCCAGGACAGGGTAATCCAGAACTGCTAGAATAACCCTCCCCTTTAGTTCCCACCTGATGCTTCTGAGCACTGGATAACTGCAGCATGAGTTCTCAATATTCCCGCATTGGACCGGGGTATCTGATCACCCTCCTCCAGGTGAAGAATGTCATCTCATGTCCTCCCTAGCAAACTGCTGCTAGGCTATCCTTTGCCCAATTAACTCTCCTTCAATTTATCTGAGGATAAAATGGTTCGCTATGATTTCCTCTGGGTTTTTCAGAAGCATTTGCAGAGCCAGCCCAGTCCTCAAGAACTCAACTTCTCCCAACTGGAACAAAACAATCTTCTGTGTTTTCTACCTGAATACGGAGAGAGCCTATTGCTATCTAGTGTAAGTTAAGCCAACTCGTACTCTCCTGAGGTTTCACGTTCCAAACTCTGAAACTAGTTTTGTGGGTTTCTCTCTCATTTACCTATCCAGTATTATTGCCCCTTTCGGTTATCACCACAAGTATATTTCATTCTTCCGTGATCTGCCAATGGATTACTGGGTATGTGTGGTGATGGGGGAAAGTCCCCAGGAAAATGTTCTGTTGGGGCAGGGAGCTTAGGTGTGCTGACAGAATGGGGAAACGGTGAAAGGGTATCAGGCAGCTCAGTGACTAGCATAGAGTAGGGCTGAGGTGCCAAGAACGGGATACAGAAACCTAGCATGAAAGTATCTGAAAAGTTCACTGGTGTTCCTATTTCAAGAATGCAAAACACTGGTATCTATTTCACGGCCTTAGTGAGCTGAGTACCCTGTTGTTGTTGTTTTTATCACATTCTCAATATAAGTCCTGGTGAGATATTAACCACTTGTTTTTTAATAGACTACTTTCTAGAGCAGTTTTATGTTCACAGCATAATTGAGAGGAAGGTACAGGATTTCCTATATACGTCCTGCCCCCGTCCCCACCCCCACCCCCCCCAACAAAGTCTCCTTTCCATTATTAACACCTGCCCCTGCCAGGGTGGTACCTTTGTTCCAATTGATGGACCTACACTGCTACATCATTATCACCCCAAGTCTACCGTTTACCTTAGGGTTCACTTTTGGTGTTGTACATTCTGTGGGTTTGGACGAATTTATAATGATATATATCCACTATTATAACATCAGACAGAATAGATTCACTGCTCTAAAAAATTCTGTGCTCCACCTATTCATCCCCCCCTCTCCCCCTACCCCTTATTATTATTATTTTTTTTGTGTGGTACGCGGGCCTCTCACTGTTGTGGCCTCTCCTGTTGCGGAGCACAGGCTCCGGACGCGCAGGCTCAGCGGCCATGGCCCACGGTCCCAGCCGCTCCTCGGCATGTGGGATTTTCCCGGACCGGGGCAGGAACCCGCGTCCCCTGCATCGGCAGGCGGACTCTCAACCACTGCGCCACCAGGGAAGCCCACCCTTACCCGTTTTAATTTATCATTTATTTTTAACAAAGATGACAGTATTTTTTTTTAATTTTTATTTATTTATTTTTGGCTACGTTGAGTCTTCGTTGCTGTGCGCGGGCTTTCTCTAGTTGCGGTGAGCAGGGGCTACTCTTTGTTGCGGTGCATGGGCTTCTCATTGCGGTGGCTTCTCTTCATTGTGGAGCAGGGGCTCTAGGTACATGGGCTTCAGTAACTGTAGCACGTGGACTCAGGAGTTGCAGCTCGTGGGCTCTAGAGTGCAGGCTCAGTAGTTGTGGTGCATGGACTTAGCTGCTCCGTGGCATTGGGATCTTCCTGGACCAAAGGATCGAACCCGTGTCCCCTGCATTGGCAGGCTGTCTACTTTCACTTACTAATATGCATTTAAATTTCCTCCGTGTCTTTTCACGGTTAACAGCTCACTTCATCTTAATGCTGAGTAATATTCCATTGTATTAGAGTTATTCCATTATATCACAGTTTATGTGTTCATTCACCTACTGAAGGACATCTTGGTTGCTTCCAAGATTTGGCAATTATGAACAAAGCTGCTGTAAACATCCATGTGCAAGTTTTTGGACATAAGTTTTCAACTCCTTTGAGTAAATACTAAGGAGCACAATTACTGGATGGTACGATAAGAATATGTTTTGTAAGAAACCACCAAACTGTCTTCCAAAGTGGCTGTACCATTTTGCATTCCCATTAGCAATGAATGAGAGTTCCCGTTGCTCCACATCCTCACCGGCATTTAGTATTGTCAGTGTTCTGGATTTTGGCCATTCTTTTTTTTTTTGGCCATTCTACTAGGTGTGTAGTAGTATCTCACTGTTGTTTTAATTTGCAGTTCCCTGATGATATATAATGTGGAGCATCTTTTTATATACTTAGTTGCCACCTGTATGAGGTGTCTGTTACGGTTGGTTCTATTTTCATGAAAAAAAAAACAAAAACAAACCACCTGTGTTCCAACTGTGAATGCTTTTTTTCTTAATACTTTTCTGTAGAGCTTAAATTTTTTACAGTGATATTTCATTTTTACAAGAAAAATAAAGCTAAAATAAACAAAGTTTTAAACAAAATCCAGTGCTGGAAAGAGAAGGGACTGAGAATGAAAGCAGGTTTCTTGCCTTTGTCCATCCACCTCCCCCCCCCCCGCCCCGCCCCCCTTAAGCCTTTAAGCAAACATGGCCTTCACACCTCTCCAAGAAAGAAGAGCCTGGCAAATGACACCACCACACCTTACCTATTTCTTTTACTTAGCACCATTTAATGTATCCAAAAAAGCTTTTTTTTAAGTCAAAATAGATAAGATCACAGTTTCTTAAAAGCAATACATTTAATACATTCTTAAGATTTCAAATGAGTACATACATGCTATAGGTTTTCAATCTTCCTTGGACAACACAAAAAACACAGTACTCAAATTGCAAGTTTTGACAGGAACATGAAATCTCATTTTGACACAAAGACAGGTTTAAAAAATAGTAAAACCAACACTGAACTAATTGAGCACCAGCAGGCTTCCTTAAATCTCCCATCCCATCCCACTTTCGAAATCATATGGCTGCCTCTGTACCAGCATTTCTTCTTCCCTACCCAACAATTCGACAAAAAAATTAGATAAAAAATTACAGGTGTGTCACTGAATGAGTACCACAACAGGCTAAAGAAAAAAAAAAAGCCCATTTACTTCCTGAATGTTGAAAGAGGAGAATAAGATTAGGTGGGAAAACTGTACGGCGTTTGATTCATTCGCTTCACTCTGATATCAGAGCATAGGAACTGTGCTCAAAGGGACTAATAAAGATGCCAAGAAATAGCCCAACATTATTTATAAAAGGAAGGCTGCACTCATGTCTGTGAAGAGCTTATAATAGCATGGAAAAATATGTAAGTTATAAAGGTAAATGAGAAAGTAGAATACAAAACTTTATATTCGGTATGATCTCAACTACTACGTAAAACCAAGCCAAAAAAAGGCTAAAAGTTCAAAATGTTAAGTTAGTGGTTGTATTTAAGTAGTGTACCTAATTGGATCTTTCTCTTCCTTTACTTTTCTGTCTCTTCCAACACTTTCTCTACTGGAGAGTTTTGTTTTTAGTTTTTTGGGTTTTTTAACCATTAGCTACCAAAAAAGGAGGCCTGATAGAAGTATTGAATTTAATGAATTTAAGTCCAGCCTATCGGAAAGGATCTGTACATGTATAAAACTAGAAAACATTCCAGGCTACCCGCTGAATCCACAGTGTGTTAGCAGTAACTTCCAAGAGGCTGGAGGGCTTTGTCCTCTCCTCCAGGCAGGTGCAAAGTGTCACCAGATCCCATCTGATGAAAAATTGCTGAATCGAACAAAAATGTCATGGATTTACAAACAGGAACAGAAGTACCCACATTTGGCAAAAACCTATTTATAGTACAGGAGTAGCTCTTTTTTTTTTTTTTTTTTTTTTGCGGTACATGGGCCTCTCACTGTTGTGGCCTCTCCCCGTTGCGGAGCACAGGCTCCGGACGCGCAGGCTCAGCGGCCACGGCTCACGGGCCCAGCTGCTCCGCGGCACGTGGGATCTTCCTGGACCAGCGCACGAACCCGTGTCCCCTGCATCGGCAGGAGGACTCTCAACCACTGTGCCACCAGGGAAGCCCCCCCACCTTTTTTTTTTTTAGGAGTAGCTCTTTAATACTATGATTAAACAAGTATCTCCTATCTTCTGTGCACATAGCAAGTTTCAAAAAAGCTATCATCAATAAGAACTGTAGAAAGCTAATCCTGGCTTAGAAACAGAAATAAAACAGCTCTGCAACAACAGTGGGCAGAGAAAAGCCACAACTTAGAAAATTATAAAAACTGCTTTCTATAAAATTGATGCCTTTTAAAACATTTGTTTACTGTATATACTTTAAGGTCCCCATTACCACCCGCCCTCAAAAAAAAAGGGTGAAAACCTCTAACACTTTCTACCAAAGTAGCCACTGGTTTGTTCATTCAATAAACACTGAGGGAAGGCTCATAACGTGCGAGGCACTGGAGTCTCAAAGAGCAGACCGCTATGCCCCTGCCCCAATGACATCTTGGTCTCTCAGTGCGGGACGCGGGGACATCACCAACCACAATACAGGAATGAAAAGCAGATGTCACTGCTTTCCTACAACTCAAGAATAAGCTACAATTCTTGCTCAATTACTTACACAAAAGTCCTTACACAGAAACTTTCCTGACTCACTAGGAGGCAAAAATGCAACTACTTTACCTTCATAAATACTTCTAGAAGGGACAGGCATTAAATTACATTTTGTGATATTTGCCCTTAAACATCACAGCGCCCAGTAGTGAGGTCAGTTAACTTTCTTTTAAGCAATGGAGCTTTTTGACTCCAAGAATGAGACACTTTGAAGCCAAGAAAAAGTGACCAGTCCTAGGTCTAGATCAAGACTTGTCAGGACTGTCAAAAGCCGAGACCCAGGAGTGTAAATTTCAATTAAAATCTTCAGTCTCCTCTGCCATCCGCTGATTTTCAATATGCTCCTGGGTCAACCGCTCCAGGTCCTTCCACACATTTGGGTGGTCCTCCAAATCTTCGTAGAGGGATCTCGCGATGTCCAGTCTCCTGTAATCCTCAGGCTTGACTAGGCTTCGCACAACCTGGAGGCAGCGCTCTTTCAGGGTGTACACTGTAAGGGCAGAAAACCGACTCTCAGCAGCAGACTCAGGCCTGAGGACAAGGGCTGAGTGAGAGGCTTTGCCAACCGTGGCAATTACATTTGCAACAGCTGGACCTCGCTTTGGACAAAAAAAGTGAGTACATGGGCTGTGGCAGAGTGTAATGTGATGGCCGCAACAGACATCTCACAGTATTCATGACCCTGTGTAGGAACTTTCCTCGAGAGTGGGCTGGGCCTGGGATGTGCTTTAACTAACTGAATGTGGGCACAGTGACGCTGTGGCGATTCTGGGTCTCAGCCTTAAGAAGCCCTGGCAACGTTCGCTTTTACACTCTCAGGAGCCCTGAGCTACCCAGCAGGAGAGACCATACAAAGAGGGCCAGGCCCTGAGATGACCCGGGAGAGAGGCCCAGGCCCCAGCCAACCCGCCAGCAGAAGGCAGTGATCACCAGTGAGCAGAATAACCACCGAGCTGAGCTCTGCCCCGGCTGCAGAATTATAAACAAATAAAATGGTTGTTGTTAGGTTGGGGGTAGCTGTCACACAGCAATAGATAACCAAAGAAGTGTGTAACTGGATTTTGGGGGAACTCAAATCCTATTTTAAACTTACCGGGGAACTTACTCTTTAAAGGTCTCCTTTAAGGCAAAATTTCCTACATTTAACTTACCAGTGCTCACTTCTGTATACCCACTGCCTTAAAGCAGGATCTAAATACACATCCTAGTTTGAACCCTACATACACATACTCGTTTGAAGCTGCAGGTATTTGGGTTTTTTTAACCCAACAGATCATCAGTTTCTAAGGGTTCAACCTAATAAAATCACTTGAGTTTTAAACAAGTGGTAAGCTGTGAAGCTAATGTTCAATGTGGTGATTCTTCTTACAACCCCTGATTGACACAGTGACCTTGACTGAGTTAAATTACACTGAAAGATACAACACTAGAAGTCAATAAATAAGCCATGATATCTCATTCTCTACACCTTTTTTTCTCCTGAGACTCCAGGGCGTAATTCTGCTCCACGGCGAGCGAAACAAAACGCATTCATAATGCTACAATCAAGTATTTTAATTTAGCCCACCCTTGACCAGCCCAAAGAGCTTCTGAGATACCACGACATCTTTGTCCAACATACAGCATACAAGTAAATTACTTCCACTTTATTCATGGTGGAGAATAGGACACAGAAAGGTTGGATACCTTGCTCAGCATCAGGCAAAAATCACTAATGACTGGGCTCCTTCAAGTGGCCTATCCTCTACTTAGGATACAACAGCCTATCTTTTTAAAAAGTAAGATGGAACATCAGTACCTGGCAGTGTGATGTTTGCAAAAATAGGCTGTCCATCAACATTGAGAGACGGCACAAACAGCTCAGTCTGGTTAACTAGGAGCCCATCAGATGTCCCAGCATCTCGGAAGAGCCAAAGATGACCTGTTCAGACAAGCAAAGGTTAAGGAGCCACACACCTATTTCCTTCATCTCCTCACTCTGACACTGAAAATATCTGCCTCTCATTCTGCTTAAATAACATACAAAGCCATTCCAATAATGTTATTTTATTTAGTCCTCACAAAAGATCCAGGTAAAGATGAGAAAAAAAGGTCTGAAAATACCAAGTGACTTGCTCAAGGCAACAGGGACAGTAAGGAGAAGGGCAAGTATTCCAGCGAGGCTCCAAAACCCAGGCCCTTTCTGCTGTCTTGGTGCAAAAGCAAAGTACAGGAACTGCAAATCACACCAAAGGCTGCAAACTAAAAGGAGAGAAAAGGTCACCAGCTCCTCAGAACTGTGCTTCTCAAAAGCAAGAAGATACAAAAACATCACGTTGAAAGAAAAAAGCCAGACCGAAAAGGGTACTTTCTGTAGAAAGAGATAAAATTAGTCAATGGTGTGAAAAATCAGAAGAGTGAAAGGGGTAGGAGAGAATTTTCTGGGGTGATGAAAATATTCTAATCTGTAACTTGATCTAGGTGTTGTCAAAACCCATCAAACCCTAAGACATTTGTATTTTACTCTATGTAAATTATACCTGAATTTAAGAAATAAACACATCTTATGCAAAAAAAAAAAAAAAAGAGAGAGAGAGAGAGAGAGAGAGGGGCACTTGGAAGGAGACAAAATTCTAGGGCTAAGATTCTGTTTAAGGAGGGAGGAGGCTGCCTCAGAATAAAAAACAGCATGTGTTCCTGGGGCATAAATTTACTTGAAGATTTGGTGGGAAAATTTAAGAAATGTAAAGTAGGAAGTAATTTTTTTTTTCTTGTAGTAACATATACATAACATAAAATTGACTATTAACCATTTTTAAGTGTACAGTTTAGTATCGATAACGTTAAGTACATTCACGTGGTAATTTTTTTTAAATGTTTATATTAAATCAGGCACAGATAAATTTTGGAGAAGAATACAAAATTCACACAATTTCCTAGATAAAATAGGAGACTACAGAAATGTTAATGCCTGAAAGAACTGCGTTGTTCCTCATTTAATATTAGCAGAACTTCGGTGTAAAAGTTTGAAGAGCATTATTGAGTATGCGACCCTCAAGGAAAAAAGATCCATTAGGATCCTCCGAGGAAGAGAGTGAAAATTTAGCAAGCATTAACTTCTCTTCTTGAAAACCAAGGGAAGATTACTGCCACTTTATGCAGTAAGGCCTAGACAGCCCCAACCTGGGTTATTACAACAGTTTCCTAACTGCTACCAGTACTCTTCCCCCTCCAAACCACTTTGCAACCTGGGTAAGCTTTTCAGTATTAAATCAGGCAATGTCATTTCCCTGCTTAAAAACTTTCAATGGCCCCCATTTCCCTAAGGGTAAGATCACCTTTCAGACTTCCTCTCCCACCATTCCATACCGTCTCCCCTTTCCCAGTCTCCAGGTGTTAGCCCATGCTGTTCATTCTGCCTACAACTCTCCACTCCGGTCTTGGGTTAGTAAGATCCCATTCATCAGGCAGGATTCCCTTTCTTCTCTGCGAAGTTCCAACTCAAAGCACACACCCCTCCCTTTCACTGAGCAGGTGCCCTGCTGTGCTCCGTTCCTATGGCAGCAATTATGACACTGGCTTGTTCTTAACTACTTATGCATTTGTCTCGTCTCCCCCACTTGACCGCGATCTCCATGAAGGCAGGGACCCTACGCGGACGTGGCCCACTGGGCACATCGGAGAATGTGGGATTCTCCCATTCACGGACTGAACAAATGGGCGTGAGGGATGGAATACACGTGGGGTCGATCATCAAATGCAAATTATGCACTCTTAAAAGAAGAATGCTCTGTCACTAGCTGCGTCTACTTGGATCTGTCACAACCTCTCTGGGGCGTCAGTTTCTCGAGTGTAAAATGGGAATAATAATGACAACAGCACTTGCCTCCCCGGATGGGGCGGGAATTCGGTGAGCTCGAGCCACCGTTATCGTTGCTATCAGGCCTAGAGCGCTGGGCAGCGCGCTGGGCACAGCTCAGCACCGGGCTCGTTGAGGCCAGGACAAGGGGGCGGCGCGGCCGGGCGCGACTGGGCGACCGCGGCCCGCCTACCTCGGTAGCTATGGATGCGGCGGCCCGTGCCGGGGGGCAGCGTCGGGTAGGGCTGCGGCTCGCCGTCGAAGTTGAGCCACACGGGCAGCACCACGCGCGGGCTGCGGTTGCAGAAGATGACCTGGGACGGCTCGCGAGTATTCACTGAGCGCAGCATCGGCCGCGGCCGCCCAGCCTCCATCTCCTGCTGGTAGCCGAGCTCCTCCGTGTGGGACTATACCGAAACGCACTGCTCCGCGTCCGCCTGCTCCGCGTCCGCCTGCTCCGCGTCCGCCTCCTCCGCGCCGGTCTCTGCCTCTTCCGCGTTCCCCGCCCTCCCGAGCATTACCTCCCGGAGCCAGAACTACCCGGGCCTAGCCGCCTTGGGATTCGTTGGCTGCGCGGGGCGGGACGGGGCGGGGCGGGGCGTGCGTGCGCGTCCCTGGCAGGCGTGCGTGCAGTTTTCGCGCGCTCTCGGTGGGGGATGGACTACAGCCTGGAAGATGGCCGGCTTGAGGCCGTGCGCATGCGCAGATGGATCCCCTGAGGATTGAGGGTCCCGCTTTCACGGAAGCTGGCGGTGGCGTTAAGCCGTCCTGTGCCAGGATTTCCCCTGTAAATTGGATTCTCGTACCTCTCGTACGTTTCTTACACAGCGTTTCTTTAGTTTCATTCATTGTCTTAAGACCTTCATGGTTTTTGCCATATTCTCCCTACCTTCTGCACTATTATTTATTTACTAATTTTCTCATTGATCAAGTTTGTTTTGTCTCCATTTTGGGTCACAAAATTTGAGTTTTGTACAGAAAAGTAGGATAAAGTGAAATTTTCCCAGTCCCCCCAGCCACCTGGAGAGAGTCCCTGGAGGCAACAGGTAACATGTTTTTTTGTCCTTCCTTTCAAAATTATTCTATGCATACGCAAGCAATTAAACACATTTGAGAAGAAATTTTATATCACTACCATCAATGGAAATTCTTTATCATTTGCCATAGAAGAATACAGTGGAATGAATTTAAAGAAAACAAAACAAGTTACTAAACTTCGTTCTCTGTAAAGGCTCTGAGCCTGCGTGCGTTCTGTTGGTTCAAAAGTCAGCCAAGTGTTAAATGTTAGATACCGAGTGTTAGTTGTCAAACCAACTTCCTTCCCCCTGGACATAATCAGAAAGATTTCCTTTAGGAAACTGAAGAGAGAATAAACTTTCACAATTCAGTCTGTGTGCCCTCTGAAATTCACACCCACCTGGGTTCTCATTCCAGGTTTAGCTTCAGATATGAGATATCTCTGAGCCTTTAATTGCTCATCTTTGAAACTGGCATTTTTAAGAAGTACCTATGTCATAGGAGTGTGGATTAAGTGGAAAAGTGTTCAGTGCCTAGCACATAGCAAGCACTCTGCAAATAGCAGCAGTTACTATTTATAAAGATGAGTTAAAAACACTGTCTCTAGCCTCAAAATGCTACTGGGCTACTGGGAAAGCACAGGACATGTAGACTGATTTGTTTTCTTTATTGTGGTTGATGTAGGACATGTAGTTTTATTATTGGTTATACCAGTAAAAGAGCAAGTGGAAGGCGACTAGCTGATCTGAAAAGAATCAGGTAAATCTTCATTAACCCCAGGAGGGGTTAACGTCTGAGATGAACTTTGAATAAAGCCTAAGAGTTCTCCCTTCCCAACTCCCATCATACAAATATCTAGCCTGGGTGTCAGATCAGGCATCATGCCCATCGGGGGACTAGGAAGACCCCGCAGCAGGCACTGATTCCCCTATTCAGTTTGCTTCTCATTGACTAAACTCACTGCCTCCAAGCCCAGGACTCCTCAGTCCTACCACTTACTGAAAACTCACCTGGCGGCCCAGGCCAATAAGGAACACATACTTGTGCCCACAGACCAGCACTATGGCCCTAACATTTAAAATAAACAGCAGGGAGAAGGGTGCAAATAGGCTTTTCTGTTTTTGTTTTTGGCTGCACTCCTAGACAGCTGTTCTCAGTCAAATCCACAAGCAAAGGGGTTTAGGTTTATGATTTTCACCCATCTGAGCAACCTCTTTTTCACTTTCTTTGGTTGCCTGACATGAAAGCAAACTCTTCTCCACAAACTACATTGAAGAATGGCAACACCATTAAAAATAGGGAAAACTTACTGAGGAAAATGAAATAAAAGGGGGAAAGAGCTATCAAATTATATGCATAGTGTGATGACATTTATGTAAAATGTGTCATTATTTCCTCAGCCAACCCCATATTCTAGAATATAGTTTTATTACCTTTATAATGAAAACAACTAAATCAATCCTCCCCCAGCTTTTATTGAGATATAATAGTCCTAAATCAATTCTGAAGAGCCATGAAGAGGAAAAAATAACCAGACCTACTATGTGCAAAGCGCTATGGTAAAAATTTGAGAAATGAGATGTTTATTTATGAAAGATTAAAGCTACAAAGTTTAAACACTCATTTCTTCCTTCATTCTGAGAATATCTGAGGGCCTACTAGGTGCCAGGTGCTGTGCTAAGTGTTGAGAATATTGCAGATAAGTCATGCCTTCACAGCACTTCAATGAGTGTCCCATAATCATCACACAAATAAAAACAAAGTTGCAGTTACCACTAGTGCAACAAAGGAGAGACACATGGTGCTAGGTAAACCTGAAGAAAGATGGTACATGAGTCCCTGTAATTAAATTTCAGTGACCTGAAATAGACTCTACTTGGAGAAGCTCAGAAATAGAGTTCAGAGGGTTTCATTTTAGTCAAAGATGAACTTCAAGGAGAAAGAATAAATCTATCAAATGCAAGGCACTCTACTAAGCATTCCACATTCATGAAAGCCATGTCATTATCTCCACTTTACAGCTAAGGAAACTGAAGGGGTTATAAGGGTATAAAGGGGGTGGTCAGAGGAGAGTGCTGGATTAGAGGGGCTCATCATCTGGTGCCTTTGAGAAAATGATGGTATGAGTGAATCTAAGGAGTCTGAGAAATCTACAAAGGAACTAACACGCTGAACCTAGGTAATTCTCCTCTGGGCTGTCCTTGACAGCACATTATACAAAGAGACGGCACATCCTGATGGCCTCCAGCAGGATCAAGTGACCAGCAGTGACACAGACCGCCAGGTTTCTCGAACATTAATGTGGAAATATTTGTGGAGGGAAACCTGAGAAAGACAGGATTTTCTGTTAATCAAATCCCAATGGCTCAGAGCCATCATAATTCTCAGGATTCATGCAAACATTCCCTTACTCCCAGGATAGTGAGGTGAAACATATCAGTTTAATATGACAGAAATGTCTACATCCCTAAAATGAAAGCAGTTGTGGAGATAAACACAGGTCTTAACAGTGACATTGTATCACTGCAAATGTTTACAAAGATAATTTAAGAGGAAGGAAAACATACTTAGGGTACTCTAAGTAAAAGTAAAGCTACAGGCTATATTGTTCTTAGAGTACATTTTCCACTATTGAAAACCAAACAAGTAGAGAAAAAGAAGAAAATGTACCCAAGTATTTTAAAACAACTGATGACTTTTTTTTTCCCCTTCTACTTTGCTGCCTTTTCAAAATTTTCTTTTAGGGGACTTCCCTGGTGGCGCAGTGGTTAAGAATCCACCTGCCAATGCAGGCGACAAGGGTTCCATCCCTGGTCAGGGAAGATCCCACATGCCGCGGAGCAACTAAGCCTATAAACCGCAACTACTGAGCCTGCGCTCTAGAGCCCACGAGCCACAACTACTGAAGCCCATGTGCCTAGAGCCCATACTCCGCAACAAGACACCACAATGAGAAGCACGTGCACCACAACAAAGAGTAGCCCATGCTTGCCACAACTAGAGAAAGCCCATGCGCAATAACGAAGACGCAATGCAGCCAATAAATACATTTATATTAAAAAAGTTTTCTTTTAGGATATATTTCGCCTTGTTTATACTTTGACCAATCAAAAAATACAAAGATGTACAATAATAAAGCAAACACTGATAATCTTACCATATAAAGTAAAAAACACATTGTCACTTATTTACTTTTTAAAGTTAAGACAACATAAATGATGAGGCTAAAATACCCTTTGACTTCCACCTTGGTCCCATTTCCCTCCTTCCTCCTCAGAGGCAGTAACTACCATGAGTTAGATGTGTATCTAACCAGGCTATTTTTTTTTTTCTAAATTTATTTTAAATTTCTAGAGTTCACTCTTTTTGGTGGATAGAGGTGTGTTTTGACAACATGCATAGTCATGGAACGATCACAACAATCAAAATACAAAACAATCCACCCTCTCCCACCCCCCAAAGAGAATGTGATGAAACCCTACCCCCAGGCTTAAGTCTTGACACCCACTGACCCATCAGTCCTCCGTCCCTATAGTTCTGCCTTTTCCATAATGTCACATAATGGGACCACACAGCATGTAGCGTTTTGAGTCTGGCTTTTCACTTAGCATGGTGCATTTGAGATTCATCCATGTTGTAGAATGTATCAAGTTTATTTCTTTCCATCACCAAGTGGTAGGCCACTGCACTCACCAGTTACGCAACATTGAGCAATCACGAATAAAACTCCTATAAGCATCTGCATACAGGTTTTGTGTGTGTGTGTCTATAAGTTTTCACTTCTCTTAGGTGAGACTCATCTAGGGATGAGATTGCTGAGACATACAGTAAGTGCATGTTTAACTCCGTGAGAAATTGCTAAATTGTCTTCCCAGAGTAGTCATATCATTTTGCATTCCTACCAGCAATGTATGAGTGTTCCAGTCACTCCACATCCTTGCCTGCACTTATTATCAGGATTTTCTTCTTTTTGAAAAATTTTACCCATTCTAATAGATTGCGTATGGTATTTCGATGAGGTTTTTATTTTTATTTCCTAATGACTAATAATGTTGAACGTCTTTTCATGAGCTTTGCCATCCTTTTGTCTTTGAAGTATCAGTTCAAATCTTTTGTCCATTTCTTTATTAGCTTGTTTTCTTACTTTTGAGTTTTGATAGTTCTTTTATCCAGGACAATTTTTATTCATGATGGTGAGGCGACCGAGAACAATCTGCATTCAGAAAAGCTGGGGATAGTATTTAACCTCTCTGAACTCCTAGTCTCCTATGGTTCAAATCAAAACAGCTATCCTGGCAACATCTTAATTTTATCATAAAAGGATAAAACAGATGTTTAAATTTTAAAAACTGAACGATTTAGTGAACAGATTAAAATGTAAAGTATAACTTTGTCATCGTCGGTGGGGGTGAAATTTTAGTATAACAGAACTCTAAGTACATAAGTTGAAGTGACACACTGGGGACAAAATAAACAGTGGTTTAGCATAACACTGTTTATGGACCGAAATGACCTATGAGCAAAGACATGTATAACTTGAGAATAAAATCCCAGTTTCTGGAGCCTGACCAAATAAGGTCTTTCAAAAGAGGGAAACCGAGAGACAGCTAGGGAAAATGCCAGAGTTGATTAAATTCTTTAGGCAAGACTTCCAGAAAATATAACACACAATTCAGTCTTTAGAGAAAGGAAGCTGGAAGAAGTGAAACTTGACAACATAGACATCAATGCAAACAGTGTTTGCCAGACACAGCCAGGAAAACCCCTGAAGCCTTCTTTACCAAAGGAAGGACAGGGAAGAGGCAGGTAAGACTAACGTGAGTATGTAACAGCTTAAAAATTATCTAATGGGGCTTCCCTGGTGGCGCAGTGGTTAAGAATTCGCCTGCCAACCTACCTAAGGAGACAAAAGATCTGTATGCAGAAAATTATAAGACACTGGTGAAAGAAATTAAAGATGATACAAATAGTTGGAGACATATACCATGTTCTTGGATTGGAAGAATCAACATTGTGAAAATGACTCTACTACCCAAAGCAATCTACAGATTCAATGCAATCCCTATCAAACTACCACTGGCATTTTTCACAGAACTAGAACAAAAAATTGCACAATTTGTATGGAAACACAAAAGACCCCGAATAGCCAAAGCAATCTTGGGAAAGAAAAACGGAGCTGGAGGAAGCAGGCTCCCTGACTTCAGACTATACTACAAAGCTACAGTAATCAAGACAGTATGGTACTGACACAAAAAACAGAAATATAGATCAATGGAACAGGACAGAAAGCCCAGAGATAAACCCATGCACATATGGTCACCTTATCTTTGATAAAGGAAGCAAGAATATACAATGGAGAAAAGACAGCCTCTTCAATAAGTGGTGCTAGGAAAACTGGACAGCTACATGTAAAAGAATGAAATTAGAACACTCCCTGACACCATACATAAAAATAAACTCAAAATGGATTAAAGACCTAAATGTAAGGCCAGACACTATCAAACTCTCAGAGGAAAACATAGGCAGAACACTCTATGACATCAATCACAGCAAGATCCTTTTTGACCCACCTCCTAGAGAAATGGAAAGAACAGCAAAAATAAACAAATGGGACCTAATGAAACTTAAAAGCTTTTGCACAGCAAATGAAACCATAAACAAGACAAAAAGACAACACTCAGAATGGGAGAAAATATTTGCAAATGAAGCAATGATAAAGGATTAATCTCCAAAATTTACAAGCAGCTCACGTAGCTCAATATCAAAAAAACAAACAACCCAATCCAAACATGGGCAGAAGACCTAAATAGACATTTCTCCAAAGAAGATATACAGATTGCCAACAAACACATGAAAGGATGCTCAACATCACTAATCATGAGAGAAATGCAAATCAAAACTACAATGAGGTATCACCTCACACCAGTCAGAATGGCCATCATCAAAAAATCTACAAACAAATGCTGGAGAGGGTGTGGAGAAAAGGGAACCCTGTTGCACTGTTGGTGGGAATGTAAATTGATACAGCCACTATGGAGAACAGTATGGAAGGTCCTTAGAAAACTACAAATAGAACTACCATATGACGCAGCAATCCCACTCCTGGGCATATACCCTGAGAAAACCATAATTCAAAAAGAGTCATGTACCACAATGTTCACTGCAGCTCTATTTACAATAGCCAGGACATGGAAGCACCCTAAGTGTCCATTGACAGATGAATGGATAAAGATGTGGCACATATATACAATGGAATATTACTCAGCCATAAAAAGAAACGAAATTGAGTTATTTGTAGTGAGGTGGATGGACCTAGAGTCTGTCATACAGAGTGAAGTAAGAAAGAGAAAAACAAGTACCGTATGCTAACACATATATATGGAACCAAAAAAAAAAAAAGGTCATGAAGAACCTGGGGGCAAGACGGGAATAAAGACGCAGGCCTACTAGAGAATGGACTTGAGGACACAGGGAGGGGGAAGGGTAAGCTGGGACGAAGTGAGAAAGTGTAATGGACATATATACACTACCAAATGTAAAACACAGCCAGTGGGAAGCAGCCACATAGCACGGGGAGATCAGCTTGGTGCTTTGTGACCACGTAGAGGGGTGGGATAGGGAGGGTGGGAGGGAGGGAGACGCAAGAGGGAAGAGATATGGGGATATATGTATATGTATAGCTGATTCACTTTGTTACAAAGCAGAAACTAACACACCATTGTAAAGCAATTATACTCCAATAAAGATGTTAAAAGAAAAAAAAAAAAGAGGGCTTCCCTGGTGGCGCAGTGGTTGAGGGTCCGCCTGCCGATGCAGGAGACACGGGTTCGTGCCCCGGTTCGGGAGGATCCCACGTGCCGCGGAGCGGCTGGGCCCATGAGCCATGGCCGCTGCGCCTGCGCGTCCGGAGCCTGTGCTCCGCAATGGGAGAGGCCACGGCAGTGAGAGGCCCGCATACCGCAAAAAAAAAAAAAAAAAAAAAAAAAAAGAATCCGCCTGCCAATGCAGGGGACACGGGTTCGAGCCCTGATCCCGGAAGATCCCACAGGCTGCGGAGCAACTAAGCCCATGTGCCACGACTACTGAGCATGGGCTCTAGAGCCTGCGAGCCACAACTACTGAGTCCACGTGCTGCAACTACTGAAGCCCACACACCTACAGCCCGTGCTCCACAGCAAGAGAAGCCACCGCAATGAGAAGCCTGCGCACCGCAACGAAGAGTAGGCCCTGCTCGTCGCAACTAGAGAAAGCCCGCGTGCAGCAACGAAGACCTAACACTGCCAAAAATAAAATATATAAAATAAGTTTATATTAAAAAAAATTATCTAATAGCACTGAAGTAGGAACGAGAAAGGAAGCTTTAGATGTGGTTATACCACACTTGGGAGTGAAACGGTTAGAGCAGTCTGAGGCAGGCAGGTCTAGGTTCAAGGTCCAGCACCTTTCCTTACTTTGTACGACTCTGGACAAGTTTCAGCCTCTCTAAAGAACTGCATGGAGATAAGAACGCCTACTTCTTACGGCTTGAGGACTAAATGAAACAGAGTACACGGACTTCCCTGGTGGCGCCGTGGTTGAGAGTCTGCCTGCCGATGCAGGGGACGCGGGTTCGTGCCCCGGTCCGGGAAGATCCCACATGCCGCGGAGCGGCTGGGCCCGTGAGCCATGGCCGCTGAGCCTGCGCGTCCGGAGCCTGTGCTCCGCAACGGGAGAGGCCACAACGGTGAGAGGCCCGTGTACCACACACACACAAAAAAAAGAGTACACAAAGCACTTAGCACATCTAGCACGTGGTAACACTCAATAAGTTACAGACAATACTAGTTACATATCCGTGAGCGAGCCGAGGCTCATTTTATAAAGGGGGTATTGACAGTTACACAGGAAAGCACTCTGACACCTCAAAGTGCCAGGTAAGCAGGAGGAGTTACCTCTACTGGAGGAGGTCAAGCTCACTGGTTCCCACTGGTTCCCACGCCAGTTGCTCTCCTTACAAGCAGCAGCTTACCATTAGCAACATGGTATTTAGGGCACTAACTTTTTTAGAAATATTACTTTGATATCAACAAATTAACAGAATGTCTATAGGACCATAAAAAAATTTATCATTTTCACGTCATCTAAGGAAGGGTTTTTCTGGCTTCTATAGATTATCATCACTTTTGCCTCTATTACTATCTTGTTATAGTCCTTGCACATAGTAGGAACTTAGTATCTGTTAAACTGACTGCAGAGCACCGGATAATCTAAAACTTGAACTTTACAAGTACTTATTTATCTCAGAAAGGATACAGAAGATATTATGAATAATGAACTCAAGCGATTGTTAGATCACCTCAGATGAGCTCAATAATGTTGAAAAACAGCACTTACCAAAGTAAAGGAGGTCAGTATTGCCTCCATTGTAATACCACATTTTTAAGTGAAGGTATTACTTAAAATGGTCTTCCAAAGGTCTAAGCACGGATCTAAGCTCAGATGTGACAATGCAAAGCAGCTTGAGCTCTGCCAAGTCACTTCAATTGCTATTTACTGACTACCTGCCTTTTGCAACACAGCTGAGCAACACAGGCAAAGGCACTGATGTACACTGTACGATGCAGACACCACGGCAGAGAACAAGATCAAACCCAGGGCTGAAGCGCAGTATCAGCATGGCAGGATGGGAGGGACTGAGAAAAGGAACAGGGCAGCACTGAATGAAAAGTAACGTTAGGAAAACTTTATGGAGGAGGTTCGGCTTAAGCTAGACCTTGAGTGGCAAGTAAGATTTGAATAGGGAGAAATGACTTCTACATGACTAAAATGAAAATCTACATGGCGGCTAAGCCGTTAGGAGTGGGTTGGCACAAGTTTATAGCAGGCTTTGATGCTAGAATGAAAAGTTTTAGACTCTTCTGCTTAAATGATTTGCTTTTCAAAAAGAAGTAGACGTTTAGCTTGTACTTTATAAAACTAATAGTCTTCCCTGGATTGCAGTTAAATTGTGTAGATGCTGGTATTTCAACAGACGGCAAGCATCACGCCTGATTCAACACTGCATATTTTATTGGAGCATAAAGTGCCTACATACTAAGTACTCGGTAAATGTCCACTGAACGACCAAACGATTCTCAGGATGGACTAGCGCAAAGTCCAAATATGGGGGCTCCAGCTGGCAAGCCACCTAGGGTTTGATCAAACAGCTACATCTGAAAGTTTGCTGTTAGAGTAAGAATCCCACACATCAGATTTCTGTGGAATACGTGAGCCCCATCTCTAGCTCCTCTCCCCACCACAATCACAGCAGTCATATAAAGTTGAGGAGTTTATTAGGGAAATATGAGAGATAAAGACACCCCAAGTGAGAGAAAGAAAACTCTGAAAATGTCCCTTTTCAAGCCAAGTGGGGGCCTGGGCTTGACCTCCCCAAAAGGACAAGAAACTGGTGGGTTAGCAACAACATTCTCTGGCAGCCACCTTGCCAGGGCACCACAGCCAGGACTGCTTCTGACCCCCGGCCAAAGGTGGGGAGGAGGCAAAGACCGTTTATAGAATCAATGCAGAGGCAATGAGAACTGCAAGGAAAGGCTGAGAGAGATAGAGAGAGAGAGAGAGGTGGGGAGGACCTTGACAGAGTCCCCACCTTCTGGCTCTTAGCGCCTCAAATATGTTGACAAGTAGTTCTACAAAGTGTCACTGAAGAAGTAAAATGCCTAATGTTGTTTCTGAGAGTTCCCCTGGCTCCTCCCCACATGCCACATCACACTGCTGGGTGTACATGGCAGAGCCCAAAGGCCACATTTTTGAAAAAAAGGAAAACAAGAATAAGCCCTGTTGCTCTTTAAGGAGAGAGGAAGGAGCTGAAGGCTGCTGGGGCCTTTCCCACGAGGGTCTGCGTTCTGTAAAAGCAACTTCCCAGCAGCAGCATGGCACAGTTCTAGGTGAGGGTCTCACCTTTTGTCACCTGTCAAAGGAAAATTGACAATCAGATAAATTCAAAAGCATTAGAGGGGTCTAAAAAAAAAAACTCTTATTTTCTATCCTAGGTAGTCGGGAGTGGTAGAAAAGATGACAGCTTCAGAGTCCCAGAAAGCTGGTTTAAATTCAGGCAAGGTAGTTAACTTCTCTAAGCCTGTTTCTGCTTCCAGGTTTTTTCAGCAACAAGTGGAAATGTGCATTCTCTCTTGTACAGCCATGCCTGCCTCATGAGGAAGGCCCTTGCCCATCATACTCACCCTTGCTTCAATGTACTCTATTCTCCGCTCAAGAGCTGTCAATTTCTCGTTTAGTGTTGCGAGTCTTGAACGACAAGACATATCTGGTAAAAGAAGACTGACGTTCAGGATTAATGCCATTCCAGACACAAACACACACACAGCCCCTAAGATGAAGAGGAGGAATGATATATCATGCAGAGCACAGATAAGAAGAACGAGTGGGCAAAACAAGGCAGTGGGAGGATAAGGTGAGAAGTATCTTAGGAGCACAGCTGCTTGGAGAGGCTCTGCCTAACTTCCTACCAAACGTGGCAGGCAGAGAATAATGCCGCCCCGCACCACCACCCCCTGCAAGATGTCTACGCTCTAATCCCCAGAACCTGTGAATATGTACCCTACAGGCAAAGGGACTTTGCACATGTGATTAAAGTTAAGGACCTTGAGATCGTGGATTATCCAGATGGGCCCCATCTAATCACAAATCCATAAATGGAAGAGAAAGGCAGAAGAAAAGTGGAAGAAGAGATTCAAAGTGTGAGAGGGACTCAACCTGCCACTGTTGGCTTTGCAGATGGAGGGAGGTAGCCATAAACCAAGGGATGCAAGTGACCTTTAGAAGCTGGGCGTGGTCCTTAGCTGCCAGCCAGCAAGGAAACAGGGACCTTAGTCTGACAGCTGCAAGAAACAGAATTCTGCCAACAACCTACAGGCAGGAAGCAGCTCCTCTTCTAGAGCCTCCAGCCCTGCTGACACTGTGATTTCAGCCCAGTGAACCAGTGTTGGACTTCTGACCTACACAACTGTATGATAGTAAATGCATGTGGTTTAAGCCGCTATATTTGTAGTAATCTGTTATGGCAGCAATAGAAAAGAGAAAACTAATACAGCAAGGCTGTACAGATGGCCATTTGCTAATAGGCAAACCAAGAGTTTCAAGAGAGGGGAAATGACAAGAGGATGAAAATAATCTCAATAGGGAAGAAAAGCAGAGGCCAAGGAAGCAGCAGACCCTGAGGAGGAGGGAAGGTGTGGTGTTTCTGAGCTCATGGAAGCCAGCTCACTGCTGCTGCTCTAAGGGTGCTTGATGTCCCATCAGCACCTGCACAGGCCTTTCAGAACAAGAGAAAACTTGGAGAACATCAACTACCCTGTGGATCCCACCTTTCATCTGCAAAAAATTCCTTTTCTTCCCCTATCCTTTCCAATCTCTTTAACACCTCACCCAAAAGGAAACCTAGACTTGCCCTAAAATACCTTTCCCCCTGCAAACTTCTCTGACACCAATCACTTGGCGACTCTTCCTCCAACTGTTCTCAACATCTGGGAGAAAAAGGTTTCCAGGCATGCTAATTACTCCCATACGCCTCCCCAAACTGTTCTTCAGTCATCTCTCAATAATCCTCACTTCTGAAGTTTAAAATATCTGCTCTCCGAGACACTCTCCCACCCAGTGATCTCATACTTAGCTCACATCCCTCCTTTTCATCTCTTCCCCGGATGCTATGCAAAAGCACTTCAGCACCCAATTTAACAAATCTTGCGCACCCTGATCTTGCCTTGACTTTCATTTCATCAAGTCCAAATCTTACTCATCTTGCCCTTTTAAACATTCTCCTTCAAGTCAGTTCAAAGTGGACCTCTGAGAGGTCTTTGCTGAGTGGATATACTTCTCCCTCTTCTGTAAGGATTTGCCTATTCTGGACATTGTTCACTCTTCTTTTTCATCTTGTTTTTTTGTGTTTTTTTTAAATCTGCTAGGGCTGCTTCTTCTAATTCCCAGGCCCAGCTTGAGCAGAAGCACCTCAGCACCCTCCTTTTCCCGGATACACCGCCACTGCTAGGACTGCCCAACAGGACCTAATCTCTTTTCAGCCTGGTTTTTAGAAGCTCAGAGGCACATCACGTATGCTTTTCAGTAAGAGCGTGAATGTTATCACCGACAACCTGTCTTTTCCCATAAAAACGTCTGCCAAAATGAAGGCGCAGGGTGGTGAGAGGGAGGGTTCCTTCCTGGATGGCTGTTCTGTTCTAGCTCTGTCAATCTGGTGATGAATCAGAATCCAAGAACAGCACTATGTTACTGGCCTGCATGGATAAGCACTGTTGAAAATGTAAAATGTTGAACTCTAGAAACTTCAGTCATATTTCAGATCCCATTAAATACATACCGATTCAAACAAAATGCTGGGAAACCATGCGGCAGCCGGACAAATTTGAAACCACAATGCATTTGTATGTACATTATCACCAGACTGTAATGGAAAAAGCAAGTTGTCCTCATCAGGGGGCTTGATGGTGTGCACGTTACCACCGCTAACAAATGCCAGTTACCAGACAACTTCTCTGAACTCTTACTGCACGTAACCTTAACCTACAAAAATCAGCACTGTCTTTCTCTTAAGGTCTTATTTCTCCAACAAAATTATAAACTTCCTAAGAGTGGCTATGTCCATTTATTCTTATTTATCCCTTTCTCACAGCATCTGACGCACAGCTGGAGTTACAAGAGGCTGTATTTGTTTGCCAAGTATAAGAATTGAGATTTAAAAACAGCCTCATTCTCAGGCTTCCCTGGTGGCGCAGTGGTTGAGAGTCCGCCTGCCGATGCAGGGGACACGAGTTTGTGCCCCGGTCCGGGAAGACCCCACATGCCGCGGAGCGGCTGGGCCTGTGAGCCATGGCCGCTGAGCCTGCGCGTCCGGAGGCTGTGCTACCCAACAGGAGAGGCCACAACAGTGAGAGGCCCACGTACTGCAAAAAACAAACAAACAAACAAACAAAAACCAGCCTCATTCTCTATTTTTTTTTGTTACATTTCTCTGAACATATTAGCTTTAGAGTCAGAAAAAAAGGTGTAAAAATAAAAAGCTATCATCTGTAACAATCTATTTTTAGAAACATCATCAATTCAAAGTACAGAATAGGCCCAGTGTTAGGATGTTAGTGCTCCATCACGATCTGTGTGTCCTCAGGTTCAGGTGGTCCTCCAATGCTTAAAGGGTAAACCACAAAGAGATCAAAATTCTACTCACACTAGCTGGAATCACAGGGTAGAAGCTGTTCAGAATCATTAGGTATCCCGGAAAAACAGTTCCCTCCCCAAAGCACATGCCCTACACAACCTCTCTGTGGTCAGGGTGAGAATTATAGGTCTGCTGCCATTTTCAAAAAGCTATAGATGCCCCCTCAAAGTAAACGCCTGCTAAATCTCTGCACCACCAAATCACATTATAAACACAATACAAAGCCCCCCCAGATACATGTCAGAATTGAGGAGTCATGCTAAGGGCTTAGACAGGGAAAATACATCCCACACTCACTCATCCTGAGTCATCCAATGCCAAGACAACACACTGAAGTCTATCCTTACGATTTACCCAGTTTCTCAGCCTGGTGGTCTTTGTCTAAACTCTTGCATCATGATATCGTCAATCTTCAGGAACTTGCCTCAGGTATACCTAACTGCTAAGACAAATTGCTTTAACTTTTAATCGTGCTTCCTAATTGTTCTTACTTGTAATTAATTGTTCTTTTCTTTAAAAGGACTAAATACACTTTCTAAAATCTTCAAAAACCACCTAGTAATTACTGCAAACATCAGGCCATTATCCTCACCTTAAAGGAGAATAACGGCCTAAGCCAAGGGAAGCCATTTCTCCCAGCTCCTGAAGAACGGAATCCTATGCATCTACTTCCTTGGTCTAGGACTTGCTGGAAATTTTGAAGAAAAAAAAAAAAGTCTTTATTCTCTATCTGATCATAAAATGGGACTCACACGCAGTTGCTAAAATCTCACAACAGGTATTTCCTTGCTTATAAAGCAAGAAAAGAGACACTTCTCCTCTGCAATCCTAAGCTCAAACTCTTCAATTTTCGGTTCGTTCCAAGACTCACCCACTAAAACTTCAGTAAAATGTCAAGAAGTTTTATGCCAGAGATAAATGTATGTTTATTATATGCTTATTAATATGATTCCGTGCTCAGAAACGAAGTTATTACATTACCTAGATCCAAACTGGGGGAAGTGAGATGCTAGCTCACTTTTAAATTTTGAACAACAGCACCAGTTTAACTTGTTATTTTAGATGCTTTATTTACTGAACTGACATTCTTAATACTCTGTTTGGATATTCTGTGTCTACATATCAGATACTAACTCCTACCAGATAAATGAAGCCTTTTGCTTTGGGGTTTTTTGGGGGGGTTTTTTTTTGCGGTACGCGGGCCTCTCACTGTTGTGGCCTCTCCCGTCGCGGAGCACAGGTTCCGGACGCGCAGGCTCAGCGGCCATGGCTCACGGGCCCAGTCGCTCTGCGGCATGTGGGATCTTCCCGGACCGGGGCACGAACCCGTGTCCCCTGCATCGGCAGGTGGACTCTCAACCACTGCGCCACCAGGGAAGCCCTGCTTCTGGTTTTAAAAGTAAAAACTCTCCACGTCAGTTATCTGTCCAACTACTTTCCACTGCCTCTCCAGACTAAGCCAAAGTGTCAAAGCTGTGACCCTGTCATCACTCCATCCCTCCCGGGGCACGGAACATTTTGTTTTCTCTTACCTGGCTCTGCCTCTGAGGGAACGTTATGAGTAGAGAATGCCCTAAAGAACCCCCAATAATAGTTTAGCTAAGGAAGGAGAGACAATTAGGAAAACTAACATCAAAATAGTTTGCACAGAACTTAAAAAATAATTTCAGGATACATGAGTTCTATGACTTCTTGACTACCATTCCCTACTACAACCTCTATACTAAGTTATGTGTGTGAATTTGTATCACTGACATATAATTTATACTATTCTCATCTCTCATTAATACTACCTTCACCCTCATTCCCTGTGTGAGGAAATCCATCACACCAAGTCACATTGTATGTGAATATATTAAGACAAAAGCAATGTTCTGCTTTGCTCTGAAGTTGTCCTTATTTCATCTTCAAGGCTTCTGTGTCCCCCACAGAACCTGAGAGAGAGCCTTGTACTCAGATCTAGTTTCTCTTGCTGATGCTTTCTGACAAGACTCTTGCCCTGTCACCTTTACACTCCTTAGGACTTGTCAGTTCTCTAGCTAGAAAATAATTCCTTTTGAAATCTTTTTTAATACATCGGTGTCCCCTCCTTAATCTTAATCGCTTAATGTTGCTGAAAGAGTGGACCAGAAGCACAGCAGTTAGAAAAAGATCACTAGACGTCATCCCCACACCTTGTGATGCCATAGAAAGTCTACCCAGTGTTCAGTTCTCTCAAAGAAACACTTGGAGAACATGAGGTAGGGGGTCTCTGCTAGGCGCCTGCCGTCCAGAAGGATGTGGAACAATGCGAAGAGAATTTAAAACTGTCACGAGCAGGCCTAGGAAAGATTTTGCTAGAAGCAGACAGAACACCCACTGTCGGCTAGAGACTAGCAATGCAGAGATGTCCATGGCCTGACGCGATGTAGACCTTACTCTGCCCTCATCTGCTGCCACTCAGCACAGCGCGCGCGGAGACAGAAAGGAACCCACAGGAGGGGCCGGAGGAGCGACTAAGAGGCTCGGAGCTCAAGGGCTTCGACTCGATCCGGAGGGAGATGGGCAACCGTCTAGAGTCTTTACAAGGCAGTAACACAGCCATGCTGCGTTCCGAGAGCCAAGCGGGGACTGGAAGCGAAGCACAGAAGAAGAAGGGAGGCGACTGAAGAGAAGAAAAGAAGCAGACGATGGATGGGGCTGCCTGACGTATCCGGGAAAAGGAAAGACTTGTTAATGGATCCGGGGTGAAGGTAAGAAAGCCGATGAGCTCAGCGTGGGGCAGGAACACCCCACAGGGACTGCCCAGTGGAGGCCGGGGGTCAGGGCGAGAGGGGGAAGGTGCGGCCTGAAGGAGGAAGCGAAAACCAGCAGGAGCCCAAGGCTCCCCGAGTCCCCTTCAAAGCTTCTCAGCGCCCTCCCTCAGCAGGCCTCCCTCCTCCCAGCCTCCCCCGGCTCGCCCGCTGACCAAACGAGTTGAGAAAGTCTGCGATTTTCTTGATGCTGCTGGTGATGACCTCAATGTACTCCCGGTTCGCCCAGTCCTGGTGAATCTCCCGCTGCACCGGATCTTCTTGCCCCGCCATGGCTGCAGCCTAAGGAAGCGCGATTGCGCAGGCGCCTCGACCCTCCAGGCCGCCAGTGCGCCTGCGCCGCCAGTCCACAGCGGTCCTGGGGCACCCACGAATCCATGGGCCTTGTGGTGCGCCTGCGCATTGTCACGTCTTCACTGGCCTTTTCGCGCTGCTCCCACGCCCCTGAAGACCGTCGCCTCCAGGTCGTGGAGAAGAATGGAGTGCGCACGGGCCAAAGTCCCCCCCACCCCCACCCCACCCCCCGCGCCACCGCTACCACCATCTCTGTCTCTGGAGGTTATGGTCCTTGGCGGGGGAGCGTGGGCCCGCATCATCCCTTCCCTCGGGTGCTCCAGACTAAGCTTGCGGTCTGTGTCCACAATAAGCTGGGCATAGCCAATTAAACCACATTAAATACAAATCATTTTTAAAATGCCTTTTAACAACACAACATGATGTCCCACCTTACAATTATCAAATGAACAAACGTTATTTTTTTTTTTAACGATAATACTCAGTGTTGAAGAGGCTGAGGGGAAATTGGTAAACTCGTAAATAGCTGGTCACACTGTAAACTGGCACAAACCCTTCGGAAGGAAATTTGTAAATTGTTAGCAAGAGCTGTAAAAATTTTCAAACTTTTTAACCTAGGTATTAACAAAAGTATTGAAAAAGAAAAAACACTTTATGCACAAAGGTGTTCTTTGAGGCATTATGTGTTTTTTAAAAATAAATCTCAACAGTTGGGGAATGGCTAAACATTGGTATGGCCACTTAGAGCAATATTATGCAGTCATATAAATGCTAATTATGAAAAACTGTGGCAACATAATGGAGATGATAAATGAAAGGGAAAACAAAATGCATGTGTTGTTTTTTAAATTGCAACTATGCAAAAATTATATCTGCTTGAGGACAAGAAGGATATACCAAAAAAATGTCAATACCTAGTTTGTTAAGGTAGTGGAATTATGTGCAATTTTATTTGTTTCAGGGAATATTTACAATCTGGTTTGTATGGTAAATGCCTTTTAGTTTTTTTGTTTTGTTTTGTTTTGTTTTTTTTTGCCGTACGCGGGCCTCTCACTGCTGTGGCCTCTTCCGTTGTGGAGCACAGGCCCCGGAGGCGCAGGCTCCCCGGCCATGGCTCACGGGCCCAGCCGCTCTGCAGCATGTGGGATCTTCCCGGACCGGGGCACGAACCCGTGTCCCCTGCATCGGCAGGCGGACTCTCAACCACTGTGCCACCAGGGAAGCCCTGCCTTTTAGTTTTTAAAAAGTGATGAACAGTCAGATTTCTTCTAGCAGTAGCTGGGAAGAAAACATTACTAGCAGTCCTGTACTCTGGTAGAAGATCTTATAAGCTATAATGCTGCTTTTTTAAAATATAAATTTATTTATTTAATTTATTTATTTTTGGCTGTGTTGGGTCTTCGTTGCTTCACGCAGGCTTTCTCTAGTTGTGGCGAGTGGGGGCTACTCTTCGTTGCGGTGCGTGGGCTTCTCATTGCGGTGGCTTCTTTCATTGCAGAGCATGGGCTCTAGGCATGCAGGCTTCAGTAGTTGCAGCACGCGGGCTCAGTAGTTGTGGCTCACAGGCTCTAGAGTACAGGCTCAGTAGTTGTGGCGCACGGGCTTAGTTGCTCCGCTGCATGTGGGATCTTCCCGGACCAGGGCTTGAACCCATAGTCCCCTACCTTGGCAGGCAGATTCTCAACCACTGCTCCACCAGGGAAGCCCCTATAATGATGCTTTAATAGCTGTTACCTCACTGGATCCTCACAAACCCTGTGGAAGGAAGTGAGGAAGAGGTTTCCAATTTTACAGATGAGAAAACTGAAGTCCAGGGTCACAGAGCCAATTAAGTGGTGGACCTTCACCAGCTGATTCCAGACTCCATTATCTTTTCATTGTACCACTCTGAGAACAGGTTAAAGTCCATCTGAGCTCTCCCACATTTTCATGTAAATGGTTTCTGAAATAATAATAAATATCGATCCTAAATATCAAACGCAGGCATCCAGAAGGCTCTCTGCCATTCAGTCCTCCAGTTATGGGTTTGCCAATGTGGTACTTCTTCATTGTAGGAATTGTTCCCAACGTGTGATGCAGGGCTTCACAGGCAAGCTTCAGGAATGGTCTTGGTGCAGCAAGGAGTGCTTCCAGGTGATAGACTGCCTCAGCATAAGGGAGACAGATCCCTATCCTTGAGTCTGTCACACACTTCACAGAACTTGGGGATCTTGTCACTGACTCCAGGTATAACAATCAGCGCGAAATCAAATTCGTGAAGAAATGTTTTGATTGTATTGTGTGGTCATTTGAGTTGCCTTTGCAATCATGTGTACTTGGACCATTATTTGCATGCCTATAGGTATAGTGTGTGCAGTGTGGCAATGTTGCTGGCTACTGTAAAAACATTATATGGGCTCTCAGCAGAGCAAATGCGGCTGTTGTCACGAGAATCCCTGGATGGTGCAACCAGAATGTTGTGTTGCATGATACAGACCAAACTGATGTTGTAGATCATCAATAATATGAAGTATGGGAGATTCTGGCTTTCTATACATGTATGGTGGCCGTGGAGGTGGAGTATCAGACTTGGAGGTGATGGCAAATGGTACCTCCAGGAATACATCCCTTAATGTTGGGCAGATTAGACAGAGGACTGTGGTGCAGATTGTCATAACAGCATGAAGCCTTCTCTATCCAACAATTCTTAATCATACAATTCTGCTTTGGGGGACTTTCATTTAAAAAACACAAGTGGGCTTCCCTGGTGGCGCAGTGGTTGAGAGTCCGCCTGCCGATGCAGGGGACACGGGTTCGTGCCCCGGTCTGGGAAGATCCCACATGCCGCGGAGCAGCTGGGCCCATGAGCCATGGCCGCTGCGCCTGCGCGTCCGGAGCCTGTGCTCCGCAACGGGAGAGGCCACAACAGTGAGGCGCCCGCGTACCAACCCCCCGCAAAAAAATAAAAAACACAACTGTGCGATAAAAACTCCTGTTTTGTTTGCTTTTTAAATAACAAGTATCTCTTTTATTCAAGAGGAAAATAAAAATAAACTTACTGGGTGAAAAAAAGTTGCAATTCAAAATCATCTCAGGGGACTTCCCCGGTGGTCCATTGGGTAGGACTCCACGCTCCCAATGCAGGGGGCCCGGGTTCAATCCCTGGTGAGGGAACTAGATCACACATGCATGGCGCAACTAAGAGTCTGCATGCAGCAATGAAGATCCCAAGTGCCGCAACTAAGACCCGGTGCAGCCAAAATAAATATATATATATATTTTTTGCGTTACGCGGGCCTCTCACTGTTGTGGCCTCTCCCGTTGCGGAGCACAGGCTCCGGACACGCAGGCTCAGCAGCCATGGCTCACGGGCCCAGCCGCTCCGCGGCACGTGGGATCTTCCCGGACCGGGGCACAAACCCGTGTCCCCTGCGTTGGCAGGCGGACTCTCAACTGCTGCGCCACCAGGGAAGCCCGGTTCTGCCCAATATTTAGGCTGGACATTTGATAAAGCCTTTTCCCTCTGGCCCTATTTCCTCTTAGGAGACAAGTGAGGAAAGGCTCCTGGGATTTTTCTTTTTTTGGTCATATGCTCAGAGGCGTTAACGCCCTCCACCTGCACCTTGCCTTGGTGGTGTACCAGAGCAGCCCTGATCCTGGATGTATGCTCCTAGGGTCATAATATCAAGCACCAGAAGCCTTCCACAGCCTGTTTGGAATAGATAACTATCCCCTGGGTGTCAATTTCTCATCCGAAGGCAGCCCAGATATTTGAGCAGTATGCATAAGGGCCTGCATAGATCAGGAGAAACATACCAGTTGGAGGAAATCAACAAATCTCCTTTCTACTAACCACTGTCAGCGGGCAGGTCTTCTGGTTTGAAAGGTCACTAACAATTCCCTTTAAAAAACGAAACTTACCGTGTCACAAACTATGGTTGAGGTGTCAAACTTTTAACAGTATTTCCTGGGCAATTACTGGATGGGATGGGATCAGATCTGCTGCTACCTTTGAGGGAGACTAGAGAAGAGGCAGAGAAATACACTTGACTGGAAAGAAAAGGGATATGCTATGCCCCTTAACATAATAGGTAGGTGCTCAAAAAATGTTAGTAGTTGACAATTTTAAAGTAGAAAAATGGCAAGTCCAAATTCTACTTGGATAAATTTTGCATTAGCAACATCCTCCCAGCCCTTTCCTTTATCTCCAAAGGGCGGGGCGGGAATCAAGTTCTTAACCAGTGGGTCTTTCATAGATAAGAAAAAAACAAAAACAAAACACACATAGAAGAACCAGAAAAATCTTTTATAAACTTTAAAAGACTGGCCTTTGGAATTCTTTTCCCTCCCAGCCTGGTGTAATTCCTCTGAGGTGGTATATAAGTAGCTCAGGGCCCTGAGAGAGCTGCTCCCTTGTGTCAGAAAAGAGGTTTTTAGGGCCAAGAGCAGACTGTCTCCATAATTAAGAATAGTAAAAGCTGAAGTTCCTTAAAGGAACAGCATAAGAAGTTCTCAAACTACAAGGTACATCAGACTCCCCGGGAGGGTTTGTTTAAATGCAGAATGCAGGGTCCTTCCCCCCAGAGTTTCTGATTCTATAGGTCTCAGGTGGGGCCCAAGAATCTGCATTTCTGCCACATTCCCAGATGACTGTCATGGTTCTAGTCCCTGAATCATACTTTGAGGGGGCCCCCACCGCGGGTCCCAGCAGCTCGGGCGGCAGGAGGAGCGGCAGCGGCCAGGCAGCCCAGCTTCGCGAAGGCTCTCGGCACGCCGCGGCCCGCCCGCCCCGCCGCCACGATGCCCAAGAGGAAGGTCAGCTCGGCCGAGGGGGCGGCGAAGGAGGAGCCCAAGAGGAGATCGGTGAGGTTGTCAGCTAATCCGGCTCCTGCAAAAGTGGAAACGAAGCCAAAAAAGGCGGCAGGAAAGGATAAATCTTCCGACAAAAAAAGTGCAAACAAAAGGCAAAAGGGGAGCAAAGGGAAAACAGACTGAAGTGGCCAACCAAGAGACTAAAGAGTTACCTGCAGAAAATGGAGAAACTAAAAATGAGGAGAGCCCAGCTTCTCATGAAGCAGGAGAGAAAGAAGCCAAGTCTGATTAATATCACACACCTGGTCCTATCAGTGGTCCCTGTTTCCCTTCTTGTACAATCCAGAGGAATATTTTTATCAACTATTTTGTAAATGCAAGTTTTTTAGTAGCTCTAGAAACATTTTTAAAAAGGAAGGAATCCCACCTCATCCCATTTTTTAAGTGTAAATGCTTTTTTTTAAGAGGTGAAATCATTTGCTGGTTGTTTATTTTTTGGTACAACCAGAAAATAGTGGGATATTGAATATGGGAGGCTTTGATTCTCTTGGGTGTAGCTTTTATATCCTATAATACAAAGCATACTAAATGGCAGTTTGGAGTCAGTTGTGCATTTAATGTCTTAAACACTTTAAATTACTTCTCTTCCCACGTTGTTTTTGGTAGAATTGTTTCCTAAAGCAAACCACTCACCCCTTGATCTTGGCTCTCCTGGGCAGAATTTTGTGCACTCTGTAACATCTTTGGTTGTGGCAGTCCAGTTCTTCTAGTAACTGTTAATGTGCTGTGAACGACCGACAATTTGAGTATGTAGTGTATGTGATTATTAAATTGTGAATTAGTGGGACTTACGATGTAACAGCATATCAATATTTGAAGATATTGGTACTTGATATCCTGTGAAGGAAAATTTGCCCCCAAATTTTAAGCTGGAAAGTCACTGGAATAACTGTTCAGAAAAGAATCACAACTACATGATTTTTTAGGTTTTTGGTACGTATGTTGAGAATTGTGTACAAGTTGAAATGTCTGTGTACTGATCCTCAAAACAACCAATAAAATCTCAATTATGAAAGAAAAAAAAGAATCATACTTTGAGAACCAACGGTATAAATACATGGGATTTAGAGTCACAAATATTTGGCAAGACACACCTTTCTGAGCATCCATCCACAAATAATGTCTCATCATGAAATGCCAGCAGCTTCTGCCACCTGAGAGGCATAGATTCTGACTTCAGCAGTTATCAACACAGCACAGATCCTAATGCTGAACAGGGACACTCCATTTTGGACACATCTATTTCCTCATCTGTAAAATGGGTACAAACCTACCTTCAGAGGCTTGTGATAAGGTTTAATAAAGTACACATAGCAGTTGCCAGATTCAATACTTGTCACTATCCTCTACTGCCCTTTATAGAATTACTAATATCCTAACATCTATTGGAATCTTTTCATGAGAACTACAGAGTAAGTTAAAGTCAATAATGAGACAGAGATGTGAATTTAAACAGCCATGCCCTTGCCAAAAGCATGCTAGGAAAATTCCATGTTCTGATTCCTCTCCTCTAGGACTGTCAATGGCAGGATACCAGCTCTGGTCACCATGGACCCCACCGGATGAGGGCTTCCAATGGCTGCAGCATACAACACCTACACCTTCCAAGCACCCCTTTAGGGCTTCCCCCTGTTTCCCCCACACCCCTTCTAATCTTGAAGTGCAGCTGTGCTTTCAAGAGGTCTCTCTAGTTCTAGACAGTCCATTCCTGGAGCCTGGGGTGAGTCCCAAGTTGCCCTGCCACACGTCAGAGCTCCGAACCATGAACAACAAGAAAGGGCTGGTCAGGAAGCTTCAGCCTGTCTGCCTCAATGGAGTGGATTCTGTCTTTGGCAGGGTCATCACGGCTCAGCCGCCAAAGTGGACTGGGACCTTCAGAGTTTCAGACAAGTCAGCCGTTTGCAAAATCATCAGCCGGGAGCACCAGGGGCCCACTGGACTTAAGGAAGCCTCAGATTCAGATGACAGTGACCATGTGCCAATAGATGCTGTGCTCCATCCTCTTGCTGTATGCGACATACAATAAGTGCACCTTTGCCTTGCAACACTCCAAGTAAAGTGTCCCCATCTGATCCCCATTCCTCACACCACGCCTTTTGCTATGTGCCTGAAGCTTACATAGACCTTTCTGTGTAAAGGAAACTGTGTTTGCCCCAGCCATCTTGCTTTTCAGTCAAACAGTGACAATTCAGGAGCCCCCCTCCTCTCTTCCTGTCCAAAAATAGGCCAGTGACAGAGCAAGGGAGAACATTTCTATTGTAAAGCTGAACAACCATTTAGAGTCAAACTAGCATTGACATGTACATGTAATAAAGAACCATTAAACAAACCATATAAACCAATGAGCCTACCGTGAACTCTTTTCAACACTGAAGACCACAATGAGTTGGGGAAACAAAGAGTGTCAAGGAAGGAGATTATGGATTTCTATGTACATGAGGATGAAGGGGTCAAAAATCTGTATGTGGGTCAACGATTAATTTAAAAAAACAAAAACAAATAACCTCCCCCACCATAAAACGAACAAAAAAACCTAACCAGCCACACCCTAATACTACCAGAGAGTACAAAAGTGGGTACAAATATAACAAATATTAATATTTACAGCCTGGCAAAAAAGAACTTGGTAGCAGCACTGAAACTGGGCTTTCTGGCAGAAGACATGAGAGTTCTCCATTTTAGCTGAAATGTACTCCTAATGTTCTATTTTTAATAAACTATAAGTAATTTTGTAGCATTGTTCTAACTAGATTATAGGTATAACTCAGAATAATGTGGAAATAAAATAAAAATTATATATGCAAAGTTAACATGAATTTGATGCTGCCTTTTTCTCCTTTATCATATCTACATGACCACCAAAATTTAAAAAGCAGCCAAACATTCGACTTTCTTTGGGCATTAAAAGAAATTCGTCACTCCTCCAAAAAAGATCACAAAATATCTTCTCATCTCAAATAATAGGGTCCTTGTAATAGGGAACATATGATTGTAATTGGTAGAACTGATGTGTTGTACCAGTCTCCATTATTTCTCTGCACAAACACCAATTCAGTTCCATCTATGAAGGAAATTCGAAAATAGGAATGAGGTAGCTGAGGCAGAACTTAAAACAGAATTTATTTGTAAGACTGGTACAAGCCTAAATTCTAGAATAAATCCAGAGTTTCAAAACTAGCTCCTGAAGCTCAGAGTCACAGCACTGCCCTGAATTCAGGAGGCTAGCACAGCACTGCCATGTTTGCCTAAATTGGTAAGTAACACTACATTCGAATTCTGAGCCACGGTCTTTGATGTTAGTAGACAACCTGTGAAATCCACAATTAAGTTGATTCAATAAAGCCCCTTCTTTAAGGACAAAATAGGATGCTTCCTGTTAGAAAGGCAGACAGCAGATTTGAAACCCTGAACACAAAATGGTAAGTAGCTGGCAGAGATGGGGAGGGAGTATCATTCTGTGGTCTAATCAGAGTCATCATCACTCTCTTGCTCCTTTTCTCCATCACTTGCTTCATCTTCTTCACCGTCCTAAGAGGCAAAGGATAATTAAGTATTTTAGGTCATCCGGGCGACGCCATGACTTGCAACACTGCTCCCACAGCATATATGACTGTATTGTATCGTTGTTAAAAACAGTGATAGGTTTTAAACCATTCTTTTGAGAATGAATCAGAGGCTCCCCCATTCTTGTATCATGGCCTCTAAGCCAAGACGATGGAGGGAGCCATTTTGATACTGACTTATGCCATTCTGCAACCCAACCAAATATGCATGATTTGTAAATAAGCCACGGCCCTCCAGCTCCACTGCATGTGTGTGACATAGGAACAAAATGGGCATTCAATATAGAATGAAATGTTTGTTAAATTCAAAATCCAATAGGAATCCAGAGTAAAATTCTCTCTGGTTTGTAAAATCTAATCTGGGAGGCTTGCTTATGACAAAGCACCAAACTAATAGGATACTGTCTGCCTCAAAACTATTTTATGGGGACTTCCCTGGTGGCGCAGTGGTTAAGAATCCACCTGCCAATGCAGGGGAGACGGGTTCGAGCCCTAGTCTGGGAAGATCCCACATGCCGCGGAGCAACTAAGCCCGCGTGCCACAACTACTGAAGCCCGTGCTCTGCAACAAACAGAAGCCACCGCAATGAGAAGCCCGTGCACCACGACGAAGAGTAGGCCCCGCTCGCCGCAACTAGCGAAAGCCCGCATGCAGCAACAAAGACCCAACGCAGCCAAAAATAAATAAATAAATAAATTTATAGGGAAAAAAAGAAAGCCATAAAACTTTTTTATCAGAACAAGGTGGAGATATTCTATACAAATAAAACAGAGGACCATGTAATAAAAGAATTTCATACTAACTAGTCCTTACGCATCAGCCTCAAATTGCATTACAAACTGTATCCACAGCAGGGGTTCTTAAATCTCAGCTTCTCTGTATCTATAACCCACCTGAATTGTAACAAACTTTAATAAATATATACATTTTTCTTTAGCTTTCTTTAAAGTCTCAAAAGCATTGGTAGTAGCCCAAAAGAGCATAAGGACTCCTACTCTTACTTTAGTCCTCAGTGGTAGCAGCTTTTGATTCTGTGCTTTAGCTTTCACATTTCTATTTTAGATACTCAAACAACATGTTTAAATGGTTTAACTCATTCTTCTCAACACTTAGAGAACACTTTGACCTCTTCTCATCTCCCCTCTAAAATGGTTTCAGATATGAATTCAGGAGGCTATAATGGAAGGGAACTTTCAACTCTATAACATATGCTACAAACAACTCCAGATACTCAAGTTGTGATTAAAATATTGAGTGATTATAATATCGTGTGGGTTTTTTTCTGGCCCCCACAGAATTCACATCAGCACAGAAGCTTTTTTGGAGGGAATGGAGATGGGCATAGAAGTATCTGATTATAAAATCAAGCAGGGAAAATTCTGCACTCTCTACCATCAATGCCACTCTGGTGCCTTTTACAGACATACCTCTGTTCCTTTGCTCTTGGAGACCTGGGATGACGTATCATCCTCACTCTCATCTGCTGTGCTCTCCTGGGAATTCTGGGATATAATCTCTTCACCCTGAATGTGAATGGGCCAGGACAAACAGTGGGTTATAAATGATCACATATGGGGTCTCAAGGGGAGAAAGGCTTAGTTTATAGACAAAGCAAAGAAAGATATTCAGTCATTCAAATATGGTCAAACACGGACACCAACCTGTGATCCAGCATCTAGAGAAGTGATAATCAACCCAAGATTTCTAAGATGCTTGTGGCTCTGATACAATATGTAGTTTTAAAGGTTCATCTTTGTATTCTAATATCATACTAGTTTTACAAGACCAGACTGTATTGGTGACTCTTTCAGGTAATGCTGAATATGGTTCTAAAGTTTCCCAAATACCTTAAGGTATGTGAGCATGAACACCAACACACCAATCACAAATGGCCATGTAGAGGCTAAAGGATGGTACACTAAAATGGTTTAAGAACATCAAATCTGGATCAGGACTGTTTGGACTCAAACCCTTGCTCCACTCACTTATGGCTGAATGATAAGTTTACTTAACTTTGCTGAGCTTCAATTTTCTCATGGAAGCAAGAGATTGAAGTGAAGAAAGGAAGCTAATTCTCTGGGGAGCTATTCTTTTCATACATAAGATTTTTTCTTTTCTTTTCTTTTTTTTTTTTTGCGGTACGCGGGCCTCTCACCATTGTGGCCTCTCCCGCTGCGGAGCACAGGCTCTGGACGTGCAGGCTCAGCGGCCATGGCTCCACGGCATGTGGGATCCGCCTGGACCGGGGCACGAACCTGTGTCCCCTGCATCGGCAGGCAGACTCTCAACCACTGTGCCACCAGGGAAGCCCAGATTTTTTTTTTTTTTTTTTTTGTCGTATATAAGATTTTAAGACTCAGATGTTGTAAGCATGAATGAGGAGGGCTTGCACTGTATTTGAAAAATGCTATAACTCCAAAGTAGTAGTATAAGCAAAACAAGATTTCAGCCAGTCAGTCAGACAATTGAAAGAACTAAGAAATGCTCATTTGTTAAAATTAGCCAGAGAATAATTTCAGGAACAAGACAGACTGGTTTTAGGGGAAAAAACCCAAAATAACTAAACAAACAAAGTTTTATATACAAAAATATTCTAAATCTACCCACATTAGGGCTTAAAGGTATCCCTCTAGCTATGGAAGGAGGTTTTCCTGATCTGCTCCTCTATGTCTGAGGCCTTGTTGATATCAATGGTATGTTTTGGTGCCTTCGCTGCCTGGGATGAGGAGTGCAACCTGCAACCAGGGCCCAAAGGCAATGTACCCTAACGTTAAGAGCTAAACAGTCACAGATTTGAGAAAAGCAGTTTTGAGTATTGAGAGTGGGGCTTAGGTGACCTTCCTTAGATACTTTCCAATGCTCGCACAAAGAAAGGAAGTAGGAGATTGCTACTGGCGGGCTCCCAGGCTTACCTGCAAGTCCCGGTTTTTGAGATTGCCCAGCCAAAAAGCCTCTCGGCAATTGTTGAGGATGAGCATGGCTTTCACTCTGCAAACTAACAGCTCCAGGGTCTTTTTGAGCAAAGGCACATGCTTGGTGAGTTTCGTGTCCTGGTGAATCTGAATGGAAACAAATGCATCCAACTCATCTGGGTTTATCATCATGCTTTCACATTTCCTATACAGAAACTTTTGAATTCCTGACACCTTGAACACTGAACAAGACCATATGCCCTGCCAGTACAGGCCAGAGACATGTTCCATCAAAGAGCAGTAGTCCGGCAGAGTATTCCGAAGAGAATGGCAGCTGTCCTTCAAGCTAAAAGAGCCTAGAAGACATACCACCAACACTTCACGGTTCCTCTTCATAACCTCTTATTGATCAATTATCAATGAATTTACGTAAAATATTCTTGAATGTATATTCTACTGATATTAAACAACAGAGAGTATCCCTGTTTAGCTGAGGGAGTCCTTATAAAATTCCACTGTTCAGCACCTTAAAAAGTTAGAACCAGGGGAGGAAATGAACAACAGGAACTGGGCTTGCCAGTGACTGCAGCACTCCATGGTTCTGTGTTCCTTCACACAAAAAATGACTGGCTCAACTCCAGGCTTCAAGTGGAAAAGTCCTTTAATGCTAAAATGTTCTCACAAGAGACAGATGTGTTCCTTGACAAGTAAGTAGTACAGCTGAAAAGCTCTAAAAACAGCTGCTTTTAGAACTACCTCTTGTCTCCAGCAGAGTCATCACTTACATAATATTCCTCCTGCCCAGAGTACTTTGTAGCAGTTACACATTCACCAACATTCTCTCACCAAAGAAGCGCTCCTGGAGGAAACAGGGCTATGGAGTTTGAGTCAAATTTCAGATGCAGAAATTCCCCTCTAGATGATTACCCAATCTCTGCCAGCAACTGAGGATTTGACCACTCTGAATAAACTGCCTTTGGACAGACATAGTCCCAGAAATAAAGGCTCAAGAGGGGTAAAAAAGGAAGAAGGCACTGGAGCCCACAGATCTCCAAAATCACAACCACAGATTAAACCAACAGGTGGGTTGGTGGTGTGACCTGCTTTCCATCTTACCTTGGAATGCCCACACAGGTGATGAAGCAGCCTTGTATTCAACTGGAAGGTTTCCAGTAAACTCAGAACATCTTCCTATAACCAACAACATTTGTAAGTGCCATATGAAACGTTCTCATTTCATTTTATATGCAAGATATTCTTGCAACCAAGGGTTCCAAAGAGGATCAAGCCTGCGGGTTCCAGCTGTATATGGATAATCATCTCTTCTTTTTTTAAAATTGAGGTATAGTTGATTTACAATATGTTTCAGGTGTACAACATAGTGATTCACAATTTTTCAAGATTATGCTAGACAATTATCTTAATTTGGCCCTCAAATAGGAGGAGTGATCACTGGCTATCCTCCCCTTTATCTTTCTGAGTTATGAGGGACCAACCAAATATTGTGAGAGTGTTTTGCAAAGTTCAACTTGCTAAGTATGTGTAAGAAGTAATCATCTCTGTTTCTGTTCTTTTTATTTTTAAATTAAAATTTTTGGCTGCACTGTGGGGCACGCGGGACCTTAGTTCCCCGACCAGGGATGGAACCCGCACCCCCTACAGTGGAAGCGTGAAGTCTTCACCACTGGACTGCCAGGGGAGCCCCTGTTTCTATTCTTATTTCACTACTCTAGTCTTGGATCCCACTTGGGTAAAAAACTCTCAAGACTCCGTTATAACAAGAGTTTAAGACACAAATGAGGTTTTTTTCGTTCGTTTGTTTTGTTTTTAAATTCCCAAGACCAGACTTAGAGAAGCACACAGGAATAAGCAAATGACACACTAATATGTGAGGTCCTGGGACTGCAGTAGCACAATAAAATCAAGCTAAAAAGAACAATCATCCTCAAGTCTGTAGGAGAAGTAGGAAGGCGGACGTACTATGGAACATTCAGTCCTACATGGGCATCTCTGGGGATAGGTGAAGTGACCAGAAGTACCTAAGCAGATCTGTGGCCCAGAACCTGGGCAAGGGGACCACCCCCATGCCAGCCCAGGAATCGCCGTGGACATATCTTCTGAACAACTGTACAGGGCATATTTTTGCTCTCTGTTCTCAGTTCTTACCCGATGTTTTCTAAAACTGAAGTCTAGGAGAGGCATACACTGCTTCAGAAATGCTTCCACAAAGAGACGCCCGTACTGAAGAAGAGAAGAGACACACTGGTGATGACCTCTAGCTGAGGTCTTTTACCTGAAAGGCCCCTGCCTCAGGCAGCATAACATTTCCCAGACCAGGGGGTTTATTTTCTTATTTTTATATATAAAAAATAAATTGGAAAGGGTCCAAAAGGTTAATTTGGAGAATGTAGCTTAATGCAAAAGCTAAATGGGCCTGCTAACTAAGCCCCAGAATTAGGCAGACTTACCTACCCCAGACACAGTCAATGCACAGGGGTGTTGCTCAGCTTGAGAATGAGGGCACAGAGGAACAGAGGGGAACCCCAGCTCCCTGAGGACACCTTACTCTCAAGAGGAAAGAACTGCGTAGAGCTGAGAAAGCACATGACCACTTGACCAATTTACCAATCAGGTAAATGACTCCCCCTTCTCACCCATCTCCCATAATGGCACCAGGGTGGAGTGAGTAAAGAGGAAGAGAGAAGCCAGGAGATAATGAGAATGGGGCACCATCCACAAGAAGGAACTGTCAAGAGTGGGCCTAGAAGCATTCTCCCTATCGTGTTCTTTAGCTCTTAAGCTATCAAAGATTTGATGGGTTTACCATCAAATCTATGGCTAATCTGGGATATCCCCCGGCAGAGGAGTTCAGCAGATACCAGAACACCAGCTCCCACATTGATAAGGCCATACATGGGCTTTAAAAAGAGCAATCACCCACTCCTCCTTCCTTTCTATTGCCTGGGAAGGAATGGCAGGGAGTGACTACTGCTCCTGAAGCCACTAATCCTATTTCTAAGACTAAGTTTTCAAACTCATAGTAAAATTGGTTTCTCTTGTCATCCAACTAGTATGGGAAAACATATCCATGGTCTTTTCTAGACTACCTGATAGCACAGATTCTGGAGACTGGCTTTTGGTCAAGGTATTAAGCAATTCCACTCAGTTAACTCACAGGAAGGATAAACACTAAAGAGGGCCGGTCTCACCTTCAAACATACATGCAGAACAGGACGGCTGTCAAACACCTGTAGAGATGAAGGACAAGAAACCAAAGCTGAAGCCTGCTCCTCTGAGCACCCCAGCCTCCTCCCCACCATGCAAAGCACAGCTCTGAGTGTTTCAGAGACGTCTAAAATGAAGAAGGCAGGCCAATATGTCAACAAGTCAATTACAAAGCAGAACGAAGGAATCCCTGTAACTGAAGTTCAAGAAAAGGAAGAGGGGAGCTGAGAGGAACAAGGAATTGATTCCAACTGGGAATGTTAAGAAGATGGCATTGCAGAGGCCCCAAACCTTGATCTGAAGCCTGAAGAAAGAGTAGATGAGGCAGAAAGGAGAGAGAGCAACATTCTAAGCTGGAGAAACAGTCTGAGCAAAATCATGGAGTGGGGGAGAGCACAGAGTATGTGTGAGGGATAAAGAAGGCACTCAGGTGGGAAGAGGGACACAGTGGGGAATGTGCTCAGACCCACGGCGGGGTGGTGGTGGTGATGACACGGGGAAGGACCCATTAAATAGTAAGTGCTGTGGCACAGATGGGAAGGAGGAAGGCAGAGAAGGAAAAGACAGTGCTCAGGAAGAGGGGAAGGGGTTATCCAGGGTGGGTGGGGCATAGGGAAGAAGATGTGGGAAGCAGATCCCCAAGGGAGGCTGGGGAGAGTCCAGTTTGGAAGCCAGGCCCCTTGGTGGTTCCTGCAATTAGCCAGTGAGATGAGATAAGGAGCTTCCATGCTCACCTTTATCAGGTTGATGAGGATACTGAAGTCTCGAACAGCCATGTTCCAGTAGAGGAGCTTCTCTTCATGAATCTAGAGGCAGCCAAATATACACACACCTCTGAATCACAGCCAAATACTTCTCTTACTAATATATGGTTCTTGAACTACACAGTTATACAGAGATTTAAGCCAATTATCCTCCTACAGAGATGTGGCAACCAGTGCACCCACAAGATGGTTCTGAGGCCTGCATGTATATGGTAACATTAGGGTATCTTATAGAGACTTTCTAATAAGAGGACCTCTCTTCAATAATTTCCAAGTAGGAAAAAGCCTCTGCAACATACCTCTGGGCCATCAGCTCCCTGTGGCTTCTCTGATTCCCTAGGCAAGCCCTATCTCCCAGCAGGCTAGCTCGGTTCTGGTTAGCAGGCTACCAAGGCCCAGGCTACCACAGCATCTCAAACAGGCTTGCTCACCTCATGCCAGATCACAAGTTGCAGCCCGGTATATGAGGCTGCAACCAAAGATATTTTTTTCCAGACTAGGTCTATGGAGTCCCAAGTCCCCTGGGAAGTAGCCAGGGAAAACAGAGCCCAATCCTCACTTCCAACCAGAGGGAAAGGAAATTAAACCAGAAGCTCTTTGAAAAAACAATCCCGGATCTTAGCAACTCGAAGGAAATAGCTTAGGAGAAAATTCTGGACCCAAGGCGTAGAAGAATCAGCAGCTTCCAAGTAATCCAGAGTCTACTTCTTGGGGTGGGAATATCTGACTTACCTGCTCCGAGTCTGCTGCTGTTCCAGCCTGAAGACCTTTCACTGTCTTCTCTAGTTCAGCCATCATCACATGGAAGAAAATGACAAACGTGTGCCTAGAAGAGAAAAGGATGATGCCCACACAATGATGCACTGCTCAGAAACAAAGTCCTGGGAAGAAGCCAGGGAACCAAAAGTTATTTCCCTCCCCACCTCTCTGAATGTCCTTTCACTAGGGTCCACCCTAAGAGGACGTGAGAGTGGGAAGGATTTAGAAATGAGCCGAGAAGATGACCTGTAAAATCAGAGGATTAAGTTCATGAAGGTGAGTGTAGTGGTAAACAGCAGGAAAGTAGTGGTGAGAAGATCTGAGTTTAAGTTCCTAGTTCCATATTTACTTTATTGCCTGTATCAACTGAGCAAGCCCCCTAACACTCATTTTTCTCATCAGTGAAACAGGGGTAATGATACCTACCTCACAGATTCATCAAAAGGATCAAGTGAGATAAACGATGTAAGAGTGTGTTATAAACTGTGAAGACCATACGAGTGTCAGATAACCACTGATATTATGAGACACAAAACCCATTAAGTGAGACATACATGGTTAGATACAACAATCACTGTATCCTTCTAAAGATGGCTAAAATACTGGAAAAGTAATTTCACATTTAAAGGATGAAAGCACTGATAGAAGTCTGGTGATTAAATATCCAATGCCACTGAAGACTGTAACTACTGAAAATTCATTCCTCAGTAAGGTCCTTTCACATGGGCTGGCTAAGAGCTGCTTGGAGAGAATGCACAGTAGACACTGTGTGTGTTGAATGAATGATTGTACCTACCCTCTGTATCAGAACTAGATGAAGAGTAAGGTAGTTATTTGGAAACTACATACATTAGACAGTGTGATTCTAACTTAGGGAGAGAACAAGAGGAGAGTACTCCCTTACCTGGTCAGTGTAGGGAATGTGGAGGAAGATGCCTCTTTAGGAGAGCTGATCAGCTCCGGGACACCAACACCAGCGATCTCCTCTATGGCCTTCAGAACACTGTCTGTGTGCTCCAGGTAGATGCTGCATTGACAGCCATAGGAGTATGAATGCATGTTACAGAATTCCTAAATCAAGATTTCTTTCTTGAGACATTACCAGGTACTAAGCTTTAAAACAACTATTAGCATTTATTTTACTTTATTTTTTTTTATTTTTTCGCTGCACCACGTGGCTTGTGGGATCTTAGTTCCCCAACCAGGGACTGAACCTGGGGCCATAGCAGTGAAAGCGCCAAGTCTTAACCACTGGACCGCCAGGGAACTCCCAATACTTATTTTTAATAAGGATTCCAAATACTTGTCAGGAGGTACAGGAAATGATGTCTCAGTTGGAAATACAGTTAGACACCTTGAAAGTGATGGCTGTGTCTTGGATATGGTAGGCAATAATAAATATCTGACTCACTGGTTAACAAGGCAGGATACAACAGCAGACTCCCCCACTTCCTCTATGATTTGATTTAATAAAGAACTAGCTGACAGTATAAAACAGAACAAGAAGATCTGACAATCCACATATTCCAAATTATGTTAATTTCAAACCTACTTCACCGCTTCCAAGTTACCCCTAACCAAGGTAATTTCTCAGTTTTTGACCAGACAAGGGATCTGAACAGTGGCAAAATGGAAGGCTATTTGGCTTGTGGACAGAAACTGAGCCTCTCACCTAAGCAAAGCCTGGAGCTGGTCATTAGGAATGCCGCTCTTCTCTTTCTCCCCACTTGGCCACACCCGGAAAAGGAACTGTCTGGCCAGGGAAGCTGTTGGAGAAACAAGGCAAAGATATCTCATTCATGGAAAATGAACTTCACTGTTGTTTTGCAGGCTTTTGGGGATGATTACTGACCAAAGGGATTATTCCTTTATATTTACTATGACGTTCCTGGGCTAACAGACAATTTGAAAAAAAGCTGTCATGAATTCCTGCTCTACTGGTTTTTCTACCAGAAATAAACCCATTTCTCTAAGACTCAACATGTCGCACCCTCTTACCCTGTCTTGACACAAACGTGAACCACACAGACACACAGAGAAAAGGAATGCTGCTGGGCAGTGGGAAGTCCATCTCAGCTCCTCCTTGGCAGGCCAACAAGCAGTGGCTGCTTCCTAGATTCATACCAAACCCTCCCTTTTTAAACAACAGGGAATAATAAAGGTTTGTTTTGCATGTTCTCCTTGCTTTCTGTCTGTGCTGCCAATTAAGTTGTATCAGTGAGATGCATTCCAAGAGCTATGTCAAAAGATAGTTAAAGAAAAAGATCAGGGGGACTTCCCTGGTGGTCCAGCGATTAAGAATCCGTCTTGCAATGCAGAGGACGCCGGTTCGATCCCTGGTCGGGGAACTAAGATCCCACATGCCACGGGGCAACTAAGCCTGCACACCACAACTAGAGAAAAGCCCTCGCGCCACAACTAGAGAGAAGCCCGTGCGCTGCAACGAAAGATCCTGCGTGCCACAACTAAGACCCGACGCAGCCAAAAATAAATAAATAAAAATTTTAAAAAAATAAAAGAAGGGGGCTTCCCTGGTGGCGCAGTGGTTGAGAGTCCGCCTGCCGATGCAGGGGACGCGGGTTCGTGCCCCGGTCCGGGAAGATCCCGCATGCCGCGGAGCAGGTGGGCCCGTGAGCCATGGCCGCTGAGCCTGCGCGTCCGGAGCCTGTGCTCCGCAACGGGAGAGGCCACAACAGTGAGAGGCCCGTGTGCCGCCAAAAAAAAAATAAATAAAAAAAAAATAAAAGAAGGAAAGAAAGAAAGAAAAAGATCAGGGATGGGGCCAAACCTTTCTTTACACTTAATTCTGATTTCTCCTCTCTCTCCCATTTTATTAACTTCACGGTTTATGTCTTTCAGTCAAATGTCTCAGATACTTAAGGGGGAAAAAAAAAAAAAGAAGGACACAAACAAAAGCCAAACAAAATCTAGCCAACTGAACTAACCACACTCAGTCCAGTCAATGTCAGCAGACATCAGACATAGCTCCTTCTGGAAAAATGTCCTTCTTGGTATAGCAAGAGAGCACATCCAGAGTTATGGACAGATTTGCTTATAAAATTTACAAGGTCCTAGGAAGCCCTAAGTTTACAAGTCTATTCATGAAAGAAAAAAGAGGATATGGCCCATCACCAATTTTTCCTTTGTTCTGAGTAGGAGCTGTAGATTTCTCCAAAATGACCATCAAAAGTCTGATGAGATAAAGAGCACACTGGAAACTGGGAATGCTGAGATGGAAATTCTGCAAGTAATGGAAGCTCTGGCTGTAAGGAGACAAGAAAAAAAATAAAAAACAACACCACAAGTATTACAGATATGTCTAAATCCATGAGTTATCCAAGTCCGCTTAAATGCTTGATGGTCTAATCAGAATCCTCCTCATTTGCAGGGGCTTTAGTAGAACCTTCTTTCAAGACCTTACAGAGACTATAACTTTGTATAAAGAAAGTTAGGGCATGGAGGCCAGAGCTCAGCGGATGGAATGATGGCCTTGAAGAGGTCATATATGCCAAGATACCCAAATGCTAGCATAGGCCATGCTGACTATATTATTCTCAGTGTAGAATAAATTACTTGCTCTTTAAGGCATTATGCAACACACTGAGAATAATGTTTAAGTTCTGGGTTCATAGGGACAAAGTGAAAGGAAATGATAAGGCAGAGGAAGCAGAGCTTCTAATAAATGTACCATAAATGGCTAGCTTTCAATGCTCTGAAGTAATGGCAGATGTGAGTCACAATTAATCCAAAACTGTAGGTGAAATAAAACTAGAGTCAACTCCTGATTGATTGGTGGAAAGGAATTCAAACAAATTTAAAAGTACTGTATTGAAAATGAAATAAGGCTCTATAGGCAGGAATGACAAGCATTGACTGTGGACCCAGTGATGGCCTAGGCTATCAGGGGAGGTAAGGGAAAGACCAAGGTGCTCTGGTTGAAGCTGGGGTAGAGGCTGGAAGCTGTGCCCCTTAGAGCTCCTTCTCACCTCCTGTGCCCTCGGCCTAGGCTCCTTTTCTTCCAAGATGAGGGAAATGGACAGGTAATCAGTGGTAACTAACTGCTACCTAATTACCCAACCCTACTAGGAGACAGAGTAGGTCCCTGGATAATCAAGAGCTGACTACAGATGGCCAGTGCTTTCATCAACATTACCTGAAAAGGCGAACTTTACAGGATGAAGGGTGCATAAGGATTTAGTTTGATTAATTCAACAGTTTCTAATGCTTCAGGATATATCTGAATACACACATGAGAAAGCTCACAAAAATGAGGAAAAGTCACTGAAAATACCAAGTTATCTCCAAGAAATCTTGCCAATCTTATTCCTAGGAGTTTCTTGGGACAACACTCAGGGATATGTGGTCTGACCCACCTAAGCAGCTCCTCCAAAGCTTGGTCAGGCTCTCCTGGCTTCAGTCGGTTAGCAAGGACCTCAAGGGCTGAGTATAGTAAATTAATATTTTCAGGTTGAAAAAATCCGTTCCTAAGGGAAAGTCAAGGAAAGGTAGCTTAGCTCAGTTTCAGGAAGATTACGTGGACAGCAGTTGAGGATCCTGGCCTCCAGTCTGTACCATCGATAAAACAGAAGAAAAAGGAGAACTGAAGTACTGAAAGTACTCAAGTGCTAAATTCAGTCACTGCTGTATCAGACTAGAAGCTGAAGCGTATCTGAAAACGTCTTTCCTTAAGGACCTAACAGTCCTCCTAGGATTATTTTCAAGGCAAACAAAGCTCTCCTTCATTCTTTACATTTTAGAGATAACTATCAGTCTTCTCTAAAAAAACAGGAATAACTTTGTGAAATTGCTTAAATCCATGTCTAATCCATAGTAGATGTTCAGCAAAGAACTTATTCCTTCTTCTGTATTAAGTCAAGTCTTGACAATTCTATCTTCAGATTATCTTTCCTATTGTCCCTTCCTTTCCAAGCCAAGGCCATCACTCTAGGCCAGGCCCTTATCATCATCCCATGCACAGATCACGTCAACTTTTTTTTTTTTTTTTTTTTTTGGTGGTACGCGGGCCTCCCACCGCCGCGGCCCCTCCCGTCGCGGAGCACAGGCTCCGGACGCGCAGGCCCAGTGGCCACGGCTCACGGGCCCAGCTGCTCCGCGGCACACGGGATCCTCCCGGACCGGGGCACGAACCCGCGCCCCCTGCATCGGCAGGCGGACCCCCAACCACTGCGCCACCAGGGAAGCCCATGTCAACATCTTTTGACTGGTCTTTTTGATTGCCTTTCCAATCCCTTTGTCCTGCATGCTGCTGCCAAAAGGATTTTCGTAAAACACTGCTTTCACTATATCATGGCTGTGATCATAAAACTCCAAAATTGCTTCCCTGGACAACATTCAAATTCTTCTGCCTGACCTTCAAGGCCCAGCACAATCTGACCCCCTCGATCTTTCACTCCTCTAGAAACATTTCCACATCACCAGTGGTAGCCTCTTTTCCTTTCCACAAATGAATTCTGAGGGCCTCTTATGGGCTGCAGGTTTTTCAGGGGGGGAGGTGGGGGGTGGGGATGGCTTTATTAAAGTATAATTGACATACAATAAAATGCATGTATTTAAAATGCTGAATTTGATCAGCTGACTTATATATAAACCCATGAAACCACCATGGCACTGAAAATAATAAACATATCTATTACCCCCAAAAGTTTCCTCGTATTCCTTTGTAATCCATCCCTCCTTCCATCCTCCCGCCCAATGCGAGGCAACCACTGAACTGTTTTCTGTCACTAAAAAATTATATGCTTCTTCTAGAATTTTATATAAATAGAATCAAATACTACATACTCTTACGGTCTTGGTTTTTCTTCACTATAATTCTTTTTTCATCCATGTTGTTGCAATGTAGTATTCTACCACATCAACATACCACAATTTGTTTATCTGTTAACTATTCGATGGACATTTTAATTGTTTCCAATTTGGGGCTATTACAAATAAAGCTGTAATAAACATTCATTCACAAGCCTTTGTGTAGACACATTTCTCTCGGATAAATACTAGGAATGAAATGGCTGGGTTGTATGGTAGGTGTATATCTAACTTTTTAAGGAACTGCCAAACAGTTTTCAAAAGTGGGTGCACCATTGTACAGCTGCACCAGCAGCATGTGAGAGCTCCAGTTACTCTACATCCTTGCCAATGCTTGGCGAGGTAAACCTTTTTAATTTAGCCATTCTGTGATTTTTACTTGCATTTCCTTAACAACTAATACTGCTGAATATCTTCGCATGTGTTTATTTGCCATCCGTTTATCTCCTTGTTTCAGCATCTGTTCAAATCCTTTGTCAGGCACTGTTTTTAAGTACTGAGGATATGACAATGGCTGGTCTCTGCCTTCATGGAGCTCACAGTCCAGCAGGGAAGACAGATCAACAAGTAATTATAATAAAATGTGATCAGTTTTATCGTAAGAGTATTAGCAAAGAAGTGGGGGATAAGAGAGGCAGAAAGGAGACTTACCTGGCCTAGGGGGTCAAGGAAGATGCCCCTGAGGAAGTACAGTTTAAATCCAGATCTCAGGGATGATTTAGAAAAGACTGGGGATCAAGGAGGGTGAGGATCCTGGTAGAAGGATGGGTATGTGTGGAGCCTTCCAGGTAAAAGCTATACAGGGTGCTGAAATTAATTCAGTACAGCTGGAGGGCAGAGTGCAAGACAGTGAGTAGAATAGCAGGAGTCAGATAATAAAAGGCCTTAGAAGCTGGGTAAAAGAGTTTGAACTCAAGAGAAATCTAACGGCAATCAGAAGCCAAAGTTGCGCTAGGATAAGATCGGGTTTGTGTTGGGAAGATCGCTTTAACTGCTGCGTGAAGAAGGGACCGAAAGAGGACAGCTGGAGGCAGACAGACCAACTGTGAAACTAATCCAGTCCTGGTGACAGACGACAGAAGTCTGGAAGCAGTGGAGGAGGAGAGAACAGGTGGTCATTTAGGTGTTATCTAGAAGACAAACTCAGCAGGATTCTGTGATCAGATGTGGGAGAGAGAAAGGGTAGACAGTAGAGGAAGGAACAAAGAATAACTCCTGGTTTCTGGCTCAACAACTGGTGGCGCCATCTATCTGGCCAGGGAAAGCCGAAGGAGATGTGGGAAGGAAGAAACACTTGTTTTGGATGTGATGAGTCTGAGGTGTCAATGACATATCTATAACGGGGTGCTGAGTAGGCAGTTGGAGATAAATGCCTGCAGCTCAGAAGTTAAATTTTAGCACGAATTTAAGCTTGGGTGAGACTGCCCAGGAAACCTGTATAATGAGAACAGAGAGGCCAGGACCCAGCCCTGAGGAACAAAACCATTTAAAGGACACACCTCCCTCGTTTCTACTTTTGTCCATGCCATGCTTTCCAGTTTCTTCCTTTACCTCCCAAAAAGCCATCTACCCTCCAAGGGCCCCGTGAAGTCCCATGATTTCATGAAGGCACCCCTAAACACCCCAGCTTACACAGCCTTCAGCTCTTTACCTCATAATCTGGAATTTATCTATAACTTGTTTAATAACAACTTCTTAACTGACAGTCTCTCTGGTGCTATTAGGGAAAGGTTGCCACAGCAAACTCACTAAGAATCAGACGGCCAGATTTGTTACAGGTTAGCCAAAAGCAAGTCATCTGATTTTCAGATGAGTTAATAATAGTGACTCCGTAAGACACAGAGCGTGCAAGACCAAATGAAATGATGCAGACAAAACCACTACAGAAAGAATAAGCATCATATTTACATAAAATTTTGGAGCCCTTTCCTTCTTTTCTATACCTCAGTGCCTTGGTGACTGTCAAGCAGAAGCAAGGACATACTTGATTATCTCTACCTACTGTACTTGCCACATACTCACCAAGCAAAAAGTCCATGTAAAATCTGCAGTAGCCTCTGATAGCAGGAAGACATTATGTCGTACTCCTGACCTTTAATTCCTGGTCCATCAACTACATCATGATTCTTAGCAGTTAAGCACTACAAGGGAAAAATGCTTTTAAGACTGTTGCTTCAGCAATTGCCCTCATTCTCCTTCAATATTTCTCAGCCAAAAATGAAATCTCTTGTTCATTAAGCGATTTCTAAGTCTCTATAATGATAAGATAGGCTTCTGACCTGAAAATAGTTGTGAATGTTCTCCAGATGGTTACACATGGGGCTCAGCAGTTGAACAACACTATGAGCGATTTCTGAGGCAGATCTCTGGTGGAGATGTGAGAATCCAATATTCCGGTTTCCTTTGCTCTATAATAAATTCAGAGTTACGAGGGAAGGAACTGTTGGATAGCTTCTCTGAAACTAAGAGTTTATTATAGAGATTAATCAAACCTTGCGCTACCGGGTAGAATGGACAGAAGAAATTAGGGATATATTTTGACAGAGGGAACTCACTCAATCTTCAAATAACCAAGAGATTGGCTTTTAGAGAGTACAGACAGTGTTTGAGAAGTATAGACCCAAAATTACTAATGAGATAAAACTCACACGAAAATAGAAATCATTTAGGCTGATAAGAATGTACAGCAAATACTAAGTATAAGAAGAAAGGATCAAGTAACTAGATATACTAATTTTAAATGTTTACACCTAAAACTTACACATTTTGTCGTTTGTGTCATCGCACTGCTTCCCCAGAGGCTACATGCATTGGTCCATTACATACACACTCGAGATTCTGGACTTCTCTAGACAGCTGACTACTATGCTGAGGCTTGGGCAAGGGCTTAGTTCGGGAGGGTGTTAAAACCAAAACCCAAGCAAAGAACAGGATTCAGGAATGCTCAGAGCATTTAGAAATACATTTTCTGTTTTGGGTGGCTTTTCTGTTTTCTCTGTTTCAGAGTTCCTTTCTAAAGCAAAATGAACGTGGGCTGGCAATGGGGCTACCACCATGCTACCCAAAAACAATACCAGAGAAAGTGACAACTTACTTACTACTAAGACCTCCTTGTTTCCAAATCCAGAGGCCAGGGCCTGTGCTCCTGCCTGTACTAACCTTGAGGAAGGGGACTCTCCTGGTCACAGAAGGTGTTAGCATGTTCTCCAGCTTCTCGGCAAGATCTTCCAGCAAGAAAAGCAGCTCAGGGGGCTGAAGCTGCACAACTTCTGTAGCCTATCACGAAGAGGAAGGAAAGAGTAATTCCCAGCATGTCCTAGCCATCTTTCTGGGGGACACATTTCATGTTTACTCTTTACAATGGGTGAAGAATCTGACCATTACCAAAAAAGGAGGAAATTCTGCCCCACCTCATATAAATGGCTGTAGTACTCTGTCAACAAATCAAAAAGTCATGCACTTCTTAAGTAAAACAAAATTTAAAATTATTAAATGGGAATGAGGCAGTATAGTTTTAGAAGACACACTTTTGCTCTAGAAATAAATGCCTCTGGTGTATCCTTCCACCTATGGACCCGTGATGCATTTCCTAAGTAACTTGGGATAAAAAAAATGACTAATTAAAGGGAATTTTGCTTTTCTCTGTTCATTAAGTAATTCTTTCATATTTTCTTCCACCTAATGTTTTGCTACTATTAATTCTGGGCAGGATCCTTATAACCATATTACACTACCATAAGTAGAAGGGTCAAGCAGTCTCACTTCAAACTTTTCACTCAACATACAGCTATGGAGAATCTCCAAGTACAGGCTGACGCAGAAAGACTGAAAAAAAAAAAAAAAACACTCCATTTTGAAGGAGCTTACATTCTTGAAAAATCTATGGTAAAAATCCATGCATTTTCTCAAAAAAATTTTTTTAACCTGGAAAAACTCTACTCTCTGGTGAAATCCCATACCAAAAGGTACCTTCTCTGTGTAAATGTCTTCTACTTCCAACTTCATTATAAATACCATTCTCTCCTCAGTTTCACTGGTACTTGGTTCAGACCATCAATACACAATGTACTGCTAGTTGTCTCCTTCCTTTATTAGATTATAAGCTAGCTGAAGGCAAGCATCATGCTTACGTAATACTGAATTGCCAATATCTAGATTTGCATCAAAAACAAAAAAGGCCTCAACAAACACTCATGGACACTGAACAAATGTCACAAAAAAGTGAAAAGAGCATTGTGTAACTATAAATCACAACAGTGTTGCTCCACAAAAGTAATCTAAATAGGTTATTATTAGTAACGTAGTGTAAGGATCACATCATTAGCATGATCTTTTGTAATACCTAATGCACTATAAAAAAAACTTAGACTTATAAACATCAAGATGATGAGGATGATTATTCATCCACACTTGCACATATAAAGGCTTTGGAGGCCAGAGTCCAACTTCTCCCAGGGTCATGGTTTTCTTTTGGAAAAAGGAATAGAGCTGAGGAACTTTCTGAAATAAGATTAAGTTCTGGGATCTCAGCTCTGTCACTTACTTCAGTGTGCATTTCAGTATCTAGGATGAACTTGGTCACGAGCCCACAATGCAGAATAGAGAAGACCTCAAGGTCCAGTTCTCGGAAAAAAGCGTGGTAATTCTGTAATGATACTGATGTCTTTTCTTCTTTCCCTCTGAACTCCTGGGAGGAAAGTACCAGAAACCAATAGAATAAGGCTTCTATATTAATCTAACTTTAAATGAAGATTTCAAAATGCAATTGTGCATTTATTTTATGTAAAAAGTTACAGTTCATCACATCCTTTTACCAACTTCCTTTTACCAAAGTCCCTAAATATTCCTGAAACAGATCACGTATTGTAATATTGGGATATAGGTCACACATCGATACTCAGTTGGTTTCCACTTAGGGATGAATATAGACAAATCAAGGCACTATGGTGTGGTACAGAAAACTATGAGCTTAGGGGCCAGAAAGATTTGGCTTCAAATCCTTGCTCAAGCACTTATTAACTGTGTAACTTTACACAAGTCACCTATCCTCTCTGGATCTTAGTTTCCTCGTCTATTAAATGTAAATATCAATACTAAGCTTGAGTTTTTAGGAAGATTAGAGGAGTTACACATAAATTCTCAATAAACAGTACCTAAAAAACAGAAATAATTGGGATCCATGTGGTTTAGGCAATTTCACAAACCTACCCTGTGGGTGGTACAATTACAGGAAAAGGACCTACTGTTTATTAAGTATCTGTATTAAGAAACTGTACTAATGGGCTTCCCTTGTGGCGCAGTGGTTGAGAGTCTGCCTGCCGATGCAGGGAAAATGGGTTCGTGCCCTGGTCCGGGAAGATCCCACATGCCGCAAAGCGGCTACGCCCATGAGCCATGGCCGCTGAGCCTGAGCGTCCAGAGCCTGTGCGTCCAGAGCCTGTGCTCCGCAACAGGAGAGGCCACAACAGTGAAAGGCCCGCGTACCGCAAAAAAAAAAAAGAAACTGTACTAAGCATTTCATGTTATCTAAATTCATTGAGAAAGAGATAATCTGGGATCCGAAGAGGAAAGAGGCTAAAAGAAGTATATCTTGTACTACATACAAAGAATTTGCTAATTGCTACAAGTGAGAATTCAAAGTACTCCTGGGATGCAAAAAAGGGAGTAATATAATCAAGAAAATAATTAGAAAAACAGTGTGTGGTAGTGATAAATGTTTGGAGTCTAACCCAAACTCTGCTACTGAGAGGGTCACTCCAAGGCCTAGGAGAGTTTGTTCGCCTCTCTTTTCCCTAATCCTTCTCTCTGTAAAATGCATAGGATAATGCTGGCCCTTTGTTAATCTCACCGGGCTGTCACACACCTTCATAGATACCAGTCATTCCAATACCTTTTCCAGCTGGCTCCTATCAGATGGTGCAGGGTCGCATTCTGAATTATCCTCCTTTGAAAGTGGGTCAGGGGAGGATGTTTTGTTGCCATCTGCTTTTCGCTTCCTTCCTCCTTGTATTTCAAGAAAAGAAAAGTGACTCAAATAATCAATAATCATGTTTACTAAATATCACTGCCTTCAAGAAACAACCTGCTGAAGACTACCTAGAGACAGGAGGTAATTTTATAACCCTAAATTATAGTTCATTGATAACCATGCCAAAGAAGGGTTCAATTATATAATCTCTCCAATTACTGATGCCTTGATGCGCATAACCTCTAAGTAAATTCAGCATGGCACATAGGGAGACACAGAACAAGAAGAAAAGAGCATACTCACCTAAATTTCCTTGTATTCTGATTTTTGCTGAAACAGCAGTACTGGTATGAGGTGTTACTTCTGAAGTTTCCAAGTCAAAGTTTGCAAGGGGAGGAACATAGTCTGGAGTGACTGAAACAAACAGCAGGAAGCTCAATGAATACCAACCATATACCACTATTAGACTCGAATTCTAATCACCCGATTAGCTAAAAACTAGTTTCCAGAACTGCCAAGCATGGCTGACTGCCTGTAAGATGCATTCAGGTCATCTGACGTTAATCATTTTGGCATAGTAAAATAGCCAAAGATAACTTACAGGAATATCATATTAATTGATTATGATCAATCAACATAAAACCATTATACCAATATAAAACATCCAAGCAGATAAGAACTAAAAATAAATTAACTTACATTTAAAATCTAAAGATATTAGCAATATCTGGTCACATAGCAGTTTGTTTTACACACAATTATTTAGATGAGAGCCTGAGGGAGGCTCCATGTTTTCCCCAGAGAATCAAGCTAGCACTTTATTTTTATTTATTTATTAATTATTTTTGGCTGCGCCGAGTCTTAGCTGCAGCACACTGGATCTTCGCTGCAGCAAGCGGACCTCCTAGTTGTGTCATGTGGGCTTCTTAGTTGCAGTATGCATGTAGGATCTAGTTCCCCGACCAGGGGTCAAATCTGGGCCCCCTGCATTGGGAGCAGGGAGTCTTACCCACTGGACCACCAGGGAAGTCCCAAAGCTAGCACTCTAAAATGACAAGTTTTCTTAATGGCCAGAAGGTATTAAGAGGCCTCTCAGCTGTATTCCTGGTTCATAATGATGTTCAAGAAGGCAAAGGGCACTGGAAGTTTGACATCCAAAGAAGCAATGTAATGTACAAAAAGCCCAACCAATGTTTTATATCTTGTATTAAACACCAAGGTTTCCTGGAGATAACAATGGGAGGAAAATGGATGTATTCTTTTTTTTTTTTAATTTTCTTTCTTTCTTTCTTTACTTTTGGCTGTGTCGGGTCTTTGTTGCTGCACGCGGGCTTTCTCTAGTTGCGGTGAGCGGGGGCTACTTTTCGTTGCGGTGCATGGGCTTCTCATTGTGGTGGCTTCTCTTGTTGCGGAGCATGGGCTCTAGGCATGGGCTTCAGTAGGTGTGGCATGCAGGCTCAGCAGTTGTGGCTCGCGGGCTCTAGAGCACAGGCTCAGTAGTTGTGGCACACGGGCTTAGCTGTTCCGCGGCATGTGGGATCTTCCCGGACCAGGGCTCGAACCCGTGTCCCCTGCGTTGGCAGGCGGATTCTTAACCACTGCACCACCAGGGAAGTCTGATGTACTCATTTTTTAAAATTTTTGTTGAGCAACCATTTTCTTGTCCCACGAGTCGGGGGCAGCTATCGTTGAGTCTGGCTTAAAAGCTAACTCTGCTATCTCCTCACCACTGCCCAGCAGGGCTGCAATACAGGACCCTTCCCTCACCTGCCAAGTGCTTTTCCAGGAGTTGCTGCAGCTCTACAATGTGCTTTAACCGGGTGAGCACCTTCACTTTCATCTCGGGTAATGTTTGCCGACAGAAGGCATTTACAACCTGTGGAAGTAAAAATTATATTCTCACACTGTGAACTATTCAGATTTTAACCTTGTTTGCGTTATTCAGCGAGAGCTAAAAGAGTTGTTTGGTGACAGCATCTGTGAGTCTAGTGAGAAATGTCAAAGTGTTCTCAGCAAGGGGCTGTAAAGAAAAAGCTCTGGGCCAATAGAGGAGATCTAACTTCTAATCCTGGTTCTACTTATTTCTAGTTAAGTAATAAGGTGGAACAACACAATAGCTAGAAAGTATACACTTCGGTGAAACAGATCCTAGTCTGCTACTTACTAGTTGTGTGACCTTGGCCAAGTCTTTAACCTTTCTGAGCTTTTATTTCTTCAGCTATAAAACTGGAATGCAGTCATATGGATTAAGTGTGAATAAAGAAACTAGCCCAGCATTTGGCACATGTGTTTGATAAATTTTAATGACTTTGAACTCTCTGTACCTGCAATTCCATATGTGTAAAACGAGGATAATAATATCCATCCCGCCTACATCATAATATAGTTGTCAGGATAAGAAGAGATATTTCAAGTGAATAAACATTCTCAGAAATAATATGCATGAGAAAGGAAGTGTGATATAGATGTAAGATGTTACCATCATTTTCTGCATTTCATTTTCATTATATTTCATTATGATTGTGCATTTCATTAAGCACAAACATACTGTAAAGGAAAGTGAAAACTATCATTCACTTGATCTCACTAAATCGAAACATTAAGTGCATAGTGATGTAAGGAGGAACAGTATTTTCACAGTGGTGAAGGTGAAGTTATTCCAGGCAGAAGTAGATTACCATGAAAAGGCTTGGAGGTAGTAAAGCATGGGCAACAGTAAGTGAATTCTAAGTATGTTGATTTCGCTGCATCAGGAGGCGCATATGATTAGGGAAGGGTAGGATACAACCTCTGCAGAAACACACACGGGTTAGTGGTTGGTGAAGAATTTTTAAGGAGCCTCGTGGAACCAAGGAAACTGTTTCCTTTCAAGAGAAACTACAGACAGTAAGTGAATTGTCCTAGTAACTCTGCTCACCTCTCGGAACCAGTTGAGAGTAAGAAATATAAGTGAACATATGAATGAACGCTCTTTAACAGACATGGACTCCAGTCTCTCTCCAGGCTCCAGGTCAGTGAGGAATATAGGACAGTCTGAAAGAGAAGGACAAACATTTCTAATCCCCTTTAGTTCAAGTCAACAGAACATGGATGCTGCCCCTAGAGCTAGCTCTCCTTCTACTTACTTTCCCCTTTAACTAGTATTTGAAGGTCAAGCTTTGATTAGTCTCAAAAATACTTCCATATCATGCAGCAGTCAATAAATATAATCTAAAAGTCCCTGTGAAGTTAAAAAATTCCTTCCCCCACACACATGTACCAGTCTGCCCCTTCCCTAAGTTTACCAAAGAAAGGTTACAAAGAAGAAAGGATCTGATAACTTCATCCTATACCTAATAAACCATCAATCTCCTCCAAGTTTCCATTATGTTGTCTGTCCACACAAAGTCTCAGTAACCTGAAGTAGGGAGCCAGGCACAACGGAGAAACCAATCTGGGAAGGAAAAATCCATTTTTAGACCACGGTTTATAGACACATTAGTCCATGTTTATAGGGAGCCCAACCTTATAATTAAGGAGGTTTGCCCAAAATAAATGTCTACTTTTAAGAACATATAACAAGGAATGTAATGGATGCTCACCAAATAAATAATGAACTGAATTGGAGGAAGACAGAGGTAAGTAGACTGAATGCCCATGTGTTAGGAGGAAGTGGAGATAAGACGGAAGGAGGGTGTTAAGAGTGGCAGAGATAGACAAACACGTTCATGGGTGGGAAAAAGGAACAGAAACAAAAGCAGCCTCACAGAATATCTGTTGGCTGTCATGACTCAATGCAAATCCCAAACCCAGGGTCTGGGAGAAAACAAGGAGTCTGCCCCATTCTTAGGAGCCCATCCATATACCACCTGTCTTGGGAGAAATCCTTTTCAATCAAGTTCTCAAGAGACTGCATGAACTGCGGCATTCCCCGTGAACATTCAAAATACCAACAGAGGTTTTAGAGAAGAAAAAGTGTACTGACTTTTGGTCTGATTCCTGCGAAGTCAGTCTACCCCCATCTTTCACAAAGTCCCGAGAGAACAACAGTGGCAGGAGGTTGATGGCAATCCCATCACAACTATCATAGTCTTCTAGTCCGTAGAGAGCTTTCACAGGAAATGGATAGTCACTGTGGAGAGAACCCAGAATCTGATACCGCAATTCAAGGGTATGGCAAGTCTATGGGAGAAACCACTAGAACAAACTAATCTCCTCTGTTATGAGGAGAAGTGAGAAAGAGGAGAAAGAACAAGTGGGGAATCTTTTAGCAATCCTGGAGCTGGGGGTGCCGGGGTACTGGGGTTGGGAGGAGGGAAGTTGTGGGAGTGGGCTAGACTTGGCTGAGGTCAAGACATTCTGAGGTTTGCACCAGCAATTGACATAACTGACATAATTTCTTGACCAGTACAACCATGTCAGTGGGTAAACGGTACTTACCCTTCTGGAACAACACAGATGTCCACCACAAAGGCATCCTGGAAATCATTAAAGATGGTCTGCCCAGCCCATTCCTTTAGGAAACAAACAAAAAAGGCTGGGTAGACCAGGGTATATGTGCTATAAAGCCCTAAATAAACTATTAACCTTTCTAAAGCTTCAGTTTCCTCATTTCTGAAAAGAAAATAACAATAATACATACCTCATCATTCTGATGTGGAATAGACATAATACATGAAAAATGCTTAACACAGTGCTTGGCACAGAATAGATGGTGGCTTTCAACAACATCATTAACCACATGTTCATCATCCTCATCCCTTATTTTTATTATATGAAGGAGGCCTCAGAGGAGAGGCCTGGGGCCGAGTGAGTCAGAACAGCCTTCCCAATTAGAATATGGGAGAGCTCACAGGAAGATCTTTTTATTTTTGCAGCACAACAGAGGGAAGGGTTTGAAGAATGTGTAGTAAAGCAGCCCTCATGCTTCACTGCTTTAAGAAAAGATACTTGGACATACCAGCACTTGTGGAGCCAGCTTTCTGCCTTGGATCAGGTTGGCAAATTCATCATAATAAAGTGCAGAGGCCTGAGGAGACTGCTCACTGCAGGAATGAACCAACTGTAGCAAGGAGGTTACCTGGAGCAGTCGAAGAGAAAGAACGGTCCAGCCCTTGGGATGCCAGTGCTTCCTAATTAAACACCATTCACCCCATTCAGTAGTAAGTTTTTCCCTTTCCGATTTCACTGGCAAAGCTCTTATCACCACCTCTCACCTGAGGTTTTTCCTAAGCCTCCTGACCAATCCATCTCTTTTGAATCTCATCTCTTTTCCAATCCATCATACACATGAAACTGATTAATTTCTCTAAAGCGAAGCTTGGATTATGCCATTTCTATGCTAAGAAACCCTTACGGACTACCTCTGTGGAAAAATTAAATCAAAATGTCTTGATTCACATTCAGAGCTCTCTGTTTTCTATCTCCAAACTAGCTTTAGCTCCAACTCTCCAATTACACACTTACTTGTCCCTATGCTCCAGTCAATCTGCTACTCTCAAACATGACCCACCTTTTTTGCTCTCTAGGAATTTACAATTTAATTAGGAAGATTAGACAGATACAGAACTAAAATACAACCCAAGCCAGTGGATTCTAAAGGACAAAAGAGTGGTACAAATTACAAAAGCTATGAGTTCAGGAAAACATATTTTGAAAAAAAAAGCCTTCTTCCTGGCAAGGTGACAGTGACCAGAAGCAATTCCTCAGTTACTCATAAACATATCCAACTACACGACAAGAACTTACCTGTGTACACTGTTCACTGATGAGGTCTCCTCTCCCTGGGGTCAAACTGGAAGATCTACTTCTAAAAACATTATTTTAGACCCATTTTTGTAATATTTTGTAACAACTGGCAATAAATTTAAGAAATGTGCCTTCCTTGGGATTGGGGTGGAGATAAAAGTGCACGAAAGCACAGACAAGTTTGTTTGTTTTTAAAATATTTATTTATTTAGCTGCACTGGGTCTTTGATGCAGCATGCGGGATCTGGTTCCCTGACCAGGGATGGAACCCAGGCCCCCTACATTGGGAGCATGGAGTCTTAACCACTGGACCACCAAGCCAGTCCCCAAGTATTTATTTAGACCATACAAAATGTGGATTAGAGCAAACAATGGTTATCTTAGATTTTTTTAAGGATACATTAAATTAGTAAAAATCATAGGGGCAAGCACTCGGCATTGTTCTATTTAATGCTCTCAACAACTCTATGAAGTAAATACTATTAATATCTTTATTTCACAGATGTGAGAATACAAAGGTACAGAGAGGTAAAGTAACTTACCCAAGATCATTCAACTAATAAATAACGGAACCAGTATTTCACCCCAGGCAAGCAGTATGGCTCCAGAGAATGAACTTTTAACCAGTATACTATGCAGCCTCTACGGATTACTAATGATGACTCTAAGGATGTTTCCTGAGGTGCCAGAAATTCATGACAAATCATTTCCAAGAAGCATGAACTAAATTCCAATCTCATTTTGCAATGGTAACAACTTATCAAGCCCCAAGCTTCTTTTAGGTGTTACAATTGTGGCATCAAAGTGCAAAGGGGGAAAAAGCCACAGGAAGACTTTATTTATATCAAACATGGTGTTCCAGACAGGAATAACACAGCAGTGGAGAAACCTGTATTGTCTAGTGCCCAGGATTGGAGCAGATGCAGAAGAATGCATCCCAGGGAGATCAGGGTTTCCCTTTTTTAGAAACACTTCTAGAACTTAATTTCTTAGCAATCCCTAGTTTTAAACCATCAGAATGTAATGACTGTTATTGCAATTCTGTAAAAATTATATGTAGTATATACAGTCAAGATTAGAAGGAACATAGGGGACTTCCCTGGTGGTCCAGTGATTAAGAATCTGTCTTCCAATGCAGGGGACGGGGTTCGATTCCTGGTTGGGGAACTAGCATCCCAAATGCCGCAGGGCAACTAAGCCCGTGCGCTCTAGAGCCCATGCGCCACAACCAGAGAGCCCACATGCTGCAACTACTGAGCACGCACACTCTGGAGCCTGTGCACCACAACTAGAGAGTCCACACACTCCGTAGCCCACGCACCACAACTAGAGAGAGGCCCACGCGCCACAACGAAGAGTTCACACACCGCAATGAAAGATCCCACGCGCTGCAACGAAAGATCCCACATGCTGCAACATGGAAAAGTGGCAACAAACATTTGCTCACTTCTCTTATTATGGTTTTAATGTCTTCTGTTACAATGATGTCTACACAATGTAACAATTTATTTTTTAAGACAGCAACTTGATTAATTGACCATGAGCCACAGAAATCAGAATTTCCATGCATACCTGTCTGCTGCTATGATGCCAGCCATAGTGACAGCACCAATAATACCAGTGAGCTTGTACTTGAACATGGTGCTAGAGAGCTGTTTTCGTATCACCAGGTGCATGTCATCCTACAAGGAAACAATGATAAAGATGAAGATGTTGGAATGGTACAGCAAAAGAGCCTACGAATATTAGAGCCAAAAACCCTAGAATAGCAAGGGTTCTATCATTTACTAACTGTGTGGTCTTTGGTGAGTCATTTAATCTTTCTGAGTCTCAATTTTTTTCATCTATAAAATGGGAAAGGTTTTTCAAGGATCAGAGACAAATTACGAAAAATTCCAAGAACAGGGCCCAACATATGGTAGACATTCAATAATAACAGCTATTATTGTTACCGTTGTGATAGTTGCTTGATATAGATAATGTAAATTATCATAATGTTGTTGGCTGATCAGGTAGAAGTAATCAAACAGAAAAAAGTACTTAGGAATAAATATAACCAAGGAGGCAAAAGACTTATACATTAAAAACTGCATAACAGGGCTTCCCTGGTGGCGCGGTGGTTGAGAGTCCGCCTGCCGATGCAGGGGACACAGGTTCGTGCCCCAGTCCGGGAAGATCCCACATGCCGCGGAGCGGCTGGGCCCGTGAGTCGTGGCCGCTGAGCCTGCGCATCCGTAGCCTGTGCTCCGCAACGGCAGAGGTCACAACAGTGAGAGGCCCGCATACCGCAAAAAAAAAAACAAATGCATAACATTGCTGAAAGAAATTAAAGAAGACCTAAATAAATGGAAAGATATCCCATGTTCATGGAATGGAAGACTGAACATTGTTAAGATGATAATATGCTCATTCAATGTAATCCTTATTAAAATACCAACGGCATTTTTTACAGAAATAGAAAAACCCATACTAAAATTCATATGGAATTTCAAGAGACCCCTAATAGCCAAAACTATCTCGAGGGACTTCCCTGGTGGTGCAGTGGTTAAGAATCCACCTGCCAGTGCAGGGGACATGGGTTTGATCCCTGGCCTGGGAAGATCCCACATGCCGTGGAGCAACTAAGCCCATGCACCACAACTACTGAGCCTGCGCTCCAGAGCCTTCAAGCCACAACTACTGAAGCCCACACACCTAGAGCCACAGTAAGAGAAGCCACCGCAATGAGAAGCCCACACACCACAACAAAGAGTAGCCCCCACTCGCTGCAACTAGAGAAAGCTCTCACGCAGCAATAAAGACCCAATGCAGCCAAAAAATAAATACAAAAACTAGAATTAAAAAAAAAAAAAAACAATGTTGAAAAAGAACAAATTTGGAGGGCTCACACTTCCCAATTTCAAAAGTACTACAAAGTTACAGTAATCAAAAGTGTGCTACCGGCATAAGGACACACATTTAGGCCAACAGATAGAATAGATCCTAGAAATAAACCCTCACACATACGGCCAATTGATTGTCCACAAAGGTGCCCAGACCACTCAATGGAAAAAGAGTCTTTTCAACAAAAGGTACTAGAAAAAACTGGATACCCACACACACAAAAATGAAGTTGAGGGACTTCCCTGGTGGACCGGTGGGTAAGACTGCATTCCCAATGCAGGGGGCCCAGGTTCGATCCCTGGTCAGGGAACTGGATCCCGTATGCATGCCGCAACTAGTAGTTCGTATGCCAAAACTAAGAGTCCTCATGCTGCAACTGAGAAGTCCTCATGCTGCAACTAAGAAGTCCACATGCCACAACTAAGGATCCCGCACGCTGCGATGAGGATCCCGTGTGCCGCAACTAAGACCCGGCACAACCAAAATAAATAAATAAATAAAATAAAAACTAGCTTGTTTAAAAAAAAATGAAGTTGAACCCTATCTTACACCATATTTAAAAATTAACTCAAAGTGAATCAATGATTTAAATTTAAGAGCTAAAACTAAAACTCTGAGAAGAAATCACAGGGGAGATTTTTCATGACTTCAAATTTGGCAATTTTTTTAAAGTATGACACCAAAAGTACCACTAACAAAAGAAAAAAAAATAAATTGGTTGGACTTCATCAAAACTACGTTAAAGAACACTCTCAAGATTAAAAGACAATCCACAGAACGGGAGGAAAAAATCTGCAAATCATATATCTGATTAGGGATTAATATCCAGAGTATATAAAGAACTCCTATACGTCAACAACAACAAAAAATAATCCATTTAAAAAGTGAGGGGCTTCTCTGGTGGCGCAGTGGTTGAGAGTCTGCCTGCTGATGCAGGGGACACGGGTTCGTGCCCCAATCCGGGAAGGTCCCACATGCCGCGGAGTGGCTAGGCTCATGAGCCACCGTTGAGCCTGTGCGTCCGGAGCCTGTGCTCCGCAACAGGAGAGGCCAGAACAGTGAAAGGCCCACTTATCGCAAAAAAAAAAAAAAAAAAAAAAAGTGAGAAAAAAAAAAGTGAGCAAAGGACTTGAATAGACTTTTTCCAAAGAAGATATACAAGGACCAATAAGCACACAACAAGATGCTCAACATCATTAGTCATCTGGGAAATGGAAATCAAAACCACAATGAGATACCACTTTTCAAACGGTAGGATAGTTAAACATAAAAATGGTGCACCCACTGTGGAAAACAGTTTAGTGGTTCCTCAAAATGTTAAACACAGAATCATTACATGACCCAGAAATTCCACTTCTAGGTATGTACCCAAGAGAAGTGAAAACAGGGACTCAAAGAGATACCTGTACATCAATGTTCATAGCAGCATTATTCAAAATAGCCAAAAGATGGAAAAAAAGCCAATATCCATCAATGGGTGAATGGATAAACTACTTGCAGTCTATACATACAATGGAACACTATCAGCCATAAAAAGGAATAAAGTCCTGAGATATCCTACAACGTGGAGGAACCGTGAACACATTATGCTAAGTGAAAAAAGCCAGACACAAAAGGATAAATATTGTACGACTCTATTTAAATGAAGTACCTAGATGATGCAAATTCATAGAAGTATATTAGAGGTTACCAGGGTGTAGAGAAAGGGAATGGGGAGTTATTGCTTAATGGGGACAGAGTTTCTGTTCGGGATGATGAAAAAGTTCTGGAGATGGATAATGCTGGTGGTTGCACAACACTGTCAATGTACTTAATGTCACTGAGTTGTACACTTAACATTGGTTAAAATAGTAAAACTTATCTTACGTACATTTTACCACAATTAAAAAATAAAATAGGGCTTCCCTGGTGGCACAGTGGTTAAGAAACCACCTGCCAAGGCAGGGGACACAGGTTTGAGCCCTGGTCCAGGAAGATCCCACATGCCGTGGAGCAACTAAGCCCGTGCACCACAACTACTAAGCCCATGTGCCACAACTACTGAAGCCCGTGCGCCTAGAGCCCGTGCTCCACAACAAGAGAAGCCACTGCCCTGAGAAGCCCGTGCACTGCAACGAAGAGTAGCCCCCGCTTGCCACAACTAGAGAAAGCCTGCACGCAGCAACGAAGACCCAACGCAGCCATAAATAAATAAATTAATTAAACTAAAATAAAATAATGATGTAGTTCTATTATTACTGACATGAAGAAATCGTCAAACTGTACTGCTAAATGAAACAAGCAAGACACAGAACAAGAGGGTAAGGTGTGGAATATAGGTATACAAGTAAATACAAATTTGTTAATTCTCAGAACATCTTAGAAAGCCATAAGCTAATAACAGCGATTGCCTTTAGAGAACCAGATGCCTAGAGGACTGAGAGCGAGGAGACATCTTTCACTACCTTTCTATACCTTCTGAATTTTGTACCATGCGTGTATATTACCCAGCCAATTAATTTTAGTTAAAAAAAAAAGTATTGGTTGTTCAAAGTCACAGGCCAGTATGGATTACTGCCACAAGGTGGCACTAAAGATATACAAGAGCTATGAGTTATGATTCCAACCTAATCTTTAGTTCTTTTGCCTGGCTTTTTCAATGAATGATGCCCACAAATGAGAGCAGGCCCAGATGGAGTTCACATTAGATGGAGATGTTCCTTAGGGAACAAAGGAATTCCCTGTGTCCCCGTGGCACTCAGTACAGTACCTGAGTGGCTTTTCTTACTCAGTTTCATAATTAGCTGATTACAGACTCATTTTCACCCTAACAGACTAAGCTCCTTGAGGGCAGGAGGTCTAATATATACCTATCATCTCAGTGCTTGGCACACAGTAGACACCTAATGTTTGTAGTAAGAAAAGAATAAACAAATGCTAGGACTACAGCTATGTACTCTATTCCTACCACTACACAGGCTGCAGTAATTTTGTTCAGCAAATTTCAATTGAAGAGGTTTAAAAGATTCTTTCTCAACACACTGCCTCTTACCTGGATGTGACTGCTGGCTTCATGCTGTTTGCTAAATGCCAGTGTGCTGAGAATATAGAAGAGTTTTCGTATTTGCTGGGGTGACATATTATCCAGATAGTCTAGTATGCCCTGGGACAAAATGCCAATGATGAGATTAGCAAGTAACATTTTTTTCCTTTAAATAAAAAAATTAAAATCCTCATAAGAGGCACACACAGATAGCCAAGCATCTGTTCCACAAAAGCTCCAGTTCTCTAAAACTATGCTCAGAGCCCAAAGGGTTGATGTTCTGCTTAGTCATGCTAACATACATCCTCCTAGTTCCCCTTTTCTTTTTTCTTTTTGCAGTACACAGGTCTCTCACTGTTGTGGCCTCTCCCGTTGTGGAGCACAGGCTCCGGACGCGCAGGCTCAGCGGTCATGGCTCACGGACCCAGCCGCTCAGAGGCATGTGGGATCTTCCCGGACCGGGGCACGAACCCGTGTCCCCTGCATCGGCAGGTGGACTCTCAACCACTGCACCACCAGGGAAGCCCCTCCCCCTATTCTTTTTCTCCACACTTCTCTTTTTCTTAGTGAAAACAATATTCTGCCAAAAGTTATGTCTCTGACCTTATTTCTCAGCTTCTACTCCATGAATTACTTATTCATCCTCTACAGATACGGAAAGAGTCACAGGGGAACTACTTACTTTTTGACCTTGGGCAAAGCCTCAGTTTTCTCATCTGTAAAATGGGGATAACAGGGCCTACATAGTTATCTTTCAAAGCCCAGACTTGATTATGTCAAACCCTCATTATAAACCTGTAACAAGGGACTTCCCTGGTGGGGCAGTGGTTAAGAATTCACCTGCCAATGCAGGGGACACGGGTTCGATCCCTGGTCCGGGAAGATCCCACATGCCACAGAGCAACTAAGCCTGTGCGCCACAGCTACTGAGCCTGCGCTCTAGAGCCCACGACCCACAACTACTGAAGTCCGCACGCCTAGAGCCCGTGCTCCGCAACAAGAGAAGCCACCACAATGAGAAGCCCACACACAGCAATGAGAGTAGAGAAAGCCCACGTGCAGCAACGAAGACCCAACGCACTAAAAATAAATAAATGAATTAAAAAAAAAACACAATAACTTGTAACAAGCTCCCTCTTGTCCATAAAATACAGTTGCAACTCTTTAGCATAGTATTTAAGATCCTTCATAATCTGGCCCTGTCCTATGTCCTCATCTCCCACCAGCGCTCACCTTATCCTATCCGCCAACCATGCTAATCTACCTGTCATCCCTCAGGCACACCATGGACGTGGGTGGTGCCAATTTGCTTCTGTTCAAACTGTTCTCTGCCTAGATGTACTTCCCTTACTTTTTCTTGTCAAATCTCTATCCTTCAAGAATCACTCCAATGTTATTTCTTCTTTAAAGACTTCTCCAGTTAATTATTCCTGCTCTGGTATATCTACAGCACGTTATTAGAGAATTCATCATGTATTTATAGTGACTTACTTATGTGTCTTACTTTCTATCATCAAAGGCAAAGACTAACTTTTATATCCACAGCACCCAGAATAGAGCCTGGCACATGGTTAGGTAAAAACAAGTATTCACTGAATGAATTAATACAAAGATAGATGAATTATTTTTTCTATTATTTGCCCCATCACCCTCACCTCCATTATCACCTGCTTCTACCAATTACAGTGCTCAATATCTAGAGTACAAAATAAATTGCTGTTAACTAACATAGATATCAGGTACCTCTCAAATATATGCAAGAAAAAAAAATGATTCAGTATGTCAATGGTAGGACTAAATACCTTCACAAAGACAGCATTCAGCCTCATAGCAGATGGGTTTAGAACTACCAAATCTAGGAGGACATCCAATGCAGTATCAACTTCAGCTTCGTTCCCACTGCAGATATGGGTCACCAGGGCACCAATCACTTCCTATACAGAGAAGAGTCAACAGGACAGTGTGAAGCTAAAATATGGTATGGTCACCTAAAGAGGTTCATGCCAGAGGCCATTCCAATCTCAACTTGGTTAAAATCCCAACCCACCCCATCCCATCATCTAATTCTATTAACTAGTTTTCATTAATGTTAGATTCAGGAGGTTTAGGATTATGTCACTCTAACAACACTACCATCCAGTCTTCACTTATTTCCCATAATTTACCAGTGAGCACTGTCTAAACCCTCCTGATTTTGCTCCCTGGCGTAGTCTTTTTCTTTTTCTCATATGGGTTAAATATTACCCATTAAGTTGTGGTTGTACTTAATCTATTGAAATTTACTGAAAAGGTAGCACTCAAGGAGCTAAAGGTTTTTACAAGTTAGACTTGTATGTTTCAAGTAAACATGGGTAATGATGTTGTCTCTACGACATTAAGATGATTCCCCCCAAAAGTTTTAGATGTCATTCTCCCTTTCCTTTATACTGCTGCTCCACACTGAGTCACATGGTTTTCTCGAGTGCAGTAGCTATCTCATGCCAGCTGAGTCTATAGTTCTGTTTTAAATTTAAAAAATTTTGTCTTCATTTTTAAAAGTTCCATTCAAATGTGCTTTAATGTTGTTAATAAAGGTACAGCATACATAAACAATACAAAATAAGACACTTTGTTTTCATAATCACTTTCCATAAGTACAGCCCTCCCTGACTGGATATGTGCTACTAAATTTGGCGTCCCGTGTTCATGGGAACAGGGTTAGGCCCTCAGGCATTTCTCCTTCATTTCTTTTCCACCACACTTTTTTCTAGAGAACAACTCCAGGATCAATTGGCAGTTGATTATTTAGAGCTAAGTTTAAAACTGCCATTACTGTACTCTGAAAATTGCACGATAACCCCAGCCCTTTAAGCCAATGTTTGTTTGAAGTTGACTGGAGCTGGACCTTATTTTAGACTCAGAGAATTTTAAAGCTCAAAACACAGAGTTAGATCCTCAAGTCCAATCTCATTTTGAGACTAGGACTAGAATTAAGTTTTCCCAACTCCCAGTTCAGAGTTCTTTCTCCTTCAATGTCTTCCAAACAAGAAGAAATAAAAACATAAGATCACATGCAAGTCACCTGGAATTGCATTTCTTTCCTTTTCCCTGTTCCCTCCTTCCCAAAATAAACATTTCAACATACCTGCTGGCAGTAAGTGTCAAAAAAGTTAAATGCATATTTGTATAGGAGACTGCCAAACAAAATTATGCTCTGGTCTAGGGAGTGCAACAAACTCTGCGCCAGTGACAAAATGGATGGACAAATATCCTTAAGAACCTTGAGGAGGGAAGAGTAGAGAGAAATGAAGCTGTGGGAGAAACTTAGTTGTCACAGCATCTAGAGTTGCTATTGCTAACCCTATTAAGATGTCAGAGTTCTCCCCAATTCTCATTTTAACTTAAGGAACTTTAATCTTTGTTTTACTCAGAATAATCCTTCACCATTCTGAGTTTCTCTCAGGATCAGTGAGATTCAACGTACGGGTAAGAATTGACCTGTAAGCTCAAGGAAGTTAAACCACAAGCCTAATAGCTGGTAATCTGCTCCTATCTGCCCAGTTTGGAACTAGAATCCATATCTTCTAAATCCCAATTTCCTCACTTAATCATACTGCCTCCCTGGGGATATAGCAGGTCTCCTCTGCCTTGGTTATGATTTGAAATCAGTCTATAAGGTTCAATGCTAATTAAACTGATTTCTTTTAAAGAACATCAAGAGGAGAACTGATCATGTCCTACCAAGAAGGTAGTATAGGTGGACATTAATGGAACCAGAATAAATAATGAGTTGTTATGTCCAGTTTCTTTACTGATATCATCACAATTAAAACAAAATCTTAAATTAAGCACTGAAATGGGTATAATGCTTTACTGAGGAAAATGCAATAAAAATTATATATGGTTTCTGCCCTATGCAAAATTATAGCCCAAAACATGTATCATAGCAGAAATAAGCACAGAAAGAACTGTAAGATAAAATAATACAAACTTTAAATCCATTCCTAAATATAAAGTCTATTTATGTATGTATGTATGTATGTACGTATCTATGGCTGCATTGGGTCTTTGTTGCTGCGCACAGGCTTTCTCTAGTTGCAGCGAGCGGAGGCTACTCTTTGTTGCGGTGTACAGGCTTCTCATTGTGGTGGCTTCTCTTGCTGTGGAGCTCGGGCTTTAGGCGCGAGGGCTTCAGTAGCTGTGGCTTGCTGGTTCTAGAGCACAAGCTCCATAGTTGTGGCGCACGGGCTTAGTTGCTCCGTGGCATGTGGGATCTTCCTGGACCAGGGCTCGAATCCGTGTCCCCTGCATTGGCAAGTGGATCCTTAACCACTGTGCCACCAGGGAAGCCCATAAATATAAAGTCTTAAGACGCAGCTACATATTCTCATTAGTTCCTAAGTCAGGTCCTAAACCTCTGGTTCACCCAGTTTTCTAAGAAGCTATATACACTATTAATATCCTGAATATTCACCTGGAAAACACCATTCCTAGATTATAAAATTCCAATTCAAATGGTTTATATTTCAACAGGAATGATCATCTCAGGGTCATAGTGTTGAATGGCTAAACAGTGATGGTTCAATAGATACAAAATTACATCTCTATTAGCATTCCTCTGATCCTGTTATACTCAGGGGTTTTTAGAAACTACTTAAAAAAGGATACAGAAGGCAAGTTTATCAAAGTTGCAGATCATAGACAGCTAGACAATTAAAATGATTAACATAAAATTAAGATTCAAAAGTCTCAATGGGCTTGAACAATGGGCTGAAACTAAGATGACGTTTTATAAGGGAGCTGTAAAGTTTTCTATTCTAGGTTAAAAATAAAGTTATATAAATATGTCATTAGAAGACCTGAATTGCAATATTTCCTATAAAAAAAGAATTCGGGGTTTGAGTCTAGTAAGTTCAACATAAACCAATTTTGTGACTTTTTTGCTAAAAAGATGAAAACCGATCTTAGTTTGATTTGATTAACATTATAATGTCTCAATCAAGGTAAGTAATAATCCTACTATGTTTTGAAATATACTGAGCTCCCTGCCAAACATCTACACCCAGCAAAGCTGGTGGTGTCATCATTCCCACACTGGGTAGGAAAGGTTAAAACGACCTCTCTAAAACTTTAAGACTGATGCTGTCTTATTCTGACACTTACCAAGTAATGAATATAGAATGTACTCTGTAGCAGCTGTTCTTGAAAGCAGCCTGATCGAATCTTATTTCTTAGCACCCTCTCAATGCACTTCTTTGTCTGAGTGTTGGTGCTATAGATGATGAAAAGCATTGCCAGGTCAAGAACCTGTTGTCAATAAATATGCAACAACATGAAAACAGTTTAATAAATCAGTACATTTACTACAACAAAACAGCAGCTCTCAACCTTTTCCCATTAAAACAAAGAATACTCATTTGCTCAACATACTCTCATGGGAGTACCTATGTTTTCATAAAACCCAGAAATATTTTTCAGAGCAATAAAGTGCCACAACTATTAACCACTGGTACCTTTTAAAAAAATATTGGAATACAAGCAAAAGTAGTATTATTACAGAAATAACTTTGAATAGCTTCACATTTATTATGGAAAAAAAGATTAAGTCACTTGCCAACTTCACTATACATTTTCATTATTATTAGGAAAATTACTTTGTGAAAAGTTGGAGAGTCTGTAAATCTCTGTCAATATGAAAAAGGTTATAAAAATTATGATGGTCATTTTCAGCATATTATATGGCCATTAAAAATGAGATAGGGGACTTCCCTGGTGGCGCAGTGGTTAAGAATCAGCCTGCCAATGCAGGGGACACGGGTTTGAGCCCTGGTCTGGGAAGATCCCACATGCTGCAGAGCAACTAAGCCCATGCACCACAACTACTGAAGCCCTCACGCATAGAACCTATGCTCCGCAACAAGAGAAGCCACCGTAATGAGAAGCCCATGCACCACAACAAAGACCCATCGCAGGCAAAAATAAATAAATAAATAAATAAATTTATTTATTTAAAAAAAAGAGAGAGAGAGAGAGATAGGCTAGAGACTTCCCTGGTGGTCCAGCGGTTAAGACTCCATGCTTCCAATGCAGGGGGCGCGGGTTTGACCCCTGGTAAGGAAACAGATCTTACATGCCATGTGGTGTGTCCCCCAAAAATATTTTTTTTAATTAAACAATAAAAAAATATTTTAAAAAATGAGATAAGATATATTTTTTGACAGACATTCACGACATATTGTGAAGCAAAAGAAAGCAACCTGCAATAATCATAGTAATTCTATTTTTGTAAAAACAATATACAAGTACAAATATGTATAAAAGTGAGTGTGCCTGCACTTGCACACACATACAACTTGTATATGAATAGGAAAAAAATCTGGAAGAATGATTATCCATGAAGAGTGGCACAGAGAGTGGAGGTAAACTTTATTTTACACATATTTAGATTACTTGTGGGGTTTTTTTTCTCCGCAATTAGCTTGTATTACCTATGTTTAAAAAAAAAAAAGAGGGACTTCCCTGGCTGTCCAGTGGTTAAGAATCTGCCGTCCAACGCAGGGGATGCAGGTTCGATCTGTGGTCGGGGAGCTAAGATCCCATATGCCACAGGGCAACTAAGCCCACGTGCCGCCAAGTACTGAGCCCAATGCGCTCTAGAGCCCATGCGCCACAACTACTGAGCCTGCACACCACAACCAGAGAGCCCAAGGGCTGCAACTACTGAGCCTGTGTGCTAAAACTAGAGAGAAGACTGCACAACGCAACAAAAGATCCCACATGCCGCAACTAAGACCTGACATAGCCAAATAAATAAATAAAGAGTTACAGCTGCCAAGTAACAGAAAAATATTTTTTAAAAAAGAGAGATGGGCTTCCCTGGTGGCGCAGTGGTTGAGAGTCCGCCTGCCGTGCCCCGGTCCGGGAAGATCCCACATGCCCGTGAGCCATGGCCGCTGAGCCTGCGCGTCCGGAGCCTGTGCTCCGCGACAGGATAGGCCACAACAGTGAGAGGCCCGCGTACCGCAAAAAAAAAAAAAAAGAGAGAGAGAGAGAGACAGAGAGAGAGACAGAAAGACAGAGAAGTTAAAAAGTCAAGCAAGACAAAAAAGAAAAACACAAATTACTTGGAACTCACACAACTCAAAAGGAAAAAACCAAACAATCCAATTAAAAGATGGACAGGGAATCTGAATAGAAATTTTTCCAAAGAAGACATACAGATAGCCAACCTCCATGTAATGATGCTCAACATAACTAATCATCAAGGAAACGTAAATCAAAACCACAATGAGATATCACTTTGCACCTGTTAGAACAGCTATCATCAAAAGGACAAAAAATAACATATGTTGGCAAGGATGTAGAGAAGAGGGAACCCTTGTGCACTGTTGGTGGAAATGTAAATTGATGCAACCACTACGGAAAAAGGTATGGTGGTTCCTCAAAAAAATAAAAATAGAACTACTATAGATCCAGCAATTCCACTTCTGGCTACGTATCTGAAGAAAACAAAAAACACTAATTCACAAAGATATCTGCACCCCATGTTCATTAGAACATTATTTACAATAGCCAAGACATGGAAACAACCCAAGTGTCCATTGATGGAATGGATAAAGAAAATGTGATATAAACACACACACTCTCTCTAGAATATTATTCAACCATAAAAAAGAACGAATCTTGCTATTGGCAACAACATGTATGAACACTGAAGGCATTATGCTAAGTGAAATAAGTCAGACAGAGAAGGACAAATAGTGTATGATTTCAATTATATGTGGAATCTAAAAACTAAAACAAAAATGAACTCACAAATACAGAGAACAGATTGGTGGTTGCCAGAGGTAGGGGTAGGGAGTTGGTAGGGAGTTGGTAAAGGGGGCCAAAAGGTACAAATTTCAGTTATAAAATAAATAAGTCATGGGGGTGTAATGTACAGCATGGTGAATATAGTTAATAATACTGTATTGCACATCTGAAAGTTACTAAGCGAGTAGACCTTAAAAGTTCTCATCACAAGTAAAGAAAATGGTAGCTATGTATGGTGATGGACATTAACAACGTATTGTGGTGATATTTTGCAATATATACAAGTAACAGATCATTACATTGTACACCTGAAACTAATATAAAATGTCAATTATATCTCAATTAATGAGAAAAGATATTTTAATAAATGTTAGATGTTCTAATTAATAAAAGCAAAAACAATAAATTACTTGAGACATCCCTTCACTGAAGGCCCAACTCAGACACCAAAATTCTGACAGATTATAGCAGAACACAATACAGTTATTAAAAATGACAATGAAAGGACTGCCCTGGCAGTCCAGTGGTTAAGACTCCATGCTCCCAATCCGGGGGCATGGGTTCAATCCCCGGTTGGGGAAGATCCTGCATGTGGCATGGCGTGGCCGAAAAAAAAAAAAAAAGACAATAAATATAATGCAGAAGCATGCAAAATGTTTATGACACAATGTGAAGAGAAAAAAAATCAGAATACAAAATTATATTTATACAATGATCAGAAATCTGTAAAAACAGCTATGCAGGAGGTCAAGGGTTATGCAATAATAAAACCGTTGTCTTAGATATTCTGATTCCCTGCCCACCCTCAACCTGGCAACCACAAAAAATTATTGAGTTTTTCATTGTTTTATTCAGTATCACAGCAGCTTTTAAAATAGTCATCTAACAACTGGATAATCCAACTAACAAAACTCTACAAAACAAGAGATTCCAACTAAAGAAAATCCTTAAAGGGAACCAATCAGTACACAAGAAATTCAATCATCTGTCTTCTTGACTGAAGAAAGTATCTCCAGATTTAAGACAGATTCAGTACCACTGCCCTGAGAGTAGATGGAATATTTGATTCAGTTCTGTCAGGTAAAGGAAAGTGAAACATGAAATGCCACTATCTTGACAATTCCATGTGGTGGGAGGAAGGGCAATCAGACAGACAGAGGGGCCTGAATACCTAACTCATGACCCAGGCGACTCTAGTTCTCACCTCCTCATGGGAGGGGGACTCAGCTTCTTTGACTGCAACTCATTATGCCTGCTTGGAATGTTACTATTTCCCCTTATGGATATCTTATTTCATTTTATTGCCAGAATAAAGACCATCTGGCAAGTCACCCCTTCAGATCATCTTCCTCAGGCAGCTAATGTTTATTAGAGCAGTTACAAAAGTCACAGAAGGGATGACTGGAAGGAGCCAGAGGAAACAGCAGGAAGGAAAGCCAGCCAATATCACTAATTTTACATCTGTAAGACTTAAAATTCATAGTACATGAACAGTACCTTGTGTTCCGACACTGAGGTGGTGTTTTCAATTGCCTGCAAAAACAAGGGTTACAAAAATATTACAACACATAAGAACATTTTTCGCCTTATTCAGCATGCTCTGTTCTCTGATCTGAGAACCAATCTGCCCATCTGGCAACCATCATCTATTATTTCTACTCGACTGACTTTTAAGACTTTTATTTCAACCTACCTTTACTTACATATCTGTCACTGATTGCCACCCATTTCTTCCTCAATGTTTAAAGATCTCACTCACCTTAATCCAGGCTTCTGAAATGATTTTCTCATATCTAACAGCTGACTTTATTACATCAAAGAGAAGAATAACACAGTCTTGACCGCTGTTTTCTTGATTTCCTGAAGAACTACATGTAGCAGAGGGAAAAAAAAATCATTCTTCCACTTACCACAGAGGAACCTGTAAGATCTGGGTTCCTGCTTACTAGCAACGTGCCTTAAAACAAGTCACAACTTCATGTGTACACTGAAGTAAAACTGTACTAGTAAAACTGTACTGCAGTCTATCTGGAATTGATCTGCAGAGCAAAGGGAGTACACACACACACACACACACACACACACACACACACACACACAGATACTTACACATAGAATTATGATTTGAAAAACTGTATAGTAGTACACAATTGTAATACTACTACCACTATTTGTAGTTGTTAAGTATTAAGATCTTCTGTCCGGGATTCAGAATAAACGTCAGAAAACTTTCCTTGCCTATGTGAGAAAAACAGTGATAACTTTCCATGAGTTTATACCTTTTTTGTCCTTTATTTTTCACCTTGCTTTGAGAAGCCTGCAACAACGATGGCAAAATACAATGCTGCAGATCCAATTTCTCCCGAAGCTCAGAAATTACCTACGGCAAATAAATATTAGCTATGTGTTCTGCTCATTCACAGCAGATAGGCACAATCTATTCTTTCAATAGAAAAACCATAACATTTTCCTGAAAGACTGAGGAAGAAGAATTATTAAATTAAATGTATTGTCAGGACTTCCCTGGTGAGCCAGTGGTTGAGAATCCACCTTCCATTGCAGGGGACACAGGTTTGATCTCTGGTCAGGGAAGTAAGATCCCATATGTCACAGGGCAGCTAAGCCTGTGCGCCCAACTACTGAGCCCACACACCCTGGAGCCTGTGCATCACAACCACAGAGAAGCCCACGTGCCCCAAGAAAAGAGCCCACGTGCCACAACGAAAGATCCTATGTGCTGCAACTAAGACCTGACACAGACAAAAATATATAAAGTGTTTTACTTACTTAATTAAATGTATTGTTAAACAAGGCATTTTGAAAAAGGCAGCTGATGAAAATAGCTAATGTGAGTATAGTATGCCATGCTCTTTACTTTTTTTATTATTTTTTAAAATATTTATGGGCTTCCCTGGTGGCGCAGTGGTTGAGAGTCCGCCGGCTGATGCAGGGGACATGGGTTCGTGCCCCGGTCCGGGAGGATTCCACATGCCGCAGAGCGGCTGGGCCCGTGAGCCATGGCTGCTGAGCCTGTGCGTCCAGAGCCTGTGCTCCGCAACGGGAGAAGCCACAACAGTGAGAGGCCCGCGTACCGCAAAAAAAAAAAAAAAAAAAAATTTATTATTTTTGGTTGCATCAGGTCTTAGTTGTGGTATGCAGGATCTTTTGTTGCAGCATGTAGGATCTTTCGTTGTGGCGTGTGGGCTTCTCTCTAGCTGTGGTGCTCGGGCTCCAGAGTGCATGGGCTCTGTAGTTGTGGCACTCGGGCTCTGTAGTTGTGGCACATGGGCTTAGCTGCCCCGTGGCACATGGGATCTTAGTTCCCCAACAGGGATTGAACCCATGTCCCCTGCATTGGAAGGTGTATTCATAACCACTGGACCACCAGGGAAGTCCCTGTCATGCTCTTTAAAATTTCAGAATTCCTTCAGGCATTACACTGAAATAGCAAATATAACCTGTAGTAGCTTATATAGAACAAGTCTGGCTAGTAGCTCCATTCTCTCCCCTGCTGGATTAATCAGCATTATCAATTAGTTTCGGGACAGAGATGAGCAATTTGAACCGATTAATTTAAATAATTTATCTTGATGTATCTTCCTCAAGGTTAGTCTTTTTTTGACTTCTGAGTTTCACAAGGGCACCACTGCTATCCCCTGTACTCTCTAGGATCTAGCTGCCTACAGTGCTGGGAAACAGTAGGGTACCTCAAGTGCATCCGTGGCTCTTATGGAATGAAGAATGAACTTGATGATCATAGGTAGATCATCCAACATGACAGATGACAGCTTACCCATCACTAACTGGCGGACCTAAACATAAAAAGCACAAAAACCTTACATATTTTCATGTTAATGCCTCAATCTAGTACTGACTCGTTAGGTAAAATCAGAAAAATTATTTCTCTCACTCAGTTTTCTCACTTGTAATTTTGGAAGAAAAACGTCTCATTTTATTTTTTTTTCCAAATTACAAGCTTTCAATTTTTAACACTACAGCTTCTTCAAAAACAGACAGGTGATAAACATGAAAGTCTTCTTCTCTTAATTTTGGAGTCTGAATTTTCCACTGGCTAGAGGAAGGCATAAAAAGTTGTTATTCTTATGGGAGCAGTTGGTAACTATACAGGCAATACAGAAGATTTCCACTAAAACACACTGATTAAAAATGAGCAGTTAATCTATCATAGTATGGCATATGAAATTCACTGAAAAGAAAAAAGAGAGCAAACGTCATTCAGCATTGTTTCAAAATGAAATTTTCATTATATACAATTGGTCCAAGGCAATGACTAATTGACACTGGTTCTGGGAAGCAAGCAAGCTGGCACTCTTTCTGGAGAGCAGAGTCCTCCCTACCTTAGTCAGGAGCTTCGGCTCAAGTTGGAGGCTAGAGAGGACATCCAGGATTGGGACAGTGAGCAAAGTATTCTCTGTTAGAAGGTCACTGTGAATAGGAGAAAGAGAGAAGTTGTGCAAATTTTAACAGAGCTGGGCAAATAATGATGGGAAAATCACTCAAGGTATAGGAAGAGAGGATATACTTAGTTCCAATTAAATTCTATTTATAGTATGTTTCATTAACATTCTCTTGGTTTAAAAAAAAATGCTCATTTTGAAAAATTCAAACAATAAACAAAGCAGAAACAAGAAGCCCTACCTTATCATCCCCACTACTCAGAGGAAACCACTACTGAGTTTAGTATATATCCTTCCTGAGAAAAGGAAAAAGAAAACCTACAACAATTACAATGAAGTGTGATAAACATGATAGACGTAAGTAGTAGGGTTCTACAGTAGCACACAGTAGAGAAGGACAGTGATGGATCCTAAGAAAAGGTTATACAAAAGGACAAGCAGGCAAAGTGGGGTATATACAGTGCTATACACAGAAGGAGCATCCTGCCCAAAAGCACAAAAGCAAGAAATCACTGGACATTTTTGGAGACAGCTTTACAGACAACTATAGAAAAGGAGGTATAACAAATTGGAAGTTTTTAACTACTTCTAGGATAAATACATGGTTGCATTAAAACAGAAATAAAATTATGTAGTGATATTGTTCTCCTCTTCTTCATTATTGCCCTATCAATTAGTATTTTTCACGTAAACGTTAGTAAGCAATGGATGTCTGCAATAGATCTGACACAGCAATGTGCATTAGAATGAATCATTTAGGGACCAAAGAAGTTGATGTTTAATAATCTCCACAAACTATGTGGATGTGCAGTCAAGATGGAGGACACCCTTGGATAGAGAAAATGTTAACAAAACAAAGGAATAATGTTTATGTCTCTGCAGACCAAATTTATACACCTAATCCTAAGCCAGACTTCATATTCATGACAGATACACAGGTCTACTCAAATATATACTCATTATTAGAAAAGAAAGTATATGGATCTACTCAAATATACACTCATTGGGGCTTCCCTGGTGGCACAGTGGTTAAGAATCCGCCTGCCATTGCAGGGGACACAGGTTCGAGCCCTGGTCTGGGAAGATCCCACATGCCGTGGAGCAACTAAGCCCGTACGCCACAACTACTGAGCCTGCGCTCTAGAGCCCGCAAGCCACAACTACTGAGCCCACGTGCCACTACTACTAAAGCCCGCACACCTAGAGTCTGTACTCTGCAGGAAGAGAAGCCACCACAATGAGAAGCCCACGCACTGCAATGAAGACGCAACACAGCCAAAAATAAATAAATAAATAAAATTTAAAAACCAGGGACTTCCCTGGTGGCGCAGTTGTTAAGAATCCACCTGCCAATGCAGAGGACACGGGTTTGATCACTGGTCCAGGAAGATCCCACGTCGTGGAGCCACTAAGCCCACATGCTGCAACTACTGAGCCCACGCACCACAACTACTGAAACCTGTGCACTCTAGGGCCCATGTGCCACAACTACTGAGCCTGTGTGCTGCAACTACTGAAGCCTGCGTGCCTAGAGCCTGTGCTCAGCAACAAGTGAAGCCACCGCAATGAGAAGCCCGTGTACCGCAACGAAGAGTAGCCCCCACTCGCCGCAACTAGAGAAAGCCCATGCGCAGCAACAAAAACACAACGCAGCCAAAAAAAACCACTCATTATTAGAAAAGCAAGTCAAATTCCACACCCTAGAAAGATGGGTATCATCCTCTTTTATAAAAAAAAGAAACACATTATTACTACTCTTTTTATACTGCAGTGATAAGGCTCCCAAAGTGAAGTCTTGCTTAAGATGCCAACGAGGTGCTTACCCACCTGAGTTCTTTCCCCACATCAGCATGCTGGGAATCCCCTAGGATCTCAGGTAGGCTGGTGACAAAGTCATGCTGCAGGTACACTGGAGCAATACTGATTAGCTGCATGATCTTGGTGGTGAGATCCTGCAGTGGAGGAGACTATTAGAATTGTAACATTACCCAGAATAGAGAAAGACCTCCTACTCATGAAATGTAGAGCTGGAATTATTTTGTGTACAATACGACAACTACACACACACTCAAGCTCAAAGCCTAAAATCAGAGAGGCAAGTGACCCAGAGATTTTCACACATGAGATGGTACATAGAAAAAAAATAGGCTGGATGTCATATTATTTAATACTTTTTTTTCTTTCTTTCTTTTTAAATTTTTTGGCTGCACCGAGCAGCTTGTGAGATATTAGTTCCCCGACCAGGGATTGAACCTGGGCCCCTGGCAGGGAGAGTGCAGAGTCTTAACCACTGGACTACCAGGGAAGTCCAACAATTGGGGGCTCTTTTGCTTTTGTTTTTTCCCGTTTCTACTGTCTTTATTTCACTTAATCTTCACAACTGTATTCCCATTTTTAAAATGTAGGGGGTATGTGTTGCTCAAAGATACACAATTAACAAGTGGCAGACCCAAAATTCCAGCCCAGATGAGATTCCAAAACTCATGTTCTTCCAAATAAAGATTTAGCCTTTGAATGTCTGACAAAAATTAGTAGAATGATTTAAGAACTCTGAAAAGAAATGGGCCTTAAGCAACAGGCTCAAAACAGATTCAACTTTACCAAGGTGCTTAATAACAAGTAACATAAACCCAAAGAAATCTTCCTCAATATGTAATTAAAGTAACACATTTGCAGTGAAGTAGGATGGTTTTGGATCTCATTGCTTTTGAGAAATAAAACATAATAATAATCTCTGTACTTTGAGAAGTTAATGAATTCCTTCCAAATATTTATTTAATAAATGACATCCAGTCATCATAATTAGATACACTTCTTATTTTAGAGAAATTTAATGGGTGAAATAACCATGGTTTTCAAATTATTAAAGCTAAAAAAGATAATGGATAGAAAAATATGAATTCTTTGTTTAGAAAGGAAAAAATATCATGCAAATGCCAAAAGTTTGGTTAAGTGTGGAAAACACACTCTCTATAAATCCAAGAGACAGAAAAAGTCCCCAACATACCTTACTATCCACAACTCTGTCAAGCCACTTCAGTTGATTGATGATGAGTCGAGGCATGCTGAGTCCATCACTGTTCACGCTGAATGTTAGGATGGATGAGAAGTCAGGAAAGTAGCCTTTCTGACTTACACAGCAGCAAGCATTAATACTGCATATAACATTTCAGCCATTCAGTTAACATTTACTAAACGCTTACCATGCGTTGCACACTGTGCTAAACACACAGGTAATACAAAAAAAAGCATGAGACATATGCTTATGTATGTTGAGAAAGATGTCTGGAGGAAGACGCACTAAACTATTAGTGGCTATATCTGGGGAGGGTTTAGAGAGGGGAAGAAAAGTCTGGAGAGTATCTCTTAAAATATATGAACAATTAAAAAAAATAAACGTAACAAACTTTAACAAATTGAGTAAGATAAATTGTTTTTAAAGGTAAACAATGGGGACTTCCCTGGTGGTGCAGTGGTTAAGAATCCACCTGCCAATGCAGGGGACACGGGTTCGAGCCCTGGCTCGGGAAGGTCCCACATGCCGCAAAGCAACTAAGCCCGTGTGCCACAACTACTGAGCCTGCACTCTAGAGCCCGCGAGCCACAACTACTGAGCGTGTGCGCCTAGAGCCCGTGCTCTGCAGCAACAGAAGCCACCGCCATGAGAAGCCCACGCACCGCAACAAAGAGTAGCCCCTGCTCGCGGCAACTAAAGAACGCCTGCGCACAAGGCCCAAAGCCGCCAAAATAAATTAAAAAATAAATTAAATAAAGTTTAAAACTAAATAAATAAATAAAATAAGAGGTTAAAAACTAATTACATCAATTTGATAAAGTACCAAAAAATGCAAGTAATTTTTACCACTATGGAAACAGAAGATTTTCAGATTTAGACTATGTCAAAGTACTGAAAACCATTTATGGATGTAGAGAAGTTGGCTCAGTATTAGTATTATCATTAATATAACAATACTTATTAATAATCATTAATTATTATCATTAATATAATAAATTATTATAAATAACTTTCTAGTATTATTTCCCCTAAAATGACAGTCTCTGCCTTCTTCCCAGCCTCCTATATCTAATTTTTGGACCACCTCCAGCTCCTCTTCTTGACAGCATTCTCAGTCTTTGTTTACTATAGACAAATTTAACTGCTAAAAAAGACTTAGCCAGGACACAAAGCATAGTGCATGCCATTCAGGCAAATCATAAATTTCTAAAGATAAATCTTCAAGTTTACTATTGTTACATACAAGACCTAGAAGCAGCACATATTAAAAAGGAGGAAATAAAAATTACCTAAATCCTCTCTCCCAGAGAGGTCCACCATTGATATACATGCGTATATGTATCTATGTAAATGTGTATGTATGTACCTTTAACAAAATACTGAGTGGAACTGTAAATACTGATTTGTAGCCTGTTTTTTCAATTAATGCATGGTATTAAATAATCTTCTTTATAATTTTTAATGTCCACATGATATTCCATTATGTGGATATACCTAATTTACTTAACCAATCTCCTATAGTTGAATATCTCAGTTTACAATTTTTGTTACTTTAAACAGTAATATTATTCATTACTGTTTTCATTCATAGGTATTGCCTTAGGATAAATTTGGAAGCATGGCTGAACATTAAAGGGTATGCAAAATCTTAGGTTTTGATACACACAACCTACTGCCCTTCAGAGTAATTACACTGCTTTATATGTTTACCAGTGATATATGAGCAGCCTGTTCATCGCACTCAACAAGGGAGATCCTTTGCGAGGGAAAAAAATTCTATTTATTGTTTGAAATTGTTGTATTTGATTATTAATGAACTTGAGCATTAAAAAAAAGTGTTTAATGCTCTCATATTTCTTCTCCATGAATTGTCTATTCATGACCTTTATGTACTTATCTGTTAGGCTGTTCTTTTTTTCTCTTATTTTTTTATTATTACTATTTTTAATTAAATTTATTTATTTTTATTTTTGGCTGCATTGGGTCTCGTTGCTACACGCAGGCTTTCTCTAGTTACGGTGAGCGGGGGCTACTCTTCATTGCAGTGCGCGGGCTTATCATTGCAGTGGCTTCTCTTGTTGCGGAGCATGGGCTCTAGGTGTGCGGGCTTCAGTAGTTGTGGCACGTGGGCTCAGTAGTTGTGGCTGGCGGGCTCTAGAGTGCAGGCCCAGTAGTTGTGGCCCACGGGCTTAGTTGCTCTGCGGCATGTGGGATCTTCTCGGACCAGGGCTTGAACCCGCGTCCCCTGCATTGGCAGGCGGATTCTTAGCCACTGCGCCACCAGGGAAGTCCCTTAGTTATTTTTTAAAGTAAAAAAGAAAAAAAAAAAAGAAAAGTAAAAAAGAATTTTTTGGGGGGGGCCACAGCACGCAGCTTGCAGGATCTCAGTTCCCCCGATCAAGGATCAAAGCCAGGCCCCAAGAGAGTGAAAGCCCGGAATCCTACCCACTGGACCGCCAGGAAATTCCCTTAAAGTAAATTTTTAAAAATGGTAGCTCATATGCAGTATAAAATTGAAAAGGTAAAGAACAGTATTCAGAGAATATATAACTCCAGCCAAGTGGCTCCACTCCTGGGAGACAACCACTATTACCAGTTTAGTGTGTATCCTAGGAATACATGGACATATAAATACATGAAATTTCAAAGAAAGTCACCCCAGTAAAACTTCAGTAGTCATTTAAGAATCTGGAGGCATAATAAATATGATCTTCAGACATACCAATGATGCTTCAGAGCAACCTTTTCAGAGAGAAACCTAAGTACACCAGGGTACTTTGAGCATTCCAGAGTAACTCCACTTACTTTTTGAAAATAAATTCTGGCAACTTTTCAAATAAGATGTTGATAATGGCAGGCTAAAAAAGAAGACATAGGGAGTTAGGAGATTGTCTCGAAATGTACAACAGAAATGTATAATTAGCTGTAATTCTCTCCAACAAGAGTTCTTGGAGGAAAAACCCTGCCTAATTGAAATCCTCATTATAAGAATGTCCACCTGGTGGGAATGTAAATTGATACAGCCAATATAGAGAACAGTATGGAGGTTCCTTAAAAAACTAAAAATAGAACTATCATATGACCCAGCAATCCCATTACTGGGCATATACCCTGAGAAAACCATAATTCAAAAAGAGTCATGTACCACAATGTTCATTGCAGCAGTATTTACAATAGCCAGGACATGGAAACAACCTAAATGTCCACTGACAGAGGAGTGGATAAAGAAGATGCGGCACATATATACAATGGAATATTAATGAGGCATAAAAAGAAACAAAATTGAGTTATTTGTAGTGAGGTGGATGGACCTAGAGTCTGTCATTCATAGTGAAGTCAGTCAGAAAAACAAATACTGTATGCTAACACATATATATGGAATCTAAAAAAATATATATATGGTTCTAATGTACCTAGTGGCAGGACAGGAATAAAGACACAGAGGTAGAGAATGTATGTGAGGACACGGGGAGGGGGAAGGGTAAGCTGGGATGAAGTGAGAGAGTGGCATGTACTTATATTACAACCAAATATAAAATAGTGGGAAGCAGCTGCATAGCACAGGGAGATCAGCTCAGTGCTTTGTGACCACCTAGAGGGGTGGGATAGGGAGGGTGGGAGGGAGACGCAAGAGGGAGGGGATATGGGGATATATATACACATATAGCTGATTCACTTTGTTATACAGCAGAAACTAACACAACATTGTAAAGCAATTATACGCCAATAAAGATTTAAAAACAAAAAAGTATGTCCACATGAATGCTGCCTATATTTTGAATATAACCTGTTGGAATACAAAGATTTATCAATAATCTGTCCTCTGAAAAATTACAAAATGACTATCAAGGCAACATTAAAATAATCAGATAATCAAAAACATTATTAATTATGATGACAATTGTTAACCTATGAAATGCAGGCCTTAACAGATTATCAAATAGTTTGCAAGAAAAGATTTCTCTTTGGAGGAACAAGAGAGCTCTGAGATTTAAGCTAACTAAATTATATTCAAGATTTCCAATGAAAAGGAATTAAGATCAACAGTGCAAGAGAAGAAAAGAGGAAAAATGAAGGACAGGGTGGGAGGGAGACTTTTCATTGTATATACATTTCTATAATTTGAGATGTTTAAAACATCTCACTGATTGTCTAATCAATAAATTAAGAGAGAAAGGAGGAGGAAAAGGGAAAGATCTAGTTAATAAGCAAATACGAAGCTAAATGGGAGATGATGCAGATGTGAATATGGCAGAGATATACAAGGTACTCAGAACACACAGGATGAAGCTTTACAAAACAGGAATCAGAGGCCGCCAGGATAAATGAGGCTTCAAGATGTATTGGGTTTATCAGCTCAGTCCAAAGCCACAGATATTGCCCTACAAGATTCATGTCAGCAACAGGGCTGTGGCAACCTGTTGCAAACCCAAACTCTCCCATTAACCCTGCTCTGCCCTGTGCTCCAGCCACTTACACTTGGGCATACACCACAAATCACATCCATTAAATGTCCACAGAAAAAGTGGTACAGTCTCACCTGTAATATGTCAATCCCCAGAAGCAATTTAATGAGGCTCTTACAGTAAGATGTGCCCATGCTGTAAAAAAAAAAAAAAAAAAGGAGAGATTGGTTTTCTATTTTGATTTTCTTTTAATGTTTTTATTATCCTTTCTCTGTAAAATTGGTTAACTATGTAATTTTTAAGGAGAAACTATCCTGGTAGATAAGAAATACAGAACATGAGAAGATAGCTTTTAAGTCACAGACAAGTGGAGTTGAAACTGTATCAACACAGGTGAGACACATTCTAGAAAACATTCTGGTTCTTAGTCTTGTTATCATAAACTTAATAATTTAAAGGTTAGGTTAAAACTTTGAGGAAAAGAGAGCTATAAATCAAAAGTAAAATTCCAAAAAATCGCATTCTGCCCCAACCCCACCTCCCAATCCAGTTAAGTGTAACAGACTAAATTTCAGCAACAGTCCAGTGCTTCGTCTCCACACCTGGCTTCCTCATCCTGCAGATGTTCACAAGACAAAAGGCAGTTCCTGAAACTGTTTTGGTCCTCAATGTAAGACTCCAAGCCACTAACGAATTCTTCTATTATCTTAGTGACATTAAAAAAAAAAAAAAAAAGAGTAAGATTTTTAGTTTAACATTTGCTGTCGATTAGCTAAAATCATTCAAGCCTATTCAACTTTATGCTAGTGTCTTTAAACTCCCAATTCCAGAGCATTGCTGGCAAAAACAAAAATACTAAGGAGAAAATACATACTTTGGGATAAGAAGGATGTTTCCTCAGAGTCTGAAAGAGCTTCCTTTGGAAAATGATTTGATCCACAGCTATGAGAAAAGAAGACTCGTTGGCCCCCAGTGTCTTTAACACTTCCACCAGAGTTTTACTTTCCTAAGACCTAGGTTCCTGTCTGATGAAACCAATAAAGATATTTCCAACCTAATTTCAGAGCCAACTCTTATAAACCCACGGCAAAACAGAATTAGCTTTTATAAAGGATAGCTACTAAGTATTCTTAAAAAATAAAGAAAGCCAAAACCTTAGCTGGATGGAATAATCTATGCCCGCAAAGTAGGGCCTTATATGGCTTTATAAATTTTCTTCTGAAATTATTCTGACACAGATTTAATTGCTCTCTAGGTATTAATTTATTTTTTCACAAGAAAACATAAAGTAATACTAGTACATAACATTCTTCCTTAAAAAAAAAAAGGATTAGACATACCTTACTTAATATGCATTAATCAGTACCAAAGAGAATAACAACATTCTCTAAAAAGCAATTTCAGTTTCATCCTTATCTCAAGACAGATGGTGTTCCCATTTCTAATCTTCATTGCCTCTCTAGAAAATCCATGATTCAGTTCTGAGCCCATTCACTATACCCAGACAAAAGATTTTGATTAAAATATTACCTAGTTGATTCTGATTCTCTCCTGTTTTAAGAGTAATTCCTGATGTCTTAAGAAGCTTTACAAAGACACTGTTATTTTCTTCAACTTCATTATGAACATGAGATTTCTTTGTCTTTTTGGAAAGCGGCTGTTTCCTGGCTTCTGAAAGTAGACAAAATTTTCAAGAATGTGACAAATAGTAAAGCAAAGGTTAAAATGTAAACCCTAGAACAATAACCCTAAGAGGAAAGTTGATGGGTTCCTGAAGAACTATACTGGAACTGATGCTGCTGTGCAATTTTCTCTCTAACAAGTGTCAGCAATAATGGCTTGCAAACAAACAAATAGAACAATCAACAAATTGAATTATTTTCACTTACTGAGTTTTCATTTGAAGAATTCAAAATGTGCCACTTCTAACAAGAATGACCAGAGAAATGTTTTCCAGCCAAATTCTAAAGCAGTCAGGGTGTCTCATGTGGTCTACAAACCACGGTGTTGGAATCACTGGGAAGCTTACTAAAAGCATATTCTTAGGTCATGTCCCAGAGCTACAGAATCAAAATTTCAGGGATGGAGCATGGGAATCTGAATTATTAATATGCTCTCCAGGTAAAAATCCTGACGCACACCAAAGTTTGAGAACCAACGATCAGGATATAGAGGTAGAAAGAATGCAGCAGGTTCTCCTACATCATATCTTTGAGTACAAAGCCCAGACTGATTTCATCCCAAGGCTTTCAATCCATAAGAAATAATAAAAAAATAAGCAAACAAAAACAAAAAGGTGGGCTTCCCTGGTGGCGCAGTGGTTGAGAGTCCGCCTGCCGATGCAGGGGACACGGGTTCGTGCCCCGGTCTGGGAGGATCCCACATGCCGCAGAGCGGCTAGGCCCGTGAGTCATGGCCGCTGAGCCTGCGCGTCTGGAGCCTCTGCTCCGCAATGCGAGAGGCCACAACAGTGAGAGGCCGGCGTACCACAAAAAAAAATAATAATAAAAAATAAAAAGGAGTATTTGCAATTTTAGAGAATTTAACATTTAATAAAAAAAAAAACAAAAAAAACCCAAAAAGTACCTGAAGTTAAGTATGATTATCTACTCTTCTCCCTTAATGAAGCAACGTTAGAATTGCCTTAATAGAGTGGATGAGTATGATGAATGAAAGACTATCAACCTCTTCTCTTTGGAACTCTTAGGGCTTCTGTCAACTGCATTCTCACACGGACAGCTTCTGTACTCTTTCTTTGCCTCTGGTGTGCTTGCTTTGATATGATACTTTTCCTTTATACATCGCCATCATAGCATTTATCTAGATCATCATTTTTAAGGCAGGAAAGAGGACCATAAGATTTTTAAAGGTAAGGGACTTCCATGGCGGCCCAGTGGTTAAGATTCCGCCTCCCCATGCAGGAGACGCGGGTTCGATCCCTGGTCAGAGAACTAAGATCCCACATGCCAAAAGGCAACTAAGCCCATCCACTGCAACTACTAAGCCCACGTGCCACAACTAGAGAGAAGCCCTCACACAGCAGAGGAGGATCCCACATGCTGCAACGAAGATCCTGTGTACCAAAACTAAGATCCAATGCGGCCAAAAATTAAAAATAATAATAATAAATAAATATTTTTTAAAAAGTGGTGGGAAGTGGGGGAGCTTGTTTAAAATACAACCCAATCCAGAGATCCTTTAAAAACAATAAAAATAAAAAATAAAGGGTATAGACTATGTCATATCTTTGTGCCCCAGCACCTAAAGGATGTACAATAGTTAAGCTCTTATGTATGTAGATTCCTCCTACGTATGTAGAGACTGAAACTCACAGACTATGGGCATGCCCAAAGTCATACATGCAATTAGAGGCAGAAATTTCATTCCAAATCTCCTGATGCTAGATTCTGTGTGCCCCATCCATTAAGCCTTGGTGACTCCAGCACTTGAAAACAGGAACTTTATAACCTTTTAGTGCCTCACACATTTGCTACAGGAAATAAAGCAACAAATGACTAGACACTTACTAGAGGCATCTTCTGTCAGGTTCTCTTTATCCTCAGATGTTGGGAGTCTTCTTTTGGAAACCATTTTGACCAAAGCCTTTTTCAGTTAAATTGCAAATCAGAGAACAGAAATAACCTGTTAGAAGCTAAATTCTGAGAAGTTAAAGCTATTAGCTCAAAGAAAACTATCCAAAACCAAAGACTTTGCAAAATGCTATCTAAATCCAGGTGCTGAGAAAATTTCAACTCCTCTATCTGCTCAAAACTCCCTTGTTTTCAAGACTTGTTTACCTAGTTGCCTCTTTAGCCACACCGTTTCCCTCTTGCTGAAAGATAAAACCCACAGTTCTCTGACATTTAAGATCCTTCATCATCTAGCCACAATCTACTGCTCCTTTAACTCATTAACCCCATACTATATGCTAGGGACTGTGCTAGGTGCTGGGGTTACAACTGTGAACCAAATACAATCCCTGTCCTCAGGGAGTTTACTATATAGTACCAAGTAGTCCTGATGTAGTTATAAAAGAAAAGTGCAGGGCTTCCCTGGTGGTGCAGTGGTTGGGAGTCCGCCTGCCGATGCAGGGGACACGGGTTTGTGCCCCGGTCCGGGAAGATCCCACATGCCGCGGAGCGCCTGGGCCCGTGAGCCATGGCCGCTGAGCCTGCGCGTCCGGAGCCTGTGCTCTGCAGCGGGAGAGGCCACAACAGTGAGAGGCCCACGTACCGCAAAAAAAAAAAAAAAAAAAGTGCAGGGTGCTATGAGGAAATCTAGTCTAGTTGGCGGTGATGAAGAAAAGCAGGGACAATTTCTCAGAGATAATCTCTTTGAGAAAGTGATTTTTAAGCAGAGACCTGAGGGTTAAAATAAGAGTTAGCCAATAGAAGAGGTATGAGAAGAGTGGTCCAGGCAGAGAAAAACTCAACACTGAAACAGGGAGAATGTAGAGTGAGAAATGAGCCTCCAGAGGTAGAGGAGGGCCTGAACCACAGTGAGTTCTATTTTGTAAGCTAGAACCTTCCTGGTTTCAGTGCTTTTGCATAAGATGTTGTTTTCACCTGAAACGCTCTTATCCGCCTGGAAATTACTCCTCCTCCTTAAAGACTCAGTCAAATGTCATCTTCCTCCTATCCCCAAGGGAGATTACTACTCCAGCTTCCCTGTTCCAGAGTATATGTAGGAGCCCTTACAATGCACTAGACTGTGGGGCTCCTTGAGAGCATGAACCCAGTGTCCTTTATTTCAGGTATACCTAGTGCCCAGCACCGTACCTGGCATAAAAAAAATTTCCGAGAATATTCGCTAAATGAGAATGGCTGGCAGGCAGGTAAATACTAACAGCTAATAAAAACTATTTTAAGTGCTTTACATTTGATACTTCATTTATTCCTCACGAAACTTTTTGAGGTAGCTACCATTATTCTCACATTCAGTGGCAGAGCTGGGATTCCAATTTAGCAATCCGGCTCCAGGATCTGCCTCTTAACTACCACCTACACTTACTCTTGATTATAATAGTTCCTTCCAATAATATTTACCATTTACTATGTACCAAGCGTCATGCTAAGCGTTTTCTTTATCCGTTGCCTCGTTTACTACTTATAACCATTACCGGCCATTCTGTCGATGGAAAAACTAAGGCAAGTCAGGGCCTCCTGACTTCAGGGCACACGCCCGTAACACGTGCTAACCGGTCCCGCTTCCAGAGAAGCCTGAAAGCCGGGGAGACCGGACGGGCTTGCCCGGACCAGGTCCTCCGGGGAGGGGGCAGGGGTCAAGTCCTTCCTCACTTCGTCATTTTAACGACGCAAGGGGGTACCTGGGAGGATCATCCCACGACAAGACAGTTGAGGAAGCTGAGGTTCGGGGCGCGGAGCCCCAGAAGGAAAGGCCGGGCTCTGCCGGGGCCTAGAGACCGGGCCGCAGAGGCGCCAGGCCTCTCGAGGAGACAGCCGCTGCCCCACTCACCCGCCGAGAAGCCGTTGTTGCCCCTCCTTTTCGACTTTCCCGCGCGGCACAACGTCACACTGACGCCGCCGAAGCGCGCCTCGCCGTGACGTCAAACTTCCGCGCCGGAAGCTGGCGGCCGCGCGGCCCGACGGGGGACAGGGCGCAAGGGTAGAGGCTGAGGTGGGGTTCCGGGCTCGCCTGACTGAGGGGCGTGAGAAGGCCCGGAGGCGAGCTCGACGAGCAGACCTGCGCCCCGGTGAAGATCGACCCGGCTACAGCTGGCCGGGAGCCGGTTGTGAAGATGGCAGGGCCGGAGCTGCTGCTCGACTCCAACATCCGCCTCTGGGTGGTCCTGCCTATCGTTATCATCACCTTCTTCGTGGGCATGATTCGCCACTACGTGTCCATCCTGCTGCAGAGCGACAAAAAGCTCACCCAGGAACAAGTCTCCGACAGGTCAGCTCCCTCCCCTCTCCGACGATCTCACTCTCTCGTGACCTTGGGCAAGAAAGTGCAGGGGTTATGTCGGTTTGCCCGGGTTCACATCGCGCCCCCGCTAGCTGACTGTCCTTGGCTGAGTTACCCCTGTGTTTCACTTTCTTAATCTGCAAAAGGACGATGATACCAGGTCATGCCTCATAGAGCAGGCGTGGGGATTAAATTTTAGGTGATGTCTGTAAAACATTTCTCTAGATACAGTATAAGTTTCCATGAGCCTGAATGATCACAAAATGGGACATTTGGTTTCATAAATTAAGTTTTACTGCCTCAAAAGTTACTAAAATTTTTCTAAAATGTGTTAAACCAAAACTGAAAAATACACAAATAAAAAAATATTAGACCATATTTGGGAATAGAATGTATGTAAAAAGTGGTTCTCAAGATTGAAGAATACACTGACTCTTTGGAAAGGAAAAAAAACAAAAACTAGAGTTTTATTTTAAGAAAATGTTTTTCAGTTGCAAATTACCACTGCAAAACAGAAACTTTTCCTTTATAACCAGTACAAGGACTTATTTTTAGATATTAATGAAAATGCAAAATTAAAAATTTCTTGTAGAATTTGCAGACCTTAGAGAAACTGAGTGTTTAGAATGTATAGGATAATTTAAGTTTGCCTTGCTTCAGGGTTTAAATGCCTCAAGGTCACGATTCTCAACCCCACTTCTGCAAAATTGCTCAGCAGTATAGAGACCTAGCCGAATTTCTATTCAGCCTGTGGAAGTCCTGAATTATCTATAGTGAACAAGGTTTTCTTGATGACCAACCATGTGCCCTGCACTGTGCTGTATGCCCTGGGGTACAAAATATGACAAGGTCAAGATCCTACTCTCAGGGAGTTTCAGTCCAAGTGATAAAACATGCACAAGGAAAATGGGAGATACCATTAACTTAGTGCTTAGGATATGCCAGTACAGTGGTAATCACTTTAAATGACATAATATATGGGAAGAATTCAGCTTAAAGTCCTTCAGTATTTCCTTTTTGCTCTTTAAAAAAAATGTGGCAAAACACACATAACAAAATTTTCCATTTCGACTGTTTTTAAGTATACAATTCAGTGGCATTAAGTACATTCACATTGTTGTGCAACTGTCACCACCGTCCACTTCCAGAATATTTTCCTCATCCCTAACAGAAACTCGGAGCCTATTAAATAATGACTCATTTCCTTCTCCCTCAGCCCCTGGGACCCACCGTTCTACTTTCTATCTCTAGGTACTTCCTATAAGTGGAATCATACAGTATTTGTCCCTTTGTGTCTGGCTCGTTTCATTTAATATAATGTGTTCATGGTTCATCCATGTTGTTGCAAATGAGGGGTTTCCTTCTTTTTCATGGCTGAATAATATTCCTCTGTGTGTGTGTGTGTGTGTGTCTATATATATATATCATGTTGTCTTTATCCTTTCAAGGTTGTTTCTATATCTGGGCTATTGTGATTCATACTGCAATGAACATGGGGATGCAAATATATATATATATTTTTTAATGTGATTCTATTCTATTTTTAATTTTTTGTGGAACCTCCACACTATTTTCCATAAAGGTTGTACCAGTTTACATTCCCACCAGCAGGGGTTTCCTTTCCTCCCCCTTTTGCTTTTAAGATAAAGACTAAAATACAGTGGAACCCTTAAAAAGAAAGGAATCATGTTACATGGTACAACATAGATAAACCTTAAGGACATTAAGCTAAGTAAAAGAAACCAGACCCAAAAAGACAGTATCTGTATGATTCCACTTATGTGAAGTATCTAAAATAGTCAAATTCACAGAAAATATTGATAGAATGGTGGTTACCAGGAGCTGGGAGAGGGAGAATGGGGGAGTTACTGTGCAATGGGAAGAGTTTCAGGTTTGCAGGATGAAAAAGTTCTGGAGATCTATTTCACAACAATGTGAATATACTTAACACTACTGAACTGTGCGCTTACATGTGGTAAAGATGGTAAATTTTGTTACATGTTTTTCACCACAGTTTTTTTAAAAAGCATTGAGACTCACATGGCCTTGCATAGTCTGGCTCTTGCCAACCTCTCAAGCCTTGTCTCACCACATTTCTGTAGTCCTCTTTCTTCCAGCCATATGGCCTTTTCAGGTCCTCAGAGACAGTGCTTACTACTCCCTCACAGCTGTTCCCTCCAGCACGTGGCCAAGGTAATCTCTACTCATCCTTAAGATTTCAGCGTCATCATACTGCCTCAGCAAAGCTTTCTCCAAGACCTCGACTTACTAGACTCAGTCACATCCCCCATTCATCTCTCCTTCCTAGGACATAACAGATGAATTTCACATTTATTCCTGTGGTTATTTGATTAATGTTTTTCTCCCCCATTAAACTTTAATTTTCTGGAGATACTTGCTTTTTGATCACTGTTGTTCATGTCACCTAACATGGCACTCAGAAGCTCAAGAAGTATTTCTTCAATGAGAATAAATCTGTTATTATACACAATATGAATGGAGGCATAGGGAATTTAAATGACTCACCCAAGATCACATAATTAACAAGTGGCAGAGCAAAGACTTCAACCCATCTGTCTAACATCAAAGCTTAAATTGTTACCCATTATTGGAGACCCAGTGCTGCTTATACTGTCAGTGGTAAAGGACCAATTTTTTTGGTTTTTCAATTTCCAGTTTATCTCAGACTGGTGCTTTTGTAAAATTTTTTGATCACATATTTGGATGTTGTGACAATGTCAATTTACTATAAAGGTTTCTAAACCCTCACTCTCAGTGACTTTTCTTACCTCGTCACAGACCAGTGTTGGTACACAGGCCACATTGTGAATAGCTTTATTTATGTATTTATTTAAAAGATGTCTTTATTTATTTTTTAAATTTATTTTTGGCTGCATTAGGTCTTCGTTGCTGCGCATGGACTTTCTCTACTTGTGGCGAGTGGGGGCTACTCTTCGTTGCAGTGCGTGGGCTTCTCATTGCGATGGCTTCTTTTCTTGCGAAGCATGGGCTCTAGGTGCATGGGGTTCAGTAGTTGTGATGCGTGGGCTCAGTAGGTGTGGCTCATGGCCTCTAGAGCGCAGGCTCAGTAGTTGTGGCACATGGGCTTAGTTGCTCCGCGGCATGTCGGATCTTCCCGGACCAGGGCTTGAACCCGTGTCCCCTTCATTGGCAGGCGGATTCTTAACCACTGCGCCACCAGAGAAGTCCGTGAATAGCTTTAGACTAGCTCCCAGGGAACGAAACATATCACCTGTCACCTCTGTAGGCTTGTGTATAGAGCAGTCAGCTGTACAGTATAATGAGGTCAAGAGGAGAAGGACCAGAGAGAATTCCATGAGGCCACCGGGCATCAAGAAGAGTTCCATGGAATATTACCCAGCCATAAAAAGGAATGAAATGTTCCCATTTGCAGCAACATGGATGGACCTAGAGAATATTATGCTTAGTGAAATAAGCCAGATGAAGAGAAACACTATATCACTTATATGTGAAATCTAAAATATAATACAAATGAATCTATATAGAAAACAGAAACAGACTCACAGACATAGAAAACAAACTTATGGTTACCGAAGGGCACCAGGAGGCAGGGAGGAACAAATTATGAGTATGGGATTAACAGATACAAACTACTGTACCTAAAATAGATAAGCAACAAGGATTTGCTGTATAACACAGGGAATTATATCTAATATCTTGTAATAACCTATAATGGAAAATAATAAGCAAAAAAACCCTGAATCACTATGCTGTATACCTGAAACTAATGCAATATTGTAAATCAACTATACTTCAATTAAAAAAAGAGTTCTAGGGCTTCCCTGGTGGCGCAGTGGTTGAGAGTCCGCCTGCCAATGCAGGGGACACGGGTTTGTGCCCCCGTCCGGGAAGATCCCACATGCTGCGGAGCGGCTGGGCCCGTGAGCCATGGCCACTGAGCCTGCACATCCGGAGACTGTGCTCCGCAACAGGAGAGGCCACAACAGTGAGAAGCCCGCGTACCACAAAAAAAAAAAAAAAAGTTCTATGGAGAAGGTGGGATTTGAAAAGGGTGTTGGGGCATGATGAGGTAGAATTGGTGAGGGAGGGGGCGCTAGAGCAATCTCAGCACATGGAGAAGCTAGAATATGCATAAGGTGACAACGGGACCCTAAGCGTACCAGCTGACTGCTTAGGGCAGGTGGGCTACACTGTGGAGTAGACAGAAAACCAAGAACAGTTTTCTTGTGTTCATTTCTGTATACAGTTTTTTTCACTTTTCAAGAAGGATTTCCATTAACTTAAGGAGGTTTTTTATTCCCCTCATTAAAACAACCTTTGAAAATCTAGAAAAAATTAGCATTTTTATCTCTTCTGTGTGATGTTTGTATCTTAGCACTGCCTACTTGTGGCATTACACTTTGTTATCTGTAATGATCAATTATGTTCAAGTATCAGATAATTTCATTTATTAATTCAATAAGTATTTATTGAAAGCTTACTAACAGCCTGAATCCTGAGTACAATTTCTATTTGTTTTCTGTGAGGTAACAACCCTGTCAAGTCTTGTACTCACTTCTCTATCGGGTTTAAAAACTTTCTTCGTTTATCCTCACCCTTCCTCCCTCGTCCTGGCCCCAGGTCTTCTGAGTAGCATCCAACTGCTACTCTTTTCACTCAGAGAAAGTTCCTCCTTAGCTCATTATAAAGTAAGAAAAAGCTGAGCATAATGTCCCAAATGTGCCTTCCTCAGAAATCTTTGTTCAGGAGCAGTCACTTCTGAAAAATGCTCTTTTGGAAAGCTCATTGTTGGGTTAAATATGTTCTACTGGTTTTAAGGACACTGTATTTTGAAAAGTTTCCGCACAGAGCTATTGCCAAATAGGCCCTGTCGTGTTTAAATAGGTGTTCTACTTTATTCTCTCATTTTCTTCTAGTGTTTCGCTTTTAAAAATCTCATTGTCTTGGTTGTATTTTTCAGTCAAGTCCTAATTCGAAGCAGAGTCCTCAGGGAAAACGGAAAATACATTCCCAAACAGGTACTCGTAAATGAGTAAAAGCTCCACGATTCACTGTTGAGGGCAGTGGATATCTGAATGTTTTATAAGGGGACTCTTGGGGGAAAGCTGAAGGCGGGCAAGTCAGTAATGAAGCTGTGTCTTGGTGGTGTTTGCCGTCATTGTGACCTTGCCCTTCTTGGGAAATTGTTTTTAAATGTGACTCAGCTAAAGTGTCAGGTCGGCTGCCAAGTAGGCTGCCAGCTCTGAGTGTAACAGCATATTCCAATGGCCTTCTGACTAAACCTTGGGGGAATAATTTGACAATGTGCTATGTCACAGTTTTAAGACTTAAAAAGTTCTTTTTTCTACTAGTCTTTCCTGACACGAAAATATTACTTCAACAACCCAGAGGATGGATTTTTCAAAAAAACTAAAAGGAAGGTTGTTCCTCCTTCTCCTATGACTGGTATGTTTATTCCCTTCTCTCATCTTTAAGGAAGACTTTTAACATTATTGGGGGGATGGGCAGGGAGGATGTCGTTTTATTTGAAATTTAAATTTTACAAGACAGTAATCTAAGGGACCTTAGGGATCATCGGATACAGGAATCTACAGAAGTGGGGTTCCCTTTTTCCAATAAATCTTCAGGGAACCCCAGTGTATAAAGTGGATTAAAAAAAGAGCTCTCAGGGCTTCCCTGGTGGTGCAGTGGTTGAGAGTCCGCCTGCCGATGCAGGGGAGACGGGTTCGTGCCCCAGTCCAGGAAGATCCCACATGTCGCGGAGCGGCTGGGCCCATGAGCCATGGCTGCTGAGCCTGCGCGTCCAGAGCCTGTGCTCCACAACGGGAGAGGCCACAACAGTGAGAGGCCCGCGTACCACAAAAAAAAAAAAAAGAGCTCTCAGCTGAGGGGGTGGGGACTAGAGCCATTGTCCCTGGGTCTCTCCCCTTTGCTGTTCCTCAGGACCCGGGGCTCTGAGAAGCACAGCTGGAAAGCATTCCAGTCCCGGGTCCCATCCAGTGCCTGGATCCTACTGCTGACAGATGACCTCCAGATTCTGCCTGACTGTTCCCTAGACCATCCATTTCTTTGTCAGACGTGATTGCTTGGCCCGTCCTACAGTTTTTCCTCTAACAGATTTCTTACTTTCTCTGATCCCAGTCATGTGAAAAATACAACATCTTTAAGGTAAAACAAAATAACTTATTATTCAGTGTTGCCTATCCACTCATTTCAGTACCTATTTCTTTAGGTGAGATAACCAGTTATTTAAAACCTAGACAAAAGATACTGGAATTGATTTTAATAAGTCTTTTAGAAAACTTACAAGAAAAAAAAGACCAGTAAGTGTATGAAAAGATACTTGACATCACTAAAATCAGTGGAATGCAAATTAAAACAAGACGTCATTTTTAGCCCATTAAACTGGCAAAGATTGAAGAGCTTGACCAAAACTGCTATTGTCAAGGTCATGGGAAGTTAGGCCCTCTCACTGTTGTTGAAAGTCAGTTTTAAATTTAAATGGTCAAATCCCTTGGCCCAGAAATTCTTCTAAGAGTTTCTCTTACAGAAACACTTACATAAACATGCAGATTTATGTACAAGGAAGTTGTTGGTAACACTGTTTACTGGCCAAAAAACCAAACAAACAAACAAAAAAACAATCTATAGGCCTACCCAGAAGTGATGAATGACCACACGGTGGACTCCCATGCAGACATTAAAAATAATGAGAGATATTATACCAATGTGGAAACATCATTCACAATATGTTAACTTTTTAAAATTAAGAAGCAGAATAGGGACTTCCCTGGTGGCGCACTTGTTGGGAATCCGCCTGCCAGTGCAGGGGACACGGGTTTGAGCCCTGGTCCAGGAAGATCCCACATGCCGTGGAGCAACTAGGCCCATGTGCCGCATCTACTGAGCCTGTGCTTTAGAGCCCACGAGCCACAACTACTGAGCACTTGTTCCACAACTACTGAAGCCCGTGCGCCTAGAGCCCATGCTTTGCAACAAGAGAAGCCACTGCAATGAGAAGCACGCACACCGCAACGAAGAGTAGCTCCCGCTCGCCACAAGTAGAGAAAGCCTGAGGGCAGCAACGAAGACCCAATGCAGCCAAAAATAAATAATAAATTAATTAATTAAGTTAAAAAAAAAAAAGAATCTGCCTGCCAATGCAGGGGACACGGGTTCGAGCCCTGGTCCGGGAAGATCCCACGTGCCATGGGGCAACTAAGCCCGTGCGCCACAACTACTGAGCCTGCACTCTAGAGCCCGCGAGCCACAACTACTGCCCATGTGCCACAACTACTGAAGCCCGCGCACCTAGAGCCCATGCTCCACAACTAGAGAAGCCACTGCAATGAGAAGCCCACGCACCACAACAAAGAGTAGCCCCCACTTGCCACAACTAGAGAAAGCCCGCGCGCAGCAACGAAGACCCAACACGGTCAAAAAACAAAACAAAAAAAGCAGAATAGTAAGCATAGTAGCCTTTTATATGTATATATATATATAGAGAGAGAGAGAGAGAGAGAGAGAGAGGGAAACTATTGTGTGTATATTCATGTATAATTGCATATGTATGTTTTTATAGATATATAAAGATGGAAGGAGATAAAACAAACAGCTAAAAATGTTCAGAGAGTAGGCTCAGAGGAACTGTCTGCATCCTGTGTTTCTATGTCGTTTGAATTTTTTACAATGAGCTTGTATTACTTTAATTATCAAATAAATTTAAAACTTACAAAAATAGGAGTAAGTCCCTGCCAACAGTGGTAACAGGTATTGGTTTCTTGTGTTTTTGTCTTAGATCCCACTATGCTCACAGACATGATGAAGGGCAATGTCACAAATGTCCTCCCTATGATTCTTATTGGTGGATGGATCAACATGACATTTTCAGGCTTTGTCACAAGTAAGTTACAGACCCAGAAGACTTAAGGTTTACTTCATCTGTGATCCTTTCCCATGACCCTATTCAGAAATCCAAGGGCTGCTGAGACACTACTATCATGGGTCCTATGTTCTCTAGTGGAAACTGATAAGTCTTTGAACAAAAAAATTTAATATGATCTGATTTTATGGCTCTTATCCCAAAATGATCATAAGTTCATGATGTGGTTGCTTTTTTACTAATAGGGACTCAAACAAGTGGCTTGCTAGTTTATATCCGAAACTAGTTTGGTATTCTAGTGAGTAGGGAAAGGGAAGCCTATTTGTGTCTTCACTTCATTTTCTAGGTGTTGGGGTGAGTTGTTGGTCAATTTGTTTGTAAGCTGCTTTGATTTAAATGAACTAGGTTTCTCAGTAATGTAGTTCTTTGTGTGTATGTATTCCACTTTGGGCTTAACAGATCAGTGCAAGTTTCTTTTCCAGATTTTGGGACACAGCTCAGTTTGAGCCCCTGCTTCTTAAGCACTAGAGAAGCTGGTGTTCAAGGAACTAGAGCAGAGTGACATTTGACTGTTAATTCTTCAGAAGGTGACACACATCTCCTTGTGGAAATCATTTTCTAAACACTTTATGGTACAGATTTCCCACCTCCTCAGGGAAAGAATATGTGCATCACACTTAAACTGTTCTACAAAGGAAGCTGGGAGTGATTCTGAATTTTTTCTTTCTTCTCTGCAGCCAAGGTCCCATTTCCACTGACCCTCCGTTTTAAGCCTATGCTACAGCAAGGAATTGAACTACTCACATTAGATGCCTCCTGGTAAGGACTTTCTTCTATTTAATAAAAACACCAACCAAAATCTAAAACAGGGATCTCTTGAATAGGATTTCCAGTTTGCCTGCTTCACTGGAATGGGTTTTTGGAGTTTTTCTCATTGAAACTCCACTCAATGCCACAGGTGGATTATGACAACTTTTACATGAGTCTTGCAAAAGGAGAGAATGTATCAGCCTCTTTAATTAATTAATTTTATTTTTGGCTGCGTTGAGTCTTCGTTGCTGCACACGGGCTTTCTCTAGTTGTGGCGAGCGGGGGCTACTCTTCATTGCAGTGCGCGGCCTTCTCATTGCGATGGCTTCTCTTGTTACGGAGCATGGGCTCTAGGTGCGCAGGCTTCCGTAGTTGTGGCACATGGGCTCAGTAGCTGTGGCTTGCGGGCTCTAGAGCACAGGCTCAGTAGTTGTGGTGCATGGGCTCCGTTGCTCCGCGGCATGTGGGATCTTCCTGGACCAGGGCTCAAACCCGTGTCCCGTGCATTGGCAGGCAGATTCTTAACCACTGCACCACCAGGGAAGCCCTGTATCTGCCTCTTTTTCCCTAGCATCGTGGGGCTTAGGAGTCCAAAAGCAGATGTGTCCACCCCAAGAAATTTAAAAGATAAAGCCAGGAACTCTGGCCAAGGCAGACTTTTTAGCAATACATACCCTGGAGCTTATGGAAGTGGATGTTGGTATTCTTTTTTCCAAAATACATTACTGCTAATAACAACATTAATCCTTTTCATTGGTACCAGTCACTGTTCTAAGGATTTTCCATATATTATTTTATAATACATGGAAACCCTATGAAGTAATTGGAGACACTGAGATTTGACCACAAACCTGTCCAAATCCAACATCGTGTCTTACCATTCTGTTTTTTGTAGCCAGAGTAATAAAACCCAAAATCTGAAGAGCTCTTAGAACACTGCTACAGCCTCTGGAATGCAGCAGTGCTTCTTCATGTGGTCTCTCCAGATTATTTTGTCTATGGCTTCCCAAAGACTAGCATCTAAAGGAAGCCAAACAGTAGGAGGAGGAGGCGAATGGGAAACAGGGGTAACCAGTGCTGATCTTGATTCACTCCCCGGTCTCTGGTTTTTGGGGAGGGACAGGATAGACCCGGTGCTGGGAGAGTCTTGGCTATGCACCCTTACCCCAGAGGAGAAAAGCTATACTTAATATGAGTAGCATGACTCTATTAAACCTTGACCTTCCAGTCTCATGGGGGCTAAACAAAAACTTCATGGGCTGGAGAAAAGCTTTCTTGTCTTTTCTCAGCATCTGACATACTCGCATGGACAAAGGAGCCTAGAACCGGATATAAACTAGCTTACCAACCTGCAACATTATGTACAGATAGGTGTGACCCAAGTATTGGAATGAAGTGTGGGTTCTTTCCATCTCTGTATCATTTCTTATACTCTTTAGTTTTTATTATATGTGAGCATATTAACTTTATTGGGGTAAGGTGGGAAACCTAAGCTAAGGAGAGCTTTGATGATAATAGTTCAAAACTTGGAATGGCTTTCCCAGTTGCTACTGTCTTCAGTATGAAGCCCACCAACACTTGTGATTCCTTCTAGAGAATGGAATTCAGGACAGGAGGCCTCTTTCTATTTATATTTTATGTACTTAAGTATTGTTTACATTTATTATATATAACAAGTGTGTGTTGTTTTTATGATTACAAATAATAAATGGTTTGAAAACCCATTATGTATGAAGGAAAAATTAAATTAAACAAAGCTTGCATTCCCTGATAAAATGAAGCACACCAGTTGTGAGTTCAGTTCCTGCTACTGAATGCCAAAGAATTTATAACATAGCCGGAAGGAGCAGTTTGCCTCCATATATTACCTTATTCTATCCTCATGGCAGCTCTGTGAAGTGAGTGGAGGAATTGAGATTTGACCCCAAAGTCTGTCCAAATCCAGTGCTCAGCTTTTCGCATGCCGAGAGCTATAACTATTTGTAGCGTGGCCTTCATAACTTGTGTTTCTTCTTTGGTTGTGCTTTGGATGACTACACCCTGCCCCAGGTGATTCCTTTACATACTCTGAACAACTTTGGTTGGTAGAAAAGTGTGTGAACTACATTAATTCTGAAATAACTTACCTACATTGTTTCACTTTTGCTTCCTAGGGTGAGTTCTGCATCCTGGTATTTCCTCAATGTCTTTGGGCTTCGAAGCATTTACTCTCTGATTTTGGGCCAAGATAATGGTAAGAAGCAAATACTTCAATAGATGAGTCATTCATGCCAGGGCCAGAATGATCATGTAGGCTATGCTGTTTGTGAACACAGTCAAATACAGTGCTTCATTCCTTAAACGTATTCATAAGTTTCTGAGGTATTCTGAGTCTTAAAAACCCCAGGGTCAGACTGAAGATCTGAATTCTCCTTGGTAATCATGGGGACAGTATTTAGTTGCCCAGAGTCTGATGCCCTCCTGTGAGGGATCCAGCACCAGCAGTACAAGCCTGTAAACCTGAAGCTGAAAGAAGGCCGGGTTTGATCAGTTTACTCATTGCCTAGAGTTCCTGCTGGTATCAATCCTGGCTCTCTTACTTAATAGCTGGGACCTTGGGCAAGTTACTTACCCACTCCAATCCTCTGTTTGCCTATCTTAATAATTGACTTCTGGGTTTGTTGTTAGGTAGATGAGGTAGATACATAAAGTACTTAGTGAAGTACCTGGCATGTAGGAGTTGCTCAGTAACTGATGGCTGTTGTTAGTGTTACTTAAATTTGAAATAAAGTTTAGCACTTCCTTTAGTTATCTTCCGTCTCCTGCTATTATCATGTCCATTTTTCAGAAGAGGTAAAGTGCTTTCACATAGTGCGTGACAGGGCCAGTGAACTGTCATATGGTTCTCTAACCCACCACCAAGCATCTGTAAGTGCTGTGTAAGGACCATCCTTCTCCGAGGGTCCTGGGTGCTTTCTGCGCCCTGGCACTCATGCGGATGTGTCTTACGCTGCAGCTGCTGACCAATCACGGATGATGCAGGAACAGATGACTGGAGCAGCCATGGCCATGCCTGCAGACACCAACAAAGCTTTTAAGGTACACTCACTTCTCCGAGCTTCACTGAAGCTCGGAAAGGTGTTACCAGAGTTACCTTTAAAGATGAATTTCCTGGGCTTCCCTGGTGGTGCAGTGGTTGAGAGTCCACCTGCCGATGCAGGGGACATGGGTTTGTGCCCCGGTCCGGAAAGATCCCACATGCCGCGGAGCGGCTGGGCCTGTGAGCCATGGCCGCTGAGCCTGCGCGTCCGGAGCCTGTGCTCCGCAACAGGAGAGACCACAACAGTGAGAGGCCTGCGTACTGCAAAAAAAAAAAAAATGAATTTCCTGAAGTGAGTGTAGTATGTATGGTTCCATCCTTTAAATTTAGCAAAAATGTATTTCCATTTACATGTCTTTTATTCCAGAGACAGAATCATCTGTTAAGTAAATTAGAGATTCTTGGTACTTCTACTGGTTTTTAAATGCTCACCCCATTTAATCCACACTGTAAATAAAGTTATAAAAACAGCCCAGTCAGAGGTACCAGCTAAACATTTGGAATATTTTGAACTTTTTTGGACCATGATATAAATTTCATGCAGTAAAATCTAAATTGGGAATTCCTTGGCGGTCCAGTGATGAGAACTCCGTGCTCTGACTGCTGAGGGCCTGGGCTCAGTCCCTGGCCAAGGAACTAACATCCCACAGGCCACACGGCACAGCCAAAAAAAAAAAAAAAAAATCTAAATTACTTACAGCCTTTCATGAAATGATTCTGGAATTTGTAAAATCCAATATAATTTTTGTACAGCAAACTCTCACTAATTTTTCATGATAAAAACTAGAAATAGAGGGGAATTTGCTCATCTTGATGCAAGATATCTATGAAAGACCCACAGCTAACATCCATACTCATACTGAAAGCTTTTCCCCTAGGGTTAGGAACAAGACAAGGATGTCCACTCTCACCACTTCTATTCAACATTGTACTAGATGTTCTAGCCTGGACAGTTAGGCAAGAAAAAGAAAGAAAAGGCATCTAGATTAGAAAGGAAGAAGTAAAACTATCTTTGTTTGCAAATAACATGGTCTCGTATATAGGATATCATAAGGAATCCACAAAAAAACTATTACACATAATAAGTTCAGCAAGGTTTTAGGATACAAGATCAATATTCAGAAAGCAGTCGTTGTTCTACACACTGGTAATAAAGAATCTGAAAAATTGAAATTAAGAAAACAATTCCAAACCATAATGGAAAAGAATGTAAAAAAGTAATGTCTATATGCGTATAACTGATTCACTTTTCTGTATAGCAGAGATTGGTATGACATTTGTAAATCAACTATACTTCAAATCAAAAAAAATTTTAAAAACCCAATTCTACTTACAATAGTATCAAAAAGAATAAAATAAGAAGAAATTTAAAACACGCAAGACTTGTACACTGATAATTGTAAAATACTGCTGAAAGAAACTAAAGAAGACCTAAATAAATGGAAATGTATCCATGTACATATTATCTTGACTTAATATTATCAAGATGGCAATAGCCCTAGATCTGCTGATCTACAGATTCAACATAATCCCTATCAAAATTCCACCAACCTTTCTTGCAGAAATTGGCAGTCTGATCGAGAAGTTCATATGGAGGTGAAAGGGCCCCAGAACAGGCAAAACAATGTTGAATAATAACAAAGTTGGAAGACACACACTTCCTGATCTGAAAACCTACTTCTGAGCTACAGTAATCAAGACTGTGGGGGGGGCTTCCCTGGTGGCGCAGTGGTTAAGAACCCGCCTGCCAATGCAGGGGACACGGGTTTGAGCCCTGGCCCGGGAAGATCCCACATGCCACGGAGCAACTAAGCTCATGTGCCACAACTACTGAGCCTGTGCTCTAGAGCCTGCGAGCCGCAACTACTGAAGCCCGTACACCTAGAGCCTGTGCTCCACAGCAAGAGAAGCCACTGCAATGGGAAGCCCACGCACCGCAACGAAGAGTAGTCCCTGCTCACCACAACTAGAGAAAGCCCGCATGCAGCAACGAAGACCCAACACAGCCAAAAATAAAAATAAAATAAATAAATTTATTTAAAAAAAAAAAAAAAAAAGACTGTGTGGGGTTGGCATATGGACAGACATCCAGATCAACAGAATAGAATTGAGAGTTCAGAAATAAATCCATACATTTAGATCAAATGATTTTTGACAAAGGTGCCAAGACAATTCAGTGGGGGAGAAAAGATTCTTATTGCTTACTGGGTACAGAGTTTCTGTTTCAGGGGATGAAAAATTTGGAAATAGATAGTGGTGATGGTTGCACAGCATTGTGAACCTAATAAATGCCACTAAATTGTATAGTTAACAGTGGCTAAAAGTGGCAAATTTTGTATATATATTTTAACACAATAAAAAAATTTTTTGAATAAAAGTTTTTAAATGGGTCAAAGACTTAAAGAACTAAAATTATAAAGCTCTTAAAAGAAAACATAGGTGTAAATGTTTGTGACCTTGGATTAGGCCATGGTTTCTTAGATATGACATCAAAAGCATTAGCAGCAAAAGGAAAAATAGATAAGTGGAACTTTGTCAAAATGAAGACTGTGGGCTTCCCTGGTGGCACAGTGGTTGAGAGTCCACCTGCCGATGCAGGGGACACAGGTTCGTGCCCTGGTCTGGGAAGATCCTACGTGCTGCAGAGCAGCTAGGCCCGTGAGCCATGGCCACTGAGCCTGCGCCTCCGGAGCCTGTGCTCTGCAACGTGAGAGGCCACAACAGTGAGAGGCCCACGTACCGCAAAAAAAAAAAAAAAAACCACAATGAGATACAAAGATGGATAATGAGTGTTGACAAAGATGCAAAGAAACTGGAACCCTCATACCTGCTGGTGATTGTGCAGCCACTTCGGAACACAGTTTTTAGCCTTTCCTCAAAGAGTTAAACATAGTTACCATATATGACCCAGCAGTTCTACTCTTAGCTAAGTACCCAAGAGAATTGAAAACACATATTCACACAAAAACTTGTTCAGGGACTTCCCGGGTGGTGCAGTGGTTAAGAATCCGCCTGCCAATGCAGGGGAAAAGGGTTTGATCCCTGGTCCGGGAAGATCCCACATGCTGCGGAGCAACCAAGCCCATGAGCCACAACTACTAAGCCTGTGCTCTAGAGCCCTCAAGCCACAACTACTGAAGCCCGCATGCCTAGAGCCCGTGCTCTGCAGCAAGAGAAGCAACCGCAATGAGAAGCCCACGCACTGCAAGGAAGAGTAGCCCCCGCTCGCTGCAACTACAGAAAGCCCGCGCAGCAACGAAGCCCCAGCAAAGCCAAAAAAAAAAGATACAGAAAGTAAAGTAGTAGTTGCCAGGGTTTGAGGGAGGGGATAGTGGGGAGTGTTTGCTGTTCGGTATGGAGTTGTTTCTGCAGTGACGAAAGTGTTCTGGAATTAGCTAGTGGTGATGGTTGCACATCTTTGTGAATATACTAAAAACCACTAAATTGCACACATTAAAGGGGTGAATTTGACGGCCTAAATTATATATTTAAAAACCCACACCCATGAGCTAACATTTGTATTGCACATGAAGTTTCACACATTTTTTAAAAACCTACTAAAGGCGAAAGTAGTCAGCATTAATAGAATACTTGAGAAGTGTAATTAGTTGCCAGCGCCAATGACTTTGAACAAATTCTTTCTTTCTTAGCCTAGTCTCCTAGTCTGTCACTTGGGGGCGGGGGGTGGGTGAGGGGAGAGCAGCACCTACCTCATAGGATTGAGTGAGCTTCACGTGTACACAGCTGAACCCAGCTCCTGGCCCAAGCGGGTCAGCGCTGCTCTTATAACAGCCCTTCTCTCCCTGCCCCCACGTTCTCTTCCTCTGCAGACAGAGTGGGAAGCTTTGGAGCTGACGGATCACCAGTGGGCACTAGATGATGTCGAAGAGGAGCTCATGGCCAAAGACCTCCACTTTGAAGGCATGTTCAAAAAGGAATTACAGACGTCTATTTTTTGAAGACCAAGCGGGGGTCAGCTGTGTCAGGAACTCGGAGTAGCGCTTAACCTTGTAACTTTTGTTTGAGCTGGAGCCTCTCGGAATAAAAAGGGGGATGCGTGAGCTGGCGGGTGTGCAGCAAGGATTGTTCTTGTCTGAGCTGGGTTCCCCTTTATGTTTGAAACCAGAAGAAACATGAGGAGTGTGTGCTGCATGACTTGCCCAGAAACAACTAGTTTTGAAATATTTAAAATTTTCCTTTTGGTGACTCTAGTAATAAAAGTAAGAGAGGGGGGAAACTCAAGCTAGTGATAATATATAAAACTTAGCAAAAATTCAGGAATTTCAGAAAAAGTGTTGTCAATTAAACCTAATTATTATGTACAGTCACTCTGACTTCTAAACCATAGTAAACTCCTGTTTTCTTGGGATCCAAACACCCCGCGTTTTACCTTTAATTTTTTGTTAGTATTTTTATAACTTTCCTTACGCAAATAATACATTTTCATTACCGAAAATTTAGGACCGATGGATAAGCAAAACGAAACTCTCTGTGTTGTTCATTTTGCACCTGCAGAATGACATGAAGAGCCAATCTGTTAAAACCTTATTCAAACAAACTCTTTTCAGAGTGAATACCCAGGGCCAGGACAGACTTAGCAAACCTTCTCTCTGTCTTAATACTGTCCAGTGAAAATTGGTGACCCTGAGACACTGCCAGATTCTCAAGTGCCTTTGGGATCCTCAAAGACTTCAACGGTTAAGTAATGCAAGGTCTTGATCTGGAGTTCAGAATATATCAAATCCGTTGACAAATCAGTGGTGCTGTACTGTATATGGCTACTCTGTTGAACGAAAGACCCCATGTCCGAGTTATTCTGGATGAGAGAGAGCTTACATATGGTTGTAAGAAGGGAGAGAGGAAAACAAATTTTTAAAATTAAAAAAAAAGAAGAGAGGGTGATTGCTGGCAGACACATAGGTAAGGGTTGCCCAGGAATAATTCTGCCTGGATTAACTGTCCCAGGGAAGTGGCAGAGGGCCATTTCTGTACCAAGAGGTGAATGTAATTTACATGCTGAACGCTATAATCAAAAACAAACAACTCAACTCTACAAATTAAACCATTCTGTTTTCTTTTCTTTGCCTGTAAAAATGTTGCCTCTGTGGGTCACTAACAGCCTTCTGCTAGCAGTTATGAGTGTCTATCATGAACCAGTGCTGGAGAGTCTAAGATGGAAAAAGATGTAACTCTTGCCCTCAGGAACTCATAAGAGAGACACATAAGAAATTGGTGGCTCTTAATCGTTCACTGGGTCACAGGACCTCTTTGAGACTCTGATGGAAGTTCTGACCCTCCCCTCCTGAGTAACACACATGGGCACAGACACACAGACCTCTCGGGTAACCCCAGGAGCATTAATAGACCTTCCAAAGCCTATTCATAGTGACCCACTGACCCAAGGTAAGAAATGCTAATATTTAAAAGAGCTGCTAAAATAAAATATTAAAGGAGCAAGGGTTCCCAGGAGAGCTAACCTTTGACCTGGGCCTTGAAAGAGTTTTGCAGTGTAGAAGGGCATCCCAAGCAAAGGGAACAGAACCAGCAAAGACCTTCAGATTAAAATGTCTACAATTCACTGCTCCCTGACAAGTTGGGGGGAGTTGTATGGTATATACCAAAAGGTCCAGGTAGGGCAGGAATGGGAACAGTAACTGATGATTGAGTGATGTCACCCTCTTTCCTACAAGGCATCCTCAGAGCATTTCAGTCTGCCTCTTGATCCACACACAGTTTGTCCTTTTCCCTGTAGCAAAGTTAGGTGGGTAAAATGTGTGAGACTTTTCTGACCCATCACAGTGGTGAGTGCACATTTCCTTGGCACCAGCAAGTCAAAGGAAAAACCAAGTTTGTTTCAGCAGGCTCTTCCAGAACCAGCTCACAAGTTCAGGGAACAGTCCTTATCGTGTGTGCTTCTTGGAGTTTAATTTGGGTCAGACTGCTAGATGAGCGTTCTACCTTTTCCACCAACCTGGACTTAGAACCTGAAACCATTTAGGACAACCTGAAATGTCCACTTACTGATCGCGGTATGGAAGGCACCTTGCGTGGAAGGCTAAACATTGACAGTTGCACAACACAGCTCAGAAAAATAATGATGACTTAGATTTGAAGACAGTAGGTAAACCTGCACTTAGAGGCAAAAGTCAGTGTGGTTCCTCTGTTTGGTCTGTAAGGAGTGTGATGGGCATGGATGTATGTGTGAGACATGGGGGATTACTAACTGTGAAGAATACTGCAGTTGCAAGTGATAGAAACAGAACTCAATCTGGCTTAAGCAATTTTTTTTAAAGGAATGTAAGTTGGTTCAGTAACTAAAATGTTCAGTGGTCAGTGTCTTCACTGTAGCCAGGGCCTCACTGATATCATCAAGACTTGGTTGCTTTCTCAGGTCTGCCTTTTTCTACAATCAGGTAGTTTGTCTTCTCATGGAGACACCAGCTTAGTGACCCCAGTGAAAAGCACCCCTTAAAATTCCAATAAAAGTCAAGCTACTTGATTTGGGTCATGTACACATTCCAGGAAATGCTTAGCCCTACCTAACTATAAGGAATGAAAATGGGATAAGGATGATTCCCTAAAGGAAAATAGGGGTGTTGCTGCCAGAGGAAGGTGGCATGGGTACCAGGAAAGAAAAAACAATCATGTTTTACCCTTTAATAACCTGGAATGTTTCCCAAAGGAGGTACTGCCCTATCTTAGTAGGCCATGAAGTCTGCAAATATTTACTGGATTTCTACAACATGCCCCATGCCATGCTAGATATTTTCAGATTTTCCTGTTCACTAAACAAGACATTCATTGACCATCTGCCCAAAACTGTGCACACGAGCAAGCCACACTCCAGACCTTAAGAGCTCAGAAAACTGTGTCACATGTTGTGACAGGGATAATCCGAGGGAGGCTGTGGGAATGTCCTGCAAGTCATCCAACCTGGGAGGCCCAGCAAAGTATCATCTCAAGATGTGAAGGATTACAAGGAATTAGATACAGAGCCAGGGGAAGATATAAGGGAAGATTATCCCAGGCAGACGGAACAGTGTATGCAAGGTCCCAAGAGCTGAGGTGGTGGTGTTTTCACGAAACCGAAACAAGACTTGGGTGACCCTGAAGTGTAGAGAATAAAAAGATGTAATGAGCGCCGGGTTACTTTAAATGAATAGTAAGGCATTTGAATTATATCTCTATAAAGCTGCAGTTAAAAAAAAAAAAAAGAAAGAAAGAAAGACGTGATGAAGCAAAGGCAAGCCCAGATGGCAGAGAGCCTGTAAGTCACCCCTCGGACACGAACTTGATCTTGACGTGGCTTCAGGAGCCTTGTGGAGGGACTGATGGGAAAGGATTTGCTACTGGGCAGGGAAAGGAGTGGATGGGGTAGAAGTGGAGAGTGAGACGGTAGTGAGGTCATAGTGGGGTGGACTTGAGGCCATTTAGATGATTAGCTCCTCCTTTCTTGCTCTGATTCAGTGTGTGGCTTTGCATAAGACACTTCCCCTCTCCGGGCCTCAGTCTCCCCATCTGCCAAAAGGAGATCTGCAGCCACTTTGGAAAACAGTCTGGCAGTTCCTCAGAAGCTTAAACAAAGTTTCCATATGATCCACTCCTAGATAGATATCCCAAGAGAAATGAGAACATATGTCCACACAAAAACCTGTACACCCTCGCTCACAGCAGCATTATTCACAATAGCCGAAAAGTGGAAACCACCCAGATGTCCATCAACCGATGAATGCATGTATAAAATATGGTATATCCATACAATGGAATATCAGTCAGTAATAAAAAGAATGAAGTTCTGACACCCTATGATGCGATGAAGTGTGGAACTAAATGAAGACAATCACAAAAGATCACATATACGATCCTATTTTTTATGAAATGTCCAGAATGGGCAAATCCATAGGGTCAAAAGATAGATTAGTGGTTGCCAGGGCTTGCGAAGAGGAAAATGGGGAGTGATTGCCAATGGGTACAGGTTTCTTTTGGGGGCAATGAAAATGTTCTGGTGGGAATGTAAATTGGTATAACCACTATGGAGAACATTATGGAGGTTCCTTAAAAAACTAAAAATAGAATCACCATATGATCCTGCAATCACACTCCTGGGTATATACCCGGAAAAAACTATAATTCACAAAAAATACATGTACCCCAATGTTCACTGCAGCACTATTTACAATAGCCAAGACATGGAAGCAACCTAAATGTCCATCGACAGATGAATGGATAAGAAAGATGTGTTCTATATATACAATGGAATATTACTCAGCCATGAAAAAATACAATAATGCCATTTGCAGCAACATGGATGGACCTAGAGATGATCATACAGTACTAAGTAAAGTAAGCCAGATAGAGAAAGACAAATATATGTTATCACTTGTATGTGCAATCTAAAAAAAAAAGGTACAGGGACTTCCCTGGCGGTCCAGTGGTTAAGATTCCGTGCTCCCAATGGAGGGCACATGGGTTCTATCCCTGGTCAGGAAACTAAGATCCCGCATGATGCCTGGCACAGCCATAAATAAATAAATAAATAAAATGAATAAATAAAAATTTTAAAAGGTACAAATGAACTTATTCACAGAACAGAAATAGACCTACAGACATAGAAAACAAACTTATGGTTACCAAAGGGGAAAGGGGTGGGGGATAAATTAGGAGTTTGGGATTAACATATACACACTATTATATACAAAACAGATAACCGACAAGGAACTACTGTGTAGAACAGGGAACTATACTCAGTATTTTATAATAACCTGTTAGGGAAAAGAATCTGAAAAAGAATATATGTGTATATATATGTGTGTGTGTGTGTATATATATCTGAATCATTGTGCTGTACACATGAAACTAACACAACATTGTAAATCAATTATACTTCAATAATAAAAAATATAATAAAGAAGAAAATGTTCTAAAGTTGTGGTGATAGGGACTTCCCTGGTGGCGCAGTAGTTAAGAATCCGCCTGCCAGTGCAGGGGACACGGCTTGAAGCCCTGGTCAGGAAAGATCCCACATGCCGTGGAGCAACTAAGCCCGTGCACCACAACTACTGAGCCTGCGCTCTAGAGCCTGTGAGCCACAACTGCTGAGCCTGCGTGCCACAACTAATGAAGCCCACGCACCTAGAGCCTGTGCTCTGCAACAAAGAGAAGCCACTGCAGTGAGAGGCCCTCGCCCCACAACAAAGAGTAGCCGCCGCTCGCCACAACTAGAGAAAACCCACGCGCAGCAACGCAGATCCAACAGCCAAAAATAAATAAATAAATGTATTTTAAAAATGAAATAAAAAATAAAATTGTAATGATAGCTGCACAACTTTGTGAATATAATAAAACCCACTGAATAGTACACCTTAAATAGGTGAATTTTATGTCATGTGAATTACATCACTGTTAAGTGGGAGAGGGGGATCATAAGCCCTTGGCAGCTGACATCAAGATCTCTCATGGTCATGGCTACGAGAGGTTCTTGTAGACTATCCAGGCTGCAGAAGGAGGGCATCGAGGAGACATCTGCGACTGCTGGGTGCAGAGGGGTGTCAGGGGTCTGCCAGCATGTCCCTGAGCCTCTCCTGTGCTTTAACCCCCTGCCCTGCCACCCCTCCTGCTGACCCTGCTCTCACCTTGGTCCCACCTCCCCATCTCCCGGGCTCTGGGGCAGCCTGGGAAGGTCAGTGGGCTTCAGAAACCTTAGTTCTGTATCCCTGCCCCTCCAAAGTGGGCTAGTACCCAATACCTAAAATGTTTTATTGAAATTTATTTTTGTGAGCAACCAGCTCACAAAATGCACAGCCAACCCTGTGCAATCTTTTCCTTTCTTCCATTTCTTTGTGAATTTCTTTTTCATTTAAAAGTTCTTATGGAAAATTTCAACCATACACAAGAGTGGAGATGATAGTATAAGGACGTACCCATCTCCCTCCACTGATAATGAATAATTCTCAACAGTTTGCCAGTATTTCATGTCTCTTCCAAACCCGCTTTTTTGCCTGGAGTGTTTTAAAAGTAAATCTTAGATACGATATCATTTCACACATAAATATTTTAGTAAGTAGCTCTAACAGGTAAGGAATTTTTAAAACATGACCCACTATGCCGTTATTCACCTAGTCCAAACATGTTTATCCTTTAGTCTGCTAAGGACCAACCAATGTTCAGACCACCCCCGGGTATCTTAAAACGCCTCTGTGCAGTTGATTGGTTTGGGTGAAGATCCCAACAAGGCCCACATGTGGCATTTGACTGCTGTGTCTCTTAAGTCTCTTTTATAACGTTTTCCCCTCCCCCTGCTTTTTTTCAAGCTGTTTATTTGTTGAAGAAACCACGTATTTGTTACAGAAGTCTGTGAGTCTTTTTGAAAGTATTCTTATCTGGATGGGAAACCAAATCTTTAGATTATTTTTCGCTTCAAGGAAAGATTAAGGGGAATTAACGATAGGTGAATTCGTGATAGATGCGTAGAAAATTAAGCAAGTAAAAAACCAAGCAACACTTACCCCAGGAAAAACAGAACATCTAGCAAAGGAATTATAATCACGGTACACTCCTGACTCAGCCTGAATAATTTGTCTCGTGGTTCTTGTAAATGCAGACTTATGATATAAACAAAGGCTGCGCAGAAAAACGTGGAAGGCAGTATGAGAGCTAAATCTTCACGTTCCTTTGTAGTAGTCAATAGGTAGAATCTAAAACTGAAAAAAAAAAATTTAACATTAGCAGCATAAATCTGACGCTTAGAAAATAAATATAAAAACCAGAAGGAATAATCAGAAATACCAGAAAGAGTTGAAGGGAATTGGGAGTGAGAGGGAATGAAATAAGGAACAGTTGATTTTAAAGTGTGTACTGGATAATCAGACTTACTAACAACAAAAAACTATGTTTTTTGAAAAGACTGGGTTCGTTTAGTTGGTATCCGTGGAGGCTAAAATCTGAGAAGGAATGAGTTAAGACTGCCGGAACCCTTGAGGCTTAATTTGGCCAGTTGAGTGAAAGGGTATAATTGTTCCTGTCCTCAGAGATAGGACAGCGGGCAGAACACAAAGAATGTCCTCCAGGCGGCAGCATCTCGCCCACACCCCACCGCACCCGCCACCCCACCCCACCCCCACCCCCACCCCCACCGTGCTGCCTTTTGTTCCTCTGCTCCTGCCCGCCAGAGCTACCAGCCAGAAAAGAAATGCCAGCCAACTGTCCTGTCTAAGCAGGAGACGTCATCATTGCTGTGACTCACCTTTGCCTTTTCCTTCTCTCTCCCTTTCCTTGGGAGCTTCCCAGGTACTCTAGGTTAGGAGCTCCCAACAACTCCCAACGCTGGTGGTTTGCTGTCCTTTCAAGAGATCCCAGTTGGAGGCCTATTTTCAGACTCAAACTCCTAGCACAGTTGGAGCCACCTGGAAGGCCTGGGTTTTTCATCTCCCCTTCTCTCTCTGAGATGCCTCCAGAGGGGCAGGATGGTGTCATCACTCTTAAGATCACTGGCTCTTATGGTTTGGCTTCTTATTTGCTGTGTGTCCTTGGACAAATTACTTCACCTCTCTGAGCCTGGACTTGCTGGCTGTAAAATAGAGAGCATAATAATATATAGGGTTGCTGTCAGGAATTAAAAAGAATAATGCATGTACGCTGTGTAGCACAGCTCCTGGCAGACTAAGCTCTTGGTAAACAGAGCTACTGACCATCCCCCATGAGCTTGGAATCATCCCTTGCCCATTCTTGCTGTCCCAGAGTCTCCAGGATGATGCTAGGAGCTCCTCTGAGAGTCAGGATACTCCCCACCTACACCTGGCACCCCATGCTCCCCACTTACGTTCACCTCCACACACACACACACACACACACACACACACACACACACACACACACACACACACACACACACACACACCCCGTCAGTCTCCTCTTTCCATTGGATCAGCTTTCATCTTGGCCTCTGGGCAAAGGGATCATAATATCCCTTGCCTTTGTGTGTGATCTCAAAAGCCCTACCAATCCATGGTTTGGAAACACAATGGGATTGGGGCTCCTGGCTCCAAAGAGGTATCCAGGGAGCAGCGAAAAGATCCTGAGTGGATTGGGGGTTGGGCACTGTCAAGGCAGTGAGACTCTGCAGGGGCATGAATGGGTGGTTCACGCACACCCTGCCCTCCTCGGGGGAAACTGAGGAAGGGAACCAAGCCGGCTCCAAACCTGCTGAGGGAATCTCGACATCTCTAAGGAGACTTATTAGAGAGTTCACAGGAGGCACTGAGAAGAGGGACCTGGACCCCGCAGCTTCTGTAGTGCGCCCCTAGAACTGTCCTCCCACCAAGACTGCCCACAGGGGAAAAGACAGAGGTCCCTCAAAGGAAATTAGGATACTGTCAGGAAGAGAGATCTTGGACAATGCCAAAAAATGCCAATTATCTATTACATATAGAATCAGGATCTAGATAACTTCCCACAAGATCAGAACAACTGGTTAGATCTAACAAGATAAAATAAACAACAAATAAATGTAGCATCCTACAGTGAGGGTCAAGAGACCAAATGCACACAACGAGATGAGGAAGACCTAGTCAATACTGGGCAATAAAGTGATGTGGCTGCCAGAAACATTACTTTAGGGTGAGGTCATATTAATAGAGGAGTAGAATCTAGGAAAGGGGAGGTGAAAGTTCAGCTTTATTCTCAACTGGGTTCAGTTCCAAGAGTTATACTTTAAAGAGGACATCATTAACCTGGTAAAAAGGAAACAGAGGAGAGATGTCACAATGGTGAAATCCCAGAACCCTGTCCTTCGAGGAAAGACTAAAAGAACTGGGAGCGTTTGGCCTGGAAGGAGAAAATTCTAGAGAAATGAGAGATGACTTTACAATCCTGAAGGGGTTCCCACAAGAAAAACAGTAAAGCTGGTCAGATGATATGGTGAAATGGGAAAAGCCTGAACCCTCTCCCAGAGTCAGAAAAGCTGGATTCAGTCTCCACCGTTTATCAGCTACTAGGGACTGAACACCCTTCAAACTGCAACATGTCAGACACAACTAATGGCTGAGTATTGCTCTTCTGTGAGAGACGCAGGTAGGAAAACACTGGGAGAGAGATTTCAGCTCAAACCTAGGAAGGATCTTTCTTTCTTTTTAAAATATTTATCCTTCTTATCTCTGATCACAAAAGAAATACATGATTGTATTAAACATTGGTAAACAGAAAAGCAAAATTAGATAAAAATCGCATCACCCACTATTTACCTTCTAATATTTAGGGATAGGATAGATGATTGATTGATTGATTGACAGATGTTAACAAAAATGGGATCATACAAATACTTATCTGAGAGAACTTAGAGTATCAGCATTAATGATGTATATATTAGCATGTAAGGATGCTTACTGCAGTATTGTTTCTAGGAGAAAAAAAAAAGCTGTCAACCACCCGATTACTTATCAGTAGGGGAATACTGGGAATGTTTGCGAAACTAACGGTACATCCACAGCATACAATACTGTGCAGCTAATTGAAAGAAAGGGTGGAGCTAGTATGTACTGCCTTCGAAATGTTTCCAACATATATCTGCTTAAGGCAAAACAAAGTTATAGAATAATAGGCATAGTATGATCCCATTTTTGTAGAAATGCATGCACATATACATTTTATATGATGCAAAGAAAACAGAATGGTGTTAACAATGGGTATATCTGGGGGGCGGAGTTGGAGAGACCAAGGATAAGACAGTTCATGTGTTCTTTGAACATTTCTATGTTGCTTGAATTGGGACAATCAGCACATATTACTTTTATAATTCAAATGACTGAAATTTAAATAAACAAGAATCTACTCTGGACATGTCTCCATGCCATTAAAGATTCTACATCGTATTTAATGGCCACATGTATTCCTTGTGTGGATTCCTCTTAATGTGTTGAACGTAATGGTGGAGACTTAGCACATCAGGAGCTGTCCAAAGAGGGACCTGGAGCATTCTGACAGACAGACCTGAAGATGTGCAGACCCGCTGACCTAACCATGCCTCAGGGAGGAAATTATCTGATAGGTGCACGAGTGCACGTGCACAAAGATGTCTATGCGAGCATGTCCCTGCCTCATTATTCCTGCTAGCAAAAGGCTAGAAACAATCTACATGTCCAACCTCATGAACCAGATAAATAAAAATGACAGGCTGATCATATGCTGTAGTTCTCAACACTGAATACAAGAAATGAGATGGATCTGTAGAAATGTACATGGAAAATGTGCCAGGATATATTGCAAAGTGAAGGGGAAAAAGGCAAGTTACAGAACGACATGTACAGTATGATTTTTTTCTATTTAAAAAGTATATATGGCTGTGCCTTGAAAAAGCTGAAGGATACACATCAAGCTGTAGGTAGGATTTACCTGTAGGTCCGTATGTGTTATGTATGTAGCCCTATAAGGATATAGGTCTAGAGACATTAAGGAAGTGAGCTCCCCGTCCCAGGAGGTATGCAAACAGAGATTGGCTGCCCCGTTTTCGGGGATGCTGCGGAAGTGATTTCTACATCCCTCGGAGGTGACCTCAGTTCCCTTCTTAGCCCTGAGAATCTCTCAGAGAGGGGTGGTCAGGACTGGGAGAAGAATCCACCCCTAAGGGGAAAGGGTTAAGCGGGGATGGCGCTCCTGTGGGCGGGCTCCGCCATCGGCAGCGCCGGGCTCTGTTAGCCAAGTCTGAGCATCTCGGAGGATGCGGCGCGGCAAGCGGCTTCAGGGACGCGCGCAAGGTGAACGCGGGGGCTGCCAACTCGGCGCCCAGGTGAGGAGCTGGACTAGGGCGGGGGTGATGGCGGGACCCAGGCAGGGAGCATGGCCTGCAGCCCCCCTCTCAGGTGCGAGCGGCAGGGCCTGCACCAGCGTGCACCCCCCACCCAGGACACTGCGGGAAGGCGCGGAGCCAGGGGAGAGGAGATGGAGGAAAAGGAGAGGTAACCTGAGATGGACCAGCTCCTGGAGGCTGCCCTGCGGCGGCCCTCGCCCTGCCCCCAGGCCGGCCTCTTCCCAGTCCCTGAGGGAGGGAGAACACCCCCCCACACACACACAAAAATCTCTTCAGCAGCAGGAAACCAGGACTGTGCAGCCCCCTTCTCATCCGGAGGTGACTACATCTCTTGGATTGCGGGTGGTGAGTAGATGGTAGATGCTTATCGCTGAAGGCCCAACTCTGCTTCTCCTGCTCTGCAAAGCTTTTCGGACCCCCTGTGTAAAATGAGCCAATGCGGGTTTCACAGCCCCTAGTATGGCCATTTGCAGCCTGTGTGACCTTGGGCGAGTTGCTCAACCTCTCTGAACCTTGCTTTCTTCCCCTATGAAATGGGTATACCCACACCAGCTTGTTTGGGGAGGGGTGGATAAAATCGAGGACAAGCAGCTAAGCTTAGCACAGGAGCCTAAGTGGGTAAGAGCTCAAAACAGGAGTACTATTATTAACCAGTGCCTGTGTTAGTGGCCTTCCAGTCCTTCCCCCTCAGCTCACCACCACTCCTCACACTGGAACTGAGCCTTCTCTTTGGGTCCCCAGCACCTAGCCTGGGCCAGGAGCAGAGCATGAGCTCGGTGAATGTTTGAGAAACGAACTAATGAGGCAGATTGGGGAATGGGTTTAAGGGGTCTTTGATTCCCCCTAAAATTACCCACAAGCTTTGGTGAACCTGGACACTTTCCTGGGGAGTGCACCTGGAGTTTTCTTCGGCTTCTCAAGGTGTCTGTGAGCCACCAAGGGTCTTTGAGCATAACTGTTTCCCAGAGAGGAAAGGAACAGGGCCTCTGCCCCTAAACACACCCAGGCACGGGCTCTCACAGCCAATGGCCCCCTCTCCTGGTCCCCCTTTCCTGGCCGTGGGGTCCCGTCTTGCCTCCCGGCTCCATTAGGGACTCTCAGGAAGCGGCACCATAAGGGAATATCCACCTGGGCCAGGCATATGCAGTGGCTGGAGACAAGAAATAAAAGACGCAGATGCAGCCCTTGAGAAGCCCCAGGAGGGTGGGGGAGAGAGGAGATTATTATACTATGTGACTGGTGTGACAGGAAAGGGTGGAGGGAGTGTCAGGGAAATAAATACTCAAGCTGAAACAAGCCACCATCATATCCTACCTGGATTTCTGCGCTAGCCTCTCTCCCCCTTTTAAAACACTTCTCAGATCTCATGACTCCCATGCTTAACATCTCCATTGGCTTCCTGGGACACTTGGAATAAAATGCAGGTGCCTTTTCGTGGCTTTTGAGAAAGGCCCACCTTCCTGATTTCATCTCCCTCTGCTCCTTTCTCCTGAATCTGCTGTGCTCCTCATTCCTGCTGAAGGGCCTCTGCACTTTCTGTTCCCTCCTCCAGATGCTTTTTCTGGATATCATCAAATGGCTGACTCCTTCTTCCCATTCAGCGTTTAGCTTAAATATCACCTGAGTGGCCTTTCTAGCACTCCTGGGTAAAGTAGCCCCCCCTCCTTCTATCTCTTAACCCTGTTTTATGTTCTCCATAGCTCACCTTATTTAAAAGTATTCATTGTCTGTCTCTTACCTAGAACACCAGTTCCATGAGGGCAGGTATCTTGTCAATCTTGTTCACTGTTTTATCCCCAAGGTTTGGCACATAGTATGTCCTCCAATTATTTGTTGACATAGTTAAGGGGGCTGGTGGGAAAGAAAGCTTTCTGGACAAAAGGAAAAGTAAAAGGGCTCTAATGCTTATTAAGCTGCAATTATGGGCCTGGCCCATCCTGTGTTTTGTTATGTCTTATAAGAGCCCCTTTGAGTTAGGTACTACTATTATACCCATTTTACTGATGGGAAAACCATGATGCAGAGGGGAAAAGTAACTCACTCAGGAAATGGTGAAACTGGGATTGAAACCCAGGTCACTCCTCAAAGGCACGGGTGTATTTCTCTCCCTCTCCACCTCTGATATTTGACCTGGGCCCTCAAACATAGGATTTAAAAAAAAAAAAAAAAAAAAAAAGAATAGGATTTCAGCAAGTGAAGGAGAAGGGAGAGGGCACTGCAGCCTGAGGGAAGAGCAGGAGCAAAGGCGGGGCGCCAGGCAGTTCCGTGGGTGTTGAGGGTGAGGTGAGCATCCTGGTGTGGCCTTGGAAGGCCAGGAGAGGAGCTTATATTCTCTCGTGAGGGCGATGGGGGCCATTGACGGTTTAGAATTAGGGCAAGTGGCATGACCAGAGATGCAGTTTTAAAAGGTCACTCTGGGCAGCATGAAGAGGTTGAAGAGGAAGGGGCGGGTAGAGGAGGAGGATTCTTCCTTTCTTTCCCACCAGCTTCCCTGGGGCAGCCATGGGAGACCCATCTCATGCCAACCCCCTCCTTTTTTTAGGCTCATCCCGTGAAGACTGGAAGCTGAGGGCTCCAGGCCCAGGCATCAGAGCGGACCATGGCTCCCAGCCCCTGGGGCTGTGTGTATGGCCTCCTGCTGCTGTTGCTGCTGCTGTCCCTGGGGGCTGGCTCTGCCCTGGGCCGGGGCCTTCCCAGGCCACTTGAGGACTTGGAACCACACTTGATCCCAGGAGCCCACCCCAAGGGCCCTGTTGGCACAGAGCCCCAGGCCTTTGACTTCTTCTGGGAGAAGCCCAGAGATGAGAGCCCCTGGAACTCCAATGTCCCCCAGGTCCCTGCTGAGGAGGTGCCTGCGAGGCCCACAGACTCCCTTGGCCCAGCCCTGCATGGACCTAAAGCATCCCATGGGGTGCAGAGAGAAGGACTCCCAGTAACTGATGACCTCCAGGTGGCTCGAGGGCCAATTTTTCAGGGCTGGACAGGACCTCCTGAATCACAGGAGTCTATGGAGCAAGAAGCACCAGCCCCCTATCCAGTGGGCACCCCCCATCTCACTTTCATCCCCACAACTCCCAGACTCCAACTCGGGCTAGCCACAGTTCCCCCCACCCCAGGGCAGCCTGGAAGCCAAGTGGGACAGCGACCACCTAGAGATGAGGGTCTTGTGGCCAAAGCCAAGATCAGGGTCCCAGAGACATCCCCCTGGCACCACAAGGGCCCTCCCCACACTCTTGCGCCACGCCCAGGCACTGTCATGAGGCCAGGGCTGAGGGAACAGGGTGGGAGTGAGGAGGACTTCCAGGAGGCAGCTCAAGGCCCCCTCCTCACTCAGCAGGAGCCAGCAGCCCCTGATGCTGGCTCAGCATCACCAGCTGAGGTGGCATCCTCTCAGGAGCCTGGGTCCCAGCCGGACCTGGCATTGGCCAGAAGCCTTCCTCCTGCTGAGGAGCTGCCCATGGAGCTCCCCAAGAAGGCTGGAGGTGGGGAGACCTGGGAAGTCAGTATTCCGAGTCCCTCACCCAAACAGACTGACCTCCCTGATGTTAGGGGCTCATCAGGACCCCAGCCCTCAGGTCTCCCAGCCTCAGAGACTCCTTATGGGCAGCCCAAGCCAGGTGGGTATCAAAGTGAGGGTGCTGAGCAGGGCTGGGACGGGCAGTGTTCTAGGGCAGCTGGATGCCCCAGTTTCTGTGTGACCTCTGATCCCTCTGGGTCCTGCTTTCCTCATTCTGGCAAATGAGGGTGGTTGTGCCTCCCTCCTGGGGGATTAGATTTTGGGGAACGCTGGAGGGTCAGGCAAAGCAATGACTGCTTTTGTTATTTCAGAGATAGCAGCAATGAATGGAGCAGACCCCATCTCCCCCCAGCGGGTGAGAGGAGCAGTGGAGGCCCCAGGTACCCCCAAGTCCCTCATCCCTGGCCCTTCGGACCCTGGCCCAACTACAAACGGAACAGAGAGCCCTGTGGGAGCCCTGCAGCCAGGTGAGGGCATGGCTCAGGGGTTGGGGAGATCGGGTACTCTAATACCTAAGAACTTGTGTGAGGTATATATGCAAGGGATGGGGAGTGAATGGGGACAAACACCTCCTTAAAGGAAATGGCCAACAACTTCAAACAACTTAGGATAATAAACTACTACTCACTGGGTACTCTGGGAGAAGTCATTTGCACTTTGGGGGCTAGAAAATTCTTAAATATAAATTCTTAAGTATACATGGGTATATTCAGTGCAGTGATTCTCCAACTCCCACAGTTCGCCAGAGGAGCTTTTAAAAAATTCCAATGCCCAGGCCCCAGCACAAGGAATTCTGACGGAGTTGATCTCCAGGTGATTCTAATATGCAGTCCCCGTTGAGAGCTGCTGGAATGTTAATAAAAATGATAGGTCACATCCATTTAACACTTATTGGGTGTTGGGGACTGTGCTAAACATGTAATCCTCACCACAACCCAGTGAGGAGGGGTGCTGTTACCATCCCATTTTACAGATGTGCTTAGAAAAGTTAAGTAACTTGCTCACCACACCGGAGGATGATGGAAAATCAAAAGTACTTTTCAAAGGGCTATTTTAATATTATTATTGTTGCAGATGAAGCTGAGGAGTGGCCGGGGCGCCCCCAAAGCCATCCCCCAGCGCCCCCTGTCCAGGCCCCCTCGACGTCACGCCGGGGCCTCATTCGGGTCACCACGCAGCGTGCCCTGGGCCAGCCACCCCCTCCGGAGCCCTCCGCCAGCTCCGTGGCATCAGTCCCAGCCTCCAGCCCCCCGGCCAACGCCACCTCACCCCCCCTGCGCTGGGGTCCCCTGCGGCGGGTGCTGAGCTTTTCCTGGGAGCTGCACGTCTACGGGGTCGGGGTGCTCTTCCTGCTGCCTGCGTTGTTGGCACTGGCCTCGCTGGCAGCCGCCCCTGCGGGGCCCCGGTTGGCACTGGTGGCGGCGGTGCTGGTGCTGGTGGCGTCGGGGCTGCGGTCCGCCTACATGCTCACCGACCCCTATGGCTCGCAGGCACGACTGGGTTTACGCGCCGGCCTGGTGCTCTACAATCTGCCCTTTCCCTTGCTACTCACCGCGCTGGCGGCCCTGACCCTGCTCGGCCTGGGCGCGGGGCTGCCACAGCAGCTGCAGAACCCTCTCCTCCTGGGAGCGCTGGCGTTGGCGCACGGCTTGGGGCTGCTCGCCACAGACCTGCTGTCGGCGAGGCCTGCTTTCAACCTCCTGGCTCAGGGCTTATCGTGCGCCTGGGGCGCGTCCGTGGCTCTGGGCACGCTCTGCCTGTGCCGTCGCCGCCTGCTGGACGGGCCGAGGGGCTGGGATGCCAGTCCGGGCCCGAGGCTGCTGGCCGTGGCGGGCGCGCTGGGGCTGCTGGCCAGTGGCTTGCAGCTGGCGGCCGCGCTCTGGCTGTACCCGGGCCCCGGCCGGGTGGGCCACTTCTCGTGGGCCTGGTGGGGCGTCCACTTCTGGCTGCGCCTGCTGGAGCTGACGTGGGCGCTCACCCTGGCGCTGGCCGCTCTGGCCGCCGCGCGGCCCAGGCCGCCCACAGAGCACGCCTGCTGGGCTAAGCTGCTGCGCCTGGCGTGCCCTGCGCCCTCCGGCAAGAGCGAGGTGCCCGAGAGGCCCAACAACTGCTACGCGGGGCCCAGCAGCGTCGGCGCAGGTACCCTGGACATTAGCAAGAGCCTCATCCGCAACCCGGCGGAGGGTGGGCCTCCAGCCACGCCCAGTTCAGGCGCCTGGGGTTCGGCTGCGTCGCTGGGCCGCGGTCCGCTGGGTGGCCCGGGACTGTCCCGCAGCAGCATGGGGCCGGCGCCATCGATGAGCGAGCTGGACCTGCGGCCGCCATCACCCATCAACCTGAGCCGCAGCATCGACGCCGCGCTCTTCCGAGAGCACTTGGTGCGAGACAGCATCTTCCGGCGCTGCGGCCTCCGTGGCCTGGCCTCCCCGCCGCCCGGGGGCGCGCTGCGGCCGCGCCGGGGCAGCCACCCCGACGCCGAGCTAGACGGCGCAGGTTCTTCGCTCCTCCGCGGCCGCAGCCGGTCGCTCAGCGACGTGCGCGTGCGCGGCCCGGTCCCACCACATGTAGCGGACGAGCCTGAAGGGGCGGCTTCCGGCAGCTCCGTGGACAGCTTCTCACGGGGCTCGCTCAAGATCAGCTGGAACCCCTGGCGCCACGGGCTGTCGTCGATGGACAGTCTGCCCCTGGATGAGCTGCCCAGCACGGTGCAGCTACTGTCTGCCCCAGCTCCTGCCCCGGGTCCCGCCCGGCCCGGGGAGCCCCAGAATGGGATCCAGCCTCAATGCAAGCCCGGAGACTCCCGCAGCGCCTCCAGTGACACCATCGAGCTCTGAGGGGGTCCAGAAACTCAGAACCAGGGCCCCGCCCTCGATGGCCCTACCGCGGCATGACCTTCTGGGATGCTGAGCATTTGAAAAACATTCCGGGAGTATTCCTGGGCCCCAACTGATTGCAGCCTCCGGAGACAGCCGGACACGAACCCACCCCCACCCCCAGATTTTTGTTTTTTAAAATATCTCTATTTTTCAGCGGGTACTTTGCACAGAGGCCATGACTTATGTGGAATACAGGGTGGACATGCACGTATTTGGGAATGGGGAACAGGGTCCAGGTGCCCTAACATCCCATCCAGACTCTCCAGTGTGAAGATGAGGCTCGACTGTCCAGACTGTCCTCTTTGTGCCAAAGAAATAAACCCTTAGGACTTGGCTCAAGCCTCCCTGCGGCCATGCCAGGATCTTGTTTAGAGGATATGCCCACCCCCAGTGATTTCAAGTGCTGTGTTTATTGCGGAGGGGAGGACTTCCAAAGGAAAGGGCCCTCAACCCCTGGAGACTTTAGAAATAATGGCTATCAATATTTCATGGAACATCTGTCTGCTGTACGCTGTCTTCAGCTTTTCACATCCATCACCTTAATTCTCACATTAAGCCTGAGTGAGAAGCGTTATCATGCCCATTTTATAGATGAGAAGAGTGAAGTTCAGAGATGAAAGTCATTTGTCAGGGTCCTTTGGCAAATGATAGCTGGTACTGAACTGAGAAAGTTCCACTCCTAAGCCTGGTTCCTCCATCCCATCTCCCTTCTCTTTACACTACTTCAGGGCCAACCCTCTCCTTTGTCCTCCTTCTACTGCTCCTCCATCAGGATACCCTCAGTTTCCCAGGGTGTTAGGAAACTTCCCCAAGGGTGGAGGGGCTCTCAGTAGCTTAGGCCAACCTATGGTGGGTGGGGGCAGGTAGTAAGACAAGCGTCTCCATTTTCCAAGACCTTTCTTTATTTCCTGAGATGAATAAATAAATCAGTGGCTGAGGGGCAAGGGGGTGAGGACAGAACAGGAGCTGACAGCATGCAGCTGGCAGGAGGGGGTTGTGAAGGGACACCCTCCCCCCACATCCTGGGCAGGGGCCAAAGCTCACGAGCAGCCACAACGAGGAGACACTTTTTAAAAAAATTCACAGCACTGTGAAGCCTGACCAGTGCCCCAAGGCCCAGATCTCATGGCACCCACCTATAGGGCTACTTTTTCACCCAAGGGCCTCAGCTGCCCAGGCCCAGGTGTCTGCGCTGCTCCATAAGGTGGGTAGAGCGTGCTTACCGCACTCAAAAATAAAGCAAGTGCCTCAAGTGTCCAGGTGGGAGAGTCCCGACCTTGGGGGCAGCCTGGGCAGGAGGAGATGCTGCAGGTGTGGCAGGGATTATCTGCCCTTGATGAAGCCCTCCAGCACACGGTCACTGCGCTCTGACAACCAGTAGCCGGTCATGGCTGCCACAGCCCCAATGAAGATAGCGGTGAAGACCAAGTCACCCTTGGCGGCCAGCGTAGCCAGTGCACAGATGATGACACCGAAGAACATCTGCTGCAGCACCACCAGCTCGTCCTCTGTCATCTCCGAGAAGAAGCCTGCTGACTCTGGGCAAGAGAAGCGCCCGTCACTCATCCCCTGTTCCTGGAGCCTCCCACACACCTGATCATCACTGCCACACGCCTGCCTGGCACGCCAGCACACAGTGTCATTTACTGCTGAGAACAACTCCAAGACGGGCATTTATTATCCCTGTCTTACTAGATGGGAAACTGAGGCGCAGAGAGGTGAAGAGGTTTGCCCAAGGCCACGTGGGAGAGTTGGGTCAGAGCATGTGTACTAGCCCCACTGCAGAGCCAGAGTGCCTGGATATGACGCCCAGCTCTGCCACCTGCTTGCCATGGGGCCCTGGACAAGTTTTTTCATCTCTCTGCGTCCCTGCTTCCACTATGCAAGAGGGGGATGAGAACAACAGCTACAGCACTGGATTTGTTTTAGGGGTGAAATAAGTTAATACATGCAATATGCCTGGGACAGCGCGTGACACACGGGAACTGTGGAAGTGGTCACCGTCGTCACCACTGTGACTGTCCTTCGTCTCATCACCCCCACGGCCTACAAGAGCCCTCGGGCGGGGCAAGGGCAGATGAAGAAAGAGGCTCGGCGGGCACAGAATGATATGACACCAAGTCCGATTTCCTTTCTACCCTGGGAGGTGTGAGGTCACCAAAAGCCACCCTGGGGGTCAGAGGTGGGGTTCGGGTCCCAGTGCAGCCTCATGAGGGCTGGGTGGCAGTGCAGGTGGGCCAGGGCCTGCAGCTGCCTGAAGGAGGGGCTTGCCTGCCCTCCCCCTGGATAAGGACCTCCCCTCCCCAGGTTTCTGGGGCCGAGCTGGGGCTCACCTGGGATCTGCTCCTTCACACAGATGCCCTCGATCTGTTTGTAGCCCTCAGCACAGACACAGCGGTAACTGCCCTCGGTGTTCTCGCACTGCTCGTTCTCTCCTGGACACACCGCCATCTCACACTCGTCCACGTCTTGACGGAGGCCAAGGAGAGGTCAGAGCCCTGACCGCCAGGGTCCCACAGGCAGCACCCCTGACTCTGGTCTCACTCACATCCTGACACCTGCTCTGTGCTGACGCAGGCAACATTCCACCCTTCCATCCCACGCCCTGTCCACATTTCAGCCCCTGTCAATTTGTGGTGGATGAGACGCTCCCAGGTGGCAGGACACTCACCGAGACACTTGGAGCCCACCTGCTGGTAGCCAGGGCTACACTTCTTACAGCGGCCAGGCCCTGCCCCCATGCAGCCCAGGCAGGCCTTGGCACAGTCTGGAGAAGGGAGAGGACAGACAAGGGTGCGAGCTGCCCGTATGCCTGGAGGAAGCCCTGCTCCAGAAGAGGCCTAGGGCAGGGGGTGGGGTGGGGGGCGGTGCCAGCACCTGGGAACGCGGCGGTTTTGGGGGAAAGGCGTGGAGCAGTTCCTTCTACCCTCCCCACACCCCTACCCCGCAGGAGCGGACAGTTACCTCGGCACTCATAGGAGCCCTCCGTGTTCACGCAGAACTGGTGGGCTCCACAGCTGGCTCGCTCTGTGCCGCACTCATCAATGTCTGCAAAGAGGCCGGTAGGGTGGGGACTTCAATCCCTATTTCACTAACAGGGAAGCTGAGGCCAGGGTTGTTGGGAATGGACTTGCCCAGGCTTAAACAGTGTGGCTGATACTGCAGGCTGTCCACCAACACAGATGCAGAGGTGCAGCTGGACTCAGGGCTGTCGAGCTAGAGACTGTGTTTTTCAATCTGCCTTGCAGCTAAGTGTGGCCTTGTGATTCAGTTCTGGCCAACGTGTTGTGAACAGAAGTGATGTGCTCCACTTTTCACTTGGCCTTAATACAACAGACTTGGATCCTCCGTGCACTTTCTTCTCTTTCGCACTTCCTGGATACCAGGTCATGATACATAGAGGTGACTGTGATCCAGCCTCAACACCCAAGGGGATGACTGTCCAGTAAGACAGGATGAATCTAGGTCTTTAATGACTATGACAAGCAGAGCTTTTCTGCCAGTCTGGACCACTGGCTTCCAGATTGTGATATGAGATGAAAATAAACCTCTAAATTCATTAAGCCACAGTCTTTGGGGATCTTTCTGTTACAGCAGCTTAGCTTTTACCCTCGTCTCGAACACAGGTTTCCTGACCCCAAGTTCAGTATGCTCATTCTCCGGGTTAACCCTTCTTCAATTTTCGAGACTTGACCCAAGTGACACCTCCTCCAAGAAGGCTTCCCTGATTCCCCACTACCACTGAATTGGAAGAGAGACATTTCTCACTGTACAACGATCAGTCTATACTGTAAGCGCCTGGTTACTTTTCTGCCTTCCCAACCAGGCTGATATCTCTATGAAGATGGGGACTGGACTGGTCTAGCCCAGAGATGTGTGTGTTGATGGGGGACCAAGCCCAAGACCTTGCCCACCCCTCCAGACCTAGGGCAGGGTCCCACTCACCTACACACTTGAGGTGATGCAGGGCCCAGCCCTTCTTGCACTGTAAACAGTTTGATTCCTCAGGTCCTGAGCAGCGGGCACAGGGGCCAAAACAAGCTGGGTGGAATGGGGGAAGTATGAGGGTGGGCAGGCAGGTACCCCACACGCCCCTGCCCAAGGCCACGCCTCTTGACTACCTACCCGAACATACCAGATGGCTGGCATTGCGCTGTGCCTCAAAGTAGCCGAGGCCACACTGGCCACAGGCCTCACCCCCATAGCCAGCTTGGCAGTCACAGTGCCCGCTGCCCCCTCGAGTTCCTTCCCCTTCACACTGCCCGTAGCCACCGCAGGGCCGCTCCGCACCCCCAGGACAGGCTGTGGGCAGACACCAAACCAGGTGGGATCATAAATACAACCTTGTACGTACAGAATATTTTCCCCGTATTAGTAAGCATTTTTGGAGAGGAAACAATTTTAACGACATCATAATATTTTGTCATAAAACTGTATGAAATTTACTTAACCAACACCCCATTGTGGAACAGTTAGGTTATTTACAAATCTTTTCTTTTATAAAAACTGAATTGACCATCTTTGTTGCTAGCTCTTTGTATCTGCAGCTTTGAGAGAGATTTTTCTAAAAGGGGCTGGTAGTTAAGTTCAGCTCCTGCCTCAGGACTGTGTGTAGAAAAAGGTGGTGACAACAGGGCCTTCAGCAGCACCTGCCCGTCCCTAGGAAGGTCACCTTAGTCCAGACATGGGAAATGCCTGGTGAGGGGGGGCATTTCTTAAATACATGACAGAAACCATGGCCGCATCTGACTCAGTCTAACCCCATATCCTTGTTCAGAGCCGTTCCCCATGGATTTGTGCATCTCACCAGCCCTGTGAGGCAGGCGAGAACAGACGTCCAGAGAAGTGATATGAGCAGCCTGAGCTCACACAGCCAGCCAGGGGCCGAGCCAGGACTGGATCCCTGGCCCCAGCAGTCCCCTTCCATCCCCCAAGAGGAACTTGAAAAACTCACGAAGGCAGGAGGGCCCAAAGGTGCCTGAGGGGCAGCAGAGCTTCAGGGAATCTGAGCAGAGCCACTGGAAGAGGTCTGGGGCTTCCTGCTGCCTGAGGCGGAGGGATGGTGAGGGGGCTGAGACAGTGTCAGAGGTGCTGCCATCTCCCGCAACCTCCCACAGGATCTGTGATACAGCCCGTCTTGGGCGTAAGACCCATAAGGCTGCCCTTTCCCCGTCTGACAGAGGGGCAGTCTGCAGCTCAGAGTGAGAGCTTGGGCCCCCCAGCAAGTCCTCAGCACACCTGGTTTTGGAGGAAGGAGCTGAATGAGGACACAGCCCCTAGCTCGCCACCCTCTGCTTTACCAGCCAGCCCTGCCTGAGCCCCTCCCAGGAAGGCCCCTGCTACTCACTTGTGAAACCACCAGCTCTCCACCAGCTCCTCACTCAGCTCCAGCAGGCGGTGGCACTCGAAGTCCGACTTGCTGCACACGCCCTCGAGCACCTCTACCAGGCGGGTCTCACTGACCAGACAGGGATGGGTGGTAGGAACACACTCCAGCCCACCCACCACCCTCTTTACAATCTCCCCCCTCCCCACCTCATGCCAGATAATGTCAAAGGCCAGAGGCCACAATGGAAGGGGTACTGGTTTGGGGAGACCTGGGTTCCAATCTAGTAGTGTGACCTTGGGCAAGTAACTTAACCTCTCCTGAACGTGTTTTCTCATCTGTAAAATGGGGACAATGGCTCTCCTCTAGGCTGGCTGGAAGATAGCTCAGTCCCTGCATCTGTACAACAGAATATAATACCCTTGCTGGGTAGATGTGGTTAAAAATATATAACAAGTGTTAGCAAGGATGTGGAGAAACTAGAACCCTCCTACATTGCACGTGGGAATGAAAAACGGTGCAGCCGCTGTAGAAAACAGTTTGGCAGTTCCTCCATAAATTAAACATGGAATCACGACATGACTCAGTAATTCCACTCCTGGATACATACCCAAGAAAATGCAAAACAGGTGTTCAAACTTGTACACAAATGTTCATAGCAATACTATACACAGTAGCCAAATGGTAGAAACAACCCAAATGTCCATCAGCTGATAAACGGACAAACAAATGTGATCTATTCATACAATGGAAGATTACTAAGCCTTAAAAAGGAATGAAGTACTGATATTTGTTACATGATGGACGAACCTTGAAAACATTATGCTAAGTGAAAGAAGCCGGACATAAAAGGCCATATTGTATGATTCCAACAGAATCAGCAAATCCATAGAGATGGAAAACAGATTAGTGGTTGCTAAGGGCTGGGAGGAGGGAGAATGAAGAGTGACTGCTCAATAGGGATGGAGTTTCTTTTGGGGGGGATGAAATCAGTCTGGAACTAGATAATGGCAATTAGTTGCAAAACCTGAATATACTGACTATCTCTAATGGTAAATTTTATGTTATTGCATTCTACCACAATAAAAATTTTTTTTAAAATACATTTACACATAAAATGTATTATATTATATATTTAAAGGGTCTGGCACAGTGCCTGGCATATAGGAGGTGACTTAAAACAAAACAAAAAAACAGTAACCATTATAGAGCTAGAAGTGCCCTTAGGGTTATTTTGGTCAATCCCCTCATTCCCAAATGAGGCAACTAAGCCCCACTGAGGGAAAGGAAAATGACCACTGTTATGTAATAACGAAACTTTTATTTCTAGGACGTATCATAGTTTAATCCTTACCACGATCCTATGAAATAGGATTGGCATTAATACTCCCGTTTTACAGATAAGGAAATTGAGGATCAGAGAGGTGACCCTAAGGTACAAAGGGTCAGAAATGACAACCTGGTCTAATTCCAGTTTGACATTGAAAAGCTAGAGGGCCTAGGACTCAGGCCTCTCCTCTCAATAAAATCTCATCTTGTCCCCTGGCTTTATACACTGACTATATGCTGATAACTGTCAAATTCATGTTTCCAGCCCTGCTTCTACCCTGAACTCCTGACTCCTAAATCTAACTCTACTTGACTGTTTAACAGACATCTCAGCCCAACATGTTCAATGAGAACGTCTGATTCCAGACCCGTTTCTCCCATCTCGGAAGACAGTCCCACGATTCACCCAGTTGCTCAGGCCCAAAACCCAGTGAGCACCTTTTATTCTACTTTTTCTCTCACACCCCATAATGATTCCATCATCATGTCCTATCAGTCTATCTGCAAAATATACCCAGAATCTGACCCCTTCTCACCAGGTCCACCACTACCGTCACGCCTAGACTGTGCACTAGCCTCCCAACTGGTCTTCCTGCTCCTCCACCTTGGCCCCCTATAGTCTGTTAGTGTAAGTGACCTTTTATAGGTACAAATAATACCACATCACTTTCCTGCTCCAAACCTTCCAATGACTTCCCGCTACACTCAGAACGAAATCTGAATGCCTTTCTGCGGCCTTCAAGACTCTCTGCCTTCACCTTCCACCACTCTCCCTTCTGCTCACTCCAAATCCAGCCACTTCTCAAATACACCAAGCTCAGCCCCGCTCTGTCCAAAACCCTTCCCCGACTGTCGCACAGTTTGCTTCTGCACCTCAGGTCTCTGTTCGAATGTCATACCTTGAATGCCATGTCTCCCACCATTCTGCTTTACTGTTCTTCACCTGATAAGACATTATTTACTTACTTATTCACTGTTTCCTCTACTAGAATAGAAGCTCCTTGAAGAAAGAATTCTGCTTGGCTTGTTTAGTGCTCTCCTATAGATATTCAGTGACATTTGTTGAATAAGTGCTCCCCAAGTGTCTCCAGGCTTCCACCAGCAGAGCACAGATTGGGATGTTAGATATACAAATCCACCCCTCCAGCCTCTTCCTCACCTGTCCTTGTATTTGGACAACTTCTCTTCCTCCCAGGCAGTGTTTCCACCTCCAAAGTTATCCCGGATGGTTCTCTCCAGGCCCTGGAAATGGAGAAAACTAGTCATAGCTAAGTACAGTGTCTGGCACATTCTAGCACTTATATTTCACTGACCAGGAAACTGAGGCACAGAGAGGCACCTACCCAAGGCCATACGACCAGTAAGTAACCAAGCTGGGACACTTGAGTCTATGCAGACTTGTATGCCAGAGCTCCCAGCTCTCAACCCCTGTGCTAATAGTAGCTAGCCCCCTCCTCTTAAACTGCTGGTGCACCCACCTTGTTGAAACTGTCGACCAGTCCCCGGCAGGTATGACATGGATGGGGCTCAGTGGGGGAAGAAGACTTGAGAGGCGGAGAAAGCTGGACCCAGACCGGGCCTGGGAGACCAAGGAAGAGGCTCAGGCCCCAGAGCAGAGCTGGGGCTAGGCCCCTCGGGGCCCGTGGGGCCATCTTTTCCCAGGCTGGGGACCTGTAGACACAGGACATGGGGAGGGTTCGCTGGAGGAGCCAAGTGGGAAAGAAAAGCGTGGGTTCTGAGGTGCCGCGGGTCTGGGAGCCCAGATCTGTGTTATAAGAAAAGAAGGTCTAGACTGGGGTAAGGCAGAGGGAGGGGAAATAGTTGGGGAAAGGAGCCTATTCTGCAATTCCTGGACGGGAACAAGTTATCCTCGTCACCGCAGGGGGAGGTGGCCTGGATCCTCATCAAGGGGGTAGGAGTCAGCCCATTGTTTTAGGGTCGGGATATGGTTCTTAGGGGCTGGATCAGCGGAATTAAGGAGAATGGATCAGATTTCTAAATACTGCGGGAGAAGACGTCGGATGGACGGTCTTGGGGGGAGGAGTCCGGAACCCCGGTCTTGGGGAGGGGGGGAGGAGCCCGGATCCGGATACGAAGAGAAGGGGTCAGGTTCGGGGTCTGCAGACTGCAAACGCACGGCCCCCGAGCGGGCAAGGAAGGATCCAGACCCACGAAGGCCGCGGAGGAGGAAGAGACAACCCACCGAGCCCGCGGACGCCACAGGCTCAGCCTCCTCGCCGCCGCCGCCGCCGCCGCCGCCGCCGCCGCCGCCGCCGCCGCCGCCGCCGCCGCCGCCGCCGCCGCCGCCGCCGCCGGCTGCGTAAGACGTGCGCCCTCCGCCGGCTCTGCAGTCCGGAGGGCGGAGCCCGCGCCACAGCCAATGGTAGCAGGCCATGTGCCATTGCGTCACCCCACGCCAGCCAACCAGAGGCGTCGCCGTCCTGCACCTGTCCGGGTGTTAAAGGGCCGCGGGGATACCAGATACGGGGACAGTTCGGCCCAGCGGCGGGGGCACTGAGACACACGTGGGAGACACGGGTAGAAAAATAGCGTCTGCCTTTATTCAAGTCCTGTCCTCTGCCTCAGGCCCCATCCCGCGTCCCGTCCCCGGGGCCCGGAAGCAGCTGTCCAGGGCGGGCTGCAGGGCCCGGGATACCTGCTCCGCTCTCTCCGCGAGCCGCCAGGGGTGGGGGGCTGCGGGCCCCTGCAGGGTCCCCAGGAACTCGGGCATCTGTGAGGGCAGTGAGAAGACCGGCACGCTGCGGAACAGGGCGGGCACGGCGTCCGGGGACAGCAGTCTGTCGAAGTAGGCCCCGACGTAGCGGCCGGGCGCCCGACCCTGCAAGAAGTCTGGCAGCAAGCAGCTGAGCGAGGCGGCGAAGGCGTCGTGCGGGCCGTGAGCCCCGGGCGCCGACGTCGCGTCCTGCAGCCATTCGCGGCACAGCGCCACGGCCCCGGGCGAGAAGAGCAGGACCACCACGCCGCCCTCCTGCAGGGTCTGGCGCCGCTGCGCGTGGAACCAGGCCAGGGGCCCCTGCGCACTCAGTTCGCGGCGGCTCCACAGGTCCACGGCCACGCGCAGCGGCAGCTGGAACAGCGCCGAAGCCAGGGCGCCCACCAGGCGCTCGAAGCCAGCGTCGTCGGCGGAGTAGAGGAGCAGAGCCGCGCGGCTCCTGGCGGCCGCTGTGCAAAAGAACACAGCAGGAGCGGAGACGTGAGCTGGCCCGAGGCCCGGCCCTCTGGGGGCCGCCCCCCGCCCGGCGCTGGCTCACACTCACCCCCCGCGCGGACGTCCTCCTTCAAGAGCCTCAGCCACCCTGTGAGAGGAGAGGAGCGGAGGCAGCCGGTGAGCCCAGCCGCCGCCTTCTCCTAGCCAGCTCCCAGGTCCACTGGAGTCCTGCCCCTGGGGAATGGGGAGCCGGGAAGCGCTCACCTTTCACGTGGTTCTTTTTGAGGAGGAGGAGAAGGAAAAGCACAGCGGCCAAGAGTAAGCAGGCCATCCAGACCAGGGCCCAGCGCCGGTGGATGTCTAGGAGACCCAGGGGAGAAGGCAGGCTTGTTAGAGACCCCCACTTCACGAAGGAGAAAAACGAGGCTCAGAGAAATGAAGAGATTTGCCTGACGTCCACAGCTCACAGGGTCAGTGTATGAACATAGATCCATTTACTTGGGTGACCTTGGATAAGTGACTTCCCCTTCTGCCTCAGTTCACCTCTGTAAAATTGGGATAACAATAATATCTACTTCACAGGATTGCTATGAGGACTATATGTATTAATACACATAAAGCACTGAACAGGGTGCTGGGCATATTAAGTGCTCAAATGTCAGCTAAGATTATTGACTCCTAAGGGACTTCCCTGGTGGTCCAGTGGCTAAGGCACCCTGATCCCAATGCAGGGGGCCTGGCTTGGATCCCTGATCAGGAAACTAGATCCCACATGCCCAACTAAGAGTTCACATTCTGCAACTAAAGATCCCGCATGCCACAGTGAAGATCCCACGTGCCACGACTAAGATCCAGCGCAGCCAAACACATAAATAAATAAATGTTTTTTAAAAAAAGATTATTGCCCCCTAAGCCTAGGGTTGCTGGACCCTTGACCTCACTCTCTTGGATGACTGCAAGAGCCTTCTAACTGGTATTTCTGACTCTTTTATGCCTCTAATTCATTACAACATGGCAGCCCCAGAGATCTTTTTTTTTTTTTCAATAAATGTATTTATTTATTTTTGGCTGCGTTGGGCCTTTGTTGCTGCATGCAGGCTTTCTCTAGTTGCGGCGTGCAGGGGACTACTCTTCATTGCGGTGTGCGGGCTTCTCGTTGCGGAGCATGGGCTCTACGTGTGTGCGCTTCAGTTGTTGTGCAGGGTCAGTACTTGTGGCGCACGGGCTTAGTTGCCCCGCGGCATGTGGGATCTTCCCGGACCAGGGCTCGAACCCGTGTCCCCTGCATTGGCTGGCGGATTCTTAACCACTGTGCCACCAGGGAAGTCCCCCCAGAGATCTTTTTAAAATACAAATCTGGGGGCTTCCCTGGTGGTACAGTGGTTAAGAATCCGCCAGCCAATGCAGGGGACACGGGTTCGAGCCCTGGTCCAGGAAGATCCCACATGCCGCGGGGCAACTAAGCCCGTGCGCCACAAGTACTGAGCCTGTGCTCTAGAGTCCACAAGCCATAACTACTGAGCCTGCATGCCACAACTACTGAAGCCCTCGCTCCTCGAGCCTGTGCTCTGCAACAAGAGAAGCCACCACAATGAGAAGCCCGCACACCTCAATGAAGAGTAGCCCCCGCTTGCCACAGCTGAGAAAGCCCACACGCAGCAGCAACAAAGACCCAATGCAGCCAAAAATAAATAAATAAATAATAGATAAATTTATTTTAAAAAATACAAATTTGATTATAGCCTTTTGGGAAGCTCCTGCTACTCTTAACATAAAATCCAAATTGCTTACATCGGCTCCCAAGGCCCTACATGGCCCTTGCATCCTAATCCCATGACAGAGGCCTATCTCTCAAGATCCTCCAGCCACATTGGCTACCTTGGAGTTCCTCAAAAAAGCACCCCAGAGTCTTCACAAAAATGCATCTCTTCCCGCTTCATCTAGCTCAGCCTTCAGAGTTCACCTCCAACCTTTCCCCTGAACTAGGTCAGGTCCCCATTATATGCATTCAGGGCTTTGGACACTTTTATAGTGAATGCTTCAATAGCCCACACTTCCTAAATGATTGTTTAGCTAATGTCTTTCTAGCTTCTATGGCTGGCATGGAGACAGGGAACGTGTCTCTTTGGTGATGCTGGGATCCCTGCAAGCGCCCCTTGTGGTGTTTGAATTAATGAAGCAATGACCCTCTGATTGAAAGGCTAAGGCCATTGTGTATGCTCCCCCCAGGAATGGTCCCTGTCAAGATTCCAGCTCCTGGTACAGAGAAGAAGGGCAGTTCTTGTAATACTCACACTTTTCCATGGGGCAGGCCCACAGTGCTCCCAGGTCATCGTCCCACAGCTGTAAGACACAAACAAAACCAAATCCAGAGCCCCCAGCTTGGCATTCAACACCCATCAAGTGTGGTCCCAAATTTCCAGCCTCAGCTATGCATGTTTCACACACACACACAGCAGCCGCAAGCTGCTCTGCCTTTGCTTATGCTGTGTCTATTTCCTGGACTGTACCTTGCTACTGGTGCCAGATTGGGCCCACATGAAAAGACCCTCCCTGGAACCCAAAACTTAGCACATTGGTTATTAGCTGTCTTAACCCAATGGTTATCTCTTTGCTGGTCTCTTCAGCCATGAGTACTTGGGGACAGGAACTATGCTTCTTCAACTCTTAGCTTCCCCGGGGCTGGACACAAAATAAGCACACACAGATGGTGGGTGGATGCTAGAGGGGCAATGAGGAGGCCCCTGCCCCTGAAGAGTGACAGTTTTCCTGCTAGGCACAGGAAGAGGTAGAAGAGGTTGAAGACAGGGTTTGAGGCCTGTTGCCTTTGGGCATTGGGGAGGGCCCTCCTGCCACCTACTCACCTGAAGACACTGGCCTGACTGCACATCTTGTAGTAACGGCCCTCCGAGACGAGCTGCCCTCTGCCAAGCCAAGGGATGGGTGCTGTCACCTAGAGGCACCACACCTAGGAGGCCACCAGGCTACAGCTGGGCAGAATAGTAGAGGGGAGGGTCTGGGAGACTTTTCAGAGGCCACTGAGAACAAGGCCCAGGTCTGAGTTACCCCTACATTCCCAGAGACCAGCACAGGGCCTGGCACAGAGGAGGGGAAATTGAATAGTGAAAATTTGAGGCCAGGTTTGAAGTGGAGCTGGAAAGGGACATGAAGGAGGGTCCCCCATCTCTCACCGTGGACGCCCTGCTAAGCAGTGGAGTGCAGCCACTGGGTTCCAAGGCGCAGAGTGATCTGTTGTCCTGGGGGCCTCGTGTCTCCACGAGCAGCATGTCATCCTTGAGGGGCCCCAGGGAGTCTGGAAAGGGTGAGAGCCCACTCTGAGTGAGACCCAACCTGGTTGAGGGCTGCCACTCCCCTGCCCCATGCCTGACTTTCACCCCCAGGAGCTGGCACCTCCAGGGTCCACCCCTATTGCAGTGGCCCTGCCCCAGCCTCCCCCAGGTCCCACTCACCAGCCCACAAGCACTCTTGTAGCTCCTGCTTCTCCCAGGTGCTCACCTGCTCAGAAGGGGCCAGGGTTAGGGGCACGAGGAAAAGCAAAAGCTGAAGCCAGAAAAACCAGAAGAGAAGGGACAGACAAGGGGAGGCCTGTCAGGTTGGGGGGTGGGGTCTGGACTCTGGACTTGACCTTAGGCAGAACTGGGTTCAAGGCTGAGTAATTAGGAATCACTCCATCTTTCTCAGCCTCAGCCTTGTGAGGTCATCTGTGCCGTAATTTAACTCTTTTCAGTTCTGACAGAACACTTTATACACTCCCTTCTCACCTAACCACCTTCTCAAAGAGGCTTCATCTGACTGCCCCTCTTGAAATTGCAACTCCAAGCCTCCTTTATCCTTCCCCACCTTTTCCTATAGTATTTATATACAATTTTAACATACTGTATAATTTACTTATTATGCCTATTGTCTGCCTTTTTCCATTACAACATGAACTCTTTAAGGGTGGGAACATTTATTGGTTTTATTCACTGACATATCTATTCCAAGAGCCTAAAACAGTGCCTGAAACATAATGGCTCAATAAATCTGGAATTAATATTTTTATAACTACCCTTCGAAGTTATAAAGCAACCCATTTCTACAGGTAGCGAAATAGGATAATTATAGCAATAATCAAAGCAGTTACCATTTATTGAGAATTTAGTTTGTGCCCGTTGCTAAGATGAAGCATTGTTTAATCTTCATAACCACTCTATGAAGTATTCAATAGTTACTATTATCCTCCCCATTAAACAGATGAGGAGACTGATGTTCAGAGAGGTGAAGTGCCCTGGGTCCCGCGCCATGCACCGGTAAAGTAAATAGTGGAACCCCTAGAGGAAGCTGGTAACCACTTTGCTCCAGCGACCCAAGGATAAAGTGGATTCAGAAGACAGTGACTGTCTGGGAGTCCGCAGAGGTCCTGACCCCAAGCCTGGCTCTCTGGCGCCCCTTTCTTGCCTGGACACAGATGTTGGGGTGGCCTTTCAGCAATGGGAACTCAAGAGCCTTCTGTGGAAAGAGGGTAATGGGTGGGGTCATTAAATTTGGGCCCCTAGGTTCCCCTTCCTTCCCCAACCCCGGGAACCTCCTGCCGCCTCGCTTACATTCACAGTGACATTCTCTCGGGGCAGCGGTGGGACCAGCGGCTGGCAGGGGCCCCCATCCGGTGCCTGCCAACACAGTGTGGCCTCAGCGGGTAGTGAGCACGGCGCGTCCAGCCGCCAGGCCCGCGGGGGCAGCAGCTGCAGCCGGGCGGCACGCCAAAGGTTCCGGTGTGCACGGGGGTCTGCAGGGAGAGGGTCTGGTTACTGCGTGCCACCAGGTCCCGCCCGCACCGCTCCCGCCCTGGCAGAGCCGGTCCACTCACCCTCCCTAAAGGGGCAGATGCTGGTCCTGACAGAGTCGGGCTCTAGACGCCACACCTAGAAAGGAAACGGGGCTCCACAGGTCAGTTCAACCCAGCCAGCACTCTGCTAAGCCCTGGGGATGCATTCACTCAGCCCATACAGTCAGTGCTCCTTGGCCCTCCGTATTCGCTGTTCTGCATCCTCGGATCAAAAATACTCCGGGAAAAAAAATTCCAGAAAGTTGCAAAAAGCAAAACTTGGATTTGCCTGCAGGAAACTGTTTACATAGCATTTACATTGTATTAGTTATTATAAGCAATCTAGGAATGATTTCAAGTATACAGGAGTATGTGAGTAGGTTATGTGTAAACACTACACCATTTTATATTATATAAAGGACTTGAGCATCTGCACATTTTGGTATCCACAGAGATCCTGGAACTAATCCCTCTGGGATACTGGATATGGAAGGAGGATGTATTTCACCAACCTATGCCCAAGTCTTTTTGCCCTTTACAAGGGCCTAGAATTGCACACATTTATTCTTCCAGCAAGCCCTATGCCAACATCTGGCAACATCTTCACTCGACAAATTTTTAATGAGTACTTACTACGTGTCTTAGCACTGTGGCAGGCGTAGGGACTTTTAACAATTAAATCCACAATCACTTTGTGAGAACCTACTTAGCACAGGTTCTCAGCACAGCGTTAAGGACACGTCCATTTATACATTTTTTCTTCCAATAGACTTTTTTTTTTTTTTTTTGGTTGCGTTGGGTCTTCATTGTTGCATGCGGGCTTTCTCTAGTTGAGGTGAACAGGGGCAACTCTTCATTGTGGTGCACGGGCTTCTCGTTGCGGTGGCTTCTCTTGTTGCCGAGCATGGGCTCTAGGCACACAGGCTTCAGTAGCTGCGGCTCGCGGGCTCTAAAGCACAGGCTCAGTAGTTGTGGCACACGGGCTTGGTTGCTCCATGGCGTGTGGGATCTTCCCGGACCAGAGATCGAACCCGTGTCCCCTGCATTGGCAGGCGGATTCTTAACCACTGTGCCACCAGGGAAGTACCCAATAGACTTTTTAAGTGCACCCATTCTTGGCTTAGCCCTAAAGCACTAGGGATAATAAATTAATTTATACAACAAATGTATAAGAGCACCTACTACGTAGCAGGCATTGGGCTTGGCAGTGAGGACATTTATATCACAGCAAACATTTCATGAGTGTCTGTTATATGTCCTATCACTGTGCTAGGCAGTAGAGTTTCACTCATTCACTCATTCATTCACTTAACAAACTTAATTAGCACCCACTACATACCAGTTATTATGCAAGGCTCTGGAGAAATTACTAAATTAGAATAGATATCATTTCCTTGCCTTCAAGGAAATTACAAATTCACAGTTGTAGTAAGGATAAGACATGTATACAAATTAATAAATCAATCACTCATTTATTGAGGATTTGTGGTATGCAAGAAGAGACAGGTGCCCAAATAAGAAAACAAGTGATAAATGATAAATAGAAAAGAAAAGACAGAAATGCAAGAAGATTTGGAGACAGAAGAGGCCAGGAGGTTGGGCAAAAGCTTTGGGAAAGAGGTGACTGGAAGGATTGAGGTGTATGGAAAAGAAGGATTGGGGTGTATAGAAAAGAAGTGAGGGCATTTCAGGTAGTGGGAATGAGAGACATTAATGTCAGAGGTAAAACAGATGGGACCTGATGACCAATTAAATGTATAATCAGAAGGAGAATATATTATTATAACATATATAAGCTGGAAGTGGCACACTTCCTTATAACAGCCCTGTGAGGCTGGTACTGTTTATTCCCATTTTACTGATAGGAAACAGGCTCAGAGAGGTGAAGTGACTTGTCCAAGGTCACACAGCTAGCAAATGGCAAGTCAGGATTCAAATAAGTCTGAGTTCACAGCGCACGCTCTACTCTCCAGGGGAGCACAAAGAAGGAATTGGAGGAGTAGTGGAAGCCTTCAAGGGGGAGATGACATCTGAAGGGGGCCTTGAAGCACAAGTAGTAGTGCTGGGGATAGAGGATCACAAAGAGCATTCAGGGCATGTACAAGCAGAAAACATAGGACAGCAAAGTGCAAGGGAGGGCCAGTCCCCCTAGGGAGCCACAGTTTCCATCTCAGAGAGGAGTGTGGAGGGTGGGGAGACCAGGAAGGTGAGGGCCAACCGTCTCACCAGTTCCCTAATCCCTGTCCCCGGGCACCCAGCTGGACTCTGCTCCTACCTGAATACAGAGGCAGGGAACCAGGTCTGTGTGGTTCAAGGTAATGGTCTGCGGCCCAGTCTGTGGGAGAAGCAGAAGGAGAGAAGTTGAAGAAGATGAGGAAGAGGAAGGCTGGAAGCCGAAGTTAAGGACACCGGGCAGGCAGCCGTTCCCCCACCAATGTTCCTCGCTTTGGGCGTGGGTGGCTGTGTCCTTTTCAAAGGTGCCCTATGATAATGCACTTGCAACTTCAGCACAAGCATCGGCCTGCAGTGGGAATGGACCTGGGGAGGGAGAGGCCTCACCAGGTTTCTGTGCCACCAGGGTTTTGCAGGGCCCGGAACCTGGTTCCAGTACAGGGAGAGGCCAAAGCGCTGATCCTCAGGGATGTCCACCACCAGGTGCACGTCATTGCCATCTGCAGTCACGTTGAGCACCGGCAGGGCTGCGGAGGAAGCAAAGAGAGAGACTTCCTTCACCTCTTCTGTACACCCAAGCCTGGGTCACATCCACCCACTGCCCCTTTGGAGTTTCCTTCAAAGCCCTTAGACTAGGAGGCCCCTGGAGGGCAGAGCCTGTGTCTCCATGTCAGACCAGACTTCAGCCACAGCCCAGGACTGAACCCATGTAGGCCCCAGTATGGGGTCTGGAGAGGGCTCTTCTTCTTGCTTCTCCCTCTGCAGCCAGAAGTACCTGTAACCACTGTAAAATAAATCATTCTCCTCTGCTCAGAACCTTCTGATGGCCCCCACATCACCCCAGAGTAAAAGCCAGAGTCATTACAGTGGCTTGCAAGTCCCTCCCCAGTATGGCTGCTGTGAACACTCTAACCTCATTTCCTAGCACTCTTGTCCTTAATTAACCTGCTGCAGACACACTGTCCTCCTTACTAATACTTAAAAACACTAGACACACTCCTGCGTCAGGCCCTTTGCACTGGCTATTCCCTTCACATGGAACCCTCTTCCCTCAGATACCCCATGGCTCCTCCCTCACCTCCTTCAGGTCTTTTGCTCACTGACCACTCCAACTCCCAACCTCTCTATCCCCCTTCCCTGAAATTTCTCCATAGCACTAATAACCATCTAACTTATTGCATATTTCACATCTCCATGTGTTTATCGTGTCCTCCATCACCCCCACCCTGACCCTGACTCCCAGCTAGAACATCAGCTCTGTGAAGGCAGGGATTTTTGTCAGTTGTTTTTTTTTTTTTTTAATTGGTTTGTCTCCAGTGCCTAGGGCTATTCCTTGAGCAGGGTAATGACTCAATAAATATCTGCTGAATAAGTGAATCAGTGTCTACCAAATGAATAAAGACATGAAATCCATGATGTGTATCTGTATCCTCAAACCTCTGGTGCTGAGTAGTCTTTAATGAATTACCAAAGAGGCATCAAGCTTAAGTTTAAGAACCCAAATAGAAAATGAAGTTGAAATCTTTTGAGTTCAAAAGCATCACAGTGTTTCTATCTCGATGTGGCTGGTAGTTATGCAAGTGTATACATATGTAAAAATTAATTGAACTGGACATTAAAATTGGTGCACTTTACACACTTTTCTGTATGTATGTTATACCATGATAAAAAAGAAAATACAAAACAAAAATATGAACAAAACAAAGTCCAAATAGTACATGAGAAAAATCATCAGAACCTTGAGTTTCTTAGCCCTTATTTTATGATTTAATATTATTTTTATTTTAATATATGGGGGCGGGGTGCACCGTAATCTTGACAATGTTTTGGGCCACTAGATGTTCCTGGTACTAATAAATATTTGTTCTAAGAAGTGAGAGATTCACCTTTATATTCTAAATGCCTGGCACTGAGTAAGAGCTACCGCAGTTCTTTTGTGATAAATGAATGAATGAATAAATGAGCTCTGTGAGCCTCTGGGATGTGGCAGCCAGACCTGAAGTTCACTCCAAGGGTCCCTCACACTCCAGACCCACCCTCACCCTCCTCCCAGCCCTGCTGGCCCTAGCTCCTACCCCAGCAGCTCTGAATGCTGTCCCGGACTTCAAGACCCCTGCAGTCTGGGGAGAGATCACAGAAAAGCCTCTAGTGGGGTTGGGGGCAAAGAAAGAATGGGGGCAATCCGACCCATGGGGAGCCCTGGGAAGGGCTCCCTGTCCCCTCAATACCACCCATATATATTCCAGTGCCCAAAGCACCTTCCCCAGACACCGGGAAGCAACGTCACCTGGGGAGAGGAGGCATGAGGGACTGACTATGGGCAGCTGGGAGTGAGAGTGCCTGAGAGCGGCCGGGACGAGGAAGGGGGTTAAAGCAGAAGGGCAGTGGCCGGTGGGGAGAGAGACTAAGGGGCCAGCACTCGGGGCCCCTCAGGCTGTGGGGCCACTTACCAGGCAGCTGCTGTGTGAGATTGAGTTCCTTCTGGTACCGGGGCTGAGTGTAGGACCAGATTCGCACCTCAGCCCCCAGGGCAGCCTCGAAGCACTCAAATACTACAGAGCCCTGTGAGGAGAGGGTGGCGGAAGGCTGGTGGTATAGGGCTCAGAATTGAGGCTCCTCTCCATGGTCTGCTCCACTCACCCTCTGCCCTATTCCCAACCAATGACTATTCATACTGTATGGCCCCCAATTCTGCTGCGAACATGTTCTCAAAGGCCTCCAGTTCTAAAGCACACAGCCTCAGGAGGGGTGGCAGCAGGGCCAGGATTAGTGCCCCCACTCTATTAGTCCTTGCCTCATCCCTGCTGTTCCAGGTTACGTGCCAAAGCTAAGGTGATCAGAGACCCCAGACCCCAGCACAAATGTGGGAGGCCCCCCCCACAGAAGTCGTTCTCACTCCCAGTGCCTCAGTGGGCCTCATGATTGCCCTGTGAGGGGGACCAGCAGGTGATCTCCCATTATTTTCCAGGTAAGACGATATAGACTGGGGGCTGGGGACAGGAGGGAAGTCAAAGTTTGAGTGACTTGGCCCAAGTGGAGATACATGTCCCAACCATGAGCAGCCCCCTGAGGCTGGGAGAAGCTCCGCGGGGGGACAGACATGGTACATGTGGGGCAGCCACGGACAGTATGGCAGGGAATCCGGAAAAGTGGATTCAGCCCACAGACCTCCCGTCTGCAAGCCTCAGCTTCTCTATCTGGAGCATGAGGGCAATAATAATGTCTAGTTCATGGGGGTAGTTTTGAGGATTACAAAAGAAAGGAAAAATTAAACTTTCTGAGACTCTTCCATGTTGGGTATTATACCAGGTGTTTTATACATATCAACTCATTTTACTCTCACAACAGCTATGTGAGGTAGGACTATTCTTTTTTTTTTGGCCACACTGGGTGGCCTGTGGGATCTTAGCTCCCCAACCAAGGATCGAACCCGGGCCCTCGGCAGTGAAAGCGCAGAATTCCAACCACTGGACCACCAGGGAACTCCCGAGGTAGGACTGTTCTTTTTCCCACTTTACGGACAGGAAAACTGAGGCATAAAGGACTGAAAGAACTTGCTCACAGCCCTGCTAGAATCAGGACCTAAAGAGATAATGCACGTGAAAACCCTTCATAAATTCATTATTATTTCGCATACCACAGACTGACCAGGCTGCACGAGGGCAGCAGGCACTCGCACCTCCAGTAGGACGCAGCGGGCAGTAGGGTAGGCCTGGAAGGAGAGCACGACGTGGGCCTGGAGAGAGGCTGTGAGCAACAGGGCAAGGGGTCGGTCAGGCTCAGGGGCCCTGGGCAAGGCTCTGGCGAGGGGCAGTTGGGCCAGCCGGCTTCTCCTCACCGTTCCTAGGCTCCTCAATCGCTGGGTCCTCTGCAATTCCAAACATCTCTTCATCTTCAGGCTCTTCCCAGTACCCTGGAATGACCCGAGAGCAAGGCTCAGATCTAGCCCCAGCTCTGGTTTTGGGTTCCTTCCAGGAAGCTCAGTGCTAGGAAGCAGAGGCCAGGCTTGGGGCCGGGGGTGTGGGCGGGGAGACCAGTGTGACCTGGGGGTTCCGTTGGCCAGTGTCCTCCAGGAGAATACTGAGAATGCCCCGTGCTTCCTGACAGACACCCTCCCTGGTCTTCGTGCCCACTCCAGACACACTCACATGCACCAATGCCCAGTCATGGGATGACAGGCTCACCATGCACAGCCAAGTGGACATCCACACGCACACAGAGGTCACAGTCGGTATCCTTGTAGCACCTTAGCACCAGCTCTGTCTGCAGGCCTGTGGGCACCAGCACGGGGCCTGGGGCAGACACGAGGCTCCCAGGCAGGCAGAGCACATCACCATCTGTGTGTGAAGGGTGGGGTGGGAGCTGAAGCTTCTCAGACCCAGAATCTGGTTGCACCTGACAACCCCAGAGGGCCAAGGAGCTTTGGGCTCTTCCTGGGCTGAGGGTAGGTGGTGAGGGCATGGGACTGAACAGCTCCCCTCCCTTCTGCCCACCTGGGAAGATCTTTCCTTTCTAAAAATAGGGCTACTTACCCCAGAGGTGGCAGGAAAGGCCCTGGGAAGGAGGTAAAGACAAGTTAGAGTTTATGCGTCCAAATGTAACCACCTTTTCCTGAGGCCCCCCCACCCGCCTACCTCTTTCTAGGGTTCCCTTTTCCAAGTCCCTCCCAGAAGAGCTCAGGCCCAGCTCTTGCCCCCTCCCCATTCTTCTCTTACCCCATCAGCACCCGACAGACCAGCCAGGGCAGTTCTGACGGTGATGGCAGCGGCAGGAGCCAGGCTAGGGCCTCAATGGCCGCAGACCGAGCCCTGAGCCTTCCTCAACACTCCTAGAGTCCCAGACTCACCGGAGAGCAGCGGGCAGTGTCCTGAGGCCCCGCAACCCTCTCTAGAGAGAGGACCACAGGGTTTCGGCCCAGTGCCAAGGACAGAAAGAACCAGGGCACAGGCATCTTCCAGGTGCCAGGCAGCACCCAGGCCTGAGGCCCTGTCCTGCCCGCCCCCCGAAGGGGGGCTGACACCACACCTCTTCTCCCACTCAGCTGCGTGCCTGCGGGCAGGAGGGGCCGGAAGCCCTCCCCAGTCTCGGGGTCCCGGCGCTGGGCCGCTTGCGCACGCCCTCTCCCAGGAGTCGTGACTCCCATCCAGTCCCTGCCAGAGTGCTTTCGTTTTGGCTCCTGGCAGGCAGCCGGCTGTTCCCGCCCCGCCCGGCCCCTCCCACCAACACCAGGCCTGGGAGCCAGCAGCCTGGACCTGAGTGGTGGCCTCACTCCCTCCCTCTTTTCCTCTCCTCCTCTTCCCCTTCTCCTCCTTCTCTGCTGACACCTGGCTGGGAGGGGCCCCTGGAGAGGGTGATGGCCTAATGGCTGAGTGAGGGAGCTCTTACTCACTCTGGGAGTCCCTAAGGAGGAAGGCTCCATTGAGACAACCAAGGCCTTAGGCAATCCTGGGGCATTTGCACTTCCCACGTGACTCTGGGATCTTGGTGTCCACGGGGCCCCTCTTACTGGCCACCCCAGGTCCCTTCAGACATTCCCCTTGGGCCTCACTGTGGGACACGATCTCTAAAGACAGGGACAAGGGGCACCGTAACATGAGCTTTTCGCCTCTTCCTGGCCTATGCTCAAGCGAGGGGTAGGGGTGGATGGGACCCAGGACCCAGAGCCAGGAAGACAGGGTCCTATTTGTGCTGTTGCCATGGGCTGGCTGCGTGACTGTGGCCCCACACCACCTTTCTGAACCTGTGTTTTCTTCTCTTCTCTCTGAAGAATCACAGTGAGGATCAAGGAAATTTCCAGGGAGACACTGCTTGTGAGAATATGACAGACATGGATGTGGATGTGGGCCCAGAAAATGATGCATAACAACCGCCAGGCAGGGTCTTGCTGACCCTTCCCCCAACTCAGCACCCCGGGCACACTGGAAAAGCACCTTGTGTTTCTTAGTTCATCCATCATGTTCACCTTTATTCAACTTTCTCTATCTCAGTCTCCACTGTCCCACCTTTGCCCCCATCACCCAGGGCCAAAGCCTCCTTCCCTGGGTCCAGAGCCCTCCCTCCCTCCCTTCCACCCACTCTGGGCAGGGCCCCGGTCTGGAAAAGGGGGATCCCTGGCTCCCAAAGGGGTTTCTGTCCCCCCACCCCCTCTGCAGCCACCTCCCACTCAGAGCTGCCATGTCTCCTGCCTCCCCAACCCCTGTCCCAACCTCTCTGGCCTGGACTGGAGCACGTGCAGACGACTATTCTCTGGAATTTCGGAGAGAGGAAGTGGGACGATCCCCCACTCACAACAGCACTGAGGTCAGAGGAGTTCTCAGGAAAGAGTGACTCTCCCTGGGGGCTCTGAGGGAGAGAACCCTCAAGCATAAGCATGAGGAAGAGACTGGACCCTGGGGGAACGTGGGGAACGGGCTGGGACAGTGAGTGTGATGCCCCGCTCCCGGGCTGGGAGGTAGCGTAAGGCTTTGTGGCCAGTGGCCCCTAGGAGGCATCCAACGATTCCAGGGTAGAAGCCTCATTCCGGGCTTCCAGCCAGTGCCCCTAGGCCTGCGGCCACAGACATCTGGACTGCGGTGAGCTCTGCTCAGCCTTGATCGGCAAGTTTGGCGGCCTCGCGTTCCAGTTGGCGGCACAGCTCCACGCGACCCCGCAGGCACGGCCGGGCCGCGAGGCGGCCCCAGCTGGTGGCTTGAGTAGAAGTCCGCGCGTCCAGCGCCCGCAGCAGGCGCGGCAGGTCTTGAAGCAGGCGGTAGCGGGGCAGGGCGCGCAGGGGCGGAGGAATGTCGCCTTTGGCGCAGAGGCGACTGAAGTAAGCGAGCAGCGGCAGCGGGCGCGGGGCGGCGCGGAGCAGGGTGTGCAGGGGTGCGGCGCGGGCATCCGGGCCGCCGGCGGGGCTCGGGCTGGCGCAGCTCCACAGCAGCAGCACGGTGCCCCGCTCCCGCGCCACGCGCGCCCGTGCCGCCCAGAGCCACGGCAGCGGGCCCACGCGCGCCACCCGCGTGCCCTCCCACAGATCCACGATCACGTCGCGCCCGCCGCCCAGCGCGGCCCGCAGCAGTTCAGCCAGCGCTCCCACCAGGCGCCGCTGCGCCTCGGAGTCCGCCACGTGCAGGAGCAGCACCGGCCGCGCTCGACCTGGGCCTGGGGGTGGGAGCAACAGATGAACAGGGTGGGGGGCTAAGGGACAGCCCAGCCCTTTCCTCCCAGGCCTCAGCGCTACATGATAGGGTTAACTCCACCACCACCCCCTTTCTTCCTCTGCGCTGGGGATGGGTACCCAAGGCAGCTTTAGCCTACAGGCCTATAGGGCGCCTTTGGGCTAATTAGATAAAGGTACCCAGGAAGAGAAGAGGGCTAGGGCGCCAGGTGCAGCGCAGGCTGGATTTCCGCTCCACTAGCGTCTGGCCTAGAGACTGGTGCAGTGAACCACCTGCAGAAGGACCTTTGCCCTGCCTTAACCATTCCTTCCCACTAGGGGGCATGAGACTCACCGCCTTGGGTAACAGAGAGGGGGGTGCAGCGGCAGGGACAAGGCTCTTTCGGAAGGGAGCCTGGGCGGGGGAGGGATGGGGGCAACTGGCCTAGGAGCCAAGGAAGTCTGAATCCCCAGGTTACCCCCAGTGAACTTACCTGACAGTGGGCGCTGGCAGGTGAGCACCAGAACAACACCCAGTAGGGTGGTGAAGGCCAGCAGTACCAGGATCAAGAGCCCCAGGAGCCTATGAGAGACTGAGCCAAGAAGGGTGAGGCCAAGCCCGGCTCCTCAGTGCCCAACCTCCCTCTCACTCCCCCTCCCCCTCCCAAGAACTCACCATCCGGACACAGGAGGTGCTTCCAGGCAAACTGGACATCTGACCTCCACACCTGAGGGCACAGAGCCCCCCAATCCCTGTAAGCCAGGGTAAACCCTCCTCCCAGGGGAAGTTGAATAAGGCATGGGGGATAGTGAAGGGGAATCCCCCTGGATAGGGAATTCCTCCAGCACAGGGTTTGTGTCTGGTCCAGCTCTGGCTGGGCACAGAACAAGGTCAAGAGTGGCAAACTCAGAAAGTAAACCCAGGGACTTCCCTGGCGGTCCAGTGGTTAAGACTTTGCCTTCCAATGCAGGGGCTGCGGGTTCAATCCTGGTCAGTGAGCTAAGATCCCACATGCCTCAGGACCAAAAAACCAAAACATAAAACAGAAGCAATATTGTAACAAATTCAATAAAGACTTTAAAAAAATGGTCCACATCAAAAAAGAAAGAAAGAAAGTAAACCCAAAGTTAACCAGAGCATCCATGAGGACGTGGAAGGCACAGGCCCTGACTGAAGTAATCAGACACCACTGAGCTCCAGCCCATGATCACCATGCCTGAATGTGGAAACAAAGCACCAGGTTTTCTGATTTTTTTCAGGAGACGCCAGAAATCAACTTTTTAAAATGTGACATCTCCCAATATTTAAGTGGTGGCAACTAATTCCAATTTTGAACACCGTGCTGGCCAAGTCAAACATTTTTATGGACTGGATTTGCCCCATGTGTCACCTGTGGTATAGATGACAGGGGAGTATATGCAGCAGAGTGAGGGCAGGATTCCTTACCAGGACACAGCCCCCTGGCCTCAGGAAGGGAACGATGAGGTCTAGTGTCACTGAGCTTGAGCCCTGAGTCTGTGGGAAAAAAGAGCAGAATGACTGTCCCCATAGAGGCAGATCTGGCTCTGTCCAGCCCCTGAGTCTTTGCCCATTGCTGTGTTCCTCCTTTCTACCCACCACCCCTACCCAAACCCTACCCAGGCTTAGGGCCAAGTGCCACCCCTGACAAGAAGCCTTCCCAGGCTTCATTCCCAGATCCCGCTGATCATTCCCAGATCTGAACTGCTGCACAGATAAACATTAATCAGGCAATCAGGCACTCGTCAACAAATATACTCTGGGTGCCTACTCTGTGCCAGCCCCTGAGGAGACAAGGCGGGCATGGACATTGTCTCTGTCCTCTAGCAGCTCACAAACCAGGAGGCTAATTATATGCTGCCTCCCTTCTCTGTTCTGCGCACCTGAAGGGGCAGCTTGTCCATTGGAAAGAACGTAAGATGTAGAGTCAGGAGACCACAGCTAACAAAGTCAGGCTTAACTATTGCCTTTGTGGTTCCTAGCTGTGGGATCTTTGCATGGAGAGAGACTTCCTTTCTCCTTGAGCCTCAGTTTCTTCATTTGTGTGTGATAGATAATAATCCTTGTTTTACTGGGTTACTGAAAGCATCAAATGGGAATATGCAGGTGAACCCTCTTTATAATACGAAGTACAGGGACTTCCCTGGTGGTCCAGTGGGTAAGACTCCACGCTCCCAATGCAGGGGGCCCGGGTTCCATCCCTAGTCAGGAAACTAGATCCTGCATGCAGGCAACTAAAAGTCTGCATGCCACAACTAAGAGTCCGCAGGCCGCAACTAAGAAGTCCGCATGCTGCAACTAAAAGATCCCATGTGCCGCAACTAAGACACGGCACAGCCAAAATAAATAAATAAATAAATATTAAAAAATACACAGTGCAATGTGTATTCATTTAGTAGTAGCAGCTGTTATTACATTGTGGACTCCTTAGGGGCAGACTGTGTTATATACTTTTCTTGTATCTCCCAGGGCCTAATACAGAGTGGGAACAGAGTAGGCACTCAATAAATGCATGCTGAACTGACTGCCATCTGTCTACAGGCAAGGATGTGGCTTCACCCTGTGCTCTGGGTGCTGGTTAGAGAGTTGATCAGTCTCCACCCTTTGGGAACACCCTCCACCACCTACCCCATACCCCAGCCCTGCCCCAGACCCCATTCTCCAGCCAGCTGTGAGCAGGTGCCGATGCAGTGGCTCTCAAATCGTGGTTAAACTCAATGACGTTCTCAGCCCACAAAAATAAATGAGTCCATGGATTTAGCTCTCAATTTTAAGTTATCCCACATGACTTTGTCGTAAATCTTAAGCATGGTTTCGACTTAAATCTTAAGCATTTCCTACCACCTGTAGGCTTGGGAGCCCTCACAGAATACAAAACAAATAAACAAGCTGCATGTAAGTAAGAAAGAACTGAAACAAGCTAGCTATGCTTAGTCAGCTTGGTGCTGTGGTTTTGCGGATATATTTGATGGTGGTTTTTATGTCAGATACACAGAAGAGAGTCTGCTAGTCAAACTGCTGTTAGTTCACATGATAGAGTTAAATCTGTCAGTAGTTTACAGTATTCTGCGAAGAGCACTTCAGCTTCCTGGGGCTCTGCCTCCCAAAGATAGAGAACGTCTGCCAGGAGCCTTGTGGAGGAAGGCAGGAGAGTAGTGGTAGAGGACAGCTGGTTCAAGAGAAGGCATCAATGTAAAATGTGGTGGGAGTTCGAGTGGGCCAGAGAACAGCTGGGAGTGGGAGGGCCAGTCTCTTGTCTCTGTTTATCCCTGTAGGTTCAAAATCAAAAAGGATTAGAGGGACTTCCCTGGCGGCGCAGTGGTTAAGAATCCGCCTGCCAATGCAAGGAACACGGGTTCGAGCTCTGGTCTGGGAAGATCCCACATGCTGCGGAGCAACTAAGCCCGTGAGCCACAACTACTGAGCCCATGAGCCACAACTACTGAGCCTGTGAGCCACAACTACTCAGCCCACTCGCCACGACTAGAGAAAACCCACGCACAGCTACGAAGATCCAACACAGCCAAAAATAAATAAATAAAAATAAATTTATAAGGAAAAAAAAAGAAAAGGATTAGAAACTGCTCCATTGAAGACCCCAATGACTGGCAGAGGAGGCAGCTGAACAAAGGCTGGCCAAGTAAATAAATAACCAGATGTTGTAAGAGATTTGCTTGCCTCCACCTGCTGTGCTCTAATCAACAGGTTCTAGTGGGGGCCAAGCCCTGGCTAGGCCATACCTGGCTGACGTTGTACACAGGGGGCACCATGCTGTCCTGCCCCAAGCCTGAGTGGCTCCAGGCAGCACTGAAGGTGGCGGGCATCCTTGAGGAGAAGTGAAGGACCAGCTGCTGGGCCTGGGTATCCATGCTCACGTTCCAGGATGGGGCTGCCAGGGGGTAGGAAAGGGCATCATGTAATAGATGATGGTTTGTGGGAGGTGATAGAAGCCAGGCTGCAGTTAACAGAGAAGTCAGGGCAGGGATAGAGTTTGGCTTTGCCGCAGTTGCATGAGGGTGAAATGGTGGGAAGGGGTCCCAGCCAGGGTCACTTATTGGCTCACCGAATGTCTGGTGGGGGCATTCAACGTGGCTGCTGTTTCCAAAAGAGAACTGAGAAATCCAAGAATGGCAAGTCAGCAAGCTCCAGGCACCATGCACACCCTTCCCCCTCCCGTGTTGCCCATGCTTGTACCTTGAAGCAGAGCTGGGGGTGCAAGTCCACCTTCTCCAAGACATACCACTGTGGTGGGAGAAGGGAGTTAGGGAGCAGGGCCCTGGGCCCCAGCCCTGCCCATCCAGGTCCTAGGGAGGCCATCTCACCCCCTCTGACTCTCGAGCCGTGGCATTGGGGACGTCTTCGCAGAGGGTGTGCCAGCCCCGCCTCTGGCAGAGGGAGGCGTCCAGCTTCAGTGGGCAGCGGAGTGTCAGGGCCATGACCATCTGACTGTGCTGGCTGTGGTCAGTAAAGTTCACCGACTCCCAGAAGTCCGAGCCATCTGGGCAGGCAGCAGGGGCAGAGAGTGAGGCCCAGGAGGCCTGAGCCCCATCCCCAGGGCATCGGGAGATGATATTTGTGAGGGAGCCTGGCACAGCCCTGGTCTGCCTAGGTGCCTGATAAACGAGCATGCCTCCTCCTGTCCCTCCTGTTGCCTCTTCTATTTAGCTGTCTCCTCTCCTTCCTGCACCTCCATTCTGGCCAACTCTTTGCTGCTCCCCAAACTCCAAATCTTCATATCTTTGCTTATGTTCCTCTCAGAATCAGGAATGCTTTCCCCTCCCTTCTCTCCTTTCTAAATCCTGCGCATTTTCTGAGCCCAGCTCAGATGTCACTCCCTTTAGGAGACCTTTTCTACTCATGGACAGCCGTCATGGGCTTCTCCCTCCCCTGAGTTCACGCCTTACAGCCTATTCCTTAATTACAACCCTGCCCTGGACCATAGGATACTTTGAGCTGTTCATTTGTCATGTTTGAGAATCCTGTCTCTGCAAGCTGGGCTCAACAGTATGCACAGATGTCACCAACCACTTTCGCATATAATATTGAACTCCAGCCTCATAAGGAGTTGGAAAGTGAGGCAGGGCAAGTATCATTAGTTTACAGATGAGGAAACTGAGGCTCGGAGAAGAATGAGTGGCAGAGTTGGGATGGGAGCCCAGGCCCTCTGGTCCACCTTCTTAGGACATTACCTCCTGGGGTGGATATTTCTGAACAGTGCTAGTACAATGTTCAATGCTCTGATTTATTGGCAGGCTGATTGCTAGACATGGTAGCCCATGACTTGCCCCCACTGACTCCAGAGAAAGTGCCTGCATGCCTTCTGGGGACCTTCTCCAACGCAGGTGTAGAGGGTGTGCAAGTGCGTGTGTGTGTATGTGCATGTACGTGCACGTTTGCGGGGGAGAGAGAGACAGAGAGAAGCTGTGCGTGAGCAAGAGTCACATGAGTAGCACTCACAGGCTTCAGGCCAGCTCTGGAAGGGACACTTTTTGTGCCTCACGGTGTCTTCTTGCAGGTAGGACACCTGTGGGGACAGGGGAGCAGGGAAGAAGGGTCAGAGGAATGGCTTTCCCTACATCACTCAGACTTGAAACTCATTCTGGCTTGACCTTGCCCAGATGCAAGCTGCCTGAGCTGGCAGGGCACCGAGGAGAAGAAGTGTGGGGTGTGGGCAACGGTGGGTGGCACTTGGCACTCAGGGAGGAACCCCAGACTATAGGAGCAAGATCAGTGGGTGAGGGGCTGAGTCCTTTTTTCCTGGAGAGGAGAACATATCCCCACAAAGAGGCAAATCATGAGGTCCACATTCCTCAACTTTGGCCTTCCCTGGCCTCCACTCTCAGCGATTCCTAAGGCGCTGAGTGTCCCATAGGGCCCCTCCCTCTGAAAGCCCAACACCCAATGTTATCCCCCTGGCAGGTGCTCCCCGCTCCAGGTCTCTGCCTGCACCCTCCCTTTTGTCTCCTCCTGGGTGACAAGGCCTCCGCCTTTCCTGTCTAGCCCAAAGGAGTCTTAATGCTAGGCACCTCAGTCTTACAAGGAGAGGAGGAGGACTTCCACGCAGGGCTAGCGGGGATGAGACTTCTGGGGCCATATGGAGCCTTGCAGTGGCCACGAGCCCCCACTGTGACAGCTCTGAACACCCAGTGAAGGCAGCTGTCTATCCTGCCTCTGTGGGCTGAGGCCGGGTCTCGACAAAGGCAAGCTGGGTCTGGGTGGGGCTGAGGTTGGACTCACCCCCAGGAATGTGCCATGGTCAGCAGGACACCTCCATCCCTGGCACTGTGTGTGGCTCACTGTCAGGCTGGCACCAGTCTTCCCTAGCATCTCGTTAACACCAGCCCTTTTAAAACCTGACTTAGTGGAGATATGCTTGACCAATGGTGCTATCTGGGTGGCCTAGGAGTGAAGCCATGGACCACCCACACCTTCTCCTCTGCTCACCTCGATGCACAGACAGGGCAGAAGGAATTCATAAGGCAGGTCTACAGTGCAGCCCCCAGACACAATTTTCTGTGGACAAAGCAGCAAAGGAAGAGAAGAAGAGGGGCCTGAGAAAGAGCAGAGGCACCCTGGAAAACGGCAGGAGAAAACTGGGACCTTGGTCACCACATACCCTACTTTTCCTCTTATCTGAGACATTTCTTCCTCTGAGAAATTTCTTCTCAGGGGGTCTCTGCCCTGTAATCTGACCATCTGCTCTAGGTGTCTCAATATATGGAATGAGGGGAGTGGGGAGGAGATGGGGAAAGGAATACACATTTATTGAGCCCCTACTATATGCCAGGGAGGGTGCTAGGTGCTAGAAGCACCAACTCAATTAATCAAATGCTAGCATCATGGTGATCTTGGGAGGCATCATCGCCATTTTAAATGTGGAGAACTGAGGGACTCGGGTACAGCATCAGTCCCTTCAAATGGTACCAACTGTATACAAGGGCATCCGTGACAACTGGAGGTTGAGGTGGAGTGTCAGGGCCTAGGCCGGAAGAATAGGGGACATCTCATTCTCTGAGGAGCAGTGACAAAAGGGAGGGAGATGGAAGGGTACCAAGACAGATGTGACCATTTTGTTATTTTCTCAGGAGAACAGCTTCTTGGGGGAACTGAAAAGTCCTCTTAATGCAACCTGAATCTCACTGAGGGTCCTCTCACTGGGGGTAAGCGCCATATCCATTTCTCTGCTAGGCATTCATGGCTGCCCCAGGTCTCTGCCTGCCCTCTCCTTCCTCTCCTGCCAGGAGACAAGGCCCCCTAGTTCTCTGCCTAGACCAAAGAAGTCTTCATGTTAGGCACTTCAGACTTGTAAGGAAGTCTTGGACAATCACCACCTCTCTCTGGGACTCAGTCTCCTCATCTGTATAATGGGTAGGTCCTTTCACTCCAGCCCTGTGTGATTTGGCTTTTACAGGCAGATGGCCCTCCATACCTGGGCATCAAAGGGACGGCTCAGCTCCTCACACTCCAGTGCCCACTGGTGGCAAAGACGCACACTGACCTCAGGGCCTGGAGGAATGGTCACTTGAATAACCCGTGCCTCAGGCAGCAAGTCAAAGGAGAACTCAGGCCCTGGGGAGAAGGGGGACTTGGTGGCCTTGTCTTTTGGCCTTAGCACAGGTACCACTACTTGGCTCCACCATCTCCAGTCACACGATGTGCCTACCTCCAAGCCTTTGTGAGCCACGTTTGGAGAGAACTTCCCCTTTCTCTGGATCTGCAGGTTGGGTTCTTTTGGAACGCAGCCCCTTGTGGGAGGTGTCTGGGGAGGGGACGGAGATGTGATGGCCCTTCTCAGACAGGCAACGGCTACTTAGCAGCTTCCTCTGCAGGCAGAGAGCAAGGCTGGGCTGGCCTCAGGCCAGGAATCAGGAACTCTGGCTTCTATTCCTGTCTCTGGAATCCAGGGCACCACAGGCGAGCTGCTCAACCTTTAAGGCTCAGTGTCCCTAACTGTGTAATGGACAGAATAGTCTTCTTGAGTCCACTCTTTCCAACTCTCTTTTATGGCTGGAGAACAGAATGAGAAGCCAGAAAGAGAAGGGCTGTGGGGTGTAGGGAAGGGCTGGAACTGACAGGGAGAGTACCTGAGCAGATGCTGGCATCGTGTGCCTCCTACAGAACCGGAACTTGTAAGACTTTTTGGATTTCTGCACCAGGAGGTGCAGCCAGTCCCACTGAAGACCTGCACAGGGAATGACACATTTACTATCCAGCCCTTCACGGCCCCTCCGCTACCTGGAGATGTGACCCAGTGTTGGACAGTCAGTCATTTTAGATCAGGGAGGGTAATGATCGCAAACTTCTTTAGTCCTAAGTTATGATACAATCAAAAAAGCTTTTTCTCTTCTTAAGTAGAGAAAAACTATGTATATACAAAGACGTTCATGGTAGCATTATTTATAACAGTGAACAATTAAAAACTGTCAATTCTTAAGCAGTGTGTGGGCATTTAGTATGCCCCAGGCACTGAGCTAGGCAATGAAAATGTAGAGTTGAATAAGACAGATCTTACTTTACAGATAGAAGGTAAAAATAGTAAACTCATAGAACTAAACCATTTTAATCCCAAGAATTGGTACCAGCTGAAAGGAGAAACATCTTCACAAAACGATACAACTGAACTCACAAATATCAATCATGGTGTGTGCCATTTTAGGAGGGCCTAATTCTCTGCTGAGGTTGACAACAGGACAAACATCTCTTCTAGTAGGATAAGTTTTACTAGTGTCAGTCTAGGGGCCCCCCCAAATTCCCCCAATTCCAATCTCCACTAAGAATGGCCCAAAGGACTGTTTCTCATACCCGAAGGATCTGACACCAGATGCAGGCACCAACAGCAGGGACAGTGGCAGAGCCAAGCACGCCAAGGCTTTGGGGAGGGGGGAAAGGCCGATAGGGTATGGCGAGGAATCTGGGCAGACCTTCCTGTGAAAGATGAAAAGGAAATCAAATGGTAAGGTCCCAGGAGTTCCCTCCTGCCTCAGAAAAGTTGGACTTGAGGCTGAGCTCTGCCACTTACATCCTGGCCGACTGAGCTGGGGCAAGTTACAGACTCCTCTAAGTCTCAGCTTCATCATTCATAAAGTGGAGCTGCTGTCAAGATCAAGTAACATAATGCGTGGGAAAATGCCTTACAAAGTATAATAAAATGTACCCTAAAACAGGAAGGATCATTGTTGTATTACTGACTGCTGTGGGACCAATTAAGGGAGAGTGCCTGGAGACTTACCTGGCTCTCATTTAATCCTCCCCACAGCTCAGGGACAGCTGTTTTCATTGTATAATCATTTCTACCGTGCTCCTATACCCCTCAGAAACCGTGCATGGCCTGAAGTCATGCATGGAGTATGTGGCAGAATTACAACGCAAATCCAGGCTCACCTTGTGTTTTTTCTTTGATACTATGCTACTTCCCAGGTTGAGAACCAAAAATTAGAATGGAAGAATGGGGAAGAGGAGCAGGGCAGGGAATGAGACTCACCAGTGAAACTGTCATCCTGAAGGCACAGGGCCCAGTAGGGAAAAGAAAGGACAGAAGTATAATTAGTAGGTATTCCCACGAGGAGCATTCTCCCTGGGGTCTTTGCCTCACATCACCTAATTTCGGGGTCTGCAGAAGCCAGTAGCCCATCCACTCTGGCTCTTTTCTTCCCAGCTCCACCCTGCCCAGGCCCTCAGTGCACCAGGACCTTGACTATCCATCCCTTCAAGACGATGTAGAGAACACACTGAGGCTGCCACCAGAGCTCAGGGACTTGGGTAGCAGGAAAGGACAGGCGGAGAGTGGGGAGCTGTACCAGCCTGTGCCAGCCAGATGTCCCCACCCAGCAGCAGCAGGCACACCTTACCATGTGGGAGGCCAGCAGACAGAGGGTGCTCCAGCTGGGAAGGTAGGGGCAGCCAATACTAGCAGAGGCAGACAGGCCAAGGAGCAGCTGGACAAGAGGCAGGAGCAGGGCTGCCAGTCCGGGGCTCCCCATGGGCTTCCGAGGGATCAAGGTATCCAGAACATGGCTGCGCCTCCTGAAGGTGGGTGGCAGGGCCTTGCCGTGCAGCAGCAGGGAGTGCAGTGCCAGCAGGAGCCCTCGCCTCAGCCTGCCCCTGTCCCGCCCTGCCCCAAAGCTCCTCCTCAAGCTCAACCAGCCGGCCAGGCCACATTCCTTCTCCTCCAAGTGGAGGGACTGAAGGACACTTGCCCCCCAGAAAACCCTACTCCCCTACCTGGAGGGCAAGGGGGCTCCTGCTCTGGAAGAGAAATAACAGGCAAGAGGCTGGCACAGGGTCAGGGGGATGGATGGCGGCTGCACCCACTTCGTAACTCCTCCTACTCCTGCAACACCCTGCAGATCAGACCCGCCCCTTAGCGTGCTCCTGGCCTTGAATCTCCCCTGGACACGTGCTTCATCCTCTCACTTAAAAGACTGACAGAGCCATGAAGCACTTCTCTGTAGTGGGTGCTGGAGACCGAGGTGACTGATGCACCACTTAGAGGTGGGCAGAACAAAAAAGCACGTAAACCTCACATGTCCCCCTGTGCATCCTGGCTCCCACCTGGCTGACTTTCAGGACTAGGGTCCAGCTTTCTCTCTCTACCCGTTGGCCAGTTCCAGCACTTCTGCCAAAGGGCCTCCAGCTTCAAGGAGCCACTCATCAGTACAGTCTGCTCAGGAAGCCCCAGGTCTCATAGCTGAGCCCTGGAGCTGAGGGAGTGGGCCCCACGCATTGACCTGGTTTCCTGTGGTTTCCGATGCTGAAGAGGCTCCATTCTCTGCGGGGACCCTCCACGTCGTCCCATGGCTTCCTCCTACTCATGGAGCATTTGAACTGCTTCAGCCCTCACCTTGGTGACACACACCGTAGAAAGTTTGGGGCACACCTACTGGGTGAAGGTATCTTGAGACTGTTATTATCCCTCTGCACTTTCAGTAGCTTGATCATACCTATCTTTAGGCCAATTCTAGTTCTTAAGTCTTTAGGTCCACTGTCTAAAGACCCCATTGTACCCATTATCCTAAAAATACCCTCTAGCTTTTGAGTTTCTTAGAAAGACCCTTTCTTATCTTTGTTTTTCCAGTGCCTAGCAATGGATGTCGTGAAATAGGTGCTCTGTAGTTGAATAAATGTAAATTATGATGTTTCATCTAAGCAGCAGTTTATCTATTTCACATTTCATAAGCACTTTCATATTTGATGAAATATGACCACCTTACAAGACAGGTGATAATTATTCATTTCATAAAGAGAGAAATAAGGAAGCAGGAAGGAGAATGATTTGGTCAAGGTCTCTAGCCCAAGGAGCTCCAATTCTGCCATCCTCTCACAGTTCATTTCTCTTTCTACCATCCTTATGGCCTCTCCTCCCACTGCCTCATCCCCCTCTGCTTCTGGGAACCCAAAAGGGCCTGCCTGACACAGTTCTGTCTTTTGACCTTGAAGTCCATCACTGCAAACAAATCAGTAAGATGTGAAGGGAGAAAAGGGTGGTCTGGCCATACTAAAGACAGGTTAGGGAGTCTTCCCCCTAAATTTCACCTAGCCCACAATGGTTTAGATCTATACCGATAATGTGTTTTCTAATGCTGGGGGCGTGAAGTGAGAAACTTGGCTCCATTCTAGAATACTTTTCTCTTTTGACTCCTTTTATCTTCTGATTTGATTCTCACAGTGAAAATACTTGGTTAACTGCTCCCTGACCCTGGCTAAGGTATGGTAGGAGAAGCAGAAAACAAATAACAGACACATACACACGAGAAATAAAGAACAGAAAGGGAAGAAAAGGACCACATAGAAAAGGCAGAGGAAGAAAGTAGAAAGGGGGAAAGGAGAGAGAAAAGGAGGTCTGTATTTTATTGTTTTGCTAGTTTATTGTGGAGCCTGTTCCAAAAAGGATTTAAAGTAAAAAGCACAGTGGGTAAATTCCAGCACACCCTGGGGAAGGGGGAGGGGGTCAGATCACAATTTGCTGAACTCCTATTATCAGGCTCTGGGCTGTGTGCTTTGCCCACATTATCTCATATTATTGGTACTACAACCCTTGAGGTCAGTCTTACTAAACATCTTACAGACTTGGAAACACTGGGAAGATTAAGTAACTTGTCCAAACAGAAAATGGAGAGCTGAGACTCACCCCTGTGTCTTTCTAGCTCTTTCTGTCAGAACACACCGCTTGGGGAGATCTGTGGTTTCTGGGCCCTGTAGTCCACAGAAGTACTAGAATGAGGGGACTTCCCTGGTGGTGCTGTGGATAAGACTGCGCTCCCAATGCAGGGGGCGTGGGTTCAATCCCTGGTCAGGGAGCTAGATCCCCACATGCATGCCATAACTAAGAGTTCTCATGCCACAACTAAGGAGACCACCTGCTGCAACTAAGACCCCGTGCAACCAAATAAATAAATATTTTTTTTAAAAAACAGATGTCATGAAGGGCTTTAAAAAAAAAAGAAGTACTTGACGGAACAATGTGATGAGTTGGCAGGATTAACAACGTGGGGGGGGAGAAACTGTAATAGTTGGAAAGAAAAAAGGATAGTAGGTCTTACGGGAGTGAGTCATCAGTGATCAGATTTCTAGGAGAGTAGGGATTGTTTGGCAAGTGTCAACAAGGGGGGAGTGCTTCTGTGGCTGGAACAGGAGGGGGCCAACTGGAGTAAAGGCAACAAAGGTGTGCGGTAGGCCTGCAGCACAGAAGTCCTGTCCTTTTGGAAGGTGGCCAAGGCCTATCTCACCTGTGGTTTGTGTCTGAATGAGCTGATCCAGACTTCACTCTCCAGTAACCTTTACGTGGGGAGCAAGCCAGGCGCTCAGGAGGTTTTGGCAGGCCCCTACGCGTGCTCAGGTAGACAGGACACTGTGGGGTCCTTGGGCAGCCATTCTTCCTGACAAAGCCTTACCCGTGCATGGACGCTGAATGCAGCAGCGTCTCCAGGCTCTTCCTGTAATGCCAGATTCCCAAGGTCTGTTGCGGCAACTGTGTCTACTGTTTGGGCACCCTGGGCAAGAAGGTCCAACCAATTAGACCAACAAAAACCAAGAGTACACAAGTGTTCCTTTCTTATTCCTGCTCTTCCAGAAGGGATCAATCTCTAGAATATCGATGCAAGAAGTTATGCTTAAGAGAAGAGGAAGGGACCCCCAATCTGAGAGGGGAACACCAACACTGCTCATCAAAGGAAGGGACTTTGATATTTATTAAGCACCTACTATGTACTATACAGTTTATATACATTATTTTATTTAATCCTCACAACAACCCTGGGTGGTAGATGCTATGATCCCCATACGTTAGATAAAAACAGAGGCTCAAATATCTTGCTCAAGGCAAAAGGTAGCAAAATGCCTGGCTAGATTTCTAACCTGAGTCAGCGTAATATCAAAAACTGTTCTTTCCACTATACCACACTGCCTTTCCCATAGACTAGATGCTCACTAAGGGTTCTTCCAAGGCCTACACCCTCTAGCTCTGTATACAAACATCAGGGATTAATAACCATTCCTCACATTTGTATAGTGTTAGGGTTCTTAAAGCACCTTCTCAAGATTTTACCTCATTTGATCTTCAAAACAATCCCGTGAATTTGGCAGGGCTGATCTTGGTACTTGAACTTGTCTCCTGATCCAAATACAGTGCTCTTCCCACTAAATCAAGATCCCTTTCAAAGGGGATCTTGTTTACTTCAGGGAATACTACAACCATGAGGCAGGGGGAAAAAAAGCTTGGAAAGCCCAAAAAGCAGAATCCCAACAAGCCAACAAGCAGAAAACTAAAATGAACCAAACGGCTCTCTTTTCGTGTTGACAATAATTTTCGGAATGGGTCTTTTCTTTTTTTAATTTTATTTATTTTTTGCTGCATTGGGTCTTTGTTGCTATGTGCGGGCTTTCTTTAGTTGTGGCGAGTGGGGACTACTCCTCGTTGTGGTGCCCGGGCTTCTCATTGCGGTGGCTACTCTTGTTGCAGATCACGGGCTCTAGGCACGTGGGTTTCAGTAGTTGTAGCGCACGGGCTTAGTTGCTCTGTGGCATGTGGGATCTTCCCGGACTAGGGATCGAACGCATGTCCCCTGAATTGGCAGGCGGATGCTCAACCACTGCACCATCAGGGAAGTCCCTTCATAATGGGTCTTGAAAAGCACTACAAGACTGTAAAGTACCATTCCAGTAATCAAATAAATTTTAAATTCTTTTTTTAATAATTATTTACATCCCGGTTCTTTAAAAATCAGCAATCTGTGCCTGGTGCACGTAACTCCATTACCCACTCATTTCCATCTGCACCTCTCTGCTATCCAAATCCTACCCTTCACTCTAGTTCTTTGCTCTGACTTTAGGCTACAATAGCACAAGTTACTTCATTCAGTAAATTCAGAGTGCATGATGCACATTAGGTAAAGAGCAAGGGGTGAGGAAAAGACATGTAAACTAGTAATTCTGTCAGTAGAAGAGATAAAATTAAAATGCCATGTGAATTCAAAGAAAGAACCCTCACTCCTTGAAGTGAAGTAGCCAGAAGGCTCCAGAATTACCGTATAAAACTAGGTCTTGAAAGATAAGTAATAAAGAAGTATAAAAGCAGAAAAGGAAAATTTTTAAGGAAACTGGGAAAACATGGAACCAATATCGGGATTCATAAGAGGTTTTCCTGACTGAGACAGACAGTGTGTGACGGACAGTGTCAGGAGATAAATCAAGAGTGATGCACTGGAACCACACTTTGGAAATGTCTGAAAAGGATTAAGGAATTTTGGTTGTTCAAAAAATAATGGCACATCGGGCTTCCCTGGTGGCACAGTTGTTAAGAATCCGCCTGCCAATGCAGGGAGCAGGGGGTTGAGCCCTGGTCCGGGAAGATCCCACATGCCAAGAAGCAACTAAGCCCATGCACCACAACTACTGAGCCTGTGCTCTAGAGCCCACAAGCCACAACTACTGAGCCCACATGCTACAACTACTGAAGCCGGCACACCTGCAGCCCGTGCTCCGCAACAAGAGAAGCCACCGCAACGAGAAGCCCGCGCACCACAACAAAGAGCAGCCCCCGCTCGCTGCAACTAGAGAAAGCCCGCGCACAGCAACAAAGACCCAACGCAGCCAAAAATAAAGAAAGAAAAGAAAAAAATATGGCACATAGTAGGGACTTGATGATACAGAGCTGTATTCTTGGTATACTCACTTGCACACAGGGATGCAGGAAGAGGAATGAATATGAGGTAGAAGGCAAAGAGTTAAGTTTAGGACACACTGAGTTTGAAATGATAATCAGGACATCTAAAGGTTGGGTACCTAGAAGTACTGCCAGTACCTAATAGAGACTGAGTACACACCTAATGTTTTTATTTTTTATTTATTTTTGTTTGTGTTGGGTCTTCGTTGCTGCACGCGGGCTTTTCTCTAGTTGCGGCAAGCGGGGGCTACTCTTTGTTGCGGTGTGCGGGCTTCTCATTGCGGTGGCTTCTCTTGTTGTGGAGCATGGGCTCTAGGCTCGCAGGCTTCAGTAGTTGTAGCGCACGCACTTAGTTGCTCCGTGGCATGTGGGATCTTCTCGGACCAGGGCTCCAATCCGTGTCCCCTGCATTGGCAGGCGGATTCTTAACCACTGCGCCACCAGGGAAGCCCAACACACATCTTTCATGCAATAAATATGTACCATGTCAGACTTTTATGTGTGAAAGGGCCTTTAGTTCACAGATCTCTTTCCTTTTTTTTTTGAGGTATGTGGGCCTCTCACTGTTGTGGCCTCTCCCGTAGTGGAGCACAGGCTCCGGACGCACAGGCTCAGCGGCCATGGCTCACGGTCCCAGCCACTCCGCGGCATGTGGGATCTTCCCGGACATGGGCACGAACCCGTGTCCCCTGCATTGGCAGGCGGACTCTCAACCACTGCGCCACCAGGGAAGCCCCCCACTTCTATTTTTAACTTCTCTGCTCCACACCAGACATACTGTGTTCATTAGTTGTTTCACATGGATATTACGTTTCACCTAGATTGCAAATTTTTTATATGCAGGATACTTTAAAATTCTTTTGGATACCATAAAACAGTATTAGACACATAACTAACACTGTTAACACTGAATGATAAACATGAATATCCAACCAAAAGACGAACCCATAACCCAAGCTGGATAAATGAGAACGGACCATTTGAGAGGTGGAGGTTAAATGTATGGCCCACAGTAGTTCCTGCCAATCAGCTGCAGGGTTGCAACTATGACTTAAGTTCCCTATGTCCAGTTCACTTCCCCACCGCCACTGCCAGGTTTCTCGGGGAGCCTCTACGTACCTCCTAGTGACTAAGGCCACTCAAACAACACACTTTTCACACTCTATCAGATGCCGAACACAAAGCACAGGGGGGACAAGGCAGTTGTAACTTTATTGAGGTTCTTTTTAATTAAAACGCTTCACAGTAGAGACCACAGCCTGCAAGGGGAGCAGCCTCTCAAATGTTTCCTGCCCCATGACTCATAGATTGAAGCAGAATGTGATTTATTCCCTATCTCCTCCAGTCTCGGTGGCTAAGGGGTGATGGATGGAAGCAGAGAGAATGACCAAAAAGAGGCAAGGATGAAAAACTCAGAAGGATCTCAACTTTAACCAGCTGAAATTTGTTTCACAGCTGCTGATCACCCAGTTCCACCAACCAGGAGTAAATTAAACATAGTTTTGCTACCAGCTGATGGCAACAGAAGGAGCTTTGCAGAACTTGGACCTAGTTTGCACTAGTTGTCAACATCGCAGCTGCCAAAATCACCGAAGGAGGTTTTAGAACAGCTCCTCTACCCTCTCACTCCACTGGATGGGAGGCCCAGGCTTCACCTCACACAGTAGTTCATCAAGCAGGCTTCATTTACGCTTCTTCTCCTGTGTGCTGGTGAACCAAGAGTCTAGGAGCTTCTTGCTGTAGTATAACTGCCAGGCATGCACTTGGACCACCAGCACCAACACCAGATACATGACGGAGACGGCAGAAAAACCAAAGAGGAAGCGGTAGGCCTTGCCATGGCGGTAGAGCTGCTGTGCAGCAGGGAACATCTCCATGCTGCCATATATGAGGGGAGCGATGGAAAAGAGCCCCATGCTGATCATGGAGAGCACCAGGTAGCTAATGTTGTTGCGGGGGAAGGAGAGGAGGCCCAAGAGGGAGGGCACAATGCTCAGCAAATAGGGGTACTCCCACTGATAGGGCATGGCCACCTGATCATGCGACAAGAGCCTCAGGTGCCCCACGCTCATCTTGGCAACCAGCAGCAGCCATATGACCAGATGCACGTAGATCAGCTTCTTGATTTCATACTTGAGGGTCACACTGTGGGGCAGAGCAGAGGGAGAAGTACCTTTCATTCAAAATTTTCTGACCACCAACTCTATGTCAGGCAGCTATACTGGACACTGGGAAACAGACGTGAATAAGGTATAGTTCCTGCCTGGAGGCTGGGAACAAGGTACACAGGAAGAAAAAAGCAATTAGAAAACGAACTGGAAAAACTCTAGTAAATCTATGTTGCAAAATATATGGAATCACAGGAAGGAGTAATGAATTCTGATTGAGATGAGTTGACTGAGAAGGCTGCCTGGACAAGGGTGTTATCTGAGCTAGGCTCTGAGACGTGGGTGGAGATGGACATTCCAAGCAGAGGTAACAGCATGCAGGCAAAAAGGCATAAGCATTTGTGTTCCAGGAGAGCAAATGGTTGGGTGTGGAAGGACTACAATGTGGTGGAGAGGGGAGTAGCAGGATATGAAGTTGCAAAGACTGTCACTGAGTCACTTTAAAGACAGAAGAGTAACTCAGGGCTGTGTTTACAAAGAGAACTCTGGGGAATTCCCTGGCGGTCCAGTGGTTAGAAATCTGGCTTTTCACTGCCAAGGCCACAGGTTCAATCCCCAGTCGGGCAACTAAGGTCCTGCAAGCCCCATTGCGTGGCCAAAAAAAAAAATGAAAGAGAACTCTGACTGTGGCATAGGAGGATAGCCTATGGAAGGAGGTATTGGCAGCAAGGAAACCAACTCAGGCTGCCCGTACTTCTCCAGCTAGAGTACATTTTTCATCTAAAGTAAGGATATTTTCTCTTATTCTTTGAATTCTCTCAGGTCCTAAATATATCCCTTCACGCCTTCATAGAGCAGAGTTTCTGCTCTAGACAGGCATGAAAACACTGGCTTGAGTTGTGAGGTGCCCTTTAGACAAGGGTCTAAGGATAAGAATAAAGTGAGGTTTCAAAGAGCTTGTCATTCTTTAAAACTGTGGAGAAAAAGACGTGGAAAAGATTCAGGGAAATTTCAATGGATTTAAGTAAAGAAAATCTCTAAAAAATTTTTATTTTTAAAAATATTCATTATAGAAAGTGCAGAAAGGTGGGGCGGGAGGGGAATCAGTCACTTGTAGCCTTGAAGCTCCAGGAAGGCAGGGACCAATTTTGTTTGTTTGTCAATAGACTTTTTTATTGAAGGTATAACATGAATACAAAGACCAGGGCTGCTTTCGCTATTCTATCCTCAGGGCCTAGCACAATGCCTGATGGGTAGAAGCTCAATAAATATTTGTTGAACGAATAAACGAATGTAGAAATATCCCTTACGTGGGGGGGTTTCATAAAACTCATTTGAGGCAGAGTAAGTCTGGACTTCAAGGTCCAAATCCCCAAAACGACCCAAAATATAACAGCTACCGCGTACTGGACAGACTTATGTGCTACATCTTATGCTACGCTCTTTATGCGATTATTGGCTCACTAATTCATCACCAAGACCGAAAAGGTAGATTAATTTTCCCTTGCCAGATAAGCAAACTGAGGCTCGATTAGAAATCAGGTTCCCGAGATCAGAGAGCGGGGCCAGCATCGCCGAGACACCGGAGCCCAAGCGGGGCCGGACCCCTCAAAGCACAGCGGGATCAATGGGTGGAACTCACAGGAGCTACGGGGCTTCCCGGGATTGGGGGCCGGCCCCGGGCCGTCGCAGGAGGAGGGGACTTGGCAGGTGCGCGAGAGCGGGCTGGGGAGCAAGACCCTGAGGCCGGGCCGGCGTCGCGTCCCAGGCCCTGCGAGCTCCTCGCCTCACTTCATACCTCATCTGGTAGTGCGTGGCGACGCGCTCCCGGTGCTGAAAGTCGCTGCCGTCGGTGCCGGCCGCTCGCGGGCCTGCCCGAGACGCCATCTTCCCTGCCCAGAGCCCTGGAGCCCCTCACGCCGACCAGCTGCAGCTACTAGAGCGCTAACATGCCTGCCAACCCTAAGCGCGCCGCCTCAGCTCCGCCCACCCAACAGCCGAGCGGTTCTGTGAGGACAACTTCCGGCCTCTCTGTCTCCGGAGGACCGACTCTGTAGTCACGTCCCTGCGCACGCGCACACATACGCACACGCTTTTCTTCTAGGCCCCGCCCTGTCCGTCCCTCCCCAGCATTTGGAGCGCGCAGAAAATTAAACCCCAGCGCGTGTTTCTTTTTGCCAAGGTCGGGAGCTGATACTCCAGCCTCTCGAGAACTTACACTTTCTTTAATTCGATTTTAAGACGTCTCTGTTCCCACTTCACAGACGGAGAAACTGATGCCTGGAAGGCATCTGTGACTTTCCCAAGAGCGTGCATCTTTCACACTCAAAGTCTCAAAGTATCTCCCCACAGATTAATCTTTGCAAGAAGAAACGGTAACTTTACAGTGGAGAAACCTGGCACTCACCCCCTTAACTAAGTAATCAAGTTAACTTGCCCAGGAGTGAGACAAACTGACTCCTTATGCCTCCTGCTAATATTGAGGACACAGCATCACTGAGGTGATATTCTTGCCCAAAATATTTAACCTGAATCTAATCATGAAGAGGTGACAGATAAACTCAAATTGAGGGACATTCTACAAAATAACTGGACTATACTTTTAAGAAATGTCAAGGCCACGAAAGAAAAAGAAATTAGGCAGAGGCAGAAAGCAGAGTAGTGGTTGCCAAGGAACGTGGTGATGATGGTTGCACAACTGTATGAATATACTTCATGCCACTGAACTGTATACTTAAAAATCGTTCATTTTATGTTATGTACACTTTACCACAATAAAAAAATACATAAAATAAGAATTTCAAAATTGTTATCTGAAAAAACTGAAGTATCTTTTTATGTTTGAGTCATTTGTATTTCATTTCCCTGAACTGTGTTCATATCCTTTGTCTATTTTTCTACTGCATTGTTGGCCTTGTTAATTTATATACAGATGGCAGAGAGAGACAGAGAGAGAGATGACCTCTTGTCTATAATTTTAGTTGCCATATATTTTTCCTATTTATTGTATGTCTTTTGACTTTACTCATGGTGTCACAATTTTAACATGCAGAATAGTTTTTTCATAAGGTTGAATATATAGTCTTTTCTTTTTTGGCTTCTCAATTTTGCTTCATAACTAGAGTCCTTCTCTGTTCCAAGATGCTCAAATGATTTTATGCATTTCAGCATTTGGGAACCACGCTGACATCTGCCTCCCAGACTAGAGGTGAGCGCCTCAAAGAGAGGGATAAGAACTGAGTCATCAGGACTTCTCTGGTGGCGCAGTGGTTAAGAATCCGCCTGCAGGTGACACGGGTTCGATCCCTGGTCCGGGAAGACCCCACATGCTGTGGAGCGACTAAGCCCATGCGCCACAACTACAGAGCCTGCGCTCTAGAGCCCGTGAGCCACAACTACTAAGCCCGCGTGCCTAGAGCCCGTGCTCCGGAACATGAGAAGCCACCGCAACGAGAAGTCCGTGCACCGCAACAAAGAGTAGCCCCTGCTCACCGCAACTAGAGAAAGCACGTGCACAGCAACGAAGACCCAACGCAGCCATAAATAAATAAATAAAAAAGAAATGCTTGCTGAATACATAAATTATGCATGAGCCAAAACCATCCTCTTCTCTTAAGCACTGTGAAGAATCCTCAGGTTCACTAAGCATTCCTCCATCCCCCACAGACACTCTCTGGCTTTAGCTTGTGCTTATCTTTTTCTTTTCTGTGTGTGATTTCCATGATGTTCATCAGGGCTTCTGAGTCAGACTGCTTCTGAGTCATCCATTGGCTTATCATGAGACACTAGGCACATGTTGGATGTTCAATAAATATTTGAGGCATGAATGTCCAAGGGAGGGGCCCCAACCCTTTCCCCATAATTTCCTCCCTGAAGTATTGGTACTTCTCTTCTGGCTCTTGGTCTGTCTTGAAGTTTAGTGATTTGTGTTCCTGTTTCCTCACCCTGCTCATTCTCTTCTCAAATCCTTTGCACTGATGTTTCCTTTGCCTTGAATGCCCCCAGCCCCCCTCCAGGACTTCAAAAGACGATTCCAGTCCCGGGTGGAACACTATAGACTGCATGTTTGTGTCCCCCACCCTTGCCTCCATTTGTATGTTGAAACCTAATCCCCAATGTGATGGTATTTGGAGGTGGAATTTGGGGGTGGTGGGATTAGTATACTTATCAAAGAGACTCCCTTGCTCCTTCTACCAAGTGAGGACACAGAGAGAGGGCAGCTCTCTGTGAACCAGGAAGAAGGTCTTCACCAGAGACCAGAACTACCAGCACCTTGATCTTGGACTTGTCAGCCTCCAGAACTATGAGAAATAAGTTTCTTATTAGCCACCAGTTTATGGTATTCTGTATAGCAGCCCAAACAGACCAAGACACTCCAGGTCTTGAAAAGACTGACTTCTCACCAGTCAGGATTTAGCTGAAAGCTCACCTCTGAGGCTTTTCTTTCTTTTTTTAAGTTTATTTATTTATTTATTTATTTTTGGCTGCATTGGGCCTTTGTTGCTGCGTGTGGGCTTTCTCTAGTTGCGGTGAGCGGGGGCTAGTCTTCGTTGCGGTGCGCAGGCTTCTCACTGCGCTGGCTTTTCTTGTTGCGGAGCATGGGCTCGAGGTGTGCAGGCTTCAGTAGCTGTGGCTCGCGGGCTTAGCTGCTCCGCGGCATGTGGGATCTTCCCGGACCAGGGCTTGAACCCGTGTCCTCTTTGCTGGCAGGCAGATTCTTAACCACTGTGCCACCAGGGAAGTCCTGAGGCCTTTCTTAAGCCTACAGGCCAATCTAGCTCTCCAGCCATTTGTTATCATATCACCTTGTGTTGTTTTCTTCCCAGAACAGCATTGTCTGAAATTATCTTATTTGCATATTTGTTCATGGTCTGAGTTCCCCCTTCCTCCAGGAATGTCAGCTCCTTGAAGTGTGGGACAAGGCTGTGTTGTTTCCTGCTGTATTCTCAGACCCTAGGAGGGCTGGCACAAGGTAAGTACCTAATAAGTATTTGTTGAGTGAGTGAATGATGGTTGCCTGAAAGTTTTTATAGGGAAGGATTTAGATATAAGTAATAGGATGATGATGATCATGATGATGATGATTATAGCTATTTATTGAGCCTGAAGGGTGCACTAAACTTTATATCAAGTACTTTTCACGATTATCTCATTTCATCTTCATGACAACCCAGTGGGGTAGGTACCATTTTTAATCCCCATTTGTTAGATCCAACTGAAGCTTAGATGAGTTACATCACACAGCTAGTGCTAGACTGCTGTTTTTCAAAATAGGGTCCCTAAGTAGCCACAGTGTCAGCATCACCTCGGAAACTCTTAGAAATACACTTTCTTAGGCCCCACCCCAGACATACTGAGTCAGAAACTCTGTGGTGGAGCCCAGCAATCTAATCTTTAACAAGTCTTCCATGTGATTCTGATGCACTAGTGTGAAAAACCCAACTCTAAAAGAACAGTGAGGTTGAACTCTTTTTTTAAAAACAGCTTTATGGAGATATAATCCATATACCATACACACTTAGGTGTACAATCTGATGGTTTGAGTATATTTGCAGGGTTGTACAACCTCCAAATAGATTTAGCACAATCATCAAAGTAGATTGTGTTCAGATTACTAGATTAGAACTTTTTTTGGGCTCCCCTGAAAGAAACCCCATGCCCACTAGCAGTTCCCATTCCCCTTCCACTCCCCAGCCCCTCTAAACAACCACTAATTAATTTTTTGTCTTTATAGTTTTGTCTATTCCGGACATTTCATACAAGTGGAATGATACAAGTATGTATGTGATCTCTTGTAACTGGCTTTGCATAATGTTTGCATAATAAGTCCCTTGTGATTTCACTTTGCATAATGTCTTCAACGTTTGTCCATGTACTGTAGTAGCATATATCCTTTCGATTGACAAATAATATTCCATTTATGGATATACCACTCTTTTTTATCCATTCATCAATTGACGAACATTTGGGTTGTTTCTACATTTTGCCTGTTATGAATAACACTATGAACTTTCTCGTGTATGAGTTTTTGTGTGGACATAGATTTTCATTTCCCTTGGAGATATATATATAACTCCAAATATTACGTATGTGTAGAACTTCTGGGTCATAGATCTTACACTCTTAACCACTACACATTTCAGCTAGTCTTTATTATTATTATTAAATTATCTGCTATTATTAAATAATTATATTATCAATAACACCAATATTTGTTTCTATCTATTAAGTATCTCTGTTGCAAAGCCCTTTACTTTTATTATTACAAATCCTTACCCCGGTCAGGATCATTAAGACAGGAATCATTATCTCTGTTGAAGAGGTGAGCGAAACTGGGGCTCAGGAGGTTAAGGGAACTTGTCTACACTCCAACAGCTAACATGGGTAGAGCTGAGACCACCATGCACACCTGCCTGTTTCCTGTGCCCTGTGTGCCCAATACCATGTCCTGGGCCATACCCTGCCCCAAATCTTTCGAAACATGCCTCCACCCCTCCTTTCTGGCTTTTTCTGGAAGTGAGGCTGGCTTGACATCCCAAGGGTGAGAGCTGCACACTCAGTGCCTGTGCTCTTTTCCAGCTGGGGCTGGAGGCCAGGGGAGGGGCTGCCCTGGGAGCTGGAAATAAAATGGAGGGAGGGCTGGGCTGAGAAGGGCAGTATTGGAAGGTTAGGAGGCTGGGAAGTGGGAGGTAAGGAGTTTCTTACTCTGGGTTTTTTGTTTTGGTTTGGTTCTGGCTCCTAGAGAACCGGTGAGGTGGGGCTGGGTGGAGTTTTGTGATTGGGAGTGAGGAGGGAGGCTGAAGCAAGCTGATGTGGGTAGTGCTAAGTGGGGGAGAGGGCTTTCTCAGACAGGCTGGCCTGGGGCGTCCCCTGCATTGTCAGAAGGAAAGACTGGGGAGGGGGCTGCGTTCCATGCACTCCTTGAGCCCCTGGCTCTGAGGCAGGCCCTGTCTGCAGGGGGGCTGGGAAAGGGAGAACATCTCAGGGCGAGGCACCCAAGGAGTGGGGCTGCTATGGCAGAAGCAGACACTGAGGCCCACTTGGCTAGGAAGAAGGAAGGGCAAGGATGAAGGGGAAATTCTGTGAGCTGTCTAAGGAGGCTTTCCGAGATGTGGAAAACAGGGAAACTCAGGCTTCAGGGCTGCAAACGTTTAGCCCTGGGCCAAGGGAGGCATTACAGGTGGAGGAACTGCCTGCAGGAGGGCTTGGAGCCTGCAGGAGCTAGATCGAGCAGGCTCAGGAGAGAAGGGCTGGCAGGTCAGCCCAGGGCCGTCGGCTAGTGCCCAGAATGGCGGCCAGCAGCCTTAAGCCACAGTGGCTGTGTACATTTAAGTTAGTTAACATTCAATAAAAATAAAAATCCAGCTCCTCAGTTGTACGGCCACACTTCAAGGGCTCAGTCGCCATGTGGGGCTAGCAGCTCCAGTATTGGAGAGAACGGATGTAGAACGGTTCCATCGTGGTAGAAAGTCTCTGGCCAGCAGGAACCCTCAGGAGGGGTTCGGATTGCTCAAGGACCCACTGGAGAGAGCAGGCTTAGACTGGGTTGCCTGGCCTGGGAGGTCTCTGAACAACAGGTGAGGGAAGGTCCCCAGCAGTGCAAGGTGCTGTGCCTCGCCTCCTGCCAGCGTAAAGTGGACTCTGCCCCCAGGGACAGGAACTAACCAGGCAGGGCCTCTTCAGTCCCGACTTGTGAACCCTGATCAGTGTGACCAGAGCCAGGGTCAGAGAAACACGGAGTGAGTGGTGCCGGGGAGGGAGGAGCGGCTGCTGAGGGGGGCTGAGCCTGGGCACTAAGGGGGTCTCCAGCTTGCTCACGGTGGCGTACATGGGTGGGATGGGGAAGGGCTGGGGGAGGTGTGTGTGTGAGTTGCTAGGGGAGACCAGAGGAGAGGCTTGCTGGATGGAGGTGGGGTTGCTCTGTGTCAAAAGACAAGAGAGAGGGAACCCTCCCATCCCCACCTCAGGAGCTGTCTCTGCTTCCTTCCCAGGCCCAACACTGTCCAGCTGACGAGGATGGAATACGCCATGAAGTCCCTCAGCTTTCTCTACCCCAGGTCCCTCTCCAGGTGAGGAGAGCCAAGCATGGAAGGGAAGGGGAGCTACTGTGAGCTGTAGGGCAGACCTTCTTGAACTTCGATGGGCACATAAGTCACCTGGGTGTCTTATTCAAATGCAGGTGCTGATTCAGGAGGTCTGGAGTGGGACCCAAGATTTGCCCCTCCCACAAGCCCCCAGGAGATATTAATGCTGCTGTCTCTCCCCCCACAGTCCCCCATATCACACATTGAGTAGAAAGAGGTAGATACTGCTTGATGCTTTCATTACTGATCTCATTTAAACCTCACCACAACTTTGGGAAGTGGGGATTATTATGCCAAATTAACAGATGGGGAAACCAAGGCACAGGGTGGGCTCTCTCAGTCACCTAGCAAATGGGTAGTGGAGTCAGGATTTGAACTTGGGTCTGCCTGACTCCAAAATCTAGGTTCACTGCACACCTTTTGTTCTACATCGTGTATCTGAGTTCAAAACTGTCTTATATTGACCTCAGCTTTGCCACTTCATCTCACATTACAGGTGAGAAGAATGAGGCTAAGAGAGGAAAGTGGTAATTGGGCAAATGTGGGGTAGTCTTCTATGACTGGCTACTTGTCATGGTCTGAAACCCAGCAGTGTCAATATCACTTGGGAACTCATTACATACATAAAATCTCAGAACCCACCCAGACCTACTGAATCAGAACCTGCATTTTAACAAGATCACCAGGGGAGTGACGTGTCCACTAAAGTTTAAGATGCACTGATCCAGGGACTCCCCTGGTGGCCCAGTGAGTAACACTCCGCACTCCCAATGCAGGGGGCACGGGTTCGATACCTGGTCGGGGAACTAGATGCCACATACATGCCAAAACTAAGAAGTCCACATGCTGCAACTAAAGATCCCGCATGCCACTACGAAGATCCCGCGTGCTGCAACTAAGACCTGGCTCAGCCAAAATAAATAAATAATTTTTTTTTTTTTTTAAAAAAGATGCACCAATCCAGCAGGCTTTTGAGGAAGACTCTCTAGAACAGGTTTGGTGGGTGGTAGGGGAGGAGAAATATGATGAGCTCAGCCTAGAGGACTGGGAGGTAAGTTACCCTGCTGTGTGTTGAGGGCTGGGAGGCATCAGACAGCTCATTCTGATGCTCCATATGGCCTCCAGGTACGTGGCAGTCAGCACCTCGATGGTGACCCAGAAGCTGCTGTCACAGTCCAGCCCGGAGGCCCCCAGGGCCCGGCCCTGCAGAGTAAGCAATGCTGACCGGAGTGTGCGGAAGGGCATCATGACACACAGCCTTGAGGACCTCTGCCTCAAGGTAGGAATGGGCCTGCCTCTGCACAGCCCACCACGGGGACTTTGGCAGAGAGCTGGCCCCAACAGCTGCCTCTGCATCATGAGCTAGGAGTTCAGCAGGGATGGAGTTCATGGCTTAGATGGTGAAAAGATTTCCTTTCTAATGGCAGCTCCAGTGGGCTTGTAGTGCCCACCTGGAATCCTGTCTGTCTGTTGACAGGGGGAGGGCAGTACATTACCATCTGATACTAACAATAGGTCAGTGGTATTTTTGGAGTCTATTTTTCTTACTGGAGGGACCCTTAGGTTCCCTTTTCCAGTAGTACTTAAACTTGTAGAATTGCCCAGACGTTGGAGTATTGAGTAAGATTTTAGAGATTCCCTTCCCTATCTCCTTCCCTTACCTTCATGCAGGGCAATTCTCCTTCAATCTGTCACCTACATTGGCCTTCCATGCAAAGCTTTGTTAACAGCTGTGGAAGACTTTTTCAAACTATTGATTAGATGGGACTTCCCTGGTGGTCCAGTGGTTAAGACTTCCTGCTCCAATGCAGGAGGCACAGGTTCAATCCCTGGTTAGGGAACTAAGGTCCCGCATGTCCCTCGGCACGGTCAAAAAAAAAAAAAGTAAAAACTATTGATCAGGTAAGCTTTCAGAGAGGAAACCAAGGACACGCAGCTCTTGTGGGTGGTAGTAACATTGGGCAAGAATGACACCCTTCCCCATTTCCATGCTCCCCCTACACTTGATTGGGAGTAACTTGTCCTAATCCTTCCTTCTTATAAAGACACCTTTCCTTCTTACAAGTCATAGTGGATTATGGCCCACTCTAATGCCCTAATTTTAATGTAATTACTTTTTTAAAGACTCTATCTCCAAATATAGTCACACTCTGAGGTACTGGGATTAGGACTTCAACATATGAATTTGGGGGGGATACCATTCAGCCCATAATACATACAAATCAACTGAATAGAACTGAGAGTCCAAAAATAAATCCACGTATCTGTGCTCAGTTGATTTTTAACAGGATGCCAAGACTATTCAATGGAGAAAGAATAGTCTTTTCAACAAATATTCCTGAGACAATGGGCTATCTAAATGCAAAAGAATGAAGTTGGATCCCTCCCTCATATTACATATAAAATTAATTCAAAATAGATCAAAGACCTAAAGGTAGAGCTAAAACTATAAAACCCTTAGAAGAAAACATAGGTATAAGTGTTCATAACCTTGGTTTCTTAGATATGGCACCAAAGCACAAGTAACCAAAGGGAAAAAAGTTGGACTTTATCAACATTAAAAACTTTTGTGCATCAAAGGACACGATCAAAAAAAAAGAAAAGATAACCCACAGAATGGGAGAAAATATTTGCAAATCACATATCTGATAAGGGTCTAGTATCAAGAATATATAAAGAACTCTTAAAACTCAGTAAAAAGATGATCCTTTTGAAAATGGGCAAAGAATCTGAGTAGATATTTCTCCAAAGAAGATGTACAAATGGCTGATAACACATGAAAAGATGCTCACCACCCTTAGTCATTAGGGAAATGCAAATCAAAAACACTTCATACCGCTAGAATGGCTAAAATAAAAGACAGACTAAAACAAGTGTTGGTGAGGATGTGGAGAAATTGCTGTTGGGAATGTAAAATCATGCAACAGCTTCAGAAAACAGTTTGGTATTTCCTTAAGAAGAGTAAACATAGTGTTATTATATGACTCAGCAATTCCAATCCTAGGTATATAGCCAGGAAAATTGAAAAGACATGTCACACAAAAATTTGTACATGAATGTGCATAGCAGCATTATTCATAATACTCAAAAAATAGAAACAACCCACATGTCCATCAATTGAAGAATGGATTAAAAATGTGGTATATCTATTTAGTAGAATATTATTCAGCCATAAAAAAGTAAAGAATCATGCTGCAACATAGAAGAACCTTGAAAACATGTTCGTGAAAGAAGCCAGTCTAAAAAGACCACACATTGTATGATTCCACTTATATGAAATGTCCAGCATAGACAGATCCACAGAGATGGACAGAAGAGGAGAGGTTGCCAAGGGCTAGGAAATGAGGAGTGACAGCTAATGGGGCTAGGTTTCTCTTTGGGGTAAAAATGGGGTTGAAAATGTTTTGAAATTATACGGTGGTGGTAGTTGCACAACTTTGTGAATATGCTAAAAACCACTGGATTGTAGACTTTAAAAGAGTGAATTTTATGGCATGCAAATTATATCACAATTAAAAGTTACATGTGTGACTCCTGTTATAATTTTTTAAGATTTATTTATTTTTTATTTTTATTTATTTATTTATTTTGGCTGTGTCGGGTCTTAGTTGTGGCCCATGGGATCTTCGTTGAGGCATAAGGGATCTTTCGTCATGGCGCGTGGGCTTCTCTCTAGTTGTGGCATGCGGGTTTTCTCTTATCTAGTTGTGGCGCGCGGGCTCCAGGGTGTGTGGGCTCTACAGTATGCAGCACGCGGGCTCTAGTTGAGGTGCACAAGCTCAGTAGTTGTGGCATGCCGGCTTAGTTGCCCCGCGGCATGTGGGATCTTAGTTCCCTGACCAGGGATCGAACCTGCTTCCCCTGCATTGCAAGACAGATTCTTTACCACTGGACCACCAGGGAAGTCCCTCCCATTATATTTTTATTGGACAGCACTATTCTAGAATATTAACCATGAAGTCAGGTACCAAGGGATACCATAATATAGGTTCTTTGGATGGTGATCCCACAGCAAGGGCCCTGGGTTCCAGTCCCATCCCGTAAGTCCCGGCCCACTCGTGTGTGTCTGAGGTGTGCCAGCTGAGGTGTGTGATGTGGGTCTTCCCCATACCAGCTCTGTGGCTACATGTGATGGCAGAAGCATCACTCACCTTATTCTCCAGGTCCAGGATACCCTGATGCTGGCAGACAAGCCTTTCTTCCTGGTGCTGGAGGAAGATGGCACAATTGTAGAGACAGAAGAGTATTTCCAATCCCTGACAGATGACACCGTGCTCATGGTCCTCCATAAGGGGCAGAAATGGCAGCCCCCATCAGAGCAGGTGACGTCCCACCTGTCAGGGAGAGTACTGGGAGCTTAGAAGAAATCCTTGAGGGGTGCCAACCACATGCTTGTCTTGATGCAGGGCACTAGGTACCAACTCTCCCTCTCCCGTAAGCCTGCCAAGAAGATTGATGTGGCCCAAGTAACCTTCGACCTGTACAAGGTGAACCCACAGGACTTCATTGGTTGCCTGAACGTGAAGGCGACTCTCTATGGCACATACTCCCTTTCCTATGATCTGCGCTGCTACGGCGCCAGGCGCGTCATGAAGTGAGTGAATTGGGGTTAGCTGGGGACAGGCTGGGTACACTGCAATGGGAGAGGCGCTATCTTCTCCCATGCACCTCAGGCTTCTCGGAGCCTGGGCCTGGTGTTGATGCTGACAAAGTATGACAATTAGCATTTGTCTAGGACTTTATGGCTGAATTCATGTTTTAGTTTATTGTAGTATATGCCAAAGGGATACATATACTCCTGCTGGTGGAACCTGGATACATTTAGCTTTTCTAATTACCTTCCACTATAACAACTAATTATTTTTCACCTAAAGTAGTAAGTTTTCCTAAGTAGTCTTCTAATCTTTTGAAAAATGAACATGTGTCCAAGATTTTATTGAACTCAACTAGTAAGAGAACCAGCAAGAAGTTACAATCAGTTCATAAATCCCACCCATATATAGATCCAACAAGAATGCTGAGCTATTTATAAATACAAAATTGGATTTTTCCATGGGGGTGGGAGGGATGAAATAACTGTCCTTCCATAGAACGGAATTAATTTGTATGTCTGTGGACAATAGTCATTTGTATCATCTAATGAACTTTCAAAGAAACTTTTTACTTTACTTTTGAAAGTCCAATCAACTATCACAGGAAGCATGGGAATATGTTTAATCATAAGACAAGTACTGTTATGGTAGTGGTTTCCAAATTCAGCTATTCCAGTGGTGCTCTAGAGAACTCTTACCTCATTAGGCAGATGTAGCCACTGAGGCAGAGACATCCAAGTAGTCGAAAACCACAGAGCTGGCCTCTTGCCAGTTACTTCTGACAGACGCTACTCCTCCCCAGTTGCTTCATTTAGTGTTTACTGAGCACTCTCTGTGTCCTGGCCCAACGCTATGAGCTAGAGACACAGAGATAAATAAGATGTCAGAACAAGCTCCATGAGGGCAAGAATTGCTGTTGCCTCCAATACCTTGGTGAATGCTGGTACGTAGCAATAATTCAAATAATTGTACAAGGAATGAAGATACATATGATGCTCATTCTCAGCGGTTTCTGAGAAATTCTACTCCTTCCAGAGTTCTGCCAGAACGTACGTAGCTAGAGCACACCAGACCTTCTTGGCTTTCCGAGTTTATTCTCTGCATTCCCAGTCTGCAGATGAGGGACCTGAGGCCGCGTGGTTCTGCCTGCCACAGATAACACTCAGCGGCAGGCTTGAGCCTCGTTCTATGGCAAGAAGTTCCCTTTTCCTCTTATACCAGATCATATACCCATCTTGATCTGGGCTTGCTGCCAGCAGTTTGCAGATTGCAAAATCTAGAGCAAGAAGTTTCAGCCTTTAAACTCAGTCCGTCTAGGGGAAATGGGACCCTCAGACCTAAACATAGTAGGCCTATTGGTCCCAAAAGAAAAACAAAAAACAACAGCAAGCTGGAATCAGTGGAATGACTTAGTGGCGTCAGCAAGTGTTTTTTCTTTAATGGTGGTAAAATACACATACCATAAAATTTACCATTTTAACCACTTTTTTTTTAAGTATAAAATTCAGTGACGTTAAGTACATTCACAGTGTTGTGCAACAGTTACTTGTAAATCTATTTCCAGAACTTTTTCATCATCCCAAACTGTAACTCTGTACCCATTAAACACTAACTCTCCACACCCCCTTCCCCCAGCCCTGCTAACCTCTGTCCTACTTCCTGTCTCCATTAATTTTCCTATTCTAGGCAACTCATGTAAGCGTAATCATACAATACTTGCCTTTTTGTGTCTGGTTTATTTTACTTAGCATAATGTTTTCAAAGTTCATCCATATTGCAGCATGTGTCAGAATTTCATTCCTATTCATGTCCAGACAGCTGGTTTGAAGCCTCAGTTCTCTAATTTGAGAAATGGGTATACTTCTCAGGTTTCACCTTTAAATTTTTTAAGTATTTTCATATACAGATGTTTATGATTCTAATTGTCTTCCTGTCCTCCTCCACCTCAGCCATAACATAAGTTCATTTACTGAATGAAGGTTAATAGAAGACAAGTTTTAATATCAGCCAGAAAGAATTTATTTTCCTTTTGTTTTCTTCTCCCTGATCCCTCCTAGGACTAGACACCCCTAGTGACCCTCACCTATCTCTTTCAAACAGATCTGGATAAGAATTTGGTTAAAGTAGTCAAGCATTCAACCAGCTAGTCTTGACCCTACGTTTCCCCTTCTCTTCTACATATCAGGTCCTGTGTTAAGTGATTTATGTTATTTCATCCTCCTAACCCTGTGTGGGATCAAAATGGTATGATCTCACTTTACAGATGAGGGTGCCGAAGCTCAGAGCTATAGAAGTTTGCCAAGGTTGCCACAGCTAATGAAACTGAATTAGAACTCAGGCCTGTCTGACTGGAGTTCTGTCCTCAGTACACTGCAACACCAGACATGGAGATCTTCACGTCCAGCACTCTGAAAATTAGCTAGACTACAAATGACTCGGAAACACTTCTGTTTAGAACAGAGGTTGTGAAGGGCAGAGTCATGTGACAGAGATCAGTCTGGCTGGCCCAAAGTAGCATTAGAAAAACAAAAGGCCTTGTTAAATGAGCTTGAATTTTGCACGAGAAGAGGGAGGTTGTGGACGTCTCAGTTAAGGTACAATTGCAGGTAACACTGTAGACCCTGTCCCATTTGCTGAGGGAGAGCAGCATCTGTTCTGTTTGCACGTCACTCTACAGTTTATGAAGTTATGAACGCAGCGTGGGGGAGCAGGCATTTAGGGGGAGGAGGAAGGGGCTTTCTTTGTGTTTTGACCCTAGTGCCTTCTCATCCCACCCAGAGAAGCTCTCCGCTGGGCCCTCTTCAGCACGCAGGCCACAGGCCACGTGCTGCTCAGCACCTCCTGTTACCTGCAGCAGCTCCTGGATGCCACAGAGGGAGGGCAGCCCTCCAAGAGCAAAGCCCCATCCCTCATCCCGACCTTTCTGAAGATACTGCAATGAAAGCCCAGCCAAGGACTAGACCGGGGACCCCATGCTCAGCTGGTAGCACCCACAAGCCTGGCAGCTAGAGAGCTTCTTACCTTCCCAACACCTCCCTCAGCCCCACAGGAAGGTGAATGATGAAGCAGGGGGAAGGGCCGGAAACCTGGGCTGGGCTGGCCAAAGGAGAACTGAGGGCTCTTGGCCTGGCCCGGCTCCTTCCTGCCCCAGGTAGCTTCGCGGGCCAAGACTGGTCACCAGCAGGCTATGGCAGGAAGGCTGCCCCTCAGCAACCTGTCTTCACGTGCTACACTTTCATTACACTGCCTACCTCCTGGTCTCCTGTCCCAAATGCTTCTGAGTGAATTGTCAACCCACTCGTGTATGATACTAGAGAGTTCGCAATAAATTATTTATGCTGATACATTTTCTTTGCTTCTGTTCTTTGCGAGGTGAGGGTGGGGTTCTATCTGGAAAGTTGGTAAGGTCTAAGGGAAGAGAGAACTCTGTTGTCAAACCATTCTCCATAATGTGGGGTTATAGGAAACAGCACTTTTTCTACCAAAAAAACAAACAACAAAAAAAATTACAATTAATTCTGAAACTAATGTCTGCTTAATCTGAGGCTTGAGCAGATCATGTAATGAATATGATAAATGACAATTTCCAAAATAAGTTTGCCTACCAGAAGGACTTTGGGAACACAAAAGACCCAGAATTGCCAAAGCAATCCTGAGGAAAAAGAACAAAGCTGGAGGCATAACCCTCCCAGACTTCAGACAATACTACAAAGCTACAGTAATCAAAACAGCATGGTATTGGCACAGAAATAGACATATGGATCAATGGAAGGAAATAGAGAGCCCAGAAATAAACCCATACCTACAGTCAATTAATCTTCGACAAAGCGGGTAAGAATATACAATGGAGAAAAGACAGTCTCTTCAATAAGTGGTGCTGGGAAAACTGGACAGCTCCATGTAAAAGAATGAAATTAGAACATTCTCTACTACCATATACGAAAGTAAACTCAAAATGAATTAAAGACCTAAATGTAAGACTGGATACTATAAAACTCCTAGAGGAGAACAGAGGCAGAACATTCTTTGACATAAATCACAGCAATATTTATTTTGGATCTGTCTCCTAGAATAATGGAAATAAAAGCAAAAATAAACAAATGCAACCTAAATAAACTCAAAAGCTTTTGCACAGCAAAGGAAACCATAAGCAAAATGAAAAGACAACCTCCAGAGTGGGAGAAAATATTTGCAAAAGATGCAACTGACAAGGGCTTAATTTCCAAAATATAAAAACAGCTTATATAGCTCAATATCAAAAAAAGCAAACAACCCAATCAAAAAATGGGCAGAAGACCTAAATAGACATCTCTCCAAAGAAGACATATAGATGGCCAGTAGGCACATGAAAAGATGCTCAACATTGCTAATTATTAGAGAAGTGCAAATCAAAACTACAATGAGGTATCACGTCACACCAGTCAGAATGGCCAGCATCAAAAAGTCTACAAATAATAAATGCTAGAGAGGGTGTGGAGAAAAAGGAACCCTCCTACATTGTTGGTGGGAATGGAAATTGTGCAGTCACTATGGAGAACAGTATGGGGGTCCCTAAAAAACTAAAAATAAAGCTGCTATATGATCCAGCAATCCCACTTCTGGCCATATATCTGGAAAAGACAAAAACTCTAATTCAAAAAGAAATGTGCCCCCCAATGCTCATAGCAGCACTACTTACAATAGCCAAGATATGGAAGCAACTTAAGTGTCCATCAACAGATGAATGGGCGAAGAAGATGTGGTACATATATACAATGGACTAGTACTCAGCCATAAAAAAGAATGAAATAATGCCATTTGCAGCAACATGGATGGACCTAGAGATGATCATAAAAAGTGAAGCAAGTCAGACAGAGAAAGACAAATATCATATGATATCACTTCTATGTGGAATCTAAAAACATGATATAAATGAACTTATTTAGAAAACAGAAACAGACCCACAGACATAGAAAACAAACTTATGGTTACTGAAGGGGAAGGCGGAGAGGGGGACAAATTAGGAGCTTGGGATTAACAGATACACAATACTATATATAAAATAGGGGGGGGGGCTTCCCTGGTGGCGCAGTGGTTGAGAGTCTGCCTGCCGATGCAGGGGACACGGGTTCGTGCCCCGGTACGGGAGGATCCCACATGCCGCGGAGCGGCTGGGCCCGTGAGCCATGGTCGCTGGGCCTGCGCGTCCGGAGACTGTGCTCCGCAACGGGAGAGGCCACAGCAGTGAGAGGCCCGCGTACCGTAAAAAAAAAAAAAAAAAAAGTAAACAAGGTCCTACTGTATAGCGCAGGGAACTATATTCAATATCTTGTAATAACCTACAATGGAAAAGAATCTGAAAAAGAATATATATATATGTATAACTGAATCACTTTGCTGTACACCAGAAACTAACACAACACTGTAAATCAACTATACCTCAATTTAAAAAAAAAAAAAGAAGGGCTTTAATAGGGATTATGGGATTAAGGCACTCTTCCAGTTTCTCAATGTCACATTTTAGTACAACCTTTTAAGTGTGTAGGTGGGAAAGTACTAGTCAAGCTGTAATGCAACTCTCCTCGGAAGCCTTCCCTAGCTTGCTAGACAGCCCTCCTTTCGTGTTCAGAACTCTTAATCTTAGGATTTCGAAATGAGCCGTTAGGTAGCCACAAAGTATTAGTTCATCAGTGTGAGCTGGCGTTTTTCAACATCAAGCAACTCAAACAAGACAAGCATGAAAGGCTAGGTTTGTAGGAGACTGTACTTTGGTCTGTGCCTCTCAGATTCAAATATGTGTCATTTCTGACTAATTATAAAAGCTACTTGGGTTTATTAAATACTAAGACAAAGGCCTATGTTACCAAAGTTAAAGTCCGGAGGGTTATTTCTGGCAGCTGACCCATACCCTACAGCCATGTGTGGAAGGAGCTGCCAGAGCTAGCAAGGAACATTTCCATTCTGGGCTTTCCTGCTCTTGCAGCTATGGTTGGAGGCCTGGCTCAGTGCTGTCCTGGGTCCATGGGGTAGGCCTTCTGGTATGAAGGCATGATGTTTACGTCAGCACAGAAGCTATTCCCATTCAACTCTTGCTGAGGCTGTGGCCTACCTGCTCTTCTAGTGAAGTTAGTCATACACTGAGTCGGGCTGGGGTGATTGAAACTTGGAATCTGTCCCAACTTGCCTTCCTCCTGATAGTCTGAGTTTCACATGTGAGTCTTGAGTGGCTGATCACTGTCTCTTGGCACTGAGCCCTCCCAGCCTAGGGATAATTAGGTTTCTTCCTTTTCTTCTGGAAGCTTGGAGATTAATGGAGTCACACCAGCTGTGGGCAGTGAACAGGAGAGGGCAGGCTTTGCTGAGGCTGGGGCGTGTGGAGGGAAAATTCCAAAGAGCAAGGGAGCTCAAGCCTTGGCAGGGCCAGGGGCCAGTCCAAGTGGGGGAATGGCCCTTCCTGGGGCCAAGCGTGGCCAGCGGTGAAGTCTGCTGTCGGTAAGGTAGGCTGTGTCCTGCCCCTCGGCCTCCGCCTCTCCATCTTTGCTCAAGCTGCAAATTATGAACGCACCTTTCAGAAGAGAGGTTCCAAAATACCGTGGGGCCTTAGGACACAGCACAGTAATGTCCAAGCCCAAAACAAGATAAAATTACTTGCATTCTTGCTAAATTTCTTGCCAGTCCTGTCTGAATGTGTGCACATTTAAAAATTGACTTTTGGGACTTCCCTGGTTGGTCCAGAGGTTAAGACTCCACGTTCCCAATGCAGGGGGCCCGGGTTAGATCCCTGGTCAGGGAACTGGATCCCACATGCTGCAACTAAAAATCCTGCATGCTGCAACTAAGACCCAGCAAGACCAAATAAGTAAATATATATATATATCTTTTTAAATTGACTATTTAAACCTTTGAATCAAAACCAATTAAGTTTACTGAGGTATAATTTACATACAATAAAATCTACCCTTTTAAGGTATATAGCTCAATAAGGTTTGGCAAATTTATACAGATATGTAACCACTAGTTCCAGTACACCAAAAATTTCCCTTCTTCCCCTTTCTAGTCGATTCTCATTCCCTCAACCACTCCAGCCCTTGTCAACCACCGACTTTTCTAAAATGTCATGTAACTAAAATCACACAGTCTTTTAAAAATTTTATTTCTACTTATTTTCATTATTTAAAAAAATTTTTATGAACCATAGTCTTTTATATCTGGCTTAGTTTTTTTTTTTGGCCGCACCATGCAGCATGCAGGATCTTAGTTCCCCAACCAGGGATCGAATCCACACCCCCGGCAGTAGAAGCACAAGTCTTTTTTTTTTTTTTTGATGAGTAATTTATTTTATTTTATTTTTTGTTTCTGCTTTATAACAAAGTGAATCAGTTATACATACACATATGTTCCCATATCTCTTCCCTCTTGCGTCTCCCTCCCTCCCTCCCTCCCACCCTCCCTATCCCACCCCTCCAGGCGGTCACAAAGCACCGAGAAGCACGAGTTAACCACTGGACCACCAGGGAAGTCCCTTTTTTTTGGGGGGGGGGGTCTGGCTTATATTTTTAAACTAGGGCTCCATGTGTGTCTGAAGAAGAGATATATCAATGAGGTTAAAAATTTAAGCAGTTCTAAAGGGTAAAAATAATTATTCACGTTCTCATTTCTGATTCCTTTTCTGGAAGCAATCAGCATCTCATTTGTGTATGTCCTTTCAGAAATGCAGAAATATTTAAATATAATAAATATATGTAAACCACACGCATGCACGTATATGCATATTCTAGTCACACTGTTCTTCACTTTGTTGTTTTTCGATTTAATATATTCTGGAGATCGATATACATTACCACATGTAGACCCCCGCACATTCTTCAATTAACGGCTGCATAGGTATGTGCTACAATTAATTTAGCCATTCCTCTGTTGACAGATGTTGGTTTACCTGCAGTCTTTCACTAATGCAAACAATGAATTGAAAGTTATAGTGCTCTTAGTAAACAAAATAATACACAGGTCGCATGTAACTTTTCCATAGTTGTAATTACAAGATAGAGCCCATTTTGCTTTTTGCTTTTTCTGCACTTACGTTCTTTTTCCTGTTGCCCGCGCCCTCTCCTCCCACCCACACCTTTCCCTCCTGGTGAATTTCTGAGTTCTTCACAGTCTGTCAATCACAACCCCTGCTGGGGAGCCTTCTCAGATTTCAGCCGGCTCCTGGGCTCCTCACTCTTCGCTCTCTCAGCATCTCCACAGCTTTTCGCCGAGGTGGGTTGTGCTGCTGTGATCTTAAAGGTGAACTTCTTGTGGTTGGGGCCGAGTCTTGTTAATCTGTTTGCAGTTCACAGATGCCAAGGCCTTGCGTAGAGTTAGCATTCAAAAAATGATGAATGGGTGATTAATAAGATTTATTTCCTTTATAGATCTAATCAAAGGACAATTTGTTTCCGGTTTTGAGATTTGTTTTGGGTTTGCTGTTATAAATAGTGGTGCAGTGAACGTCTTTCTGCCTCTGGCCTTTTTTTCCTTTTGGATTTTGCACCAGTCTGTGTTCTTCAAAGCAAGTTCACTGTGCCAACGAGTGTGGATTTTTTTTTTTTTTCTTTTCCAATTTGCCTTACAAAATTGTGCGCAATGGCGGTTTTTTTGTTTTGTTTTGTTTTGTTTTGTTTTTTGCGTTACGCGGGCCTCTCACTGTTGTGGCCTCTCCCGTTGCGGAGCACAGGCTCCGGACGCGCAGGCTCAGCGGTCATGGCTCAGGGGCCCAGCCGCTCCGCGGTATGTGGGATCTTCCCGAACCAGGGCACGAACCCGTGTCCCCTGCATCGGCAGGCGTACTCTCAACCACTGCGCCCTGGCGGGTTTTTTTTTTTTTGAAGTCAGAAGGCTCCTAAGAATTGCAATGATGATCAGAAAACCTGGCTTTGTCCTAAGACAGGTCCTCTGACCCCCAGTAAATTCCTCCTCTGCTCCGTGACTCGCTTTCCCCAAAAGCACAGACGAGAATTTCTTCACCTCGTTCCTGGGCAAAGGCAAAACTCCGCCTTCTCACAGATCTGAGCCTCGCTATTCCGATTGACAGTCAATCTGACCAATCGGCGCGCTGTGGGGCATCTCCGGGGGAGCCCTTCCGGACACATGCGCACTGTCCTCGCTCCGGAGATGGGCGGCTGCCGTGTTCTGGGTCAGGTCTGGGGTGGCTGGCGGCGGGGTCCGGGGGTCCCCGCAGCGCGCACAGCCTCAAGCTTTGGCACCGAGGCCCGGTGATTAGAAACCCCCGCCCTCCTTTGTGTAGGAGGGAGGTTGGGGCCGGGGGAGGGTGTGTGCGGGATCTGGAGTTAGGCAGATATGGGTTCTAATCCACCTCTGCTGTGTGATCCTAAACTGGTCAGTAGACCTCTCTGAGCCTCAGTTCTCTCTTCTGTACAGTGGGGCCAGTCGAACCTAACATTTTGGGAAACTCAACCTAGGCTTTCTGAAGCATTAGTAGGAAGCCGCAGCATTTAGGAAGAGGTGTGTGGAGATAAGAATGGGCGGCAATGATTCTCCTGTTGCTTACCTAACCTTTTCCAGGCATCAGCAGCAACGTCGAGGCTCCAGCAAACGGTCGGGGCCCCGGGATGACCAGCCTTTCTCGGGGCTGCTGCGGCCAGAGAACGTCAGTAGGGAGGAGCTGGTTGATGTGCTGAGGGCAGCTGTGGTGGATCAGAAAGGTGAGGGGTGGGAGGGATAGCTGCAGGGAGACCCAGAAGGGGAGGAGTCTTCACCTGAGCCTTCCGAGCATCTGGCTGGGTTCCCTACTAAAGCCTGTGGGATCAAATCCTGGTTCTGCCTCCCACTAGCCATAGGAGCTGGGACCAGACACATAACCTCTCTGTGCCTCAGCATCATGGGGATAGGGCTGTGGGGTGGGAAAGTGTAAATAACTAGAGAGCTTTGCACTAGTAGGCTCTCTGTAAAGGAAATTGCTGTAATAAAAGGTTTATTGAGGGGCAAAACACAGGCTTCGGAGCCATATGTAGGCTCTGTAATCAGCTTGCTGTGTGGCTTTAGGAGAATAATTTCTCTGAGCCTCAGTCTCCGGTGATTTTTAAATTTTCTCAGCTATTTATTGAGCATAGGTTATGTTCCAGGCACTGTTCTAGACATGGCTATATAGTGCTGAACAAAATAAATGTGGTTTCTGCCTTCAGGGAGCCAACATTTCAGCAGGAGAAATTGATTAACCAGAAAATAAATGAAAAAGGTACTTACTAGTGATCAGTGCTATGAATAAAACAGCGATGATGAGGAACTGCAGGAAGGGAGCAGACATTAGATTGGAGACTCGGGCCTCTTTGTGATGGTGACATTTGAGCCACGATGATATGAAGGAAGCAGCCACGTGAAAATCTGAGAGAGAGGAAACAGCAAGCGCAAGGGCCCTGACGTGGCAGGCAGCCAGCTTAGCATCTGCAAGGTTCAGAGAGTTCAGCCTGATAACTCATGTATGAGAGTTGTACTGGGACCACACGATAATACGAATTGAGAAAGTGCTTTGTAAACTGCATTTGCTGTTGATGATGTTTATGTATTATACGTTTCAGGACCTCTGGTGACATTGAACAAGCCACTGGGCCTGCCAGTGACAGGTATGTGCAGGGGAAAGAGATGCAATGAAAGGGGTTTTGATGTCTCTGAGGGGACAAAATAGTGAAGAGAAAGGAAAGGTGGGATAAAGTTGCCTCTGGGAGCAACTTGTACTCTTCCTTTTATTTCCCCCAGGAAAACCAGGAGAGCTGACGTTGCTCTCAGTGCTCCCGGAGCTGAGCCAGTCCCTGGGGCTCGGGGAGCGGGAGCTCCAGGTTGTCCGAGCATCTGGGAAGTAAGTGGTGGGGGTGAGAGGAAGGTAGAAGGACAGGCATCCATCTGCGGTGGGGGCATAACTACTTGGGAATAAACTGAGACATTTTCCTTGGGCTGGTTTGGGATCACAGAGGTAGGATACAAGGAAAGGGAGGAGGAAGTGGATAGATCTGGGTTCAAATCCTTATGCATAAACTGTGGTCTTAGCTATCACTGAGCCTCAGTTTCTTTAATCATAAAATAGAGGGAATAATATCTATGCTCAGTGTGCAGTCACTTCTCTAATTCCGTATTCATGGCAGGTATTGTCAACTGATCTGTGATATTCTTTCCTCTAATTGCCATCTATTAGAGATGGTGCTTGAGATGAAATGTTTCTGCAGTTCCACAAACTCATGGGCTTGCTTGTGGGGAATTTAATTATTTAATAGCTAATATATATAAAGTTCCTAGTACAGTGCCTAGCACATGGTAGACACTCAACAGTTGGTGGTAATTGTTATGATGTTTGGCTCTGAGCTCCCTGGGAGCCAGAGCAAAATGAGGAACACATTTAAGCAATGTACTCTTATCAAACACGGGGAAGACTTACTTGTTTCTCACGAGGAGGTCTGCATCATAGTCCTGATGTTACTGTTTGGTCTTAGGCAGGTCAGGTGTTCCTTTCTAGGGGTCTCTTTTTTTTTTTTGGCTGTGCCAAGCGGCATACAGGATCTTAGTTCCCCAACCAGGTATTGAACCCGCACCTCCAGCACTGGAAGTGCAGAGTCTTAACCACTGGAACGCCAGGAAAGTCCGGGGTCTCCTTTTTGTGTGGGTGAGCCCAGGGGATTTTAACTTTTGTGATTTGTCTCCTTCCTCTAGGGAAACCTCTGGGCTTGTACTCCTCTCCAGTTGTCCCCAGACAGCAAGCCACCTCCAGAAGTTCTTCACTCACTCGCAGAGAGCCAGGAGACCCACAGTCACCTACTGGTGAGAGGGGCTGGGAGACTCCCAGGGCAATGGACAGGTCCCAGCAAAAGCCACTGCGTGACTTCCTCTTGCCTCTTTCTCAGTGCTGTCACTGATGGGATCCCAGCTACTTCTGAGGGGAAGATCCAAGCAGCTCTGAAGCTGGAACACATTGATGGGGTCAATCTTGTGAGTTGGGGTCTAGGTGGGGAGGAGGAGGGGTCCTTCCAGACATATTACCCCTACAGCATATAGACGTGGGGTGACTGGCCCTCCAGACCCCTAATACAGGCGAGTGACGACTGCCTATACTGTGGCCCTGTCCTGAGTCTGTTGGGAGCAAGGAGAGTCTGCGGGTAGTTCCCAGGTGTGTGTGAAGCTTGTTCATTCTTGGGGGCTGCCACCACAGGTAGTTCCAGTGAAGTCCCCATCCCGAAAGGACATCTTGGAAGGTGTCAAGAGGACCCTCAGCTACTTCCGTGTGGTGGCCATGGGCTCTGGCTGTGCCCTGGTCCAGCTGCAGCCACTGACAGGTGGGTCTGGAGCGCCAGCCAGACTTGACAAATGGTATTTGGCTGGAGGAGGCAGGAGGTGGGAGGGTGGTGGTAGTTTTAGTGGCAGCCTGGGGAGCATCTGATGGACTGTAAGGATGTATGTGACCAGCTCCACCTGGAGGGGCAGTGCTTCTCCTATCAGTCTGATGGTCACCCCTCTGCAGCTCACCTGTTTTTTCTCTTAGTTATCGATCTCAACGTCTTCTCTTTACCTTTGATGTTCTGTAGTTTCACTATGGTGATTCCAGGTGTGTGGGTTTAGTTTTATTTATCTTGCTTGGGATTCACTGTGTTTCCTGAGTCTGAAGATTAATCTCTTTCATCCATCCTGGAAAGTTCCCTTTTCAAATGTGCCTCTTGCATCCTTCCTTTTGAATGCCTGATAGACGTTTGACTTTCTCATTCTACTGCTGTGTCTCAACTTTTCTTTCACATTTTTCATGTCTTTATCTCTGCTGCTTTCTGGGTAATCTTTAGATTTACCTTCCAGTTGAGTAATTTTCTCTTCCGCTGGATCTAACCTGCCAGTTTAACCTACCCATTGATTGTATTTTTCACTTCTAGAAGTTCTAGTTGGTTTTTTTTTTTAGTTGGTTCTTTTACAAATACAAATGGCCTTCCAAAAAATAAGGTATCTGGTTTTTTCTCATATTACTTGTTCTTTTTTGTCTTTAGTCATTTAAAACATATTTATGTTGTGTTTCTATAATTCCATTGTCTGAGATTCTGAGGGTCTAACCCTGTTGTGTTTCCCGCAGACTCTCTCCCCTTGGTGGATTGTTTCCTTCTTCTTCTGTGATTCAGGATTGTGAATTCAGGTTGAGCTGGGCTTTTATCAGTGGAAATCCTTTATTGCCTCATTGGAGGTGGTGACTTCAGGAGAGGTTCTGCTGAGCGCCCCATGTTACTGCTTCAGGACCTAAATATTAATGTCTCAGTTGGAAGTTCACAGTTCATGCACGTGGTATTAGAGCCCCAAACCTGTGTGAGAGCAGCTCAATTCATAGCAGCAGTTCATGGTTGTGAATTCTTTTTTCTTCCCCTCATCCAGACCTAAGGTTCTCGTCTCCCTCCCTTGGCGGCTGGCTTTTTCTCCTGGTCCATCCTGTAAATGAAGATGTAGCCTCTCTGATTTCATTTGGGCACCAAGACCTCACCCCTGGCCCCTTGTAGCTACTTAAACCCAAGCCCCCTGCATCCCAAGATTGGCAGTACCCTGGAATAGGTGAAACGTTGGCTTCCCTGTGCTCTGGATTTGTTTTCCTTTTGCATCTTCGTCTGGGGGACCTTACTTTCCTCTGTGCCCAGCTGTGTATTTAGAAGGATGATCATTAAAGTTTTCCAGTGCTTCTAAGTGGTTTATAAGAAGTGGATTTTTAGATTATCCAGTCCAGCATATTGCCAGACGTGAAAGCAGAGGACAGCTCCTGGGTTTGAATCCCAGCTTACGGTGGGCCAGTCACTTCTTTTTGAGCTTCGGTTTTCCTGTCTATAAGGTGGGAATGATGATAGAACCCACCTTATAGGGTTGTCAGGAGGATTAATAAGTTTACTTATGTGAACAATTTTGTACCATTTAAGTTTCCCCAAAACCAGTTCAAATTGGTGTAATCTAAAAGGGGAAGTTATTGGCTCAAGTAACTCAAAGTTCAGGCCTGGCTGCATCCGGAGGCTCGGAGGACATCATCAAGAAGCTGTTTCTCACTTTCTTTTCACCTCCTGCCCGCTGGCTTCTACCTCCCACAGGCTCTCCCCGTGGGGGCAGAGATGGCAGGCGCTTCAGCAGCCCCAGGCTCACCCCCCAGCGGGAAAGAGTGTTCTTTATTCCCAGTAGCTTCCCAGTAAATTCAGCGTTGCCCCTCTTCATGGACGAATCCCGCAGGGCCGGTGGACTGACAGCTCTGACTGTCCCGACCTGGTCATGCGCCCCTCTCCACTGGCAGGGGTGGTAGCATTCACCTCTCTGAAACCACACCATCTGAGAATGGGGGTGGCATCTCCCCAGAGGAAAGGGGAGGGGCAATACCGGGTGGACAGAAAGAGCCGCTGCCTGCCATCTGTCCTGTCTCTCTTGTCTTCTAGCGTTTCCCAGCCAGCTACAGGCGCACATGGCACTACAGCTCTGCCCTCTGCTCGGGGACCACATGTACTCTGCCCGTGTGGCCACTGTTCTGGGCCAGCGCTTTCTGCTGCCTGCTGAGAGCACCAGGCCCCAAAGACAGGTACCCAAGCCCACCTGCCGGCTACCTTTTGGGGTGGGCTGGGGGTGGGGGTGGAGAGCATCTCCAGACATTAGCTATGCAGCTTGGGCTTCCATAGCTCCCTGTAGCCCTGTCTTGCTCTATGGCCCTGAGCAAATGAAACCCCCTCTCTTGGGTCTCTTTCTGCCCATCTGTTCAATAAGGAAGTCGAACTGGCTGATTTCTAAAGGCCCTTCTAAGTCTGCCATTCTTTTTGGTATAAGGGGTAAAAGAGGTTGTGTGTGTCTATTTGGGTAACTCTGTCTGCTCTAACAGAATAACCTCAAGTACCAGGGCCTTAACACCATAACTTCCTTCCATGTTAAGTCCAATTAATGGCGGTAGGGTAGAGATGGGCTTGCTCCAAGCATGGGTCACTCAGGGACCCAGGCTGTTGCTATCCAGCCAGCGGAGGAGGAGACAGGGCAGGTTCACGGGGGAGGTTTTCTTGGGCCAGATCTGGAAGCGGGATACATGCTCACACTCCTGTGGCATTCAGTGGGGCTCAATCACACGGCCTCACCAACCTGCAGGAGGGGCTGGGGAATGTAGTTTCGCTGAATGCCCAGGAAACTGATTCGGTGACCCCCTAGCTGGTCTCTGCCCGTAGTGTGTGTGTTTGAGTGTGTACGTGTGTACGTGTAGAGAGGCATGCAGAACACGGACGCAGAGGGAGGAGGAAGTACTTGCCTCACTCCCATTTTGCTTAGAGCTCACCTGGCTGAATGCTGACATGTCTCTCCCACCCCAGGTCCTGGATGAAGCCCTCCTCCGCCGCCTCCACCTGACCCCCTCCCAGGCTGCCCAGCTGCCCCTGCACCTCCACCTGCATTGTCTCTACCTCCCAGGTGCCAGGCCCAGGGACCCACCTATCAAGCTTCTGGCACCTTTGCCCTCTTATTTCTCCAGGACCCTGCATTGCCTGGGGCTCCACTACCAATAGTCCTTCTGTTCCCGCTGGAAAGCAGTGGGGGTTGGAGGGCGGATAGGCTGCAGTCAGGCCCGAGGACAGTGAGGTCAGTGCTCAACACGCAAAAGGCCACAGTGTAAGATCCTCTGTAGTTGGACAAACTTAAGATCACATCCTAAGGCCACTTGCTGTGTGGTGTTGGGCAAATGACTTCACCTCTCTGGACCTGAGATAATAAAAGTACCTACCCTCATAGTATCGTTTTCAGGATTTGCTGAGAAAGAAAATGTTTATCATGGACCGTGGTTTCTGCTGAGTTCAGTATGTGGTCTTTATATTTGGCTGTTTCTGGCCCAATTCTAGCTGAGAGAAAACGTTAGGTTTTAAAAAAAAATTGTGGTAAAATACACCTAATAAAATCTACCATCTTAACCATTTTTAAGTGTACAGTTCAGTGGCATTAAGGACATTCACACTGTCGTGCAGCCATCACTACCATCCATCTCCAGAACTTTCTCATCTTCCCAAACTGAAACTCTCTCCATTAAACACCAACTCCCCCTCCCCAACCCCTCCCAGCCCCAGTTGCCACCATTCTGTCATCTGTCTCTATGTATTTGACTACTCATTTAAGTGAAGATGTTAGATCTTTCACTTTAAAAAACCGAGAAATATATGAAACATACAGAGTGCATAAAACATCTCTGTGATTTAAAGAATAACTCTAAGGTGACACCCACATAACCACCACTCGGCACAAAACAGAAGCATCCCTTCTCCTATCCTAGACAACAGCAGCTCTCAACCCTGGCCCGACATGAGAACCCCCTACCCTGCCCACTCAGAAAGCTTAAAAAAAAAAACCCATGCCTCCCATGACTGCACCCCCAAGATGCTGGTTTCACCAGTCTGGAATGGAGACCCTGGCATCAGATCTTTTTTAAAAGCTCTGGAATGGGTACTGTTGCTCAGTCAAGGTTGGAAACCACTGCCCAGACTTGGGAGAATTCTTTGTTTGTTTTTTAGAGTTTTACCACATACACATGCATCCTTAAACAATATATTTCCTTTTGCCCTGTTTCTGAAGTTTCTGTTGGAATGGAATTGTGCTGCATATATCCTTTTGAGACTTGTTCTCGCTCTACCCTGTGAAATGCATCCGTTGTGTGGCGCGGAGTTGGAATGTCAGAGCTTGCAGTCTACCCATCTGACTGTTAATGGACACTTAGGTCGTCAGCTGTTACCACAGTGCTGCTGTGAGCCCGCTTGTACGCATCTCCTGGTTCAGCTGTGCAAGAATGGATTCATAAATATACAGAATTTATGTATCTTCATTTGACTAGTGTGTTAGTTTCCTAGGGCTGCTGCTGCAACAAATTACCACAACCTGAGTGGCCTAAAGCAACAGAAATGGATTCTCTCCCAGTTCTGGAGGCCATAAGTCCAAAATCAAGGTGTCAGCAGGGCTGTGCTCTCCCTGAAGGTTCTAGGTGAGAATCCTTCCTTGCCTCTTCCTGGCTTGTGGCTGCATCACACCAGCCTCTGCCTCTGTCTCCACATGGCCTTCTCCTCGTTTGTCTTCTCTTGTCTCTTGTAAGGACACTTGTCATTGGATTTAGGCCCCATCTGGATAATCCAGGATGATCTCATCTAAAAATCTTTAATGTACTTACATCTACAAAGACCCTTTTTTCCAAATAAAGTCATATTCACAGGTTCCAGGAAGACATACCAATGTTCAACCCATTACAATTAAGAAATACCAAACTTTTTCAGATGGGTGTGGCTTATTGGATATTTCCTTCTTAGGTGACCTTGGCCCCTTGCAGAGGAAGGGAGAGACCCACTTCATCTGGAGAAGGGCTGGGTCCACTCTTCTGCTGTGTCTCCTGCTGTAAATCTTGTGCCCATTAGATGTCATTCTGCTGCCAGCCCAGCTCCTCTGGGCCTGGGGACTGGGGAGACCCGCAGGGCTCAGCAGTCGTGGTAATGTGTCCCAGCCTTCTGCTCACTGCCACATGATCTTGGGCAAGCCATGTCTCCTCGTTCAGACTCAGTTTCCTCATCTGTAACATGAGACTTATCCTCCCACCCCGAGATCAGAGATGCCAGGGGAGTCCCTGGACAGGATGCCTCATGTCTGTCACTGGATGGGAATTCTGGGCCTTGCTTTGTGGAGGAGTTGCTGATTGGCCTCTAGCTCTTGTTCTGGACCTTGGGGTACAGAGCCGCACCCTACTCTCTCTTCACCCTCTAAGAGAAAAGGAGCCAAGCCTCAAATACTTCATTTGCTTTTTTACTTGGTGCTGCGTCCAGGATGAGGGCAGTGACGATCGAAGCAAGGACTTCTGTAGCCACACGTCCCTCACGCCCCCCAGACCCTGGTGTGCACTGATAAGGGGCAGGGGTCCCGGAAGGCTCAGTGTCGCCATGAGGCGTGTCTCAGCCTTGGGTTTGTCGCAGAGTCTGGCCTTGAAGTTGCCTTTGGCCTTGATCTTCCTACGGGTGCTAGGAAGATTTCCAACTTCAAAGCGTTGAGAGCACAAGTTACTTCCAAGTGGGGGACCATGAAAGCACTGGGGAGCAAGAGCCTCGGTGTGAAAGGAGGAGAGAAGATCAGGAATCTGTTCAGGAAGGGGGTTCTGAGGGATACAAGCCCTTCCCTTGGGGCTCAGGCCAGCCTGGGAGCTACCCTCTACCTCTGCCCTTCCAGCCCTAACCCCAGTTCTCAGCATTGCCCACCAGGGTATGGGTCACCGTTCGAGGCCCACCTTTCTTGGTTTCAGGGCGTTGGGTGCCAGCTTGAGCTCAGGGTTAGGTGGGAGGGAAATCAAAACCTTGGCAGTAGGTAGAGTCATCAAGGCCTTGCCTGTGGTCGACAGGGCCTCAGAGCCCACCAGCCTGCTGTGCTGTAGTCTGAGGCCCCGCCCCTGGGGTCGGAGCACACGGGGAGAAGGCAGCTGGGCCGTGCTGTGGAGGGTGGGGAAGTGGTGATGGGCTGCGAGGGCCTGGGGAGCCCCAAGCTGACCAGCTGCCCCTCCAGGTGTGCATGGAGGGCGGGGAGGCAGGGGGAGCTGACGGCTGGGGTGTGTGAGGGCAGATGGGGCCCACCCGGTTCCTTCTCCAGAGGCTGTGGGAAGAACACAGGGTTTGGAGTCCAACAGACCTGGGGTCTGCATCCCAGCTCTGCCCCTTCTGAGCTGTGCAACCTCGGGCAACTTCCTTAAACTTCCTGATACCTCAGCTGGAAAATGGGGATAATAGCACCTACCTCGCTAGGTTGTGAGGACTAAAAGAGCTGGTCAGGTATCAACACGGTGTAAACTGTTAAGTGCTGTACAAATATTAGTTCCTTTCCACAAGGTGACTTTGCATGGAGGCAAAGACAGAATACTGCAGCAGGAAAAGCTTGGGGTCTGGAGAGAGCTCAACCTGGGACTGAGACCTGGCATCTTTGAAATGAGCACAACTGCCTGGCTGAGTGACTGCTTTGGAGGGGACAGTACTCATTTGGCTGTGTGTTTTTTAAAAATACTTTGTAAATGGTGGCTTTTACTTACTACCGGTGGCTCTTGGGTGGGGACAGATCCAGGTGGTTAGGAGGGGCTTGGAGAGCAGGAAGAAATTGCCTTGAGACCCTGGGGTGTTTTGGGGAATGGTCTTACCCAGGGCCCGGGGGTTCTTCAGACTCAATGGCAATCTGTTCAAGGGGTGGGGATGCCTGTCCCCACTAGCAAAGGTCATGGTGAAAATGCAGCCCATCATCGTGCTGCGGGGGGTCCCACTTCCGGAGACTGGGGCGGACCAGGGCTGTGGCACTTTTCGCCTTGCCTTTCTTCCCCTTTCCAGGGGCCGAGGTGGTGGCAGCGGAGTCTGGCTTCTCAGTGTGCCCCAGGCTCCTGGCCCCAGCAACTTTCCTAGAAGCTGACCTGTGGGTAAGGGTTCCCGAGTCCTTGCCTTCCCCAGAGCCTCGCTGGGTCAGCAGGTGAGGGAGGGCTGGGCGGGCTTCTATTTGCCGGTGACACATCGCCAGGGGCTTCTTGATGGTGGAGCCCTCTACTAGGAGCCGGATACCCACATACTGGGGCACCTCCACGGCAGGCTGTGAGGAAGAAGAGGAGACGAGGCCTGCTCAGACAGTGCTGCTGGAATCCTAGGCCTGGAAGGACTCGGAGCACAGGTAGACATAATTAACTTCTGGGGCACCTGGTCAGGAGACATTTCTGGGCTGAGAAATGCAAAGCCCATCTCTGTCTCTTAAGGGGTCTGGGCCTGGAGGCCTGAATCAGTACCTAGAGGGTCACAGAGCCCCTGAGATGAGTGACCCAGAGGAACGGGGAAGTCTTAGCCATGCCCCCACCTGCACCCCTCCAACCCCTTGCTCTCCTAAACTGCCCAGCCGCCGCTGGAATGTGTGTTCTCCTCCACAGGCCGCTGCCGATGGACAGCTTCCTGAGATGAGCCAGATTCTCTGCTGAGAGCATGTGAGTTACGACACCCAGACAGATAAGAGGCCTGGAGCCTGCCTAAATCCTTGTCTGAACCCAAGACATGGGGAAGCAGAGCCTCAAAGAAGGCATTCTGTGGAGGGCATGAAGTAGCAAATATGCAGACGGAGGCAGAGAAAACAGCCCAAGAAAGGAGCTCCTGTACCACTTTCAATTCCCATTAAGCCAAGCTGTACTTCATGCAGCTGGACACAGGAGAGCCCCCTGTGTCTTGCCAGGAATCTCCTTTTATTTTTTATTTATTATTATTATTTTTTGGCCACACCACATGGCATGTGGGATCTTAGTTCCCTGACCAGGGAGCGAACCCATGCTCCTTGCCATGGAAGCACGGAGTCTTAACCGCTGGACTGCCAGGGAAGTTCCTAGGAACCCTCCTTTTAATCTGGAGCTAGTATGAGGTGTTTTCTGCGTCATCAAAAGATCCCGATTAGAATCTATCTAAACAGTCACTTGGAGCTTCTTAAAAATACAGATATCAAGGTCCTACTGTATAGCACAGGGAACTACATTCAATAACCTGGAATAAACCATAAAGGAAAAGAATATGAAAAAGAATGTATGTATATGTATAACTGAATCACTTTGCTGTAGAGCAGAAGTTAACACAACATTGTAAATCAACTATACTTCAATAAAAAAGAAATACAGATATCAGAGCTCAAGGAAAGCCCAGTCGATGAGGCAAAGCTCAACCTTATGGAAAAATCTCAGCTAATAAACGTAGAAGGAATGATAGAATTGGCAATTTACCATTTTGCAACTCTAATACCATAGGTAAGAATCAAAATTAGATATCAAAACAAGTAGGTGAAAAGGATGACAGGAAAATGTGTCATCTGCACACTGCCAAAGAATCACCCTACAAAGAAACTGATCATTGCCAAGGGGAGGATGCAACTTTCAATGGAGAGATCTGGGAGCCAAGACCTTAAAGCCATGGTCAGACTTAGCACCCCTAATCATGAGATACTCCGACAATGTGTGATGCTGTATGAGGTACCCAGCATCACCTCTCAAGTATACTTGCCAAAAATGTGTAATCTGAACTTCATCAAGCTGTGTGACCTAACTTCTACTTTATAGGACATTCAGATAACAGATGAACAAGTTAAATACCACCATGAGGAAACAATCAGATAAATCCAGAATGTGGGACAGTTCCGTAAAACAACCAGCCTGGTGTCTTCAAAAGATCCAAATATGGGAAGAAAAAGCAGTGGGGCTGTTCTAGATTATAAGAGATTAAAGAACATCAAAGAGAATAAAATACCTAGGAATAAATTTAACCAAGGAGGTGAAAGACCTGTACACTGAAAACTGTAAGACACTGAAGAAAGAAACTGAAGATGACACAAATAAATGGAAAGATATTCTGCACTCATGAATTGGAAGAATTAATATTATTAAAATGTGTATACCACCAAAGGAATCTATAGGTTCAATGCAATCCCTATCAAAATGCCAATGATATTTTTCACAAAAAGAGAAAAATCAATCCCCAAATATGTATGGAACCACATAAGACCGCAAATAGTCAAAGAAATCTTGAGAAAGAACAAAGCTGGAGGCATCACACTTCCTGACTTCAAACCATATTACAAAGCTATAGTGATCAAAATAGTATGATACTGGCATAAAAACAGACATGCAGATCAATGGAACAGAATTAAAAGCCCAGAAATAAAACCACACTTATGTGGTCAATTAATTCATGACAAAGGAGACAAGAATATACAGTCTCTTTAATAAATAGTGTCAGGAAAACTGGACAGCCACATGCAAAAGAATAAAACTGGACCACTATCTTACACCATATAGAAAAATCAACTCAAATGGATTAAAGACTTGAACATAAGACCTTAAACCATAAAACTCCTAGAAGAAAACAGGCAGGAAGTTCCTTCACATCAGTCTTCGCAAAGTTTTTTGGATTTGACACCAAAAGCAAAGTAACAGAAGCAAAAATAAACAAACTATAAAGCTTCTGCACAGTGAAGGAAATCATCAACAAAATCAAAAGACAACCTACCAGATTGGTTCAAGATGGTGGAGTAGAAGGACATGCGCTCACTCCCTCTTGCGAGAGCACCGGAATCATAACTAACTGCTGAACAATCATTGACAGGAAGACACTGGAACTCACCAAAAAAGATACCCCACATCCAAAGACAAAGGAGAAGCCATAATGAGATGGCAGGAGGGCACAATCACAATAAAACCAAATCCCATAACTGCTGGGTGGGTGGCTCACAGACTGAAGAACACTTATACCACAAAAGTCCACTGACTGGAGTGAAGGTTCTGAGCCCCATGTCAGGCTTCCCAACCTGGGGGTCCGGCAACGGGAGGAGGAATTCCTAGAGAATCAGGCTTTGAAGCCTAGTGGGATTTGACTGCAGGACTTCGACAGGACTGGGGGAAACAGAGACTCCAATATGGATGGCACACACAAAGTAATATGCACATCGGGACCCAGGGGAAGGAGCAGTGACCCCACAGGAGACTGAACCAGAGCTACCTGCTAGTGCTGAAGGGTTTCCTGCAGAGGCGGGCGGGAGGGTGTGGCTCACCGTGAGGACAAGGACACTGGCAGCAAAAGTTCTGGGAAGTACTCCTTGGCGTGAGCCCTCCCAGAGTCTGCCATTAGCCCCACCAAAGAGCCAGGTAGGATCCAGTGCTGGGTGGCGTCAGGCCAAACAACAAACAGGGAGGGAACCCAACCCACCCATCAGCAGACAAGTAGATTAAAGTTTTACTGAGCTCTGCCCTCCAGAGCAACAAACAGCTCTACCCATAGCTCTTCCCTCCCATCAGGAAACTTGCACAAGCCTCTTAGATAGCCTCATCCACCAGAGGGCAGACAGCAGAAGTAAGAAGAATCCTGCAGCCTGTGGAACAAAAACCACATTCACAGAAAGACAGACAAGATGAAAAGGCAGAGGGCTATGTACCAGATGAAGGAACAAGATAAAACCCCAGAAAAACAACTAAATGAAGTGGAGATAGGCAGCCTTCTAGAAAAAGACTGCAGAATAATGATAGTGAAGATGATCCAGGACCTCAGAAAAAGAATGGAGGCAAAGATGGAGAAGATGCAAGAAATGTTTAACAAAGACCTAGAAGAATTAAAGAACAAAAAAACAGAGATGAACAGTACAATAACTGAAATGAAAAATCCACTAGAAGGAATCAATAGCAGAATAACTGAGGCAGAAGAACGGATAAGTGACCTGGAAGACAGAATGGTGGAATTCACTGCTGCCGAACAGAATAAAGAAAAAAGAATGAAAAGAAATGAAGACAGCCTAAGAGACCTCTGGGACAACATTAAACACAACAACATTCGCATGATAGGGGTCCCAGAAGGAGAAGAGAGAGAGAGAAAGGACCCAAGGAACTATTTGAAGAGATTATAGTTGAAAATTTCCCTAACATGGTAAAGGAAACAGCCACCCAAGTCCAGGAAGCACAGAGAGTCCCAGGCAGGATAAACCCAAGGAGAAACACGCTGAGACACATAGTAATCAAACTGACAAAAATCAAAGACAAAGAAAAGTCACTGAAAGCAACAAGGGGAAAATGACAAATAACATACAAGGGAACTCCCATAAGGTTAACAGCTGATTTCTCAGCAGAAACTCTACAAGCCAGAAGGGAGTGGCATGATATATTTAAAGTGATGAAAGGGAAGAACCTACAACCAAGATTACTCTACCTGGCAAGGATCTCATTCACATTCGATGGAGAAACCAAAAGCTTTGCAGACAAGCAAAAGCTAAGAGAATTCAGCACCACCAAACCAGCTCTACAGCAAATGCTAAAGGCACTTCTCTAACTGGGAAACACAAGAGAAGAAAAGGACCTACAAAAACAAACCCATTACAATTAAGAAAATGCTCACAGGAACATACATATCTATAATTACCTTAAACGAGAATGGATTAAATGCTCCAACCAAAAGACACAGGCTCGCTGAATGGATACAAAAACAAGACCCATATATATGCTGTCTACAAGAGACCCACTTCAGACCTAGGGATGTATACAGACTGAAAATGAGGGGATGGAAAAAGATATTCCATGCAAATGGAAATCAAAAGAAAGCTGGAGTAACAATACTCCTATCAGATAAAATAGAGTTTAAAATAAAGAATGTTACAAGAGACAAGGAAGAACACTACATATTCAAGGGATCAATCGACGAAGAAGATATAAAAATTCTAAATATACATGCACCCAACACAGGAACACCTCCATACATAAGGCAAATGCTAATAGCTATAAAAGAGGTAATCGACAGTAACACAATAATAGTGGGGGACTTTAACACCTCATTTACACCAATGGACAGATCATCCAAACAGAAAATTAATAAGGAAACACAAGCTTTAAATGACACAATAGACCAGACAGATTTAATTGATATTTACAGGACATTCCATCCGAAAACAGCAGATTACACTTTCTTCTCAAGTGCACACAAAACATCCTCCAGGATAGACCACATCTTGGGTCACAAATCAAGCCTCGGTGAATTTAAGAAAATTGAAATCATATCAAGCATCTTTTCCAACCACAACGCTATGAGATTAGAAATCAATTACAGGGGAAAAAAACATAAAAAATACAAACACATGGAGGCTAAACAATACGTTACTAAATAACCAAGAGTTCATTGAAGAAATCAAAGAGGAAATCAAACAATATCTAGAGACAAATGACAATGAAAACACGACGATCCAAAACCTATGGGATGCAGCAAATGCAGTTCTAAGAGGGAAGTTTATAGCAATACAAGCCTACCTCAATTAACAAGAAAAATCTCAAACAATCTAACCTCACACTTAAAGGAACTAGAGAAAGAAGAACAAACAAAACCCAAAGTTAGTAGAAGGAAAGAAATCATAAAGATCAGAGCAGAAACAAAGAAAACAATAGCAAAGATCAATAAAACTAAAAGCTGGTTCTTTGAGAAGATAAAATTGATAAACCATTAGCCAGACTCTTCAAGAAAAAGAGGGAGAGGACTCAAATCAATAAAATTAGAAATGAAAAAGGAGACGTTATAAAAGACACCACAGAAATACAAAACATCCTAAGAGACTACTACAAGCAACTCTATGCCAATAAAATGGACAACCTGGACGAAATGGACAAATTCTTAGAAGGGTATAACCTTCCAACACTGAACCAGGAAGAAACAGAAAATATGAACAGACCAATCACAGTAAGTACATTGAAACTGTGATTAAAAATCTTCCAAGGGCTTCCCTGGTGGCGCAGTGGTTGAGAGTCCGCCTGCCGATGCAGGGGACACGGGTTCGTGTCCCGGACCGGGGGGATCCCACATGCCGCGGAGCGGCTGGGCCCATGAGCCATGGCCGCTGAGCCTGCGCGTCCGGAGCCTGTGCTCCGCAATGGGAGAGGCCACAACAGTGAGAGGCCCGTGTATCGCAAAAAAAAAAATCTTCCAACAAACAGAAGTCCAGGAACAGATGGCTTTACAGGTGAATTGTATCAAACATTTAGAGAAGAGCTAACACCCATCCTGCTCAAACTCTTCCAAAAAATTGCAGAGGAAGGAACACTCCCAAACTCATTCTATGAGGCCACCATCACCCTGATACCAAAACTAGAGAAAAATATTACAAAAAAAGAAAATTACAGACCAATATCACTGATGAATATAGATGCAAAAATCCTCAACAAAATACTAGCAAACAGAATCCAACAACACATTAAGCAGATCATACACCATGATCAAGTGTGATTTATCTCAGGGATGCAAGGATTCTTCAATATACACAGATCAATCAGTGTGATACACCATATTAACGAATTGAAGAAGAAAAACCATATGGTCATCTCAATAGATGCAGAAAAAGCTTTTGACAAAATTCAACACTCATTTATAATAAAAACTCTCCAGAAAGTGGGCAAAGAGGGAACCTTCATCAACATAATAAAGGTCATATATGACAAACCCACAGCACACATCATTCTCAATGGTGAAAAACTGAAAACATTTCCTCTAAGATCAGAAACAAGACAAGGATGTCCACTCTCACCACTATTATTCAACATAGTGTTGGAAGTCCTAGACACAGCAATCAGAGAAGAAAAAGAAATAAAAGGAATACAAATTGGAAAAGAAGAAGTAAAACTGTCACTGTTTGCAGATAACATGATACTATACATAGAGAATCCTAAAGATGCCACCAGAAAACTACTAGAGCTAATCAATGAATTTGGTAAAGTTGCAGGATACAAAATTAATGCACAGAAATCTCTTGCATTCCTATACACTAATGATGAAAAATCTGAAAGAGAAATTAAGGAAACACTCCCATTTACCATTGCAACAAAAAGAATAAAATACCTAGGAATAAACCTACCTAGGGAGACAAAAGACCTGTATGCAGAAAACCATAAGACACTGATGAAAGAAATTAAAGATGATACAAACAGATTCAGAGATATACCATGTTATTGGACTGGAAGAATCAATATTGTGAAAATGACTATGCTACCCAAAGCAATCTACAGATTCAATGCAATCTCTATCAAATTACCAATGGCATTTTTTACAGAACTAGAACAAAAACTCTTAAAATTTGTATGGAGACACAAAAGACCCCAAATAGCCAAAGCAGTCTTGAGGGAAAAATACAGAGCTGGAGGAATCAGACTCCCTGACTTCAGACTGTACTACATAGCTACAGTAACCAAGACAATATGGTACTGGCACAAAAACAGAAATACAGATCAATGGAACAGGATAGAAAGCCCAGAGATAAACCCACGCACCTATGGTCAACTAATCTATGACAAAGGAGGCAAGGATATACAATGGAGAAAAGACAGTTCTCTTCAATAAGTGGTGCTGAGAAAACTGGACAGCTACATGTAAAAGAATGAAATTAGAACATTCCCTGACACCATACACAAAAATAAACTCAAAATGGATTAGAGACCTAAGTGTAAGACTGGACACTATAAAACTCTTAGAGGAAAACATAGGAAGAACACTCTTTGACATAAATCACAGCAAGATCTTTTTTGATCCACCTCCTAGAGTAATGGAAATAAAAGCACAATTAAACAAATGGGACCAATTGAAACTTGAAAGCTTTTGCACAGCAAAGGAAACTACAAACAAGACGAAAAGACAACCCTCAGAACGGGAGAAAATATTTGCAAACAAATCAACGGACAAAGGATTAACCTCCAAAATATATAAACAACTCCTGCAGCTCAATATTCAAAAAACGAAAACCCCAATCCAAAAATGGGCATTAGACCTAAACAGACATTTCTCTAAGGAAGACATACAGATGGCCAAGAAGCACGTGAAAACGTGCTCAACATCACTAATTATTAGAGCAATGCAAATCAAAACTACAATGAGGTTATCACCTCACACCAGTTAGAATGGGCATCATCAGAAAATCTACAAACAACAAACGCTGGAGAGGGTGTGGAGAAAAGGGAACCTTCCTGCACTGTTGGTGGGAATGTAAATTGATACAGCCCCTATGGAGAACAGTATTGAGGTTCCTTAAAAAACTAAAAATAGAATTATCATATGACCCAGCAATCCCACTACTGTGCATATACCCAGAGAAAACCATAATTCAAAAAGACACATGCACCCCAATGTTCATTGCAGCACTATTTACAACAGCCAGGTCATGGAAGCAACCTAAATGCCCATCGACAGACGAATGGTCTGTCAAAGATGTGGTACACATATACAATGGAATAGTACTCAGCCATAAAAGGGTATGAAATTGGGTCATTTGTAGAGACGTGGATGGATCTAGAGACTGTCATACAGAGTGAGATAAATCAGAAAGAGAAAAACAAATATCGTATATTAACGCATACATGTGGAACCTAGAAAAATGGTACAGATGAACTGGTTTGCAGGGCAGAAATTGAGATTGAGATGTAGAGAACAAACGTATGGACACCAAGAGGGGGAAGCGGTGGCAGGGGGGCGGTGGTGGTGGGATGAACTGGGAGATTGGGATTGACATGTATACACTAATATGTATAAAATGGATAACTAATAAGAATCTGCTGTATAAAAAAATAAATAAAATTAAAAAAAAAAAGACAACCTACCAAATGGGAGAAAATGTTTGTAAATCATTTGTAAGAGGTTTATATCCAAACATACAAACACAATCTTTTTTTTTTTTTTTTTTGGGCTGCACTATGTGGCATGCGGGTTCTTAGTTCCCCGACCAGGCATCTAACCCACGCCCCCTGCAGTGGAAGCACGGAGTCTTATCCACTGGACCACAAGGGAAGTCCCCAAAATATATGAAGACAATCTGATTAGAAAATGGGCAGAGGATCTGAATATAGACATTTTTTAGAAGACATACAGATGGCCAACAGGTACATGAATATGTGCTCAACATCACTAATCATCAGGGAAATGCAAATCAAAGCCACAGTGAGATATCATCCTACACCTATTAGAATGGCTATCATCCGAAAGACAAAATATTACAAGTGTTGGCGAGGATGTAAGGAAAAGGGAACCCTTGTGCATGGTTGGTGGGAATGTAAATCGCTACAGGCACTATGGAAAACAGTATGGAGATTTCTTGAAAAGTTAAACATAAAACTACCATATGATCCAGCAATTCCACTTCTGGGTGTTTACCTGAAGGAAATGAAAACACTAACTCGAAAAGATATCTGCAAGCCCATGTTCATGGCAGCATTATTTACAATAACCAACACATGGAAGCAACGTAAGCGTCCACTCATGGATGAGTAGACAACGAAAATGTGGTATATATAAATATACAATGGACTATTACTCAGCCATTAAAAAGAAGAAAATCTCAGGAGTTCCCTGGTGGTCCAGTGGTTTAAGGCTCTGTGCTACCACTGCAAGGGGGCATGGGTTCTATCCCTGGTCAGGGAACTAAGATCCCACATGCAGCATGGCGTGGCCCCAAAAAATAAATAAATAAAAAGAAGAAAATCTTGCCATTTGTGGCAATGTGGATAGACCTTGAGGGCATTATGCTAAGTGAAATAAGTCAGACAGAGAAAGACAAACACCATATAATTTCAATTATATGTGGAATCTAAAATCAAAAACAAACTGAACTCACTGATACAGAGAAAGATAGTTGGTGGGTGGGCAAAGTGGGTGAAGGGGATAAAAAGTTACAAACTTTCAGTTACAAAATAAATAAGTCATGTAAGGTACAGAATGGTGACTGTAGTTAATAATGCTGTATTGCATACTTGAAAGTTGCTGAGAAAGTAAATGCAAGGAAAAAAAATTTGTAACTGTGGTGATAGATGTTAACTAGACTTACTGGTGATCATTTCACAATATATACAAATATTATGTTGTACATCTGAAGCTAACCATGTTGTACGTCAATGATATCTAAAAACAAAACAAAAAAAAAAAAACTTCAGAGAAATCTAAGCCATGCCTAATAGGTCCTTTAAAGCAGCTGCAGGTCTTTTCAGCATCCCAAGCGTATACCTGTAGGTCTTATGATTAAGTCTTTAACACATTTTGAGTTAAAAGACAGGGTAGCAGGCCCTCTCTGTTAACAGTAGGGCTTCTATAATTTTGAGGGCTGTTGTCCTACATCAGCCTCATAGAAGAGAGAAGAGTTTATCTCTAAGATCTGTGGACATGGCCTTTGTGTAATAAAATGGGTTATAAATTGATATACAAGAAACCCACAAGGCTTTTAAAAATATCAACTTGGACTGAAAGGGACAGATGCAATATGAAATGGAAGAGGCTTCTGTACCCCCAAAATTCTTTGAGCAGGTAACAGACTAAGAACTACCGAGCATGATCACAGAAGAGGGAGGATGACTCAAGGCTGAACTGACTTCCCAATGGATGGAAGCAAGAGACACAGGGAACTCCTAGAAAGTAATAATGGATCCTAAGAGCAAAAGGAGAATTAAGTGCCAGGGTGGGTTTCACAATTGCTATGGACTAATGATTCCTATGTACTTCCCACCCTGCCTCTCCTTTCTGAGTGGGAGTACCTATTTTAAAAAAAAAAAAAAAAAAGCAAAGAAAGGAAATGAAAGAGACAAAACAACCAATGCAAAGCGTGAATCTTGATTACATGTTGGTTTACAAAACCAAAACAAAAAGACTTGGCTATAAGAGATTTTGGGAATAACTAGGATATTTGAAAAGTACAGATGCATAGTCCCTAAACCAGTCATTTCGGGTCAACCTCTGGGGGTGGGGCTTCCTGACAACAGTACCTTTGGAAAACTTTCCAGGAGATTCTGGCCTGTGATCAGCATTTGGGAACCACTAAGTTAAAACTTTCCCTTCCCCTTTGCTTCATCTTATTTTCCTGCCCTTATGTTTCCTCATTTACATTTTTTGAAGCCAAAATGTCAATATATTAATTTAAGATACAATCAGTAACTGACAAAGACCAGGACACTTGGGTTATACGATCAGCACATTCTCTCCCTGTGGCCAAACTTTGATGGAAGCCTAATCCCAATCAGAAGGTTTAGGATACTTAATTTAATAACCACAGGAAATTACTTGCAGCGTTCAGAAACACTTGAAGTCAGTTTTCTGACTTTTAAAAATCTTATTCCAATAAGTGGATTCAAACCTCTTTTTGGAACGAGGTAAAATAAATAATAACAACAACAATAATAACATAACAATAATAATAGCAGCCTCCTCAAATTGGCTCTTACTATATGTGAGGCACTTTACAGTGATGGCATTTATCATAAAACTCCTAACAACCTTACTAGGTACTAACAATAGCTAAAACCTCTGTAGCATTTACTATGTGCCAGGCACCTCTAAAATGCTTTACCTGTATCAGCTCATTTAATTTTCACAATCTTATGACGTAGGTACCATTTTCATTCCCGCTCTACAAATAAGGAAACTGAGACCCCTAGAGGTTAGGAATTTGAGCCAGGATTTGAACCCAGGGAGGTTTCAGAGTCTATGCTTTTAACACTATGCTACTGGCCTCTCTAGAAATATTATCCACACGTTAACTCATTTCATCTCCCAAACCCCAGGAGAAAGATGGTTATAGCATGTCCATCTTACAGATGGGGAAATGGAGGCTCAAGGGGGTGAAGTGGCTGTACCCAGTCACTGTGGCAGGACCAGGACTTGAGCCAGGTTTATATGACTGCAAAGCCCTGAGCTCCACTATGGGAAGGCCTCCCTGGGTGCTGCCTGGGCCTGGCCACCTCACCTGTTTGTAGATGAGCTCGAAGGCCCCCGTGTCACAGCTGCGGTCCAGCCGCTGGTCGATGACCACGCGCAGGGTGTCGGCCTGTACGCCGGCACAGAGCCGGGCGGTGACAGCCGTGGAGGGTGCCATGGTGGGGCTGGCGTTGATCTCGATCAGCCAGGGCTGGAAGTCCTCACCGAACACAAAGTCAGCGCCATAGAGCTCGAAGCTGGCCTTCCGACACTGCACGGTGTCCTGGGAGGTCTGCAGGGCGTGGATCACTGCAGCCTTCATGCCAGGCACGATGATGGTGGACCAGGCGTTCGGGGCCCCCATCTCCTGCAGGTGGGCCTGGAACTTCTGGCTTGACCACATGTTATCTGAGGGCAGCAGTGGGTGTCGGTGGCACGAATTCTCCAGGTGCTTCTGGATGGAGTTGTTGCACAGGTGCACGGAGCTGGGACAGAGAGCAGAAAGCTGAGGGCTGGCTCCCTGTGCCCCTCCCACCCAAACGTGGGGAGGGCAGGCAAACCCCGGAACCAGCCCGGCACACTCTGGACCATTCAGCTTGAGGTGACAAAGGCCTCATCACATTCTTCTAGGGCCACTACCAGTCTTCACTCAGGACCTCTCTGAGGGCACAGGGGCCACAGTGTTAAGTGCTTTGTGACAGTGTCAGTTAACCCTCCCAGTGCCTGGAAGATAAGAAGGTGGTTAAGAGTATGGGCCCCATGGTCACTAAGACACGTGTTCAAGTTCTATCTTCATCGCTGACTGGTAAGACCTTACATAAGTCATTTAACCCATGGGCTCCTTTCAACATCTGTAAAATGGGGGTAAGTAACAGTACCACTTCACCGGGTTTTCACGGAGGACTGAGATAACATACATGAAGTGCTTAGCAATCGTCACATACAGAGCACTCAGTAGCCGACAGCTATGAGCTCCATATTACTGCCTCCATTCTTCAGATGTGGCAACAGAAGCTTAAATACTGATAGGTTTTCACCTGACCCAAGTCACAGAGCTTGGAAGCTTCAGAGACGGAATTTGAACCGAGGGCTCAACAGGCTTCCTCTCCCCCGAAATGAACGCTGCAACCTGCCTCTCTCCTCTCGCATTTCTCCTGATCCCCCTTTACCCCGCTCTACATCCTTTCTTCCATAACACATATCACTTTTTTTTTTTTTTTTTTTTTTTTAACACATATCACTTTTAACCCATTAGATGATTTTACTGATTATGTTCATGGCTTGTCTGTTTCTCCCTGTTGGAATATGAACTCTTGAGGGCTGGGCTCGTTTTGTTCACTGCTGTGTCCCACGTGCCTAGAACACTGAACGGCACAGGGTACACACAGGTGTTGGAGGGATAGAGGCCTGCCTGCCTGCAGAGTGTGTTTGGAGCCCCGCATTGCCTTGGAATCGCTGCTTCCTGCCAGCTCCCCAGCTAGACTGGGAGCTCATGGGAGTGAGGGTTCTGGGGGAGGCTCACTTGTCCAGGTTCTTCAAGGAGAAGGGCTGTGTAGAGAAGCGGATGTAGCTGTCGCGGTAGAACCACACAGTAAGCGGGTTCCAGTCGGTCACCAGGAACCACTGTCTCAGATCAAACTTGGTGCCAAAGATGAGCAGGGGCTGCTCAATATACTTCTGCACCACCCACTTGCCGTCCTTCATCATCATAGGATTGCCATCCACCAGCTTCAGCATCTCCTCCAGGTGGTCCATGCACATGATGCCTTCGGGGGAAACGGTGGTCAGGGATCAGGCCAGGCTTGGGCTGGGAGATGGACAGCTCATCATAAGCTCTCATCCCCAAAGGACTGATAGGCCCAAATGGGTGAGCCTGCCCCCTTCTCCCTGTTCCCTTTGGGAAAGCTGAGAATCTGCTAAGGATTTAAAGTTCAAAAAAAAATTAACCAGTTTTATTTGATGAAAAGGAATATATGCACGGATAACAATTCAAACAGTACTGGGCTTTTTTAAAAACCATGTGCATAAATGACTCTGATTAGTTTTTCATAATAACTAATGGAATATAAAACAACAGAAGTGAAAAGTAGGCAGTACAAAAGGGTATACAATGAAAAAAAATACATCTCCTTCCCCAGAGGCAGCCAAGTGCTGCTTCCAGGTCCTATGGATAGGCTCCCAGGTTATGGAAGAGTTGTGTGTGCCTCAGTTTCATAGGATTCTATGCACTTAAACATGCTAAGGAATTGCAACACCGCTTGGCACTTGGTGAGCATTCAGTAAGTGTTAACTCGTATCATTATTACTAGTTACCTGTGGAAAACATCTCTAGCTATAGATTTGCTGGCTCAAAGGGTATGTGCATTTTTTCACTTTATAGAACAAAGATGTTCTACCAATCTGCACTCCCAGTAAGAGTGTATGAGATTGTGTGTTTGCCCACATTCTATCAACACTGTTGATGATTTATTTTTGCCATTCTCTTAGCTAGAATGATATTTTAATTTTATGTTTTATAACGAGTGAAGTTAAGTATCTTATGCTAAAAAGGCGTTATTTTAATGCTGATATATACAGCTGACCCTTGAACAACACGGGGATTAGGAGCGCCAACCCTCCGAGCAGTCAAAAATTATCAAATAACTTTACAGTAGGCCCCCTGTATCCGTGGTTCCGCATCCACGGATTCAACCAGCAACAGATCATGTAGTACTGAAGTATGTATACAGCGAAAGAAATCCGCATATATGTGGACCCATGCAGTTCAAACCCACGTTGTTCAAGGGTCTACAGTAAGAATCACAAGGCAAACAAACACACAAATCAATCTCATTTCTTCATTGTTTGGCCCCTCAAACAGTCTGATTGCCCGCCTATGGCACAGAATAACTTGTGCCAGGTTCCCAAGCCAGATCCTTTCTCAAATGGCCAGAATGATCACTAAGATTCCCAATAACATGACGCCTTGTATAGCCAAAGATTGAGGCTGTTCATGACCTCGGACCCAGCAATTTCACTTTTAGGAATTTATCCTAAGGAAATAAATGGAAAGGCTACTAAGATATCTGCACAGGATATTCATCACAGTGTTGCTTGTAATAGCAATTCATCAATCAATAATCAAATAAACAGGAAAAAAAAATGGTGGCCATCTAAATATCCATCAGAAAAGGATTAGGTAAGACCACGAGAGTACATCTAAACAAGATTAGACTATGCAGCTGTAAAACAGAATGAGGTAAGAAAGCACCTACTGTACTTTTATATAAAATTCAAAAACAGGCAACACTAATCTATGGTGTTGTAAGTCAGCATAGGGGTTCCCACTGCAGGGAGGTAGAGACCTGGAGATGGCATGGGAGGGGCCCTCTAGGGTGCTGTATTTCATGATGTGGGTGCTGTTTCCACGAGTGTGTTCACTATGTGACAATTCACTGAGTTGTATATTCACAATGTATACCCTTTTCAGTGAAGTATATTGTATACATATTTCAATTAAGTTTTTCTAAAAATGGAGAGAAAATGTTGAAATACTTTGGGATTCACTGTATTATTCTCTCTGCTTTTGTGTATGTTTGAAAAGTGTCTATAATAATAAGCTAAAAACAGGCGGGGAAGAAAAGCAGATCTAGATGTACTAAAATGGAGTGATCTCCAAGATCTACTGTTAAGAAAAAAGAAAGGTGCAAAAAATAAATGAGTAATACTCACTGATATGGAAAGATATAATAAATGAAAAAAGGAAGCTACCAAATAGTATGCTCTTATTTAAAATAAAATAAAACATGCACACTCTCTCCAGATGCATAGAAGAAAGTATAGAAAGAAACACATCACAAGGTGAATTGTAGTTATCTCAGGGAAATCAAGGGTGCCTTTGCTTCCTTCCACTTTTCTGTACTGTCTGATCTTTTTTAAAAAAATAACAAATACGTATTTTCATACTTGGAAAAAACCAACAAAACTATTTCCAAGGTAGAAAAAGAAAAGACTATGATGCTGGTTTTGAAAAGACGTCCCAACAGGAGTGTCCCATAGTGTGTGGAGCTGTGACAGCTTCACTTGGACATGAACAAATTCACTCAAGGGCAGGCAGTACATGGAGCGATCTGCTGCCAGAAGTCTGTTTTTTACATCTTGGAAGTCCTTAACCATCTTTTAAAGGCTGGGCTAATGCACCACCCCAGCTTGCTGGCTGCCCTGTTCAAATTCCATTCATGCTAAGCAGTCAGAATAATAACAGCTGTTATTACATAGCAGGTACTCTGTAAAAGTGCAGGATCTAAGCACTTTCCATATATGATTCTCATGTAATCCTCTCAGGTAGGCATTATTGGCTTCATTTTAACAATGATGAAAATGAGGCACGGAAGAGGTTAACTAACCTGCCCGAGGTCTTATGGATATTAGGAGGCAGAGCTGGGGTTTGAATCCAGGAAGTCTCGCTCCCAGCATCCATACCCTTGACCCCTGTACTATACCCTCACAAGGATGCACTGGTCAAATATGAGAGCCCTTAGATGACAAGCAACTGCATGTGAGTATCACCAGACCTGCCTAAAGCATTAACCTAAACCCTCAGGGCAGGAGAGGAGGTGCTGGCATCATCATCACAGCAGCCAACACTGATGGGGTGGCTACTGTGCCAGGCACCATGCTGAGTGGTAGATGTACTACCTTGTTTAATCCTCAACAGATAAGGGAACTGAGGTTCAGAGAAGTGATATAACTTGCTCAAGGTCACACAGCATGTAAGTAGCAGAGCTGGGATTCGAACCTAGGTAGTTTGGCTCCAACAGAACCTGTACTATTTAACTTCCCTGGCCTCTAGCTGGGGAGGGTGTAGGGTGCTGGTACAGGAAGCAGGGGCTGACCCCCACCTCGTCCACGGGACTTGGCTCCCGGCTTCACGATCCAGATGTTGCGATCTCCTTCCATGTCCATCTGGGGCACCACGGCCCGCAGCTGCTGCAGGATGTCCTCACAGCGCTGGACCTGAGTGTCGAGGTACCTGAGTTCTGCCCCCTCGCTGTGGGGAGATGATGGGACTTGGGCAGGGCTGGGCCTGGGGGCATCCTGGTGAACAAGGCAAGGGGAGACAAAAGCTCCCTGGCCATGGTCCAACCAGCTTTGGTCACACCCTTCCCCTAGAGATCCAGATAGGTCTCTCCCAAACCTCCAGCCCCACGCTCAGGTTGTCCCCCAAATCCACCCTGCCCAGGGCACCGTCCCAGACTGCTGGAATGGGAGAGGATGGGGACATTCTACCTACTGCACCCCCCTCACTCCAACACTCCACCTTCTGCCACCTCCCTTTCTATTACATTAAAACTGCCTTTGATAGAATTTAATCATACCAGCATCAAATGATGAGGCACCACTATGTGCCAGGCACTGTGCCAAGGGCTTTATCTATATTATCACTAATCCATCTCCAGGGAGATGTTACTGATCCCATTTTAGAGAAGTATAAACTGAAGGTTGGAGAGTTGAGGGATTTGCCCAAGGCCACACACTGAGTTAAGTGGCAGGATGCAAACTCCACTCTTCCTGATTCTTCATCCACAGGTGCTTTGGGGGGGTTCATTCCCCTCCTAATCAGAACCTAACACTGGTTGATAGGTGGCCCCTTTCTAGTCTAATTCTTTTTTTTTTTTTTTTTTTTTTTTTTTTTTTGCGGTACGCGGGCCTCTCACTGTTGTGGCCTCTCTCATTGTGGAGCACAGGCTCCGGACGCGCAGGCTCAGCAGCCATGGCTCACGGGCCTAGCCGCTCCACGGCATGTGGGATCTTCCCAGACCGGGGCGGGGCACGAACCCGTGTCCCCTGCATCGGCAGGCGGACTCTCAACCACTGTGCCACCAGGGAAGCCCCTTAGTCTAATTCTTTTCTAGCACATCTGTATGACACATCTCCTTGATTTATTTCTCTTCCCATCACTTACCACCTGACACCCAGACCCATTTGGTTATTGCCTGTCTCTGCTCACTGGAACGTAAGCTTTATGAGGGCAGGAATATTTTTTGTAGTTGTTATTCTCTGCTGTAGTCCCAACCCCAAGCAGTACCCAGCACTTATTAGGGGCTCCCTGAAAGTTTGTTAACTGAATGAATGACTGGTTGGATAAGTAAGTCCTCTGGCGGGAGCTGGCCTCAGCAACTGGGCTGTACTGATAAGGGTTCATGGACAAAGAGGGACCTGTTCCCTACAGGACGCAGAATGTCCTCAGCTAAACCAAGTCACAAAATACCCCAGATGGTAGCCTCATCCAAACTCTCCCATTTGTTTTCTTCTGAATGAATACGAAGGAAGCCTCCACTAGATGGTAACGTCTCTTTAACATCTTAGCCTCTTGAATGTCTCCAGCCACGGAGAACTTGTCTCTCTGTTGCTAAGGCAGGAGCAGCAGCAGCAGCTGGGCAGTGCCAGGAACGGGGACAGTCAGATGGAGGGGGCTTGGCAAGGCCTCTTACTCACACGTAAGTCCTGGCTCTTCTATTTCCACAAGGTTTGCTGGAAACTTTTCTGTGGCCATGGCATAAAGAATCTGCTGAGCAAATCCGTGATTTGGCCCAGGAAAGTGTCACGTGGTGGTGGCAGGGGCACGTGCAACTTGAAAAAGTGTATTCAACATGACAATATGATTTTATATTTAGCAAAAAAATAAACAGTGTTTCTGTGGAAAGTGAACCTTGATAAGAGCCTGGTTGGTGGGGGGAGCGGGGAAAAAAAAAAAGCCTGGCTGGTGCGTCATGGATTTGTTTTTTAAAAAGTTGAGAAGCAGCGATAAATACTGAATAAATTAATAAAAGCTAATGATCTGTACTGAACAATTCAAGGCAATGTTATATGATGTAATATTTTATGTAATCCTGACTTTTGAGAGGTTCCTCCAGCCCCCAACTTGCCCCACATCCGGAAATGCAGAGGACTGACATTCTTTCCACCTACTGTTCTAACTCAGTCCTGATCATTCTTAATTTAAGAAGGGTGGCTTCATGTTTTCTGACAGGTGAGGGGAAAGTATGGGGACACCTAGTTTTTGTTTCCCAATGTTTAAAAAAAGATACAAATGAATTATTCATCAGTGATGTGGGTTTGCTTGGTAATTCATTCGTCCAAAGTTCATTTATTAGTTCTTCAGTCTCCATCAATCATTAAATCTGTCTGTTCCTTTCTATTCTAACACCATGCCAGCTGAGGGCCCTGGCACTCCCCCCGCCAAGCTTACTGCTGTGTGCCCCTGAGGGCAGGGACTTCGTTTCATTTCTGGAGCCTGGCACAACTCCTGGCACACAGGAGGGGCTTGGTAAATGCTGAGTGTGCTCCTGCCTTCAGGGTCCTCCTCCGTCCAGGCTCTCCCACACACTCTGCTGAACGGAGTCTCTCTACAACAGCTCCAGGTCCATCTCAATACTCCTTTGCTCTGCTCAAGAACCTTTTCCCGGAGTGTGTTCTGCAAACGCAACCGCTCAGGATGCTTGGGGCGGGGGGCTGGGGTCACCTAAGTACAGGATATACTGCACACGCTGTCTCTCTTGGAGGTTTACACCACCCATAGGTTCTGAAAAGTCCTGCGTCAAGGAAACCTATTTTAACTAACTTTGTTTAACCCAATGTTTTCCAAATGTGATGGACCACAAAAGCCCCTTTTTCATAAACTCTATTTACAGCCTGTAGTACTAGCCTCCTGTGTAGTACACTTTGGGAAACGTTGGCCTGCAGGATAAAATCTAAATGACTTAATAGAGTCTTACTTTGTGAGTGAAAACTAAGAGTCAGTGCTGAGAACATCATACAGATTATCCTGTCTAATCCTACCTTTCAGGCAGACATTATTTTTAAACCAATTTTACATTTGAGAAAAGCAAAGCTCATAAGGATTAGTGATGTTCCCAAGGTCACAGAGCTTGGAAGCGGCAAAGGCAGACTCAGGTCTATCCGACAGCACAGCCATGATCTTGGTCACTATGCTATGTCAAGGTCTGGGAAGAGTAGTTTGGACCCTATTATGAAGGCAGTGGGAGCTCTTGGGGGTTCTGAAGAAGGAGAATAGTGGGGTGAACAAAACGGGGAGGTTTGGAGAGAGATGGGGGCAGCACTCGACAGAGAGGGTCTGTCCCTGAGCATCAGCTCAGAACACGGAAGCTGCCCGAGAGCAAGGAGCATCTGCCATGCCCCATGGCCAGGGCTGCAGAGGTACTCACTGGACCACTTGATAGTAGCGCTGGAGGAAGTGGGACCAGCCCTCAGGGCTCAGGTAGAGCGGGGCCTCCATGTCCTTGTCAATGTCCACGTGGGCCACGTTGTTAAGGTGCTCCTCGCAGGCACACAGAGCCTCATCCACAAACTCTGGGGACACCGTCACCGGCTTTTTCTCTTGTTTCTTGGGCTGCTTGTCTCCTGTAGAGACAGGGAGGGGGCTGTCACTATCCCATATGCCATGGCCCCCACTGCCCCAAGGCCTGTCACTTACCTGAGACTTCACCCTAAATACACCTGAGGCCCAGCACACACCTGCATCCCCTACTGCCCTGGGACCGATCACTCACCTGGGGCTTTTGTTCTAAATTCACCTGCGGCCCCAGTGCTCACCCTTGGCCCTCAGTGTCCCAGGACCTATCACTCGTTTGAGGCTCCACCCTAAATGTCCCCGAAGCATCTCAGCACCTATAACCCCAGCACACACCTGCAGCCTCTCCGTGCTTGGGAGTTCTGACACGCCTGGGGCCTTTGTGCCCCTGATCCCGACACATGACCGTCTTCTTTGCACCTGACACACCCAAGAGACAGCAATTGGGCAGTCGGCCTCTGGAAGAGCCAGGGATTTTCCTCCTCCCAGTAGAGCTGCCCCTCACTTCTTCGAATCCCTGACTGATTAGACCCTGGGTTACAGGGTGGAGGCTGTGAGGTAGGAGCTAAGTCCAGAGAGGGAAAAGGCAAGCAATGGGTTGAGCCAGCAGGCAGCGAGGGACTCTCTGTGTCCCCCTTCACAAGGCACAAGGAGTCCTCAGACCAAGTGAAACTACATGGTTGCACAGCTTCCTCTCCTCACAGACCTGAGCTCCCCACAGGGCAGGGATGGACCACATCCTCTTAGTCTGTCCTCTCTCGAGTGCTTGGCCACATGCCAGGCCCATAGGAGGGCTGAATGAGGCAGTGGGTCAATTAACAAATGTATAGGAAGACACTTGGGTAGGTGTTTGGGACGGAAAAATGATGAGTGGATGGGCCGGAGGACACATAGGTGGTGGATGGCTGGATGGAAAAGAGGTAAATGGATGGGGAGACAAGGACAGATAGGTAGATAGGTAGGAAGGTGGAGTGGCTAGATGGATAGGGAGAGAGGAGCTGAGAGAAGTAGGTGAATGAACAGAACGACAGTGGGGGGGAAGATGAATGGATGGATGAATGGGTAGGTGCATGAGTCGGGTGGGTGAGAAGGTAGGCAGATGGATGGACAAAGGGTGGACAGATGGGTGGATAAATGTACGGATGGGCTGGTAGGAAGGGGTGGTGGATGGGCAGATGGATGAGAAAAATACAAAGACAGATGCGTGGATGAACAGGTGGATGGGTGTGTGGCTTGGTGGGAGGATAAGCGACTGGGGGGTGGAGGTAACCACAGTGCTTACCTGGGGCCGCTGCCTCTTCTGCTTGGATAGAGTATGACTTCCATTCTGACTTTACCACCAGCTTGAGAACGTTGCGGGCAGCTGTCAGCCAGAAGTCCTCTGCTCCCGGGGCAGGGGATACCCTGCTCAGCCTCTAGGCTCCAGGCCTATTCTGGTTCCGGAACCTGAGCATGACCTGCCCCATTTTGGATCCGGAACCTGACTACTGTTTCTGATTCTAGAACCTGGACTAGAACCTGGCTTCTGTTTCAACCGTAGAACCAGACCCAGAACCTCACCTGACTTGGCTCATACTCTACCTTCAGAATCATGCCTGGATCTGCTGTCTGCTTTCTCTCTTCTGTTCCTGATCCACTTTTTTTTTTTCTTTTGGTGATTTTTTTTAAATTTTATTTTTTAATTGATGTATAGTTGATTTACAATGTCCTGATCCACTTTTGATACTTATCTAGCCTGAGAACCAGACCTTGGCCCAGAATCTATATCAGATTTGGAGACTAATTTAAACCTAGCATCTAATCTGGATCCAAATTCTGACCTGACTTTAGGGCATGTGCTGGAGTTGGACCCTACTCTGCCTGAGAATCCCGAAGTCTAGAGCCTTTTCTAGGTTTGGAACCCAGTCTAGCCAGTGGAATCTGACACAAGGTTGGAACTTATTCTGGATTCCAAACTCAACCAAGAGACCAACTTTTAGAACCTGCTCTAGAAAGTAAACTAAGCTACATCAGCTCTTCTGGAGGTCTGGGTTGACCAAGGCAGGAGGCTCATTAAGGGAGGTACATTAGGGAAAGATAAGGATTGGGGAGGGAGAAGGATATCTGCTGGGGTAGATGAGGGCATGAGGAGAGGGGCCCTTTGCTCTCCAACACCAGCCAGGGCTTTAGCGCTCATCCCTCGGCTTGAGGGTCCAGGCATGGGGCTGGCATCTCCTTACCTATGAAGGCCTTCTTGTCATCCTCAGCCCCCAGGCGGTAGCAGCGCGGGAAGAAGGAGTCGGCATCGGCCTCGTCAAACCACGGCAAATTCCGGAGATTGAGACACAGACCCACCTATGGAGTTAGCCGCTGAGGGGGCAGGGTGGCACTGGCCCAGAGGGCCTCTAAGGGCCCCCACACTTGGCACACACCCAGACAGCTCAAGGGGACCCTGCTTGGACGTGCTCAGGGCCTCTGCCCCACTTGCTAGGCTTGACCCACTCATGTCCACCTCCCCGTGTTGCCCATGTGGTTCCTCCGCCGAGTATGCCCCACATCCTTCCCATCCACTCTTTCACACCCTTAAATACCTGCCTTCTCTAGGAATCCTCCCAGTCCACACTAATAATATACTAGCAGGTCTCAGTTATAAAGCCTATCATTCTTGCCATAACCCTAGATGATAGGTCTTACTGGTATTCTCATTTAAAGATGAGGAACCTGGGCTTCCCTGGTGGCGCAGTGCTTAAGAATCCGCCTGCCAATGCAGGGGACACGGGTTCAATCTCTGGTCCGGGAAGATCCCACATGCCGTGGAGCAACTAAGCCCGCGAGCCACAACTACTGAAGCCAGCGCCCCTAGAGCCTGTGCTCCGCAATGAGAGAAGCCATCGCAATGAGAAGCCCGCGCACCACAACAAAGAGTAGGACCCACTCGCCCCAACTAGAGAAAGCCTCCGCACAGCAACGAAGACCCAAAGCAGCCAAAAATAAATAAATTAAAAAAAAAAAAGATGAGGGACCTGAGGCTCAGAGAGGTAAAGTCACTTGTTAATAAACCCAGCTAAGATATAATGGATCCATCAGCCAGATATGCTCTGCTTGGAGAGAAGGGTCCTCCTGTTCACTATCACCGGACTTGGTGTTTGTTCTGTCTCCAGATCCCATTTGGATCCTGGAATCTATGTTAGGCATCATGTCTACATGTGGCAGACATGCTGCAGGGGTTAGATTTGAACCCAGGCGTGTCCGAATCCCACTGAGTCATATACCTCCCCATCTCCTGAAAACTCTTACTGACGAGGAGAACAGGGAGTGAGGTTGCCGGCCCGAGGGTGGGGGGGTTAGAAGCTGCCATGCCCGCGCCCTGGAGAACCCACCTTTGTGGTAAAGGAGCCCGCCTGGGCATAGTGGTTTATCATTTGATCCTTGGAGAGGAAGCGACAGTCCAGCATGTTCCGCCGAGTGGTCCAGATGAAGTAGGGGATCTCGTTCCGAACCATGCGCGACTGTGGGGAGGGGAGGAGACAGGGGAGGCTAATGTGGGCAGCACAAGGCCCGAGGAGGCTTCTCCCCGCCCTGCTGAGCAAGGTGGGAGAATGGAAGGAAAGGTTGCTATCAAGGGGGCCTCTAGCCCACATGCCATCTTTGTGTACATTAAGAAAAGACATCTCTTCCTCCGGGGCACACACTGCGTGAGCAGAGAGCAGGTGAGCTCGCAGCTCCTTTGGCCAGGTGCCCCCAGGCAGTGACTAAGCCCCACACCTGAACGCCACACCTTGTTCTGGCTCTTGGCCACGAGTGACTTGCTCAGTGGCATGACTGTGCCTCCAAGCTGGTGGGCACACTGCATGTGACAAAGGCTCTCTCGTGGGCTCCACCTCTCTCCGTCCTTCCTGCAACTCTGGGAGGTAGGACTATTGATAACCTGTAACACCATGTGCCAGGCCCTGTTCTAAGCTTGCCATGTCAACTCCTTTAATCCTCACTACGACCCTATGAGGTAGGTGCTACCATTATCCCCATTTCACAGATGAGGGAACTGAGGCACAGGGACTTGTCCAAGGGCTCACAAGGTTGGGCCATATGGAAGTGGCAGTCCTCAACCTCGCCTGACAGACGAAAACGGCAGTTTGGTCTAGTTCAGCTCAGTAAGTGGTGGTGCCGAGATTGAAAGCCAAGTGTCCCCATCTCAGCACACACACCCTCCACAACATCATACCAGCCTCTTTCAAAACGTTTTAAGCCCTTCCTGCTAGCCTTCCCTTGCTGGGGACGGGGGAAGATGAACTATGGGGTTTTTATTTGGAAGGGGGAAATTACCAGGCGTGCAGGTTGTGCCAGCTTCTGATAACAACCTAGCAACAAACAGTTCTGAACCCAGGCCAGCCTTGTCTGTGTCCCTCACCACTCCGCTGGCCTACCTAGGCTTTAGAGAACCAATCCGTTTTTATCACAGATAGGGAAACTGAGGCCCAGAGAAGGAAAGGACTTGTCTGGGGTCACCCAGCTGGACTCTAGTGCTCTCCCTCAAACGAAGCAGACCCCTGTCCAGCCCCCTGGGCCCTCACCATCAGAGCATGCGTCCCATGCAGGTCATCAAATTCCAGTAAATCATCGAACAGCTGTGGTAGCCGGAATGCTTCATCCTCATCTTCGTCCTCTGTGGATGCAGAGACCAGGCCTGGTAAGGCCCCTGTCCCCACCCCACAGGCCCATATCACAGCCTCAACCCTGGGACAGCGGGAACCAAAGGGATGGGACTCAGGAAGTTTGGGGAAAGGGAGGGATTGCTCACCATCCTCAGTGGTGTCACTGTCACCCAGATCCTTGTGTGGTGGTGGCAGCGTGGTACCCAAGTGATGGACCATCTTCTTCTCCACCCAGCCCCTCTGGCGCAAAAGCCACCGGATCACAGGGTAGCAGCCTTGGATCATGAAAATCTTCTTCTGCTGCAAGGTAACAGAAGAATGCTTGTTCAGCAAGTATAGCCTAAGTGCCTGTCACAGGGGATATAACGGTGAACCGGACAGCTATGGCCTCTGCCTTCAGGAAATTTTTATATTCCAGTAGAAGAGACAGGCTATAAATAAATAGAAAAATAATCTGCATAATAATCATCACAAGAGTAACTATATTTATTTGCTAATATTTACTGAGCACCTTCTATGTGTTAATCACTTATATACATTACTAACAATGATATGTATTTTTAATAGATACTATTATCACCACTTAACTGGTTATGAAACAGAGACATAGAGAGATTGAGTAGCTTGGCCACACAGTGGTTAAGTGAAAGAGCAGGAATTTACATCCAGGCTGGCGAGCTCGAGAAACTGGATCTTAATGGGGACCCAGAGAAACAGTCAGGGGAGGCTGAGAAGGAGCCAGGAATGTGCAGAGCTGGGCAAATGGCAGTTCAGGCAGAGGGAAAAGCATGTGCAAAGGTCTTGAGGCTGGAGAGGTTGGGAGGAACTGGAAGGAAGCCAGGGTGAATGGAGTGTGGAAAATGAGGGGGAGACCTCCTGAGAGGTAGAAGTAGACTGTGGAAGGTCCTGCAAGCCTTGGAACGAACTTGAATTTTATATTAAGAGTAGCATGAAGCAATAAAGTGAAGGGAGGGAGTGACATAGTTGGAGGCTGTAAGTGTGGCTTGCTGGCTTGCTGTCGTACGGAAAACAGATGGAGGGGACAAGGATGGAAGCAGGGAGATGAGGCAGAAGGCTGTTGTTGTTTCTGCAGGTTCTTACAGTGGAGATGGATGGGAACAAGGCAATAGAGGTGAGATTCGTTTTGGAAATAGAGACTAGTTTTGCTGATGGGATTAGATGTGTGGGTGAGGGAACAGAAAGATCAGATTTCTGGCTTGAACAACTGGGAGATGGAGGAGATCAGAGAGTAGGGAGGAGAACAGGTTTGGGCAGGAAAATCAAGAGTATGGTTTGGGACATGGGTCTGAAATGCTTTGATGTTCCCTGGGCGATGTCAAGTGGGGGGCTGGATCTCTGGAGCGTGCAGTTAGAGGACAGGCTGGGCTGGAAAGGGCATGGAGGGGGCACAGCACACTGACTGGACTCATGGCCAAGGAGACAGGTGTGGAGAGGGATCCAGGGAACCAGGAGTGTCCCAAGAAGTCTTCAAAGGCAACTGAAAAGTAGCTGCCAGGGAGGGAGAAAGGAGAACTAGGAGTGTGCAGACAGCCAAAAGGGAAGGTATGTGTGGGGGGTCGGTGCCTAAGGTGCCAAACCAAGGTCAGGACAGAAGAGGGACTGACTGCTGGATCTGGCTCCTTGGAGGTCACCAGTGACCTTGACTAGAGTGGTTCCCGATGGGAGTGGGGAAGGGCAGGGAACCAGAGTGGTGGGAGCTGAGGAGTGAATCCCAGGTGAAGTAGACAATTCTGCCAAGAAGTCTGGCTGTGAAGGGGGTATTGAAAAATGGGGAAGTATTTGAAGATGGGTGTGGATCAAGGGATCAAGGATTTTTTTCTTGTATGTTTTCTAAGGATGGGAGAAAATAGTGCAGGGAGGCAGGATGAGCCACTCTCCAGGCCCTTTCTAGACCCCCAAGCTCCCTCCGACCTTGATAGCTCTCTCCACGTGGATCTTGGCGTTTCTGAGCCGGCCCATGTGTTGAGACGCCTTGGAGAATCCTCGCCAAAGGACAAGAGAACCTGCAGAAAGATGCGCAGTGGGGCTGGGGTTGGCACCCCTCCTCTCTCTCCACTCTTCATCCGGATGCTCATCCTCTACAGCTCTTCTCCGGATCCCCACGTCCGCCCCCAGTCTTCTGGTCCTGGCCCCAACTGCCTCGGGCCAGGAGGGGCGGGCCGCAAAGGGCCTCACCGTCCTGCGGCGGGTCGTCCTCCTGGGCCGGGGTGGGCGAGGGCCCAGGGGGGGCAGGGATCCGCGGCTCCCTGGGCGTGGCTGCCGTGGGCCGAGGACTCGAGGTCGCAGCCTAGGCGGAGCGCCGAGGCTGGGCTGCCTGCCCAGCGTTGGCCGCCTGCCGGAGCCTCCTCTGGAAGCTGGAACTCGGAGTGGCGCGCCCAGGGCCATGGGGCGGGGGGACTGGTGCGGGGCTCGGGCGGCAGCGGCTTTCGCGGCCAGCTGCACACGGGACCCGCGTCCTGGCGGTACCAGGCGGTGGAGCCGCGAGGTACAGCCCCCAGCTCCTCCGCCCTCAGGAGCAGCGCCGCGTCGGGGCCGTGCGTGCACCCCTCGCCGCGCGCGCGCGTTCCCAGGGCTCCAGAGCCCGCCTCCCGTCCGCGCGCAGCCGCGTCTTGCAGGAGGGCCCTGCGGTGCCCGAGCTGGGCCCTCCGTTCTGAGGCCCCGCCCTCTGTCTTTTGTCGCCTTAGAAACCATTCACCCGGCACAATCAGGCCTCGGGGGGCTGGTTCGGTGGGACTACTTCCAGCAGGCCAAACTCCGAGCCTCACCTGCCCCAGACCCTTAATGAACAGGGAGCTGGAGTTGGAAGCGCAGAGCACTCACTGGTCCGCCAGTTTCTAACAGAGTCCTGATTCTTTATCCAGCGCTTCCTGGGGCTTCAGTTATTCCGCAGTATTCATAGGGGACCACATGCTACGTGGTGAGCTAGGTGCTGGGGACCGGAAGAACAACCTAGGGATGGTCCCTGATTTCACGGAGCTTACAGCCAAGTGAAGGGGAAACAAACAAAAAGCAAGCAACACAGGAATAAAACAGGTGTAGGTATGATAAGGGCAATGAACAAGCAATGAACTGAAACTAGGAAGGGGGCACACTTTATATAAGGTAATCAAGGATGTCCTCTCTTAAGAGATGACATTTAAGCTGAAGCCTACAGAAGGCAAAGGTGTTGAGGAGTTTGCCAGGGGAGGGATAGCATTCCAGGGAGAGGACATTCTCAGCAACAGCCCTGAGAGAGTAAGAACCTTCCTGGGGAACTAAAAGGAAGCCAGTGTCCTGGTGAGACCTGATCAGATCTGCAGGACCTGGCAGATGGAGCTAGGGTAAGGTCCTTGGGGGTAGATTTGAAAGCCAGGGCAGTATTATGGGGAAAATAATGAAGTGCAGAACACACCCCGCCCCCCCCAAAAAAAAACCCTCGGAAATAAAGTATCATTGTTTGAGTCGACTGCGGGGAAAAAAACAAGTTATGCAACAGCCCTCAAGACAAGACTGTAAGCAACCTTTTTGGAAGTAGTAGGAAAGTGTTAACCTCAAATGTCACAGGTGAGATAAATAAGGCTCCAAGACGTTAAATAATTTGCCTTAAATCGCACAGCAGAGGCAGCATTGGAACCCAGATCTGACTCTAGAGCCCCACTCTGAAACAGAATTGCTATTAGGGCTTCCCTGGTGGCGCAGTGGTTGAGAGTCCGCCTGCCGATGCAGGGGACACGGGTTCGTGCCCCGGTCCGGGAAGATCCCACATGCCACGGAGTGGCTGGGCCTGTGAGCCATGGCCGCTGTGCCTGCGCGTCCGGAGCCCGTGCTCCGCAACAAGAGAGGCCACAACAGTGAGAGGCCCGCATACCACACACACACACACACACACACACACACACACACACACACACACACAAAGAAATGCTATTAAACACAAGTCCATGTCATCACTCAGAGGGTTGCCTACCAGTAATGCAAGTACCAAATGGACAGTCTGCGAGGCAAACTGTAGCAATGCCCACTCAAGCAAAGTCCACGAACGCAGCTTTTTTATTCACTGGTAGATCTGCTCATACAGTGACGGTGGGTCCTCCACAGAGCTGTCCAGCCAACCCTAACCACTGAAATCACTCTTCCCAACCCTGTGGCTGGTGACTGGGCTTCCCAAAAGGCATGCCGTCAGGAGAGGACCGGCTGATTGGCAACCGTCCGGTCTGTACTCACCAGCAGCAAATTTGGTTCTAGGGGCTCTGAACCCTGAGAGATGGATCTGTGACAAATGAGAGTTCTAGTTGGCTCACCCAGGCAATGCTGTCCTGTGAGGGCTGAGTGAGCAGCTACCATACTCTATTGGACATCCACCTTCACCGTGAGCACCTTCTTGAAAGCAACATTCACTGCAAAGCTAGGATACAGCCATATGCCCCAGAGAAGGGCACACCTAATTCTGCAAGGCAGGAGGGGGAGAGTCACAGAGGTAATGTCATAAAGGGGATGACAGCTGTCCAAGCTGCCCCCACCCCCAGCCCCTCCATCCTTTAACAGTACCTTGTCCTGTTTCAAGAGACCCCCTTTTGGCCACATGGAAGAAACTCTTGAAAACTCAGCTCAAAGGCCAACCCTTCTGAAACTTTTCCTGACATCCTCTTCCATAAAAACACCCCCTGTGGGCGCCCCCAGACTTCCAGTAGTGAATCTGAAATGCTTCAACGCACTTATTCACACACCCAGGCATTTTACTGGCCCCCCAAGTCTCCCTGAGACAGGGATGATGTCATCCCCCACATCCAGCACAATGGAAGTTACCAAACAGCTTGGATGCTGGGCTGGTGGAAGGATCAGTTACTATTTATTCAGTACCTGTACGGCAGGTACTGTGTCAGATTTACATTATCTCCACTTTAAGAAACTGAAGCACAGACTATAAATAACTCGCTCAAATTCATCAGTAAGAATCAGGACTCAAGACATTTTTTTTTTAACTTCAAGGTATCACTAAGGCTTAGTGCTGTCCAAGAGAACTTTCTGCAATGATGGAAATGTTCTATTTACATACCCTGTGACCCGGCAGGCATCAGCAACTTGTAGCTATTGAGCACTGGTAGGACTGAGACAGTAGATTTTAAACTTTTTTAACTGTAACAATTAGACACACGTGGCTAGTGATTACTGTCAGCACAGGTAAAGGCAGAAAGCTTGGATTTGAACTCTACCCTCTTGCTCACTAGCTGGGAGATTCGGGGCAGACTGCTGCATCTCATGGAACCTCAGTTTCCTTAGCCATGAAATGGGATCATTATTTCTCTGAGGTTACCTTCTAGCCCAAATGAGCTCATTACATGAAAAGAACCAAAGCTCTATATAGGCAGAGAGAGCAGTTTCAGAAATGGGTGGAGCCTGGACTGCAATAGAGGTCTCTTGGGTTAGGGCCCTCGGCAGGACTAACGCCAGGGGCCAATCACGAAACTGTCTCTGGTGGGGACCCCCAGGCCCAAGTGCCAGCCAGATGGTCTTAGGGAAGAAAAAGCCTCACCTCCCAGCTTTTCAGGTATACACAGAGAGCACAGACCTCATGCACCCCCAGAGGGGCAAAAAGAGACTTTAATTAGGGGAGGGAGGATCCACCAGAATAAGAAAAGGTACAGCGAGCGTGGGAGCAGAGGAGCCAGAGCAGGCAGGAGGCCCCAGCCGGGAAGCTCTGGAGGACTCACCTCTCCACCTCTAGCACAGGCACTGCACTGACAGACAAGGCGAAACAGCGGTCCCTCTCAGCTGGGAGGGCACGAAGAGGCCCCTGCGGCCAGAGGTTGCCTAGCTTTCAGGCCCCAGCTCCTAGGTGTGGCTGGTGGCCACCAGTTCAGCCCTTGTCCCCAACCAGTGCTGGGTGGCCATCTTCAGGCAGAGCTCAGGAAGCTGGCAGAGGGTCTCCACCGCTTCTACTGGCTCAAGGAAATAAGAGAATGAGGGAGAGGAACTGGAGTCTGAAACCTCCCTCCCTCCCCACCTGTGGTGGCTCCAGGGAGGAACAGTAGTCGCCTTCTGGCTCCAGGCCCGCCCAGACCCACAGCGACCAATAAGGTACAATCACTGGGACCAGTCACAGCCACTGGAGGTGGAGGTTGTTTGTTTAAAAAAAAAAAAAAAGACAAAAAGGTTACAGTCTCCTACAAGCACAGAGTTTTAAGTTTCAAGACGTTAAAAAAAAATCTGTCCCGGCCCAGGGGACTGAACATCAGAAGCCAGCCTGACCAGGCACATGTGGCCTTGGGGCAGGTCCACTGCTGCTTTGCTGCCCAGCTAGCAAGCACACCCCCCCCTCCCACATCTAATGCCCACCCCGACACCCAGCTCCCCTCCGCTGCTGCTGCCGCCGTCGCCACCGCTGCTCTGGGGAGTAACTCCAGGACGCCTTCGCAGAGACACGGGGGAGTCTGAGGGGGAAGGCCACGAGATCCAGCCAGATGCTTTAGAACTGTCAAGAGAACCAAGAGGCGGTGAATGATGTTATTACTGTATCCTCGCAGGCCTGCTCTGGGGAGGTGGGCTGATTTGAGAGCGGCAGCTGTACTCAGATCTCTGCAGGGCAGGGTTCGGTCTCAGGACACCCTGTGGGCACACTCTAATTTAGCCAGCATTCAGCAGTGTGACCTTTGGGGCACTGGCCCTAAAACCTAGCACTGGACAAGGCAGAAAAATTAAGGGTGACGTGGGTTTTTCCACAGCTCCCCTTGGTCGTGCCACAAGGGCTGCCAGAAAGCCCTGTCACTGTGCCTTGCTTACTGAACTGAGGCTGCCTTCTTTAGAAATGGGGGCTCACATGCAAATGCTTGGGGATTCAGAGAGGGAGCCAGGATCTGGTACTCTGTGTCAAGCTCTGGGTGGTCCTCCAAGTAAGACAGGCCCTTGAAATGCTTTCTAACCTCAAATATCTCCCATGGTGCCTAGAACAGCCCTGGACATTTTATAGACCAGAGGTTGTGGACCAATGGCCCACGAGCTGAACTCAGCCCAAAGATGAGCAGTGTTTGGCCCACGGGTTAAAAGAATATGAATCAGTCGATATGAATATGAATTAGCCAACCTTGAAAATATAGCACACTGCACAAAGATCCAGATTTTGAGATTCTTTTGATGAAGCCACGGAGGGCCAGAGCTGTGCGGTGGTGATCCTCTTCAGGTGAGGCATGTGCTCACCAGATCCCCACACGGCCCGCCTCACTCATGTACATTACCAGCCCGACCCTTACATGCACCTGATGCCATTATACTATCTTAGATCTTGAGTCTGAAAACTCCAATTCCTGGTTCCTTCACTTACTGGCTGAGGCACCTTGGACATATGACTTAACTTCCAGAGCCCAGATAACTCATCTATGAAATGGGGATGCCACCTGATTCAAAGATTGTTTTAGGTATTAAATGAGATACTTGAACGTACATTTTTAGCTGTATTACCACAGAAATGTACTTACTGTAACAACTAAATGACTGTCGAATGAATGACCCAAATACTAAATTGGGACAAGAACTATTTTTCTTCAGTTGAGTTCAGAGGCCTCGCAGTGCCCTGGCCATATAACCTTGTGCTACAATACAGGGAAAGCTTACTAGGCACCAGGTGATATGCTTTATACACATTTCTTCATTAATGCTCAACCACACTGAATGGTACGTATTAATTAACAGTCTCACTTCACAGCCGAGGAAACTGAGGCTTAGTCGAGAGGTTCTGTAACATGCCCGAGGAAGCAGTGGAGCCGGACTCACACATAGGTGGCCTGACTCCACGGCCTGTGTGACCTGAACAAGCGTGTTCCCCTGGTTGCACAGTACAGCTACTTTGTACACTGGCTGTCCTCAGTATAATTAAAGCCCAGGGGAAGCGGGTGTAATATCCATTTTCAGGAATCTGAGCTCCTCCGGGGCTGGATCTGTACGCACTGGTAGGAGTAAACACTAATTCTACCATCCAGGGATCATAGTTGACTCTGAGGGGAACATAACAACAAACCAAGGACTGTTTGGAAAAAGAAAAAAAAAAGAAGGCACGTCGTGAATGACTAAAAAAGAACAACTGTGTCATCACTTCATCAGTGTAAACAATTCGTCCTCCTCAAAGGGCTGTAGTCCTTTCCGTCACGAAGCCACAACAACTAAAGAGGGATCTGTAGGACTTAAGCCGTGAAAACGATGGAAAACAGGCTGCAGAAATCATGACTTTAAGCCTGAGAAGCAGATGCCAAAGGAAACTATTCCAGTCTGTTTGAAAACTGGAATTATACTGATTAACTGCCCTATACTCCTAGAAAATTCACATGTGGATTTAACTTGCCTCACTCGGGGATTGAACTAGATACAGGGAAGGACCGTGTACACTTTGAGATGTAGAAATGAGCGACTAAGAGAGGCATCACCCAGGCCCCCGGAGATGGAAAATGCCCTGCAGCTCTCCAACATGAAGCACGGGCCCTCCTGCCCCAAGGAATCAGGCTGACCTGCAGCCCACCAGAGCTCCTAGAGGCCTCAGGAAATATTCACGCACCGTTGGCACCACTTTCCCACCAGATGCTAAATTCTCAGCACGACCCATAGGTCTTTCTACTTCTGGAAACAAACCAGGAAGGCCCCTACACTTACATTCTTGAGGAACTCCTCGGCCACAATGCGCGCACGGGCATTGACCGACAGCTTCATCTCACTGATCTCCTTGTCGATTTCTTCCATGAAGTGGATCACAAAGTCCACCAACTTGTGTTTATACATCTGCTCTGTGTGGAAGTTGGTGATCAGAAAACTGATGTCATACCCCTAGGGAAGGAAGACAGTGGGGAGCAGGGAGAGAAGAAACAGGAGAGAATCAGCATCCTGGGGGCGCTGAGCTGGCCGTGCCCTCTACGTCCACTTAGCCACATGCTTCCAGTTGCTTGTGACCCTATCCCAAGCTACATGCCCTTCAGGCAGCAGCCCACCTGCTCTGGTGGGGTGTGTATGTTGGATCCAAGGAACCAACAGTTGGATCAACTAAACCCAGTTGAGAATTTTGTGTCTATCAGACATCTCTGGCAGACTATCTGTGGCACAGACAGTTGCATTCAGAATGAGTCAACGGAGAGTGAAGGGACTGGAAATCTTGTCAAAGAAGAATCTCTTCAAACAAAAGGAACATCTAGTCCAGAGAGAAGCGAAGATGCTGTGGGAGAAGGATGGGACTGAGGTCTTTAACTATCAGATGGGCTGTGTGTAGAAGAGCAATTTTATTTATTCTGGGTGGCCCTGGAGGTTAGATCTAGGACCAGAAATTTTAGCTCAGGATGAGGACGAGCTTGGCCAACATGTCTAATGTGTTTGACGATGGTGTTTGCTGCTCTGTGTGGTAGTTGCTTAGTCACTGGCAGAGAGTTGATCTGGCAGGGAGTCTGTAGAGAGGACTCAAGTACAAAGTCAGACAACAAGTGACCCAATGTCAACTGTGGCCTTGAGACTCTGATTCAGTTGGTGGCAGAGTTTAGATTTCTGATTCATCATGCCCTTTCTGCCGCTAGACTATAGGCTCTGGGAAGGTGCACAGTGCATCTCATCTTTTTTGCCTTTTCCATGGTTGAGGCAGACCCAGCCTCCGAAGCTGATTCCCCTTATTCCCACAACAGCCGAAACGAAGGCCAATTCTCACCCACGAAGGCCGTGGGTGCCCTACAGCTGGGCGAGCAGCAATCCCAGTTCTAGAAACAATCCCAGGCCAGTAACAGTTGATGCGGTAGTGGAATTCTGGGTATTACAAACATATGGCTCACACAGTCTCACCTCCACTGGTTTCCTTCGGAGGATAAAGAAGTTCTCTGCTCTCATCATCATGAAGCGCATGAACTTGTGACATAAAATCTTCTCGATCTCATCAGCCTGGCGAGAGCAAAGGAGAAACGTGTTTCCCTAAAGCTGACACTCTAGGCCAACAGAAATCTGGAGCCTGGTCTTCTGACTGCAATTTCTCCCAGGTTCGCTGGAGGTAGTGGGGTTGGGTATTGGAACACCACCACCTGAACTCTGAATCGTGGGGTAACTGGTTGCCAACTGAAAAGAGGGTCTACTACATTAGGGCCCTCCAACTTAATGGGACGTTATCATGATCTTGCCTTCACCCATTCTAGAAAAGTAATTCTGGCAAGCCCACATCTTTTTTTAATTTTAATTTTTTGGCCACGCTGCATGGCATGCAGAGTTCCCCGACCAGGGATAGAACCTGTGCCCCCTGCAGTAGAAGTGCAGAGTCTTAACCACTGGAAGGGAAGTCCTGGCAAACTCAAACCTTTTATCTGTTCCTTCTGCAGACTTCCTGAGACTCCCCTGGTGGTGCAGTGGTTAAGAATCCGCCTGCAAACGCAGGGGACATGGGTTCGAGCCCTAGTCCGGGAAGATCATGCCGCAGAGCTACTACGTCCATGCGCCACAACTACTAGGCCCACACGCCACAACTACTGAAGCCTGTGTGCCTAGAGCCTGTGCTCCGCAACAAGAGGAACAGATAAACCTTTTATCTGTTCCTTCCAGAGTCCACATCTATATTCAAAACTACCCTTTCCTTTCTTATTTCACTAGCGCTACATTTTCCAGTCTGTGATACATACTGTGAAGAATATCAGAGATAACCTTAGGTGGTCTCCACGTTAGTAGCAATGAACATCAAACAAACCCCAAAGTTTCTCCCTGATGAACTCTCAACATTTCTGAAGGAAGAATTTTGCTGCACAGGGCAGACACACCCTTAACAGCCCCCAACACTTGTTAATCTCCCCTTTCAACAAACAGAGCAGGCCCTTGGCTTAGAGCTTTCTATAGGCAGAAGTGTCTAGTCTGAACTTAATAACCTTGTTGTTTTCAACGTGCTTGTTTTTTAGACTTGTCCTCAATTTGGCAAGTGGTATTGTTTTTCCATTTGTGGCACAAAGTTTCTTTTTCAAACAAATTTAAGTAGGAGAAAATAAGTTGGGCTTCCCTGGTGGCGCACTGGTTAATAATCTGCCTGTCAATGCAGGGGACACGGGTTCGAGCCCTGGTCCGGGAAGATCCCACATGCCACGGAGGAACTAAGCCCGTGTGCCACAACTACTGAGCCTGCACTCTAGAGCCCATGAGCCACAACTACTAAGCCCACGTGCCACAACTACTGAAGCCCACGCGCCACAACTACTGAAGCCCACGTGCCTAGAGCCCAAATACTGCAATGAAGAGTAGCCCCCACTTGTGGCAACTAAACAAGGCCCACGTGCAGCAGCGAAGACCCAACATAGCCAAGAAGAAATAAATAAATAAATAATAAGTCAATAAGTTAATTGAAAGAAATCTATTAAGTAAAGAAGTGTCCAAGTAGTCGATAAATATGGCAGAAATTATGGTGGTAGTGGGAGTGTCAGACATTTGTGAAACACAGAGGAAAGATAAGAAATTACACTTCCTGAGACTCCCCTGGTGGCGCAGTGGTTAAGAATCCGCCTGCAAACGCAGGGGACATGGGTTCAAGCCCTAGTCCGGGAAGATCATGCCGCAGAGCTACTACGTTCATGCGCCACAACTACTGGGCCCACACGCCACAACTACTGAAGCCTGTGTGCCTAGAGCCTGTGCTCCGCAACAAGAGGAACCACAATGAGAAGCCCGCACACTGCAAGGAAGAGTAGCCCCTGCTCGCCGCAACTAGAGAAAGCCTGTGCATGGCAACGAAGACCCAGCAGTGAAAAATAAATAAACTAAATTTATTAAAAAAAAAAATGACACTTCATATTTTTACCCTAAATCTCCCTTTCGGAGTTTATGGCTATCAAATTGATACTGTTACTGCTTATTTTTCTGAACTGGACTTATCCTTCATTCCTTAGGAAAAGTTTTGTGACCTGACACCAAACTGGCCTGTAGCCTTGGCTGCTACATTTCCTGCCTTCTAATGCAGAGCAAGGCCTAGAAGATGGGGCTGATCTCTCTTTATCTACCGAGCTGATGAGTTTGGCAAATCATTTCCTGGTAATAAAACCTGGGTTTCTTTGCACCCTGAATCTGGCATGCTGATCTCTCACATGGGGGCCCCTGGCCTCCCGGTGAGGCAGGGGATCTGTGGTGAGCTCACCTGTTTCACAGCAATGCTGACCCGGACAGAGTTGATGGAGCCTTCAATCAGAACCTTTTCCTTCTCATTCCTGCTGATGGTCACAGGCTGTAGCAGGAGCTCTTTGCTACTCCTGAAAACACAAAATCACAGAGGCCTCTGTACTATAAAAGAACAGAATGGTCAAGGAGACCCCACAGCAGATCCTAGAATCACTATCTGGGACCACAGAGTCCAAGGAATAGGAGACTCACAAGCAGGGGTGCTCCAAGATGGGGGCAGCAAGCGTGTTCTCCAGCAGAAAGAGCACAGGCTCTGGAGTCAGGGCGAAAACGTTTTGAAATCCAGCCTCCTCTGTTACTTTCCTTGGGCAAGTTACCCTGTTGGAATCTCAACTTCCTCATTTGTAAAATGACTCTGATTCCTATTTCACTGCTGAGGACTGAGAGAGATCAAAAAGGGTCAAGTGTCTAACAGTGTGCCTGGCACACTGTAGGAGCTTTACAAATGACAGCTCTTATTTTCATAACTATAGGCAAACCCATACACTGTTTAGGGAATGAGGAGAGAACCTGCCTTAGAGAGAAGGACAAGCTAAAATCGAACAGTCTGGCCTCCTTTAATGATCAATCCAGAAGGATTCACTTGTTCAACATTAAGATCCCTCTCAGCTCAGTTCCCATTTTGATGTCCCTGGATCCCTGTGATGATAGTTGGTAGTTAACTATGGTGGTGCTATCTGGGAGCTATTATCCTTTAAAAATACCTATTGGAAACCATATATGTTAAGTAGCATAAAAGGGCACATCCTAACATCTTGTCAGTTTTCTTAAATTCAAATCATATCAACTTAGTGTGGTAACACTGCTTATCTCAGTTGTATATGTCCCAGATTAAATTTTAAAGGGGAAAAAGAATAATTATTTACAAAACATAAATTACATAAGAGAAAATAATCCCAAGTACGGAATATTTGGAGTAGACGACGGATGAGTCCATTTTTTTTTTGGGGGGGGGGTGGTGGTGGGGGCGGAATCCTTGATCTTTAAATTAGAAAAGAATAGAGATGGCATCTCAGGTAACTAAATTCTTAGTCTACTCCTTAAACTGCCAGAGGGCTCACTAACTCCATGGGAGGTAATTCCCAAATGGCCCTACGCTGAGAAGTCACACCTTGTGTCAAGCAATCTTGGCTCCAGAGCAGCTTCTCCCCTGAGTTTTGTCCTGCCAACCCACTGACCCTATTTTCTGAACTTCAAATTGGGAACCATTGTTCATCTGGCAGCAAGACAAAAAATGTGAACTGTAGTTGTACTGACAACTCCAGGATGGAAGTTACTCATGGCACACAGTCATCTCTGGGTGTTGCACCCATCAACCCCACCCCTTTTCCTTCCCTACCTGACTTCCACTTCGGGCTTGTTGTGTCGTTCTACCACCTGGGAGGAGAAATTCTCCAGGCAGAGGGCAGCCTGCAGTGTGGCCCGCACGGCACTCAGGTAAGGACGGAGAGTGGCAGTCTGTAGGAAAAAGGCCAACAGAGGATCAGAATCTGTCTCACCAAACCCACTGGTCCCCTAGTCCAGCTACACAGGAGCCAGGCAGTACTCAGGGTCCCTGACTCTCAGATACTACAGTGAACACAATAGACTAGGCCTTCAAGGTGCCTTTCATTCTAGGTTTAGAACAGTGGTTCTCAACAGGGGACCATTTTGCCTGCCAGGGGACATTTGGCAATGTCAAGACATTTTTCATTTTTACAACGTGGGGTGGGGTAGGGGTTACTGGTGTTGAGTAGACAGAAGTCAGGCATACTGCTAAATATCCTACAATGCACAACAAAGAATTATTCAGCCCCAAATACTGCTGAAGTTGAGAAACTCTGGTCTAGAAGCATACAGGTGAATGATTGTCTTCAATCTACCTTTTGAGCCAACAAATGTATAGATCTACAGTGTGCCAGCCTGGGAATTCAAAGATGATTAAGACCTTCTCTACCCTTAAAACAGCTCGACTAGGTCAGGAAAACAGAGAAAGTAACTATGATATAATGGGTAAAATGTAAAAGAAATTTACAATTTTTATTTGCAAAAAAAATTGGTTTTGATTTGAAGATGGAAATAAGATTAGGAAGACTTTACAATGATAAAAAGTAGAATGACATTCCCAATAGAGGCAACGGTGTCTAGCTACACTGGCCTGTCTTCAGTTCCTTGTATTAGCCAAGTTTTTTCTCACCTCAGGCCTTCACACATGCCAAACCATCTATCTGCAGGCTTTTCTCCCCCTTCTTTGCCTAAGTCATCCTTTAGATCTTGGTTTATTCAGGGAAGGCCTCCTCCTTCCTCAGAGAGGCCTTTCCTGACTTCGCTCTTCATTGCACTTACTATAATTTACAGTGACACACCCTTTATATATCGTTCATAAAGTAATTTTCTCCTTCACTAAACTGTAAGCTCCATGGTCAACAGACCATGTCTATTTTATTCAAATTTACATACCCTGCACCTAGGTCAGTCAGCACCTTACATATACTCTGTCTTACTCAGTTTCTGTAGAATAAGTGAACGAATGAAAAAATAACTTAAGCAAGATCAGAATAACAAAAAAGGGCAGTAAGAGTTCCAGAAGTAGTAATGAGTACAGTGTTGCCAGGAAGCATTTTAGATTCTATGGATGAGGCTGCAGTAGTAGCCTAGAGATTCATGGGGAATCTCAAATGCCAGGCTACTGAGTGTAGCTCTTCTTTTAAGGTGGCAAGGAACTGCTGGGGCTTTCTGAGGAGGAAGTTACATGACTACAGTTGCATGGCAACTCTGTGGAGAATGGACTGGAGGAGAGGGAAGTGAGAGAGCAGGCAGAGAAGATTATTTAAGGAGGGTAATGAGGGCTTGGCCTGGAGCAATGCAGGACAAGCAAGATTATCTCTGTCAAAATTCAGACAGCAAATCTGAAAAAGGTGCATTTTAGGTGGCCAGCCCTGTGGTGCCTGCCTTTTCAAAAATAGAACAGACACATTCTCGTGTAATATCTCAACAAGTTTGATGTTTAAAAAATCAAGAGGCATGGCCTAAATTAAAACAAAAAAAAGAATATCCCAGCTTTCTAGCTGACATAAGAGGACACAAAGGCGGAATAAGTAACACAAGAGGGTGAGCAAGTTTAGGGAGAGAAGATGAGTTTTGATCCAGAGGTCTAATTTCAAGGTGTCTTCAAGATATCCAGGTGAACCTTGAACGAGAACCTTCCCAGGTGAACCTAGGAAGGTAGATTTAGGAGTCACCATAAATCACATGGTCACGAAAACCTGTACATTAAATAGGTATCACCAGAGAGAGTGCAAAGAGGGGAAGGTAGTGAGCCAAGTCTCAGTTGCCAGGAACACCCACAGTTATCAAGAGAATTTCCTGCAAGGGAGGGGTCAGCAGTATGAGAGCTTATATTCTACAGTAAGGCTGATACGGTTGAGTTCTGACCAGGAAGAGGTCTACGTAGAGGAAGCATAAAAGAGATCCTTCAGTGAGAAAGAAGCAAGGCTGGGGCAACATGAAGAGTGGGATAAGCAAGTGTGGAAGTTTCCCTGAGAGAACTGTGGGGTTAAGCGGGTAAGAGAGAACAGGGGAGTGTATTTAGTGAAGGTCTACTCTGGGTGGGGAGGTGGCCCTACTACGGGCTGCGGCTTACTACGTGCCTTCGAGGCGCTACCACGAACCTAGAAGAGCCCACTTCCGGCTTCCTCCATGCCTCAGTATCCCCCACCTGCTTCAAGGACCAGACTATGCAGCCGCAAGGCCTGCTTCTTACAAGGGCGTCCCCCGCTCGCCCCTTCCTCACCTCGGCCCCGCCCCGCCCTCTTTCTCCCAGCCTCAGGGTGCCCCCACACCCCCTGCATCCCTCGGCCCAGGGCCTCTCCGCTGCAAAGCCGCATCTCCCCCAGACCCAGATCCCTGAGACAGAACAGCGGGGGCCCCGGGCCCGGGGCCCGTCTCTCACCATCGCGGGCGCTGGCTGGGCCGGAAAGCGGAAGTGCGGAAGTGGCCAGTCCCGCGCCGCCTTCTCTTTCGCGAGAAGCGCAGCCGCAGTCTCCGCCCGGACGTCTGGACTGTACCATCAACGCTCCGAGCGGGGGAGGAGGAGGCTAAGAACATTTGGCCCCTCGGAAGTTTTCCCCCTAGGACTGTCTTGGTAGTTTTAGGCTCCTGAAGTGTAAAGTCACTACTCAAGTTTCTCCCGTTACCCATGGAGCTCTTGCTTGCGACTCTGGCCGTCCTGTCGTCTTTGCCGCCTTCTTCCCTCATAGCCATGCAATGGTGCAGCCCGGCCTCAGGTTGGGCACCATATTAGGACACGGCGAGGCGGAGGAGCCCTTCGATCCTTCCGGTTCTGCGCCCCCATCCTTTCTCCGGGCCCCTCCTACCTGCAGCCTTTGGGGCTCGACGGGACTAACAGCCCGGCAGAGAACCCGGCCGCCGAGCCCCGCCCCCTGGCGCCGGGCTGTTCCCTAGGGTCCGCGCGAGGCATACCCTCTCCACCCCACCTGCAGCGGGCTCGCTTGCTGCCCGCAAACCTCCATCCTCCGAAAGACACAGGGTCTGGCCCTCGCGTCTTTCCGCCCCCGCGTCAACTGCTGGGGCACCGCACATAGCCAGTTCCGGGGCGGTTGCTCGCACCGACCGGAACTCCCCGCCCCCTCCCGTGGCCGCGGGGCCGTGGGAGGCAGCAAGGAGGAGGTAGAGGGGGCGGAGGCCGCGGTAGGGTGTTCTTAGAGGACTGGGACCCTAAAGGCGGGACATTGGGGCGATCCATGGGTGGGGCCAGCCATTAACCAGCCCCACTTTTTCTGTGCCAGGCACTGAACTGAGCTCTTGACGGGCATCATCTCTTAATCCTCAGAACATCCCTGGGAGGTAGGTACTATTGTTACCCCATTTTACAGATTCAGACTAATTATGGGGAAACAGACTCAGGCTTCTTTTGCCCTATTTTACGGATGGAAAAACCGAGACTCAGGAGAGTTCATCAACATGTTCAGGGCTACATAAATAGAAATTGGTCAAGCCTGGGCTTGAATCCAGATATATCTGGCTTACCAGCCCACATATTTTACTATCAGGACAAAGAGAAGGGGCAGAGGTGGGGAGGGGTGAGACAAGGAGAGGCTGGGAGGCACAAAGAACATTAAGATAATAAGTATGCGATGCTTGGAACTCTGGGGCTTTGCAGAATTCAGGAAGAGTGGAACTGCAGGGAAGCGCATCAGGAAGACAAGCGTAGTATACCATGGCGGTTAGGGGCACAGACTCAAAACTATCTGGATTCAAATTGCATGTTGGTAAGCTTGGACATGAACACACACAGAGTCTCAGTTTCCTCATCTGTAAAATGGAGATAAGCATGGTCCCTGCTCATGGGGTTGGGTGAGGAATTCAATGAGAAGCCAGTAATGTGTCTGCACCTCACTTGGCACACAGTAGGTGCTCTACGAGTAAGAGCTGTGCCATCAACCTTGTCAGTAGGTTACTGAAGCCTGACTTTCTCCTGGATGGAAGGAGCCCTTGGGCTTTTCTTGTGCCACTTCCCCCCACCCCCCATCAGTGGTCCTTTCCTCTCCAGCTCCACAGCGTCCCCTATCCTGGGCCATGAGTGAGCTGAAGGACTGCCCCTTGCAGTTCCACGACTTCAAGTCTGTGGACCACCTGAAGGTCTGTCCCCGCTACACAGCAGTGTTGGCCCGCTCTGAGGATGATGGCATCGGTATCGAGGAGCTGGACACTCTGCAGCTGGAGCTTGAGACCCTGCTTTCTTCTGCCAGCCGACGCTTGCGGGTGCTTGAGGCCGAAACCCAGGTGATACCCCACAGAGGGTACATCACCAGGGATGGACTGTGACAAGTTATGGGTTAGCCTCATCTGCTGAGGCCTGGGTTACAGGAGCTTAGTGGGGAAGAGAGAGACCCAAACTGGGCTTGCGTGACATGGAAAATGTGCAAGAATGTGCATGATCCTCATACACTGCGAGATTTCTGATTCACTAAGCAACTAGTGACCCTCGCTCCCCACAATGTTCTGGGTCCTGTGCTAGTCACTAGAGGGAGGTAATTAGGACAGTTCTGGTCTTTGGGGAGTTTGCCAACTAAAGGGAAGGGGAGGTCAGACAAGTACCAGGAGAAGTGCTGTTGTGGTTAGGAGTACTGGGGGAACTGTAATGGGGAGGCCTGGATTTGAATCCTGACCTAAGCGCTTGCTAGCGTTGCTATTGCCAATGCTAAATTCCAACGCTTGCAAAAGTTACCTCCTGCCTCTGAGGATCAGTTCTCCATCTGCCAAGTGGGCTGGATAATAGGAGCTACCTCAGAGCTTTTGTGAGAATTAAAAAGACTTTTTGCAAAGGCTCAGCCCAACGTCTCACACTAAATAAGCATGTCAAACATTATTTACTCGTATGACTCTCATTATTTCTATTTATGGCATAAATATTCTCTGAGCCCTGGGTGCCAGGTGCTATGCCAGATCCTGGGGACCAGAGATGGTTAAGATGAACTTCCTGGTCTCCAATAGCTTATAATCTTCTTGAAGAGACAAAGTATTCTGTTTATTCTAGTTATGACCAAACAACATGATTGGGCCTACAGTGGAGGTACGAAGTACCAGATACTCATAGAGGAAGAAGATGCCATTTTAACTGGACTTCAGAAGATGAATAAAATTAACCTGTGGTCCCTGGGAATCCACTGAAGCTTTTTGAGCAGGGCTGTGGCACAATCAGTTGTATTTTAGCATCTAAGAAGCTGGATAACTGATTCAGAAAAGGCTTCCCAGTTGTGGTGACATTTGAAGTAAAGGTTTGCTGGGAGGCATGCTTGCTTCCACCAGAAAGTTACCACCAGCGTATTTTCCTAGGGCTAATGTGCACTGAGATGTGATCTACTTGTTTGAACTGCTGAATGCTGTGTGACCAGCTTGGGTGCTACAGAGGTGAATCGATACAGACAAACAAGTGAATGGAATGATGAGAAATATATGAATAAAATCCTGTGAGATGGGCACAGAAAAGGAGCTGAGTTTTGCAGTATGAGTAGGCATTTGCTGGATAAAAAGGGGAGGGGGAGAGACGGCGCCTTCTTGAGTTCTAGATCCTTATTTTTCACCGGGAGACAGAGTTGTCCTGTGTCTTCCCTTCTCCCCCTCAGTGACAGTCTCTGTGAATTTCAGATCCTCACCGACTGGCAAGATAAGAAAGGTGACCGACGATTCCTGAAGCTGGGTCGAGACCATGAGCTTGGTGCTCCCCCCAAACATGGGAAGCCCAAGAAGCAGAAACTGGAAGGGAAGGCGGGACATGGGCCGGGCCCTGGCCCTGGGCGACCCAAATCCAAAAACCTTCAGCCCAAGATCCAGGAATATGAATTCACTGATGACCCAATTGACGTGCCACGTATCCCCAAGAATGACGCCCCCAACAGGTTCTGGGCCAGGGGACATAAATGGGCCTTGGGATTTGGGTATTGGAGGCTGTGGAAGGGTCCGGGGGTTAGGCTGGTGGGGCAGGGAGCACCCCGTCAGGCTTTGCTTCTCTCTGCAGATTCTGGGCTTCGGTGGAGCCCTACTGTGCCGACATCACCAGTGAGGAGGTGCGCACGCTAGAGGAGCTACTGAAACCCCCAGAAGATGAGGCTGAACATTACAAGGTAGAAACCCCAGGCCTAGATAGACGTGATGGAGAACAAGAAGGCTCAGAGGTGCCTCAGAATCAGAGATCGCAGTGCTGTACATCATCTTCTTTCCCTGCCCTGCCTAGCCTCCCATCTGTTCCATTAACCCACCCAGACACCCAAGTTCTAACTCTCAGCTTCCTCCCTTCTGCCCCATCCAAATGGTCACCACGTCCTAAGGCACCTTCTTCAGTGAGACCCTCCCTTTTTCTCTCATCGCCATCCCCTCTGCTTTGGCTCAAGCCTTCACCAGCTTTTACCTTAACAGCCTCTTAACACTTTCTTCCCTCCAGAGCAGGGGTCCCCAACCCCGGGGCCGTGGACCGGTAGCGGGCCGCAGCCAGTTAGGAACTGGGCCGCACAGCAGGAGGTGAGCAGCGGGCGAGCGAAGCTTCATCTGCCGCTCCCCCATTGCTGACGTCACCGCCTGAGCCACCCCCCCAGCCCCCCACCCTGGTCCATGGAAAAACTGTCTTCCACGAAACCGGTCCTGGTGCCAAAAAGCTTGGGGACTGCTGCTCTAGGGGGATTCTCTTTTTTTTAATATATGAAAATTTATTTTTTTATGACGAAAATAAAAAAGGTTCCATTAAAGAAAATGTAGAAAATACAGAAAAGTGTTGGTGGGAAATTCTCCCATAGCTCAGCTGTCATGTTCGGATGTGCTCATGACATGGCCTCCCCTGGCTCCCGTTACCTACAGAATCGAGTCCAAGCATCTCAGCCCTTGGTGGCACAGCCCCAGTGCCCCTCTCCAGTTTCCTTGGCCACACTCCCTCTCCACTGCTGTATTTATCAGCCCCCACAAGCACCTTGCCCTCACTCCAGGGTCCTTGCTGGTCTCTGGGCCTCTGCACATGCCCTTCTCCCCTTGGCAAACTAACACCCTTCGAGCCCCTGATCGCATGTTACCGCCACCAAAATGGCTTTACAGATTCCCCAGCAGAAGGTTGGTCGGTCTTGTGTGCGCCACAGCACCTTGACCTACCTCTGTCACTTCACTTGTCTGAATTTTTTAAAAATTTATCTGAAAAGGTAATCCATACAGGCAGTAACAAGTTCAAGCAATGCGAAAGATATTTTCCTCTCACTTCTGACCCTAGGATCTATAGTTCTCTCTAGAGATAACAGCTGTCAACGGAAAAGGTCCATGTACACGCACCATTCTGCACCTTACATCTTGGAAATTGTTCTGTATTGCCGTCTGTGTGTTTCAGTTCCGTACGTACCTGGCTTCCTTACTAGACTGTGAGTGTAGAGATTTTATCTCCTTTATCTCTTCTCACCTGTACCAGGCTCAGGCCTTGGCCCTGGGCTAGGTACTTGGGAAGACAGGTAAATGGAGCAATGAGGGATGAACGAAGAGCCTGTTGGCAGTCCCAAGCGCGCAGAGAGCCCCTGACACCCCAGGCACGACTGGCCTGTATTTACTGCTTTGGGACCGGATGGGATGTCTCCCACAGATCCCGCCCCTGGGGAAGCACTACTCCCAGCGCTGGGCACAGGAGGACCTGCTGGAGGAGCAGAAGGACGGGGCCCGGGCAGCAGCCGTGGCTGACAAGAAGAAAGGCCTCATGGGGCCACTGACTGAACTGGACACGAAAGGTAGGCCCCTCACCTCCCTGCCCACCCCAGGCCAGGACTTGAGTTCCTAGCACTTCAGCACACATGTCCATCCCTTCTCTACCCGATTCAGATGTGGATGCCCTGCTGAAGAAGTCTGAGGCCCAGCACGAGCAGCCGGAAGACGGGTGTCCCTTTGGTGCCCTGACGCAGCGACTCCTGCAGGCCTTGGTGGAGGTGAGCACCCCAACCCAAAACAAGAACTGTATTCACTCTGTTTCAATGTTTAATTTTTTATTGTTTATTGAAGTACATTATACATTTAGAAAGGTACATAGGTCATAAATGTACAGCTTGATCAGTTTTCACAAATGAGCACACTTACAGCCCCAGGACCACAAAAGAAAACATCATCAGTATTCTTGAAGGCCCTCTCATGCCCCTCCCAGTTTTTAACCTGCCCCCAAGGTAGCTGCTACTCCACAGTTACTTTTGCTGAGCGTTGGCTGAAGGCCCCGTGCAAGGGGCTTTCTACACATCCTCTCGTTGGAGGCAAAGACAGTGGTTAACCCCATGTTACACCCAACAAGGTCGAGGCTCAAAAAAGGGAACTGTTTGCTTGAGGTCACACAGCTAATACACAGAAGCAGGACTCAAACCCCAGGTTCAGGGTCCCTTTCTTTATGCCTGCTGGCTGCCCTTAGGCATATCTCTTCATCTCTTGAGCCTCAGTTTCCTGGCTGTCTCAAACACGATAGCGTCTTTCTGGGCACACGTTCCAGGTTGGCTGAGGTGGGGGCAGGGGGACATCTCCGTTCCACACCATCAGACGGGGACCCCACGTATGCTGGCTTTGCTGTCTTAAACATGCACTCTGCACAAGGTCACTCCAAGTGTGATTGCCACTCCAAGCCCACAGAAAAAGAGCAAAGAGGAGTGTGTGAAGGCCATGGCCAGCTGTGGCTCTTATCTCTTCTAATCACTTTCCACTGGAGAGAGTTTGTCAGATGACCACCCCTGACTGCAGAGGAGGCTGGGAAGTGTGGTGTATCTGGGCAGCCATAAGCCCAGCTACTGTGGAAGAAAGGCAAGAATGGCTTTTGGACAGCTGGTAGCCTCTGCTGCAGCATGCTTAGCGCAGCGCCTGGTGCATTGCAAACGGTTAATATACCTTAGCTCTCTCATTACCATTGTTGAGTGTTACCGTCACTCTTCTGTGCTCCCTTCTTTTGGTATCAGTACAAAATAAAGAATTTTTAAAATGATCAAAGTTTTTTAGAGTCGGTTTGGGAAGACTTCCCACAGCGGGTGGGATGAGAAAAATAAAAAGATATTTCTGGTATGTGAAGACTGTCCGTGTAGGACAGAGGGGGGCAGGAAAATGGTAATACTGTAGCTCTTTCTCCCTGCATGCATTTCTGTGCTCTTCTAGGAAAATATTATTTCCCCCATGGAGGACTCTCCTATTCCGGACATGTCTGGAAAAGAATCAGGGGCTGATGGGGCAAGCACCTCTCCCCGCAATCAGAATAAACCCTTCAGGTGAGTGACATCCTGTCCATGCCTCACAGTCTGGCCTCTGCTTCTGTTGACTTTTGTCCATCCCAGCATGGGTGGTCTTCATTAATAGAGAGACTGAGGACATTTTGATAAAGACCAATAGAAGTCAGATGTGCGTGCTGGGCCAGGATTTCCACATGCACAGGCTTAGTACAGGGTTTTCATCATGGCCCTGTTCTTACTGTAAACAACCTAAATGTCCACCTGGAGGAGACTGGTTGGCTAAATTGTCGTAACTCCATCTGATGAAATAACTTGCAACTATTAATCACACTAGAGAAATATAACTGACACGCAAAGATGTAAACAATAGAGTGATAAGTGGAAACTGTCAGTTGTAGCACAATACAGACAATATGATCCTATTTTTACTTAAGATATATTTAAATGTTGGTACATGGCGGGGAAAAGCTAAAATAATACATTAAAAAAGTGGGAATAATATGTAACACAATCTGGAATACGTATAGTATTTATATAAGAACATAAAATACATATTTTTATGTATATAACGTAATGTGGTAAGAAGATGGTAACATATATAATAGTAACAGGTAACAAAATAGTGATTCTCTTTGGGTCGTTAGCATTGTAGGTTTTTCTGTATTTTATATTACATAGCGTATCGATATATGTTGCGTATGTTTACAACAAGACCAGATGTGTCTGTCTCTATATTTTTATGTGTAGATAGATAGAGAGACAGTGCTCAAAGAGAAAGGAAGGTGTTCACTAACCTTGGGCACCTCAGAGCGGTCCCCCTTGCAGGCTGGCCCTTGAGCTGAGCACTGCCTTTGCCTGCAGTGTGCCGCATACCAAGTCCCTGGAGAGCCGCATCAAGGAGGAGCTGATCGCCCAGGGCCTGCTGGAATCTGAGGACCGCCCTGCAGAGGACTCGGAGGACGAAGTTCTGGCGGAGCTGCGCAAACGGCAGGCCGAGCTGAAAGCGCTCAGTGCCCACAACCGCACCAAGAAGCACGACCTGCTGAGGTGAGTGTGGACAGGATGCCCGGGCCAGGGCGTGGCCAGCGAGGCCTTGGCCATGCTGGTGACCTTCCGGGAGCTTTATGACAGGCTTTCCAAACCCAGCAGGGCCTCTAAATCACCCGGAGGGCTTTGAAAAAAATGTCAGTGCCGGGCACCACCCCACTGGTTTTGTCTCAAACAGATTCTTATTCCACAGACTACAGCTCAGGCATCTGTGACTTGTTTATTCACTTCTAATTGTGGTAACAACAAATAACACAAAATTTACCCTCTAAACCATTTTCAAGTGTACGGTTCAGTGGTGTTAACTGTATTCGCATTGTTGTGTGGTTTACTTTTAAGTCTTTCCATGCTTAACTTTCTTTCTCCCCCAGAGTTTTATTGTGAAAAATTTCATACACACAGAAACTCTGACAGAGTAGTACAGTAAACACCAGTATACTCTCCACCTCAGTTTATCAACTGTTAACATTTTCTTGAGCATCTGTGATTACTACCAGCCCCTTACCAGGAACTGACCAGTGTTTTCGTGCGATGTCATTCATTTTCTATTCATTCCCATCCATCTTGCCCTGCACTCCTCACAACAAGGGTGCAGGTGGTATCTGTGGGGAGATCATGGTAGTGGCTACCCTTTTCTTGGGAAGATAGAGAAGCAGCCCAACTAAGTCCCCTTGCTCCTCGTAGGCAGGTGCTGTGTCTCCGCCTCACAGAGCCCCAGCAGACCAGGGCACACTCGTTCACTTGGCCACCTCTGCCTGTCTCTTAGACGTTGTGCTGGGTTAGGAAGAGAGGCAGGGCAAAGGGCTTGCAGTCACCACGTGAGTGGCTGGTAAAGACGTGCATCATTAGAAGGAGAAGTTGCTGGCAAGCTGCTAGGGTATTTAAGGATGAGGGTATACTGAGTGCCTACCGTGTACCAGGGGCTTTATGTACACCCTCTTACTTAATCTCTGCTATAGCCCAGGGAGTAGGTGGTAGTGTTCCCTGTTTACCAAATAAGGAAATAAAGGCCCAGTGAAATGAGTGCTCTGCTGAAGGTCACACAGCCAATAAACAGCTAAGCTGTGACTGAAGCCCAAGACTGAATCCAGAGCCTCTTTCTAGTTCCCTTTCAAGGGCTAGAAGAGGAAAATACAGATGAAGGAGTACTGAGGAAGGGAGGGGGACGGGAGAGAGAGAGAGGTGGGGATGTGCAGCTACAGAAGTAATGGGCAGTGAAGGAACTAGCTGGGCTATCAGAAGGCCAGCGTGCAGCCCTCAGCCCTGCATGGGTAGCTGCAGGGCCTTAAGCAAGGCATCTCCTGCCCTGAGCAGCAGCTTCCCCTTCTGAAAACAGGTTGGACTAGATAGATCTCTAAGTGACCTTCCAGCTCCACCATGAATTGAATTTATAGGTCAGGTTCCATTCGGAGGGGTCAGTTTGGTATCTCACTCACCTCCTGTAGATCTCAGGCTGTCTAGACCCTTAGGTTGCTCTGGAATTTGGTTGCTGAAGTAAAAGCAGGTCTTCTGCTGGCACCAGAACACTTTTTTTTTAAATTAATTTATTTCATTTATTTATTTTTGGCTGCATTGGGTCTTCGTTGCTGTGCACGGGCTTTCTCTAGTTGCAGAGAGCTGGGGCTACTCTTCACTGCGGTGGCTTCTCTTGTTGCAGAGCACGGGCTCTAGAGCGCAGGCTCAGTAGTTGTGGTGCACGGGCTTAGTTGCTCCACAGCATGTGGGATCTTCGCGGACCAGGGCTCGAACCCGTGTCCCCTGCATTGGCAGGTGGATTCTTAACCACTGCGCCACCAGGGAAGCCCCCAGAACACCTTTTAAAGAATATTGTTTGGAGGAAGCCTGCCTTGATTCAGATCTCCTCCTCACTAGTTGTGGGATCTTGGGGCATTTCTTATCCTCCTTGAGCCTCAGTTTCCTCACTGGTAACATAGGAATAATAGTACCTACCTCACAAGGTTGTTAGGATTAACTGAGCTGATATTTTTGAAGAGGTAGTACCTGGCACAGGGCACCATGTAAGCGTGGCTCAATAACTTTGCTATTTGGTATGAAATGGTCCACAGGAGTGGCAGCCCTGGGTAGTGGGGTGGGCTGAGTCTGGAACAGGGAGGAGCCCTATTCTGGTGGGCTTCCCATGGCACCTGGCCGGCTGGTCCCCACAGGCTGGCAAAGGAGGAGGTGAGTCGGCAGGAGCTGAGGCAGCGGGTCCGCATGGCAGACAATGAGGTCATGGACGCATTCCGCAAGATCATGGCTGCCCGGCAGAAGAAGCGGACGCCCACCAAGAAGGAGAAGGACCAGGCCTGGAAGACTCTGAAGGAGCGTGAGAGCATCCTAAAGCTGCTGGACGGGTAGCTCGCACCCCTGCCTCAGGCTGCCTCCCCCCGGCTTGGGAGGGGGAGGCCCACTTCCTTCTTTGGGCTGCCAGAAGCCTCAGCCTGTGGCTGCCTGTCTAATGGCGACAGTCTCTAGAAGCTGTGACCCTTCTCTGAGGTCTTTTGGCCCAGCTCTGTACAGCCAGGACACGAGAGGCCCTGCTGGGCTGGCCTGGGGCCCAGTCTCTGCTTGGTCCCCCAAGATGGGGGGGCTTCATTTCTGGGTTGTCCTCGTCCCCCTCTTCACCATCTCCCACTCCCCTACCCCTTTCACCCTCAAGGACTTCTCCCTTGTGGTTTTGTAAAGTACCAACTTAAGAATAAAGTGACTGGTGTGGTTTTTTTTAAAAAGCATCCAGAATCTTTGTCTGTTATTGTGGGGTAGAAAGGAACTTGTGTGGGTGGCATAGTTTAGGAGGGCATGCTTGAGGGCTCTCAGCCTGTGGCCACTCGCCTAGGTCATTCGTTCAGGGAGAACGTTCTGAAGATACTTGTGGCCACAGGTAACAGAACACCCCAGCTCAAGGTGGTTTAACAAGGAAGTGTGTTAGCTAGGGGTTTGGTGGTCCTGGGGCAGCGTGGCACCCAGGGTTAGCCAATCTCCAGCAACTCAACAAGGCCATCAAGGGTCCAGGTGTCGCCACACTCCCACGGTGTCAGCTTTTGCCTAAAGTAGGTTCCCTTCCAACTGTGCAGTGGCAGCCAGTAGCAGTTGATGGACGCCAAATGCTTCCTCATTTCTGTCCAGCACGAGAGAGGGCAGGAAGGCGCCAGCTGGCTTCCATGCCCACCCAAAAGAGCAAGAAGCCTTTTGCAGACACCCTTGTGTCTCACCAGCCCAAACTAGGTCCTACGTGCCCATTTTTGAACCAGTCACTGGCAAGGGATGACTCTAATGGGTTTAAACGACTCTCCGTGAAAATGGAATCAGCTTCCCCACTAAGCCTAAGGCAGTGGGGAGACAAGGTGGAACCCGACAAAGATCTGAAGAGGAAGGGGAAATGGATGCTGGATAGGCCACCAAGAGCGTGCCTTCCACAGCCCCGGTTAGGAAGCTAGGCCTGGGAGTCACAGATGAATAAATACACTCTCGTCCCTGCCTCCAGTTGTTCCCAAACTATGATGTCAGAGAGTCGGAGAATAATTTGCAATTTACTGTGGGAAGGTTGAGGTCCACGTGGAGGAGGGGAGGGGAAGCTTCCCTGAGGAACTGACCTATGAACTGAACCGTAGAGAAGGATGGCCAGGACGGCCAACATTCTTGTGTGCCCAGCACCTCTCCTATTGGAGAACTGTCCCCTCCCCACTCCATGTAGCTCTGTGGGGCTGTCAAACTCGTGGATACATGGCCCTAGCTTGGCCAATCTCAGTCCACCATCCCTCTAGCCACAGTGATTGATCCAAAGAGTGGGCATGTGACCCAAGCTGGGCCAATCAGAGGCCTTCCATAAGATTGCTCTATGGATGTGGAAAGAAAGGAGGATTTCTCTTCCTTTATATGAAAAACTATAAAATACAAGCTTGAACCACCCAGTAACCCATTTTCCTGCCACATGGAAGAGTCTGCCTGAGAATAAAGCCAATACAGAGGAGCAGAGCCAGGAGATGGAGAAGACAGAGCACTCATGATGTACCTGGAGCCCTGGATCCTCCATTAGAGTTCAGCTATATCCACCCACAAATGCTTCTTTTGGCTTAAGCTAGTTTACTTTGGAGGTGTTATCTGTCAACTGAAGAAGACCTAATAAAAGCGGATTTTGGCAAAAAGAAGGGTGGAGTAGGGTCCTTCAAGAAATGACAGCGTGAGGATCTGCCTCCTGCTACGTGGCGGTGGGGGAGGGGTGAGGGTCGGGGGGCACGGCTGCAGATTTTCAGTGACCCACTGACCCTAGCTTGTGTACAGTCTTCTCAGAAAAAACACCCACACTTAATTTCTGAAATTAAGTGCTCAGTAAATTCAGTCCTTTACAAGGCACTGTTCAACTCGTTAAGCTACTGAATCTTCTCAACTATCCCTCATGGTAGGAACTAATAACATCCCATTCACAGATAAGGAAGCTAAGTCAGGAGTTTACATGTGTTGCTTGCTCAAACAATTGATTAGTGGTCGAGCCAGGTTTCAAGCTCAGTTCATCTGACTTGCGCACAGAGCCTCTTTATTACACAGTGCATCAGGGCCCCACTTCCTTATAGTCTGTGAATGGTACTTCCAGGCTCAGGCAGTGCACAACCTGTGCAACCATACATGGCAGCCCTGCCTACAGACCCCCTGTTCTTAATTCACTACTCATTTCCATGTCCATTAGACCAGACCATAAGTATGGTAGGCGTTGTTAATAGAGTGTTCCAGGAACAGAGACAGATTTGTGGAGGAGGTAGGATGGCAGCTGAGGTCCCAAAATTAGGTAGAATTGTGAGAGAGGAAGGTAGATATAATAAATAGAAGGAAAAACCCTAGAAGAGTGACTGGGCCTGATTCATTAGGGGAAAAACTTAACTTTCTTATCAGTTGTGAGAATTCTAGTTATTCTAGTTATTCTCTATTGTACACCTACTATCTGCCTAGTACTGTGCTGGGCCCTTTACTCCCATGTCTTATTTGATGCTCACCACACATCTGCAAGGTGAGTAGTAACATCCCTACCCTGCAGAGGAGGACATCAAGGCTAAAAAAGGTTCACTGCCTTCTGAGGCTACACAGCCTTGGTGCAGGAACAGTTACTACCGTGATAGCACCATCCCTGGCAGAGTTGACAACCGCAGCAGGACAGGGAGTCCCTTCTTATGGCCATACCCATGTCCGCTGGAGCCAAAGAAGGCTTCCTTTATGGGGTTTGGAGAAAGCTGGGTTCCCTGTGATGAGGGGGAGATTAGTTCCAGCACCTCAAGGTTCCAATTTTATTTGTTTATTATTTTATTTTTTGGCCGACCCCACGGCTTGCAGGATCTTAGTTCCCTGACCAGGGATTGAAACTGGCCCCAGCAGTGGAAGTGTGGAGTCCTAACGACTGGACCTCCAGGGAATTCCCTAGGCTCCAATTTTAATTTGAAACAATATTGACACTTTATCACCAGTTTGGTGAAAAAGTCTTTTGTGTCTTGGCCCTGAAAATCATCCACCAGCATTGTTTACCAGAGTCCCAAATGCCTTACAACTGACTTTCAGAAACACCAGGGTGAGTGAGAACAGGATTGGGTAGAGATTAAGCCCTGGCATAGGGAACATGACGCAGCATGGGTCCCCAGGCCAGTTCTGGGGAACTGACTGTTAGATGCTGGGTCCCAGGTGACTTCTGGTAAGAAGGAAGCAATGGGAGACTTCCCTGGTGGCACAGTGGTTAAGAATCTGCCTGCCAATGCAGGGGACACGGGTTCAAGCCCTGGTCCAGGAAGATCCCACATGCCGTGGAGCAACTAAGCCCACGAGCCACAACTACTGAGCTCATATGCCACAACTACTGAAGCCCACGTGCCTAGAGCCCACACTCCTCAACAAGAGAAGTCACCGCAATGAGAACCTGGTGGCCTAGTGGTTAGGATTCTGGGCTTTCACTGCCGTGGCCTGGGTTCAATCCCTGGTGGGTGAACTGAGATCCTAAAGGCCACAGGGCACAGCCGAAAAAAAAAAAAAAAAAAAAGGAATGGCTGGAACTTCGTGGAAAAATGGTCAGAGGGTAAATTCCTTTCCTGATCTGTGACTGAGGACTCAAAGGAGAGAACTAAGCACAAATGGATCATAACTCACTTGTTCGTGTATTAACTCACTCATCATTTCTTCTCTTCACTCACCTCATTGATTTATTCACTCCATCTACCTGCCTCCTTTTCCTCATTCATACTTTTGTTTCCTTACTCAGTGACCCTGTTACCGTGGCTAAGAGCTATGTAGGTGACTAAGGCTTCAGAGAAGGGAAGGCAGCTGGGCAGAAAACCAACACACAAGGCAATAAAAGCAATAATAGAAGAATGTACAAAATGTGTAGGGACCTGGGACAGAGAATGGTTTAACAACAGCTTAGAGGGTCAGGAAAGCCTTCGGGGAGGATGTGGAAAGGAGGTTGCCGATCAGAAGATACTCCAGACAAAAGGAACAGCAAGGCACAAAGGTGCGAACAGCTTGCCTGCTTAGAGAGACGTGAGAACTTCAGTGTGACTGGAGCCCTGGGTGTGTGGAGGGGGAGGGAAAGATGAGAGATGAGGCGGAAAGTAGGTTGAGACCAGGCTGGAATAGCCTTTGGATGGCAGGTTAAGGAGCACTGGTTTTATTCTTGAGGTCAAGGGTTCTCAAAGTGTGGTTCCTGAACCAGCAACATCAGCATCACCTGAGAACTTAATAAAGATGCAAATTCTCAGGGCCCAGACCTACCCAGTCAGTAGGGCTACAGGCGGGGCCCAGCTGGCTCTGTTTTAGCACGCCCTCCGGCTGATTCCTAACGCATTGTACAGTTTGGGCATCACTTTCCTAGGTAGTATAGAGCCAGGGTTGGTTTGTGACCAGGGCAGTGCCATAATAACACTCTGAAGTGGAAAGTACTCTGATAGCAGCATGGAAGCTATACTGAATAGAGGGGGTGAGGCTGCAATTGGGGCAGACGAGAGTGCAATCATGTGCAAAGTAATACATCTCAGGGACTTCCCTGGTGGCACAGTGGTTAAGAATCCACCTGCCAATGCAGGGGACACAGGTCCGAGCCCTGGTCCAGGAAGATCCCACATGCCTCGGAGCAACTAAGCCCGTGTGCCACAACTACTGAAGCCCGCGCGCCTAGAGCCTGTGCTCCACAACAAGAGAAGCCACTGCAATGAGAAGCCCGCGCACCGCAACGAAGAGTAGCCCCCGCTAACTGCAACTAGAGAAAAGCCCACGTGCAGCAACCAAGGCCCAACACAGCTGATAAGTAAATAAATAAATAGTTTTTAAAAAGTGTCTTTAAAAAACAAAAGAAGAAAGAAATACATCTGAGATAGGGCTTCCCTGGTGGCGCAGTGGTTAAGAATCCGCCTGCCAATGCAGGGGACACGGGTTCAAGCCCTGGTCCGGGAAGATCCCACATGTCGTGGAGCAACTAAGCCCACCCAGCACAACTACTGAGCCTGCGCTCTAGAGCCCATGAGCCACAACTACTGAGCCTGCGTGCCACAACTGCTGAAGCCCATGTGCCTAGAGCGCATGCTCTGCAACAAGAGAAGCCACCGCAATAAGACCGCGCACTGCAATGATGAGTAGCCCCTACTCGCCGCAGCTAGAGAAAGACTGCACAGCTACAAAGACCCAACACAGCCATAAATAAGTAAGTTAGTAAATAAATAAATAAAAGAAAGAAATACATCTGAGATGGCGGATGTGGCAGAAACTGGTAGATGTCCTTCCAAATCTGTTCTCCCTTTCTTCTATAGTAACAGAACTCCTGATTTTTAGCTGGACATGTTTCTCTGAAAGACTAAATATCCCAGCCTCCTTTGCAGTTAGGTGTGATCACGTAACCGAGTTTTGGCTGACAGGATGTGAGTGGAAGAGATGTGTGTCACTATGAGGTCTTTTTTTTTTTTGCGGTACATGGGCATCTCACTGCTGTGGCCTCTCCCATTGTGGAGCACAGGCTCCGGACACGCAGGCTCAGCGGCCATGGCTCACGGGCCCAGCCGCTCCGCGGCATGTGGGATCTTCCCGGACCGGGGCACGAACCCATGTCCCCTGCATCAGCAGGTGGACTCCCAACCACTGCGCCACCAAGGAAGCCCCACTATGAGGTCTTGAGTGCCAGTGCGTGTGCCCTCCATGTCCCCCGCTTCCCCTGGCTGGGATGAGGCATGGTGGCCACCCATCTTGAAACATGTGGTCAAAGACACCATAGGAACAGCTGAGCAACAAGATAAGAAGCTAGGTTCCCTCGTAGTAATCGTACCAGCCTGAGACTGCTGTGGCCAGATGGTTATATACTTCTATTTTATTTAAGTCACAATTATTTTGGGTGTCTCTTAGAGAAACCAAACCTATATTCTAGTTGATACAGTGAGTAGCTGGCATGCCAAGCCCTCTTTTCAAACTATACCTGTTTCCTTCTCTTCCCTTCTTCTCCTCTTTCTTTTTCAAAAGAACTTGAGAAAACTTATAACTGAGGGTGTGTCTCATAAGTTTCATAAAACACAAATATAAAGTTAAGCCCATCTGATTTAATGGAGTTGTTGTCATTAAGCATTAGATTTAGCTTTGAGCTTCCTGGAAGCTAAGGCGAAAAATGGAAAGGAAATATGATGAATCAGTCTCAGAACATTTGATATCAGAGTAAAGGGCATCTCCCAGTTTTCAGGACAAAAATTCTAATAATTTGTCATGCTGGAGAAATTTCTCAACTAGAGTCATATGTTGATAAGATTCTCCATAAATTTGGCAGCAAAAGGAGACTGAGTTTCACATGGTGATTTCTTATCACAAGCTTTGATGAAAGCTCAGGGCCTGTTGTTAAAACAACTCTGGGAGGACGGTTATGCAAGGGACAAAGCTAGGGTGATGCTCAGCACTGTACATGAATTTGATCCTCTCAACAACCTACGTCAAAGCAGGTAATATTATTACACTTATTTTACAGATGAGGAAACTAGGATACAGAAAGGGGAATGGCCAGATCAGAGAGTTGGTGGTGAGCCAGTTTTGTAAGGCAGGTCTTAGACTCCAGAGGCCCTTTTTACACGTCCCTCTCTAGGGCCTACCAGCACCCTCACATACAAAATTGTAGGTATTGTGGGTTGAGAATCAGAGAAAAGCACAAGAATCATTGCCCCAGACGGAGGGCAGGAGGGAAGATGGCAGAGTAGAAGGACGTGCGCTCACTCCCTCTTGCGAGAGCACTCGAATCACAACTAACTGCTCAACAATCATCGACAGCAAGACACTGGAACTCACCAAAAAAGATACCCCACATCCAAAGACAAAGGAGAAGCCACAATGAGACAGTAAGAGGGGCGCAATCACAATACACTCAAATCCCATAACTGCTGAGTGGGTGACTCACAAACTGGAGAACACTTATACTACATAAGTCCACCCACTGGAGTGAAGGTTCTGAGCCCCACGTCAGGCTTCCCAACCTGGGGGTCTGGCAATGGGAGGAGGAATTCCTAGAGAACCAGACGCTGAAGGCTAGTGGGATTTGATTGCAGGACTTTGACAGGACTGGGGGAAACAGACACTCCACTCTTCGAGAGCACACACAAAGTAATATGCACATCGGGACCCAGGGGAAGAAGCAGTCACCCTACAGGAGACTGAACCAGACCTATCTGCTAGTGTTGGAGGGTCTTCTGCAGAGGCGGGGGGTGGCTGTGGCTCACCGTGGGGACAAGGACACTGGCAGCAGAAGTTCTGAGAAATGCCCCTTGGCTTGAGCCCTCCCAGAGTCCGCCATTAGCCCCACCAAAGAGCCAGGTAGGATCCAGTGTTGGGTTGCCTCAGGCCAAACAACTTACAAGGAGGGAACCCCATCCCACCTATCAGCAGACAAGTGGATTAAAGTTATACTGAGCTCTGCCCACCAGAGCAACAAACAGCTCTACGCACCACCAGTCCCTCCCATCAGGAAACGTGTACAAGCCTCTTAGATAGCCTCATCCACCAGAGGGCAGACAGCAGAAGCAAGAAGAACTACAATCCTGCAGCCTGTGGAACAAAAACCACCTTCACAGAAAGATAGACAAGATGAAAAGGCAGAGGGCTATGTACCAGATGAAGGAACAAGATAAAACCCCAGAAAAACAACTAAATGAAGTGGAGATAGGCAACCTTCCAGAAAAAGAATTCAGAATAATGATAGTGAAGATGATCCAGGACCTCAGAAAAAGAATGGAGGCAAAGATGGAGAAGATGCAAGAAATGTTTAACAAAGACCTAGAAGAATTAAAGAACAAATAGAGATGAACAGTAAAATAACTGAAATGAAAAATCCACTAGAAGGAATCAATAGCAGAATAACTGAGGCAGAAGAACGGATAAGTGACCTGGAAGACAGAATGGTGGAATTCACTGCTGCCGAACAGAATAAAGAAAAAAGAATGAAAAGAAATGAAGACAGCCTAAGAGACCTCTGGGACAATATTAAACACAACAACATTCGCATGATAGGGGTCCCAGAAGGAGAAGAGAAAGAAAGGACTCGAGAAAATATCAGAAGAGATTATAGTCAAAAACTTCCCTAACATGGGAAAGGAAATAGCCACCCAAGTCCAGGAAGCACAGAGAGTCCCAGGAACGATAAACCGAAGGAGAAACACGCTGAGACACAAAGTAATCATATTGACAAAAATCAAAGACAAAGAAGTCATTGAAAGCAACGAGGGGAAAATGACAAATAACATACAAGGGAACTCCCATAAGGTTAAAAGCTGATTTCTCAGCAGAAACTCTACAAGCCAGAAGGGAGTGGCATGATATATTTAAAGTGATGAAAGGGAAGAGCCTACAACCAAGATTACTCTACCCGGCAAGGATGCAATTCAGATTTGACGGAGAAATCAAAAGCTTTACAGAGAAGCAAAAGCTAAGATAATTCAGCACCACCAAACCAGCTCTACAACATATGCTAAAGGAACTTCTCTAAGTGGGAAACACAAGAGAAGAAAAGGACCTACAAAAACAAACCCAAAACAATTAAGAAAATGGTAATAGGAACATACATATCTATAATTACCTTAAACGAGAATGGATTAAATGCTCCAACCAGAAGACACAGACTGGCTGAATGGATACGAAAACAAGACCCGTATATATGCTGTCTACAGAAGACGCACTTCAGACCTAGGGACGCATACAGACTAAAAGTGAGGGGAAGGAAAAAGATGTTCCATGCAAATGGAAATCAAAAGAAAGCTGGAGTAGCAATACTCATATCAGATAAAATAGACTTTAAAATAAAGAATGTTACAAGAGACAAGGAAGGACACTACATAATGATCAAGGGATCAATCCAAAAGGAAGATATAACAATTATAAACATATATGCACCCAACATGGGAGCACCTCAATACATAAGGCAACTGCTAACAGCTCTAGAGGAGGAAATCGACAGTAACACAATAATAGTGGGGGACTTTAACACCTCACTTACACCAATGGACAGATCATCCAAACAGAAAATTAATAAGGAAACACAAGCTTTAAATGACACAATAGACCAGACAGATTTAATTGATATTTATAGGACATTCCATCCCAAAACAGTAGATTACACTTTCTTCTCAAGTACACATGGAACATTCTCCAGGATAGATCACATCTTGGGTCACAAATCAAGCCTCAGTAAATTTAAGAAAATTGAAATCATATCAACCATCTTTTCTGACCACACATTACGAGATTAGAAATCAATTACAGGGGAAAAAACACAACAAACACAAACACATGGAGGCTAAACAATACATTACTAAATAACCAAGAGATCACTGAAGAAATCAAAGAGGAAATCAAAAAATACCTAGAGACAAATGACAATGAAAACACGACGATCCAAAACCTATGGGACGCAGCAAAAGGAGTTCTAAGAGGGAAGTTTATAGCAATACAAGCCTACCTCAAGAAACAAGAAAAATCTCAAATAAACAATCTAACCTTACACCTAAAGGAACCAGAGAAAGAAGAAAAAACAAAACCCAAAGTTAGTAGAAGGAAAGAAATCATAAAGATCAGAGCAGAAACAAAGAAAACAATAGCAAAGATCAATAAAACTAAACGCTGGTTCTTTGAGAAGATAAAACTGATAAACCATTAGCCAGACTCTTCCAGAAAACGAGGGAGAGGACTCAAATCGATAAAATTAGAAATGAAAAAGGAGACGTTACAACAGACACCGCAGAAATACAAAGCATACTAAGAGACTACTACAAGCAACTCTATGCCAATAAAATGGACAGCCTGGAAGAAATGGACAAATTCTTAGAAAGGTATAACCTTCCAACACTGAACCAGGAAGAAACAGAAAATATGAACAGACCAATCACAAGTAAGGAAATTGAAACTGTGATTAAAAATGTTCCAAAAAAGTCCAGGACCAGATGGCGTCACAGGTGAATTCTATCAAACATTTAGAGAACAGCTAACACCCATCCTTCTCAAACTCGTCCAAAACATTGCAGAGGAAAGAACACTCCCAAACTCATTCTATGAGGCCACCATCACCCTGATACGAAAACTAGACAAAGATACTACAAAAAAAGAAAATTACAGACCAATACCACCGAAGAATATAGATGCAAAAATCCTCAACAAAATACTAGCAAACAGAATCCAATAATACATTAAAAGGATCATACGGGCTTCCCTGGTGGCGCAGTGGTTGAGAGTCCGCCTGCCGATGCAGGGGACGCAGGTTCGTGCCTCGGTCCGGGAAGATCCCACATGCTGCAGAACGGCTGGGCCCATGAGCCATGGCCGCTGAGCCTGCGCGTCCGGAGCCTGTGCTCCGCAATGGGAGAGGCCACAACAGTGAGAGGCCCGTGTACCGCAAAAAAAAAAAAAAAAAAAAAAAAGGATCATACACCATGATCAAGTGGGATTTATCCCAGGGATGCAAGGATTCTTCAATATATGCAAATCAATCAATGTGATACACCATATTAACAAATTGAAGGAGAAAAACCATATGATCATCTCAATAGATGCAGAAAAAGCTTTTGCCAAAATTCAACACCGATTTATGATAAAAACTCTCCAGAAAGTGGGCATAGAGGGAACTTACCTCAACATAATAAAGGCCATATACGACAAACCCACAGCAAACATCATTCTCAATGGTGAAAAACTGAAAGCATTTCCTCTAAGATCAGGAACAAGACAAGGATGTCCTCTCTCACCACTATTATTCAACATAGTGTTGGAAGTCCTAGCCACGGCAATCAGAGAAGAAAAAGAACTAAAAGGAATACAAATTGGAAAAGAAGAAGTAAAACTGTCACTGTTTGCAGATGACACGATACTATACATAGAGAATCCTAAAGATGCCGTCAGAAAACTACTAGAGCTAATCAATGAATTTGGTAAAGTTGCAGGATACAAAATTAATGCACAATGGACTTGAGGACATGGGGAGGGGGAAGGGTAAGCTGAGACGAAGTGAGAGAGTGGCATGGACTTATATATACCACCAAATGTAAAATAGATAGCGAGTGGGAAACAGCCACATAGCACAGGGAGATCAGCTCGGTGCTTGGTGACCACCTTGAGGGGTGGGATAGGGAGAGTGGGAGGGAGACGCAAGAGGGAGGAGATATGGGGATATATGTATATGTATAGCTGATTCCCTTTGTTATAAAGCAGAAACTAACACACCATTATAAAGCAATTATACTCCAATAAAGATGTTAAAAAAACCCCCAAAAAACCCCAAAATTAATGCACAGATATCTCTTGCATTCCTATACACTAATGATGAAAAATCTGAATGAGAAATTAAGGAAACACTCCCATTTACCTTTGCAATAAAAAGAATAAAATACCTAGGAATAAACCTACCTAGGGAGACAAAAGACCTGTATGCAGAAATCTACAAGACACAGATGAAAGAAATTAAAACAGATGGAGAGATATACCATGTTCTTGAATTGGAAGAATCAATATTGTGAAAATAACTAGACTACCCAAAGCAATCTACAGATTCAATGCAATCCCTATCAAATTACCAATGGCATTTTTTACAGAACTAGAACAAAAACTCTTAAAATTTGTATGGAGACAGAAAAGACCCCGAAGAGCCAAAGCAGTTTTGAGGGAAAAAAACGGAGCAGGAGGAATCAGACTCCCTGACTTCAGACTATACTACCCATGCACGTATGGTCAACTAATCTATGACAAAGGAGGCAAGGATATACAATGGAGAAAAGACACTCTCTTCAATAAGTGGTGCTGAGAAAACTGGACAGCTACATGTAAAAGAATGAAATTAGAACACTCCCTAACACCATACACAAAAATAAACCCAAAATGGATTAGAGACCTAAATGTTAAGACCGGAAACTCTCGCACCGCAATGAAGAGTAGCCCCCCGCTCACCACAACTAGAGAAAGCCCGCCCGCAGCAACAAAGACCCAACGCAGCCAAAAAAAAAAAAAAAAGACTGGACACTCTAAAACTCTTAGAGGAAAACATAGGAAAAACACGCTTTGACATAAATCACAGCAAGATCTTTTTTGATCCACGTCTTAGAGAAATGGAAATAAAAACAAAAATAAACAAATGGGACCTAATGAAACTTAAAAACTTTTTCAAAGCAAAGGAAACTACAAACAACATGGAAAGACAACCCTCAGAACAGGAGAAAATATTTGCAAACGAATCAACGGACAAAGGATTAGTCTCCAAAATATATAAACAGCTCATGCAGCTCAATATTAAAAAAACAAACAACCCAATCCAAAAAATGGGCAGAAGACCTAAATAGACATTTCTCTAAAGAAGACATACAGATGGCCAAGAAGCACAAGAAAAGCTGCTCAGCATCACTAATTATTAGAGAAATGCAAATCAAAGCTACAATGAGGTATTACCTCACACCAGTTAGAATGGGCATCATCAGAAAATCTACAAACAACCAATGCTGGAGAGGGTTTGGAGAAAAGGGAACCCTCTTGCACTGTTGGTGGGAATGTAAATTGATACAGCCACTATGGAGAACAGTATGGAGGTTGCTTAAAAAACTAAAAATAGACTTACTATATGACCCAGCAATCCCACTACTGGGCATATACCCAGAGAAAACCATAATTCGAAAAGACACATGCACCCCAATGTTCATTGCAGCACTATTTACAATAGCCAGGTCATGGAAGCAACCTAAATGCCCATCGACAGACAAACGGATAAAGAAAATGTGGTACATATATACAATGGAATATTACTCAGCCATTAAAAGGACTGAAATTGGTCATTTGTAGAGACGTGGATGGATCTAGAGACTATCATACAGAGTGAAGTAAGTCAGAAAGAGAAAAACAAATATTGTATATTAACGCATATATGTGGAGCCTAGAAAAATGGTACAGATGAACCGGTTTGCAGGGCAGAAACAGAGACACAGATGTAGAGGACAAACGTATGGACACCAAGTGGGGAAAGTAGCAGGGGTGGTGGTGGTGGGATGAATTGGGAGATTGGGATTGACATGTATACACTAATATATATAAAATGGATGACTAATAAGAACCTGCTGTTTAAAAAAAATAAATAAAATACACAAATTCCAAAAAAAAAGAATCATTGCCCCAGAATATGCCTGTGTTAGCCAAGAGAAATTAGTGAGATCTGGTAATATTAGAGGGACCTCTGAGCCTCTTAAGATAGGCTGCCGCTGATAGGGTGAGGAAGTAGGGGTAGGTACTCTGGAAGCAGAGGGGAAACCCCAAATTTTGAGCTTGATTTCGAGCTTGACTAGAACTTGTGGGGCTTCAAGAATGGAAGGAGAAATAATATTGAAAGTGCTGTCCTAGGGCAGCTAATGTCTAGAAAAGGAGAAAAAAACTCTTCTTTGTCTCACTTCTTACTGAGCACCCACTCAATAAGTACCAAGTATGTGCTAGGAACCCAAGTGACAACAAGGGAACTAGCCTACTGGGTGAAAGGCATTTTCTAAGTTGTCTCATTCTCAAAATAACCCTACAAAGAAGGTATGATTATTGGTGTGATTATGTCATTCTCTAGATGAGGAAACTGAGGCTCAGAGCTGTTAAATGATTTGCCCAAGTTCCCACAGCTGGTAAGGGGTGGGGGTGAAGTTTGAACCCAGATCTGTCTGACTCCAAATCTTTCAATGCACTATCACTGTTTCATTAGCAGGGAGAGAAAAGGTGTGATGAATTTGACATTTAAATCCATTCTATTTCTTTGTTGTTATTGTTGTTAAAATACAATTTAAATAACTGAACACCAAATTGGTACACACCCACCATCTTTTGGCATAATTTTTTTAAGTGACTTTTTGATTGTAAGTTAATATTACTCAACAAAAAAATGTTTGGACACTACAGACATGTAGAGAGAAGTGAAAGAAACAAAACTGAATCAGAGGGACTTCCCTGGTTGCGCAGTGGTTAAGAATCCTCCTGCCAATGCAGGGGAGATGGGTTCAAGCCCTGGTCCGGAAAGATCCCACATGCTGTGGCGCAACTAAGCCCATGCGCCACAACTAGTGACCCTGTGCTCTAGAACCTGTAAGCCACTACTACTAAAGTCCGCGCGCCTAGAGCCCGTGCTCTGCAACAAGAGAAGCCACCGCAATGAGAAGCCCACGCACCACAAGAAAGAGTAGCCCCTACTCACCGCAACTAGGCAACTATAGAAAGCCCACTTTTTCAATGAAGACCCAACGCAGCCAAAAATAAATAATTAATCAATGGAAAAAAAAAACGAATCAGATAATTCTTTAACCATTAACATTTGTGGTGTTTCTCTCCACTCTGCTATGAATAATTTGTAGTTTGCATTTTACATTGAAGTTATCAAACTGCATACCTGCTTAACATTATAAGCATTTTTTCCGTTTTTAAGTAGGTTGCATTACCATCAATTTACGAGCTGTGAAATATCACATCTGGTAGATGTACTTTATGTTTTTTAATCATTCCCTTCTTGGTGATTTCTTGTAAATTTTCCTGTTATAAAAATATTTCTTCAAACATCTTGGTGCATATATATTTGTCCTAATTTAGGATTATTTCCCTGAAATTCATTCCCAGAAGAGAAATTCCTGGGTCAAAAGGCCTGGACATTATTTCTTTTTTTAATAAATTTATTTATTTATTTATTTTTGGCTGCGTTGGGTCTTCATTGCTGCGTGCAGGCTTTCTCTAGTTGCGGCGAGCAGGGGCTACTCTTCGTTGTGGTGTGCAGGCTTCTCACTGCGGTGGCTTCTCTTGTTGTGGAGCAGGGGCTGTAGGTGCGCAGGCTTCAGTAGTTGTGGAGTGCAGGCTCAGCAGTTGTGGCTTGTGGTCTCTAGAGCACAGGCTCAGTAGCTGTGGCGCATGGGCTTAGTTGCTTCAAGGCATGTGGGATCTCCTGGACCAGGGCTCAAACCCGTGTCCCCTACATTGGCAGGCGGATTCTTAACCACTGCACCACCAGGGAAGTCCCAGGCCTGGACATAATTTAAGCCTTTGATGTATACTGCCAAATTGCTTTCCAAAAGAAAGATTTTTAGCAAGTCATTTTCCCACCAGAAATGTAGAAGTATCCATTGCTCACACTAACACCAGCTTTTGGGGTTACCAGTTTTTTTAAACTTTATATTTGAGAGGGTATAAATGGCTTCTTTTAGTTTGTACTTCCTTAACTACTTGTGAGGTAGAGAATGTTCCATGTTCATTGTGTTTCATCTGTCTCCTTTGACCATTTATTGAGTTCTTAGTCTGTTATCAATTTTATGTTCTTTACATAATGGAAATATTAACCCATTGTCTGTAAAACATTTCCCCAGTCTGAAGTTTGCCTTTTACTGTTAGTTATGATTTTGGAATAAGGTAGGGTTTTTTTTTTCTTTTTTTGCTTTGTTTCCAAAAACAGAAGTTAAGAATGTTTTTATATTTGTGATGCAACAGACAAGGGCTTAATTTCCAAAATATACGAACAGCTCATACAACTCAAAAGCAAAAAAACGAAAACCCAATGGAAAAATGAGCAGAAGACCTAAATAGACATTTCTCCAAAGAAGAAATACAAATGGCTAATAGGCACATGAAAAGATGCTCAACATCATTATTAGAGAAATACAAATCAAAACTACAATGAGGCACCACCTCACACTGGTCAGAATGGCCATCATTAAAACGCTACAAATAACAAATGCTGGAGAGGGTGTGGAGGAAAGGGAACCCTCCTACACTGTTGGTGGGAATGTAAGTTGGTGCAGCCACTGTGGAGAACAGAACGGAGGTTCTTCAGAAAATTAAAAATAGAGCTACCATATAATCTAGTAATCCCACTCCTGAGCATATATCCAGAAAAAACTCTAATCCAAAAAGCTACACGCACCCCTATGTTCACTGCAGCACTATTCACAATAGCCAAGGCATGGAAACAACCTAAATGTCCTTCTACAGATGACTGGATAAAGAAAATGGGGTACCTATATACAATGGAATACTACTCAGCCATAAAAAAGAATGAAATAATGCCATTTGCAGCAACATGGGTGCAACTAGAGATTATCATACTAAGTGAACCAAGTCAGAAAGAGAAAGACAAATAACCATATGGTATCACTTACGTGTGGAATCCAAAATATGACACAAGGAACACCCTGGTGGTCCAGTGGTTAGGACTTGGCACTTTCACTGCCATGGCTCAGGTTCGATCCTTGGTCAGGGAACTAATATCCCGCAAGCCGAGCAGCATGGCCAAAAAATAAATACATAAATAAGATAAAATATGACACGGAATGAACCTATCTACGAACCAGAAACAGACTCACAGACATAGAGGACAGATTTGTGGTTGCCAACAGGGAGGGGGTTGGGAGAGGGATGGGGTGGAGGCTGGGGTTAGCAGATGTAAGCTATTATATACGGAATGGATAAACTCAAGGTCCTACTGTATAGCACAGAGAATTATATTTAGTATTCTATGATAAACCGTAATGGAAAAGAATATAAAAAAAGAATGTGTATATATACATATACATATACATATATATATATATATATATATGTATAGGTGAATCACTTTGCTGTACAGCCGAAATTAACACAACATTGTAAATCAACTATACTTCAATTAAAAAAAAGAATGTTTTTATGTTTGTAAAGAAACCTGTCCATCTTTTCCTTGTGATTCCTTCCATTTTTCTCTAATCTTAAAAGATCATTCACTCATCTAATGGCTAATTTTCTGTTGGATTCAAGAATTGATGGAGGGACTTCCCTGGTGGTCCAGTGGCTAAGACTCTGAGCTCCCAATGCAGGGGGCCCAGGTTTGATCCCTGGTCAGGAAACTAGATCCCACATGCTGTAACTAAGAGTTCGCATGCCGCAACTAAAGATCCTGCACGCTGCAACTAAAGATCCCACATGCCTCAACTAAGCCCTGGTGCAGCCAAATAAATAAATAATAATAAAAGAATTGATGGAGATGTCTGAGTTGTTTTGTCATTTTTTAATAACAAAAGAGAGAAGAGGATTATTTCCTTTACTTTTTTTTTTTTCATATATTTGACTTTCCTTGACTTTTTGCTTCAGTACCTTGAAATATGCTCACTGGAAGTGGGGGCTGTAGGAGGAAGTGTGTATATGTATACACATCAAAAAAAGTCTGGAAGAATATGTACCAAGACATATTAACGCCGTTTTTTTTCTGACTGATGGAAGCACGGCTGGGATGGATTTGTTAGTTGTGCCTGCCCAGGACTGCTATTTCCTTTGGGCAGGATAGCCATCTTCATCCCCTGTGACTTTGGTGTGGCTGCCCATGACAGTATACTTACCCTGTATAGTACCTTATTCCTCTGGCAACAGTTCTGGGGGTAAAGGCATAGGCATGTCTCTCCAGCAGAGCCCATCGGAGTCCCTCCCTGAGACTGATACATGAAACTGGGTGTAGCTCCTCTTTTGCTGGGTTCAGTTGGAAAGTTGGGGCTGCCTCACACCATGCTTCCTGCCAGGTAGAGGAGATCACTCTGCAGAGGAAAGGAAGCCGAAGTGTAAAGAAAAATCGAGACAAGGAGAGATGAGAGAAAGCAAATCCTCCAAGTACTGTATCTCCAGTTCCAGTCTCACACCCTGATCCATGGTGTTCCTCTTTCAGTCTTGCCTCAGCTACTGTGAGCCATAGGTTCCTCTTCGGTGAAGCTGGCTTAGATTGGGATTCTATTACTTGACAAGTGAAAGAATCTAACCAATGGCAAGGAGATTTAGGGGAGGGAAATTGCCCCCTAGCCCCCTATGCCCAGGCAAACCAGGTCCCTTCTCTGAGCCTCAGTTTACACTAGAAGTAAATTTTAGCTGTCAAATTTTTAATTCCAATGGTATTTAAGGCATTTCACATACATCAGTCTCATAGAATTCTCAGGAGAATTCTGAGTCAGTCATCGATATTCCCATATTCCCAATGAAGAAACTGAGACTCAGAAAGGCAGAGTGTGACTCAGATAAGTTAGTCTCAGAAGCCTTTCTAGGGGGATTTCCCTGGTGGCACAGTGGTTAAGAATCCACCTGCCAATACAGGAGACATGGGTTCGAGCCCTGGGCCGGGAAGATCCCACATGCCATGGAGCAACTAAGCCCGTGCGCCACAACTACTGAGCCTGCGCTCTGGAGCCCACGAGCCACAACTACTGAAGCCCGTGCGCCTACTCTCGCCATAACTATATAAAGCCCGCGTGCAGCAACGAAGACCCAAAGCAGCCAAAAATAAATAAATAAAATAAAATAAATTTATAAAAAAAAAAAAAGCCTTGGGCTTCCGTGGTGGGGCAGTGGTTGAGAGTCCGCCTGCCGATGCAGGGGACACGGGTTCGTGACCCGGTCCGGGAGGATCCCACATGCAGCGGAGCGGCTGGGCCCGTGAGCCATGGCCACTGAGCCTGCGCGTCCGGAGCCTGTGCGCCGCAACGGGAGAGGCCACAACAGTGAGAGGCCCGCGTACCGCAAAAAAAAAAAAAAAAAAAAATCCTTTTTAGGAACCTCTGCCATCTTCCTTTCTCACTGTAAAATGGGCATAATAACTGACCACCCTCAGACACAGTCCTGAGGATAAGAGAGGGAAAAGCCAGTTTAAGTTCAGTTGGGGGTAAGCATTGTCCCTTCCCCATCTTCCTGGAAAATGCAGGAATTCAAGAGTTAGGGCTAGCACTGGGTGATGATGGAGGTGTAGTTGGGGTCCTCGGCAAAGAGCCTCCTCTGGCTGGCTTCAGTCCATCCAGCCCCAACCCTACTTCCTGGGAGTTGCTGCCCCGCCCCCCGCCCCCCCCCCCCCACACACCCCGGGCCACCTTCCCAAAGAAGGCCTCGCGCAAGAGGACGTCAGTCAGTTCCCTTGGCCCCCTGCCTACCTCCCCGGGGCACTTTTGGGCTTTCCCTCCCCAACCTGGCCCCGAGCCATCGGTCACTGGCGCCTGCCCAGTCACGCGGTCCTCTTTGGCCGACTTCCTCCAGGATCCTGATTTAACTCTCCCTCCTCCCCCGTCCCTCCCCGCCCCAGGCTCTCAGGGCACCCTCCTGTTCTGCCCGGCAGGTGTAGGGAAGTAGAGCATCAGCTCTGCCTCAGAGGGGGACCTCGGGCTTTAGTTTTCCCGCCTGTCAAATGCGGCCCCCACCTTACGGTTGCCTCAATTCTCTTCACTGCCTCCTACTCTTGCTTTGTCCTTTCCCTACGGCCCCAACCCTCCACCCCCATCAGTTTCCTAAGCTCTTCCCAGGGCCTAATTCCCCGGGGCGGAGGTGGGGGGGAGGGGAGGAGGGACAGAGTCCAACCTTAAGGGAGCTCACGGAACTGGTCTGAAAGGAACTCCAAGAGACAGGGTGAAAATGGCCAGCTTCCGCCATCAGACAGACCTGGGTTCGAATTCGACTCTGCTTCTGACCAACTGCTGATTCTGAACCCTTCATCTCTCTGTGCCTCAGTTGTTCCTTCTGTGAAACGGGGACCCTGTCGGGAGACGAAAGATGGAAAGACTCAAAGGGAGGCTCCAACCTGAACTAAGTACCCCCGCCCCCAGCGCCCCTTCCCTAGCCCGGGAGCGGATCCTCACCTCCCAGTCCCTAGTCCCTCCGCCGCAGGCTCCTCCTCCTCTGACATCAGAGCCGCGGGCGGGCGGAGGGAGCCAGCTCAGTCCAAATCGAGCCCTAGCCCGAGAGCGGGCGGGCGGGCCAAGCGCGCAACAGCGGCGGACGGCGGACGGAGCTCGGCACCTGACAACTCGCGCCTCCCAGCCAGCCCCGCGGCTGGGCAGCCGCAGGTACAGCCCGGGAACCGCCCCGCCCGTGACCCTGGGCGCTGTCGGGCGGCGGGACCTTTCAGCCGCTGGACACCATCCCCGAAAGATGGGAGGGGGTGCCTGGGCGTACTGGACTGTACAGGGGCAGGGCTGGGCCTTTCTCCCCCACCTATACCCCAGGCCCAGCAGGTGCCTTTACTGAGTGGGTAAAAGAGGAAGGAGGAGGAGGGGTGTGTGTGTGTGTGTGTCTGCCTTCAGGAGGAGGGGTGTGTGTGTGTGTGTCTGTCTGCCTTCAGGAGGAGGGGTGTGTGTGTGTGTCTGCCTTCAGCTGGGCCTGAATGTGGAAGGACTGGGCATTAGGAGGTAAAGACGTGTGGGGGCCGTGTTGGGGTATGCGAATGTCATAGCACAGGCAAGTGGATCTGATATGAAGTTGCAGCATGTTGGTGTGTAAGCGTATCCGTATGGGTGGGGATGTCTGGGAAACAGTGTTTGGGCTGCACATTGTGTATCTAGGTGTTGTGTGTGCTGGAATCTGGCTCAAAGGGTAGTAAGTCAGAGTTGGGGGGTATACAGTTGTGTACTGAGGATGTTTGGAGTTAGATGTTTTGAGGATTTGGAGTTTAAGAGCTTCTAGGGTGTATAGGAGCTGGAGGGTGAAGGGTGTGAATGAATCTGGGATGTCTGGTATACAGGTGAGGGGTCTGTGTGTGTGTGTCTGTCCTGTCTGCATGTCATCTCGTCCAGGTGTACGTGGATGTGTGTTTTGGGGTGTGAGAGGGATCTGTGGGAGGATGTCTGTGTGTGAGGATGTCTGAGGAAGTGTGTGTTTGGACATGTGTGCTGATGTCTGGGTGTACATGTATGATGAGATGTAACAGCATCATCTGGAGATGGAGCGTGCTGGATCTGGGGGCAGGTGTTTGGGTTCAGGGGTGTGGGTGGGTCTTGGTGTGGTGTATCTGGGTGTAGGGATATGTGTGGAACTGTGAGGTTTGTATTTGCCAGGCCTCCAGGTGGGTTTTAAAATTCTGCCTCTAGAGCTTACCATCAAGTTTCCTTTCCTAGAAGTTTCTGCCCCTGGGATAGGTGGCCAGACCCCCCTGGGAACAAAGTCCCACCCAGAGTGGGATCGCACATCAGGGGCTCTAGTCAGGGCACCTTCCCCTCATTTTCCCACAGAAAAAACAGAGAAGAAAAGTGCTCTTCCTGAGGTCACACAGTACACTGGTCTCTCTTTTGGCCTCACTTTCTGTGGGCCTGGGATGGGATTGAGAGGCTGTGTTCTCTGGATGGGTCCTAGTCTGGCCGCAGCCCCCTCCAAGGCCTTTACCTTCAGCAAGCTTAGCTGGGGCCCCAGCTAGGGTCATTGGGCAACTCTGGGTCCAGACCCTATCCATCGCCAACCTCAGTCTCCCCATTCTCCATCTGATGAATGGAGAGAGAATGCTCACCCTCTACTGCTGGTTGAGACAGACGTCTCAACAGAAAAGTACAGGCTGGATCAGGGTGAGATCAAGCCGGGAGGGGACAGGTTGGGTGGGACCATTTCTCAGGCTGCTGGGACCCAGATGGGGAGTCAGGAGTGAGAGGGGGGTAACAGGAGGTCCGGGGAGCTCCAGCTGTGGCTGCTGTTGCTGTGGTAACAGTGCAGAAGGAGCTATTTAAAAACATGGCTGAGATATTGCTGGAAGCCCAGGCTGCCGGAAAACTGATTTCCGAGAGGCCTGGCAGGGAGAAGGAGGAGGGAGAGGAGACACCCCAGCAATTCCCAGGGTGGGGCTGGGACATCGCTGGTTCTGGGGACGGGGGATCCTCCGGGGCTGTGCATTTCTATAAGCTGCTCTGGGGTCTTCTCTGCTGTCCTCCCAGAGGTCAGTGTCCCCCTGAGTGTTTGGATTTAGAGAGGGAGGAACTGGGAGGTGAGCTGAATAAACGAATGAATGAGTGACTTTGTTGAATAAAGAATTTTGCTGCCACCCTGAAGGATTTTCCTCTAGGCATAAGGATATGATGCATGGATGTTGCTGAATGAACAAATGGCCTGTGAATGAGTGAAAGTTGAATGATTTTGTCAAATGAATGAATCAAGGAATGAATAAACGCAGGCTGAATGGGGCCCCCAGTAAGTTCCCACGAAGAAGCCTGGGCCCTGCTGAGTCTTTTCCTTCCATTCCCTTTCCCAGGAGCCCTGGCTGTGGCCAGGGGGCAGTGGGCCATGCCGGGGGCAGTGGAAGGCCCCAGCTGGAAGCAGGCGGAGGACATTGGGGACATTTACGACTTCCGTGATGTTCTGGGAACGTGAGTCTCAGGGCAGGAGGAAAGGGAGAGCTGTTCCTGAGCTGGGGGTGGGGGGGCAGTTGGGAAGGTCCTCACTCCTGGGCCTGACTGGCTGGGGAGGCTGAGTCCAGGGTGGTGCTTCCTCCAGCCAGTTGATCACTGCTTCCTGTTTCCTACTGCCCAGGCCCCACGGTGGCCTTGTATGGCCCGACTGGCCTGGGCTTCTCACTTCTGGCTGACAGTGGGTGGAACAGAGGCTGCTCTTGCCACAGCTCTGGGTTCCTGTGACGAGAAGAAAGTAGGAGGAATGAAGGAGCCAGTTTTTCAAACTTGCTGCCAAGAACTGGGGGTTCTGGCCTAGGTTTTGGAACTGAAGCTGGGCGTGGCTTTGTTCTCAGTGGTGGGAATCCAGAAATAACTCAAACCTGATCTCCCAAGTCGATCCCAAACATGTGAGGGAGACAGACCTACGGAAAATGACAACAGGGTGTGTGCTGTGCTCTAGCTAAATTTGGGAATGAGGACTTTGTTGAGCCCAGAGAGAGCAGTGGCTTCTGTGGGGAGAAGAACTTTATGGAGAAGGGAGTATTAGAGCCGGGGACTAAAGGATGGGTAGGAGTGTACTTGTCAGAGAGGGAGAAGGCATTCCAGGCAGAAGGAACAGCATCAGCAAAGGTTCAGAGGCATGTTATGTGTGGAAGGAGAGAGAGTCTAGTGGAGCTTCTCATCAGAGGCTGGGGGAAGAGTGGAAGAAGAGGCTGAGAAGAGAGAGGAACAGGTCATGTAAGGCCTGAAAGCCAAGCTATGGAGGCTGGACTTGACCCCATGAGCCACAGGAAGACATTTAAGACTTTGTGGCAGATTTGCAATTCAGGATGGTCACTCTGGCCACAGCACAGAAGGGAAACTGGAGAGGGACAAGACTGGAAACCAGCAATGAGGCTATCACAGTCACTAGTTATTCTGACGATTGAGCTTTCACGAGAGATGCTTTTCTTTGACTTATGGCTTCTTATTATCCCAGGGAAAGCAAACCGTCCTAGAAAGAACACTCAAGTAAACCCTCCTTAATCAGTGAACTTTAGTGAAAATGAATGTGTTCCTTTCTAAGAGCCTGTTAGAAAGCATTGCTTCTCAAACTTCAGTGAGGATACACATCACCTGACACTCTTGTTAAAATGCAGATTCTAGGGCTTCCCTAGTGGCGCAGTAGTTAAGAATCCGCCTGCCAATGCAGGGGACACAGGTTCGAGCCCTGGTCCGGGAAGATCCCACATGATGCGGAGCAACTAAGCCTGTGCACCACAACTACTGAGCCTACACTCTAGAGCCCGTGAGCCACAACTACTGAAGCCCGCGTGCCTAGAGCCCGTGTTCAACAAGAGAAGCCACCACAATGAGAAGCCTGCGCACTGCAACAAAGGGTAGCCCCCGCTCGCCGCAACTAGAGAAAGCCTGCGCGCAGCAACAAAGATCCAACACAGCCAAAAATAAAATAAAAATTAAAAATGCAGATTCTGATTTAGTAGGTCTAGGGCGGGGCCTGAGATTCCACACTTCTGAAAAGTTCCCAGGTGATACTGATGGTTCTTCATGGTTCTAAAGGGTGTTAAATAAGCCATGACTCAAATTGGCTTTTGCAGAAAAAGGAGTGAATGAGTCATGCACATAATAAAAAAGCCTAGGGAGTAAACTTCAGGCATGGGATGCAGGGGCTCACATGATGTTATCAGGAAATTGTCTTTGACGGTTTCTCAGCTCTGATTTCCTTTGTGTTGGCTTCATTCTCAAGCAGGCTCTCCCCAAGTGGTGGCAAAGATGACCACCATTAGCTCCAAGCTTACGTCTTACCAGCTTAGCAGGAAAGAGCACCTCATTCTCAAAGTGCCAGTAACCTGGCTTATATCACAGGACCCAATTACTGTGGCCAGGGGATAGACTACTCTGATTGGCCAGGTCACCTCTGGCACCAGGGAGGTGAATGAGTGATGGAGGGAGGCTCATCCCATCTCCTTGGTCTGGGGATGGTCACGTAACCCACAGGGGGATGGAGGAGAGGCTGGAGGGAAGCTGAGTTCCCCACCTCGTGAATCCCCTCTCTCTGCAGAGGGGCCTTCTCGGAGGTAATCCTGGCAGAAGATAAGAGGACTCAGAAGCTGGTGGCCATCAAATGTATCGCCAAGAAGGTTCTGGAGGGCAAGGAGGGCAGCATGCAGAATGAGATTGCTGTCCTGCACAAGTATGTGAGCCACATCCTGTCCCTGCCCTGGGTTGACCCTGCCTTGACCCCTCCCATTCGCTTCCTATCTCTGCTTTGGGCAAATCATCTAACCTCTCTGAGCCTCAAATTGCTCATTTGTAACACGAAGTAATAATCTCCACTTGGTAGGGATTTGGGGAGCATTAGAGGTCCCTTATTTCAAGTGCCTGGCACAACAGCTAACATGACAGATGTGACCGAGATGCCACTGCTTCTTTACAGTGGTTTAATGTCCAATCAGATCTAAAGGTCAGTCCTTGAACGTGTCTCAAACCCATGTATCTCAACTGACGTTATCTCTAGACCTACCGCAAGTTCCTGCCACATATTAAACCACCCAGCAAGTTGAAAAATGCCCATCTGCGGATGCCCTGACTCAACAACCAAATGGTCTCCAAACTGTTCATGCTGATGGGAAACCTGCTGTTCTCACTGGAAAGCTCATATAGCATCTTTACTTCCAGCCTCCCCCCAGAGCTTTCCAACCACCATGGGCAGGGACGAAATAATTATTTCCACTATTGGGTCAGGGAGACTGAGGCCCAGAGAGGACAAAGGACTTGCCCAAGGTCACACAGCAAGTTTGTGGCAGAGCCAAATCTTCCATCAAACTCAATTACCATCATTGATTCATTTCTGGAGCGTTTACTGTGTGCCAGGCATTGTGCCGATTCTTCCCTGCATTTCCTCACATGATCCTCACTCCACCACTTGGAGGGAAGTACTATCACTGGCTTCATATTATAGATGAAGAAACTGAAGCCCGGAGAGGTTACCCTCAATTCAGTGAATATGAGTGAGCACCCACTCTGCACCAGGTGTGGAGCAACGGTGGTGAGCAAGATAAAGCTGCTGGTCTCGTGGAGATGATGTTCTGGTGGGGGAGGCTGACAACTTTATAAACCCAGACAAGTGTTAAAATCATATACTGATCAGCACTGTGAGGTGAGAAGACTTGCCCCCGAACAGCACGTGGCAGAGGCGGATGAGGACCCGGGTCTGTCTGACGCCGGAGCCCAGTGTTAACCCCTGTGGCTCTCCTGCCTTCCATGACACTATGATACATCATGGTAGATCAGCTTTTCCCTCTGAGGCCCAGATCTCAGGCTCGTCCTGCCCAGGTTTGCAGGCGGTGGTTCTTCACCATGAGGGTGGGGAGGTGGCTGAACTGTCCTCACCTCTGAACCACCTCATTTCTCCTTTCAGGATCAAGCACCCCAACATTGTAGCCCTGGATGACATCTATGAAAGTGGGGGACACCTCTATCTCATCATGCAGCTGTGAGTGGCCCTGCCTCTGCACCTTCCTCACAGCTCTCCCTGCTGCCCCCTCCCTGGCCTCTCTGCCTTCCGTTCTCTTGTCCAGACTGCCCTGTCCCTGGCTACAGGGTGTCAGGTGGGGAGCTGTTTGACCGAATTGTGGAAAAAGGCTTTTACACAGAGCGGGACGCCAGCCGCCTCATCTTCCAGGTGCTGGATGCCGTCAAGTACCTGCACGACCTGGGCATCGTACACCGAGACCTCAAGGTGGGTGTGAGGGTGTGTGGGGAGCTGGGGCACCCAGGGGTGGGGCCTCTGCAAACTCCTGAGACCTTGGGTACCTCTCACCCCCTTGCTGAGCCCTGCTTTCCCATCTGCAGAATTGACCCGGTAAGCCCTAAACTGCTTCCTCCCCATTCCATCTCTGACACACAAATGGACACAAAGGTGAACTGTGCTGTTATTTTATCCCAGTCGCATCTTATGTCTTTTTCTGATAATAAAAGTCCCACTTGCCCTTTGTAGAAAACTTGAATGGGGTAGCAAAACACAAAGAAGAAAGCCAGAAGCCCCTGAAAGCCTGCTCCTCAGAGACAATGATGGGGTTCACGTTTTGTAGTACATCTCATTCTGCTCTAGAAGAGTGCTGGGGTGAAACAGATCTGGGTCTGAATTCTCTCCCTGCCACTCCCCTCCCTAACTGTAGATTCTCAGGCAAGTCACTTTGCCTCTCAAGGCATCAGTTTCCCCCACTGTAAAGTGCGATTATTCAGAGTGGGCTAGCAGGGATGTGGTAAGGATAAACTGAAATCAAGCACAAGACAGGATCTGGCGCACAGGAGCTCCTCAAAAATTCTTTAGGGTGTCACAGTACACACCTGAGGTTTATAGGAAATTCCGTTCCATATCCCCAAGGCCCTTGTCCTTTTGGAACTTCGAACTTAATTGAGTTTCTTGTGCCTCCAACCAAGATGGCAGCTGTGATGCCACAGTGGCTTTTGGGGGGCTCGCTGGGGTGCTTGGGGAGGCAGAAGGTCCTGCTGGCCTCTGGCCATCTCCCACTCCTCTTCCCCCACCTCCCATCTTCCAAGCCAGAGAATCTGCTGTACTACAGCCTGGATGAAGACTCCAAGATCATGATCTCCGACTTTGGCCTCTCCAAGATGGAAGACCCCGGCAGCGTGCTCTCCACAGCCTGCGGGACCCCAGGATACGTGGGTGCGGAAGGCCGTGGGCTGGGACTGTGGGCGGGGGGAGGAACCCAAAGCTGCCGGGCAGATTTGTCACCACCATGTCCCCTTCCCTCCACAGCCCCTGAAGTGCTGGCCCAGAAGCCCTACAGCAAGGCAGTGGATTGCTGGTCCATTGGGGTCATCGCCTATATCCTGTGAGTGGGGGCCTTGGCCGTTGGGGATGTGGCTTCAGAGTTCTTCTCTCCCCTACTTTGCTCTCTTCCTCCTCCTTGCCATTTCTTCTTTCCTGCCATCCATATTTATATCTACCAATTAATGACTAATATTACTTCACTCAACAGATACTATGTTTCTGGCACTGTGCCAAGCACTGGGGCTTTAGCAGAGAATAAGACAGACAAGGTGCCTGCCCTCAGGGAGCAGACATGCTAGTAAGGGAGACAGAAAATAAATAAGTAAATCTATAAAATAATGGCAGGTGGTAAGAAATATTAAGAAGAAAAATCAAGCAGGGGAGGGAGATGGGGATGGATGCTATTGTAGATAGGAGGTCAGGGAGCCTCTCTGAGGAGGTGGCATGAGTGGCATCCTGACTGAAGTGAGGGAGCCAGACATTCGAGGTGTGGGGGGAGAATGGTTTAGGCAGAGGGCACAGCAAGTGCAAAGGCCCTGAGGAAGGACAGATGGCGGCATGTTAAGGAACAGAAAGCCAGGGTAGCTGGACAGGAGTGAGCAAGGCAGAGAGGGCCAAATTTCCCCCCTTTGTAAAAGGGGGAACTCCTTCCTGTGGGTCCTGCCTGCTCCCTGAGACTGCCCCAAAGCTCCATCCTGGAGCCAGTGGGTACAATGAAAATGGAAATGAGAATGAGTTTCTCCTTGCCCAGGCTCTGTGGTTATCCCCCCTTCTATGACGAGAACGATGCCAAACTCTTTGAACAGATTTTGAAGGCCGAGTACGAGTTTGACTCTCCTTATTGGGACGACATCTCTGACTCTGGTATTTGGGGCTTTGCTTTCTTCCCCTGGGTCCTACCTCCGGTGCCTTCCTCATCTGCTTTAGGGGTCTCCTCTCTGCCTTCCTTCCACCAGATTCCCCAGCCCCAGACTAACAGAGCTGTCTTCGAGACCAGACACCCACCCTGGGTGCTTCTCTTTGCCTGGCTCCTGGCCTGAGAAACTGTAGGCTTTCATTCATTCGGTCTTCAAACATAGTATTTTAGAAAATACCTCCCCCCACTGACTTCCTAATGCCTAAGACACCACCATTCATGTTTTTATCTGTCTTCCTGTGCCTCCGATTAGGAGGCAAAGCTGTGAAGCCATTATCAGTCATGTACACATCAGTGTGAATACACTGAGCACAATCTTCTCTAGGAACAAGTTATTCTTAAGGGAGAAAGCTGGAGGGTTGGGGTGGGCCTGGGGTCTTAGAGAAAAGGGTGCGGGTGGGGTGGTGAATGGACAGATCTGGCTTCGGTGCCAGCCAGACCTGAGGGGTGGGTTCTATCTTGGGGGTGTTCTCAGGCACCACCATGCTGTCTTTGCTCTTGTCTTGGGGATTCAGCCAAAGACTTCATCCGGCACTTGATGGAGAAGGATCCAGAGAAGAGGTTCACCTGTGAACAGGCCTTGCAGCACCCCTGGTGAGAGCTCCCACAAGCTGCAGGCTGGGGTGGGATCTGGGGCCCCCAGGCCTGCCTCAACCTTCACTGACAACCCTCCACACACATCCGCTCTAGGATTGCAGGAGATACAGCTCTAGATAAGAATATTCACCAGTCGGTGAGCGAGCAGATCAAGAAGAACTTTGCCAAGAGCAAGTGGAAGGTGAGCCCACATTTAGTCCTGGGTCCCAGCCTCCCCAGGACTCCTCCCCAGCCCCATCCAGCCCTCAGCTCACACAGCAGCTTGCACCTTGTGGGGCACACTGTAAATGCTCAGGGGTGCTTACTGAAGAACCTCATTCATTCATTCAATGCTCTGACACCTACTCTATTCCAGTGATGGTCCCTGACCTCCAAGTCTAGAGGGAGAACAGTGTATACTTCTTAAGGAAACATCGAACCCAAGCTACGAGATCCTGGAAGGGGCATAAACCCGTCAGACGTGATAGCCGAGTAGGAATTAGCTGGGCACAGCAGAATAATGTCTGAGGCAGACGGAACCAGGGTGCAAAGGGCCAGGAGACGTGAGAGTGCAGCCATTCAGGGCAGTGTAAGCGCTAAGCCTGGCTGGACTGGAGGAGCTGTGGGCCAGGAGCCCAGGCTGCAGACCCAGGCAGGGGCCAGGCTGCTCGGGGGCTTGAGTGCCACAGTGGAGCAATGATTTGATCCTGGGGATGCTGAGAAGGATTTTCAGCTGGAACTTGCCCATTAGAAAGGGCTCTCAAGATGCAGAAAGGCACAGAGGAGGCTGGGAGACCCTTTAGGGGGCTGTGGCAGAGACATAGTCAGGAGACAGTGAGGGCTTGGACCAGAGCAGTGGCACTGCGAACAGAGAACACTGGTTGGTCCAGGAGTCGTTTGGGAGGCAGAACTGACAAGAAGTGATGGTACAATGGATATTGAGGGAGAGAAGAGATGTCCAGGGCTGGCCCAAGATTTTGGTCGGGGATGAAGTAGATGGCGGTACCGTCACTAAGATGGAGATCCCAGGGGCAGAAACTTGTTTTAGGGGATGAGTTTGGTTTGGGACATGGTAAATTTGAGGGACATCTCACTGGATAGGTTGAATAGAGAATGATACACACACACCTGGGCAAGTTAGTTAACCTCTCTGTGCCTCAGTTTCCTCCTTTGACAATGGTGACAGTAATAGTGCCCACCTCAAAGACATTCGTGAAGATTAAATGAACTACTATGTAAAGTGCTTAGAACAGTGCCTGACACATAATGCTATATTGTTTACTCTTATGTGAATATAAATTAATTATATATAAAAAGTTACACACGTCTATCTATATATACATTTTATACATGTGTGTGTGTATTACTATATGATATGACTGAATATAGTTTAATAAAGCCTTGTAGATGTTTCAGGGAGTTTTAGGCGATCAACCAATATTGCCTGAATAAAACTAACAGAACTGCTGCGAGAATTACACCGCCAGACCCTGCCCCGTGATGTCCTGCTCTCTCCAAAGTCCCTTCTTCTGCCTCTCTCCACAGCAAGCCTTCAATGCCACGGCTGTGGTGCGGCACATGAGGAAGCTACAGCTGGGCACCAGCCAAGAGGGGCAGGGACAGACGGAGAGCCACGGGGAGCTGCTGGCCCCAGCAGCTGGGGGTGAGGCCCTGGGCTCTGTGGAAGGGCAAGGGTGGTCCACAGAGAGGTACCCACACTAGAACAGAGGGTCTCCTCCTGTGGCCAACTCTGCTTTCTCTCCCTGTGTAGGGCCGGTGGCCAGCTGCTGCTGTCGAGACTGCTGCGTGGAGCCGGGCCCAGAACTGTCTCCCACACTGGCCCCCCAGCTCTAGGGGCCTGGATCCCCTGTGTAGGAGGGGTTGGGGGCAGCCTGCTCCCCCCCTCCCTGAACTGGGGAGTTACCCTGCTCCACCCGCTCCACACCCCTTTCCCTACAGCCCCTCCACTGCATTTTCCATACAAATGTTTCTATTTTATTGTTCCTTCGTATAATAAAGGGAAGAGGTTAAAACCACAGGTAGCTCTGTCTCCCCAGACAACTCCCATCCCACACTGTCACGCAAACTGCTTGATTTGAGGGTGCCTGGGCCCTGAGGTAGCTGCAAGGAGCCCCCTTTCCAACATGAGACTGGATGGGGGTGAGAAGGGGGAATGGTGGGGAGGGGTATTTGGGGCATCCCTTCGTCCAGCGCCCCCACCTAGCCTTCCGGCCCTGGGCATCTCTTTCTGCGCTTTGCTGGTGGCTCCTGAGCTCGGTGGGGTTGGCGCAGGTCAGCACTGAACAGCACCTGGTCGGGGGGAGGAGTCTGAGTCGAGAGAGGGTACACTGGGGTCAAGACTGGGGGTGCCGTGTGGGGAGCCGGAAGGGTTCATGGGGGTCAGGGCTGAGGCAAGGAGAGTCCACTGGAGTCAGGGCTGGGGTGGGTGGAGAGTCCTTTAGGGTCACCTGGGGCAGTGGCGGGGTAGAAGAAAGTGGGTCAGGGCTTGGGGCGAAGTCCTATGGGGTCTGGACTGGAGAAGGACGGGAAGGCTAGGTACACTCACTGCTTGGGCCCAGCCAGCATAAGGTCCCCACAGGCTCCGGAAAAAGCTTCCTAAACCAGAAGTGGTGAGGCGACATTGATTGGCCCTCCTGCTCCCTATCCACAAGGGTGGGGCGTAGGGGGAGGTGTGGGAAGTTTCCACCACCTCAGCTCACTGCCAGTCCCGACATCCCACTCTCTCCTTACCCAGTTCCTTGTTGGCCTGGGGGCTCGGACCCTTGGTGGTGGGGTGCCAGCTGTAGTCACATTGAGCGATCTGCCACACATGGACATCCACGGGCACAGCCTGGGGCTTGTCTAGGGCCATCAAGCAGATGCAGTCGGCCACCTTTGACAGACACAGAGTGAGCCACAGAGGAGGAATGGCAGGGTCCAGCCAGCAACCTGCTTCTAGCCCCAAAGCCAGCTGCTTCCTTCTCCACTCTGAGGTTACTATGATTGTACATTCTATTAATAATTTAAAACACAGCTGTGTGGACTTCCCTGGTGGCCCAGTGGTTAAGAACCCGCATGCCAATGCAGGGACATGGGTTCCAGCCCTGGTCCAGGAAGATCCCACATGCCGCGGAGCAACTAAGCCCGTGCGCCACAGCTACTGAGCCTGCGCTCTAGAGCCCATGAGCCACAACTACTGAGCCCATGCACCTACAGCCCGTGCTCCGCAACAAGAGAAGCCACTGCAATGAGAAGCCCGCGTATTGCAATGAAGAGTAGCCCCTGCTCACAGCAACTAGAGAAATCCTGCGTGCAGCAACGAAGACCCAATGCAGCCAAAAATAAATAAATAAATTAATTAATTAATTTTAAAAAAGAAATAGCTGCTGGTATTAAGAAATTCTTTTAAAAAAAATATAGGGCTTCCCTGGTGGCGCAGTGGTTGAGAGTCCGCCTGCCGACGCAGGGGACACGGGTTTGTGCCCCGGTCTGGGAAGATCCCACATGCCGCGGAGCGGCTGGGCCCGTGAGCCATGGCCGCTGAGCCTGCACGTCTGGAGTCTGTGCTCCGCAGCGGGAGAGGCCACAACAGTGAGAGGCCCATGTACCGCAAAAAAAAAAAAAAAAAAAATATATATATATATATATATATATATATATAAAACAGCTGTGATGAGAGTGCTACTGGGTGAACATCTTATGTGTGTCAGGTTCTCTATTTTTTTATAAATTTATTTATTTATTTAATTTATTTTTGGCTGCATTGGGTCTTCGTTGCTTCACGCGGGCTTTTCTCTAGTTGCGGTGAGTGGGGGCCCCTCCTCGTTGTGGCACGCAGGCTTATTGTTGTGGCTTCTCTTGTTGTGGAGCACGGGCTCTAGGTGCACGGGCTTCAGTAATTGTGGCACGTGGGCTCAGCAGTTGTGACTCACGGGCTCCAGAGCGCAGGCTCAGCAGCTGTGGCCCCCGGGCTTAGTTGCTCCATAGCATGTCGGATCCTCCCGGACCAGGGCTCGAACCCGTGTCTCCTGTATTGGCAGGCAGATTCTTAACCACTGCGCCACCAGGGAAGCCCCTTGTCTTGTTTCGCAGACAAGAAAACTGAGGTTCTGAAAGGTGAAATGACTTGGCCAAAGTTACACAGCTAGGCAGACGCAGAACCCAGATTTAATTAGGGTTAGGCTGGAGTTCAGAGCCCATTAAAAAGAGTTCTTTAAGCAAAAGTTCATTTTTAAAGTACAGAGAAATATAAAAAAGAAAACAATAAATGCCAAATTCCTAATCATCTTTCTGATAGCTAACGCTGTTGATATTTAACAAGAAGTTCTATAAGTGCATATAATTTTACGAGAAGAACAAAATGAAAAGTGGAAACATCTTTTCATTTGTCTTCCCAAAGGTAACCACTATTAAGTTCCCTGTGATTCCTTCTGGAAATTTCTGCATATAGCAGTGTATATATGTACCTAAACAAATGGTTTTTCTAAAAACGCATTCAAAGAGCAATGTCTTTTATACCCTTTCTGCATTCTACATTTCTCTAATAAAACATCTGCTGGTATCCTTTCTCCTTCCCACTCTGCCTCCAGAAGAGAAGCCCGCATCCAAGCACCCAACTCTCAGGCCTGCCTTCTCTCCTCCTCCGCTACTCTCTGCATGGGTGGTGAGGGCAGCTCCTACCCCCCTGGGGCCTTACCTTGGTGCCTACCCCAGGCAGGGTGCAGAGGGCCTTATGGGCCTCCTCGTAGGGTGCCTTGCGCAGCTGCTGCAGCCAGGGAAGTCCACCCCGTTCTTCCAGGATGGCTCGGGCACTGGCACTCACATAGCGGGCACGATACCCCAGGCCCAGCTTCCTGAGCTGAGCCTCCACCTGTGGCCCTGTGGGGTGGTGGGGAGGGGATCAGGGGTCAGGCATTATCACATCCTTCCTGTCATCAGGCTAGTGTGTGAGCCCTGCACCCCACAGGAATGCTTTCCCTAAGCACCCCTCTCCTACCTTGCCACCCTCTGGGAGACCCCAGGACACTTGCATGTACAAAGGAAAGGGTTAAGGCCTGGGTTCTGCCCCTCCACAAATGTTCTCTGAGCACTGACTATGTGCTGTGCACTGCAGAAGGGACTGAGAAGGACTTGCTGCCCTGGAGGAACTCCCCAGTTAAGTTCCTTAACCTTTCCAAAGGGCGTTCACATTCATGATCTAAAATAAAAGTCATGATAACAGCAACAGCTTCTATTTTCAAGTCCCGGGTATCATGCATGGGCAAAGTGCTTTAGGTACATTATCATGCTTACTTTTCTCAAGGACCCTGATGACAACATTATTGTTCTTCCCACTTTATGGATGGAGAAAATGAAGGCCTAGAAGAGGTTAAGTAACTTGATCAAGAAAGGACATGGTAGAGATGGGACCTTGCACTGAGGTCTGGGACACCAAGCCTGTGCTCTTAACCCATTGCACTACCTCATGATTGCTTTATTCATCCCTCAAACCCTTCTGGATAGAGACTGTTATTCCCATTCCACAAACAAGTTAAGAGAAGCTTGGAGAGGTGAATGAATTTCTTGAGGTCTTATGACTACTAAGCTGGGAGCTAAGACCCAAGATTGGGTTTCTAAGCACCTAAAACATTCTGTTTTCTCCAGAGGGGGCTGTCTCCTTGCTATGCAGTCACCAAGCACTTTCTCTAGCTTGGTTCTCACAACTGCCAACTGACATACTTGCCTCTGTAAAATACTTGCCTCACAGGGCTGCCGTGAAGAACATATGCGTTTCTGGTTGCAGAATTGTTGGATTCATTGCAGAGATAACAAGTTGAATTTTCTGTTTACATCCCATAAGCCAAACACTGTGCTAGGTGCAGTATGTGTATTCCTTTACTCAACCCTCATGACAACTCTGATAGGTAGGTGCTATTCTTTTTTTTTTTTTTTTTTTTTTGCGGTACGTGGGCCTCTCACTGTTGCGGCCTCTCCCGTTGTAGAGCACAGGCTCCGGACGCACAGGCTCAGCGGCCATGGCTCACGGGCCCAGCCGCTCTGCGGCATGTGGGATCTTCCCGGACCGGGGCACGAACCCGTGTCCCCTGCATCGGCAGGCGGACTCTCAACCACTGCACCACCAGGGAAGCCCAGTAGGTGCTATTCTTATCCCATTCAATGGATTAAAAAACTGAGGCACACAGAGGCTAGATAATGGCTCAAGGTCATATACGTAGAAGTCACGTGCCAGAGTTGAGATTCTGACCCAGGCAGGCTGTCTCTAGAATGCGTGCTCTTAAGTCCAAATTACTGTACACTGTATACAGATGTCTTCTGATGAGCCATTGAACCCATGGGGCAAAAGGTCCAGACTACTGAGGTGCTGACATTTCAGGGACAGATAAGGAAGATGAGGTGTAACTGGGGCTGATCAGACCAGGCAGGGCAGTATTCTGGATGAGGGCAGTATTTAGAAAGGCAGGAAGCTTTGAGATGGGAGAAGGGCACCAGGGGAAAACTGAACAGACCTTGAGAGCTGCTGGAAGGCCTGGAGGCAAGGACCCACCTACTCACCAGCCAGGGCCTGCAAGCTGGGGAAGCCATGGTAGGTGACCTCATCAAGCTGGAGGAGCCGAGGTCCGAAGGTCTGGCAGAGCCGCTCCACCATGCCAGTGATGCGGGCAATGTTGTTGTTGGAGGAACAGATGAAGGAGAAGAGACACTCGATGGGATCCTGTTGCAGGAGTCGCACACCTGGGGACCAGAAAGGCAGAGGGACCAGAAATCACCTGTTATTGGGAGTGGCCTCTTCTCACCCTCAGATTCTAGGTACCAAGGCTCTGGGGTATCCCAGGGGAATGAGGGACAGCACTGTTAGAGAAAGCAACACCAGAGCTCTCATTCCTCATAGCATCTTGTGAGGTCTGGGTTATCATCCCATTCCACAGATGAAGAAGCCACAATGTAAGCACTATGAGGGTGGGGATTTGTTTCTGTTTTGTTCACTGTGGTATCCCCAGTCGCATAGCTGATGCTCTGTAAACATTTACAGAATGAATGATGTCACCAGCCCCAGATCACAAAGCCCGGATTTGGCTCAATATCCTTGTCACTCCACTATGGTGGTCAGCAGGACAATAATAACAGTAATAATAATTACTATGTGTCAGGCACTATTCTAAGCACTTTACATGTCTTAGCTTCTTTAATCCTCATAAAATCCTATGAAGTGGCTATAATCCCCATTTTACAGATGGTGAAACTGAGTAACTTAACCAAATCACAAGCACCCCAACCCCTGCCTCAGGCTCTGTACTCACCTTGGAATTTCTGAGCCACCTCTTGAAAGTGGGGGTCCACAGAACTCCAATGGTGATACAGCTGAGCAAGGCTGACATCCAGCCGGAAGTACTGTCGCACGGCCTTTAGCTCTTCCAGTGTGGGCCTGCCAACCCGGCCCTTATCCCCTCGGTACACAGTGCAGTAAAGATGCTCCTCAGTCTGGGTCAGTGTCCATACCTGGTCGGCCAGCACGCCACTCCAGTGCGCAGGGCTTTGCTCCCTCCACCTGACCCCCAGGCACAGGGCAGCCCTAGTACTCAGTTTCCCTTCCTGCACCCTTTGGGGCCCTCCCATCTTATAACTGCTCCATATACAAAACTGACTTACAAATTGCAAAGTAAAAGTGCTTTCTTTTACATCAGTTATATCATGTAATCCTCGCAACAACACTGCGCAGGCTTATTACCTCACCTCCACTTTATAAAGCATGTAACAGGGTCACCACCCGTGCCTCAGTCTCCTCTTTTGTACTCTGAAGTTTCTTCATCACCCCCAATGCACCCCAGGATCTGCTGTGCCGAGGAGCCAGGAGCCAGGGTCACTTACCGGAATGACTGTCCAGAAGCCAGAACCAGGTCCAGGCGCAGCTCAGAGCGTGGACAGGGGATGGAGGCCCACAGGGCCGGGACGGAGGCTAGAGTGCGATGTCTCATGCTACGCTGCAGAAGGGAGCGGGCTAACATTTCCACGTCAGGCTCCGCCCCATGATGCCCTCGCCCACTCAAAGCAGCTCAACGCTCCGCCGAGACACCGCCCCAAAGGTCACGCCCCTCTAGGCCTCGCCCACCAAATCCTAGCCTCTTAATTTGCTTATTTAAGGCCCGCCCAGTTTTATTCAATTTCTCCACTCCCCAAAGGGCCCACTCCTTGCGGTTCACCAACGCTCCGTCCCTCCCACTCTGTCCCGACACTCCCGTCCTTCCTCCTTACGTATCCTCCCCCGCCCCCCACAGCCTCCGGGCGCGCACCACTGTCCCCACTGTCCCAAAGAGCTGCCGCGACTTTGGGAAGCGCGCGGAAGCGCTCTCTTCGGCTTTCTCCGGCGTCCGACCTCTCTCACCGGAAGTACGGTTCAAGCCCGGCTAATTGGATCCAGAGGTAGCCAATCCACGGAGAGTTAAGAGTCGCCAATGAGAATCGGGCGTGGCGGCGGGTGGGCGGGCCTTTCCGTGGCGCCGCAGCGGTTGGCGCGCGCTGGGCTAGCTGCCCGCCCTTGGGCTTTCCTCTGTGGGCTCGGCTGCACTCGGCACGCCGGTGTGTCCCATCCCCGCTCCCCAGGGTCCGGGCGCACTGTGCGCCCTCAGGCCCCAGTCCTCACTGCCTGATCTTCTCAGAGCCCTGGGATTCCTCAGGGTCTGCCCGCCCACAGAACCAAGTCCTATCCCTCGCCGTCCTTAGCCTTTCTCACCGAGCCTCTCGGGGCTGATCCTCGCCCTCCTCAGTCGGCCTCCCCTGAACCACCCCCTCACTGAGAATCGCGCCGGAACGCAGCTCCGGGCCCGCCGAGCCTCTGAGGTGTCTCCACGGCATCTGGCTCCCGAGGATTCTGCCTTCGCGCTCACCCGCGGAGCCGCTACCCTCCAAGGGCTTGTCCCTGAGCCTCGACGCTGTAGGCTTAGGCCTCCTCACAGACTTCCTCGTCAGAGGCCTGCCTCCTCGGACTGTCCCGCCGGGCGCCGCCCGCTGGCTGCCACAGCTGCTCCCTCCGTCTAGGGCCTTCCTCCACAGCACTCCCTCAGCCCTGCCCAACGGGGCCTGGGTAGGCCTGCCTCGGGGACTGCGCCCAGCGGCCCAGAGAGGCCACAGGACCACCAAGTGTGTGGCCCCCCGGGCAGCCCCGGTGCCAGGGTCGGCTACCTGACCCAGGAGAGATGTATCATGTAACTTCTTACCTTCTGGAGAAAGACACAAAAAGCAGGGCCACAAGAACTGCCTCTGGGCGGTGATTCTTGGTTACTGTATCTGAGCCATTAGCCTTCAGATTCCTTAAGGGACAGACTGACGGCTGATATATCTCTGTGTCCCTCTTGCCACAGTTCCCAGCAGCGGGGGCCGTGAGCCTGGCAGCGTCTCAGTTCCGGGCTTCAGGAGTTACCAGGCCCTGGGGCAGCTGCTTCCTGTGTCTGTCTCCTTTGCAGGCACGACGGCCCACAGGTGCCTAGTGCTTAGAGGGCATTCCTCCAGTAAATGCTTACATTGGAAGAGAAGGTGTCAAGGTGGGGAATGAAGAGTCCCTCTGCATTCCTGCTGAGGCCCCAGCTAAACAGGGGAAGAAGGGTCACACAGCTATAGTGACTGAAGCAGCACCCGGACCGTCTCACTGGCAAAGGACTCGAAGCATCTGCAGTTCACGAAGGAATGGCCACGAGACTCCTCCCTTCCAGCCGTTCGGCATACTGGTTGAAGAGCCAGCTGTGGAGGCAGGCTGTTGTTCAAATGCTAGCTCTGCGACTTCCTAGTTGTGGGAACTTTGGCAAGTTACTTAATTTGTCTAAACCTTGGTGTCTTTGTGGAGATAACTACCCTGTCATTAACTTTCCCCGTAGTTATTGCAAGGATTATACAAAACTGTGTATCTAAAGGTGCTTCAGCACAGGGTCTACCACTCAGTGAAGGAAGGACATGGGGAATGGGAGCTGTCATACTGGGTTAGCCAAAGAGTTCGTTTGGGTTTTTCCGTAAGATGTTACAGAAAAACACGAATGAACTTTTCGGCCAACCCAATATTATCTTTGCTGTTGTCTTACAAATGCAGCAGGCACAGCAGCCAGCAACCACTTGGGCCCAATTATTTACCATCCCCGAGGAACACAGCCTCACTTTTGCCCTGGCAGAAGGCAAGAACCAAGAATTCCAAACAGACCATTTATTTTCTAAGAATCAATATATTTTCTTCCTTTGAAATAAATACAAACCAGTTTGAAAGGTGGGGGAATCTATGGGAAGAAGGGAAGTGGGGACAGGCCCCAGTCTTTTTTTTAGTACCAAATGACTCTGGCGCGACCCGGAAACGCAGTTACAAATGAGAATAATTTAAATTCTCCACTATTTACAGTATTTACAACAGCAGGGGAGGGGGGTCACCTAGTGCCCCTCTTCCGGGCTGGACAGACATCAATCTCAATGCTAGGCTGTGCAGATGCCAGCTCACCTCACCACCTCAGGGGCCTCAGGCCACTAGGCAGTTAGGGGTTCTCCTGGCATGAGTAGGCAGAGGTGGTTGGATGGCCTGTTTTACGCAGCGTCCTAAGCTTGGCCCACCAACGTGCGCTACAATGCCGTGAGGTCTCTGGAGCTTTCTGGCCTGTGGAACCTCCCCTCTCATTGCGCAGAGCCCCCATGGGCCCTTGGAGTGTTCTGTACAGTCCAGCTGCACTCAGGGCGGGAGGGACCTCCCCCACCCAGCTTCCCCTGAGACTGGCCCCAAGACCAGGAATGAGTCAGTGCAGAGGCCGGTGCCACTCCAGGACAGTGAGCAAAGGGGAGGAGAGAGGTGGCAGGGCACTGTAGGTTGGGTTGTGCTGGACAGTATCAGTCACTATCGCTGGTCTCACTGCTCTGCTCGCCCTGCACCTTGCTGCGGTGCTGCAGAGCCCTGTGGTAGGCGATCTGTACTGACTTGCGGATGTTGGATTTCCGGCCCTCCAGCATCTTCTCCTTGTCAAGGTCCTGGTTCACGCCCAGAGGAACCAGCTTAGTCCTGGGCAGCCACTGCCTGTAGGACGAGGTGAGAAGCGAGTAAGTCATCTCTTATCTCTGGGGGAGCAACAGGCACCAGCCTTCCTCACTTGTTCATTCCTTCAAAAACTCCTCCTGAGTGCCCCACTCTGGGCCAGGCTCTGGTGGGAATTAAAGAAACCAAGAGATGCAGTCCCTGCTCTCAAGGAACTGCTCACAGGCTAGTGATGAAAAGAGCCCAGTCATCGGTCACAACGGGGTAATCATAGGTTAGTTATGGGCACAAAAAGGAGCCTTGACCTACCCTGAAATAGGTACCTTGTCCAGTGGGCTCCAGGCAGACTTAACTGACATTAAACATCCTCTGCAGACAATTAACAACCAGAGACCACACATGTAAGTGTGACGGAACAGGCATTCAGAACCTGAATGATTATGCCTGCTTTATCCCCATCTTGTCACCATGGAGGCAGAGGTGGGAAAAGTAAGTCTAGAAGCCACTTTAGTCTGGGTGGGGAGCCACCCCCACATTTGTCACAGTCACTCACGGTCCTTTGATTTCTAGCTACAGCTGTCTGTCAGCTGCTGCCCGCTCAGTCTCTCAGACTCTTGGTCAACACAACCCTTTTGCTCAAAGATCTAAGTCCCTCCCCCACTGATTTATGACAGCTCAGGCTGTCTGTTGCTGGAGTTCCCTGGCAACCTGCCCCGATACCGAGGGTTGCATCTGTGGCTATGAGTCACATCAAATGCTCCCCTCCTCCCTTACCAGGTTCGCTTGTTGTCAAAGAAGAGGACGAGGTAGAGATGCTCTCGGGCTTCCTGGGTCATCTGTTCCCCAAGTTTCAGCACCTCCAGTGGGGGCACAGGGATGGGAACCCCATGGTGGAACATACCTTCCCGGGGCATCTTTGGATCAATGATCTAAGGGTGTAATAAGACCTTGGTTTAGTTCAGTCTCCTTCCCAAGGCTTACCCTATCCAAGAATTTGGAGACTACGTCTGAAGTGGGAACAGAAAAAGGTTACCACACTCCTAGGGCTGCAGTGCTGACCCTTGGCTTATTCCCATGCTGAACTATTTCAGAGCCCAAGGGGCAAAGGGAAGAAAGAGGGAGAGATGGAGAAACTAACCAGGGACCTCTAAGTGTCTATCTGCCAAAGACTCCTGTGCTCTGCAGCTCAGCAGAGAGTAGAAAAAGTCTGCTACTTTTGAGTCTGTGTTCTGGGGTTGGAAGACAAGGGATATGACAAGAAAAGTGGAAGCCTACCAGAGCTGGGTATGATGGATACCCTCGGCATTTGGCCCACACCAGGTCCAGAGCATCCAGTGGGGAGTCCTCATCCTCTGACAGCCAGCCAGCTCCCCGGCCCAGACTCTTCCTTACCACTTCACAGGAATGGGAGAGAGGGGGCGGATCAGCAGTCCGGGGTCTGGCAAGGCCCTGACACTGGGCCCCCAGAACCCCTGGCTTTGGGCAGGCGTACTTACTGCTGTGGCCCACGCCGCGGCCAGTGCCCACGGAGTAGGCCTCGTTCTCAGTGCCTGAGGTATCTTCACTGCTATCCTCTGGGAACGTGCCCCGAGAGAAGGAGGGCTTGCCCCGGCCTTGTTTTGAAGGCGTTGTGCTGTGGACAAAAGGGAAGCTCAACTCAAAGGAGGGGAAGAGTGGGGAATGGCATGGTGGGTATCCTCCCTTCTTTAAGCCCCTAGGGTCTAAGACGTTTGGAAAGCAGAGGCTACTTGAAGAATTTCAAACTCAAATGCCCTCAGGGACTTGGGGGTGATCTGACTGAAGTGGGCTGGACATAGCAGTAGTGCTGAATGCATGCGCCCGTCTTAAGTCAACAGTGGCCAGAACTGCCAGTCTGATTTTTACAGAGACTACAGAAACTGGGAATTTTATATGCCACTTCCGAATCTTTTTTTTTTTTTTTTTTTAAGACTATGCTGGCCAAACAAAATGTCTGCAGGCCAAATCCAGCCCACAAGGAACCAGTTTATGCCCTCTGTTCTAAACCATCAGCTTAACACAGGGTGGGCTCCTCTGTTTCATTATGGTGACAGTCTCATCTATTCCATTTATTTTGCAGAGAACCTTTGGTTTGAGCCATCTTAATCTAGGCTAAAATGGCTGCCACCCCACTCCCCATAGGGAAATCTAGAAGGCCATCCCGGAGGTGCGTCTTGATCCGGAGGACTGGTACCTGGTCCGGTCTGAGGCAGCGCTGCTGCTGCTACTGCTGCTGGACTCAGAGTCCGAGCTGCTCCGAGGAAGGCTGCAGTCATTACGATACACCAAGAAACTCTTCTTTACTGGCTGGTTTCCACCGCTGAAGCCGTTGGCTGGTAAGTCTTGGTTGGGGGGAGGGGGGAAGGGAAGGAATCAGTCAGGAAGATGTAGATCAGAGATCTACTGGGGGTAAGAGGGACTTAGAGCTTGGCTTTCACTTCTGTGCTGGAAAATTCCTCCAACCTTGGCCAGCAGAGCTAGCTCTGGGCAGTGTCCACCACAGTTGGCCACAGCTCTGCCCCACCCCTTGCACTTCCCTTGGCAGTTACTGGCCTTAGGACACAAATGGCTTAAAGGAGATTCCCCAAGGAGGATAAGAAGAGAAAAGGTGAAGTGATACAATGGAGGTGGGGGGGCCCTGGATGGGAATCTAGCTGGGTCAGCATCTCTGGGCTTCAGTTTCCCCATCTGTAAAATGAGGGAATGGAATTAAAGGATTCCTAAGGGCCCTTCTAGCTCTGATATATTATGGGCAAATGAAGGGATAGGTGGGAGTTATATTGGGAAGGATGGCAGCTTTGCTCACTCTACTGCGGGGCTGGGTGATGGCGAGGCTCACCCATTGGGGGGTCTTCTGTGGATTTATCACTGTCGCTGTCTGAACTCGAACTGGGCCGAGGGCTCCTACCCCGCTTGCGCTGACGCAGGGAGCCCATGATGGGGAGCTGGGGGGGCCCCACAGGACTGCCTCCGTGGCTGGGGGTCATCTGGCTCTCCCGGTTTTTGGGGGGCCGGCCCGGCCTCTTGGGCGGTCCAGCTGTCTTCGGGTTCTTTTTGGAGAACAGAACTGAGGTTCTCCTGCCCACCTCATGTGCGGGGGTTGAGGACATGTTGGGACCCAGGCCTGGAGCAGAGAAAGAGAGAAGGAGAGTCGGTGAGGGGCCTGATGTGGGAAGGGCATACATCCAGGGTAGGCCCTGGGTATATAGGACCATAACTCCAGCTAGAGTAGGGGAGATAATCTGGGGGGCATGGAGTTGGGAACATTGTCTCTTATACAAATAGCCAGAGAGGCAGCTAAGAGGCCCTTGACTGGGGAATTGAGGGAGAGAGTGCAGCTGGCTGTGCATGAGGGACCTCTGCCTGGGGCATGGCAGGCGCTGAGTGTGTGCTGCAGAGTCAAAGTCTGGCTGGCCTCGGGGTCCACCATGCTGCGGGGTTCAGACCTTTGCTTGTCTCCTGGCTGCTGCTCTCCTCGGCGGCACTGTCTGTCTGCCCGTCCTTGTCACAGGCTGCCGGGTGGGGTGTCAGGCTGCCCCGGCTGGAGGGGCCATGCCGCTCAGGCCCATCCCGTCCAGTTTCCCGCTGGGTGGCAAGCTTGCGCCGCAGTGCCGTCATCTCTTTCTTGATCATCTTTGCACGCCTTGAGCGGCCCACGCTCTGCTTACTGGCATTCACCTCATCCAGCCGCTCAAGCAACAGCTTCAGCTGCTCTTCCACCGGCAAGTGCTTCTGGTTCTCCAGCAGGACCAGCCGCTCTTCCTCTGCTGCCAGGGGTGGGAATAGGGAGGAAAGGGTCAGACTCAGGGCAGTCCTCTGGGCCCCGTGAACCTGGGCAGGCAACAAGAAACCCACTCTTCTCCCCCTCTGCTTCTCACCAGGAGCAGCTGTAAAACAGTAGCACCGAGATGTGCAATGGCAGGGACTGCTATGCGTTCACCCAGTCTGGCTTCTTAGAGCGCATTCCTGGGGATAGCCTGCCACTGCTCAGCCTAGCTGCTTCCTGCCTACACAATGCCTGCTCCCAGGAGGGGACTTTGGAAAGCTGTTCATCCCTGGCATTGGCGTCTATGTGGAGGTGTGACTTATCACCCACCATCTTCGGTGTGGTGTGAGGCCTCGTCTCCAGCCAGGCTGTGGGGGATATGCATGCCCGTCTCAAAGTCAATGCCCATTTTTTCTGCCTGGCGCCGGGCCTGGCGGAGCACAGCACCACCCTGCTCACGGAGCCGCACTGCTGCCCGGTAGAAGATGGTATCCTTGGCATTATACTTGAGGCAGTTGCTGACGATGAGGTTGAAGTCCTCCTCAAAATCATCAAAGTTCAGGTAGCGGTAAGCCTCCAAGTTCTGCTTCATGGTGAAAAAGTCCATAGGCTTTTTGATGTGGTCTAGGTAGTCAGGTACCTGGGAGAACACGGTAGGTGTAGCTAAGTGGAGATACGTTCCTCATTCCCCCTGAACCCCTGTTCCTAATAACCTCCCTTGAAATGCATCCAGCAACCTCCTCCCACCACAGTTAGAGGCAGGCATTCAGCACAGGGGAAAAGAAAGCCGGATTCTAGTCTTGACTTTACTAGTCACAAGCTGTGTGACCTTGGCAAGCCTCTTAACCTCTCTGGGCCTTCTTTTCCTCACCTAGAAAACAGTAATGAAATTACAGCCAAATCTATCTCCTAGAGCCATATGACGCTTTAGTAAGAAAATGACTAGGGGAATCCTCTGGAAAAAAACACCACCTTGCATTCCTATAGCTCTCTTTACTTATCATTAAGACTTATAAGGAGGCTGCTGCCTCAGGCCTCTCATTTTATACCTTTTAGAGAGAAGAGTCTGCCAGTCAGGACCTAGGGCTTCAGAGATGGTTCTTTAGGTGCTGAGCCTTCTAAATTCTCCGTTCTAGGGTTCAGCACCCGGAAAGTGTCTTCCTGCCCTGGGATAATTCATTTGGCAGACTCAGTCCCTGCCTCTGGGGAAGGAGTGCAGATTGCCTCCCATTCTGGGCCCTTGGGATATGACAGGGACAAGACAGAGTCCAGGTGATGCATGTGGCTCCAGTTCATCCTGGAGCCCCAGAGCCACCAGCCCCTCTCTTCAAGGTCCCCTCCTAGTCCCTGGCCCAGACCTGCAGCGGGGGTCCATCTGGGAGAGGAACAGAAAGAAGGTGGAGTGAGGGGAAGGGATTCTTACTTCGTCCAATTCGGTTACCTCAGACAGAGGGACCGGCTCGCTGAAGATGTTGCCTGTGTCCTTCTCTTGGAGCTGCTCCAGGGTTTTTCGAAGGAGGATGAGGAAAGGGGTCAGCTGCATCTCCATGGCAATCTGCTGGACCTTGATCTGACACACATAAAGGCCCGATCAGCCAGGCCTAGGCCGTCCCTTGGCAGAGAGGTCTGAGGAGATGGCTGTAGCTGGTATGGGAACTCGCCTTCCTTCCCACCCTACACAGCTCGGTGTACTTGACTCCTCTGGACTTTCCCTTCCTTGAGCTCCCAGCACCAGCTACCTGCATCACATAATTTAGGCTTCCGGTCACACTCTCCTGCGACATTCTGCTTCCGGTGGGCTTGAGAGCAAACTGAGCTCACGAGACCTGACTCCCGCATCAGCCCTGTTGCTTCCTGGACAGGTGACACATACTTGTCCATGTTTTCTGTTTTCCTGGGTCTGTTTTCTCTACTGTAAAAAAGAGTTGGCCCAGGAGCACTCACCGTCTCCCTTTTGAGTTTCTCCCGCTTGCGGATCAGCTCCACCAGCAGCCGGGCTCGCTCCAGGTCGTGCCGAAGCCGCTGCCAGGACTTGAGCTGTTCTTTGAGGGCCCAGTTCTTGTCCTCAGAATCTCTCTGAAGAGGCAAAAGAGGGATCAGGAAATGATGAGAGAGCCAGAGGGGACGAGAGCCCAGGAAGCTTGGGTCAAGGGCAGGCAAAGCCAAAGGAGGGAGCACAGGGATTTACTGGTAGGCTCACTAACTAACTGAAGTGGAAGCTCCTCAACCCACATGGCCCCTAGGCCCAGCACAGAGTCGGTGCTCAGTATATGCTTGCTGTGAACGAACAGATGAACACATAGGAAAAATGCGTTAAAAATCATCTGTAAGGATTTCATCCTGAGCTTGCTTTGAGGCCTAGTTTAAAGGAGGAAACAGCCCAAGCCCTCAGACACTGGAAACTGGAAACAGTCACAAATCTCTGTCCTTGGGGACTTCCCTGGCGGTCCAGTGGTTAAGACTCCACGCTTCCAAGGCAGGGGGTGCGGGTTCGATCCCTGGTCGGGGAACTAAGATCCCACATGCCGGGCGGTACGGCCCCCCCAAAATCTCTGTCCTCGTGCCCCTGGCACTAGTTCCTACAGCCCACAGGGAATCTGACACAGTACCCCAACTTGGTCACAGTTCCTCTGCGACTGCAGGTGTGTCTGCAGGCGACGCAGCAGTGGGACCCCATTCCGTGACTGCCTCTTCAGCGTCCAGTAGCTGTGCAGCCTCTGCATGAACTGGCTCTTCCTTTGGATGGTCAGGCGGTTAGTGATTTTACTGAGCCTGGGAAGCGGAGAGCAAAGAGAAAAACCTCTTGGGCCCTGATTTTCTTAAGCAGAACAGTGGTCTCTGGCTAATGAGAGTTTCTGAGTGGGGCTAAATAGGGAATAAATCTACTGTCAAAAAGGCCTATGACACTGGGCTAAGGCAAAGAAGAGCGAAGAGAGCTGTCAATGGCAACTCAGCAGACAGGGAGCCAAGCTCCCAGCTCTAAGCCAGATCCATAATTCTGTTCCCCAGTGGGTCAGGGAGCCTGCCCCTAAGACTGCTCTTGTCATTGCAGCCCAGAGTGCTATTTGACCCTGGGATACCCAACTCAGACTGAGCCTGGGAAGGTTTTAAGATGAAGTATTACTGTACAGCAGTAAACTATAGGAAATCGACTATATAGCACAAGAGAGAGTAAAAAGTAACTGATGACTGTAGCCCTCATTTGGACTTATTTGTGGCAGCAACCGTTTCACGATTCCTAGAGCGTATCCGTCCCCCTTCTTCATTCCATTCTCCCTTCAGAGTCGGACCATTTCTTCCACTGTGGCTGGTAGCTATTCCAGCCTCTTTCTTCCTAACTTAAACCACCTCATCAAAACGGAAGGCAGTTTAAAACACGTTAGGTCTGCCAGATAAAAGCTGAAGTTTCTGTTTCCTAGTGTAAAAGCCAGGTGACCTGCTAGAGCTCATCTCTTTTGATATTAAAAACAAAAAGCAAAAAAACCCCAAAACTTCTATGTAGCTCCTGATAGGAAGAAGATACCCCAACCCTGTCACTCCACTCAGGGGGCTGTCAGTCTCCAACAGGGCTTCTTCCCTCAACAGCCTGTCCACCTGCTCCCCTCATACCTGTGTGGTGGGATGCAGGGCACAGACACCACAGGTGCTGCTGCCCGTTTCTCCGCCAAGATCTTCCGCGCCTTCTTCATCTTGATCCGGGACTTGGCCTTGGCCTTCTTGACCTTCTCTGAGCTCCAACTCTTACCCTCCTCCTCCTCCTCCTCCTCCTCCTCCTCCCCCTCGCTGTGGGACAGGGCAGGCAGGCGGCGTGCTGAACCTGGAGGCGTATGGATGTCGCAGTAGGCAGTCTTGCGGACGCTGAAGGAGGTGCCATTGGCACCCGTCTCCCGCACAGGCTCCATCTTCATGTAAAGGCCAGCCTGCTGGGCACACGTCACATGGAAGGCTGTGTAGCAGTTGGCCTTGTGGCACTGGATGCAGGCCCCTGAGCCCCGCTGTTTGCAAATGTAGCAGGTCAGCTTCCAGCGAGCTGGCGGGATGTGCTCGATGCTGTCGATAGGCTCCAGGAAGACCGTGTTGGCGAAGCAGACCTCAGGGATCCACAGGGCACACACCACATGGGCCCAGCGCCCATCATCTGTCTGCTTGAAGGCACCGCCCTTGTTGGGGCACAGGGCGCAGTCCACAGCACGGGAGGGTGACTGTAGGCAGCGGCGGCACAGCCACTGGCCCTCAGGGATGTAGGGGACACCGTAGCACTCCTGGTGCACAGCCAGGTTGCACATGTCACAGAAGAGGATGACATTGCTGTTCTGGCACTCACCATCATTGCAGATACAGCACACTGCATCCTCATCCACGAGCGCATTGGGGTCGCCTTTATTGTGGCTCTCAAAGTAGGACTCTTTCTCCAGCCGGTCCATTAAGTACTCAAAGATTTCCTGCGGAATGGGACTCACACCCTCCGTCTTCCGCCGCTCGTTCATGATATCCAGCCAGATGTAGTCCTCCTCATCCATGTCATACTCTACTTCCTCATCCAGCTCTTCCGCCGACTTCTCGATGTACCTGCAGTGCACATAGGCAGCTCAGCACCAGAAGGTTGAGATTTCCCTCCTTTAAAGACCATGGGTTATATGTGCCAAGTACTGACCCTATTCTAGGCCTGTGCCTTTACGTCTGTGTTGTCTGATTCTATCCTCACCTTTACCCCAGGCACTCTAAGTCCTATAAGCATTCTTATTTTGCAGAAAAGGAAAACTTACATTTGGGGAGGTTAATTCACCTGCCCTGGTCCTCTTGTGAGAAAGTGGCAGAACTGGGATATGAACCCAACCATGCCGATTTCAAAGCTCATGTCCTAGCTGCTACACTGCCTCCTTTGAGGTGCAGAGGCTCAGCCAGACTCCTGAAGGATGGGGCAGCTAGGACCCATTATTGGGGTGGTCTGGGTGATGATACAAGGAGTCAGAGGAAGGAAGGTCCTCAGTTTTCATTTGCAAATCATACATAAGTTGTTTTAGCACCAACTGGCTATGTCCTGAATGCAGCTGCTGTAGGTCTTCTGTTAGCTGGTACCAGCATCAGCTCAGGGCTCCCTCAAACTCTAGGTACTCTTTACTCTCTGGATAACCTTGGGAAATAACAGTCAGAATAACTAAGATTTACTGAGCATTTACTATAAGCTAGGCATTGTGCTAAGTTATCACATTTATTTTCCCCATAGCCATAGGGTCAATGTTTTTACTCTCCTCACTTTATAGATGAGGAAACTGGAAGCTTTGAGAAGTTAATTAACTACCCAACACAGTTAGTTCACACAACCAGGAAGTGGCAGAGTGAGGATTCAAACTCCACTTCACAGCACTCAGTGGGCCAGCAGGGCTGCAGCTAAGGATTGCTCCAGGTGCCTGGGATACAAAGTAGGCTCCCCACCCCCTTGCCATGCACACTCTAGGTGGCCTGACCCTGGTGTTGTAAAGCTACAGGGAGCTACAACGGAAAGAACAGGGCTTTGCCCTCTAACAAACCTGGATTTACATCCTGGCTCTGTTACTCTGTGGCATTTAGGAGGACATCACTGCCCTTTTCTGAACCTCAGTCTTATTTTTATTTATTTATTTTTTTTGCGGTACGCGGGCCTCTCAGTGCTGTGGCCTCTCCCGTTGTGGAGCACAGGCTCTGGACGTGCAGGCTCAGCGGCCATGGCTCACGGGCCCAGCCGCTCCGCGGCATGTGGGATCTTCCCGGACCGGGGCACGAACCCGTGTCCCCTGCATCGGCAGGCGGACTCTCAACCACTGCGCCACCAGGGAAGCCCTGAACCTCAGTTTTATTGATGACAGAATGAGAAACAAATGGGCTAAATCAAGTGGCACAGAGCAGGCCCTAGATAAATGTTAGTTCCCATGCCTCCCCTCTCCTCTCCACAAGGGAAATGTGGCTCTGGGGGCTACAGCAGGCCAGGCAAGCAGAGGTTCCGGAGCCATGCTCTGGATGACAGCAGGCGAGTGAGCTGATCTCTCTGGGCCTTGGTTTCCACACCTGTAGAATGGTGATGCTAACTTGAACCTATTTCATACAGCTGTTGTGAACATTAAATGAGTTACTACAGGTAAAGGGCTTAGAACAGTAGCTGGCATGGAGCAAGTACTCAATAAATGTTAGCTTTATTATTAGTTTTTGTATAGATCTGCCCCACCCTGTCTTGCGTTATAACTGTTTTTGTGTCTTAACTCCTCCACTATTAGATAAGAGGCAAGAACCATGTCTGATTCACCACACAGAAATAGGTGCTCAGTGTTGCTCGTTTGAAAGACATTTAGGGGGTGGAAGGGAGGACAGACTAAAATACTGTGTCTATCAGAAGCAACTTCTTCCTTAGCCCTTTACCTCTTCCCCAAGGTGAATGCAATGTCCTCATCCTTGAAAAAGGGTGTGGCTCAGGGCTAGTGTGAAACATCTGGTCCCTTCCAGGCCTTGGCACCAGCTCTCAACCTTTTCTCTGCCACGACACACGTGACATTATGTGATGGTGCATAACACACTCCCACCATGCACCAAGATTACAGGGTGTGGCGCAGATAAGGTAGGCTGCATGTCACGTACAATTCCTGACACGGCAGCTGACACTCCACCCTCTCTCTCCCCCTCAAGAAAGCATACCAGATGTGAGCAAGAGCAAGTGGTGTTATTAGAGGGATGACCTCAAATCTTCTTACATTTATATAAAAAGTAAATCATTTCCAAAAGAGGCAGTTCTGCTAACAGTAGTAACAAATTACATGCAACACACCTCCCAACTGATTGCAGTGCACCAGCTGAAAGCTGCTGCCTGGAGAACAGATCTGATTCCCCCGAGGAAAGAGTGAATCTGAGTGGAGGGGTGAAGAAAAGGAGCAGAGGAGCTGGGCTGGGCTGCTTACTGGAGCCAAGAGCACTGAAGAGCCATTAGGAGAGAGGGCAGGCCCAGAGAGGGGTCTGTGTGTTGGGAGGTGGGCATGGCAGTCAGTACTAACAGACAAGAGAGGCAGTAGAAAGCCAGAGGGAAACGGAGCTGGGCTGAACAGATGAAAGGATGGAAGAGAGGAAGAAGAGACTGGCTAGCATGTGAACAGCGGTGAGAGGAGAGTGACGCATTGGGCCAAATTACTTGAGTTCCCAAAGATTTGCTTTTAAAAAACTGAGATTTAGTATAACATCACATGGGTTGCCCTTCTGGTAAAAACTACCTTTCATATAAAAACCTTTACAACAAGTCCTTGTCAGAGATCAGGCTTTCTGATTAGCTGACACCAAAGATGGCTCCTTAACTAACTCACCCAAATGCCCTCTTTGACTTGGATGCCAAGACTCTAAGAAATTTTACACTTGGTTTTTATTCCATCCTTCAGCTAGGGTTTCTGTATGTAGTTCCACCACCACACTTCCCCACTCCTTCATTTTTTTACCTCAAGTTAAAGGAATTTAGCCTTATGCCTGTGACTTTTTAAAAATATTAATTAATTAATTTATTTATTTATTTTTGGTGCATTGGGTCTTTGTTGCTGCACGCGGGCTTCTCACTGCAGTGGCCCCTCCTGTCACGGAGCATGGGCTCCAGGCACACAAGCCTCAGCAGTCGTGGCTTGCAGGCTCTAGAGCACAGGCTCAGTAGTTGTGGCGCACGGGCTTAGCTGCTCCACGGCATGTGGGATCTTCCCGGACCAGGGCTCGAACCCGTGTCCCCTGCGTTGGCAGGTGGATTCCCAACCACTGCGTCACCAGGGAAGCCCTATGCCTGTGACTTTATTAGGAGCCACTGTGACTAATTTTTGGAAGGAAGTGGGGTACTAAGAAACAGTTAAATGAAACAAATAAAAGGGTCCTTGGAGGAGTACAAAACATAGGCGATGAAAATACTGCTTACGCAGGCTAAAGGATGGGTGACAATAACAGAACAAGTAATGGGAAAATTACTTCTTTAGATTTACAAACTGATTTTATAACCTTATGAAATCATTGTCCCTAGTCTTGTACCTGTAGGCTACCAGAGGAATATTATACCTACTCTGCAGATGGGGTCACTGCAACACCAAAAGCTGGATGCCTTTCCCAAGATCACAGAGTGATGGAGTAGAAAGAGTCAGGAACAAAAAATGGGACCTTTTGATACTGTGGAAATAGTGCAGCTTTGGAGTCAGAGGAACCTGGGTTTGTCAGCTATCTACTGACATGTGACTTCTCGGTCCTTTTTCTGGACCGTGGTTTCCTCATCTGTGAAATCAGAACAATACCTACCTGAGTAAGTTGTGAGAATAAAATAATGGAATGGCTATAAGGCACCCAGTGCAGGGCCTGGCATGTGGCAGTGTAGACCAAGTGCCATCATTGGCTGGGGCACTTTTATGCCTTGGCAGGACCAGTGTGCTTCTGCTGTGCTTTACCCCTGCCACTGCCTATCACCTATCTTTGACTCCTGAGCCCTGCTTGACCAGTTTTCCAGAGTTGGGAGGTGGAGGCGGCCTTACCGGTAATAGGAAGTTGGCCGGGGCGGGGCATCAGGGGTATCCTGCTCCAACTCCCGGTACACCACCTCTGGCAGCTTGGGAGTGGTGCTTGCAGAAGCATTGTGGTGATGGTGATGGTTGGAGTCCTTGCGCTTCTCCTTGTTCTTATGCTTGCCTGACTTGGGAGTAGCAGCCGGTGTCTCAGTGTTCTCCTTATTGCTGCCGTTCTCAGGGGCCTCCTCAGGGGCCTCCTCATCTTCTGACACCACATCCAGGTTGTCAAAGATGCTGATGCGGTGGACGCGGCCGTGCAGGTCCACCTCCACCATGCGCTGGGCCTGTGCGTAACTCATCACCTCACGGCTGGGCGACTGGGATACCTCTGAGGGGGTGGGTGACTGCTTGTTGGCTGGGCGTGACTGGCGCCCCTTCTTCTTGTGCTTTCGGAGTGGAGTCTGCTGTGGGGGCGGTGGGTTGTCATGGTCATAGTGGTACAGGTGGTACTCAATACCACTGTAACTCTTGTAGACCTTGCGGCAGGTCTCCACAGGGCACTCATACGGTGGCTTAGTTGCCCGCAAGTTGTGGCAGAAAGTCTTCACGTCAAAGTCCACCCCCATGCTGTCACATCTAGAATGTACAGATCAGTTAGCACAGGCCGAGGGAAGAGTTCCTGGCCACCCACTCCACTCTCTCCAGCCCTCCCTCTCCCCAAGGGTCCTGGCCAGCCAACCTCTACAGCAGCTCCAAATGCCCCCTCCTCCACAACATGGCCATAGTCTCGGCCTTATCACCTCTTGCCTGATCATCCTGCTCTGTGTCTGAGTTCGTCTAGCCTAATCTCACACAATGTGTCCAGAACGATCTTTCTACCAAGTAGAAACGATCATGTTAGTCTCTTGATTAAAAGCATCCTCCTGATGTTCCCCACTTACTTCAGGATAATATCCAAATTCCTTATGATGATATTCAAGGTGCTCCTTTCACTGTGTGGCCTTAGTCCTCCTTTCTAGATTCTTTTCACCAGTTACAGCTGTGTTTCTGTCTAACCAGGACAACTTGCCAGTCCCTGAATGTTACAACCTCTCATTCCTGCAAGATGATCTCTATTTAGAATGCCTTCCAACCTCCCTGATTAGTGAGCTCCCACTCATTCTTCAAAACATGGCTCGAATGTCACTCCTGTTATGCTTCTTTGTCTCTCCCATGGAGAGCTGTGTTTCCCCAGCATTTCATCCTCACCTCCACCATGGCATTCACCACACTGGAAGTTCTCTGTCTCCTCCCATTAGACTGGGAGCTGTGCAGTGCAGACACCAGAGCCTACCCACCTCTGTATCCCCAGTACCTGGCATGTAGTGTTGTTTTGGCCAATGAATAAATAATCTGTTGAATGAATAGCTAAATGAGGGGATCACCAGTTCTGGAGATGAGATGGATGAAGGCTAGTGTCAGCCCATGCAGAAGTTTGAACAGGTAGCCAATGATTTGGTCCTGGACTCCAGCAGAAATCACTGGGTTACAGAAAGAATTAGTTAATTTCTGAGGCCTTTACGGTAAGCCTATGCCCTGGCCCTGGGAGTGGCACCAGGCCCTAAGGGTACAAACAGGAACATGACAATCCAGGCACACTCAGCTCCATGCTGGTCCTCAGAGCCCTCCCTTCCTCCTCTCCAGTGTTCCTGGGTGAGTGGAGACAGCAGATGGCACCAGCCCCCAGGAAGCCCAGCTTGGTCAGAGAGACTGCCCCAATTTCTCCAGGCCTAGCTGAGTGCAACAATTTAACTGTGGTCTTGGCACCATTCCAAGCAAAGCCACCCTGAGCTCCCTGATTAATAACGGTCCTTGTTGGCTCCTCTCCTGCGACTTAACCAAGCTAGTGAGCTGCTCCAGTCTCTCCGTCAAAGCCCCAGATTGTCATATCAGTAAAACTACTCCTTAAACTCGCCCCTACTTCCTACCTGCACCTGTCTTTAAACAAACCAATCAGAAGCACAAACAAACTCTCCTCTTTCTATGATGAGTCCCTGGTGAACGCTGCAGCTCTGCTGCCCCGGCTGGCTCCCTAATCAGCACAGAAACCCCCAGCAAACGTCCCGCTGGGACTCAGAAACAGAAGCACAGAGGAGAGACAAGGCAACTTAGACCCGAAAGCCCGTGGGGAGGGCCCCGGCCCAGGGGTATGGCGGCGGCATCTGCCCCAGGCGCTCCGAGGGCTGGAGGAAGTAGGGGGCGGAGGCCAGAGGGATTAGGCCGGGCCGGGCGGTGCCCGCAGCCCTCTCCCGGATGCGGCTACGTTTCCCCTTTGTCGAAATGTAAAATGTTAAACAAGGCTCTTCTCCTGCCATTGGCCCAGGCAGCCCCAGGCAACCCCGAAGGATACAGTGTTGCCCGGAATGCAGGCTGTGAGCGAATGCACTGTCAGTTCTCCGGGCTGGAGTGGCCCGAGGGTACTCGGGCTGGGCAGCTCAGTGCGCGCCCCACGAAAGTAGCCTACCCCTTCCCGGCTGGCCACTCCCGCCCTCGTCCCTGGCCCGCACTCACCGGCCACCTCGAGTCCGGGCTCATTGCCGAGGGCGCCCGCCGGGGCTCCGACCCCACTAGGGGAGGCCGGCGGGGAAAGACGGGCCGGGGATGGGGAGCCCCAATTCCGGAGACTGCAGACCTCGCCACCCCGACCCCCTGCCGCCCCACGCTCTGGCCCGGCTCCCTGGGATTCCCGCGCTGACCCCTGCCGCTCCCAGTCCCGCCGGCGCCCCGGTCTTTCAATTGCGGCGGCCGCCGCCCCTTTCGAAAGCCCCTAGGTTGCCCGGTCTCGGGACCCAGCACCGCCGGAACAATGGAGGCTCCCGGAGGCAGCGCGGGGACGGCGGCGGCGGAGACGGTGGCGGCAAAGGCAGTGGCAGCGGCGGCGGCAGCAGCGGCGGCGACGGCGTCTGCGCAGGGTAAACGCGACGCCGCAACGCTGCCGAGCTGCACTTTCGCCACACATCCCCGCCCGCCCGCTGAGGCTCGAGAGGCCATTCTCTGGGATTCGGAAGTGCCCCTGGACACCCTACATGGCTTTTCTAGCACCTCCATCTTAGAGCTGAGTCTCTGGAGACCGAAGTTGCGGTACTCGGGACCCGGAGTGGTGGGGCCGTTTGTAGCGAATCTGCGACCACGTACGGTGAGCGCGGACTGGGCGTGAGGAGCCCGCCCTTCTCCCTTCCCCCTCTGCCTCTCTCCCCCCCCTCCTCCTTCTCTCCCTCCTGCTGGCGCCGCGGCTGCGGTAGGGACCTGGCCTTGGTCTCGGAGGAAGGCGGCGAGGCGGGGCGGGAGCCACGGGGCGGGACTGGGGGCAGGGCCAAGAGCAAGAGGGACGCGGACAGGAGCCTAAGGGGGACCCGAAGTTATAGGTAGGGGCGGGGCGGGGCTGGAAGAGAATAAACCAGTCTACGGGGCGGGGTTTGCGGAGAGTGGGCGGGGCCATCTGTAAAGCAGACCCCCAGTAAGGAGAATAGGGGCTGAACGGGGGGTGAAGCGTGGGACTAAACAGAAAAGTGGGCCTCAGAAAAGAAAGGGCGGGGCTTTGGGTGGGCCTGGAACTTGGAGATGGGCTGGGGGAAAGGATATAGCTGGGAAAAACGATGTGAGGCTGAAGGTAAACGGTGGGGCTTGGAAAAGGTAAAGGGGCAGGGCTGGAGAAAAAGGTGTGAATCTGAAAGTAGCTGCCTGATTGGGGGTGGTGCGGAAGGCTGGTGGGGCGTGAAAGGGGTTGTGTAAGGTAAAATGAGATTCAGATGCTGGAACCCTGTAGGTAGGCGGGGAAATGCTTCATGGCTACGGGTTGCCGGTTGGAAGATAGGGTCAAAACAGAGCTGCGGGCTTCCCTGGTGGCACAGTGGTTGAGAGTCTGCCTGCCGATGCAGGGAACACGGGTTCGTGCCCCGGTCCGGGAAGGTCCCACATGCCGCGGAGCGGCTGGGCCCGTGAACCATGGCCGCTGAGCCTGCGCGTCCGGAGCCTGTGCTCCGCAACGGGAGAGGCCACAGCAGTGAGAGGCCCGCGTACCGAAAAATAAAAAAAAATAAACAAAAAAACAGAGCTGCTTTTAATGTGACTGGGCCACTTAGTAGCTATGTGAATTTGGGCAAGTCGTTAAATTCTTCCTCACCTACCTTTACTTATTTGTAAAGCTGAGCTCGACAACTCTGTTGTCAGTTCTTGGGGGCTTCGGAGAACTTGGGGGCCAGGAAGAGTCCACTTGTTAAACAATACTTGTTGCTGAGCCTGTCCAGTTTTGCCACCAACGGCGAGCGTGAAAGATTCTGCCAGGGTTCTGGGGCAAAGCCCAAAGCATCTGGAAACTTCTATGTTATCTTAATACAAACCTTGCAGTTGACCCACTATAAAGTATGTGTTTTCATATACAGTGTCTTCCCCCAAACATCCTTATAAAATTAACACACCAGGAAGAGGTTTGCTGATTAAGATCTTTGGATCCGGAGTCAAACTGTTGGGTTCTCTACAATAAGTGACTTAACCGCTCTGAGCCTTAGTTTCTTCATGTGTAAAATGGAGATAAAATAGTGCTTACCTCACAGGATTGTTGTGAGGATTGAATAAGATGATACCTGTAAATCACCTAGCATAGTGTCTGACGTGTAGTGAATACTCAAAGAAAATATCTACTCTTTTATTATCCTCACTCAAAAAACTTGGACTAGATGGATTAGAGCAGAGTTATACAGAATCATCTTAAAGCTGACCCCTTTGGAGGTCAAGAACCCCTTTTAGAATCTGATAAAAGCTATGGGCCTCTCCCCTCAGAAAAAATGTACACACATAAAGATTCACTTGTTCCTTAACGTATTTGAAGAATGTCTCAAGTGTTAGATGAATGTGTGTTAGGATGGGGATGAACCCTAGCTGAAACTGTCCTTGCCCCCTCCTTCTCTTGGTGTGGCCCCAGATCCTGGGTCCCTCCCTCCCCAAGACCCATGAGACAGAACTGCAGTAGAGATCAGCTTTATTATTGGCATGAAGGCAGGGAGTGCCAGGCCCTCCTATGGTTGAGGGGGCAGAGGGCTCGACCAGCCAGTACCGATCCTCCAAGCTGGCCTTCCAGTGAGGTCCAGGGTTCCAGGTGCCTCTGGCTTTCAGCAGAAGCAGTGGGTGGGCAGGTGAGCAGGCTGCTAGGCTTTGGATAGGTGGGCTATTCAGGGATGCTCTGGAGCTGGCGTCGGCCTGGGGTTGGCAGGGGGTGGAGGGCGAGGCTGGATGTCCCTGGTGCGCATATAGGACAGTAGCTGCTCTGGGATCTCGGCCAGCACGTCCTTGGCTAGTCGGGCCATGCTCAGCACCTGGTTCCCTGACCGGTCGACATAGTCTCGGAATGGGACGAACTGGGACAGGCACAGACAATCAGATGTGGGTGGTGGACAGAAGAGAGGGGAGTGGGGAAGGCAGCAGTAGGGAGGCTTCCTCTTTGACCCCCTAACATCTCTTTCCAAATATCACACTATCTCTCTCCCCCATCTTGAGGAGCTTTCTACATTTGCTTTCTCTCCACCCACTTTTTTTTTCACCTTCTGTTCACCCTCAACCCACTCTAATTTGGCTTCATGTAGTCTACTGAAACTGCTCTCGCTAACGATGTCAACAGCACCATTTTCCCAAATTAGTCCAGAGGGCAATGATTGTCAGCCTCATCTTGCTGACTCCTCTTTAGCTTTCTATTACATTTGACCATAATCTTCCTGAACGCTTCCCCCTCTTGACACATTACATTCTTCTAGATTCTCCTACCTTTCTGGATGCCTTTCCCCCCACCCCCACCCCCAGTCCTCTGGGTCTACCTAATCTCTAAATCTGGTGCCTTCTCTCTCTCAGTTCTCTTCCTGGGTGATTTCATACACTTCTGTGACTTTACAAACTGTTCCCTGGATTACGAGATACAAACTACTATGTATAAAATAGATAAGCAACAAGGATATATTGTATAACACAGGGAATTATAGCTTTTATCTTGTAATAACGTTTAATGGATTATAGACTAAAAATACTGAATCACTATGCTGTATACCTGAAACATATTGTAAATCAACTATACTTCAATTAAAAAAAAAAAAACCTGTTCCCTGATGACTCCCCAATTTATACATCCATCCCTGACCTCTTTTTTAAGGCCCAGAGCCACATATTTACTTGTCCATATCACATCTCCTTTCATTGGTCTTAGATACCTCAAGCCCAATGTGTTTACAACGGAATTCTAGGCTTGTCTGCCAAATCTGCTCCTCCTCCAGCTTTCTCTTTACCAGTAAATGGGATTATCACTCACCCAGTGGCTCAGTATAGAAAACTGAGAATCATCCTTGAAGCCCTGCTCCCTGTCACCATTTAATCAAATCTTCAACTCTTGGAAATTTTTCTTAAATAATCTTTTGAAAATGCTTCTTCTTTCCATCCTTACTGCTTCCATTCCCATCCAAATCCCCTGTACTACTTCAAAGGCTTCCTCATTAACGGGTCTACCTGCCTTCTCTCTTGCCCTGCTATAGTCCACCGTCCTGCAGCATCTCTGCATGTCTTAAAATGCAAGTCTGACCACCCCACTTCTCTACGTAAAATCCTTCAAGAGCTTTCCAGTTCTTTTAGAACAAAGCTCTGAGCTTCACCATGACTGGCAAGGCCTTGGCTTCCTCTTCCTCTCACTCCCTGTGATCCTGCCACCCTGGCCTCTTGCCCTCTCCATGATTGGGCAAGTTCTTTTGAGCCTAAGGGCCTTCTCACGTGCTGCTTCTCTACCTGTAATGCTTATACCTCCTTTAGATTTCAGCTCATATGTCATTCCCTCGTAGTAGCCTTCCCTGACTACCCTACCTAATCAGGTCCCTGTTATAGGCTCTCATTGTGGCATTTGCTGTCCCTCTGGAGCACCTATCACAATCTAATGAGATGTGTGATTATTATTGGCTGCCTCCACTAGAGGGCAGGAGCCTTGGGATCTCCTACACTATGAATCCACGATGGCTGCAGCAACCTGCCTGTTTCTCAAAAAGAGTTTGTTGAATGAATGTAGGTAGGCTGAAAGAGTGAAGGGAAGAAAGGCAGGTGATTAAGAAGGCAGTAAAGGAGAACAGCTGCTAACTTAGCCTCTCCTTCCCACCGTGCCTTTTGACTCCATGACTTCCTCTCCCGGGTCAGGTCTACCTGAACGATGTCCCGCTCTGCATAGCGTCCCCTAGAGGACACGCGCACGTCATCACCATCCAACTCTTCCATTGCTGCGGAAAAGACACCCCTCAGCTGATTGGCCTTTCCCACACCAACCCATGCTGCCCCCTCCCTCTTAGCTCCCCTTTGGAGTCATCATGAGAATGCCTAACGGTTGTATCAAAGTCCTACAAATATTAGGCATTGTAATGGAGTTCTTATTATGCCCTCCCACGCATTCCTTCATCCCAGGAACCCCAGGAGGGAAGTATTTGTATGAACAGCCTTGGTTATGATGAGGAAACAGGTTCAGAGAAGGTCTGTGACTTGGCCAAATTCCAGCACAGGTATCCATCCTATCTTTTCTATGAGGCAGGCCTGGGTGCCCAGATCCTCCCCTATTTTCCCGTTATTGGTCCCACTCATGGACACCCCCCATCTTACCCTCAAACATGGCTGGTCCCACACCGACAATAATGATGGACATGGGCAGTGAGGAGGCCTGTGAGGGAAAGAGGGTAAATGGTTGGGGTGAGCAGGCATAACAAGGGAAGTGGCTGTTGGGAGACAATTCTGTGTGTGTGATGTTTCTGCACATCTTACAAGCAGAGGCACTGATTCCCTTTGTGTCAGATTATCTTTTCAAGGATGTCTCCATATGTAACTGCCTTGAAAGATACAGTGTCTTCCTACAGAGCAAAGGGCAGGTTTGTTTACTGTCCAGTATAATATCTCGCACTGGAACAAAGGGAAGGCATGCTTACTGCCCATTATAAAAGACTCGGGTTCTCTACACTTAGGGTTTCTGTTCTATAATGCAACCCACTGTGGGTACAGGTGTCATCTGGCCCTCTGCACATTATCTTGTGGGAAGCGGGACTTAGTGAATCAGAGCCAATGCTGATAGTTGAGCTACTGCTATTGCTGGGAATAGCAAAGTCCTTTGCTTTTTTTGGCCACGCTGCATGGCATGTGGGATCTTAGTTCCCCAACCAGGGATCGAACCCATACCCCCTGCAGTGGAAGCACAGAGTCTTAACCACTGGACCACCAGGGAAGTCCCAAAGTCCTTTGCTTTTGTGTCTGCTGCCAGCATCCATGAAACTGGCAGGTTAACTTGTTAGCTTGCGTGTAGGGTAAAATCTCAACCCCTTCACGGTTATTAACAGTGACCCCTCCCTTCCAAGCCCTCCTCCTCAGACTCACACTGACAATGGCCTCCTTGGTCTGTGTCATGTCAGAGATGACCCCATCAGTGATGATGAGCAGAACATAGTACTGAGAACCATCAGAGATCTTGGCTGCAGCCCTGGGTGAGAGGCCAAGATCAGAATTCAGCTGAAAGTCCAGAGTTCAAAGGAATGTCCTGTCCCTAAAACTTCCACAGCCAGCGCGTAAGCAGTGGTCAAGGACTGGGGCTTCTGAAGCTCATGCTCCTTCCCCAGACCTGGCTGCCTGCCCCACCTACCATCCCTCCAGTTACATTTATAGAACACTCACTATAGCAGGTACTGTGTTTAGGCACTGGAGGTACACAGTGAGAAAAAACAAATCCATCCCAGTCCCCTTGAGAGGGGATGCTGATCTAAGAATCACAGAAATAGCTATAGAATTGCACTTGTGATGAGAGTTGGGATAGAAAGAGACACTGCTATGACAGTGTCCTGTAGGGATCTTGACATGGCCCAGGTCAGTGAAAGCTTCTTTAAGGAAACAGTGTTTGAGGATAAAGGAGAGGAGGAAGGAGAAGAGGCTAAGTGAAGGGGGAGAATTATTCCAGGTAGAAGGAACAGCATGGACAAAGGCCCCAAAATGGGACTGGAGGAATCCTACCCTTTCTGGAGCCCAGAAAGAGAAGGAAGCAGAGTGGACCATGTGACTGAAATGAGGTGGGGCCCAAACCACACAGGGCTTTGTTGGCCCTGGAAAGATGTTGGTATTTATACAAGAACAAGACCAAAGACTGAAGGCCTCCTTTCTTCCCTCTCTCACCCATTTCTCCTCTCTCCCTTCTCCCCTCTGCTGACCACATCCCATTGCCTAGGCTTCTGGGTCCTCAGCCAGTCTAACAGCTGCTCCCAGAGCTCCTTTCCCTTCTCTCACTATCAGTCTTTGAATCCAAGATTTTTTGATCTGAAAAGGACTTCAGAAGTCATTAACTCTAGTCCCCTTATTTTACACATAAGAAAAACGAGACCTCAGAGAGCACAAAGGCCGTGGCAGACCTGGTCTCTTGACTTCCAGTGTTGGGCCCTGTGTGGATTGGAAAGGATGGAGTTGCACTCTCCAGTAAGGTAGCCTCTATTGAAATTTATATTAATTAAGTTAAATAAAATTCAACATTCAGTTCCTTGTTCCCCCTAGCAACTTTTCAAGCGCTCACTATCTGTATGTGCCTGGCAGCTACCATATAGGACATCACAGATACAGAACATTTCCATCATTGCAGAGTTCTGTTGGACAGTGCTGGTATTTAAGCTTGATATAAAGAAGGAGGAAAGCGTGGTGAGAGTGGAGAATTCAAATAGCTCCAGTTCATTTTGCCCAGGGCCCAGGGTGGGAGTGGGCCATGATCCGTTCCTGAATCCTGGCTGCAGCCTCCTCATAGGCTTGGGCTGGTACTGTTTCCTGTCACTCACTCATTTTGCAAATAATCACTGCACACCTGCTATGTGTCAGGCCAGGCACCAAGTTTGGTGCTGAGCATGCAGCAGAGAATTGGACATTGTCCTGCGGGGTGATGGATGCTTTCACCACTAAGATGCAGTGAGGTTAGGGCTTTGAGGACATGACATCTAACCCAAGACCTGAAAAATGAGTAGGAGTTAGCCAGGTGGAGGTGGAGGTGGGGTGGGGGGAGGAGGGGAGGGTAAAGGGAAAGTGTTCCAGAGAGAAGGAATAGCACGTACAAACCAAGAGAGTGTGTTCTAGGGGGTGCACATGGGGCCACAGAAGAGAGATGAGGCTGGAGCAGTGGGCAATGGCCCCCTCATGAAGGGATTTGTGAGCCAGGGCATTGGGGGGCATGGAAGGGCGTTGGGCACGGGAGGTACATCTTTGGCTCCCTGCCGATGCCTGGCATTCCCAAGGCCATTTAGACCTGGAGCTGGGTGACTGGCTGGGGAAGGCCAGTCTGTGCCCCACCTGGCTGTGGGGTGGGAAACGACAAAGAGTCATCTGTGATCATCAAAATCACAGCCGCACTCTTGACATATGTGATCTAATTTAATCCCCACCACCATTCTATGAGGTAGGCACATTTTTTATTCCAATTTTTAAAATGAGAAAAGTGAAGTTCAGAGACATTAAGTAGCATCCCCAAGGGGTGGTGCAGCTGGGGTCCAAGCCCACGCTTGAACATCTGAACCTAAAGCCTGAGCTCTTGATTCCTCCAGTCTTCCTTCCAGCCTGCTCTCTGGATACTCCTCCGTACACACTGCACATTCTGCTCAGAGTATACTGTTCACTGTTTACCGAGCTCACCCTTCATACCTCTGTGCTTTTCACATGTGGTTCCTGCTGCCAGGCCTGCTCTGTGCATCTTCCTCTGATAAAGTCCAGTTTGCCCTCTGCACCCAGCCAAGCAGTCAGTCCCCTCTGTGACTAGACTGCCTTGGGTCTCTCAGACTCTCCTTCTCCCTCTGCCTTCTAGGATGCCACCCACCAAGACGGGCTGTCTGCCCTTCCAAATGGGTTCTCACATCCCTGAGGGTACCAGCATGTGTACCAAGGGGAACCCAAGGTCACAGGATACCGGAGGCACTCATTATACTATATGATTTGGTGGATAAAGCTAGATGACTCTAAGTACACTTAAAACACCTCCCCCCCCCCCCCAGATTATAGCAAACATGGACACAATATCAGAAGAATGTAAATTTGCATGCATTTTAAAGATAAAATATGGGGATTTCAAAGACATTTTCAGCTTGGCTGCTTTCAGCTGTGCCCCCAGTTTCCCCTAGGGGAAGCTGTTGTTTGCCTTTGCCAACAGGCAACTTGCTGGAAAAGTCTGGGAAGCTCCGGCCTACAGAAGGTAATGATTTGTTTATATTTCTGTCTCCGGCACCGAGGCAGGAGATCTCAAGGGCTGAGCCTAGATCTGATTCATCTGTGAGTCTCTAGTGCCCCAGCAGAGAACTGAGCACACACAGATGCCCTTAGAATAGTAATAATGATAATAATAGTACCAGTAATAGCTAACACCTATAGCACTTACAATGTGGCAGGCACTGTTCTCAGTGCTTGACAAATATTAATTTAGTTAGTCCTCACAACAGCTCTATGATACTATTATCCCCATGTACAGCTGAGGAAACAGGCATAGAGAGGTTAACAGTCTTGCCCAAAGTGACACAGCTAGTAAGTGGTAGAGTGGGTGTAACTTAGCTAGTCTAGCCCCATAGCCCACATTCATGCTACATTCTCCTTTATGGAATGTTGACTGACTGACTGAATGAATGAGTGAACTTGCCCAAGATAATATTTAAGAAGTCTGTTTAATAACAACAAAAAAATGTGCTCAGGTTCCATTATTAAGTGAAAAACTCAGTAGTGAAATATTACATGTAATTTGACTGCCATTATGGTTGCATAAGGAAGACTGTCAATAACTATATATACATCCACATTCCCATGGGCCGTATTCTGGGTGATTTCTTATTTAATTTCTCCATCCTTGAAATTTTCTACAGCAATGTTATGTTACTTTTGTAATTAAAGAAACTATTATCTCACTACGAATTAAAAAATAACTAATCTTTATTAGAGAAAAGGCAAGTCTCTGGACATATAAATCTCCCTGAAATCCTTCAACTTTTCTTCTCTTTGTTTCATCTTTTTACTTTCAAGTTTTCTGAGGTACTTTGTTTTCGATGGGTCTCTTCTATTTAGCATACTACAGTTTACTTATTATTTTTTTATTCAATCAGAAAAACTTTAGGTTCACTGACATATGTTTGGTTTTAGTTGTCATTTTATTTTATCTGCATTTAAGAAAATCATTTGTTACATGAGCTGGATTTTCTTTGCATTGTGTTTTTGTTCTGAAAATTTGGAGTTACTCTTTTGTTTTTAGAAGTTACTCTTCTATAGTTTAATCTGCAACTTAAGCTCATTTTAATCTACCATGAGCACTTACTATGGGCCACACACTGTGCGAATCATTCTTTTTTTTTTAAAGAGTTTGTAATTTCTTTTTTTTTAAATTAATTTTATTTATATTTATTTTTGGCTGCGTTGGGTCTTCGTTGCTGTGCATGGGCTTTCTCTAGTTGTGGCGAGCAGGGACTACTCTTCGTTGCAGTGCACGGGCTTCTCGTTGCGGTGGCTTCTCTTGTTGTGGAGCACAGGCTCTAGGCTCACGGGCTCTAGACCTCAGGCTCAGTAGTTGTGGCGAACGGGCTTAGTTGCTCTGCGGCATGTGGGATCTTCCCGGACCAGGGCTTGAACCCGTGTCCCCTGCATTGGCAGGCGGATTCTTAACCACTGGGCCCCAGGGAAGTCCTAATCATTCTTATATTGTTATCTAATTTTAAATTTCCAATAACCCTATAAAGAAGGTACTATGGTTATCCATTATTACACCTATTTACAGGGATGAAATGGAGGCTTAGAGAAGCTAAGTTGCTTCAGGTCACATGGTTAGTGAGTGGTAGACCTGGGATCACTCCCAGGTCTGATGCCCAAACTTGTGCCTTACCCACTGTTCTGTAGGCCCTTCTCTCTTCCCCAAACTTGAGGCCTGGGTTGTTGTTCCCAGGGAGTGGGGTTGGGGTAGTTTGTTGACACCCTTTCTACCTCAGAATAAGGCATTATGTAACCTCTTTATAACAGAGCCTGGCCAACACTGAAAATTTCACCTTCTCCCCAGAGCCCAAATTCACCCAAGAGTGGTCCTAACTATTCTTGGGAAGTCAGTTCACTGTCTGGGTCCCCTTAGTTTCCCCCAGCCCCACCCAGTTTCCTTACCTGGCCACCAGGTTGATGACAGGGGCGAAGTAGGTGGGCCCGTAGAGCTGCACTGTGCGCAGGCTCTGGAAGTAGCTCTCCAACACGCCCTCAATGCCCACACAGTTGGGGTCCTCATCATTGTTGTTCTGTCAGGGAAGATGCCCTGCTGGGCTGATCCTAGCTCACTCTTTCCTTCTTGCATCGCTGTCTCTCAGAGTCCCCTCCAAACTCCAACCCTGCCCCCTCCCTGCTCTGCCACCTTCTCCTAGCTCCTCCTGCTACTTGGCAGGTCCTTGACCCTTAGAAGAGACATAAGCAGAAGAATTTGTCAACTTGGGTGGGCCAGATGCCAGGGCATGGAGTCTAGGCTCTGGCCATACCATACCAGGGGGAACTGGTGGGAGATCCGTCCCTCGGGAGGCAGCTTGGCCCCAAAGCCGTAAGCTGGGAACAGCTTGTCACTGTCATAGTCCTGGATGATTTCTCCCACTGCCTTGAGGGCCATGGCATAGGCGCTGAGCTGATAAGGACTCATGTAGTGCAGGGAGGTGGGCTGCAGGGGATTCCCTATAGGGAAACAGGAGACCCACCTCATGGTCATCTTGATGATCTATTAGTTCACCTGCCTATCATTGTATGCATCCATCCACCTATCCATTCATCCACTCTTTACCCATGTACTCCCTCATTATTTTACCCAGTCATCCAAATGTTCATTTATCCATCTATCCATCCACCAACCCCTATAGGTATCCCTCAGTTCATCCACATACTCATACATCCATTCACCCATCCACTGGCCATAAATCCATCTTTCAGTCTACCTATTCATCTCCATCTGTCCGCTTCTCCATTCTCTTATCCAACTACCCACCCACCTAACCATCCATCCATCTATCCATCCATTCACTTGTTCACCTGCTATTTCTCTTTCTTTCCCATCCATCCATATAGCCATATTCTTTCATCCATCTATCCATCTCTATCCATCCCTATCCATCCCATTCATTCACCTGCCTGTCTATCCTCAAATGGATCCATTCACCTGTCCACTCATCCATTTCCCCAATTTAAACATCTGAGCATTTGTCCACCCACATACCAGTTCATGCATCTACCTGTCTAACCCACTGTACTCACTCATTACCCATTTGCCCCCTCTGTTTATAAATCTATCTACCCACCCAGTCATCCACCCATTTACCTATTCATCTCTCATTACACTCGTATTCCCTCCCATCCATTCATTTACTCATCTGCTTCTCAAGCTATGTAGACCTGTCTATCCTTTCAACTTTCTTTGATCCATTTACCCACTTATTTTTCTGTACCCTCTCCTACCATTACATCCAGTAATCTCCTCACGACACTCCTGCCCCAGTATGAGCCTGACTGGGCCTTGCCTCAAGCCTGGGCTTTCTGGGTAGCTTAACTCTTATTCCCAGGTTGGAATCCAGGCCAATCCCTAGTGACTTCTTTAGAATTCCTCCGTACCCCATTCCCCCATCCATGCCTCACCATTGGAAGCTGTGAAGTCAATGGCTACTGTGAAGTTCAGCTGCGTCCTATTGGGGAAATAGATGGATTGAGAAGTGAGGGACTAATAACTTACTATACCGGGATTTCTCAAACACTAGTATGCATATGAGCCACCTGGGAATCGTGTTAAAATGCAAATTCTGAACTGGATGGTCTGGGTGGAGCCTGAGATTCTGCTTTTCTAACAAACTCCCAAGTGAGGCAGATGCTGCTGGCCCACTGAACACACTTTGGGTGGCAGAATTAAATGCCTGCTGCATGACATAATGTGCGCGATGGAATTTAATTTAACCGTTACTATCGTCCTGAAGTAGTACTTAACAGCTCCATTTTACACTGGAGAAAAGTGAGGTTTAGAGAAGACAAGTACCTTTCTGAGGTCAGCCTGTGTCCCCTAAACCAAGCAGGATGTCCCCTACAGCCTGCTTATCGTTTCCCTCTTTCTTGGCTTCTCCCTCTTGCCTGGACATATCTTCTGCCTGGGCCCCAGTAAGGTTACTGGGGACACCTTTGAAAACCACTGGTCTGTCATCTTCCCAGGGCGGGCTGGAAGATTGGGTTGAAAGGCAGCCCCATGGAGAGAACTAAGATGGGCGGCACTCTGCACTTTATAAAGCACTTTGTAGTCTGCCAAGTGTTTTAAAGTTTATCCTCATGATCTCTTTGGACCCTGACCATTAATGAATAGTAAAACTGAGGCTCAGAACTGGGAGTAACTCATTGCTGGGCTTTCAGCCAAAAGCTTGGCCTGTGACTCACCCTCCCTTGATGTAATCGACAAAAGTGAATTCAGAGTCCACAGAAAAGGAAAGCAGCGTCACCTGCGGGACAGAAGAGGCAGCCCTGCTACTTTGGAAAGTGTAGTCAGGGTAGAAAAAGGGAAAGAGGCACTTGATTTCACCCCCATCCCACCCTGTCCAATTTCTGAAAGGGCAAAAAGGGGAAGCTGTCAGAAACATTTGGATTTCCAAAAATATATTAAATTGGGAAATATAACTTAGGTTTTCCCCAAAAATCTGCAAAAGAGTAAATTTCAAAACAATTTCCTTAGGTGAGAGAAAAAAAAATTAAAAACAAAACACAACAAAAACTTAAATGGTGCCACCTTGTATCCAACATTACTATATCCAAGTAATCTGTGCCAACAGCTTTCCCATACCCTCAACATTTGCCATGTCATGCTATGTCAGTGGGGATAGAGACAGAAGGATCCAGGGAGGGACAGGGCTCTAGGGAGTACTCACAGTTCCCGAGTTGACATATTTCTTCTTCTTACATTTCTTCCGAGGGTTAAGTACCTAAGTGAAGAAGATAACAGTGATGGAGGGAAACAGGACGGGAACCACAGACTGAGCACACTAGGATGGAGGGCCTGGGCAACCTGGGCAGGGCTGGAGCTCTCACCTCATACACTGTGAACTGGTTCTGGGCCTTGCTCAGCTCTCTGTAGCTAGTGGTAAACTCACCGATGAAGTCGTGACTGCAATGAGACCAGAGGTGGGTAAGCAACAACTGCTGGTGGTTTGGAGACATCTCTGAAACCAGTCTTTTTTTTTTTTTATTTAAATAAACCATTAGAGTACTGGGAGGTAATCTCATTAGTTTTATTTTTTTTAATTTATTATTATTTTTAAATTGATTTATTTTTTGGCTGCATTGGGTGTTTGTTGCTGCTCGTGGCTTTCTCTAGCTGCAGCAAGCGGGGCTACTCTTTGTTGTGGTGTGCAGGCTTCTCATCGCGGTGGCATCTCTTCTTGTGGAGCTCAAGCTCTAGGCGTGTGGGCTTCAGTAGTTGTGGTGGGCGGGCTCAGTAGTTGTGGCTCGTGGGCTCTAGAGCGCAGGCTCAATAGTTGTGGCGCACGGGCTTAGTTGCTCCACGGCATGTGGGATCTTCGCGGATCAGGGCTTGAACCCGTGTCCCCTGCATTGGCAGGCGGATTCTTAACCACTGCACCACCAGGGAAGCCTGAAACCAGTCTTTTATTTCCACTATCTGTGCCTCTACTTGGGCTGCAGGGCACTGGGGCTTGGGCTAGAAGAGGGACCAAGCTAAGGGGAAGAGAAGGGAAGCGACAGTGTACCAGAGAGACAACTGAGGGCATCAGTTGTACCCAAGGTCTTGGCACCTGTCATCAACCTTTCTGGCTCCCAAGGCTACTTTGGGGTTCCTAGTGAATGTACTATGTATTTCAGGGAACTGTTTGTGTTAATTATAGGAGAGGGCAGTACTATGTGGAGCAGTGCTACCTTCCATCCCGGTCCCAGTCGTACACATCAATCTTCACTGTTCTGAAATGCAGGAGATAAACGTAGGCTTGGTGTGTATGATGAATCTGAGACACCCCCACCCACTTAACTATACATAAAACATCTTCCAATCCACCCATCTGTCCTTCTATCAAACTTCCTCCTATCCCTCCTATCCATTCATTAGTCCATGCACATACCCAACTATCTACTGCCACTACCAGTATTACTACTACTACTGATATTTATACTGCTGTTACTATACTTTACTCTTGACTTTTTTTTTTTTTTGGCTGCACCACATAGCTTGCGGGATCTTATTTCCCCAACCAGGGATTGAACCCAGGCCCCCCGCAGTGAAAGGGCAGATGCCTAACCACTGGACCGCCAGGGAATTCCCTACAACTTATTGAGTCTTACTATATTCCAGGTATTGTTCTCAGCACTTTCACAGACTAATTTAATTTAACAATCATTCTATAAAGTAAGAACTATTGAGATAGCCTCATCCACCAGAGGGCAGACAGCAGAAACAAGAAGGACTACAATCCTGCAGCCTGCAGAACGAAAACCACAATCACAGAAAGACAGACAAGATGAAAAGGCAGAGGACTATGTCCCAGATGAAGGAACAACATAAAACCCCAGAAAAACAACTAAATGAAGCGGAGATAGGCAACCTTCCAGAAAAAGAATTCAGAATAATGATAGTGAAGATGATCGAGGACCTTGGAAAAAGAATGGAGGCAAAGATCAAGAATATGCAAGAAATGTTTAACAAGAATTTAGAAGAATTAAAGAACAAACAAACAGAAATGAACAATACAATAACTAAAATGAAAACTACACTAGAAGGAATCAATAGCAGAATAACTGAGGCAGAAGAACGCCTAAGTGACCTGGAAGACAGAATGGTGGAATTCACTGCTGCGGAACAGAATAAAGAAAAAAGAATGAAAAGAAATGAAGACAGCCTAAGAGACCTCTGGGACAACATTAAACACAACAACATTCGCATGATAGGGGTCGCAGAAGGAGAAGAGAAAGAGAAAGGACCAGAGAAAATATCTGAAGAGATTATAGTCGAAAACTTCCCTAACATGGGAAAGGAAACAGCCACCCAAGTCCAGGAAGCACAGAGAATCCCAGGCAGGATAAACCCAAGGAGAAACACGCTGAGACACATAGTAATCAAATTGACAAAAATTAAAGAAGAAGAAAACTTACTGAAAGCAACAAGGGAAAAATGACAAATAACATACAAGAGAACTCCCATAAGGTTAACAGCTGATTTCTCAGCAGAAACTCTACAAGCCAGAAGTGAGTGGCATGATATATTTAAAGTGATGAAAGGGAAGAACCTACAACCAAGATTACTCTACCTGGCAAGGATGTCATTCAGATTTGATGGAGAAATCAAAAGCTTTACAGGCAAGCAAAAGCTAAGAGAATTCAGCACCACCAATCCAGCTCTACAACAAATGCTAAAGGAACTTCTCTAAGTGGGAAACACAAGAGAAGAAAAGGACCTACAAAAACAAACCCAAAACAATTAAGAAAATGGTAATAGGAACATACATATCTACAATTACCTTAAACGAGAATGGATTAAATGCTCCAACCAGAAGACACAGACTGGCTGAATGGATACGAAAACAAGACCCGTATATATGCTGTCTACAGAAGACGCACTTCAGACCTAGGGACGCATACAGACTAAAAGTGAGGGGATGGAAAAAGATGTTCCATGCAATGGAAATCAAAAGAAAGCTGGAGTAGCAATACTCATATCAGATAAAATAGACTTTAAAATAAAGAATGTTACAAGAGACAAGGAAGGACACTACATAATGATCAAGGGATCAATCCAAGAAGAAGATATAACTATTCTAAATATATATGCACCCAACACAGGAACACCTCCATACATAAGGCAAATGCTAACAGCTATAAAAGAGGAAATCGACAGTAACACAATAATAGTGGGGGACTTTAACACCTCACTTACACCAATGGACAGATCATCCAAACAGAAAATTAATAAGGAAACACAAGCTTTAAATGACACAATAGACCAGACAGATTTAATTGATATTTACAGGACATTCCATCCGAAAACAGCAGATTACACGTTCTTCTCAAGTGCACACAAAACATCCTCCAGGATAGACCACATCTTGGGTCACAAATCAAGCCTCGGTGAATTTAAGAAAATTGAAATCACATCAAGCATCTTTTCCAACCACAGTGCTATGAGATTAGAAATCAATTACAGGGAAAAAAACAAAAAACACAAACACATGGAGGCTAAACAATATGCTACTAAATAACCAAGAGATCACTGAAGAAATCAAAGAGGAAATCAAAAAATACCTAGAGACAAATGACAATGAAAACACGACAACCCAAAACCTATGGGATGCAGCAAAGCAGTTCTCAGAGGGAAGTTTATAGCCATACAGTCCTACCTCAAGAAACAAGAAAAATCTCAAATTAACAATCTGACCTTACACCTAAAGGAACTAGAGGAAGAAGAACAAACAAAACCCAAAGTTAGTAGAAGGAAAGAAATCATAAAGATCAGAGCAGAAATAAATGAAATAGAAACAATAGCAAAGATCAATAAAACTAAAAGCTGGTTCATTGAGAAGATAAACAAAATTGATAAACCTTTAGCCAGACTCATCAAGAAAAAGAGGGAGAGGACTCAAATCAATAAAATTAGAAATGAAAAAGGAGAAGTTACAATGGACCCTGCAGAAATACAAAGCATCCTAGGAGACTACTACAAGCAACTATATGCCAATAAAATGGATAACCCGGAAGAAATGGACAAATTCTTAGAAAGGTATAACCTTCCAAGACTGAACCAGTAAGAAACAGAAAATATGAACAGACCAATCACAAATAAGGAAATTAAAACTGTGACTAAAAATCTTCCAACAAACAAAAGTCCAGGACCAGATGGCTTCACAGGTGAATTCTATCAAACATTTAGAGAACAGCTAACACCCATCCTTCTCAAACTCTTCCAAAAATTTGCAGAGGAAGGAACATTCCCAAACTCATTCTATGAGGCCACCATCACCCTGATACCAAAACCAGACAAAGATACTACAAGAAAAGAAAACTACAGGCCAATATCACTGATGAATATAGATGCAAAAATCCTCAACAAAATACTAGCAAACAGAATCCAACAACACATTAAAAGGATCATACACCATGATCAAGTGGGATTTATCCCAGGGATGCAAGGATTCTTCAATATACGCAGATCAATAAATGTGATACACCATATTAACAAACTGAAGAAGAAAAACCATATGGTCATCTCAACAGATGCAGAAAAGCTTTTGACAAAATCCAACACCCATTTATGATAAAAACTCTCCAGAAAGTGGGCATAGAGGGAACCTACCTCAACATAATAAAGGCCATATATGACAAAACCATGGCAAACATCATTCTCAATGGTGAAAAACTGAAAGCATTTCCTCTATCAAGAAGGATTCATCTATCCAACCAAACATCCAGCCATCTGACATTTGTCCATCTGATCATCCATTCTTCTACATAACCATCCACTTATATGCCCATCCATCCTTCTACCCACTCACCTATCTTCATACTGCCCATTTGTTAGATCATATGGTCAGCCTATCCATCTACTTTATACTCATCCACCAACTAATTCATCCACTAATCCATCCATTCCCTCTGCTATCCATTCATGTGTCTATCCATCAATCTACCTGTCGTTCCACCTGTTTATGCTCCTGCTTTTTCAGTCATCCCTCTGCCTCTCCAACCAACTCACCAATCTCTCATATACCCATTCATCCTCTCACACATTTAGTCATCCACCCATTAATCCACCCATCATCTGTCCATCCACTAATCCACCCATCAGTCCACTCATCCATTCATCTGCTATCCATTCATCCATCTCCCCCTCTACCCACCCACCAGTCCTCTTATACACCCATCCACATACCCATCTAGTCATTCACCAGTTTATCTATTCATCTGACCACCCATCCATGTATCTGCTTACTCATTTGTTCATTTGCCCTTTCATTCATCCATCCATCCATCCATCCATCCATCCACCTATTCATCCATGTGGCTATCCGTCTGCTTCCCCATGCACCCATCTCCATGTCCAAAACTCTGTCTCACTGAGTAGGATCCTCCAACACTATTATGACCCTTCTACCTTCATTCTTGGGCCCAGGAACCCCACTCTCATGCCCTTGTCCCCTTACTCCTTAGCTTATGCTGAAGCAGACCTGTCATAGTCTCCATTGCACAATACCCGCACAGGGATGCTGAAGGGCTGCCACACAGGATTCAGCGTGTTTTTCACAACCTCCGTCTTGTGGCAGATGGTGAACCTGGAGAGGACAGGAGGATTGGAACCTGCCTTTGGGGTAGGACTGAGCCCAGAGACAGGGCCTGATACTCTTGGAGATTCAAGCACATATCAGGCACTGCCTTGAGTGGATTCTGGGCTCAGGTCCCGGTGGAGTCTAAGATGTCCCAGCCTAAGAGCCCTAATGGGCCCATGGTCACAGTGGGGGCAGTGACTCACGTGCCATCCTCATTGCTCCTATAGAACACAAGGAAGGGGTCTGATTTCCCAAAGAAGTCCTTCTTGTCCAGCTTGTTTGCACACAGCTGCATGGTGGCAATATCCTATGGATGAAATTGGGCTATTGACACTCAAATTGCTCACAAACTCAGACAGCCCACTACAGGGAGTTTGGGGAGAGAAGAGAGCCTCCTGGGTCTAGTATGTGGCCCTTACTGACCCGACAATTGCTAAGCTCCTCTGCGGTCAGCAATATGGTCCCACACTTCTTGCCTGGTACACCCCTGGAAGCAGAAAAAGCCTCTTTGTGAGGGGAGAGGGGAGAGTAGGAAACAAGAATTGGGGTGGCCAATCTGGGATTGGGTAGGTCAGGGGATACAATCTGTCATTGACTGACAGTCCCGAGTATGTCCACCTCTGTCCTAGGTGGCTTCTGGTGGGGAAAGACCTGACTTTGACTAGGGAAGGTTTCTAGTCTGGAAGGAAGGGGTTAACCTAGCCTACGTGGACATATCATAATGGTAGCACAGGAAAGACATAGGATTTAGAGTTCTGGGCAAGTTATTTTCCCTTTCTTTGGGCCCTGGTTTTCTCTTTATGTAATGGGAATCTTGCCCACCTCTCAGGGTTGTGAAGAGATCAGAATGAATGCCTGGAAGGAAAAGCAGTTGGTAAACTTGGTAGATATGAAGGTGGTTCTCTTTCTCAAAGCAGACTCTTCATCTACGATACACCAGACACTGTTCTAGGTATGAATTGGCCAGTTGGCACTTTCCAGCTCTGCTAGACCCTGCCTTCAGGGAGCTTCCAGGGGAAGGTGGGATGTCAAAGCCAATAGGCAAGTAGAGCATGATGTAGCAATCCTAACTAGGGAGAGGAATTTCTATCCAGATCTGGGGCAAAAGGGCTGGTTTGTTAGGTCAAAGATGCTGTGCTTTCTGAAGACTGTGAAGAGTGAGATCAAAAAGTCCAGGGCAGCCTTATCTTCTTCTGACCCAAGAAGGGACACTTCCATGTGCCCGAAGGGTGCATACCAGGATACCCATCCCCAACTTGCCTTGGGTCTCCAAGCAGTCAGGGACCCTGTTGATATGGGCCTGCAAACCCTAACCCCCATGGGATCCAAAAGTGTGGTAGAGAGGAAGCTAGGTTAGGAGTATTCTCAGTTCAAGTTTTGACTCCAGCTTGCTATGTGGTTTTCCCCATCTTTAAAATGAGAATTTGAACCATTTCTTTGGCTCCTTTGATCTCTGACTCTCTGTGCTTTAAAAAGACAGAGTGTAATGAGTACAGGGACTCTTCACCTGCACGTTCAGAACCGAGTCGCTGATCCTACTGCCTTCTCACTGTCCTTTGCTTCCTTAATGTTCTCCCTCATCTCATCACCCAGTGTGAATTCCAGTCATTCTGGACTATAATAATCACTCCCTTGCATCCTACTTCTTTTCCCTTACCCTCTCTCACTTCTATATACTTATCTGGCAGAACCACAGCCCTAGTTAAATCCAATTCTCTGCCTAACCTGTATTACACCTGTGCAACTGAATATGGCCAGAGGAAAACACACATTCATGCTAATTGCTTTCATTTTAAATGTGTGACCACAAACCTCAAGAGGGTCCTTAATCATACCATACACCCCGAGTCACTTCACGTTTCCAGTTCCGCGAGATGGCAGTTTCGCTCTTCCTCCTCCCTCCTCAACCCGCAAGCCTCCTCCTCCATCCTCACTCTCAGCCAATGACCTTGTTTCCTACCTCACTGACAAAACTGAAGCAACCAGAGGAGAATGTCCACAGACCCACCACGCACCTACCCTGCCTCCAGTATCTTCTCCAACACGAGGCCTTCCTACCGTTGCTATAAATGACTATCCATGTGCCTATTTACCCCTCCACTGTGTGCTACTTTCCACACCCTCCCTCTTGCCTGCACAGGGACGTCACTCTAGCAACTCTCCCCCCCTTTTTTTTTTCTCTTTTGGCCACGCCACACGTTATGTGGGATCTTACTTCCTCAACCAGGGATTGAACCCACACCCGCTACATTGGAAGCGTGGAGTCTTAACCACTGGACCGCCAGGGAAGTCCCTCCCCTCTTTTTATTATGTCAAATTTTCAGTTTCTACTGGATCATTCCCATTAGCATACAAATGTGGTATAATTTTTCTCATGTTAAAATATTACAAACCTATTCTTGCTCGCACTTCCCTCTCCAGCCACCCCTCCTTTTCTCTTCTCTTCTTTGCAGCAAAACCCCTTGAAAGATTCCTAATTCCCATTCCTCTCTTCCATTCTCTTCTAAACCTCCCCAACCAGGCTGTCACTCCCATCTCTCCTTCAAAACTCTGCTTGTCAGCGTCACCGGCGACCTCCATCTGGCTAAACCCAACGGCCAGTTCCCGATCCTCACCTTACTTGACCTGCAGCAGCATTTGACATAGTTGGCCACTCTCTTGTCCTTGATAAACATCCTTCACTTTGCTGCCGGGACAGCACCACCTGCTTTCGGTTACCCTCCCATTTCACTAATGATCCTTCTCAGCCTCCCTTTCTAGCTCCAATTCGTGGAGTCCTTGATCTTCCCTCTCTCCTCGCTCCCTTAGTGATCTCATCTAATCTCATGTCCTTAAAGAGCACCTAAGATTCACGTTTCTTATTGCCTATTTGACATGTCCACTCAGATGTCTAATAAAAATTATGAATTTCAACAGGTCAGACTGAACTCCTGGTTGACTTCCTCCCACAGCTTACTCCTCTCTCACTTTTTTAAAAAAAAAATATCATCGTTTATGGCAACTCCATCTTTCCATTTGTTCAGGCCAAAGACCTTGGTATCATCCTCGTCTCCTCTTATCCTCTCACATCCATATGTGATCTGTCAGGAACCTGTTGGTTCCACCTTCAAGATACATCCAGAATCTGACCAATTCTCCCCTCCTTCACTGCTAGCACCGTGGATTACTTCTACCTTTGTCCACCCAAGGTTTAGTCTCAACCCGGCAGCATCCTTTGAAAGCAAGTCAGATCATATCAATCCTCTGCTCAGAACCCTCCAGTGACTTCCAACTCAGAGTAAAAACTAAAGTCCTTACAGTGGCTACAAGGCTCTAACTGTCAATGCTCCAAACTCACCTTCTCCTTTCTTCCCCCTGCTCACGCACTTCCACCCACACTGGCCTCCTTGCTGCTCTTTGAACACATCAGACTTCTGCACTGGCAGTTTCCTCTGCCTGGAACATTCCTCCTCCAGATATCTGCACAGCGCACTCCCTTACTTCCTTCAGGTCACTGCTCTGAAGTTACCTCTCTAGGAGGCCTACTCAAGCATTCTGTTGAACACTGCAACACCTACCCACCCAGCATTTTCAGTCCCCCTAATTCTGCTCTACTTTGTCTTTATTCCTCAATATTTAATGTCTTCTAATATATTATGTAATTTACTTATTTATTATGTCAGTTTTGTACTGTTTTTCTCCCCCTTCTGTTATATAAGCTCCCTGAGGGCAGGAACCTTTGTTTTGTTCACCACTGCAACCCAAGCCCCTTGAACAGTGGCTGACATAGGGTGAGTATATGCCCAGTAGTGTCTGTGGAATGGATACATCCCTGGTGCCTAGCACAGGGTATAGCATACAAAACAAGCTAATAAATATTTAGTGAGTGAATGTAATGTAAATTCCAGAGAACCTGATTTAGTGAGGAAAGCTTCCTGGAGGAGAAAGGCTTGGAAGTGGACCTTAAAGGTTGAATCAGACTTAGAAAAAGAATGAAAAGGGTGAGGAAAGAGAGAGACAAGATCCGTCAGGCCTGAGACTGACTTGAGCAAAGCCCTGGAGGTTGGATTTTCCCAGGAGGGTGATGGAAGCCACTGAAGGCCTCTGACCAGGGGAATCCCAGCCTCCATCAGTACAGGGTCAGCTGTGTCTTTAGGAGGAGCATTTGGAGGCCCGCCCTTCCCCCCGCTCCCCTTCAGGTTCAGCTCACGTGAGGGGTCGCTCTACTCGGCTGCCCTGGCCTCCGATCACCTCTCCCAGGGCCAGGAACGCTTGTCCCAGGAAATCCTGCGCCGGGATACAGAGTCAGCGGGGCGAGGACCGGCTGGCGGCGCAGAGTCCCAGCCCAGCCCTGGTGACGCTGCTGCACTGACCACGGCGACTGTAGGCAGCGGTACCACGCAGCCGGGGCTTTAAAGGAGGCGCGGGGTCCCCAGGAAAGCTGCCCTTCTTGGTCCTGCCATCACTTTAAGCCAAGATACCATCCCACCCCTCGCCTTTCACACACCACACATGTCGCCCCCGCCCAGCCCCGTTCAGCCTCACCTTCTGAGGGTCCCAGCAACAGTCGAGAAGGAAGAGTAGCAGTGAGTAAGAGGCACAGGCGGGAAACCGAGGCAGGAGCAGGAGAGGAGGGCAGGGAGGGCAGGTTCGGGGCCGAAGAAGGTCGAGTCGGGTTTGAGGGGGAGGAGGGTTCTAAGGAGGGTCGTTTAACACACACTGAGCGCCGCCTGTGTGCCCAGCCAGCCCGTGAGTGAACGGTCGCTCACCGGTTTGGAGATGTTGGTTCTGGAGTCGACGTTGTACCTGGGAAGAGAGTGGGACCAACATGGGGCGGGGCTGGTGGGAGAGCCTGGGAAAGGAGTCGGATTTCGAGTCCAGGTTAAAATTGTGGGTGGAAGGAGGGGCAGCCTTGCACCCGAATTCAACCTGGACTTCCTTTTGGCAGGAGTCGGCGTCATTGTGAGTCAGACCCGGGGCGAGGCCAAGTTCGGGGTCTGCTGGGGGCAGGATCACGTCAGAGGTAGGGCTTGGGAAGGAGCGGAGGGTTGGATCTGACCTAAGGGCAGGGCCAACCTAGACTTGTGGGCGGAGCTAAGGCTGAGCCGAGCCCTTCAGAGTGCCACAGAACCGGGCTTGGGGGTGGAGCCAGGCCGGGAGGTGGGGGGTGGGGCCCGCGTGGGGGCGGAGCCAGCCGGAATTTCGGGCTGATCGAGGTCGGGGGGTGGTCCAAGCCAGATCCGGGGCGGGGCTCACACATCGAAGCGCAGGTTTTGCTTTTCCTCGAAGAAGTAGTCGAGGACGAATTTGCGCACGAAGTCTGGGTTCAGCGTGTTGTCGATCACCTCGGTCCGTCCGAACTGAATGGAGAGCGGAGAGTCAGCGCGAGGCCTGTAAGGGGGCAGGTGGTTCCCAGGGGCGGCTCCGGACTGGCCAAGGGTTCTAGGACTTACCTCCCGCCACTCTTGGCTGGCCCGGCTCTGCGTGTAGAGCACCACCACTGCAGGCGGGAGCGGGAGCGGGGAGGGAAGGACTTCAGGTCGGCCCGCACCCCCTCCCCGCCCCTCAGTCTTTCCCGGACCCCAGGTTCCCTCCCTCCTGGCCCTGGTGCCGCCTACTGGGGTCGGACTTGGAGAAGGTGTCGAGGTCCAGCAGGTTCCTAGAGAAAGGGACAGACAGACGGACACGGGGTGGATCATTCTGGAGCCCATCGCCTCGAACCTGCCCAAAGATGGGCACCTGGGGAGGCACGGGGCTCACATCACACTCCCCTCCCCCGTTACTACCTCCGGCTTGGGTGTGTGTGTGTGGGGGGGGGGCGCGTTATCAGCACCCTGGACAACACCGGAAATCTGCGCCCAAGAACCGTTTCTCTGCGGACTGGACTGCCTCCAAGGGTCCAGGAAAGAGGGCTAGCCCCCAGAACTTTGCCCTCCTGCGGCGCAGATCCTACTGGACCCCCGAGACCCGTCCCTTGAAGCCGCAGGCTGAGCCCTCCTTTGTAGTTGGAGCTGTTCCAGGAAACCCCCTTCCCGAGTCCGCTAGCGACTCCCCTGAGTCTGCAGCCGCGATTCTCCTTCCCGAATGCTGCTTCCCCAGCGGTCTAGCCCCTCTCCGCGTTGAGCCCCGGAGCTGGGTGGTGCTGGGGCAATGCCTAAGCCCTCCCCAGCGTGGCCCGCTCACCGGCAGGACACGGTAATTTCAATCTTGGTGGCCGGGACGCTGCGCTCAGAGGCTCCGCTGAGCGACATGGCTGGTCGGCTAGCCGGAGCTGCGGCAGGCTGCGAGACGGGGGCCGCCGGAGCTGCTAGGGGCGGCGGCGGGGTCGGCCCATGTGCCGCCGCGGCGCTGGCGGCGGAGGCTGCACTCCCTCCAGCCCTGCGCGCACTCTTGCTGCTCGCGCCTTCACTGTGGCCGGCGGCGCAGCGGCTCCAGATGGCAACACAGCCCCGCCCGGCCCTGCGGGTGGCCCCCACCCCACTGGAGCAGCCTCGAGCAGGCCAAGAACCTTACACAGATTCGAACTCCAACCCACAAGGTGGGAGAGTCCTCCCAGCGCGTTTCCCCGGGGCCAAAGCCAGTGCCCCCCCACATCCCCACGAGCTGTCCCCGAAGCTGAAGGGTTCCAGATACCTGGTGGGCGTTGGGGTCGATTCCTCTTCTTGAGCCGCTCGCTCAATCTGCTTCTCCTCCTTCCCACTCCCGTCCTCCCTCCCTCAGTCTCTGAAGAGTTACACTTTTGCGTGACCTTGGGCAAGTTACTTAACGTCTCTGTGGCTCAGTCAGTTCATTAGTAGAATGGCCATTAATAGCACCTATTCAGGGTGTTGTAAAATTTCATCGAGAATAATCCACAGAAAGGATTTACACAGGGGATTGTACACAGTAAATACTCAAGAAATGTTCACCGGCATTATTTCCTTCTTGGCATTCACACTGATGACCTCTTTTGTGTTTAGAGTCAGAGGTCAGTAAATGGTGGCTGTTACAGCACTGTGCAAAACCTTTTGTCCATGTCCTTGAACCCGCATGACTTCATGGTGTTAAGAGATGCAGACACACTCTGTGAGGATGCAACCCACTCCAGGTCACACGGTAGGTTGTCAGCCAGGTCCATCCTCCCCACATCACCTACTACCTCCAAAGCCCTGGAAGCCAATCCCTCACCGAAGGAACGCAGGGGCTGCAGGTCACCTGTACCAGTCTGCTAAACTTGTTAAAAATGAAGATTCTCCCCACACCCTTCCCAGCTAAATGAAACTCAGCAACTTCAAGTCTGAATTTCAGGCAGCCCTGGAAATCTGCATGGATAAACAGGCTCCCTAGGGGGGACTAGGGCCCACTCAGGTCTGAGGACCACTGCTCCCACCTTAACAGCCTGTGACTACATGTCCCCGTCTCACTGGAGACTCTCATGGCTCAGGAGTTAAGGGGAACACCCAAGTCTCCAGTTCCCTTCCTGCTTCATCTGTACCCCTCCCCCCAGCAAAAAGAAGGACAAGGAGAACCTTCTAAATAACTCCACAAAGACAGGAGCCAAATGATAATGCGATAGAGTAGCTGTTCAAAAAGGCTTTGATTTCATTTTGTGATCTGTGTCAAAACTGCCTCATTCTCAGCGCGGGTGACCCCTCCTCCCCAGGAGACGAGAATGGAAAGTGGGGGTCTTTTGTGAAGTCTCGGCCTCCACAAGGCCCCAGGGAAACCCCACATAGTTCTGAGAGTTGACAGGAATCCTGGCAAAGACTAAGGTGGGTGGGAGGCAGTGACAAGTAGGGTGGCGGACACCAGTCAGGAAGCTGGGGTGGGGGAGAACCCCGTCCTTGGCCCTGCTCAGCCTTGGGGCTGCCATGTGCATGATGGAGAAGGGGAGATTTCCCCCCACCTTGAAGCACCCCTTGGCTGGGCATGGCTTTGATTCCGCTTAGGGCTCAGGTGAGAGAGGAGCAGGAAGCTGTCATGAGCTGGCTGCTTCATAAGGTGCTGCTGCTGGTGCCCCGGAGTCCAACACCACGGACAAACTGCTCCAGCAGGCCGATGGCACCGGAGGGACTGGGGGCTGCTGCCCGAAGCCCCACTGTGCTGCTGTAGGCAGCCAAGAAGGCTGAGCGCACCTCCTGTAGCCGAGTCTCCCGTTCACTCAGGGCTGTAAGCCTGTGCGGAGGGAGGGAGGGAAAGAGAGAGAATTAACGCATTACCCTGGGGCAGGATCCAACATTCTCATCCTGACGCCACACTGCCTATCCTTCTGCATTCCTCAGTAGAAGGCCAGCATCTGCCCCGTGGCCATACTACCCTTGTGGTTCAGGCCCCAAATGTTTGGCCCTGTTCCTCTTTTAAACTCTCTCTCAGCTCTCAGGCTGCTGTTCCTACCTGGAGAGGCCAGAGCCCTCACCTTCAGTCACTGCAGTCCCCAGGTAAACAGCTAGGAAGGTGCTGGCTTTTCCAGCAGGACTTCTTTTCTCATTCTATCTGCTTTTCCTTCCCTGGCCTCTACAGGCACTTATCACAAGTCAAGAAGGGGAACAACAAGTGTGAATTCCACGTAAGGCTGTTTGATGACTTGAAGAGTCTTTAATAGAAAAGGCCTGAGATACCAGCCACGCCCAACCTCTGGACTCAACCTCTGAAGTCTAGGGGTAGGAGGGACACAGAATTAGAGGAAAGGTCACAGACCCACATGAGATGAGCCCTCACATTCCCATCTACCTAAGCACAAAGACCAGCCCTGACCACCAACTCACTCCAAAATTTCCCCTAAGAGACCAATCACTGGGTAACCCCTCCTGCAAATTTGTTAGAAGCAGCAGTATCCCCAGTTCCCAAGCCCAAATGACTTGCACCTAGGGCCTGGGGTAGCACATGGAGATATGAGGACAAGTGAGTGTCCAGGGGTAAGTATGGGGAGAACAGACCCAGGGAAAACAGATTGGTGGGAGTGGGGTGTGTGTGTGTGAGAGAGTGAGAGAGAGTGAGAGAGTGAGAGAGAGTGAGAGAGAGAAGAAGCAGCAGCAGCAGAAGCAGGTTGTAGGGCGAAGGAAAGTCAAATAGCTCTAGCAGCAGCACTGAGAAAATGGGGCTGATACTGGATTCCTGCAATACCATGAACAACTCCGAAGTCTCTCTTGGCATGTGGGGGAGATACGTGGCCCCGGATTTTCTTTACTTCCTAATTAGGTTTTACATAGGCTGGAGACCATGTGTGCTTCTTTAGCTTTTCCTGAGAGCATATAACCAGGAGAAATACAGATAGTAGTTCATATTCACAGGGAATATCTAAAGGTCCGTATGTATGCATTCTCATTGCCCCCTATTTTTAGGAGGCAGAAAGGGGAGAGATCACAACTTATCTAGAAACAAGATAACTGGAGCCCAGAGAGAGTGTGTGATCCGCTTGAGGACATATGGCAGGCAGAGACTGGAGCTACCATAGTGCCATTCCCTCTCAAGAGATGAGCTAGCAGGCTAGAGAAGTCAAGGCTGATATCCCAAGACAGAGCTGGTAAGCATATTGGTTTTTTTTTTTTTTAATTTTTTTGGCCATGCAGCATGTGGGATCTTAGTTCCCCAACCAGGGATCGAACCCGTACCCCCCTGAAGTGGAAGTGCAGAGTCTTAACCACTGGACCGCCAGGGAAGTCCCCAGAGCTAGTAAACATAACAGCTAGGATTTGGATTAAATTTCTCTGACATCAAAGCCAAAGCAGTGAACCCACATACTATGTGACCTCACCAGGAATCAAGCCTGACCCTAGGCCCATCCTGCAATGTTGGAGGCCATGGGATCACGGAGAACCTAGCCCTCCTCTGGGAACCACCCCTAACCTGAGGGTTGGCTGGGAGCACAGAGAGCTACTCAAGGCATAAATTGTAGGATCTGGGGCTAGAGCTGCCCGCTTCAGTGGCTAATACCAGGTAAGTGAGGGGTGCTATTAAGCAGGGGCAGAGATGTCTGCTTCCTCCAGAGGTAGCTCTTAGGCTCTCTGGCTGAAGTAGGAAGAGCCTACAGAAAGGTGCAGACATCTATTTCTTTAATCCTCAAAAATCTAAGAGATCTTGTTTCTGGCTTAAGGGCCTGGCTATAGAAAAGGCTGTACCAGGCCCTAGTGGCCTCTAAAGTCCTTGGGCTACTCCCTAGCTGCGGGGCCAGGGCCTGTGAGCACCATCTAGGAATCCCAAGGTCTGGCCCCTGCTTGTCCTCAGCAGGAATCCTTCTCAACTCCCAAGGGCAACTTGCCTCCAACCTGTCAGCCCTGGAGGGTATGAACTGGATTCTGGTGGTGGTGATGAACACCCAGCACCCGGTAGGGAGGCGAAGGCCCTTAGGCAGCCACAGACCAGAAGCAGATCCTGCTCCCCAGGCCACCGGAAGCTCTCCCCGCCTGACATCCGTGAAACAGCAGCGCAGGCAGGGGGCAGGCGGCAGCCAGAGAGGCAGCTGCACTGCTAGAACTGGAAGTCCAGCATTGGAGCTTTGGAGGGAGAGGATTTTACAGGCTTGGGCTTTGGATGGGCATCCCTGTCCAATTTTCTTTCCTGACCAGAGACAAAAGCAGATGACAAAAGGGGGGAGGGGACAGCAAGGAACCCTCGGTTCTGCTTGGGAGCACAGCCCTGGGGCTAACCCGTTTTGGCTCTGGTCTCCACCATACACCTACTTTCACTACTCCACTGTTCTGCTTTCAAAGGGTTCTCATGTCAGGCAAAGCCTTGGACAGAAATAGAATCTTTTATAGCTAGAGTCCAGCCAGCTTTCCCTAAGGGTGTGTGCCCCAAGAGACCCATGGATGGGTTTTAGAGGCTGGGGAGAGTGAACACACTCCAACGCACTTCCTGAGCAGTCCATCAGGCCCCCTTCATACCTCAGGGTCCAGGAGCAGTGAGGTATACTTAACTGAGACACTCAGGAGGGGCAGGGAGCCCAGGCCAGCTCCCTGGGGCCTGCTGCTGCCTCATTCCTAGCCAGCACTCAGTGGCTCACCAGCTTTTGATACGGGCGGGCGGGGTGGGGTGGGGTGGGGGCGGGGCATCCTGTCTTCTCAAGCAAGACACTTACAGACAATTGTTAGGGAGCTCATCCGGGAAGCTGAAAGGGAGAGAGGAGTCTGTGTGCAGGACAGCCCGTTCCTGAATACTGCCACAGCCTGTTACCATCTGCCAGCTGCCAAAGTCTGTGGAGAGAGAGGATCCGGGCAGGGGATGGTCCACTGATCTGGGGCAGAGAGGAGAGAGAGGGGAGATGATGTAGTCAGTCATATGCCTGACAGGGGAGGCCCTGGAGGAGTGGGGCGGGGAGGCTACGGTGGCCCTGGGACCGGGCCACAAGGGTCTGTTGGTAGAGCAGCTGTAAAGTTAACCATTTTCTCCAAAAGTACAAAAACAGCTGGACAGGTTATGACCAAGAAAGAAGAGTAAAAACCACAAGGCAGGGACTTCCCTGGTGGCGCAGTGGTTAAGAATCTGCCTGCCAATGCAGGGGACACGGGTTCGAGCCCTGGTCTGGGAGGATCCCACATGCCACGGAGCAGCTGGGCCCATGCACCGCAGCTGCTGAGCCTGAGCTCTGGAGCCCACGAGCCACAGCTGCTGGGCCTGCGTGCCTGGGGCCTGTGCTCTGCAGCGAGAGAGGCCACTGCAATAAGAAGCCCGAGCACCGCAATGAAGAGTAGCCCCCGCTCGCCGCAACTAGAGAAAGTCCACGCACAGCAACAAAGACCCAACGCAGCCAAAAGTAAATAAATAAAATAAAATAAATTTATTAAAAAAAAAAAAAGACCATAAGGCAGGCTCAGCTGTGAGGACAATGTATCATGCAAAGACTTACAGGAGCAAAAGAACAAGAGCAAAGCATGGTGACAAAGGTGAGCCAGCAACCAAAGCCTGGGATCAGGGCATGCCTGCTCTGGCTGACAAAGCGAGTCAAATCTCAACAGCGCCAAAAGGAGGGGAGCAAGGCCGAATGCCCCAGGAACCAGGGAGGCAGGATCACCCCACACTCCCTGGCATGCAGATTGGCAGGGTGGCAATGCAGAACCCAGACCACTGAGGTCCTATGGTAGAGATGGGAGAACAAGCCTCTTGGGGACGGTGCGGGCGGTGACCTAGATGGAAGAGGAAGGTGACGGGAGCCCTGAGCCCTGCCCTCTTCCTCTGCAGCGCCTTCCAGGAGCCAAAGTTCGTATTCACAAGCATCAACCCAGCAAACTCACTGGCTATGCCCAGGAGGAAGGAATGAAATCAGGCAGCCAACTTGACAACTTCATCAGGCCTTTTTCAAGCAGAAGTTTGGGGGGTGCGGGGAGAGGAAAGCTGTATTGGGAATCTACCACCACCTCCCCACTCACAGCCCAGCCTTCTCTGCTGTCTCTGGACAGTAGCCCAGCTGGTGGGGGAGGAAGGGAGGAGACAGGGAAACATCAAACAAGGCCCTTCCATCAGCTACCCCAGGTCCCAATCCCCAGAGGCGCATCATCTTTGATGCCTGACCCTTTGTTCTTTAATTCAAGAATAGCAGAAGGTGCTCCTGTAGGGACCCAGAAACAGAGCAGAAGCATGAATAGTGGTACAGGGGGTGGGATACTGAAAAATTAATTGACCTTGGCCCACCCAGTTAGCTGGAGTCAAGGGCTCCTAGACTGAGGTGACAGTCCCCATGGGTCCCCAGGCCAGCTTATCCTCAAGTAGTTGCCAAGCTGAGTGCAGCTCTGGCCAGCAATGCATCTCTGCTGATCATAAATCATCTTCTTCTTTTTTTTTTTTTTTTGTGGTACGCGGGCCTCTCACTGTTGTGGCCTCTCCCGTTGTGGAGCACAGGCTCCAGACGCGCAGGCTCAGCGGCCATGGCTCACGGGCCCAGCCGCTCCACGGCATGTGGGATCCTCCCGGACCGGGGCACGAACCCGTGTTCCCTGCATCAGCAGGTGGACTCCCAACCACTGCGCCACCAGGGAAGCCCTCATCTCCTTCTTAGAGGAAGGAAAATGGCAGCCCAGACAGGTAAGGACACTCACCCAAGGTTCCACGGCTACAGAGCGCAAGAATAGATTTTTAAAGCCAAGATTGATTACAGATTTGCTGTACAACAGAACCACCTTGAGACCAGGGAAAACAGCTAGCTTTCTACGTTAAAGCCGCCATGAATCGGACCCACCCTGCAACATAGAGACTTGCCATATTCATTGCTCCTGCTCTACTCTGGAAGGTGTATGACAGCAGCACTGGGGATGAGGACAGGTCATGGTCTGCTACCTGGTGGAAGCCCTAGTGACTGACAAAGCAGGGCTTCCTTCTTCCTACGTGGAGAAACTTGGTAGGGTTCAGGCCAGACACTGTATCTCTGGTGATCCTTAACTGTCTATAAATCAGAGACTGCTGCCTACATGCAAGAGCAAGCTACATGCCACCGTGTGGTGCCTGCCCTGTGCTTCCCCTGGGTCACGCTGGAGTCTTCAGTCAATGCAACCCTTCTTGAGGGCAGCCTGGCTCCACAAATCTCACCTCCTGCTCAAACTTTAAGGTAAGGCAGAGTTTCTTTTTCAGTTTTCGGGAAAATAATTGCTAAACAGCAGAGTATTGAGGGCATGAAAGTAATGTGAAGTACAGGAGGCTGGGTAGGACGAGGGACTTATGGGGCAGGGAACATGGGGGTTTCTTATGCTCCTAACCCCACTCCCCAGGGCTATGAGAGACTCACACTTCCAATGGGAAAATGACAGATGGAATATGGTTACAGAGAGGTTCCCAGCACGGGCTCTTGGTCTCCTAGGCTAGTCCCTTGCCTGTACTTCCCGCGTGCAGCAGGTAGCACCCCCAGGCAAGAGCCACGCTTGAAGCAGCCCGGGGACAGCTGTAGTATGGAGTAGGCAGCACAGACAGCAACAGGGCACATGATCCCAGGGGCCACAAAGGAATCTCAGCAAGCAGCCAACCATCTTTTGCATCTTTTTCAAGAGTGAGCACACAGGCTCCAAATGAATCTTCGTATTTGAGGCTTTTGTCAAGCAAAGGGTTGCAAAGCAACCGTTGCATTCCTGGGTTTGAGAGCAAGGGGCTGTGCTAAGCAAAGAGGTCCTCGTAAGTACACATCTGGAGTAGCTGGCTAGAGGGGGCACCTAAAGATGACAGGGAACAGTCACGAGAAGGAAGCACCTGCACCTGCCGAGTGAAAGAAGGAAGGAAAACTTTCAAGTTAGCCTCGGTACACAGGTAACGCAACCAGCCTTAATACAACCCCATGCTCTTCTGCCCTATACCCTTACTCGAGTGCAAACACAGCATCTACCTCCACCGACCTACCTACAGGACTGGAGGGCACATGGGGCCAAGCTGCCCTCAAACTGGACAACTGTGGAGCTGACAGTGCTTCCAAGGTCATCCATCCACATCCCGAGGGCCCAGACCTCTGCCCAGGAGGTTGGCTTCTTGGCAACATTTCACTCCCTTAGATGGGTATGGCCTAAGCCCCTGTTCACAGCACCAACAGAGCTACATGGCCCCACCCTGCCCCACACCTGCCAGACCCCTGCTGTGGGCCAGCTCAGGCTAGTGTGTTTTAGCTGGTCCTTTTGGAAGGGGGTACAGGAGTATCCATACAAGCAGAGCTGGCCCAAGCCACACAGCTGAGGCGAGGAGAAAGAGGTCTGGCCTGAGGTACCTGATCTGGCCTTTTACCTAGCTGCCCAGTGCCCTGACACAGCCCACAGTCCTTCAGAAATGAGACTGATAAGGACGGGTCTTAACCACAACTACAGTTTACTGAGCATTTCCAGTACTCATGGAAAGGATAAGTATTACTATGTGCCACGTATTTTGCTCCATTATCTCACTTAAACCCAAACTTATGGAGACCAGGATCATTACTGCCACTTTAAAGATGGGATAAAAAAGACTGAGCTCAGAAGGGAAATGTTTTTTGCAAGTCACACAGCTAGAAGTGGCAAAGCTGGGATTGAAACCCAGTCTGACCAAAACCCATGCTAGCCGCATAGTACACTGATCTTCCTTCCTGATAAGAGATGGTGGAGGCCTCAGGGATTGACTCGGGGATGGACACTTCCAACTTCCAACTGGAATCAAGCACAGAGTTTCTGATCTATGGTTGGAAAAGAGGCCTTCACGTGGTCCCTGGATGTGAGAAAGGAAGCACATGGAGTAGCTGGCCCCATTAGGGAAGCTGGCCAGAAGACAAAGCTAGCATGTAGAAAGAGGCAAGGAGAAAGAACCATAGGGAAACGGAGTTGGAACCTTGAGGAAGCTGGGCCTGAAGGCTGCATTTTTCCAGCGTAAACCAACGGTTTTCCTTTATTGTTTAAACTCTTTTGAGATGGATTTTCTGTTACTTGCATCTAAAAGCACCTGATCTGACAGCTCACAGAGAGGGCTTGAAGGTTCACAGCTAGGAAGGACCTGGGCAGTTAGTTGCCCATTTAAGCCTCTGATGATGAGAAAAAAGAAACCCAAAGCTATCAAGTGACATGTCTGAAGTCATGCAGGGAACGAACATTTGAGCCAAGACCCAGAATCCTAGCCTTTCAGAGAGCTTGAATGTCACCTAATTTGTACCTACCCCCCACCACTACCAAGCCTCCAGGTGATGGTCCCACAGCCTCTGCCCAAGTGAACGCCTCCAGGAATGGGGCCTTAGGGAAGAATCCTTCGGTTCAACAAGGGCCTGACTCCTCGGAACAAGTGACTTCAAAAATGGCTAGGACAAGATTCATCAGACTTGAAGTCATCAGTTTCCCTCAGCCTGGACTTCAGGCATTGGGGTATGTGTGTGTCTGTGTGTCTGTTTGTGCGGGTATGTGTGTTTGTGTGAACCAGGGACCTCTGCTTTCCTGCAGCGGCCCAAGGAGAAGTCTTTTGGGGCTCTAAGTTTTCTCTTATGGGTCTCAAGCTGGCAATGCCTTTAGGCTTCTCACCGCTCATCTCTGGTCTGAAGCTGTGGCCCCATGGGAGAACACATTAAACGTTAAGACAGGAACCCTATGTGTTACAGAAAGCAATCTGGTTTCTCTGCCTCATTAAACATAGCCGGGGACAGAGCTCATTGCTCATAACAAGCAGTTAGTAGGTGGTGAAGGATGGGGAAAGAGCAGCTATCTGGGCAGCAGAGTTGGCACCTATGTTGTCACTTAGCTAACCAACCAGGCCGCTGGATGTCCCTCAGCCAAGTTCACGTGCTCTTCAGGCAGCTTGGCTTCCAGCTGGGCTCAGTGGTAGCACCATCCCTCCTCAGGCACAACAGTGCTATGCTAGCAACCCCCATCCCTAAAGATGTCTGACTCTGGAGCAGAGACCAAGACTACACACGGTGCGGGGCGCTTTACTGACCAGGGCTCGGAGAGGCATGTGAGCACTGGTCCTGCCTCTTCCCAGCCCCCAGCCCTACAGGTGACGAGAGATTTAACAATGGTCCAGAAACGCAACTCAATTAGAAGCTGCTGCAGTAGCAGCTAATGAAGCAAAAGGGCCACCAGTCTTGCCAGTGAAGGGTACGGGGTTGGGACTGGGTAAGAGTCAGCACCCCACAGAACTTTCTTCTGAATCTGACACATAGTTCTTAGCTTTGAACAAAGCTTCACCAATTCTTTTCACAGGGAAGTCCTACCTTAAAAGAGATATTCTTGTAGAACTTGGGAATGTGGAGCATAGGAAACCCAGAGAATTCACACTGTAAGGGGAATTTCGGCTGTCACAGATAGCTTTACTAAAGGGTTTCTTTCCACACAGTTCCCTTTGCTGCACTAAAAAGCTGATTGGCTGTCGTTACCTTAGAGAAGCAGGAAAGCTAATGACAGAATCCCTCAGGCACTTTAAGATAAGAGAGACTAAATTAATTTTAATGTTAATGGAAATATGTAATTATAATTAGAATGCTCCAAATCTGAATAAACTAGTCTTTCAAATCCTGTGGCAAACAAGCAGCCAATCCAGAACCCTGTCACCTGGCCAGCCCAGCCTGGCTACAAGCAGGCACTCCCAGAATAAACCAGCAGAGCCATCAAACACCTCACAGCAGTCCACCTCACGCCTTTCCAAGGCGCCCCATTTTGGCCCAGTTATTCCAGCCTCCTTCACCAGGCCCCAGCTCACAGGGCCGTGAGATCAGGAGGACACCCCCAATCCTCCTCAGCCTCCTGGACCATCCTGGACCAGCCATAAGCATCTGAGCCCCCAGTGCAGGCAGATAACCAGTGGCGAGACCGAGGGAAATGACCACGAGATCGAACTAGGATCTTTTGTCAGGAAGAAGGGAATATGATGAAAAGCTACGGTGTATGATGGGGTGCTGCCTCAGTGGGGGAGCCCCCAACAGCTGGGGGGGGAGCCCCCAACAGCTGGACAGCCCCCAACAGCTGGACCAGGGAGGACCCAGGGGACAGGAGGAATCTTCTGGTTTCCTTCCCAGTTGTCCAGCGATGTTGCACAGGCAGAAAAGGAGGCAGGGACGATGAGCAAGAGCTCCGGCCCAGAAGAGGAAGGGTCACGCAGTGCCGCAGCAGGCCCACAGGGGCCCTGAGGAAAGCTGCAGAGACACGCGGGGTGGCACAGAGGATGCGGATGAGCACGGCATGTGGGCTTGTGTGCTCGGCACCCCCTCCGCTCAGCTGCCTCCACCAAACCCGTGGGGACAGAGAGGTTGTGGCCTTTATTTAACAGACTCAGCTACAGCGCTGACGGACGTGGCAGTGCTCCGAGTTGAAGGGCTCACCTTCAGAGGTGAGCATACGGGACCCCTCTGGACAGTGCAGCTCCACTCGCCTAGAGCTCATCCGCTCAGCCTATGTGGGGAGGGTGCTTGTCCCCACCTTCCTCCATTGCTTGCTTTTGCCCAGAAAGGAAAAACCAGAGGACGGTGATGGGAGGAGAGTTCCCAAAGTTTCAGGGTTTTCTTTGTAATAAGCTTGTGACCTTTGGGTTCAGTTTCCTCCTTGGTAACATGCCTGCCACAAGGAAAGACCTGAAATTCTGCAGCAGTATCCAACAGAGCTGGGCTTGAATCTAGAGTGGACTTCAACGCTCACGATCTTTCTGCTAAATGTCTTTTCTCCCTGGAATTTATTAAGGACCTCTTAAGTCGCACACTTCTTTGTTCTCTTCAGAAGGGCCAGACATTCTCAAGGCCTTAGAAAACAAAGTAATTCACAGGCCTCCTTCCCTGGCTGTATGACATGGAAGGAGTGTTATGGGGTCAGCTAGGAAATGCCTCCCCCAAATGCCAGGCCATCCCTCAGCCCTAAGCCCCTGGCCAGTGCTCAGCTTTAACCTCACCAAGGAAACATCAGTTCTGCAGCACACTCCAGCCACACCTGTCCATCCTGGCTGAGCTGCTCCCTTTCCAGACGTGCAGGCCAGCGAGGCTTGCCCCAGCCACACACATCTAGCCTAGCTCCCTACCGTCTGTCCTCTTCAGTGCCCCACCCATTCAGACGAGAAACGGGAGGGCCAGAAGCACCTCGGAGGATCTAGCGCCATCTCTTTAATCAGAATGTGAGGTCCACAGGGGGGCTGAGACCTGGCAAAGGCAAGAGGGAGGGGCAGCCCCAACTCCCTGCCCATGACATCACAACTACTACACCTTCTGGATACCGATCCGCCAGGACTCTGGGAAGGGGGAGTCTCAAACCCCTCTGCGAACCAGCTCCTGCTCTGTATCCAAACATTAACCCATCCTCCAAACAGTGCGTGAGCCTGCAAGCTTGTTGATCCCCTCTGGCCTCCTGGGTACACTGCCTGCCAGGCCGCATGCCCTGGAACCCCACTCTCTAGCCTTACTAACAGGGAAGGGCTAGCCACCCCACCATTAGGACTTTGGAGGTCCTCACCTGGGCTTGGGGACCTCCAGGGGACTGCTACCCAGCCTGAAAAAGTTGTCAGAATGGTTCGAGGACGAGGAGCTGGAGGACTTGGCTTCCACCAGTGCCTGGTGGGAAGGCAGGCGGTCCTCTGAGGGCTGCGGCCGGTTCCAGAGCACACTCTGTGGAGAGGATGAGTGGCTCTTCCTCCTGCAGTGGAAAGATAGGGCTGCTGGCTAAGGGGCCACCTCAGGCAAACCCTCTGCCCACCTGTACTAAATCTCAGGGCCCACTTTTTACTTGCACTGGAAAAATGCCACATGGGAGTGGGCATACTTCAGCACTCCCTTGGGCTCGGCCACGGGCAGCGAGAGCTGCGTCTTCACAGAGGGAATGTTACGTCTGAACAAAACTGGCCTGCTGGCCTCAGTGCACATGCTGGAAAACAGATTCTTAACTAACACTTTAGTAACTGACTTTCCCTGCTAATGTTATAAAAAATATTGAGCCCTTTGTCCACGGGGAAGGTCATCTGATTCTCAAAGGAGCTGACCCTCAACAAGCTCCCAATTCCCAATCATTATTTTGTACTCACCCCTTTTTTCTTTTTCTAAGCTGGCCCCCCACCTCCCAGGCAAATGATACAAGGGAGCACCCCCAGGAAGTCCCTTTAACACCAGCGCCCTCCTCACCCGACCCTGTCTTCCCAGCCCTGCAGCTTCCTCCTTCATCCCGCAGTGCCCCCCACCAACCAGATGGCTGGCCTCTGAGGCCCAGTAGAGACAGCAGGGCATGGAGCTCAGCTCTCAGGCCTACTGTCGGGGGCCCCTTTGTTCCTGGGGCTCCCTGGAGCTGGAGCCCTGGCTCACAGCTGTTAGCAAGCTTAGTTCCAGCCTGGCCCTCACCAAGCTGCCTGAGTCTGTGCTCCTGCAGGGACCAGCTCCACGGTCTCATAGGTGAAGCTCCCGGCGGCTCCTGGGGAGCTCTCCATGACCAGAGAGAAGTCACTGCCAAGGCTGGTGGTGCTGCCACGATCCTTCCGTCCTGAAAGAAGCCAGTGCCATCAATCAGCACAACATCTTCTCCTGCTAGGGGTCCCCCACCTCTTCCACACAGAAGTTTCTAGAACAAGCAGTCCCTATGTGGTCTATAGTCAGAAAGATATACAGAGGAAGTCTGCTGGGGCCCATGACTCACTCAGCATGCAGATATCTTCCACAGTGAAGCCTGCATCCCGGGCTGGCAAACTCTTCCTCCTATAAACAGAAGCCAGGACAGTGAATTCCAGATTGGGCTGAGGTCTCCCACGTCCCCTGCATGCTGTCCACCTGGGAAAGAAGCTCCAACTCACTGGAAACTCATGGACACAGGTTCTACCTGAACTGTTGCAGAAAGGCCAGGCCCACTTCTGAGGCCAGCAAAGCCTGCCGCCTCCCTGTCAGTGTGGCCCTCAGAGTTCAAGTCTGGTCCAGCACACTAGGAGCTTGGACTTGGAAAGCTTGGACTTGGAAAGCAAGCAAAGACACCTACTCTCACAGGGGTCCTAAAGCAATTACCAAGCAAGACCCCTGTGTTTGCCAGGCTGGAAGCAGACTCTGCTCTGTGGCGGTGGGCTGTGCAGACACCCCTCTGCAGCAGCACAGGGAAGGAAGCCATCAGCTCAGGCAGGAGAAGCTTCTGCCATGGCGGTGGCATGGGGAGCTGGGAGTCCCCCTATCCTTGGGCTGGCTTTTCCCTGCATCAACGAGCCCTGCTCTCCTGGTCACAAGATGAGCCTCTTCAGCTGCTGGCCCTCCCCAGGTACCCCTACCTGCCCTCAGAGGGAAGGCAGGGACAGGAAGCCAGCCTGCCAAGCATGCAGGGAAGCAGGGCAGGGATAAGGCAGCGAGCAAGACCCCCACCGCCCTAGTGTGGCCCTTCCCAGAGCACCTTGCTCCCAGTGAGAGCAGGTCTCTCCTTACCTCTGTATCTTCAGAGCAGAGAACTCCTCAGAGATGATATGCTTCAAAAAATTGAAGCAGAAGAAGAAAATCTGAGAGACCAAAAAGCAGCACACATGAGAAGATAGCAGTCTCCAGGGAGAAGAATCTAGGTGGCAGAACTCCCAGGAGAGGGCAACCAGTGACCCTGGTCACCCCCTGATGGACAGCAGCCCTGCTTTGGGGACCCTGCTGGATATTCTGGTGTAGAAACAGTGCGGGCGGTAGAGAAGGCTTAGGAGGTCGGGCAGGTGTGCCTGGGCAGGGGCAAGGAAGGAAGGGCGTTTCCTTCCTGAGAACGCAAGAGGGTAAGCCAGTGATGTTTCAAACCATCTTCAAACTGAACACACATGTTCTCAAGCTACTGAAAGGAGGAAGAGAACAGCTTCTTCTCCCTCTCAGCCTCTCCTAAGAACCCCAGGGAGAGAGGCTAACAGGGAAGGACAGCTGGGAGAGAATTTCGGGGCAAGAAGATTAATGGACACAGCAGGAACACAATGCAAGGGCAAGAGATCAGATTTTGTAGAAGAAATACCGGGAAACAGTGGTTCAGGAGAACCAGGGCTGAGGGGCAGCCACTGCCTGGCCCGCGGCCTGCACTGTTCAGAAACTGTAAGGGGCAGGACGAAGTCTGAGGCAGGCAAAGCCGGAGGAGGCTCCTGAGCTCTGACCCTGCCTCCGCATCCCCAGCTCCGTGAGCAAGTTCTCTCTTCTCCCTCCCAGCCAGTGCCCTGGTCCAACGGGCCTCTGTGAAGTGCACACGATGCAGTCTCTGCAGCTGATTCTGCAAGGTGTGGGCCATCAACCCCTCACTTGGAAAAACACCCACAGGGTATCCCAGAGCCCCGTAAGATCTCCTCAAAAAATAAAAAAGGAGGGAGGGTGCCTAGGTCAGGCCAGTATGAAAACTTTGTTACATAACTTTTTTGGTGGGCCGCCCCCGCACAGCTTGTGGGATTTTACTTCCCTGACCAGGGACTGAACCTGGGCCCTTGGCAGTGAAAGCACGGAGTCCTGAGCACAGAGTCCTAACCACTGGACAGCCAGGGAAGTCCCTGTTACATAAAATTAAATAGGTGTCTTCACCACAGATTTTTTAGTCTTTAATATGCTAATGTGTTCTGAGAGCCTCAAAGGCAAAGGAGGGATACGGAGCTGTTTAACAGGCCCCAGCTTTTTGCATGTTTTTAAAGTATCAGAGTTTTGAGCGTGTGCGGGGAGGAAGGGAGGGCTAAGAGAAAAGCCCACATCCTGCCAACCCTCCCAGCTGAGAAGACCCTCTTGTTTATGTTGAGACGTGGCCAGGGTTTGAGTCCAGAATCCACTGGGCTCAGCCGCATCCCCTGCCCAGTCTCTGAAGGTGGAATCTGGCCTGCTCTGGGGACGGGGAGACAGCATGGGGGTCAGCAGGTACTGGAGCGCCAGCTCCAGCAAATCTCAAAATGAGAGGCTGCAAAGGGGCTTTACGTGCGGATTTCAGTGCCAAAGTCACCACCTCTGACAGAGCTCATGGAGGCCTCTGAGGAACAGGCTTATGGGCTCTGCAGTCCTGGCGGATGCAATAAGTGCTCAAACGAAGAGATTTAGAAGGGGAGAGGAGCAGCTGAGAGGGAGGAACAAAAGAAGAATGCACAAGATAAGATGCCCAGAAAAGAGGCAGCCTCAGGAGGGTGAGAAAGATGCCTCAGGAAAATGGGGGGGGAGCCAACACTGCGTGCAGCTCCCACGCTGGGCATCTGGACTCATTCTCTTTGTGAGGCAGCAGAATCGACACCGGGAGACTCAAGGTTAATCACATTACCCAAGGTCACCCAGGTAGTAAGTGGCACAACTGGGGTTCACACTCAGGTCCGACTCCAGGTCTGTGTGCAGGGAAAACAGGCTGAAAACAAGAGTACCGAAGAGCCAAAGACTAAAAAAGGTAGCTAAGGATAAGGCGTGGACAGGGCAGAGAGGAGGAAGGAGGGACAGCGCGCGGACAGGAAGGGGACCCACAGCCCGCTGGCCGGGATTGGTCGGGGGGGTGAGGAGCTGGCAGGACCCTGCTTGCACGGAAGGCCCTGGGGCTTAAAAGCTGCTGAGTGGGTGTGATGAGACAAGGGAGGACAGGGAGGAGCTTCTGGCTTTAGCTGTGAGGGTGAGGGGCACAGGAAAGCACTTGTAAACTGGTTCCAGAGCTGAGTGCAGAAAACAAGGTCACTCATAAGAAGGCCGGCACAGAACGGGGGGAAGAGGACTGACACACGAAGGTCACAGGTAAGTGTTCTCTCCGCGAGAGAGGGGGACTGAGGCTCAGAACGGGGCTGCTGTGCCGGTGCTTTTCCTGCCACTCTGCCTGATCCCAGCACTCACCAGGCAAGGAACCGCCCCCAAAGTGTGGACACCAAACAGACCATCACCCTGTCCCTCTTGGGGGTAAAAGAGCCCGAGCTCGCGGAGCCCTGACGTGTGCCCGCAGCCCGTGAGCAGTACCCACCTCCTCTCCTTTGCTGAGTCGATCTACCAACATGTGCCTGAAACAAGAAGGCGAGGAGGTCAAAGCGAGCACCTCCCAGACAAGAGGATGAAGGGGGACTAGAGCCACAGGGACAGCCCATGGCTTTGGCACCCCAGCCTCAGGTGGGCCCGACCACACCTTCTCTCTTCCCAAGGGGGTGGGACCGTCTTCGCCTTCAACCCTGTCACAGGGGCCACCACACCCACGCACACAAAAAGGCGGTTCCCAAGCACTGGAGCACCCCACAGCCCGACAGTTCCCGAAGGCTCACCCGAAGAGGAACCAGTCGTAGGCCACCGTTAGGTAGAGGATCTCAGCGGGCTTCAGGGATGCGTGGATGAGCCCGTCCTGGAAGAGACGGGCCCAGATCAGAAAGAAGCCTCCCCACGACGGCCCCCTCCTGGCCTCGGGGGCTGAGTCACAACCACCGCCCCCGTGACAGCCAGGCTGCCTGACAGCCCCCAGAGCGGGGTTAAACACGACACCTGCTCTGGACACGTGAGGTCCCTCGCTCCGAAGCCTCTCTGCTTTCTGGAAACAGTCCCAGCACTCACAAAGGGCCTCTGAATGCTCCCTGACCCCACGGCCCAGCCCGTCCATACTCACAGCCCACAAGGAAAGGCGCAGGAGAGAGATGAAGAGGGGCGTCCGGTCCCAGCCTGAGATACAGTGTACTAGCAGTCCGCTGTCATCTACACAGGAACGTGGAACGGGAGGCCCAGGAGAGAAGCAAACACGGGCTGATGAAAAGGGGATGTGCCACCGCCCTGGCCTGGGGTGAGAGCCAGGCCACCCCAGAACCACGGCCTAGCTCCAGAGGCAGGCATGTGATGTTTCTGCCAACCTGGCCACAGTGACCGGTTCAAGGATGGGCACTGGATCCAAACTGAGGCAATGAGCGGGAGCTCTGGGACAGAGGCCGTCTCCCTCTTCTGGAGGGGTTAAGATGGCAGGAAACAAGTCTGGAACGATTGCCAGCCATGAAGCTAACTAAACAGTGGGTATGAGACAAGGAGAGATGCTTTGTGGTATTTGGCACCTGGCTCTGCTCTTGGGCCTTCTTGGTTAAATAAACGAATACATTTCCATTTGTTCAAGCAAGTGCAACCCCACACAGGTCCTGACTGATATGGAGGAACCAGAGTCAGACCGCCCTAGGACACTGAGCATAATGGGCTCATCCGATCAAAACAGTCAAACTGGCTGGAGTACCCTCTGGAGAACAGGCCCTCCAGGGGCTCTTGTGTGTGCCCAAGAAGAGGCCAGGACTGACTTTCTCTCACCTTTCTGAACCAAAAGAGGCCACTGCAGCCCCACACAAAAGGCTGATGCTCAAAGCTCAAAGGCCAGCTGAATGTGGTTCAGATGGTAACAAGTTCATAATTTTGGGCATGGAATAAATCTGCCAATGACAAGGGAATCCCCAAATCCTTCTCCCATAGAGCAAAAGGCCCCAATAAACACACGTTTGCGATGTCAAGACCTGGGAACACCCAGAAGATCCTATGGCTTGAGGCAAGCAGAGGCAGACTCACCGTCACTGTTAATTATGGAAAGCAGCAGTTTCAGGTAGTTTTGTGTTTGTTGCACCAGATCCCAACTCTGTTGGAGAAGAAAAATAAAAGGATTCTATGAATAGGTGTTTAACTCAGAATGGAAATTTAAAGTATTTTTAAAATAAAATGCTATGAGTTATTCTGGGGAAACAAGTACCCCAGGCTCATGGTCACAGGCCACAGGTCCCAAATCCCAGACTATCTGAAACTTCACTTTTCACACATCCCTGCACCCTCCCCCACGGGCCCCTCCCTCAGTGTGCTCTGACCCAACGTGCGGGTGAGGGAGGGGAAGCCGTGCAGGAGCCTGGGCAACCCACAGCCCCACAGCCACAAGCAGCAGCCGGACACTAGCTCCTCTGAGCCCTGGGCTCCAGGCACGGCTGTCTAGGGAATTAACAGAAGCCGACAAAGAGCCCTGAGCCCGTGGCCATTGTCACCAAATGGAAAGAGCCATTTCTTTATCTGCCATCACATCACAGAAACCAAGGTAACCATCAACCTTCTCATCAATCAGGTTTCACACGTTTTTTATTGCTACTCACTGCATAGTCTTTTAATGAGTAACAAATGCAGTCTGTTTGGTAAACAAAAATCTTTTAAAACAGGAGGCCCCCGAGGTGGGAGAGCAAAAACAAGCAAAAGCCATAGAGATCGGAACCTCTGTTCTAGCCCAAGCTAAAGGTCCAGACTAGACCCTCTGAGAAACAGTCCATTTTGGAATCCGGAAGCCCACGGAGGGGCCTGACCCAGTTCTGTGGCCCCCTCCCCCTAGCTGGGGACAGTCTCTTAACATGACTGCTTCTCAGTGTCTGGGGCTGTGCAGAGAAGGCGGTGAATGCCAGCTAGCGAGCGCTGCCCTGGGGAGGGTGAACACAGCACCTGTAATTGGAATGGTTTTCCCAGGAACTTAAACCAGGCTCATTTACCTGACCTTCCCATGGACCCTGGAGAGTCCTGACCCACTTGCAGGAGCTGCAGAGAAAGCCGCTGCAGTGCCGTGCTGATAAACTTATTACTACCCGTGGTGGCTCGGGGGTCTCTCTGCTCATCTGGTTCAACGTGTCAGACACACCATTGCCAAGAGATTTCCTCCGCGCTGTGATTCCAGCGGGTGAGGAAAAGCAGGAGAGGTGGGAGCTACGCAGCAGGTGTGCAGGGAGGTCAGGCTGGCTGGGGGAGGACTGCAGCGGTCGGGAAAGGGCAGGAGGTGACCAAGGACGAGCCCGCAGGGCAGCTCCCACAACGGCAGCTGTTTGAAGGGGACATAAATGACCAAGGAGCGGCGGCAGACTCCGCTGGCCACCGTGCCCAGGGCTGGGGCAGGAACCACAGCCTGGGGAGCGCTGGGTCGGCAGAGGCCCAAGGTCACACAGCTAAGCTGAGCTGGGGTCTGGACCCAGGCCTGTGGTCACACACCGCACTGTAGGAACACCTCCTCAGATACCAGAGTGAGAAACAGAAGAGGACCTGGGAAATGCATGAAAATCTAGGCTCACCTCTGACTCTCAATCTATGTGTGCCGTGACAAAGCCTCCAGATACAGAGGTGAGTACCACATATCGGCCTTACGTTTCCATGCCTGGTGCATGCCTCTTTCCCTGGCTGGCAAACTCCTACTCATCCTTTAAAGGCCCAGCCCCATTATCTTCTCTACAGAGTCTTCTTCTGTGGCCACTGGTCAATACCCCTACTACGCAGGTGATGGTTACGCTGTTGCCTCGGAATTTTCCTAGACTGAGCCCAGTGAGGGCGGAGGCCATTTTGGCACGTCTGCATCTGTAAGGCTTCGTGCTTAGGGACTAGGAGGTACCTCTAGAATGTTCTTTCACTGACTAGTCATAGTCAGGGGCCAGGTTGAGGAGCAGCAGCCACTGGAAGGGGTCTTCGGGCACAGAATGAAAGAGCAGAGCTTTATGGAATTCCATCTGGCTACACAGAGGTCAGCAACACCCACACATGCACTACTGCTCGTGCAATGGGAAACAGTGGTGTGAACGTGACTGTGGGCCTGGCCCTGGGACACAGCAGTGAACACAATGACTCCAGCCCTGAGGCTGGAGGGAAGGGAAGGCAAAGTGAATTGCTGCAGGTGTGCTAATTAAAAGGAGCCCTCTAAGATGCTGCAGGACCATGTAACTGGGGAGGTGAGCCTAGCCTGATCCATGGGGACCCTTAGGGAAGGCTCCTTGGAGATGGTGACATGCATGTGAGAAAAGGGGAGGGAAAGCACACGAGTGTTTGTGGCAGAGAGAAGAGCATGTGCAAACCTGGAGAGTATCTTCCCTAAGGGGTGGAGAGGCGGTCAGGGTAGCTGGAGGGGAGGGAGTGGACAGCCAGTGAGTCACAAGAACAAGCCTGGACCACGTGGAGCTGGGTGGACCACATAAGGGTCCTTGGACTTATCCTGAGGGAAAAAGGAAAGTCAGTGGCAGCTGTGAAGGAAGGAGTGACAGTGACGACCCTGCCCCATCATCTGAGTATCGTGCTCTGCCAGGCCCTATTCACTATTTCCAGTCGGTTGCCCCTTCAACGTGGACCCACGCTCAGCCATGAGACGATGGTAGCCTGCATTAGGCCAGTGACCTAAGGGATGGAGGCAAGAAGGACTGGGGAGTTTCCCTGGGGCAGAGACTTACAGAACTGATGGGACCAGCCATGGGTGTTGGGGAGAAGAGCCCCCTTTTTTCGAGTCTGAGCATCTGGGTAAATGGTGGAGGGCTCGGGGGTGCTGTGGGTTGTGGCCAATTCCATTCTGGGCAGCTTGAGTTTGAGGTGCTTGCATGACGGGACACTTGGAAAAGGAAGTAGGTGTGGATCACTGAGAGAGGCCAGGCCAGGCCGGGCCCAGAGCCCGGATTAAGAGGAATGTAGATGCAAGCATACAACCTCTCTAGGGATGGGGGAGAGGAGGCACATCAGGGAATTCTTCTTGGAGTGGACCCTCGAGCCAAATCCTGAAGGCAGTGTGTCAGCCAGACAAGAGGAGGCTGGGAGGGCCAGCCAGGCAGAGGGAACAGACATGGGGAAGGCAGTGGGAACAATGAGGCTACTTGTCCTGGCTGAAGCAAGTGGCAAGGACACTGCTAATGGCCTGTGGGCTTGTACAGTGGGCTAAACGCGGTAGAGAGATGGATCCATCCAGTAAGACTGGGGACCCTTTGGACTTCCTTGGTGGTACAGTAGTTAAGAATCCACCTGCCAATGCAGGGGACACGGGTTCGAGCCCTGGTCCGGGAAGATCCCACATGCCGCGGAGCAAAAAAGCCTGTGTGCCACAACTACTGAGCCGGCGCTCTAGAGCCTGTGCGCCACAACTACCAAGCCTGTGTGTCACAACTACTGAAGCCCATGCGCCTAGAGCCCGTGCTCCACAACAAGAGAAGCCACTGCAATGAGAAGCCTGCGCACCGCAACAAAGAGTACCCCCGCTCGCTGCAACTAGAGAAAGCCTGCGCACAGCAACGAAGACCTAATGCAGCCAAAAATAAATAAACTAAAAAAAAAAAAAAGACTGGGGACCCTTCCATGGCAGACGATGACAAAGAGGAGAGAAGCACAGTGGAAATAATTTTAAGGTTTCTATAACCAAATCAGGTCAGGCAGCTCTGCACTTTCTCTGATGGAACACGCATTTAAAAGGTGAAATGAAAAACGTCACTAAATCCCAGAGCTGGAAAAGCAAACTCCATGAGGTCCTCCTCTGGAAACAGAACTCCCTGGTGGATGCAAATCTTTCAGTGAGTCATGTTCAGAAAGCTTTGATTTTCTGGGCCAAGAAATCAGGAGAGAGTTCAACAGGTAAGCAGCTCCTCCTTTCCCAGGAGGTCAGAGGTCACAAGCCAGGCCTTCAGGTGTCTGCCTGAGGGACTTGTGGGGCAGGCACCAGGGGTCCCCTCACCTGATACTGGCTCCAGTCAATGTTCAGAGAGCAAGTCAGGAAGTCGGGGATGCTCAGAGGGGCATCAACGTAGTCCTGGGGACAGAAAGACACTGTGAGATGCAGGCTGTCCACCAGGAGAAGCCAGGATGACCAGGCAGGTTGAGGCCCTGAAGCTGTGGCTACCACAGGCAGGCAGGCTGTCCCCCCACAGTGCTCGCCTTCTCAGGGCCAGATGCCTGTGCCACCCTGGGAGTGATGGCTTAAAAATCAAAGGGACCAGATGCTGCTGCCAAGTGGAGCTTTTCAGTTGGCGTTTGAGTGTTTACGGCTGACACAGAGGTGATCAGCGTATTCAGCCTCCGGCAGCTCCTGGGCTGCTCCCACCCGCTGAGGAGGAGCTCTTCACACAGAGAGCGGAGCAAAAATGAAGGACTTTTCCTACCTTTTCCCTGAAAACTCTTTTAAAGAAAAGGAGAAATTAAAGGGGGAGAGAAAAGTATATATGATGAGAGTTTAAACATGTACATACAAGGAGGACAGAGGGAAAAATAATGAGACTCATTCAGGGAAGAGCAAAGAAAGAAGGGTAGCTGTTTTCCCCAAGAAGATTACTGGCTGGTTTCCCTTCACAAACAGAAGACCCAAGCTGATGAATGTTATTGCTCATACCTGCTTCCAGTTAAAAATGAGCCCTTCAGCCATGTAATCCCGATCCTTATATTCCTTGAAAAATTCACAGCCTGGAAAAGAAGGGCAGAGTCGTGACACCACCCTTCCTGGCCCAGTGTCCTGAGATGCCCCTGGGTGCTGGAGGACCGGGGCGGCCACCAGCGCACACACTCCAAAGTGGGCCCCAGATGACATGAGTGGAGGCTGGACCAGGCGAGCGGGAGCCTCCAATGCTCCTTGGGTTTCTAGCCAGAGACCTTCCCGATGAGGCAGCCCCTGCCTGCACACCTCTGTGTCTCTCTCCCTCTGTGCTCACTGGTTGTTGGTCACTTTTCTCTCATTTCAGGTCCCTCTGCCCTACAAGTCCCTGAAGTGCCAACAGCCAGAGAACAACAGCGCGGTTTACAGTTTGAACCCTGGCAGCACCTTCTCAGCAACTTACCTAGTTACGGAGGATCACCCTCCCTCCTGTTACAGACACACTTCAGAGATACTGAGGGTTCAATTCCAGACCACCGCAATAAAGCAAGCCACACGAATTTTTTGGTTTCTCAGTGCATATTAAAGTTATGTTTACACTGTATTATAGTTTATTGAGTGTGTGATAGCACTATGTCTAAAAAATATATATATCTTAAATTTAAAAAATACCTTAAATAAAAAATACTTCAGGGAATTCCTTGGCGGTCCAGTGGTTAGGACTTGGTACACTGCTGTGGGCCCCAGTTCAATCCCTGGTCAGGGAATTAAGATCCTACAAGCCACACAGCACGGCCAAAAAAAAAAAAAACAACAAACACTTTATTGCTAAAAAATGGTGACCATAATCTGAGCCTACAGTGAGGTGGAGTAGTAACATCGAAGATCACTGATCACAGGTCAGCATAAAAAATGGAGTGATAATGGAAAAGTCTGAGGTATTGTGAGAACTATCAAAATGTGACAGAGACACGAGGTGAACAAATACTGGGAAAATGTCTCCAATAGACTTGACACAGGGTTGCCACAAATGCTCAATTTGTAAAAAATGCAATATGTGAAGAGTAACAAAGCGAAGAGCAATAAAATGAGGTCTGCCTGTACCAACCTCGCAGGCTTTCAGTGAGGACCGAACATCGTAACATGAGAGAAAGGACCATGGACAGTGCCTGAAATGGGACAGGCGCTAAAGAGACACGTCCTTCTCCAACAAACCTTGCCAAGATGTGCTTTCTGTATCATTCACCAGAAAAACTATAAGAAATACCACCAGGGTAAGACCTCAGGAACAGAGAGAGGAGTGGAGAGAAAAGGGCCTTGGCAATGTTCCCAGCTTCAAACCTCAGCCTTTCATGTAGCCCTGTGACTGTGAACAAGTTAATTTCTCTAAGCCTTGATTTTCTCATTTGTAAAGTGATTAAGGATGAAATGAAACAATACGTATAAAACAGCTGGCACAGCACTGCGACAAGGGGCACTCAGGTGACAGCATACTGGTGCCATCCTCATGCCACCGCTGCAGTGAGAGCCCCAGTGCAACCCTGCAGCTCAGCCTGGGGAGAACGAGGCCTGCACTCCTCTCAGTTCCTCCACCAGGACCAACACAAACTCCAGAGGGCACAAGGCTCTGGCCACAGGTCCAAGTCTGGTAAGGTCCCCAAAGGCAACAAAACAGTTGCCTGAATTCTGTCAAAGTAGCCACAGGCCATAAACATCCACACAGAACTCTCCAGCTCCTCTTGGGACATGCTCCTGTCTGGGGCCACACCAGGGAAGAAAGGAAAGGTTCTTTCATGGAGGAAGGTCTGGAGACTTAGCCTGTGTGTTCTGCAGACCTGGCTCTCACCACCCCACACACTCCTGCACTCGAATCCCCCAGGCCTCACTGTGGATGGGGAAGTCAGGAATCAATCCTCAGCTCTAACACTTCAGCGGATTCTTGGGTGCCTCACTGGGAGAAAGAAGAAATATAAATATCAGACAGAGGCCCTGAGCTTATGAGCCTGGGAGTAGGAGGGACACCAATCATTCCTCAGAACTCCCGTAAAGTGCTCTGTTTTCTCAAACTTGAGCGCTTGAATCAACACTGCAGGCTCCAGGCCGAGCTCTGACCAGCATATAATGCAGAAGCAACTGTGAGAAACGGAGAGAATTAAAGCAGCCTCGGTACCCAGGGCAATGCCTTGACATTCATTACCTGAACAGGCTTCTGAGCCTGTTGAGAGGCAAACAGACAGGACCAAAAGTGAAGTGAGAACGGACGCTCGCTCAAGAGGGAAACAAATTAGACTCATGCTGGGGAGTTTCTGGCCCCGTCTATCTTGGTGCCCTGAAGGAAGTGCTCCCAGAACACTTCCCGTTTTCAAGGGCTAGTCTAAGCCTAAGTTAGTCTGACAGAGAACTGATACCACCGCAGTTCCTGTCTGGGCTTCAAAGTCATCAGAGGGCTCAACAGAGACCCCTGAAATGGCAGCAGAGTGCATTTCAGGACTTGGTCTGGATAACATCAATTTTGTTATGAAGTATAATAATGTAGGCATGTAAAGAAATTTAAGAACATGAGCAGAGGAAGCAAGGTAATTAAGGTAAGCAAGTTAAGTGCTTCTCCTGTCCCCTCATCTGGGTGTGCAGCAGCATCTCCTGCCACCTAGGCTTCTGGGTTTTTACTGATGCCTCTTAATCTCCCCTCAACACCATACACAACTATCAGATGCAGTACACGATATTCTGGGAAGAATGGGGGAAAAAAATTCACAGAGAGATGGTATCATCTTACCATTCTGGCGTTTTCTTTTCTTACCATTTTGTGTAAGCACTTTTTCTCTTACATAGTTGAGATTGTAGTATTTAATTTTCTATCTTGCTTATTAGCACCTTAAGCATTTTTCTATGACTATGTAATATCTCGTTCTACTATGGATGGCTGTACCATCAGTTACATCATCATTATTCTGATTGATGAAAACATTTCCCATGTTTGGCTGGTATAATCAGACATGATGAACATCTTCAGGCCCAAGCTGGCTGGATTATGGCCTAATGAATAACTGGGTCAAAAGGTGTTAGTTAATATTTCAGGAGTCTTTTAACAAGCTGCCCAACGACAGCAGAAAGGATATTGTGCTACTGTTCTGGAGCAAAACGATTTTTTTCTTTTCTTTTCTTTGTTTTAAAGTGTGATGGTTTTTTTTTTTTTGGCTGCTGCCATGCGGCATGCGGGATCCTTATTTCCCCAACCAGGGATCGAACCCATGCCCCTTCAGTGGAAGCACGGAGTCTGAACCACTGGACTGCCAGAGAAGTCCCACAAAACAATTTTTTCTAAGCCAAGTGTTACTGAGAAGCTGAACACAAATAAAGACAGCTGACGCGTGGCTCCTCAGCCAACTCCGCCCTCTCCCGTGCATTCGGCAGAGAGTACTTCAGTCTGGGGACCCCCAGAGCATCTCCTGAGAGTCAGGAGCCTAGTCCGAAAGCCAGCTTTAGAGCTACCTGAGGAAAGCTCCAGTGCAGACCCCCAGCAGGGACATCCCTGTCTTGACACATCTCTGACGCTGCCGAGCCCACGGCATCATCATCATGGTTCTGCATCTGCCGAAAGCGAGCCTCTCCTCCCAGGCACTCGTCACTCGGCCTGGTGTTGGCACCTGTCAGGGACAGGTCTGGCACTTCGCCCAGAGTAAGCATCATTAACCACATTTTATGCAGGATGAAACTGATGCTCAGAAGGGTTAAGGGACTTGTTCAAGGACACAGTGCTGGGACTGGAATGCACGCCCAGCCCTACATGCCACCAAATGCCAAGCTAGCAGAGAAGAGTGAGGAGAGACCCTGAAGGAGGCCACTGTAAGACAGCCAGGCCACAGGGGTCGTGGTTTGGATACCACCAGCTCACACTGATGAGGATATACCCTCTGCCCACGAGGCACTGGATGAACTTGAGGTTCTAATGAGAAGGCCTTGTGTCTCTACTGCAACCTGGGGTCACCAGCCTGCTCTCTATTGGCCACATGGCTCCAAGATGAGGAGACAAGATCCAGCACAGGACTGAAGGCAGGTGCTACTGCTGAGGAGCAGGAGAGAGGTTTCAAGGAGAAAGAGTCCACTTTCTACTGTCTGTTGACAAAGTTTGGTGCTGATGTTAGGGCTCTAATACCTCCTTGAACGAGCAGGTGTTGCCAGAAAGAAAGCTTAAACGCTACAAACTGGACTAACGCAGCTTCAGTATCCAGTGCAGAGAACACTGCCCTGGCCACAGGTCGCATACAGTCTGTGCCAGAGACAAATGCAGCCAGCTGTGTGCTCACCACGGTGCTCTGTGACACGGTGAGGCCACCAACCACGTGCAACTGGGGACAGAGCACTTACATCCTCACCACGGCAACAGCCAGCGCAGCATAGATGGTTGCTGACACGGAGGACTAACGATGTCATTTCACACCGAAACAGCACATTAGCTGCCCAGAGCACGCTGATAAACCTGACCTCACCTAATCCGCACAACAAGACCCTGAGCTAAGCCTCACCAACTTCCAGTGATACCTGAGAAAACCTGAGGCTGGGCGAGGTGAAGTAACTCGCTCAAGAGCGCAGTAGGGAGGACCTGAGCCAGGACTCCATTCCTGGGCCGCTCCCAGGGGAAAGCCCCCCTACACACACACAAGGACAGCGTCCTACCCTAAGGTGAGAGCCAAGGACCAGGAGCTGCACTGCCCTATGCTGAGCGACAGCAGATCCTGTCCGAGAGCTCCGGGGCATCTGTGCACCTAAGTGGCCAGGGCCTGAGGAGGGCCTCAAAGAGCCCCAGTCCTGGGAAGCCTGTCCCTTGACCAGACCCTGGAAAGAGCCCCTACCTGGATACGGGATGGAGAGGAGAGTGAAGTCGGCATAGCGCTGGGCTTTGTCCACCTTCTCGGAGGAGGTGACACTACAAGACAGGATACAACGTGTTACGGCATCACAACACACGCACACCATTCCCCACAAGCATTACCACAGCTCAAATGATCCTCCTGCTATAGAAACTACTGTTCAGAGTTAGGAATGATGCCCTCCAGGGGGCTTACTTAGAACGACTAAGAAATGCGACTGCTCTGCCGCCTCTACCCCAAGTCACCAGGTGAGAGCGCCGACTCCCCCGGACCCCACAGCACCCGCAACGCAAAGGGACCTAAGCCGCGGAACAAGCTTCCCCCAAAGGCAGCATCGCCCCCTGACCCGCAGGGCGGAGTGAGAAAAGAGCAAAATAACAGAGACACTGTCCAAAAGGGGCCCTGGGGCGGACTCTCGTCTCCACCTTCTCCGGCATCCACTGCGGACACTCCCAGGCAGCATCGGAGAGACACAGGACTACTCTGACAGACAGCGGGATGTGCAGGTGACTGCAAACTGCTGAGCTGTAACAGCCTCAGTGTGGCTTATTTTCTAAGACATACTTGGCAAAATTAAAAGTGGCTATTATAAAAAATAAACAACACTTTGGAAAAATTCCCCAAATTTCATCACCCTAACCCAGGTTCCATTTGTTTCTAATTTTGCCTTACCGTAAGAAGATTTGTTCCACACAGGACATAAAAATTGAGTAAATACTGATTTTTTTCGATCCACTTTAAAAGAGACTCTAATCTACCAGAGATGGCGCAGCGGCAGCAGAGCACACGTTAGAGACCCACGGCTCCCTTGGTGCTCTCCGCACCACCCCAGAGAAAGTGACTTAACCTCTCCGGCTTCAGTTTCTCCCCTCCAAGAGGGAGACACTAGAACCTCCTTGCAAGGAGGGCTGTGTGAGGATACAGGGAGAGGATGCACGAGGCCTGGCACGCAGTGTGCCCTTGTAACTGCTCTGTGCCATCTCCGACCCCACGAGCCTGTGAGCACACGGCCTCCACCCACTTCGCAGGGGGTGCCCTGCACTCACTTCATGCCAAACTTCACCTTCTTGTTCTCCACCATCAGGTCACAGATGTATTTCACTGACAGGTACCGGAGCAGCTTGATGTCATACCCTCTGACCTTATCAAAAAGATGCGTGTCGGAACTTCTGAAACAAAGAGCCAGAGGGAGAAGGTGCACTGCACATTCATCCACAAAAGTCTGGGGCGTGAGGGGCGCGTTCAAGGAAGTCTAGTTTCTACAGAAGAATTTCTGATTCTCTTCTCCAGAAGACAGAGGGAGGGCCAAGAGAGGACAACCGCTCCCAGGGAAGGTGACTTTCTAAGTGATTATCCCGCTCTCTGGGACGCATTTCAAAGAGGAGCGATCTGCACCTGGGGCGGAAAAGGGATTTTTGGCGCTGCTTGACGTGAAGCCAGAAGACTCAAGATAATCTCTGAGCTCTAAAAAGCAGCAGGCTAGTGGCTGATAGAGTCTTTGAGCCTCCATTAGAGTTTATCTCTCTCCACCCCCCTCCCTTTCCCCATTTATGACCGTTTTTAGCCATATGACTTGCTCAAAATGTAACAGATTGAAACTTTCACTGGGAGATGGACTTTTTAGAGCTATGTTATCAACTGATTGTGAAATATTAGCAAGTGAATTCCCTCTGCTTAGAAGGCCGCTGAAGCAAGGAGAAAGATAAAATTTTCCTAATCTCCAGGCTGCCTTTTGATCAGTCATACAGATAAAGGCAAAAGCAGAACGAATAAAGTCACCATTAATTTTTTTTTGTAATGCCCACTGCTTTGCTGTCCCCAGCGGACTCCTCACCAAGAACAGTGTGCACTGTGGAAGATGGCCTGGCTGGGGCAGAGGTCGTTTGATCCCGGGGGAAGAGCCAAACATTCTTGAGCACAAGCCAGAGCCACTGCTCTTGGAACTAACGGGCAGAAGCCGGGCACAGCGAGATGCCTTTTCATGCACCGAGCCATGATTTTGGGCGGCTGATCTGACCAGGGTGCTGGTGTGCATTCCGGAGACACCCGACACCAGTTAAAGACTTTCCATGTGGTACAGACCATGCAAAGGAGCTTTTCCAAAATAACCATTACTGCCGTTTTCTAAAAATATTTGGAAAGGAGGTAGGAAGAGTGGGAGCCAGCCCCCTCCTTCCCTTTAAGGGAGCCTAAAACATTCCTCTGTAGCAAGCGCCTTATGGCACCTATCACACAGCTGTGGAGCTCCTAGTGCCCACACCTCTCACGTGGGGACCACAGTCCTTGCTTGCCCTGTGCCTCGGGCCGGGTGTGCTGTGCATCACCTGGTAGGCCAGACGTCACACCCTGGAACCGTGGGGCTTGAAGACACACAGATGTCTGGCCTGTGTTTTGGGCCTGGGGTGCCAGGAACCCCAGGGTTGGGGCACTCGCTCTGCAGTCCTGGCGAGCACAGACTGCTCAGGTAGTCCATAAAGTCAGCTTCGGGTGAAGCTACAGGGTGGACTTCAACAACCCTGTTGCAGGGGCGTGGGCCTGGCAGCAGGAGGAAGGGAGCCAATCCACTCACCTGGACCACTGATGAGGTCATGACCGTCAGTAGGAAAATGGCCACCACCGCTCAGACGCCTGCCCCCAACCCAAGCCCAGACCCATAACCACCTGGCACTGACCGAAGCGCACAGTCCTCCTCCGTGACATCCTCTGCATCTGCCCAGGCGTCGTCTGCACCCCCTGTGGGAGAAACCTGCGGTCAGCACCGAGGCCAAGGAAGGGGCTCCACCCAGGGGCTTCCTGACCAGTCTCCCCCCGGCTACACCCTAAGGACCACACTCCTGCCTCTCTCAGCATCCGAAGCCGCACATGCCTGGCAGTGTTCGTCACACCCAGCATCTCCTCAGGTGACGAAAGGAGGGCCCTTGCCCATCCCCCAGCTTGCTGCCCCTCCACCTACACCACTGCAGCCCTAGGTGGCTATTCTCCACCACTGGCTTCCTGTTCTTAGTCAAAGACGGTGCAGCTCAACGCTCACCTGAGAAAATATAGTTGTAGCCAGTGCGTCCATACAGCTCCCCCCATCCAGCCAGCGTTGCCGACCTGCAAATATGCTGGGAGAGAAACCGCATTTTCAGGGTCAGGTGGTTTTCTGGAGTTTTTTGGTTCGGTTTTTCCCAGGCTTTCTTGAGATATAATTGACATATGACATTGTGTAAGTTTAAGGTGTACAACACACTGATCTGATACGCTTACTTATTGCAAAATCATTACCATCGTAGCGTTAGCTAACACCTGCATCATGTCACATAATCACCACTTCTTTTTTTGTGGTGAAAACATTTAAGATCATCTCTCTGCAACTTTCATGTATCTAATACAGTATTATTAACTATAATCACCATGCTGTACATTAGATCCACAGAACTTACTCATCTCACAACTGGAAGTTTGTACCCTCTGACCAACAGTCAGGTGGTTTTCTGAAGTGCACACAGTGGGGGGAACCCCTGGGGACCCTCCAGGCCAGGAAAATGGGTGCAGGAGCACTGCCCAAAGTCTTCACAGCAGTCACCCCGAAGTATGCCTAGAATTTAACCTGCAGCCTCTGTCAAGAGGTTCTCTCTCCCAAACGAGAGGCACCAGAGTGTCACTAACAGTAATGGGTAGATTCAGTCGTCGTCACGCATGTACTTGGGTAAGATCTGGCGGTTATCACATGTGTTTATGAGTACAGGACTGAAACAAGTACACCACCTTCCCACTGGATTTACACAAGCCCATGAGAGAGATGTCGCAGGCGGCAGGCACTGTTGCTGCTTCACAGATGAAAAGACGAGGGATGGGCGCAGGGAGGTGAAGTGATGCCTAAGGTACCACAGAGGGGGTTGAGCTGGGACCTGATCGAGCCCACCTCCCTCCGGAGCCTGCGAGCTGACCGTCACTGGAACTGCTTAGCACAGTGGAGGGCAACCTTTGCAGCAGGAGGGCCAATTAAGGGAGAAATGTTCGGGTTTTTTTTTTTTTTTTAAAGAAATTTTATCTTCTCTCTCCTCTGTATCAAGGAAGCGTAGTGGCTTTAACTGTGCTTAACTATCCTTTTACTCTTTCCTCATCACTGAAGGAGCATTTCAAGAGCTAGAATTCTAGAAACCAGGCAATGGGCATGAACTTCATTATTTAACTTTAAGGCTGAATCTTTATAAATTGTGTTTGATGAGATGCAGGAGGAATGAGAGGAGGTATCTGGTGACCCCACGGTCCAGTTACAGGCTGAGGGAGGCTGTGAGGGTGGCTGGGAGGTTACACTAGGCAGGGGGAAGGCATTTCTGAACGGGTCACGCAGCCTGGTGGTGTAAGGAGGGTCCCTGGAAAACTGCAGAATACTGCCCAAGGGGTCTTCTTCTCCACTTGTAAGACAGGGGGAAAGAAACGGTTTTGCTGCTAGGAAAGGGGTGTGGTGGGAACTGGCAGGTCATCACCCGGCTTTCCAAGGCAGTGGCAGCCTGGGGCAGGGGGCAGGTGATAGAAAGGCAACCTGCTACAACCCGGGCGGGGTGGGGTGATTTTCCAGTGCCGGGGGCAAGAATGCAATCGTGGGAGGGTTGTCCTGGAAGCCTATAAAGAAGGGCTCGGGCAGAGATTCCTGCTGGCCTGAGCAGGATGCACTCTGCGGGGGCTGCTTCATTTTTTCTGGGTCCAAAAGCATTTTGAAAATCTGATGAAAATGATAAACTGTCTCTGGATAAAAATGTACACACCAGAGTTTACCTACATCTCCAAGTCCATCCATGGACCCATCTCCAGCCCCCGATAAGAGGCCCTACTCTGAAGAGACCAACTCAGTAATTAGGAACTGCAGCAGGGAAATGTCAATCCTCAGGCTGAGGACCCCCCAAGACTCTCATGGTAAGAAGGGAGGTCTGATTCCTGAAAGCAAGACAATGGGGGGTACGTGGTTTGAGTTTGACTGGCACATGTTATCATGCCCACCCTCCCCCATCATCCAAGCTGCCGGCGCCAAATCTCAGTCTTCTTTGCATTACTCTGTTAACTCTTTTCAGAGCGGACACACACCCCTTCCTTCCTTAGCTGCTGAGCTCTGAGTTCTTTTCAAGGTTCAGATTCTTCTTTCTGCTCAGTTCTCCCATCTCTTTTCGACCCTGTCTTTTTGGTAACAGAGGCAGATACACCTGGCACAGAGGACTCATCAGATGGAGGAGAATGGCAGAGAGGGCCAGCTCCCCAAGTGAAGCACCAACCTCTGCAGGAAGGTCCCGAGCCGGCACCTGGGGGAAGCTGCACCCCAAGGCAGAGTCTAACACCTGACCTTGCTCCCTGGCCTCACGGCTCCAAAGCATAATCTGCCATTTCTGTACTTTAAGCTTCGCTCTTGACTGAAAAAGCAGGATGTACTCTGAATGCTCTCCACTTACCTAATTAGGAGTGGCCGCTAACTCTGCATGAGAAATACGGCTCTATAGGATATGCTAATGTAGTAACCAACTTTAGCACACGGAATAAAAGCAGCTGCCCTCTGCTCCCCATCTCTTTAAGGGAGGAAACAAAGAGAAAGATGACCTGTTCCGCTTTTAACTGCCTAAAACCCAGATACAGATGTTGGGGAAGAGAACGGCATGGGAGAACTGCTTACCCTTAAATGCTTGAACTTAGTTGTAAAAAATTTTTAATAATATATCTCATTTAACCCAATATATCCAAAATATTACTATGTCAACATATAATCACTTTAAAAATTATTCATGTTTTACATTCTTTGGACGAAGTCGTCAAAATCCAATATGTATTTTATACTCGCAGCACATCTCAACGAGGATACTTTATTTTCAGCATTTAAAGGGAAACGTAGTCCTGCCCCAAAATAAAGTTGTGTTTAACCAAAAAAAATCTACATTGCTTCAGCTATAAAATGGAAATTAATTGAAATGAAATACAATCAGACATTTAGTTCCTTGGCTGCCCCAGCCACACTGGACTGAATCTGGAGAGAAGCAGGAAGCGGGCACTTCTGAACATACCTCCCCCTCCCCAGCCCGGCAGAATGTGCTGGTAGCAAACACTGCTGTCACTGCACTGGCTAGGGCCTGCTGGGAGCCACGTCTCTGAGGATGAGATCCCCAACTCACAACAGAAGACCCTCTCCTGCCCTTTGCCATCTCCCTCTCAGCTGCTAGTTCACAGGTCAACCTTCCCCACTCACTGAGCTCCACAGGGACAGGCCTGTCTTAGTCACTTGTCCCCCGAGAACCCAGCAGAGCCCACGACCACTTTAAAGAGCAGTGTCTTCCCACCTTCCCAGCTTGCACGTACAAGCTGGGTGGGCACTTGCTAGGCGCTGGGAGGACAGCAGCAAGACAAGGCCTCTGCCCTCAAAGGGATTACCGCTGAGAGGAGACAGCAGACTTGCAAACACAATAGGAATAAAACGTATATAAGGTGTTTGATCCCTGCTTGGGGAACTAAGACCCCACAAGCTGCACGGCATGGCCAAAAAAAAAGAGGATAATCCCTCCAACTCTTTGCCCTTCCTCTGAAGTGAGTTGCCTTGGGCTCTTTCTCCCAGGCCTACTGCAATCTCACTGGACTAAGCCAGTCAATGTGGCACTTTCCCAAATGCATTCCGGAAAGTCCCTTCCTCAAGGTCTGCCGAGTGAGAAATAGCAGACCTGACTGCACTACACAGGTCCCTCTGCTTCAGGACTTCTCAGAGCCTTTCCTATGTCAGTGCACACTTACCGATGTACCTCTTGAATCTGGAGCATGGGGGTCAGGCCAAATCTAGTAACGTGCTATCTCTCACCCTTGTTTGACAGGGAATGCTTTGCACAAGCACATCCTTAAATTACTATTCTGTGGAACACACTGTGGGAAGCACAGGTTTGAGTTTTCCTATGTACATTCTAGCAACAAGCACTATGCCCCACAGAGCAGTGTGTTATAGTCCAGTTATCTAAACCGGAGTTCCCAGAGCTTACAGCAACACGGAACTTTCCAAAGGGGAAGAGGGAATAAATAGCTTTAAGATGATCAATTTCTGGAACTTGACTTCCAGACATACTTTTCCCTAAAATCGACCTGTCCACGAAAGCCTGTGGTCAAGTCTCCTTTCCTACCCCCCCCTTTCACATCCCCCCTTCTTCCATTTTACGAAAGGAAGGCACAAAGGGATGGAAACAAGCCCTGTGTCTCTCCTCCCCACTGCCCTGCCCCAGTCCTCATCTGCGCTGGGAGCCGGACTATAGTCCGACAGGCACCAAGACCACAGCGCATTCAGGTACATACTGGACAACTAGAATAGAGAGCCTAAGGGACTTCCCTGGCGGTCCAGTGGTTGAGACTTCACCTTCCAGTGCAGCAGGTGCAGGTTCGATCCCTGGTAAGGAACCTAAGATCCCACATGCCTGGCGGCCAAAAAACCAAAACATAGAACAGAAGCAATACTGTAACAAACTCAATAAAGATTAAAAAAAAAACAAAAACAAGAATAGAGAGCCTACACCCCTGCTTCCCTCCCCTGCTCCAGGCTCTCTGTTAGTCCGTTCCTTCTGGATTAATCTTTCTCAAAATGCTATTTGCATCTTGTACTTCCCTGCTCAGAAATCACAGTGGCTCTCCCAGCAAACCTAAACACCTTGGCCAGCAACCAGCCTCCTGCATTCAGTCCCTTCCATCCTCGGCTCCACCACGTACCTTGCGCTCCCGTCAGGGAGTCTCTCGGACTTTGCGCACCTGGCTTCATGCTCCCCCAGCGCTGGCACCTGCCTGGAACACCCTCCCACCCTTCCTCCAAAGCTTGCTGCCTAGTCCCGCTCACTTAATGAGGCCATGTCTGTCAGTCCACACTGCTGCCCATCTGGGGTTTTTTTGTTTTAATTTTTGACCGCATTGCACAGCATGCAGGATCTTAGTTCCCCAACCAGGAATCGAACCCACACCCCCTGAAGTGGAAGCACAGGATCTTAACCGCTGGACCGCCAGGGAAGTCCCCAACTGCTGCCCGTCTTAAGTGGGTTCCTCTGACACCACACCATGTGGCCCTAAGCTGCAGTGTGGTAACTTGAGTGCGTTTTGCAGTTAAGTTTAAACCCCAGCTCTCTAGTTGTGTAAACGTGGGGAAGTTATTTAACCACTCTGAGCCTTCGTTTCATCTGCAAAATGGGAATATCAAATACACCAAAGGATTATAAAAAGAGGTGAAATGAGACCATAGTGGGCAGCCAAATTAACAACAGTCACTAGAATATAAGCTTGATAAGGGTGCGGATTTTTGTGTACCTTGTATGCTGATGTACCTTGAGGCCTGAACATGACACACATTCAATAAATACTTGGTAAATTATATGACTGAAAGAATGAACAAACAACAATGTACTTACTCATCTGATCTAATCTATTCATAAACTTTTGATGTAGGCATGATTATTTTTCCCCTTTTATAGAGGAAGAAACTGAGGCCTTGCACAGGCAGGAAGTAACAGAGCCGGGATCAGAACGTAGGCAGTCTGGCTCCAGGACACAGGGTGGGGTCCTCTGCTGTGACTGTCCCTTTCCTAATTAGACTCACCTTCAAAAAAAGTTGTATCAGAATTGGTCTGTTTCTCTGGCCTGCTTCCCACCGCACCAGGCACCCAGTAATCACCCAAACTTGGCTGGCAAAAGCCAAGAACACGAGACTCTACACTTTGCATTAAGCCAGGTACCCCACGAGAGGGTCTCAGGGAGTGCGAGGCTAAGGTGTGGTCTTACCTTGCCCTTGAACAGGATCACTGGGCAGACAAAACGTCCTCTGCACCTGGCCGTCTTGCTGCGGTTGACGAGGTCCTGCAACTTGCTCACCTGTACGGTGCTCTGAAACCTAAAAACGGGCAAGAGAGGTAGGTCAGTCTGCTTCCGCGTGAGTACTGTGTGCCCCATGCTAGGGTTGTGTGTGTGTGAATATTCATTCCAAATTTAATAAATGCTCAGATTCCTAAATTCTAGATCATGGACATTCTAAGCTTTTCAAGAAAAGAAAAAAATGCTATATTATAGATAATAAAATGGAAGTCATCCTGATTTCAAAACCTTTAAGATTAAAAAAAAAAAGCTACTCTGAAGACATGGTATTTAAAATACAGAAACAGATATGGCAAACTGAACGTTGATTATATCTAGGGGGTTCAGTATCTTACTCCAAAAGTAAGACAATACGTGTGCTGGGGACCCTCAGGAAATCATGGGGCCATTCTTGTCATCTTTCAGAGTGCAGGATAAGATGCAGGTTCACATTTCACACGGCTATGAGCCTCTGATACCTCCCCAACGCTCCAGCGACCTCTAACAGTCCAAAAAGCCAACAGGGGAGGGAATGCTGGAGCAAAGGTAGTGAAAGAGAAGCTATTTGTGGCCTTGAGAAGCACAGTAGTTAATGCACTGGGTTTAATAAGGGAGCTTCTAGAAGATGAAAAAAATACATTTAGAAATGAGCTTAAGCAACTCACACATATTAAATCAGGTTAAATCAGCTGACCCCTAAAATAAGGGTCTACTCTCATAGCTTCACCCATTGATCCTTTTTTTCTTTTCTTCTTTTAAAATTTCTTGGCCGTGCTGAAAGGCATGCAGGATCTTAGTTCCCTGACCAGGGTTTGAACCCGTGCCCCCTGCAGTGGAAGTGCAGAGTCTTAACCACGGGACCACCAGGGAAGTCCCCACCCCTAGATTCTTAACAAAAGACTCCACAGCAGCCAGTCAGAGCTTCCGGTTGCAAGAGGAACAGGAGGCAGGAAAGTTCAAGAGTGGGAAGCTACCCCCGCCATGCAGAGTAATGCAGGGTGACAGAAGAGAAGGGAGGGAAGACACTCAAGTGCCCTCCTTACAAGGGCTGAGCTTCCAGGCCGAGTCCAAGAGGGCGTTCATTCCTTCTACATCCCAGCCGTGCTAGCGCTCCCATGTCACTGCACAGCATGTGCACACAAATAATTGTTTCAGAATGAGTAAGTTCACCAACTCCTATACATCTGTGGTGCCTTTTTAAGCATATCTGGATGCTGCTGGCACCAATAAAAATATAGTCTTTTAAAAACACTGCTGATTTCTTAGTAGCCTTCATAGATATATTCTCAAACCAGTTACTAATAAAATAACTACTATCAAGTGAAGATGTGAAATTGAAGTTAAACAGTGGTCTTCAAATAAAAACCTGGACCAAGAGTTTGGTGATCATGGAAAGAGAACAGGGGATAAAATAAGAGGACTTATACTTCCTATGGTGTATTTTTCTGTAAGGTCTGATTTAAGATTTTTTTTCATTTTTATTAAACATTTTGTTTTAAATCACAGAATTATTACATCCTTACCATAACCAATTCAAACAACAAAGAAGTGACTACATGTTATTTTTACGATCAAGATTTTTTTCCTTATTTTGATGGAAGGTGGAAGGCTGCGGTGCCTCTTCAAGGTGCCCATAGGATGGCACAGGCCAACCAGCCAGGTTCTAGAAAAAACATGGCTCACTGAAAACTAAGTTCTGCCACCTTCCCCTCACTCAGGTTCTCTATGAAATAAAAAGGCACCTCAGGGTTTCCCTGGTGGCACAGTGGTTAAGAATCCGCCTGCCAATGCAGGGCACACGGGTTAGAGCCCTGGTCCGGGAAGATCCCACGTGCCGCGGAGCAACTAAGCCCGTGTGCCAGAACTACTGAGCCCACCTAGGGACCATGAGTCCATGCACCTAGGGACCATGCTCCGCAACAAGAGAAGCCACCGCAATGAGAAGCCCATGCACAGGAACAAAGACCCAATGCAGCCAAAACATTAAAAAAAACAAACAAAAAAGGCACCTCAGAATGAAGCAATGGCCTAAACTCAGATGCCAAGATAATATAAAACTGAGCACACACAGTACTGCTCACAGTAGTCTCCCTCCCACCTTTTGGTGGCCTCCGTCCATTTGCACAGATGTGGTCAGCACCATCTGTTTTAACCGACTCTCACGGAGCTCACTCCAGCAGCTCTAAAAGCCTTGAAACTGCATATGATTCTCCCAGGCTGAATCCTTCCATTCAGCAAACTCTCCACAAAACTGAGGGAGAGAATATGCCAGCATTTCCCTCTTAGAGGCTCTGGGCAGTCTTATCATGTGAAGGAAGGCACCTTTTTCTTGTTAGGCTAGCTGGTGCTTTATTTTCCTGGGTCCCCTACTCAAAGAACCAATTCAGTTTCTGTTCTCAGTGGTTCCTGTTTTTATTTTTATCTCTTGGCCTCAGAATCTTTCCCTTACTGTGCTAAGCACTGGGCTGTGTCAGGCACCTGATACTCATATTTGAATGAATGAAAGTGAGCTTGTGTATTTATGTCTCTCTTGTGGGACTGAGCCCTTAACCTGTGGGATCTAATGTTATCTGTAAAACACAACGCTGGCGTCTGGAAGTTGGTGGAATGGGAGAACAACCCCCCCACCCTACGCTCACACACGAGTTGGAATTAGCAAGTGCAGAACTTTAACCACTGTCTCCCAATGCTTCACCTGTACTTGCCCTAATTCTGGCCTTTGTTACACTGTCATTGCTCATTGATTGGTCTGTGTTACCCACCAGATCTAAAGGTAGGGACTTCATCTCTCTGGTAGGGCCTGCAACTAGATCCCTGGGGTCTGCCTCATGGCAGCAGTTTGCCTCGTTGACAAACTCATGTCTTCGTCGTTCAGAGATCCCCATCCAGGCTTCTAGTCCCAGATATGGGCTCAACTGGGGAGGTGGGTTAAGAGGACCAAACCACTTCCTGAATCCAGTTCTACCCTGTGTAACTCAGTCTAATTAGTGTCATATTAACACGAAGTCCAGGCATGTGTAAAGAAGCAAAAAGTTCTACTTCTTCCCACCTGAACATGCACATACTCCCTTCTCTTTAACAGGCATCGCCCACTCAGTATCACTTCGAGGCCTTGCAAGAAGTGAAAAGTAAAAACAAAGTCCACGGGACTTCCCTGGTGGCGGAGTGGGTAAGACTCCATGCTCCCAACGCAGGGGGCCTGGGTTCGATCCCTGGTCAGTGAACTAGATCCCACATGCGTGCCACAACTAAGAGTTCACAAGCCACAACTAAGGAGCCCGCCTGCCGCAACTAAGGAGCCCACGTGCCGCGACTAAGACCCGGCACAACCAAATAATAAATAAAAACAAACAGGGCTGCCCTGGTGGCGCAGTGGTTGAGAGTCCGCCTGCCGATGCAGGGGACACGGGTTCGTGCCCCAGTCCGGGAAGATCCCACATGCCGCGGAGCGGCTGGGCCCGTGAGCCATGGCCGCTGAGACTGTGCGTCTGGAGCCTGTGCTCCGCAACGGGAGAGGCCACAACAGTGAGAGGCCCGCGTACCGCCAAAAAAACAAAAAACAAACAAACAAACAAAAACAAACTCCACAACTCCTCTAGGGTTAGGGATATACTGCAGTGGCCCTAGCCTGGGCGGCTAGACCCCGCTAGGCAAGATGGGAGTGCCATGGTGGTGACAGAAAGAAGAGGCAGTCATACAAGTGCTCTGATCTACATTCAATTCCTTTTCCCAATACATTCCTTTTTCTCAGTGCACCCCACCACGACCTCATTACAGGGCACACTTATAGATCTCCCATTTTACTCCTCCACTTGAAAGGCTTCTCTGGCTCCCTGCGGTTCCCAGGCTATAGCAAAGGTGAGACTCATCTAGGGAGCTCTCTGAGGCACAGATTCTGGAAACTGTGATTCAGGGACCCTGGAATCTGTGATTTCAATGACTGCTCAGGGGGTACTACCCCAATAACCACTAACACCCACAAGTCCACATGCCTGATGATCAAGACCATATACAAGCTGGTCTCTAACAAAGGACATTTCAGGGACACCCCTACTCATCCTTCCAAATCCAGCTGAAAAGTCTCCCGAAACACACACCAGGCAGAATCCACCCTTCTCCCCAGTTTGTCTACAGCAGTGCTTCTCAAACCTCCAAGTGCGTACGAATCACTGGGCCATCTTGTTATGCTGTGATTTTGATTCAGTGGCTCTGGAGTCCAAGACTCAGAATCTCTAGCCGTTCCTGGGTGCGCTGATGGGCGCACTGTGAGCAGTGATGGCCCGCTGCACTTTGCAGCACGACTCTACCATAGCACTCATCATCACAGTGCTTCCACGGGGCCAGGCTTTCATGGATATTGTTGGCAACAGCTTCTGGAATTCCCTTAAAATCAACAGCAAGCAGGGCGCCTAGGGGAACAAACTTTGAGATCAACAGAAAGCACTTCCTAGAGCATCAGTGATTATTTATCAGTGTCAAACAACTGCTACCATTTACTGACTGCCTATGGGCTGCATCCTGTGCTGGGTGCTCTGTGTCTGCTCTGGTGTGAACTGTTACCACACGCAAAGCACTCGGGCCTTGGGAGGCCCTCAATAAATGGTAGCTCTTATTTCTAATTCTTACAGCACACACGTCAGGCTTGGAATAATCCTGTTTATCAGCAGGAACTGCAAAAGCCACTTTTCTAAATAGAGGTAGAAACTGATGAGGAAACTAAGAGACAAAGAGGTTCAGTACCTTGCCCAAGTTAGTTACACAGCCAGCAAGCAGGGCAGCCAGCACGTACGCTGACCTCAGGCTCTTAATCTCTACATACGGTAAGTGCCCTTCCACATGTTGACAAAGCATACCTCCCACTTGCTCTCTTAAAAAAAAAAGAAAAAAACAGAACAGAAAACACTGAGGTTCAGAGAGGTGAGCTGAGAAGTCAGTTGTCTCAGGACAATGAGCTATAGGGTAGGAGTAAAACAGGAGGCCAGGGCTGTGACTCCCAACCCCTCCTTCTACGCTGTGCTACTCTGCCAATCTAAGATGTGAAACCCTGAAGAAAACAAAGATGCCAATGAGGCTTGACACCTGGGAAAAGTGAGCCTGCCCCACCCAGCTGCAGACTTTCCTAACCCCGGGGATGAGCTGTCAAGGCCTTCCCAGATGGGCACGCTTTGGTTACATGATGCTCACGTGTCTTTCTCCTTCTCAGAACTCTCATACTCCAGGAACACGATGTGCTGGGGGTAGTGGCCGCAGATATCCCCATTCACATTTTGGATCACGCTGTAACAGTAGTCTCGGCCAAACAGCTCCAGACACCTCTTCTCAATGCGCTCAACCTGCACAGAGGAGGAGATCTGAGCATAAAGAAGATTCTGGCGTTCTGAGAATTAGGCGGTTCCTGACCTGGAGAGGTCTCTGGGAATGACAATGTGCCTCTGTGATTATAATTCAATACCAGGAAAAGACATCTTGCTAGATCACAGATCCTAAACGTGTGGTTCATGAACCCACATGGTAAACTCCGGGAGAGACTCTGAACCCCTCAATGTAGTGGTGAAACTGTGTATGATAAGCATTTGAAGAGAGGTTGACATCTTTCATTAGATTCTCAAAGGGGTCCACAATCCATAAAATATTAAGAACCCCTGCTCTAAGTTACTTTATTTTATTTTTAATTATTTATTTATTTTTATTTTTGGCTGCATTGGGTCTTTGCTGGAGCACACGGGCTTTCTCTAGCTGCGGCGAGCAGGGGCTATTCTTTGTTGCAGTGCGCGGGCTTCTCATTGCGGTGGCTGCTCTTGTTGCACAGCATGGGCTTCAGTAGTTGTGGCTTGCGGGCTCTAGAGTGCAGGCTCAGTAGTTGTGGCGCACGGGCTTAGTTGCTCCACGGCACGTGGGATCTTCCCGGACCAGGGCTCGAACCCCTGTCCCCTGCATTGGCAGGCAGATTCTTAACCACTGCGCCACCAGGGAAGTCCCTCTCTAGGTTACTTTAACCGGCACTAATCCATTATCTTCCTTTGGCTCCAGATTCTTCCCCATTCTCCAGCCACAGACCAGTACCTAGAAGCTCTAGTTACTGTAATGAGTAAAAGATGCAGACAAAGCTGTCTCCTTACACGCAATTTGCTTATGAAATAGAAGGAACACCTCCCTTAAAATTGCTCTTGTTTTGCTCAGTTCAGGGAAAGACCCACCAGAAGAACGACATAAAACCTGTAACATCTCAACAAGTCTGCAAAAGATCAGAAGTTTAGGACCAGGTGGAGTGAGTCAAGTATAACTTTTTACAACCTCAATCTTCAGGGGTGTGTAAGAAGGTAGGGGGGCCCAGCAAAACTGACCCTCTAGCCACCCAAAAGACCAACGTGGAGGGAAAAACTCACAAGAAACAGAAATCCTCAAATTTCAAGGGGCATGAGTATCATTAAGAAGCCTATTAGAAAATACAAATTCCAGATTCCCACCCTCAGAAATTCTAACTCAGTAGGACTGGGTGGGATCAAGGAACCTTTATTTTTAACAAACACCCCAGATGATGCTGAAACAGGTGGTCCTCAGGCTAAGCTCTGAAAAATACTCGGTCATTTGGAGAGTGGGGGAGACCCATCATTACTGAAGTCTTCCCTGCATTACTTCAGACTAGCAGATGCCAAGTTCAGTAAGTCCTAGCATAGGTAACCCCTGGAGCCAAACCAGAGTTTCACGGCCTGGGAGGGAACAGAATTCCATTGGAAAACCTGATGCTAAACCTGCCAAAACCACGTGGGGGATGAAAGATGGCAGGGTCGGCAAGATTCCCATCAGACTGTCAGGCAATGCCTAAGATGGGAATGGCCTGACCAGACTGGAAGCCTTCCAGGTCTGGCAATAAGGAGCCTGAAGGGAATCCCAAAAGTAGAAAAAAAGAGAAACTAAGACTTGCTTTTGACAAAGGAACAGAGGGAGTATGAGTTGCCTTCCTGCTTTATGGGGGAAGGAAAGGGATGGGCCTAATTCTAAAGTCATGCTGAGACTATACAAGGGAGCAACACACTCAGTTTATCTCTTGGCTCCATTCTGCCCCACCCCTCCAGCCCCTTCACTCTGATCTCTGACCTGGATAAATCCTCTACACTTCAAAAAATCTAGACATGAGGGTTTTTGTCCCCATACCTAACGCATGGGAATAACCCTCCTCAGCGCCTCTTCTCTAATCTCTGAACAAGGCCACTCAGCGCTAATCTCTGACCTCCACACCCTTTTGTCTCAAACCAAAACGTCGTCCTTCCTTGGCTTGGCTCGTTCTGAGCCCAGTTCCTCCTTTTCGGTTTTTAAACCCAACCCTTACTCTCCGGGTCCAGACACTGGGCACTTCCCTCTCTCTCTGTCCTATGACCCCTGACCTCAGCAACGTCGCAAACCAGGGACCTTCTCTTTCTGCTCATCGCGCCTCCGGACTCACCTTAGAGCCTCCCGTCCCGCTGCAGTCCTTGGCCCGGTACTGAGTCCGGGAGAACTCCTCCAGCAGCTCCCCGAGCCCCGGCTCCTGCGGCTGTGGGGTGCCTGAAGAAGCCGAGGACCCCGCCGAGGCGGCGGCGGCTGCCCGAGCGCCGGCCATGGCCCAGCCCCGCGTCCCTATCAGCGCCCTGCGTCGCCCTCAGCGCGGGCCAGCCCGGCCCATGGCACCTGGAGGCACCGACTCCGAGCCCTGAACCTCCGGCGCCGCCTCAGCCGCCTCCTTCGCTTTCCACTTCCGGCCCCGCCCCACCCAGCCGGATGTTTACTCCAGAGCTGGCCAGTCGGAGCCCAGGACTCGCGCCCTGCCCCACGATTACCTGCCCACTCCCGACGCGGAGCGGTCCAAGTGGTCTCCGGAGAGGGGACCGCGGCCGCTCTCAGAAACCTCGTGCTCCGCCCCACCGGGTTTCCCCTGGGAAGCCAGGCTAAACCATTGGGGCTGCGGGGGGGTACAGCGCGGGACTAGGAGGAAGGAACCACGGGAAAGAACCAGCCGAAGAGTGGAATAAACCATTATTAACAGGGAGAGGAGGCGGGAACTCTCGGAGGCACCTAATTAGTGTTGGCAACCATAGTAATGACAATAAGTAATAATAAAACAGCATTTCGTAAGGCACTTTGCTTGCGTTGCTGCTTACAGCCGTCCCTCTGATTATAGTGCTGCAATAGTCAACCCGCTTTATTGAAGTAACCGCGGGTCATGACTGGCTCGAAATTCTGTGAGTAGAAAGCCCCATGTTATTTTTCTTTTTTTCTTAATGGAGTATGTCAAACATTCACAGAAATGGAGACAATAGTATAATGAACCCTCATGTGTCCATTAGCTTGTTTTAATAATCATCAACATACACCAATCTATCTTGTTTCATCAATCTTTGCCCCATCCAATAGTATTATTTTAAAGCACATCTCATTATTTAACCTGTGAATACTTCAGTATTAATCTTCTAACAGATTAGTACTGTTAAAAAATGATTAAGGAAGAGAATTTAGGTGTTAAACATACTTTAACACTTCATGAAGCCACCACTGTTTGTTCCCAAGGGTCCAAAGAACTGCAACACGGGACTGAAGGCAGGACACTTTTATAGGATAAAGAATAAGGAACAAGGAAGAAATGGGAATTCCCTGGCGGTCCATTGGTTAGGACTCCTCTGCACTTTCACTGCTGAGGACCTAGGCTCAGTCCCTGGTCAGGGAACTAAGATCCCCTGCAAGCCACCTGGCGGCCAAAAAAAAAAAAAAAAAAAAAACGAACATGGAAGAGAAAAATAGAAAATGAATAAAGAACAAGAAAGTAATTATAAAGCCCAGAGTTTGGGGATTGGCTGACTAGATATACTGTGTTTCTGGTCAAGCAGAACATTTACAGAGATACCAAAGTTACTAAGTTTTGCTCTCTTGCTGTGGCACTCTGGGCAGGAATGGCTCCATCTTTGGCCTAGAAATTTATTTCAGTAATTCTCCCTTTTCTCATCCTCTTGACCATTCAAGAGGTTTGGTCAAAAATATCAGTACTAACATGACCCTCAGTCACCATTGCCTCTTCTGCTCTCAGTGTAGCATTCACAAGAGGTGATGTCAGGCTTGTATTCTTGGCCCTGGTTCCATTCTTCTGTTCTCTTTTGTCACTTCAGTCAGAGAGAGACCATGTGTTGGCTGGTCAGTGGCTGCCCACATGCCTTTAAAACTTTTGAGAGAACCCAGCTTACCAGGGAGACAGTAATAATTACTAGCAACAAAACAATGTCCATGGTTTGGAGAGTACTCCTGAGCCAGGGTCCCCATGATCCAAACCAGCTAGAACACTGGGGACACTGCTTTAAGCCAGTTAGCCTGTTTATGTATTTCGCGTAACTATGTCTCCCCACCCCAGAAATGTTTATGCAGTGCGCTTGTTCCGTTGAAATCGAGGTGTTATAAATCAGGGAGAAGTTTGTGACGGGAAGAAAGAACTACAGGATCACCAGCGTCCAAGCCAGTCCAACAGTTAGTTTACCTTTCTCTGCAATGGTCTGAGGTAGGTGAACAGTTATCTTTCCAGGCTAGAGCAAGCCAAAAGGTGGAGAAGAGAACAATAAAGACCTTCATGATGTAAGAATTAGGAAAAGGATGGTCAGAGAAGGAAGGAAGAATGGAAGGAAATGCTCTTAATCTGACTTCTTGGGAGGAAACAGTCTACCTCACTGTTGCCTAGTTCTCTTCCTAGTCAATTGGATTTTGAGGTCTTTGGCATTTAAACAGGGCCAGATGTCAGGTGGGGTCTTCTTCAGTTGTGAAACATGTACCCAAATTTTTTAATTTGTTTGTTTGTGTTAAATTTGGCTCTTTTATTTTGCTATATATTTTTATTTATTTATTTGGCTGTGCCGGGTCTCTGTTGTGGCACATGGGATCTTTGCTGTTGCGTGCAGGATCTTCGTTGCAGTATGCAGTATCTTCTAGTTGCAGCATGCGAACTCCTAGTTGTGGAATGTGGGATCTAGTTCCCGGACCAGGGATCGAACCTGGGCCCCCTGCAATGGGAGCACATAGTCGTAGACCCTGGACCACAAGGGAAGTCCCTGTACCCACATTTTCACACCTTGTAATTCGACACTGATGTTAGTGGTCAAGAACACTTGGTAGGGTCCTTTCCAGGAATCTCACTTTTGCAAAAGCATCAAAGTAAAACAATAATTGTCTGTAAATGACAACGAACTTTAAAATGCCCATGGTTGGAGATCTGATGAGAGTTCATTATAATGGAAATTGACAAGGAAATTTGGTTATTTCTGTGACACCCAACATTTTTAAGACAATAACTAGGAATCTGGGAAGCTGAGGCCCATTGGGTAGCTAGCAGGGCACAGGACTGAGCTGAAAAGCCATACTTCCCTGTTAACATCTTGTGCTCGTGCCGAGGGGGCAATGGTGGCTTCCTGTATCCTCCTGCACACTGGACGAAGATGTCCCTGATTGGACTGGGCACCTGGAAGAGCGAGCCTGGCCAGGTAAAAGCAGTTATTAAGTATGTCTTGAGTATAGGCTACCGCCACATTGACTGTGCTATCTACGACAACGAGACTGCGATTGGGGAAGCCCTGAAGGAGGATGCGGGACCTGGCAAGTTGGTGCCTCAGGAGGAGCTGTTTGTGACTTCCAAGCTGTGGAACACGAATCACCACCCTGAGGATGTGGAGCCTGACCTCCGGAAGACACTCGCTGACCCCCAGCTGGAGTATTTGGACCTGTACCTGATGCACTGGCCTTATGCCTTTGAGCGGGAGACAACCCCTTTCCTAAGAATGCTGATGGGACTATACGCTATGACTCCACTCACTACAAGGAGACTTGGAAGGCTCTGGAGGCACCGGTGGCTAAGGGGTTGGTGAGGGCACTGGGCCTGTCCAACTTCAGCAGTGAGCAGATCGATGATGTGCTCAGTGTGGCCTCGGTGCGCCCAGCTGTCCTGCAGGTGGAATGCCACCCATACCTGGCTCAGAATGAGCTGATTGCCCACTGCCAAGCACGCGGCCTGGAGGTGACTGCTTATAGCCCTCTGGGCTCCTCTGAGCGTGCTTGGCGTGATCCTGATGAGCCTGTCCTGCTTGAGGAGCCAGTGGTCCTGGCACTGGCTGAAAATCATGGCCGGTCTCCAGCTCAGATCTTGCTCAGGTGGCAGGTCCAGCTGAAAGTGAGCTGCATCCCCAAGAGTGTCACACCTTCCCATATCCTTCAGAACATCCAGGTGTTTGACTTCACCTTTAGCGTGGAGGAGATGAAGCAGCTGGATGCCCTGAATAAAAATTTGCTATTCATCATGCCCATGCTTACGGTGGATGGGAAGAGGGCCCCGAGAGATGCAGGTCACCCCCTTCAATGACCCATATTGAGACCACAGCTTCCTGGCTTCCTTTTCATCTCTCCAGCTATAACGTCCTGCCATCCCCAGAAAGGAGTTAATAAAGCCATTGGAGTATCCATCCAAAAAAAAAAAAAAAAAAAGACGGTAACTAGGATTATAACTTGTAACATTATACCATGCATATCAGATTTTTAGGAATTTTATATAAGTTCTGGAACACTTATGTTAATAACATACCCACACAAAGATAAGCTAAAGTTAAACATCACTGCTTATTTGGCAATGTTTTCTTTGTAATTTAACATATCAAATAAGCCTAATTAGCTTCACATTTCTCTATTTATAAGGAGAGAGAACAAATATACTAGGGGCCCTTTGGAAAATCCCAAAGTTGGCCACAGGTCAAAAAAAACTTCATTTAGAATTTGATTTTGGGGGGTTCCCTGGTGGCGCAGTGGTTAAGAATCCACCTGCCAATGAAGGGGACACAGGTTTGAGCCCTGGTCCCACATGCTGCGGAGCAAGTAAGCCCGTGAGCCACAACTACTGAGCCTGCGCTCTAAAGCCCATGAGTCACAACTACTGAGCCACGTGTCACAACTGCTGAAGCCCACGTGCCTAGAGCCCGTGCTCTGCCACAAAGAGAAGCCACCGCAATGCAAAGCCCGCGCACCACAAAGAAGAGTAGCCCCTGCTCACAGCAACTAGAGAAAGCCTGCACGCAGCAACGAAGACCCAACACAGCCAAAAATAGATAAATAAAATTTTTAAAAATTGGATACATTAAAAAAAGAAAGAATTTGATTTGGGGGAAGTTTGTCAAAAATATCCATTTAAGGGACTTCCCTGGTGGCCCAGTGGGTAGGTAAGACTCTGCGCTCCCAATGCAGGCGGCCCGGGTTTGATCCCTGGTCAGGGAACTAGATCTCGCATGCATGCCACAACTAAGAGCCTGCGTGCAGCAACTAAGACCCAGAACAGCCAAAATAAATAAATAAGTAAATAAATATTTTTAAAAAATATCCATTTAACCAAAGTGACAAGTAAAGACTTCAAAGGCAAGTACAGAAGGTTATATAGTTGTAAAAACCCCAAACCCTTAGCTTTTTTAAGATTCAGGGTTTTCTATTCGCAGATTAAATGTCTTTAAAAATATGACTAGGCTTTTGAGAAAAAAATAAAACTGAAAATCTTGAAAACCTCGACATATCAGAAGTGTTTATTTTTTGGAATTGTTACCGAGTCCAACCTCGCTCTGCTCACCGCACAACAGGGCAATGAATCGCAGACGAGGTGTTGAGGCAGGGAATACGACTTTATCAGGAAAGCCGGCAGATGGAGAAGATGGCAGACTAGTGTCTCTGAGAAATCATCTTATCAGGGTTTGGATGCCAGTTTCTTTTATAGAATCAGAGAGGGAGAGGCGGAGAGGAAGTAAAGCAAAAGGGCCATCAGTCTTGCAAAACATCTCCTGGAATGACCAGCCTCAGTGAGAGGATTTTTTTTTTTTTCTTGCAGCCATTCACAGGTGGGCAGGGTTCCCTGAGGCAGGCCATTTTGTATGATTGTAATAACAAAAGCAACGCAAAGGAAAGGTTAAAGAAACAGATCCAACATGGAGTCCAATTTAGCTCTTCCCTGTTACAATTTCCTACTGTCAATGTCCATTCTACAATCTTGTGGAAAAAGGGGTGACAAAGTTCTAACTGCTCGGTCAGATGGATCTTTCTGGGAGTGTCCGCAATCGGTGTCAGTGTTCCAGATGCTGAGATTTGTCTTTTGTTCCGCTTTGGAAGTGTCTACTTGACACCTGTAGACTTACAAATATTCACAACCTAAAAGTTGAGAGTTGTCAGGAATTTTGAGGGCTTCAAGCCCAGGAGGCTGCATCTCAAGTTAAGAAATTTAGCATTTTTCTATGTATGGGAAGATGCTAGACTCTGGGCTCACTGAAATAATTTCTTTGATATGCACCACAGCCCAGATGGGGCCTGTATCCTGTATTTTCACATCCTGCAGTTTCCTCAGGGCTCACCATAGGGAGTGGCTGCAGTCTGATGGCTGCTAGATGGCAGGTATTCTTCTTCTTCCTGAGTTTCCTCAGTGTTCACTGGCTCACACTGGGGGGCTGCAATCGCTGATGATTGATCCTCTCCTCTTGGTCAGGAATTTGACCAATATTTGGGAGACATTTCATGATCAAATTTTGTCCCATGGTGCTGGGAGGCTCATCCCAGATCAGGCGAAAATTCTTGATATGCCACTCCAGGTGCTAATTTTTGTATTAGGCCCTATTGATAATTAAAGATTCTCTGGATCCTCTGTCTAATTATGATCCAGGAGACATTTTCCCTTGTTGCTTCTTCCCATACCTAGAATCACATTATTAAAATTATTTTTATGGTATAAAAGTGATCTATTTCCTTAAGATGTTTAGCCATAGACGTTTTGTTGGAGGCCTGGTTACACACTGGGTACTGCAAGAGACAACAATCTTATAAAATAGGATATAAGTAACAGCTAGTAACATTGACAAAGACATACTGCAGCAGGGAGACACAAAGCACAAACAATTTGGAAATAAAGAACAAATTAAAACAATGATTAGCATAATATCAAGTCCATAGGAGAACCAGCTGGAGACAACAAATTCTGTCAGGATCAGGTAGAGAGAAAAAGATAAATGTTTCATCTTTGTTTAAAAAGGCATACTTTATCAACTTGTTGTAGGTCATAGCTTAAGGTTATAGCATAAAAGTTTTTTCCTAAAAACAAAGATTAAAGTCAATATATTTCCTAAAGGCACAAAGTTATAAATCATATTTACCAGTTCACTCAGTCCCATGTAATTAATTCCCATTGATCTGGATGATATAATCATGTTTCCCATTAGTTTTGTCATTTGTTACCCAGTCCAGTGATATTATCTAAAGGCTATAAGAAACTTATATTTGTTCAAAAGTTCCTTTTTATCAGCCTTCTTGAAAAATCTTCATTTTGTAAAAGCATCAGGACAAAAAACAAAATAGCATGGTTAAAAATTTGAGTACAATGCAATTAGCAGGATTCTTGGATATAACATTTTAGAATAACTAGTATTATGATTGTTAACATATCAGGACATACCAGATGTTAGGGATTCCATATAAATTTTGGAATATCTATATAAATGACATTTATCCATACACTATAATCTAAGGTTCATCTCCAATCACTTTACGATGTTTCTGAAGTAACTTAACATACCAAATAAACTTAGTTTGACATCTCTCTCTGAGATGTCTCAGAGATGTTCTTTCGAAGTATCCAGAATCAGCTGGAGGCTAAAAAGCTTTAGTCAGATTTGGATATTTGGGAAGTTTGTTAAAAATATCAAAAAGGTTTTACAACACAACAGGATGTAGGTCACTGTGAAACAGTGCCTATTCATTTAACCAAGTCACAAAATGATGAAACAAAAACAAATACGGAACACCTAAGGGCACAGAAACTCATTTAATCTGTTATCAAAAGGAGCAGTCTAACAGAGAGGGAGATCAAATTTCAGTCTTGTATTAGCTTACTTAACGAAATCCATTTACTTATTTAACTTCAATCTAAATTCAGTTAATCCTGACCATGTACAAAACTTTCTTAGTAAAATGTAATTCCATTCCTCGTACCTTCTTAACTGAAAACACACATTCTACCATACTGAAATGTTTTATTATTTTCAGTAGCTTTAATTCTATATTTAAATTAGAATCTCCGACTCTTAAAAACCTTAATTTCTAGGGACAATCAAGAGGCAAGTAATACTTACCAAATCTGGAGAAACTATTTTAGATGATTTTTAGAACATAATTATTCTTAGAGTTTACCTAAAAGCTCTTATCTCATTTATATTTACTTTAAAGTTTCATCATATCAAGTTATTTTTCTTGCTGACAAATTTGCAACAGATATAACAAGATTTCATTTAGCTTCTATTAAACCTAGGTGCAGTGAAAGTACCATACTTAATGTTGATGGCTCCAAAGACATGTCTATATTAATTAGAGCAACAAACTTAAACATTAATACCAGGTATTAATTTAATACTAAATATTTCCTGGTTCACGTGAAACTGAAACTCATTTACCTTAATTTCTCTTGTATTTATAATTGTTTGGTTTGTAAGGGCTTACGTTTCTTTAAGCCAATTAAATAAGGCTCATTTACAGATTAACCTCAGCAATGTTATCCAAGACAAAAACACATACAAACATACAAACAGAGAGACATCATAGTTCTCATTTCAAAATTTCAGCCCTGAGTCAGGTACAGTAGTGTAAAACCTATCAGTTTACAAAAGAGGTTGGATTAAAGTTAGGTTTCTGGCAAATGGAACAAATCAAGCTCATTTGTCTAGATGGCTAAACCCTTTCTACTAATATTTATGGTAAACAAGTCAAGTTCTAAATTACTGTACCCTCTTTTACAAAATTTGCATTTTAAAAAGATGGCAGAGATAAGGGTTTCTGAGAAGACCAGGTAGGACATTTGTATCTCAAAGGTACAGGCAAGTTTCTCCTAGGATGACTTTGTTTCCCCTTTGTTTAATATTTACAAGTCTCTTAAGATTACTCATATTTATTAGAAAATCAATCAACTTGTTCCCCACTGTCAATGTTACCGGGGACTCCTGTGGGGAAATCAGGGTCTGATGCCTCAAGTCCAAGGGATTCCCCTGGCCTCTTACAGGATATTAGGGCAAGGGAAATTGCCCTGCTGCAGAAGTGCCTCCCAGTCCAAATTGGGTGCCCTGTAGGGTCTTAGATGGTGATACTAAACCAGGTCGCTGTGCCCCGGGTGTTACCACAGAAACTTCTATTTGATTCCAATGGGTAGGGGAAACAGGAGGCAGTGAATATGTTGGCAGCATGGGGGTGGGGACATTTGGAACAACTGCCAGTGTAGCCTGCTCGGTCACTGGGGGAGCTGGGTAGGCTGGGGTGGGGGCTAAGTTTTGAAATAACATGTCCCCACTCTCATTTTCTCCCTCTCCCCCTTGGGTTTCCTTTCAGATCACAGCACTATAAGGTGGCAGTCCTATGACTCCTTTTCCTCCTGATGCAATAGCATAAATGCTCCTATATATGGAATCTCATCTCTTTTCCCTGCTCTTTTGCAGAACATTTCGATCTGCGAGATTATATAATAATTGAGTGAGCCATTCAGGGGCCATCGTCCTTCTGATCCTAACATATATTGGGGTCATACCCTATTACAGTAGTATATCATGTCTCTCTTAGTCATAGGCTCCCGGCTATGTTTTGCCCATTTATCTAATATATGCCCCAAAGGGTTTTCCTTCGGGATAGGTGAAGTATTTCCCATTTTTATCAGTTTGACTACACCAAAACACAAAAGACACAGACAAATTCCAACACAAAAGGCACAAATTCTAGCCTCAATGCACACAAAACCAAAACAAAACCAAGAGCAAAACCAACGAACTAGTTCCCAGATCAGGTAGACTTACCCTACAAAACCAACGAACTAGTTCCCAGTGAACCCGCTCCCAGAATCAGGTAGAGTCCAACAACAATTCCCCCACTCCAACAGGGAACCCCAACCACACTGGCTTGTACCGTAAAGGAAAAGCCCAGATTGAGGGGGAATATGTTCCCAGCATGCACACCAGAGGAACTTAACCTTCAGAATTGAATGGAGTCTGTCGACTCGTAGTCCCAAATGGAACTGAAGTTCCCCAGATTGGAACTGAAGTTCCCAGATGGAACCGTCATTCCCCAAATTGAAGTCTGTTGGTTCTTTGCTTCAGCTGCCAAGCACTGGGGTAGCCGGTGCCGCTTCAGGGAACTTTGAAGGGAAGATCCTCGGGACAAATGGTCCTGGCAGCTGCTAGGGCCTTGCCCCAATATTCCCTGACCGGGCCGGCTAGCCACGAGCTGCAAGGCTCCTGGCTGGCTCGCCAAATTTGTTACCGAGTCCAAGCTTTCTCTGCTTGCCACATGACAGGCCAACGAATTGGAGATGAGGTGCTGAGGCAAGGAATACAACTTTATTCGGAAAGAAGGCAGACTGAGAAGATGGCAGACTAGTGTCTCTGAAAAACCATTTTATCTGGGTCTGGATGCCAGTTTCTGTTATAGAATCAGAGAGGCAGAGGCAGTGAGGAAGTAAAGTAAAAAGGCAGAATAGAGAGGGAGAGGCAGTGTGGAAGTAAAGTAGAAGGGCCATCAGTCTTGCAAAACATCTCCTGGAATGACCAGCCTTGGTGAGGGGATGTATTAGTTTCTTTTTTCTTGCAGCCATTCACAGGTGGGCAGGGTTCCCTGAGGCAGGCCATTATGTATGATTATAATAAAGAAAGCAATGAAGAGCAAAGGTTAAAGTCAAAGAAACAGATCCAACATGGAGTCCAATTTAACTCTTCCCTGTTACAGAATTACATATAATTTTAGAGTTCTTTCTCTTCATCAAAAGCATAATCTAAAGTAATTGGTCTCTAATGCCTGTCATTCTTCAATATTTTTTCAGTGTTGTTAAAAATTTTCAGATTTAAGGATGATAACTCTAGTGACTAAAATGTTATAATCTAAGTGCACATTGCATAAATAAAGCTTAGCATTTGGCAATAAATTTTTTGTACATTTGGGGAAAGGGGTGGATAGTGTAAATAATTTTCAATTATGACATGGAACAGGATGATGACTTTTTTGTGGTTTGGTAAAGAAAATTTAGGTTTTATTTTAATAACTTCATTGAACTGTCAAGCAAATAGGAAAAATGAAAAAGCCCTCTTGTAGCTGATAAGACAGTGCTGGTTTGGTTCAATCAGCAGTAGGCTCCATGTCTGATTTTATTTGAGCTCAATGAACAAAAATTTTCATTAAATGGGCTTCCCCGGTGGCACAGTGGTTGGGAGTCCACCTGCCGGTGCAGGGGACGCGGGTTCATGCCCCGGTCTGGGAGGATCCCGCATGCCGCGGAGTGGCTGGGCCCGTGGGCCATGGCCGCTGGTCCTGCGCGTCTGAAGCCTGTGTTCTGCAGCAGGAGGGGCCGTGGCGGTGAGAGGCCCGCGTACTACAAAAAAAAAAAAATTCATTAAAAAAAAAGATTCAGGATTTTCTTAAGTAATCAAAAACCTGATAAAGGTAACACGAAGTACAGTAAATTATTTTGATAAGACACAAAATCTTCACTTTCCAGGCAGATTACTCAAAAGGCACCTTTTCTCACCAAAAAACACATCCTACATTCCTTACATAGAGAAGTTTCCTGTATTATTTCTAGTAGTTTTAATTATATACATGTTTTAGAATTCTTAACCCTTAGAATCCTTAATTCCTATTTAAAACTAAGAAGTAAGCAATCTGTTACACTAGTATTTTGTGGATTGGTAAATTTATAAATACATTTCATAATTTCTGGAAGTATATATATATATATATTTTGGCGGTATGCGGGCCTCTCACTGTTGTGGCCTCTCCCGTTGCAGAGCACAGGCTCCGGACGTGCAGGCTCAGTGGTCGTGGCTTACGGGCCCAGCCACTCTGGGCATGTGGGATCTTCCCGGACAGGGGCACGAACTCGTATCCCCTACATTGGCAGGCGGACTATCAACCACTGCACCACCAGGGAAGCCCCTGTCATATTTTAGATTCCACATATAAATGATACCATATGGGGACTTCCCTGGTGGTGCAGTGGTTAAGAATGCACCTGCCAATGCAGGGGACACGGGTTCGAGCCCTGGTCCAGGAAGATCCCAAATGCTGCAGGGCAACTAAGCCCATGTGCCACAACTACTGAGCCTGCGCTCTAGAGCCTGTAAGCCACAACTACTGAGCCTGTGTGCCACAACTACTGAAGTCCGCGCACCTAGAGCCTGTGCTCTGCAACAAGAGAAGTCACCTCAGTGAGAAGCCTGCACACTGCCGCCAAGAATAGCCCCCGCTCGCCGCAACTAGAGAAAGTCCGCATGCAGCAAAGAAGACCCAAAGCAGCCAAAAATAAATAAATATAATAAATAAATTTATATATAAAAAAAGATACCATGGACATTTTAAAAAAAATGATACCATATGTTATTTGTCTTTCTCCTTCTGACTTACTTCACTTAGTATGATAATCTCTAGTTGCATCTATGTTGCTGCAAATGGCATTATTTCATTCTTTTTTATGCCTGAGTAGTATCACATTGTATCTATATTCCATTGCATATATGTACCACATCTTCTTTATCCATTCATCTGTTGATGGACATTTAGGTTGTTTCTGTGTCTTGGCTATCGTGAATAGTGCTGTTATAAACATACGGGTGCATGTATCTTTTTGAATTATAGTTTTGTCAGGATATATGCCCAGGAGTGGGATTGCTAGATCATATGATAATTCTATTTTCAGTTTTCTTTTTTTTCCCCCCTTTTTTTGGCTGTGCCGCACGGCATGAAGGATCTTAGTTCCCTGACAGGGATGGAACCTGTGCCCCCTGCAGTGGAAGCATGGAGTCTTAATCACTGGACCACCAGGGAAGTCCCATATTTTTAGTTTTCTGAGGAACCTCCATACTGTTTTCCACAGTGGCTGCACCAACTTACATTCCCACCAACAGTATAGGAGGAGAACGCTACCACTTTCAATGATTTGTTAATCAATCAACTAATTAACCAAGTTTATATGGAGTGCTACTATGTGCCAGGCACCAGGCAAGGCCTGGGAGTGAGTGGTGGATCCTTGAGCTTTGCTATTCACCATCTTGTAGGGAAGGCAGAGGGTAAACAGCAATCCAGTGGGTGGAATGCCAAGGAAGAGCAATTTAGATGCTCTGGCAAAATTTGTTCTTCTGGAATCTCATCTGCAGAAAATCTGAACCAGGAGGCTGAGTTCCCAGTTGACATCTCTCCCAGGACAGCTGCCTGAATCAGAGAAGGAATTAACTCTCCAGCCAGACTAATATATGCCCTCTATTTAATACTGCTAAATGGTGGGACTTCCCTGGTGGTCCAGTGGTTAAGAATCCACCTTCCAATGCAGGGGACACAGGTTCAATCCCTGGTCGGGGAACTAAAATCCCACATGCTATGGGGCAACTAAGCCTGCACACTGCAACTACTGAGCCCACGCGTCACAACTAGAGAGGAGCCCACGTGCCACCACGAAGAGCCTGAGCACCGCAACTGAGAGCTGATACAGCCAAAATAAGTAAATATATGTTTTTAAATTGCCAAATGGTATCCCCAGAAAGATTCTGGGTAGAGTTTCCTTATTGCTAATCAAGGGCCTGTCTGGTGGATTATTTAATAACAAGCCCCACTCAAGACTTCTGACTTCAAGATGGATTTTTTTTGGCCCAGTTGAAGCCCAGGAAATTACATTTCTGATTGTTGAGTCTATCCTTACAAATAACTGGGATGAATCCCCAAAGAAAAGTGCATGGTCTTTGGAGTCAGGCAGACCAGACTGTGCTGGGTTTCCAGGCTGTGTAACCTTGAGCAAGGCACTTTTTTTTTTTCCCATCTGTGCTGCACAGGATCTTAGTTCCTAGACCAGGGATTGAACCCGGGCTGGCAGTGAATGGACAGCCAGGGAATGCCCGAGCAAGGCACTTGTGTTCTCTAAGTCTCAGTTTTCTCATCTGTAAAGTGGGGACACTGGCATCTTTGTTATTGGTCATCAAAAGGATTAAAGGCAATACATATTATACAGACCCAACACATGGCAGTCAAGAACAAACGTTTTCTTTGTTTTTTCCTTGTTGCACAAAATGACATTCAAATCAGTTGGGCTTTCTAAATAGGTTGGATTTCTTCCTCGAGAGAATGGCAGGGAGGTTAGTCAATATGGCTGGGATTCTTTTTCTTTTTATTAGTAAACTAAATTTTGTTTTTGGGATTCTTTTAGTTGTATAGCTCTTTGGTCCTTTTAAATTTTTTTTCCAAACCAGGATGATATTTGACACTTCAGAAAAAAATCCAACGTTGGCTGTTTATAGGAATAAGAATTATCCTTCATAGGAATGTAGAAAAGACATTCAGAGAAGAGAAGCAGTGTGAAGTCAAGCCAAGCCCTGGGAACTCATCATAACACATTCACTGGAAATGTCCATCTTATCCATAATTAAACTATAGCTGTTAAGTTTATACTGCAAGTGAGAAAAATAACTATTTTGACTCCTCAATCTTTCTTTAAGATAAATTATCACTTTTTTCATAAGGTATCAGCTATAAGGAAGCGTAGTGAAGTTTTGATTTTTTGGAAAAGAAGTTAATGATCTGGAAGTTTCAACTCACTTGAGTTAAAGACTGACTCCCCTCACAGGTCAAGGTGTACACCATGGACTGCAGCAGGGGTGCACCTGTGTAAAATGGCTGGGATTCTTGGGACAGAGTTTTAAAAAGTAAATTAGTCCTACTGTATTCTAATTATAAAAGTAATACTGAATTTCAGCCTATATGGTAGACTGAGTTGGTAACAAACTATCTTTTCTTCCGGTCTACACTCCTAGAACTGTTTGGAAATGTTGCCTACCAAAAAACCATTTCCAACTCCAACTTGTCCTTTCTTCACCATTGGAAGAGCCCACTTACCACTACAGAGAGTGGAGAACGCTCACATACATTTTTCCAGCCTCTCTTGTGGATATAGGCAGGTTACTGAGTCCTGGCCATTGGGAACTGAGGGAAAGTTTGCAAAGGGACTCTGGAGAAGATTGTCCTCCCTAATATAAAGAGAGGCATGAGAGGAAATGCCCCCTTCCTTTACTCGGGGCATGGCCATGTCTGCTGCTGCCATCTTGTGACCATAATAAAGAATATTACAGATGGAATGCAGAGACGAAAGATGGAAAGTTCTTGGTTCCTTGCTGTCATTGTTGAGTCACAAAGTTGAGAATCCTTAATCTTTGCTACAACCATCACTGAGTATTATGTTAGCTATAAATTTGTCATATATGGCGTTTATTATGTTGAGGTATGTTCCTTCTATACCAAATCAGTTGAGAGATTTCATCATGAAAGGATGTTGAATTTTGTCAAATGTTTTTTCTGCATGTATTGAGATACTTATATAGTTTTTATCTTTCATTCCATTAATATGGTGTATTATATTTATTGGTTTGCATATGTTGAGCCCTCTTTGCATCCCAGAGACAAATACCACTTGATCATGATGTATGATCCTTCTAATGAACTGTTGAATTCAGTTTGCTAGTATTTTGCTGAGAATATTTGCATCTGTATTCATCAGGGATATTGGTCTGTAATTTTCTTTTCTTGGAGTATCCTGATCTAGCTTTGGTATCAGGGTAATGCTGTCCTCATAAAATGAGTTTGGTAGTATTCCCTCCCTTTCAACTTTTTGGAAGAGTTTGAAAAGGATGGGCATTGATTCTTCCCTAAATGTTTGGTAGAATTTACCCATAAAGGCACCTGTTCCTGGGTTTTTCTTTGTTGGGACATTTTTGAATACTTATTCAATCTCCTTACTATCGGTCTGTTCAGATTTTCTATTTCTTCATCATTCAGTCTTGGCAGGTTGTATGTTTCTAGGAATTTATCCATTCTTAATTTTTTAAAAAAAATATTTATTTATTTGGTTGCACCAGATCTTAGTTGCAGCAGGCAAGCTCCTTAGTTGCGGCTTGTGGGCTCTTTAGTTGCAGCACGCGAGCTCCTTAGCTGTGGCATGCGAACTCTTAGTTGCAGCACACATGTAGGATCTAGTTTCCTGACCAGGGATCGAACCCCGGCCCCCTGCATTGGGAGCGCGGAGTCTTACCCACTGGATCACCAGGGAAATCCCTATGCACAAGTTTCTGTGTGTATATATGCTTTCATTTCTCTTAGGAAGACCTTGAGCTTGGAACACATGGAGAGCACTCACTTGCCCTCAAATTAAGTTAAACTATGTATGTTTAGGGTATGTAAAGCTCCAGATGGTCAGGTTAGAACAAACGTGGGAATGTGTTTCTATGGCATCTGCTAGTCTTTGGGAGTTTCCCAGGAGCAATCACCTCTGCTTTTTATAGCCTTCCTATGTCTCAGATTTGAGGCCGTAACCTAGTCACTGTTCTCCTTTGTGAGGAGTGTAATTGCTGGGTCATATGATAATACTATGTTTAACATTTTGAGAAACTTCCAAATTTCTTTCCATTTTGTATTCTTTTTTCTTTGGCCACGCTGCACGGCTTGCGGAATCTTAGTTCCCCAACTAAAGATGGAACCCATGCCCCCTGCAGTGAAACTGCGGAGTCCTAACCGCCGTACCGCCAGGGAATTCCCTCCAGTTTGTACTCCTACTATCCATGTATGAGGGTTCCAATTTCTCCATCCTCATCAACACTTATTTTCTGTCTTTTTTTTTTTTTTTTCGGTACGCGGGCCTCTCACTGTTGTGGCCTCTCCCGTTGCGGAGCACAGGCTCCGGACGCGCAGGCTCAGCGGCCATGGCTCACGGGCCCAGCCGTTCCGCGGCATGTGGGATCTTCCCAGACCGGGGCACGAACCCGTGTCCCCTGCATTGGCAGGCGGACTCTCAACCACTGCGCCACCAGGGAAGCCCTATTATCTGTCTTTTTAATTTTAGCTACTCTAGTCGTTGCGAAGAGGTATCTCAATGTGATTCAATTGATTTCTGACAAAGGTACAAAGGTTATTCAAAGGAGAAAACAGTCTTTTCAACAAGTAGTGCCAGAACAATTGGATGTACATATGCAAAAGATGAACCTCACCCTAACCTCTCATCATAAAGAAAAATTAACTCAAAATGGATGATAGACTTATATGTAAAGATTAAAACTATACAATTTCTGAAAGGAAACTTAGAGGAAAATTTTTATTACCTAGATCAAGCACAAATTTCTTAGATATTATATAAAAAATATAATCCATAAAATAAAAATTGATAAATTGGCCTTCATCAAAATTAAGAACTTTTGCTCTTCAAAAGATACTATTAAGAGAATGAAAAGATAAGCTACAAATTAGGAGAAAATATTCACAAAACACATATCTAACAAAGGATTTGTATCCATAATATATAAAGAACTCTGAAAATTTTATAATGAGATAACCAACAACCCAACAGAAAATGGGCAGAAGATTTGAACAGACACTTCACTAGTTAAGCAAATAAGCACATGAGAAGATGCCCAACATCATTAGTCATTAGGGAAATGTAAATTAAAAGCCACTCAAATGGCTCAAATTAAAAAAAAAAGTACCAAGTTCTAGTGCAACAAAATGGTTGAATTGCAAATGCATGATGCCAACTTAAACAAGTTAGACTGAAAACGGTACATACTGCATGATTCCATTTATGTGACATTGTTGAAAAGGCAAAACCCACAGGGAAAGAAAACAAACAAGTGGTGGGAGTTTGGGATTGATATATACACACTATTATATTTAAAATAGATAACCAACAAGGACCTACTGTATAGCACAGGGAACCCTACTCAATATTCTGTAGTAACCTAAATGGGAAAAGAATTTGAAAAAGAATATATACATACATATATATATATATATATATATATATATATAAAACTGAATCACTTTGCTGGGCACCTGAAACTAACACAACATTGTAAATCAACTATAGTCCAATATAAAATAAAAATTAAAAATAAAAACAAGAAAACAAACAAGTGTTTGTCCAGGGTTTAGGGTGGGGTGAGGAGCCTACATCAGAGGGAAAGTAGGGAATTTTGGGGAGTGATGGATCTGTTCTGTATTTTAATTGTGGCAGTGGTCACACAGAACTCTATGTGTCTGTCAATACTGAAGTGAATGAATTTTATTGTATCTAAATTATACCTCTGGCCTTGCCTGAATTTCTTGTCTGGCCTCTGATCAATTTCTATTGATTGAGGAAGGCCAAGAACCCTGGTCAGTATCACATGGAGTGAGATATCGAGACCCCCAGTGGATGGACAGCTGCCCAGTCTATCCAGTTTCCACATATGAGCTGCAATGAAACTAAACTAGATGGCACATTCTTTACCCTTCACTGTAAACATCTTCAGTCTGTTCTAAAGCGCTGCAGCTCCGGGATACTCGAGTCTCCTGGGTGGCATTCGCTGATACCCACCCACTGTGGGGTACAGCACACCAAGGTACGTTGCTCCATGTCAGACCACTATGCACTTTTCCAGGCCACCCTGGTCACTGTCTGTGGAGAAGGCATCTTACCAGCAAGCCCGGATATGACGGTTCCCCACCACTGCTCATGTAGTCAAGAGTTGGGAATGTTCTAGAATTGCTTAATTAGGAAAGTTCCTTTCACACTCCAGTGGTGATTTTTGATTGAACCCAGCACGAGTTTTAATCCTCTGGCAATTCTTTCTGGATGAGCCTATGCTTTAAAAGATCTATGTTGGGGCTTCCCTGGTGGCGTAGTGGTTGAGAGTCCGCCTGCTGATGCAGGGGACACGGGTTCGTGCCCCGGTCCGGGAAGATCCCACATGCCGCGGAGCGGCTGGGCCCGTGAGCCATGGCCGCTGAGCCTGCGCGTCCGGAGCCTGTGCTCCACGGCAGGAGAGGCCGCAACAGTGAGAGGCCTGCGTACTACAAAAAAAAAAAAAAAAAAAAAAAAAAAAAGTAGGGGTAACCAATAAAGGGTAGAAATAAAATACAGGCATCTCTTGCTTAATATCAGTAATCTGTGTTAGAAATCAGATGTTCTGTGTGAAAACACAGACCAGAAGGAAGTGTAGTTCCCATTATTTTAAACGGGAAAAATTATAATGAATGATGTGTCAACACCAAACCTCAAACAATTTCCTAAAACATAAATAAAATACAGTGAAACACCTGTACACAAGCAACAGTCTATTGTATTAAGATTTAATATGATTAACCAGCAGTAGCAGCGGCACTTACATCTGTCCCAAGGTCTGGGCGAGGGGAAAACTAGGCAGCCCTGTACCGCAGGCCCTCACACTTTCTTTCTTTCTTGAAGAAACACAAAACCCTTGAGATTCATGTACTGTATGACGGAGAAAAAAAAAGTACTTAATGTTCCCCCCCAAAAAGATAGTATATTTTGTACTTTGTAAAGTGTTCATTAAAATGGAAGAAAAAAATGAAAAAACAAAAGATTTAATATGATTAAAACCACTGCTTCCTTCAAACAGTGTAGTACCAACATAAAGATAGACATACAGACCAACAGAACAGACTATAGACTAGAAAGCCTAGGAATAAAGCCGCACATATATGGTCAGTTGATTTTCAACAAGGATGCCAAAATCCATTCAATGAGGGAAAAGACAGTCTTTTCAATAAATGGTGCTGGGACAACTGGATAGCCACATGCAAAAGATTGAAGTTGCACCCTTACATTACACCATGTACAAAAATTAACTCAAATAGATTAAAGACCTAAACATAAGAGCTAAAACTATAAAAATGTTAGAAAAAAACACAGGGGAAAAGCTTTACGCCATTGTATTTGGCAATAATTTCTTGGATATGACACAAAAGCACAGGCAACAAAGAAAAAATTGACAAATCTGACTTCATCAAAATTTACATTTGTGCATCAAAGGACACTAACAAGAGAGTGAAAAGACAACCCACTGAATGGGAGAAAATATTTACAAATCATATATCTGATAAGAGGTTAATATTCTGAGAATATAAAGAACTCCTACAACTCAACAACAAACAAGCAACCCAATCCAAAAATGAAGAAAGGCTGTGAATAGACATTTCTCCAAAGAAGATGTACGAACATCAATAAGTCCATGAAAAGATGTTTAACATCCCTAGTCATTAGGGAAATGCAAATTAAAACCACAATGAAATACTACTTCAGAGCAAGTAAGATGACAATTAAAACAAAACAGAAAATAACAAGTGTTGGCAAGGATGTGGAGAAATTAGGACGCTTGGCACTGCTGGTGGGAATGCAAAATCGTGCAGCTGCTGTAGAAAACAGTTTGGTGGTTTCTCAAGAAGTTAAACATAGGATTACCATATGATCTAGCAATTTCAGTTCTAGGTTTATAGCCAAAAGAATTGAAAGCAGGGACTCAAATGGTTATTTGTACACCAACGTTCATAGCAGTGTTATTCCCAATAGTCAAAAGGTAGAAACAACACAAATGTCCATCAACAGATAAGTGGATAGACAAAATATATTATATACATAAAATGGAATCGTAACTTTAAAAAAGAATACAATTTTGATACATGCTACAACATGGATGAACCTGGGAAACATTATGTTAAGGAAAATAAGCCAGACACAAAAGGACAAATATTGTATGATTCCACTTGGATAAGGTACCTAGAATAGGCCAATTCATAGACAGAAAGTAGAACAGAGGTTACCAGGGGCTGGGGGACACAGAAGAAATAGGGAGTTATTGTTTAATAGGTACAGAGTTTGTTTGAGATGATGAAAAAGTTCTGAAAATTGAAGAGGTGATGGTTGCACATTGTGATTGTACTTGATGCTACTGAATGTACACTTAAAAATGGTTAAAAGAGTAAGTTTTGTTATGTATATTTTACTACACACAAGAAGCAAAACCAGAAACCACTGCTTCCTAACCACCAAACAAATGATGCTGCTGTTAGCAAACGAGAGCCTTGTGTGTAACAGCCCGATACCATGATACTTCCCTTAGCACCAACATCTCAGATGCACACCCATTTTGTTGATGTGGAGGCACAATTTACAAAGAACACTTCATTCTGATATTCTACCAATAGTGGCTGGAATATTGCTTGAGCTATTTCCTACACTGAGTTCTGTTTAAAACATTGTGCTGAGTTTTAGGGATGTAAATATAAAATTTTCTTATTTAAATATGGGCCAGAAAATGTTGCGTTGAGAGATAAGAAAGTTGTGTGATGTTCTGGTATTGAAAACCAAGAGGATTCTCGTGGGAAATGTCTCACAAAGTATGAATTACAGATCTTCCAAACTCAGAGAAGCAAAATCAAGAATAAAGAAAACTAAACCGGGCTTCCCTGGTGGCGCAGTGGTTGAGAGTCCGTCTGCCGATGCAGGGGACGCGGGTTCGTGCCCTGATCCGGGAGGATCCCGCGTGCCGCGGCGCGGCTGGGCCCGTGAGCCATGGCCGTTGGGCCTGTGCGTCTGGAGCCTGTGCTCCTCGACGGGAGAGGCCACAGCAGTGAGAGGCCTGCGTACAGCAAAAAAAAAAAAAAAAAAAAAAAAAAAAAAAAAAAAAAAAGAAAACTAAACCATTAAAATAGAAGGCTTAGAAGGAGAAAAAAGATGCATAGAGAAAGCATAGTAAATGTAAAACACAAAATTAGATGGTAGAAATAAGTTCACATTGATCAATAATCACAATAAATGTAAACAGATCAATGTTTACTTATTATAAGACAGAGACTTTAATATTGGATTTTTTTTATGAAGCTTTTTGATTTTTACAAAAGACACTCCAAAAACATAATGACAGAAAGACTAAAGATAAAAGACTATACTACAGGAAAATACTAGTCAAAAGAATGCTAGTATGCATCTATAATAATAACTTTGTCTCAATATATGTAGCAAAAAATCAATAGACTCACCAGGAGAAACTGGTAAATCAGCAATCATAATGGGAGATTTTCCTCCCCAACATTTTCGGGCTTAGTTGCTCCGCGGCATGTGGGATCTTCCCAGACCACGGCTCGAACCTCTGTCCCCTGCATTGGCAGGCAGATTCTTAATCACTGCACCACCAGGGAAGTCCCAATAATGGGAGATTTTAACACACTTCTCAGAAATGCATGGATCAAGCAGACAGGGAAAAAAAAAAAAGAGTAATCTACAAAATGTGAACAATGCAATGAACAGACTTGAGCTAACAGACATAGAAAGAACTTCCTTCCATTAACAGGGAGAGCATATTCTTTAAAAGTACAGTTATGAAAATGAACCATGTACTAGGCCTCAAAGGGATATTCCACAGACTCCAAAGTATGAATATCACACAGACCACATTCTCTGACCACAAAGCTAGCAAACCCATCTTGCCATGGCTTGGGAAGATCTTGCTTGGGCATGGAGCCAACCATGGATGGGAAAGCAGGGTCCATGGGTAGATGTTGACTCCCAACCCTATCACATGAGCTGCTGGACCCTACTGGAACCTATTCCTGCTTATGCCAGTTTTTATTGGGTCTCTGTCATTTGCAACCCAAGAGTTCTGAATAAAACAGATACTTCCCAGGTGAGACATGGTACAGCTATGAAGGCATCTTGTTATTGAATGAACAAATTCTTCACATGTAAAGTTTGTTTCAAGTACAGAGCCCATTATTTCATCACCCATGAAAGAATACATACTTTTTAACGATGTGCTCTTTATAGATGAAACAACTGAGATTCCAAAAGTTGAATGGGGCTTCCCTGGTGGCACAGTGGTTGAGAGTCCGCCTGCCGATGCAGGGGACACAGGTTCGTGCCCCGGTCTGGGAAGATCCAACATGTCGCGGAACGGCTGGGCCCGTGAGCCATGGCTGCTGAGCCTGCGCATCCACAGCCTGTGCTCCACAACGGGAGAGGCCACAACAGTGAGAGGCCCGTGTACCGCCAAAAAAAAAAAAAAAAAAAAAAAAAAGTTGAATGACTCATTTAATATCACAGCTCCAGCGAGCCCATTCACATGGCTCTGAAAATCTCTGAGTGAACCTCTGTCATTCTAATTCTACTCCATCTGTTTCCTTGTTCCTGCACTAGGCAGTGAGTTCCTCCAGGGCAGAGACTGGGTCTTCCTCATCTTTGTGTCCCCACTGCACAGCAAAGGACCTGTCAAGTAGAAGATGTCACTGACACTTACTAGCCGAGTGGCTGAAGGAATGAATGACTTGATTATCAAGTCAAAGAGCAAGATTTAATGTGTGAGGTTGAGGGAGGAAAGAGAAAGAAATGGCCTTCCTTAGGACTCTTTCAGGGACATGAGACAGAAAACTAATTCAAACCATTGTAAAGAAAAGAGGGGGATTTAAGAAAACCATAGAAAGACAGGCATAACTTTCACCGCAGGCTCTTAAAAGTATTAAGAACCTCTTCGGACTTCCCTGATGGTGCAGTGGTTAAGGATCTGTCTGCCAATGCAGGGGACACGGGTTCAAGCCCTGGTCCGGGAAGATCCCACATGCCATGGAGCAACTAAGCCCGTGTGCCACAACTACTGAGCCTGCGCTCTAGAGCCCGCAAACCACAACTGCTGAGCCCTAGTGCCACAACTACTGAAGCCTGCACACTTAGAGCCCATGCTCAGCAATAAGAGAAGCCACTGCAATGAGAAGCCGGCGCACCGTAACGAAGAATAACTCCCGCTCGCTGCAACTAGAGAAGGCCCGCACACAGCAACGAAGACCCAACGCAGCCATTAAAAAAAAAAAAGAAACTCTTCATCTCTCTGAGGATACGTTGGCCTATTCTCTTGGTCTCTGCCATGGGACGGTGAGCATGTAGCATCCTTACAGTTTATAATCCAAGGAATGAAGAGCTGAGACTTGCACCCAGATGGTCTGATGCCAGTAACCACATGATACGGAAATAAAAAGGAAACCCGGGTGGTTGAGAAGAATTGAATCCACTCTACAGAATAATCTATACGGCATGGTAGTTAAGAATGTGGGCTCTACCTAGGGATAAATACCAGCTGTTTCACTTGCTAGAGGTGTGATTTTGGGGAAGTAATTTTTTTGCTTTTTGGCCATGCCTCGCGGCATGTAGGATCTTACTTCCCCAGCCAGGGATCAAACCTGTGCCCCCTGCAGTGGAAGTGCAGAATCTTAACCACTGGACTGCCAGGGAAGTCCCAGGGGAAGTAATTTAACTTCTGTGTCCTCGTCTGTAAAATGGGCATACCTCATTGTCCTCATATGTAAAACAGTTCACGTCTGTATTAGTTTGCTAGGGCTACCATTATAAAATACTACAGGCTGCGTGGCTTAAACAACAGATATTTATTTTCTCACAGTTCTGGAGGCTAAAAGTCCAAGATCAAGGTGTTAGCAAGTTTGATTTCTTCTGAGGCCCCTCAGAAGGTGGCTCCTTTCTTGCTATGTTCCCCATGGTCATCATCTAGCCTCTGTCCTAATCTCCTCTTAAAAGGACACCAGTGTGGGCTTCCCTGGTGGCGCAGTGGTTGAGAGTCCGCCTGCCGATGCAGGGGACATGGGTTCGTGCCCCGGTCCAGGAAGATCCCACATGCCGCGGAGCGGCTGGGCCCGTGAACCATGGCCGCTGAGCCTGCGCGTCCGGAGCCTGTGCTCCGCAATGGGAGAGGCCACATGAGAGGCTCGCGTACCGCAAAAAAAAAAAAAAAAAAAGGGACACCAGTGATACTGGATTAGGGCCCACCCATATCACCTCACTTTACCTTAATCACCTCTTTAAAGGCCCTATCTCCAAATAGTCACATTTTGAGGTATTGGGAGTTAGGACTTGAACATATGAATTTGGGGGTGGGGGAGAGGGATATAATTCAGCCCATAACACTACCTCTTAGGGTTATTGTAAGATTAAATGAGATAATATATCTAAAGCAAAGATCAGGGGAGCTAGAATGCTGTAAGAGCTTAATAACCGTTCAAGGTAACTGAACATTTACTTTAGGCATAAGGGTATCTGACAAGTCACAAACCTTTCTCTGCTAGGATGTTGGCTGGAAGTGCCCTGGGGGCTTCTCTTATCCAGGTCCAGGATCATCTTTGCCTTATGGTCTAAAGTTCCCAACTTGAGCTCACAACTGTTCTGTTCTGTTCTTCCTGTGGAGAGTTCTCAGACTTCCTTTCTGTAGGAAAGGAAGACTCCCCAAGGTTAGTCTTGAAAACGAGGAGACATTCTGTCCCAGCTACTTATAGCTCTGAGAGTGCCTTTCCAATACCACTGTAATTTCTACTCCTTGGGCAAGCCACTTATTAAAATTTAATGACAATCACTTACATTTATAAAGCCATTTTCAGTTTACAAAGCTCTTTTCCGTGCATTCTCTCTCTTGATCCTCATAACATTTGTAGGAAGGAAGGATGTTTTTCTCTGTTTTATAAATGAAGAAAATGAGGCTGTGAGGAGTAGCATCACTGTCCTAGGTCATACAGTGGCAGAGATGCACCTCAAATTTTTGCCTTTGGGTTCCAATATGTCAGGAGTAGCTCACCCTTTCAGGCATTTTTCTACAATATAAATAATCCAGTACACCAGTCCGGGTTGGGGGAGATGTAGGTAAATTATTTGGGACTATTTTGACCGGAAGTGACAAAAACCCAACACAAACTGGCTTCAACAAAAACTGAATTCATTGGTTTACCTAACAGAACAATCCAGAAGCAGGTCTTCAGGCATGGATGGATCCAGGTGCTCAAATTATGTCACCAGGACTGTCTCTTTCCATTTCTTAGCTTCTCTTTGTGTTCACTTTATTCTTAGACAATCTCTCTGCTTGGGGTGTCAAAGATGCCCCCCTGTGGTTGAAGCTGAAGCCCCAGCTCAACAAATTCAGTAAACGGGGAACAATCTCTTTCTCGTAAACTGCAGCAAATGACCTGGATATCATTCTCAACTATTTGGCTTGGCCTATGGGCCCACCCAGACCCAATCGTTGTGTCTAGAACAATGGAATATGTTCATTCTCCAGGCCTGATCATTTGCCCGGTTCTGGAGAGGAGTAGGGTGAGTCTCACCAAATCCAGGGCCTGAGTGAGGGGGAAAGGAGTTTCTTTAAAGACAAAGTACTGATGTCAGAAGCGGTGTGGGTGGCAGGCAGCTCTCTCCAGGGTGTCATCGCTCTGCAGAGCTAGAACAGAGCAACCAGTGAGGAGCTGGGGGCCCATCTTAGCAAGAACTCTCAGTTCTTCCCTGGAGAGAGAGTAGTAAGTGGACTTCTGTGATTTTTTTTTCCTGGAGTGCCTAGCTTGGCTCAGCAGGATAGGGAAAAAGACAATAATTCATGGCAGAATAAGGAGAAAAGATGGAACTTCTGGCTCCGGTAACTTATATTCAGAACAGTACCCACACCAGGAGCACCCACAGAAGGAGACTTTGAGGTGCCCTTTGAGGATGACTTCCCTCCCCCCTCTTCTCAGCACCTTCTGTCTCCCCATGAAGCTGTGAGCTCCAGGAGGGCAGGGACCACATCTGTTTTACCCACCATCTTCTCCCAGGGCCTAGCATAGTGCTGTGTTGGCACATTGCAGGAGCCTATCACATATTTATTGGGTGGATGAAAAAAATTAATGAATCAGGTTGATCACTTGAATTGGTAGGATGGACTCACCTCTTTGTACAAGTCAATCCCTCTCTTTGGCCTCTGTTCTCCATCTGTCAAGTGGGAGAAGGTGTAGAATGAGACTCTCTTCACAGCCCCTTCCAGCTCATGCTTCTGGGATCTTAGGGTTCTCAGGAGACTGTCTGGATGCCTCTTCAAGGAACCAGTGGAAGGGGAAACCAAACTGATTGAACATACTGTCTCAGGTGAGATGACTTCACATGGGTCTGTGGTCCCCAAATTGTGGGGGACTGCACATTTTTTTTTTTTTTAATTTTGGAAGGAAATAACACTGCCTGTTTCTTATTTTGCCAAATAAAGCCACTGGCGGGGGGGGGGGGGTGGAACAACTGTCATTAACTGTCATCACTATTTCTTTAAAAAATGGAATTTTTTATACCAGGAAGGCAGGAAGTACATCATCTCAGAAACAAAACAAAACAAAACAAAAAAACAGTCCCTCTACCCCGGGGAAAAAAGACAGGTGGCAACCTCACATGATGATAATTACGTGTGTTTTTTGCACATAGATCTAAATTTCACCAGACTGATCCCTGTGTATGGTCCAGTATTTGGAACCTACTAACAGAGATTATTTTCACCACCCCTCAACACCTGTGAAGTGGGGCTTAATCTGCCCACTTTACAGATGGGGAAATAGAGGTTCAGAGAGCAAGTGCAAGGTCACGGAGACAGTTAAGTAGTAGTCAGAGCTTTCTGGATGACCACCCAGATCATCTTGGCAGATCCTAAGCCAAAAGGTATTTCACTGCAGGGAAGAAATGACCTGCACTGGCTCCCTTGGAGTGTCCCCTCATTTTCTCGGGCCTAACCGCAAACTGCCTGGACTGGTATGCTCCGTTCTTTAACACACCCTCCTGATGTGTCCGCTTCATGCCAGGCACTGGGAGAGTGTAGGGAGAGAAACCAACACGTCCCCAGCCTCCTTTTCTCCTGTTCCCCATACCCACCCCGTGTCCCACTATCCAGGCCCAGCTCCACACACCGGCGGCCAACGAATCCCCACCGCGGGCGTGGGCCGCTAACAGTTTAGGAGGTTCCCTCTCCCAGAGGTGCTGGCGATTTCCTAAGGAGACTCTGGGAACCTTCAACGCCTCCAAGACCCAAAGGACTGGAAGCGTAACGGTGCCACTCGACAGGCACTGTGGTAGGCTGTACCCGAGGTAATTTGGGAGCAAGGGATCAGTTCAAACGCGGTGAACTAACACCCTGTTCTGCCCCTGCAGCGTTCCCATGGGCTTTGCGTGGACCCACAATCGCTCAGCTCCGGCCGGAAGGAGAGGGGTCCCCCAAATTAGAAGGCCTTACTGTGGCGGGGGTTTACTGCTCCGGCTGGGGGACCCGCAGGGACCGTACCGACCCCTCTCCGGGACTGGCGGACACCCGAGCTCCCTTTCCTGTTCCGCTCCGCCCCGCACGCCGGCGGCAGGAACGCGCCTCCGTCGGGCCGCGCCGGTGCCCGAGAGCTCGCGCCTCCGCGCGGGAGCGCGCCCCGGGGAGAGCCCGAGCAAGATGGAGGCCGCGCCGAGGCCGCCGCCTGGGCCCGGGAAGCCGCCGCTCGGAGCGCCGAGCCGCGGCGCCTAGGCCGTGGCAGTCCCGGACCCACTGCTCCGGACCGGGCCCAGGTTGGTCTCCCCGCACCCCCTTCCCGCGGCCGCAGCCTCCGCGTGCGTCCGGCCTGGGCGCGCGGCAGCCGCCCCCCCCCCATCCCTGGCCCTACCCGGGCCCGGCCGCTCCCCCGCGCCCCGGGGACAGCCCCTGCCCACTGCCCGCCCCTCGCGGCTCGGGCTGCCTGCCGGCGCCTGTCCCTCGTCCCCTTGGCCTGGAAAACCTCTCTCCCTGTAGCCCTGGCCCGCCAAACGTAGGCTCCCCCGAGCCCTGTCTTCTGAGGGACCCTCCCAACCCCCCCGCCCCCTGTTCAGACCCTGCGGCTCCGGCCCCCGATGTCCCTCTAGCCTCATCCTGGTTCCTGCACTTCGCCCTCCCTGTCCCAGCCCCCATATCACCTTCCCAGTCCCCTGGCACTAACCCCTTACATCCCTTTCTTACCCCCTCGTAGAAGCGCCCACCCCCCTCTCCACAGCCCCTTTCTAGACACCCAATACCAGACCTCCTTTTACCCCGAACACCAGCCCCCAGATTCCCTTCCGAGCTCCCTGTAAAACCCCGCTGCTAATTCTCCGCTGCCGGTCTCCAGCCTCCATTCCATCTCCCCACGGTCCCCTCTTACTTCGCCGGTACCAGCCCCCAAGCCCCCTCCCCAACGCCACCGTAACCACTTTCTAGCGCCCCGCCTCCAGCTCTCCTGTGCTCATTCCAGCTCCCTCATCCCAGCCCCCCAACTTTCACATGGCCTCTTCCTATGTCCCCGAATTGGAGATCTTTGCCAGTCTCCCCCTACCCTGACACCTTCCCGATACTCTCATGACCCCCTCCTAGCTCTTCCATACCAGCCCCCAGGTCCCTTCAGCTCCGCCTCAGGCCCCGCCCTCGCGGGTTCCTTGGCTTAGGGTCGCTTCTCGCGTGCGTCCCCAGCTCCCGCCCGGCAGCCCGGCTGTCGGTCCCGGGCCGGCGGCCCCCGCAAGCCGCCGCCGGCCCCGCCCCCGGGCACCATGCTGCCCTCGCAGGAGGCCTCCAAGCTCTACCACGAGCACTACATGCGGAACTCGCGGGCCATCGGTGTGCTATGGGCCATCTTCACCATCTGCTTCGCCATCATCAACGTGGTGGTCTTCATCCAGCCCTACTGGGTGGGCGACAGCGTGAGCACCCCCAAGCCTGGTTACTTCGGCCTCTTCCACTACTGTGTGGGCAGCGGGCTGGCGGGCCGCGAGCTCACCTGCCGCGGCTCGTTCACCGACTTCAGCACTATCCCGTCCGGCGCCTTCAAGGCGGCCGCCTTCTTCGTGCTGCTCTCCATGGTGCTGATCCTCGGCTGCATCACCTGCTTTGCTCTTTTCTTCTTCTGCAACACGGCCACGGTCTACAAGATCTGCGCCTGGATGCAGCTCTTGGCAGGTAGGGGAGGGGCGGGGGTGGGACTTATAGAACAGACGCTGAGGAAGGGGCTTCTTCCAGGACCCCTTCTTGGAGGAGTCAGAGACAGATTCTGCTCCTCTGTCTAAAGACACACCTCCTTCGCTGACTCTAAGCAGCCAGTGGGGAGGGGATTCTATGAGAGAGACACCTTGGGGCAGAGGGCATAGCCTTAGAACTGGGTCTGTAGGTCTGTGTGCTTGGATGTGGGCAGATTGCGTTTATTGATGGATGAGCATTATGTCTGAGTTTCTGAGGGTCTCTGAGAAAGAGACCCTTGGCTCTTAAGGGAAATAACTATCTGAATGAGGAGTTACTCTAGGTGTGAGCAATTTCTGTTGCATTGAAAAAAGCATGAGGGACTTCCCTGGTGGTCCAGTGGTTAAGATTCTGTGCTGCCAATGCAGGGGGCACGGGTTTGATCCCTGGTAGGGGAACTAAGATCCCTCATGCCACACGGCGTGACCTAAAAAATTAAAAACAAAAAAATGAGATGGGGAATCAAGAGATCTGACAGTGACCTTTAACTTGCTAACGTTATCAATTTGGATGTTTCACTTTACTTCTCTGAGGCTCAGTTTCCTCATCTGTAAAACAGTGGAGAAGAGTCCAAGAACTCATGAAAGAGTAATTTATAAACTATAAAGTTGGGAAAAGATGGAGGGTGGTGTTAAGAGAAGGCTGTCTGTAGTGTCTGTCCAATGTTTGAAGTGTAGGTGGTTGACAACACCTGGCAACATGGGCCTCTGGAGAGCAGGTCTCCAGCCTCCCACCCCCACCAAGGCAGGAAGGGTTCTGGTGCCATGCCTAGCGGGAATGAGTCTCTGGGACCCTCTGAAATGTTTGGTTAAGACAGATGCCTTGCCCTAAAAACCAGAGAAGGGCCTTTTGGGAGTAAGAACTGCTGAGACAGTTTTCCAGGATCCATTAGAGTCCCCCATCACTGCCTACCTTTCAATCGAAGACAGATTTTTGAAGATTCAGCAACTTGGGCATTTGCCTAATTGCAGGCACGGAAGAGAGTTGGGCTGAGGACAGTTGGGCCAGGGGATGGCAGGGATGGAGGAGGAGGACCGATGAAGGCTGGTGAAGGAAAACGTTTAGAGCCTTCCAGGGTTGAGAAAGAGAAGGGAAAATGTGATGATCATGCAGCAGAGGTGGTTTTTCAAAATAAGCACGTCAGGATATTCAACAAGTGTCAGCCCCTTCAAAGAAGCTGTGAAGAAGCTGTTCTGTCACTTGCTGATGGTTCCACTCCTCAAAACATTGTAGGAAATTGTCTTTGGATTGTGGTGTGTATACTCTTGAACATCGTCCTTGAGGGGAAACCTCTATTTTTTTTAAAATTAAATAATTTATTTATTTTTGGCTGCATTGGGTCTTCGTTGCTGCGCACGGACTTTCTCTAGTTGCGGTGAGCGGGGGCTACTCTTTGTTGCGGTGCACGGGCTTCTCATTGCGGTGGCTTCTCTTGTTGTGGAGCACGTGCTCTAGGCGCGTGGGCTTCAGTAGTTGCGGCACGCGGGCTCAGTAGTTGTGGTGCACAGGCTTAGTTGCTCCGCGGCGTGTGGGATCTTCCCGGACCGGGGATCGAACCCGTGTCCCCCTCATTGGCAGGCGGATTCTTAACCACTGCACCACCAGGGAAGTCCCAAACCTCCATTTTTTAAAGGAGGACTATGATTTTTGGAAATGGCCAAGTGTAGAAAACACAATGGATGGGAGTTTCGTGGTGGCACAGTGATTAAGACTCCGCGCTTCTGATGCAAGGGACCCGGGTTCAATCCCTGGTCAGGGAACTAGATCCCACATGCGTGCTGCAACTAAGAGTTCGCATGCCACAACTAAGGAGCACACCAGCCACAACTAAGGAGCCCGCCTGCTGCAACTAAGACTCAGCACAACCAAATAAATAAATTAATTTAAAAAATTAAAAAAGAAGAAAACACAATGGGTGGTCAAGATGAGAACTGTCACTTGAGATGAAAGCCAAGGTGTGAAGGCAAAATCATGAGGCTGGTTTGCTTCCCCAAGAGGACTGTTACGAATGCTGGGAGGAATTTCTGGCCCGTTGGAAGATTGTTCAAACTCCCAAAAGGACTACCTTGCAGAAGGCAGCATTTATTCAGTGTGGACATTCTAGTGGGCTTGCTCCAATTGACTTAGATGGAGGTCTTTTAAGATTTTGGAGAAAGTGAGAAAGGAGAACTGTAGGATGTGGGGCATATCTCCATATTTATCAGTACCCAGAAGGTGATTTCCATTCTACTCTTAAAAGGCGAGCTGGAAAGAATATACGCTCAGCTGGAACTCCCATATCCTGAACCTTGATTTGTAGTCTGCAGATGGGTTACTGACCTCTTGGCCTTCCAGTTCGCTGTAATCCATCCAATTCTCTGTAATCCATGTGGGTTTAATCTTGGGGATTTGATGAACTATTCAACAACCCTCATGTAAATATAGAATTTCAGGGATCTTAGGAATCAGCTCCTTCAAACCCTGCCTTCCTCCACCCCCATTATAGAGAGAGGAAACTGAGCCTAGAGACATAAAGGTCTTACCCAAAGTCACACAGCCAGTAATAGAGTAAACTAGTCATGACTCCTGGTCCAGTGCTCTTTCCCTTGTGTTTCGCCCCACCCCTAAGGGCAGTTATCAGGGTTGAGCAGTTCATTGTATTTTACTTAGAGATTTCTGAGCTCTGGCTAAGTGACTGACTTACTTTGCTTAATAAAGGGCAGAGGTCAGGGGCTTCCCTGGTGGCACAATGGTTAAGGATCTGCCTGCCAATTCAGGGGACACGGGTTTGAGCCCTGGTCTGGGAAGATCCCACATGCCGTGGAGCAACTAAACACGTGCGCCACAACTACTGAGCCCACGTGCCACAACTACTGAAGCCTGCGCGCCTGGAGCCCGTGCTCCGCAACCAGAGAAGCCACTTCAATAAGAAGCCTGTGCACCACAATGAAGAGTAGCCCCTACTCACCGCAACTAGAGAAAGCCCAAGCGCAGCAACAAAGACCCAACGCAGCCAAAAATAAATAAATAAAAATAAATAAATTTATAAAAAAAAAAAAGAAAGGGGCAGAGGCCAGAGCACTAGACTGCAAGTCATGGGATTGCGCTGGTGGGGGAGGGTTGTCTTAGTTAATTCTGCCTGTGACTCACCATGTAGTGTTAAGCAACCACTTTTTAGCTTAAATCTCAGTTTTCTCATCTGTACAGTGGGGGACTAATCAGTCAGATTAGTGGATTTAAAGTATCTCTTTCAGGCCTGTGGGGTTCCTAGAATAACTCTTTCACCAAGATCATTCCACTCAGAAAGTGAGAAATCAGTCATCCTCAGAGAAACTGCAGAGAAGCAGAGGGCCTTATTTGTATCAGATAAAATTAGAAGGACTTCCCTGGTGGTCCAGTGGTTAAGACTCTGTGCATCCACTGCAGGGGTCACAGGTTTGATCCCTGGTTGGGAAACTAAGATCCCGCATGCCATGCAGTGCAGACAGAAAAAAAAAAAAAAAGAGAGAGAATGCCTGTTGTATGGTTCTTGTTCAAGTGAACATTTACTCAAGCTGTTTATTGGCCATGCCATGCAGCATGTGGGCAATCCCTGCTCTCAGGAAGCTTACCATCTAGGTGAATCACTATACTGGTCAGCAGTCTTTCAGTGAAAAGTGACAGAAACCCAACTCAAGCTGACTTAAGTAAATTAAAATAAGATAAAGGGCTTCCCTGGTGGCGCAGTGGTTGAGAGTCTGCCTGCAGATGCAGGGGACACGGGTTCGTGCCCTGGTCTGGGAAGATCCCACATGCTGCAGAGCGGCTGGGCCCATGAGCCATGGCCGCAGAGCCTGCGTGTCCGGAGCCTGTGCTCCGGAACGGGAGAGGCCACAACAGTGAGAGGCCCGCGTACTGGAAAAAAAAAAATAAAATAAAATAAGGTAAAGAGGGTAGTGTTTTTGGCTCACATACATTAAAAGTCAAGAGCACTGGCTTCAGGCACGGATGGATCCAGATGCTCAAATAACGTCATTAAAAATCAGTCTCTCAGTAGCATCGACATATATACAATACCAAATGTAAAATAGCTAGCTAGTGGGACGCAGCTGCATCGCACAGGGAGATCAGCTCGGTGCTGTGTGACCACTTAGAGGGGTGGGATAGGGAGGGTGGGAGGGAGAGGCAAGAGGGAGGGGATATGGGGATATATGTATACATATAGCTGATTCACTTTGTTATAAAGCAGAAACTAACACAACATTGTAAAGCAATTATACTCCAAAAAAAAAATCAGTCTCTTGGGACTTCCCTGGTGGTCCAGTGGCTAAGACCCCGCACACCCTATCTATGCAGGGGGCCTGGGTTTGATCCCTGGTCGGGAACTAGATCCCACATGCTGCAACTAAGAGTTTGCATGCAGCAACGAATATCCCGAGTGCCAGTGCCGCCAAATAAATAAATAAATATTAAAAAAAATCAGTCAATCTCCATTTCCTGGTTCCTCTGTGTTGGCTCACTTTTAAATTCACTTCTCTCTTGAAGGTTATAAGTAAGGCTACCAGCAGCTCTGAATTTACATTGCTTCAGCTTAGCGATGCCTGTGGAATAAAAAAGAGCTTTTATTCAATGGTTCCAGCAAAAGTTCCAGGGCTGATTCTGATTGTCTAGCTTTGGTCAAGTGTCTACCTCTTAATTAATCAGTGTGACTGTCTAAGGTCTCGGCCACATACCCATTCCTGGGACACGTGAACTGATAGGGGAGAAAGATAAATTCCCACAAAGGGAAATCGGGTGTCACCACTGGAAGAGGGCTACTGTGGGTTAGACAAGTGCAGACAGAGGCCTCATCCTGGACAGTCTGAGCACTAATACGTGCTCAGCTTTAGGTGCTGTGGAAGCCCAGGGCAATTGAGGAGGATACCGCCTTAGTTGGGAGGTGAAGCTTGAGTGGGGCTGGGTGTGGACAGATGTGAGTTGCGAGAGAGCATTCTGAATGGAGAGGAAGATCATGGACGGAGAGACACAGAGGGGAGAGGGCCACATCTGGCTTGAGTGTGGCATCCACGTAGGGGAGCAGCAGTGAAAGAGGCCAGGAAGGAATGATGGGGCTACAGTGTGCAAGGCTCTGAGTACTGGGTCAAAAAATTTGGATTTAATCAGCAGGCGGTTCGAAGCTACTACCACTGTTAATAATCAGGAAAAAAATAGTTAACATTTTCTGAGCCTTTACTATATGCTTGACCATATGCTAAACATTTACATGCATACTGTCATTGAATCCTCACAAAAATCCTATGGGGTAGGTACCACTATGAGTATTTCATAGATGAGAACACTGAGCCTCTGAAAGAGTCATTTGTCCAAGGTCATACAGGGGGTAAGTGGTGGAGCCAGAATTGTAACTCAGTCTGTCTAACTAGAAAGCCCAAGGATTTATAAAGGAACATTCAGGATGGGAATAGAGACAGGATGAATTTGCCAGAAGAGTCGAATGCTAAGTAGGCTGGGAGACCCAGGTGGCTCTTTGTGGAGTTAGGGGTCAGCTTTTCTTTTTTAAAAAAATTAATTAATTTTTGGCTGTGTTTGGTCTTTGTTGTTGTGTGTGGGCTTCTGCTAGTTGTGGCGAGCGGGGGCTACTCTTCGTTGCGGTGCACGCGCTTCTCATTGCGGTGGCTTCTCTTGTTGAGGAACATGGGCTCTAGGCGTGTATGCGTCAGTAGTTGTGGCATGCGGGCTCAGTAGTTGTGGTGCACGGGCTTAGTTGCTCCGCGGCACGTGGGATCCTCCCGGACCAGGGCTCAGACCCGTGTCCCCTGCATTGGCAGGAGGATTCTTAACCACTGCGCCAACAGGGAAGTCCCAGGGGTCAGGTTTTCAAGGCTTCTCAGGATATCTCTGCTACTCTTTACCTGGTCTTTCCCATTTTCGGGTGCTAGACACTTTCACATTCGTTATGTCATTTACTGTTCATCTGTTAAAATGACTTGTCCAAAGGTCACACATCTAGTGAAAGAAGGAGCTGAAACTTCACATGAGTCTAAATGGATCTAGAACCTGTTTTTTAGCCCTGAACTGAAACACAGGACGTGAATACACAGATTACAAGTTACAACTGTCAGGTGTATGTACTCAGTGTTTACCTGTGGGCTGAGTGAGGTTAGCCAAGGGGAGGTTGCTGGCTGGAGTAGAGACTCAGACTGGAAGCCTGGTCGAGGGTCCGAGCGGGCAGTGTGGGGAAGTGGTGGAGGACTTAGAATTCCCACTTTGCCACTTCCCAGCTGTGTCCCTTGGATAAGTGGGTTTCCTCTCTGAGCCTCAGTTCCCTTATCTGTAAAATGGAGGTGATTATTGTACCTACTTCAGAGGTGATGGAAAGAAAGAAATGAAACCATGGGGCTGAAATGCTGAGTGTGGTTCCTGGTATACAGTGTGAACAATCAGTAAATGGTCACTGTTATTCTTGTGACATAGTCTGAGTGAAGAGTAGCTTGTGAGGGGTCCTTGCTACTCAGGTGAAAGACTTTGGACTTGCTGAGATGATCAAAGGCCTTAAGAAGTCATAGACCGTCAGCTGGGAAGGGTCTTACCAATCAGCTGGCTCAACTCCCTTGTTGTACAGATAACGAAACTGAGTCCCAGAGAGAAGAGACAAGGCCATGCTCACAAAGTGAGACTCCTCTATCCACAGAAGGGAGGTGATTCTGACCACATTTATTCAGTGTCGAGAGCCTACTATGTGTCAGGCACTGCCCAGTGCTAGAATCACTGTGGCAAACAGCACGTGTGAGATATAGTGGGAGCTGGGGGGAGACTGATGGTGGAGGTGGCAGCAGGGGCTGGTTGGTGCGCCAGAGGTGAGCATCTTCCAGCCTCCCAGATGTGTGTCCTAAATCATCAGCGGTCTCTGAGGTAGGAGCAGCAGTGTCACTACAGCCTAGAATATGCATCCACATCCCTCCCCGCTTCCTTGGCTTATGTTTCAGATTTGGTTTGGGATTTTATTCATCCAGTGAGTCTCTGTTGAATGTGATGAGACTGCTGAGCACATTGGGGGAATTTCTTTCCTCCCACTCTTTTTTTTTTCTCCCACTCTTCCCTCCCTCATTTTCTTGCTCCCCCAATTCCCCCTTCCTTCCTTCTTTCCTGCCTTCCACTTTCCTTCCCTCCCTCCCTTCTTGCATTTTTTTGCTTTGCTCCTTCTCTCCCTATTCCCTTCCTTTCTTTCTCACATCAGTCCTTTACTGACAGCCTCCTCTGTGTGTCAGGCTATGCTAGGCTCAGGGAATCCTGAGTAAGAGTCCTCGCTCCCCGGAAGCTCATAGTCTAATGGGAGAGGCAGGAAAGAAATTGGATCATCACACTATGGGATGACATATGAAATGATTGAATCATGCAAGGGTATCTTGGGGGCACACACTTCTGACACATTAAGGACAGCCAGAGAAGTCTTCCAAAAAGTAACGGCATTTGAGCTGAGTCTTAAAGGATGAGAAGGGGAACCAGGCAGAAGAGACAGTATGATTGAAGGTGTGGAGGAGGGAAATAGCCTGGTGTGTTTTGGGCACCACAAACAATTCGCACAAGGGGAGGTGAGAGCTGAGACTGGGAAGGTGGAGAGGGGCTGGACTGCGGATGCCTTCTAAGCCATGGTCAGGAGTTTAGACTTTATCTATAAGCAGCAGATAGTTGTTGACTTTTTTTTTTTAATCTTTAAAAATTTTTCCAGACTTTCACTTACTTTTCGGAAAAGTTAATACATGCACGTGAAACAAAGTTCAAAAGATAAAATGGTGTTTAATCAGATGTAAGTCTCCTCCCTGCCCTCATTTCTCAGTGACCCTCCCAGAAGTCTCCTCCCAGGGGCAACCACTTTTACCATTTCTTGAGTATCCTTTCCAAGAAATCCCATAAATATACAAGCAAATTCAGACTATATTTAAAAAAAATAAATGGTATATTAGTTATCTATTGCTGCATAGCAGATTACCCCAAAACTTAGTGGCTGAAAGCAACAAGCATTTATTATCTCTGTTTCTGTGAGTCACAGGAATTTGGGAGTGCTTAGATGGGTAGCTCTGGCTTGAGGTGTCTCAGGAAGTTGCACCCAAGACCTTAACTGGGGTCGGCTGGAGGAGACCTCAGAATGAGTGCTCTGAGAGAGAGCAATAAGAAGGTATGATGCCCACCGCCCCCTTCTTTGGTAATAGCTTTATTGAGATTTAAATCATATGCCACACAGTTCACACATATAAAGTGTACAATTCAGTAGTTTTTAGTATATTTACAGAGTTGTGTAACCATTACCACAATCAATTTTAAGATATTTACATAACCTCAAGATGCCTTATATCTATCCTTTAGCTATCTCCCCTTAAGCCTACCATGCCCATCTTCTCTGTCCTCTAAGCAGCCACTAACCTACTTTCTGTCTATTAAGCCTGTTCTGGACATTTTGTATACACGGAACCATATAATATGTGGTCTTTGTGATTGGCATCTTTCACTTAGCATAATGTTTTCAAGGTTCATTCATGTTGCAGCATGGGTCAATACTTCATTCCTTTTTACAGCTGAATAATATTCCATTGTATGGATATACTGCATTTTGTTTATCCAGTCATCAGCTGATGGCCACTTGGATTGTCTCCACCTTTTGGCTATTATGAATAATGTTGCTGTGAACACTTGTGTACAAGATTTTGTGTGGACACATGTTTTCATTTCCCTTGGATATATTCCCGAGAGTCTAATTGCTGGCTCAGGTGGCAACTCTAACGTTTTGAAGAACTGCCAGATTGTACTCCAAAGGGGCAGTACCATTTTACTTTCCCACCAGCAGTGTGTGAAGGTGCTTAGTCATATCCTCATCAACACTTATGTTATTATCTGACTTTTGGATTACAGCCATCCTTCTGGGTGTGAACTGGTAACTCATGGTTTTGATTTCCATTTCCCTAATGATTAGTGATGTTAAGCATCTTTTCATGCGCTTGTTGGCCATTTATATACCTTCTTTGGAGAAACACCTATTCAGATCCTTTGCCCATTTTTTTCTTCCAGTTTTATTGAGATACAGTTGACATACGGCACTGTATAAGTTTCAGGTGTACAGCATAATTTGGCTTAGTGAACATCCATCATCTTATATAGATACAAAATTAAAGAAATAGAAAATTTTTGTGTGTGATGAGAACTCTGAGGATTTACTCTCTTAACAGCTTTCATATATAACATAGGGAGGTGGTAATTATATTTTTGATGCTGTGCATGACATCCCTAGCACTTATTTACCTTATAACTGGAAGTTTGTACTTTTTGACCACCTTCATCCAGTTGTCTCTCCCCCCACCCCCACCTCTGGTAACCACAAGTCTGTTCTCTTTTTCTTTTTTTTTTTTGAAGTATAATTGACCTACAACACTGTTAGTTCCTATCATAAACACTGTTAGTTCCTATCATACAACACAGTGATTTGATATTTCTATATATTTCAAAATGATCACCATGATGAGTCTAGTTACTGTATGTTACCATATAAACATATATTTATTGACTGTACTCCCTACACTGTACATTTCATAGCCACGACTCATTTATTTTGCAACTGGGAGTTTGTACCTTTTAATCTGTCTCACCTATTTCTTTCCTCCCCTCATTCCCTTCCCCTTTGCCCATTTAAAAATTGGATTATTTTTCTTTTTACTATTGAGTTGTAAGAGTTCTTTATACTCTTGTTATAAGTCCCTTATCAGATATATGATTTGCAAATATTTTCTTCCGTTCTATGGCTGTCTTTTCACTTTCTTGATGGTGTTCTTTGAAGCACAAAAGTTTTAAATTTACACAAAGTCCAGTTTATCTTTTTGTTGTTGTTGTTGTTGCTTGTGCTTTTGATGTCATTTCTAAGAATCCATTGCCAAACCCAAGGTTACAAAAATTTACCTCTGTTTTCCTCTAAGCGTTTTATAGTTTTAGTTTTTACACTTAGGGCTCTCATCCATTTGAGTTAATTTTTGTATATGGTGTAAAGTAAGAGTTCAACTTCATTCTTTTGAATGTGGCTCTCCAGTTGTCCCTGCACCGTTTATTGAAAACAGTGTTCTTTCTCAACTGAATGGTCTTGGCACCCTTGCCAAAAATCAATTGACCATGGGTTAATTTCTGGACTTTCACTTCTGTTCCATTGATCTGTATGTCTATCCTTATGCCGGTAACAGTCTGTCTTGATTACTGTTGCTTTGTAGTGAGTTTTCAAATCAGGAAGTGTGAGTCCTCCAACTTTGTTCTTTTTCATGATTGTTTTGGCCATCCCACTGCCTTTTTTTTTTAAATTGAAGTATAGTTGATTTACAATATTGTGTTAGTTTCACATGTACAACAAAATGAGTTATATACATATATTTCTCAGATTGTAGGTTATTACAAGATATTGAATATAGTTTCCTGTGTTATACAGTAAATCCTTGTTGCTTATCTATTTTATGTATTGTAGTAGTTTCTATCTGTTAATCCCATACTCCTAATTTATCCCTCTCCCCCCCTCCCTTTCCCCTTTGGTAACCATAAATTGGTTTTCTAGTTGTGAGTCTGTTTCTGTTTTGTATATAGATTCATTTGTATTATTTTTAGATTCCACATGTAAGTGATATCATATAATATTTGTCTTTCTCTGTCTGACTTCCTTCACTTTGTATTATATTCTCTAGGTCCATCCGTGTTGCTGCAAATGGCAATATTTCATTCTTTTTTATGGCTGAGTAATATTCCATTGCATATATATTCCACATCTTTTTCATCTTTTCTGGATATATGCCCAGGAGTGGAATTGCTGGATCATATGGTGGCTCTATTTTTTCTTTTTTTTTTTTTTTTTTTTCGGTACACGGGCCTCTCGCTGTTGCGGCCTCTCCCGTTGCGGAGCACAGGCTCTGGACGCGCAAGCTCAGCGGCCATGGCTCACGGACCCAGCCGCTCCGCGGCATGTGGGATCTTCCCGGACCGGGGCACGAACCCGTGTCCCCTGCATCGGCAGGCGGACTCTCAACCACTGCGCCACCAGGGAAGCCCTCTATTTTTTCTTTTTTAAGGAATCTCTGTACTGTTCTCCGTAGTGGCTGCAACAATTTACATTCCCACCAACAGTGTAGGAGGGTTCCCTTTTCTCCACACCCTCTCCAGCATTTGTTATTTGTGGACTTTTTAATGATGGCCATTCTGACCAGTGTGAGGTGGTACCTCATTGTAGTTTTGATTTGCATTTCTCTAATAATTAGTGATGTTGAGCGTCTTTTCACGTGCCTGTTGGCCATCTGTATGTCTTTTTTCAGAGAAATGTCTATTTAGGTGTTCCACCCATTTTAAAGTTGGATTATTTGGTTCCTTTGCTATTGAGTTGTATGAGCTGTTTATATATTTTGGATATTAACCCCTTGTCAGTTACATGGTTTGCAAATACTTTCTCCCGTTCTGTAGGTTGTCTTTTCATTCTGTTGATGGTTTCTTTTGCCTTGGGAGACTGATCTAAGAAATATTGCTATGATTTATGTCAGAGAACCTTTTGCCTATGTTCTCTTCTAAGATTTTATGGTGTCGTGTCTTATATATAGGTCTTTAAGCCATTTTGAGTTTATTTTTGTGTATGCTGTGAGGGAGTGTTCTAATGTCACTAACTTATATGCAGTGGTCCAGTTTTCCCAGCACCCCTTGCTGAAGAGACTGTCTTTTCTCCATTGTACATTCTTGCCTCCTTTGTCGTAGCAAATGCCTTTTATGTTCTAATCTCAGATATCACAGACCACTTCTGCCACACTCTATTGTTAGAAGTGAGTTACTAAATCCAGCCCACATTCAAGGGGAGGAGAATTCAGCTCCTCCTCTTGAAAGGAAGTATATTTAAAAAGTTGTGGACATATTTATAAACCACCACAAATGGTAGCATACTAAACACTTGGTTTGTCTTGCTTTTTAAATTCAACAACACATCTTGGAGATTGTTCCAGATCAGTGTACAGAGAGCTGCTTTTTTCTTAAGAGCTGCATAATATACTTTTGTGTGGATGTGTCATCTTTTATGTCATCAATATTTAAGTTATTTACAATATCTTGCTATCGCAGTGTTTCAGTGGATGATGTATATAATTTGATACATATGTAAGTATAAGGATAACATAAAGACCTAGAGTGGAATTGCTGGATTAAATGGTCTTTATGTTTACAATTTTGACAGATCCAGTCAGGTCCCCTCCGTGGAAGTTATGCAGAGTTACATTTCCAGCAACAATGTACGAGGGTACCTGTTTCCCCGCATTCTTGCCAACTGTGTTATCAAATATTTTATTTTTGCCAAACTGATGGGAAAAAGTACTCTCTTATGATAGTAATTTGTCTTTCTTTTATGAATGAGGTCGAGCATCTTTTATATATACAGGCCGACCTTATTTTATTGCAATTCACTTTAGTACACCTCACAGATATTGCCTTTTTTTTTTTTTTTAAACAAATTGAAGGTTTGAGGCAACCCTGTGTTGAGCAAGTCTATCGGTGCCATTTTTCCAAATAGCATTTGCTACACTTTGTGTCTCTGTGTCACATTTTGGTAATTCTCACAATATTTCATACTTTTTCATTGTTATATTTGTTATGGGTGATCTGTGATCTTTGTAATTGTTTTGGCATTTTTTTAGCTATAAAGTATTTTAAGTTTGTACATTTTTTTAGACATAATGCTATTGCACACTTAATAGGCTATAGTATAGTGTAAACATAACTTTTATATGCACTGGGAAGCCAAAAAAAAATTTGTGTCATTCGCTTTATTGTGATATTTGCTTTATTGTGGAGGTCTGGAACTGCACCCGCAATATCTCCAAGGTGTACCTGTATGTTTTCTGTAAACTGTCAGTTCAGAAATATTTTTTTACCAAGCTAATGGTATTTTTCCTCTGATTTGTAAGAACTCTTTATAAATTAAAAGAGCTAGCTCTTTGTGATATGTTACAAATATTGTCTCCCAGTTTATCTTTTGACTTTGTCTATGGATGTTTTCCTCATGGTGAAATTTGTTTTTTCTCAACGTAAGCAAATCATAAGTTCCCTCCTATATGCCTCCTGAGTGTAGTATAATACCTAGAATGGCCTTGGAGTGTTTTGAGTGGGGGCGGGTTGTTGGTGGAGAGGATGGGCTGGAGGTGTCGAGAGGATGAGGGCTGAACTGTTCTTATTCTGACAGCCTCTTATTTTTGTCTTATTCTTTTCATTCCATTTCATGTTATTCATCATTATCAACCTTTTATCCCAGAGCCGTTTAATGGCATAAGGAGAGCCCTGGATCAGGAGTCTGGGTTGGCACATAGTAGGTGCTTAATAAGTGTCTATTGAATGAATGAATGATGAGCTCTTTTCTTTTTTTTGTTTTTTGGCCGTGCAGTGCGGCCTATGGGCTCTTAGTTCCCTGACTAGGGATCGAACCTGTGCTCCCTGCATTGGGAGCGTGGAGTCTTAACCACTGGACCGCCAGGGAAGTCCCTGAATGATAAGCTCTGATTTAAGTCCTAGCTCCACCACCCGCTCCTTTGGAGGCAGTACGTTCAGCAGTCAGCCAACCTGAATTTGAATCCTGAGTGTGGCATTACCAACTAAGTGTCCTTTGGAAGGTTATACAATTTCTGACTCTAAGTTTCCTCCTCTATAAAATGGGGACCATAATAGTAACTAGCTCATGGGGCAGTTAAAGGATTGATTGAGAATGTGTGTACACACCCTGGCACAAAGGAAACCCAATTTGCCAAACAGCAATTGTTATTAGCTGTCGTGTGACTTTCGTCATAACCCTTTGGTTCCAACATTCCATGGTCTGTGCTACAACCAGGGAGGAAAGGTTGAAAAGTGGGGAGAACTGGGAAATACACCTGGAAAAGCAGGGGAGCTCTGAAGGTTGGGCCTTGAAGTCTGGGGTCTTATTCTTAGGTTATGGGCAATTACTTGTAGGCATGGGAATGACCAGGGCCAGATGTGGGTTTAGAAAGATGACTTGGGGACTTCCCGGGTGGCGCAGTGGTTAAGAATCCGCCTGCCAATGCAGGGGACACGGGTTCGAGCCCTGGTCCGGGACGATCCCACATGCCACGGAGCAACTAAGCCCGTGCGCCACAACTACTGAGCCTGCACTCTAGCGCCCGTGAGCCGCAACTACTGAGCCCACACGTCACAACTACTGAAGCCCGCATGCCTAGAGCCCGTGCTCCGCAACAAGAGAAGCCACCACAATGAGAAGCCCGCTCACGGCAACTAGAGAAAGCCTGCGAGCAGCAACGAAGACCCAGTGCAGCCAAAAATAAATAAATTTTTAAAAAAGGAAAAGAAAGGTGACTTGGGCAGTTGCTGCAGGGAAGGGACTGATGGAGGCCTGATGGGAGACCAGGAGCCTGGGGGGAAAGCAGTGGCAGTGGTCCAGGTGAGAGGGGCTGAGGCCGGGGCACGGGAGGAGGAGAAAACTGGAGACCTATTTAGGATCCCAGTAGGTGTGTGTGTGTGGGGTGGGGTGAGGACAGGCAGGCCTTGCAGGTGACGCAGGGTCCTCTCGTTGAACGATTTGGTCTTGGAATGACATTCCCAAAGGACACAGCAGGGAGATCCGCTCAGTCTGGGAAATGCTGAATTTGCGGTCCCTATGAGACCCACAGGAGGAGGGCTCTGACCAGCTGTTGACTATCTGGCCTCGAACCGAGGAAAGAGGTCTCAGCTGGAGATGTTAGATGTCAGTCTGAGTGTGGGTGAAATTGCCCGGGGAGAGCGTGTAGAGGGAAAAGAGGAGACAGCCTCGAAACACCAACCTTTAAGATGCAGGTCGAGGAGGAGCCAGAAAAGGCGGCTTGGAGAGAGGCGCCAGAGCAGCTGCTCAGATTAGCAACAGGGAAACTGAGAAGGACAGCCTTGAGAAAGGACGGCTGCCTGGAGGAGCCAGAGGGACGCGGAAGGGACGGAGCCGCCTGCGTGGTGGGCCTGGGCCAGACTGGAGGAGTGAGGCAGGATGCGGGGAGAGCGGCGGGAGCTTTCTGACCGAGCCCTTGAGATGAGTGTGGCAGAGCCGAGCCAGGGTAGCGGGGGATGCAGCGCATTCAAAGGTTGTCAAGAGGCTGTGTGTGGGCTCCATGCAGGCTGGGCCCAGGGCTGGTGGAGTAAATACTGTTCCCAAATAATTACCACACAAAGTGATGGGCGTCCCATCTCTCCATAACAGCATCTGTGACAACAGATACAATTATTTGTGTTCCTAACAGTCCCCCTACTAAACAGTAGTCTTCTCAAGATCAGGAACCACGAGCCGGGGACTGAATGGCTTGGAGGAAGTGTTCCAGGGAGAGGGAACAGTCAGTGCCAAGCCCTCCAGGGGGCGCTGAACTAGAAATGTTGTTAGGGTTAGGGTTAGAAGGGAGGCCCAGGGTGGCTGGAGTGTACGGATCGGATCGAGAGGCCGAATGGCGTGGGGGAAAGTGGGGTGAGCCTGTGGGTCACACAGGCCAGGACCAGGCGTCAGGGCTTATCCTGAGCGTAGTGGGAAGCTTTTGAAGGGTATTGAGCAGGGGAGTGGCACCATCTGCTTTCGACGGCTCACTCTGGATGCTGAGTGGAGAACAGACGATGGGGCAAGGATGAGAGCAGAGAAACTAGTTAGGAGGCCACTGCGGGCTTCCAGGAGGGAGATCATGGCAGCTTGGACAGATGGTGGCAGTGGAGATGGAGAAAAGAGGTCAGTCCGAGATATTTTTTGGAGGTCAAGACAGTCGGCCTTGCAAGTGGACTGGACTGGGGGTGAGGGAAATGGAGGAGTCAGGGTGTCCCCATAATCTGGGTGCTGGATGGGGTGTAGGGAGCCCAGGCACGAGAGTCCCGTCCCCTCCGAGCTCCCCAGCTAATGGAGGCACTAAGATTGGGCCTGGATCTTCAAATCCAGCGGGCGGGGTTGACTGTTAGGAGAGGTCTGGTCTCCCTTGTACAATAAGCCCCTGCCCTGGGGGGCAGGACAGAGCTGGTGCGAGGGACATGAGGACAACCTCCTTCTTAGGGTGTGTGTGTGGGGGGTGTCTCCCTACAACCCCCTAGTGCACCAGGCCTGGGGAGGCGCTCCCTTGGAAAGCTGTGGTCGTGGTGCCGACACAGGTCGTTCTCCGGGCTTCTCTCAGCCCCCAAGTCAGCCTGGTTCCTTCTAGAAAAACCTTCCTAAATGTGAGGAAGGGACTCATAGAAGATACAGGATACGAGCAGCCATCCGTGCATTCTGTGCTATACTGCTTCTCTATATCTCACCTTTTCTAGGACTTTTTACAGCTTCGTAAAATTATCATTGTTCTTTGTACAAAGATTGGAGAATGTAGATGACCAAGATTACACACATAATCTCACTTTCCCAGAAACAGTCAACTTAACTGTTGGTCTGAAGTCGTAACAGTATGGAGTACTGGTTATGAGCAGGCTCTGGAGCCAGACTGTCTGGGTTCAGATCCTGGTTCTGTAACTTACCAGCTGTGTGACTTTGGATAACTTGGATGACCTCTCTGTGCCTCTGTGTCCTCAACTGTAAAAAGAAGAAAATAATAGTACCTACTCCACAGAGTGTTGTGGGGATTAAATGAAGTAATGTGTGTAAGATACTTAGCATAGTTCCTGATGTGGTAAATTTTATATAACTATTTGCTATAACTATGTAAGTATTTCTTCCCAAAATGAAATTATATTGTACATTATTTTTCACATCCTTTTGAAACCTAACATATCATAAGTATTTTCTGTATCATTAAATCTTCCTCAGTATAGTTTAATAGGGGAGTAGTATTCCATGGTATGAAAGAATATTCCTGTGTTGTTGGATAATTAGTTGCTTCTTTCTTTCCTTCCTTCTTTTATTATTTCTCCCTCTCTTCCTCCCTTCTTTTCCTGCTCTCTTCCTTCTTCTCTTTCTTGCAAATAAAGATGTGATAGACATCCTCATAGCTAAATCTTAGAGCAGATCCTTGAGCATTTTCTTAGAATAAATTCCTAGAAATTGGCAAGCTCAGTCAAAAGGGGTCTAGAGATTTTCAGTTTTATGGGTTTTTTTGTGATTAATTCATTATTTCTGTGAGCTCCATTTGGCTTGTGCATTGCAGTTCTTTGTTGCTTTAATTATTTCATTCCAAGTGAGTGAAAAAATCTCTGGCCATAGTCACTTATTAGTGATCAACTCCCACCTGCCTTAAGGTTTCAGTAGGTAACTTATTCACGTGGTCCTGAATTCAAAAGGTGTAGCAGGTTAGCAGTGCAAGGTCTCCATCCTGTCCTATCCTTGGCTCCTCAGTCCCCTCCTTAGAAGTAAGCAGGGTTATCAGTGTGAATGTTATATAAATGAAGTCACATTTTCCCCCAATGTTATGACTCTAAGGGGCATCCAAGTTGTTGCGTGTAGCTGCCATAACAAAATACCATAGCCTGGGTGGCTTACATTTATTGTCCCATAGTTCAGGAAACTAGAATTCCAAGACCTAGAATTCCAGACCAGCATGGTCTGGTTCTGGTGAGAGTCCTCTTCTTGGCTTGCAGACGGCCACCTTCTTGCTGTGTCGTCAGGTGGCAGGTGCAGGGAGAGAGCAAGCTCTCTGGTATCTCTTCTTATAAGAGCACTAATCCCATCATGGGGCCTCACTCTCATGACCTCATCTAACCCTAATTACCTCCCCAAGGCCCCTTCCACAAATACTCTCACATTGGAGGTTACGGCTTCAAAATATGACTTTTATGGGGACACAGTTCAGTCCATATCAAGCCTCTTTGGAGTCTGCTCAGGGACAGAAAGCCCTGGGGGACATCCAATCTGACCCCCTAGTAATGGGTAGCAGCCGGGGTGCATCAGGCATGGAGGGGACAGCTGAGCATAAACAAAGCCCTCCCTTTAGGAGTGATCGGCTCAGTGTATGTCCCTTGAGGATAGTGTCATGGTGTCATAATGAAACTCTATTAAAATAGCTAAGCATAAAATGCATAATTAAAAAGCTTTACATAAAGACACATTTACACCACAAGCTTTAAAGGACACAAGCACCCACGTATATTGTATATTTTCTCTTAACTTCATCACTTTTTTAGTCTCATCCTGGGTTCATTCCCCAAACTCAAGTATTGTTTTTCCTTTTAACTTTCCTTTAGTTGCTTAATTATATTTTAAAAGTGTAAGAGGATTTCATGGCCAGACATAGGTGGCAAAGGACTGGACATAACATTATCATTTTTATCATAAAAGTAATATATGCAAATGTTAAACACTTTCCAACAGTACAGGAGGGCAGAGAATAAAAAGTGTCTCCCTCCTTTCCTCCTCCACCCCAGGCAGTGTTTCAGAGGTTCCCATCATTAAGTTGCTTCTGTATTCTTCCAGAAATGTTTATAGACATGCAAGCTTACGTATGTATATTCTTTGAAAAACCAATATTTTAAATTATGTTTTTTTTAATTTTATGAGTAATACATGAATACATTCACTCCGTGAAAAGCTGAAGCATTACAAACAGGCTAAAGTCCCCACCCACTCCCTGCCCAGAGGCCACCATTATTATGAACGTAATTTCTATTTTTCCTGATCTTTTTGTGTGCATTTACATACACATCCATGAGGAAAAAACGTCGTGTCATTTTCTGTGTTCCCTTTCCTCCCTCCCTTCCTTCCTCTTTCTCTTTTTTTTTTTTTTGGTAAAGTACACATAACATAAAATTTACCATTTTACCCATTCTTAGATGTCCAGTTCTGTGCCATTAAGAACATTCACCCTGTTGTGCAACCACCCTCACCATCTGTCCCCACAACTCTTTTCACACGCAGAACTCTGTCCCCATTAAACACTAACTCCCCATGCCCCGCCCCCAGTCCCTGACAACCAGCATTCTACTTTCCGCCTCTAGGAATCTGACTGCTCTTGGCTCCTCCTATACGTGGAATCATACAATATTTGACCTTTTGTGACTGGCTCATATAATTTAGCATAATGTCCTCCAGATTCCTCCACGTTGTAGCATGTGTCAGGATTTCCTTCCTTTTTAAGGTGCTCTGAGGTGTCTCAGATCATTTGGCAGGTAAAAGCGTCCAGCTAGAACCTAAGAACAATGTTTTGTTTTTACTATACTTATGGTTATAGTTGCCTTCTATCTATGGTAAATGATCCTGGTTTCCTTTTCTTTGATGGTGATATAAAGCTTACTTTTACAGTAAATGCCTCTCAGTTAAAAAGTGAGTCTGTGGAATTCCCTGGCGGTCCAGTAGTTGGAACTCCGCTTTTACTGCTGAGGGCCTGGGTTCAGTCCCTGGTTGGTTGGGGAACTAAGATCCCACAAGCCGCGTGGCACGGCCAAAGAAAAAGTGAGTCTATTCAGAGAGAAACATTCAGTAAAGACCTGTCTGGGTTTGAATACAGAGCCCGCCACCTCCTAGCTGTGTGACATGGATACGATACGACTTAGTTCTTCTGAGCCTCAGGTTAGTTATAGGATTAAATGAGATCATGCATGTTAGGAGCTTCACACCCTGGCATATGGTTAAGCACTCAATACTATTTGTTATCGTTATTATATTATTAATAACAGTAATATTATTAATCTTAAATTTGTCCAACACCACCTGGCTGCTTGGGAAGTCAGCAGACTCTAGGGTGACTGGATATCGGTGCCCCATCCGAAGGCCCCTTCCCCTAGACCAGTGGTTCTCAACCAGGGACATCTTTGCCCCCAAGGGGACATTTGACAGTGGCTTGAGACTTTTTTTTTTTATCACTATGACTGTGGGTGGTGGGTAGAAGCTAGGGGTGATGCTGTACATCCCACAATGCACCCCACTTACCCCACCCTGCACCCTGCACCTGTGTCTATGCCTTATAGCAGGTGGCTCTTCAGCCAGCTCATTATTTCCAAGAGACTTGAACTTGGACTCCAGAGACCTCAGCCATGGTTTCCTCTTCCAGCACACAGGGATGCTGAAGGCTGCCTTGTCTCTAGTTATTCCACCTCCTGATCGTTGAGCCTCTTGATCACCTACCTGGTCTATGCTGTCCCTAGAGGTCCCTTCCTCTCCTGCCGCAGGTCTCAGGAAACCTGTCTGATTGGCTTTTCTCCACTTGCTTTACTGCTGGGTGTTTGTAGTTCCTAGAGCAGCCTCTGGGGCCCCATAGCCACCACCTAAAACACTGCAGAGTAAAGGAGGCAGAGAGAGTGAGTGAGAGATGGAGAGAGAGGCCCCCCCCCCCCCCGCCCCAACGCCTTCTCTGAGTGCCCTGTCATCCTGGGTCTCCTTCCAGTCGCTCCCTGACATGTATAAATATTCTATTTGTGTGTTGATTTGATTTGATTCGTCTCCACACACCTCCGCTCCTGAGGACAAGAAACCGTGACTGGCAGTGTCCCCAGCACCCTGCATAGTGCCTGACACATAGAAGACACTCAGAATTTATTTGTGGAATATACGAAGGGAGAGGCAGAGAGAGGAAAGGGCGAGGGGATAGATAAAGGGAAGGAAGACAAGCAAGAAAAGGCAGAGAGAAGAGGAGGGGTGTTGAATGAATGTCAGATGCTGAGATCTAAGGAGAGAAGGGAAGAGGGAGGGTCAAGACTGAGGATTAAGCACTGTATAGACTAGCTGGAGAGAGAGGGGGAGGGGTGTGGAGAGAGAGGCAAAAAAAGATGAAAAGGGTGGAGAAGAGAAAGGAATGGAGACACACGACTAGAGAGACACGTAAGTGATGAGGCAGCGAGACAGAGAAAACGTGCAGGCGCAGAGCTCCGGGAGAAAACCTCTTTGAACGCTGAGCTTGCAGAGGGAGGAGGACCACCTGCAGGCTACTGCTGCGGTTTCCATGGTGACGGGGATGCTCTGGGCAGGAGAGGAAACACTGTACGGGGAGAGGAGGAGGGACTGGGTGGGTTTTGCCCCTCCCAGGCTCTTTCCTCACCCCTGCCTCAAGCTGGAGATTCAGGGCCGAGGACGGGGAGCTGGGAGTGCAGCCTCCCCCGCCCTCCTCAAAGGACCCTGCAGATGTGAAGAACTTAGGCGCCTCGTCTCCCACTCCCCCATCCCTGGCATTTGACCCTCCTCCCCTCTCCCGGGTCCTGGAGGGTCCTGGAGGGTCCTGAAGAGTGTTAGGGAAATATGGGAAGGTGGCTGGGTCAAGCCCTCTCCGTAGGCTCCTCCTCTCTTCCCACCCCATAATTGCTAGAGCGCCCCTGGGCTCCGTCCTGGGCCTTCTCTTCAGTTTCCATAACGTCCCGTCCTAGGGATTTACATGCCCACAGCTCCCACATTTATATCCCCAGCCCTGATTTCTCCCTGAGTTTCCTTCTCCATTTGGGTATCTAAAGGGCATCTTCAAACTTGTTGAATTCTTTAACTCACCAAGCTCATTCTTGCCTCAGGGCCTTTTTGCATTTGCCATTCCCTTTGCCACGAGCTCTTTTCCCCAGCCATTTATTAGAGGTGTCTTTCACTTGAGCTAAGAATTGTCTTGGAGAAGGCGAGCGCTTTGGAGAGGGGAGGAAGGCCTGCTCCAACGTGTGTGTGTGTGTGTGTGTGTGTGTGTGTGTGTGTGTGTGTGTGTGTGTGTTTGAGTGTGTAAGATCACAGTGCTGTCAGGGGCGCCCTGTGTCAGTATAAGGAGCACACCCTAGGGGAGTGTGGAAGGACTGTCCTGTTAGAAGGTCGGAGTGAGGCCAGAGGAGGCAGAACTCGAGGCAGGGAAGAGTCTGTGCTGTGGGGAGCACTTCCTCGTACGGTAGATGAGGGAAAGAGATGGCAAAGCCAGGTGTCCCCCTCCCCATCCTGGCAACGAACGAGATGTGCCTCCTAGACAGTGGGCAGAACTGACCGCCACTCCCACTTTGTCATCACTGTCATCTAAAACCCAGGTTAAGCACCTGTGGGCCTGGCGGGGGGTCAAGGGCCCCTCTGCCCCAACCTGAGCCTTGTGGTGACCTCAGGTCTCAGACACAGTAACAGTAACTGGCAGACTGTCAGGCACTAAAAAAGGCAACATAAAGCCAGTGGACATAGTCATAAACTCTCTGCCAGGAGGGGAAGGTCTCAGCTGGAGGTGGCCTACTGAGCCCAGAAAATGGCTCTCAATAAAAATTTGTTGAGTAAATGACAAAAATAAAAAATAAAGAATGGTGAGGATGGGAGAGGGTAAGCATGGCCAAGACGCTAAAGGGAGCTGAAGGAGGTGACCCTGGTTTGCTATTTTCTCCTATTTCCAGGAAGCCTTCCCGGAGGAGGAGTTGATTTGATGGGGGCAGGAGGTGGCATTGTGTTTTGGAAAGTTTCTGCTCCCCAAGGCATGAGGCCCACCCAGGGTGTAGAGTTTCTGGATCCACAGGAGGTGGTTCATAAGCTCTTGGGTTGATGGGAGGTGCGGGGGAGCGGGGCCCAGCCTCAGGGGGCCTCCTGGTGGTCCTCAGGCTCTGGGAAGTAATCTTCCCCTTCTCTCTTCCTTCCTGACCCTGGCGGTGGGCTCGGCCTGGCGCCCCCTCAGCTCTGTGCCTTGTGCTGGGCTGCATGATCTTCCCCGACGGCTGGGACGCCGAGACGATCCGGGACATGTGTGGGGCCAAGACCGGGAAGTACTCCCTGGGGGACTGTTCGGTGCGCTGGGCGTACATCCTGGCCATCATCGGCATCCTCAACGCCCTCATCCTCTCCTTCCTTGCCTTCGTGCTGGGCAACCGGCAAACGGACCTGCTGCAGGAGGAGCTCAAGCAGGAGAACAAAGGTGAGCGGGCGCACGCTTCCGGGTGGGTGGCTGGCAGTCGCGGGGTGCGGAGGTGGGCGAGGCCGGCCCCGCCAGGCGGGGCACCTTCAAAGTCAAGTGAAGCACAAGGTGGAAACCTTAACAGAGAGGCCGACTTCCTGGGAGACAGTTGGAGGTTATCCCTCAAATCCGAACATTGGCACGCCTGACCCAGCAAACCCTCCCATGAGTATAAACCCAGGAGAAATGTATGAATGCTCTTGGCTGCAGTTGCAAAATAGCAAACACTAAAAACTACCTAAATGGCCATTGACAGGAGGATGGATAAATATATGGTGATACATTCACATCACAGAATTGTTTACAACTGTGGAAATGAATGAACGTGTTATATGTAATGGAATGAATGGATACATCCTGGAAACATAATATTGAGAGAGAGGGGAAAAAATAGAATTCCAGAAGACGACAGTGAGATAATTTTTTTGAGTTAACAAACTAAGTAACACTATGCTAAATACAGTTTAAATATATATATATATATGTGGTAATATTGCGTATTTTTTAAAAAAGCAAAGAAACGATCAATACAAAAGGTATCATGGTGGTTCTCTGTAGCTGGGATGGAAGCAGGGAAGCAAGGACATGAGGTGGGGGACAGGTGGGTGTGTACAAACTATTGGCGAGTTAAGTACTTGCATGGTGAGCCCACAGATGTTTGGTGCAGTATGCTTTATACCTAGTATAGTACACATAAACTTTCGTATGTATCAGGTAACATTAATATACAATAAAGAAAAAATTGACACCTAAGGCCAGAGTCTCAGGGATTACCAGTTATCAGATGCTTATCTGTGTATCTATGTATGTCCCTTTGTGAAATATGTGGTAGTGTTATGTGCTAATATAGGAGGGGCATCGTCCAAAACAAATCCCTCCTCAGATTGCTTTTTGTGCTCAACTCTAGAGCACGTCTTAAAGATCTTTATCATTTTGTGGAGAACCATCTTGTCCTTTTTATCCAATGCCTAGCATTACATAAGACGAAGGAATTATAGTTTCTTAACTGTTCTCCTTGTAGGGGCTGTTAGGGAGGTTCCCAGGTTTTTACTGTTACTGGCAATGCTACAGTGACCATCTTTGTCCTTGCCTTCTGTTTTCTTGGTGTCTTTCCAGAAGTGGAATTGCACACTCACAATTGTAGTGATAATTCCAGATTGCTCTCTAAAGGAAGGTCAGTCCTCTGACCCAGGGGCCCATGCTGCCCCTAGAGAAAGGGGAGACACCCCGTTTGTCTGGGTGCCCGTTTTCTGCCATGGGAAATCGGATTTCGTCGTCTCACCCTTCCTTGAGCTCTTAGCGTGTGCTGGATGTATGTTCATCACTTTCCTTTAATTACATTCATCTCTTGGAGCCTCTTATCTGTAAAATGGGGATAGTGAGGGTTATTATCTCATTTGGCAGGAGTTACTCTAGTATTGTGGTGTGAATACCCTTGGACTGTGAAGGCAGGTTGTCTGTGTTGGAAGCAGGTTGAGCTAAGGAATGAATTCACCTCTTTGAGCCTCAGTTTCCTGCACTGCCTAAAATGAGGGTGGTGAAAAAAAAAAAAAGTAAGACTCACGTCCTTTTTATCCCCCGAGGATACTCAGAGGCCTGATCTATGGAGTGGTCCACAGTCTCCATCCTCTTCCAAGTACAACTGGACTTGGATACAAACAGGCACACCAGATGACTGGAAGGACACCTGACCAGTGCTAAGCACTGACACCCAGACTCTACCTGACTCACCCCACCTGAGCCCAGTCCAGGCCTGCACTGTCCCCCAGTCCCCACCATCTATGCGTATTCCAGACCAACCCCTCAGAACTGTCATCGTAAGATGGGACAAGGGATGGGGAGAGGCGCTCCGGCTTCAGAACAACCCTTTCATTTCATCCTCCTGAGAAGCCTCCTAATCCAAGTCAGATGTTTCACGTCTTTGAGGCATCTATTGCCGACCCTTGTCCCAGTCCCTGTTCTCCGTGAGGCCGCCTCCTCTGCCTCCCCATGGCAGGGAGAGCTCAGCCTCCAGTCTAACATGTCTTGGAGGTGACAGTGGAGTAAGAGAAAAGAAGAAAAGAGCAGAATTTGTCTCATGAATCAGCACTCCCCCAACTGTGGTTTATGTAAAAAGTTTCAGAGCACCAAATAATACTGAGGGTTTCACAGCCCATTTCAGGTAATGTTATGTTTGGTAAATTTAACATGTTTTAAATGGAGGTTACCAACTGCTATATAAAGTGTTTATTAAATTAGAAAAAATTGTTTGCTAATACTTTCACAAAATATAAGTCATTCTGCTCTACACCTCCAACTTCTGTAGTACTGTATGTCAATTATATCTCAATAAAACTGAAAGAAAAATAAAGGAAAGAAAAAACAAAAAACGAGGGTGGTGAGAATGGTACCACCTAACAGGGCTGTCCTGCAAGGAAGAAAGACTGTGCCTATAACGGGGCAGTGGTGAATGCTCAGCGAAAGCTGTCACTCCTCACAGCTCCCCATCAGGCAGGCATCATAACCACCATTTTATAAATGAGAAAGCCGAGGTCTGGACAGGTCCAGTGACTTGCCCAAGGTTACCTAAGTGGTGGAGCCAGGATTTGAGGTCCAAGTCCAAAGGCCAGGCTCTTCCCTGCTGCCAGTCCCCTTTTCAGGGCCCTCCTGGGCTGCTAAGCTGTCCGTCTCTGAGGCTCCTGTCCCTGGAGACACTGGCACCTGGTCGTTTCTATGGTTTTGGTGTGAGGTCGGAGCCTGCCCTCTGGTGGCAGCTTCCAAAAGTGCAAGACTAAGACAGCCACGTGGCCTTTCCAAAGAAGTTTGGGGTTGTGACTAGTGTGAGGTTGGCCCACTCAGTGTCCTCTCCTTCCTCCCCAAAGCGCCCTAACAGCTCAGTGTTAAAAGTGACATAAGGGAGCCCCAGTTTGCCTTCCTTCAGCATCTGGGGATTTCCTTCCCTCATTGGGAACTCAAGGTGAGTGAGCCTCACCATTCAGTTCTGAGCCAAAGACCTCTGGAAGAAAAGTAAGCTCTACTTTGGTGTCATTTCCACTATTTACTATGTGCCAAACACTGTGCAAAGCCCTCGGCTGGCATTATTTACATCTTTTTAACCCCTCAGAATCACTCTGTGAAGAAGTAGGCTATGTTCATTTTACAGATGAGGAAATTGGGGCTCAGAGAGGTGGAATGACTGGCTCAAGGCCTTCCAGCTAGTCAGGGCTGGCTGCGTTTCAGAACCTGGGCAGCTCACCCCTCTGCCCAGCTTTGCCCTGAGGAGTGGCTGACGGAGCCCCAGTGCCGGGCGGCCTCTGACTTTCTCCAATTCTCTCTCTCTCTCTTAGATTTTGTGGGCTCTACAGTAAGCTCTGTGTTGCGGCCAGGGGGTGATGTCTCTGGATGGGGAGTCCTCCCCTGTCCCGTCGCTCACTCACAGGGACCCTGAAGGCCGGGATCACAGCCCAGGAGTTGACCTGCCCTCAGCTTGTCCTGTCTCCTGCCCTCTCATCCCTCCATTCACGCTCTGAGGGAAGACCCCGATCTTGGACTGACCTCACCTGCTACCTGCCTGCGAGCTCCGGGCTTTGAAGAGAGGCTGGGGCTGGGATGCAGCCTGAGGGAGGGGAGAGGCCCTGCAGAGCCTGGGAGGGTCTGGGTCTGCACCTCCCTCAACTGACCTAAGGGAGACAGCCCCCAGTCCCTGGCCTCCTCTTCCCCTCCAGTCTGGCCAGGGCCTTGCAGAGTCTTCAGGGGAAGGTGATGCCGTGGTTCCCCCACCAGGCTCCCTCAGTCCGGAGGGCTGCTGCCTGGCTCTATCCTCGCCTCCTCTGGTCCCCGCCTCCTGCAGAAACTTATCCAAGACACTGTTCCAGGGCAGCAGACTGGACTCTTTCCTATCTTTTTTTTGGCTGATGGTGGTTCCATCATCTCGTCACAGAGCTCCAGGCGCCACCGGCCTCCCTCGGGCCTCTCTGCTCCTGCTGCAGCCTGGTCCCAGCTCTCCCAAAGGAGTCTGAGCTGCACCGAGGGAGAAAGCACAGGGCCTTCTAGTCAGATGCTGACTGGGGCCCTGTCTACGTGGACTCTGAGCCAAGACAGGCAGGCTCTGGAGGCAGTGCCTGGACTCCTGTCTTGATGGCGCTTGGCCTCTGCAGCTGGGGCTGGAAGTAGCTCTGGGGCTGGCCTGGCCTCCTTCCTGCTCGGATGGCTCACCAGTGACTGGACCCTTGACCCCGGCCTGTTTTGTACAGCGTAGAACTTCTTGGCCCTGTTGTCAAGGTTGGGGAGAGGCGCCCATGAGTAGGGAATTAGGGGATGCGTCGCCCCTCTGCCCCTTCTCGTGCTGTCCCCCCATCCCCTTCTGCCAAGGGCAGAGACTGTCTTGCCTCTTTGATACTTTTCTGCATAACTTGAACTTGCAGGTCACCTCTGAACAGGGTATCCCCTGTCCCCATCCCCAGCCCTAGTAACCCTCTCCCCACCTCCTCCTCCTCCCTACCCACCTCTCACCTTGCGGTTTGCCCAGGGTCTGCAACCCAGTGGGCACGCTTGGAGCCGAGGCATGAGAGTGTGTGTGTGTGTGTGTGTGTGTGTGTGTGCGCGCGCGCGCGCACGTGCGTGTGTAGGTGTTTATGGGGCAGATGAAGTCTTCTCTCCCCCTCTCCTCCCACCGTGGGGACATCTCCTCCCTTCCTGCAGGGAGCACAGGAAGGAGACTGCAGGTGTTTCTGACCTCCCCTCACTGCCTTGGGGACCTGGTGGTAGAGCCATCTGGCTTGGGGCGTGGACGGCCCCTTCCAGCCCCCATTTTGGCGGCCGGTTGGCTTCATTTCGTGTGCCTACTTCTGTCTCCAGGTACTGGCTGCCTGGCCTATTGAGGGGGGGCATGAGGCCCCTGCAGGCTCAGTGGGGAAGCGTGTGGTCTCCCTGTCATGTCGGCCTCAGCCCAAGGAGGGAGGAAAGCAGCGAGTGCCATGTATTTGCAGCCTTGTGTTCATTTCCATAGGACCTGGACCTGACAGAGTTTCCAAGACAGACCCTAGAAATCCTCTGCCTGAGTCCCCCATCTGGACCCTAACTGGAGTCACATGCTGGGGCCTGGGAGGGTTCCTGAAACCTGGAACTTACTAAGTCCTGACCCCGGCCCTCTCTACTCCCTCCTCCTGGGCAGACACCTGCCCCTTGTGCTCTGGTCCCTGCACTGTGCTCCCCTCTCCCCTGCTCCCACCAGGGTCCCGTGCTGAGTGGGAGGGTGAGGGGAGCCTCATGAAGGTGTGGAGTGGGGGGCAGAAGTGAGTTCCTCCAAGATCCAAACCAAAGCCCAATGTTGGAGGGCATCAGGGGGAGGGGCCAGGAGCAAGGGATTAGAAATGGGAGGAAGGGGACTTCCCTGGCGGGCCAGTGGTTAAGACTCCACGCTTCCAGTGCAGGGGGTGCGGGTTCCATCCCTGGTCGGGGAACTAAGATACCACGTGCCGCATGGTGCGGCCATAAAAAGAAAAAAGAAATGGGGAGAAGACAGAGATGGGAGAAAGAGAAGAAGGAGGTGCAGAGACAGGGAGAGAAGGAGGGAGGGAGACCAGGCGATGGGGGGTGGGGTGGATTTAGAGGGTACAGAAGTGGAGAAAGTGACCAGAGAGGGAGGCGTGATGGATAGAGCACCTGGAGGTGGGAGGGGAGGTGGCCAGAGACGAGGAAGGAACGGGGATGGGAAGGAGGCAAAGGGAGAGGTGAGCTGTTGGAGGCCAGGTGCAGGGGGAGAAAGGAAGGGGAAGGAGAGGAGGATAGAGGGGACAGGACTCGGAGGAATGGGGAGCAGCTGCTGCGTGCCCACTGTGCGAGGGGAGAGCCTACCACCCACGGGGGCCACAGACCCCTGTGGGCTGCTGGTGGGAAGGTTAGGACCTACCTCCTCAGAGGCGGAGGCGGGGCCCAGGCAGCCATGCCCCACCCCATTGGGGTAGAGGCGCCACATCAAGGGAACTGTCTAGGTGATTGCTGAGCAAGTTAGCGCCACTGGAGTGGGTTAGTGGTAGAGAAAGGGAGGGTGGTTCCCCTTGGGGTGGTTGGACAGTGATTCCCTGTTACCATCCACCCAGCCAGCTGCTGTGGGGCAGTGGGAGACGCACCCAGGAGCTTGGGGTTAGGAGGGGAGTGTTGGTGGGGCTGAAGGAACACCAGGGTGCCTTAGGGAAGGGGAAGAGGCTGGAGTGGGTACCAAACCAAAGCCCTGTCCCTGAAGCTTTTTAGCAGAGGTGGGAGCAGAGCGGGAAACATGTTTCAACCAGAGACCCCAGGTGAGGCTGAAGTGTCACCAAGCCGGGGCCCAGATGGCTCTCCGGGGCCAGGAAGCCAGCACAGCAAGGATGTCTGTAGTTTGCTCTCACCCACGTCTGGCAACTTGGCTTAAGCCTTCGGGAGGACGCTGAAGCAGAGATGGTCCGTTCCCAGATCGGTCTCTTGGTCCCTGAAAGACACTGAGCTTTGAGCGGCCCACTGAGGCACCCCTCCCCCAGCCGTGCCTGGACCAGAGGGCTCTGGCACCATCTGGTTTCCTTTGCCTGGTGTGGGACTATCTCAGGAGAGGCCAATGCAGCTCCAACCTAGTGGGGGTTCAGAGCACTGCTTGTTCAAGTCCTTCCGGGTCTTGGGATGTGTGAACTTTCCTCTCTGGGGACCAGTACCCATGGAGGAAAACGCCATGGGTAGGATCAAGATCTTTTTCAGGCCTGCTATAGCCAAGAAGTTGAGAGCTTTTAGACAAGGCTGTAGGGAAGAATTCTTTGGCCACCTTTTGAAGTTCCTACTTGGGCACAGGGGAGTCACCCTTCTCCAGCTTCCAGTGTGAACTGAGAAAGGGAAACCCTCTCTCTGGAGAAGCTGGGACCTTCCCAGCACGAGAAACCTCCGCAGGCCCCTGCCTGGCTCAGGGCTAGCCTTCGGGGGGGACTGGAGTTTCCTGAGAAGGGAACAAGGGAGCCACAGTCCTCCCCTGAGCTCTGATCAGCAGAGGGCCTATGCTGTGTGTCATTAGGATAGCTTGGTGTTGTCTACACCCCATTAGTAAGTTCCGTCTGAACGTGTCCTCACTGTTCATCGTCCAATTTGGTAACATTGATTTTGGTCCAGACCCCTTCTGCTGCTGCTGGGTTTGAGCTTCAGTGCAGGTGGAATGACATTCAAATAAAGAAACACTTTATATCACCCATGCTAGCTTCTCCTTCTCTGAGTTGGCCCCCAGGGGATTAAGAGGGGCGAGATTCAACCTGACCCTTTGTACCAGCCGTGGCTGCGTATTAACAGACCTTATGTGAAGGTAGCCAGACCATGACTGACATGGAACCCAGCACCACTTTCAATCCTGGCTTTCATCCTCAAGGACACCTCATGGCCTGAAGTGGCTGCCTGGACTCGTCACTTTGATCCACAATTTCATTTTAAAGAGACTTCTGGAGATCCCATAGGACTGAGTCACACTGCACACCTAACTGAAATGTAATCTGTTAACAAATAAAATTGTTGTTGTTTCCAAGGCGAAAGGAGAGAAGAGCTGGCAGTCTCTGCCAGCTCCTGATTACATGGGCTTGAAAACAAGGCTCCACCCTTTTCTGCCTGTGTGGCCTTGGTCAAGTCCTTTCACTTCTCTCTAAAGTAAGGAACAAATGAGGGAATGCGTGTGAATTGCTTTGCAGTGTCTTGCACATAGTTAACATGCCCCATGTGTCAGCTACATTGATTATAATTTTTGCACTTGGGAATTGAATCTTCATTCAACACATTTTGAGCACATAGTATCTGCTAGGAACTTAAAGTAACAAAATCAGAGTTTCTGTCTTAAGGGTCTGGTTGGGGAGATGAAGTCTGCCTGGTACAAGGTACTGTGGGTACCCCAGGTAGGGATACCTTGCATGGCTTTAGGTGGGGTGGGTAGAGCAGGGGATGGACAATTTTAACTGTAGGATGAACAGGAGGTAGGCAGGCAGGCAGGGGCAAGGAGAGCCATTCATGAAAGACAGCGCAGCTTGGGGAAAAAGGCTGAGATGAGAAACCGAAATGAAGCTGTGAAGAAATAAGAGCAATTTAGAAACGCTGAACTGTAAACTGTGAGGTAGGGAGGGTCAGAGATTAATCTGGAGAGATCAGCACAGGCCAGATGATGACTAAGCTCTGATGCTGTGTACAGCAGTTCAGACCTAAGAGCAATGGGGCAGGAATTTAAGCAGGAAAAGGACACAATTAGATAGGCATTTCAGAAAGATCACTCTGGTTGTAGTGTTAGGGGGTTGAGTTAGATGGAGACAATTTTAAGAAAAAGTAAAGCAGAAGTCTGGCCTGAAGCAAGGTGGTGGCAGTGCTTTTGAGAGAGGTAAGGAATTCAATATTTAGGAAATAGAAATTACACTTAGTAACTGACTGATTGTGGGGATAATGGATACAGTGGCGTCAAGGAGGAGAGTTAAATTTTTTGCTTGGGGGGAAAAGAAAAATTTGCCAGTATAGCAGGGGAGCAAGATAATCAGTTCAATTTGAGACATGCATGTGGGACATCCTGGTGGACTGTCCAGTAGTCAGTTGGCTTAATTAATTTGGGAGCTCAAGAGAAAGATTTGGGCCAGAAACACAAACACATGCAGGTAATGGTTGACATATGAAGTACAGATGAGCTTGTTCAGGGTGACTGTGTAGTGTGAAAAGAGCATGGGGCTGCAAAATGCTGGAAAACAACAACATATAAAGGTCAGAGGAATGGATGTCCAGAGAGTCAGAGCTATGACGAGAACCATGAGAATGTGGTGTTAGCGAAACCAAGGAGTTAGAATTCAAGGGGAAGGTCAACTGATCAGATGGAGCAGAGGTCCAGAATTAGGGACTTAAAAATGTGTCTCCTAGATTTGGGAACAAGGAAGCTACTGCTGGATTTGGTAAAAGCCTGTTCAGAGGAGTGAGGTTAGAGCCAAAATGAGGTCTGTTCAGGAAGAGAATGGGAGGTGACTGAGTGCGGGTCACCTTCTGGAGAAGCGTGTCTAAGAAGGGAGAATCGGTGAGTGGAACTCTTTCAGGAAATCTTAAGTAGAGTGAACAAGCAGTGGACAAATACCAGCATGTAATCCAGAGGAGGAGGAGGAGCTCTGAATGTAGGTCATGGCCGGTAAGAGTTTAAAGATAATGAGAGGATGACTAATGGAAGAGGCGAGGAAGCCTCTTTTTGGGGGTAAAGTACAACGTTTAGGGAGCTCTTGCCCGATGGCGTCCAATTCTTCAGTGAAGCAGGAGGCAACACTGTCTACTGAAAGAGAAGGGAATGAGCAAGGGGTTTGAGAAGAATTATGAAAGTTTGGAACAGTTGCTAAAGGAGCTGTCCAAGGATATAAAAGGATCAAGAAAAGGACTGATGGGTGACCATGAATATGTGGTGACACCAACAGATGGGAGGGCAGGCACAGAAGGTAGACTATAGACTGAAAGGGAGGTGCAAGGTAAGCCGAGTCAGAGAGCCACCAACAGATCTAGGCTGGGTATGGGAAAAGGAGAGCCTGCAATGGGGCAAACTGACGGAGGAAATGGAGAAATCAAGGTGCTAAAGTTTACGTGAAAAAGCTGGAAGGTTAGGAGACTGTATCTAATTAGAAAGTTGGGTATTTGACCTGAATATTCTGAGTAATTCTTATAAAAGACTTTGAGATGTGAGGCAACCTGGTTAGGATGTCTACCCAAATGGTAAGGATAATGGCAGAAATTGGTGTGCAGAAGACAAGCCAAGTTGCCCCAAAAATCAAAGAATCAGAGAGAGAGGTTGGACAGTTAAGATGACAGCAGGAAGAAGGCTGAAAGCGCAGTAACCAATGCGTGAGCAGCAGAGGAAGCAGGGATTTTTAATCTGAGGGATAAGATATATTTTGTCTGGAAACATTTAGGGAGAGCCTCCACGCAACAGGATGTGAGAGAAGGAGCAGCCTCCACGTCAGAGGCTGCAAAGGAGGTGGCGTCCTAACGAGAGAACCATATTCAGTCAAGGCCAACAGACAATATGGAGGAGGTAGGGGTTTGTCCATCAAAGAAAAGAGCACTGCAGAAAAGTTGGGAGGGAAGGATGGTATGTCGTAAAATTAGAGAGCGCTGGGAAGCCAGACGACATGGAGGACTGTCATTTTGGGAGGTGACTAAGGAGCATGAAATTGGTAGAACTCACCAGACTCCAAGTTTCCAACAGAGCTCTAGTTTGAAACCCCTTTCAAGTCCACTGAGGCAGAGCAGAAGGACTGGTGACACCATCTGCTGGCACCCATACAGATCTGGAGTTCTGGAAAGCTCATTTAGGTGCCGAAATTCAACCTGAGTGGGTTGGAGGCTTCTTCAGATTCATTTAGTCATTCAACAAAATATGTGTCAAATGCCTGTTCTGCTCAGGTACTGCCAGGCTCTAGAAATACACAAATAAGTCAGACAGAGACCCCAGGCTCAAATGACATTAGGTCACTTAGTAGCAGGGCTGTTTGCCTGTTTATTGTGGCTATGTAAGGCTTTGTTCTTTGTTTTGTTAGACATATTGCAGCATAAGACAAATGTACAGGCAGATGACCTATTAAACATAACCTTCTCACCATAACCAAAGAAAATCTTGCTGACCGCCCCAGAAGCCTTTCCAGTGCCCCCAAACACTACCCCCCTTCCTTCCCTCCTAAGAGTAACCACCGCCTGGATTTTTATTGTAATCACTTTCCAACTTCTATAATTTTTTTCATCCAAGTGAGCATCTTTAAACAAAATCGTTTAGTTTTGACTATTCTTTGGATATGTCTTTACTCACTTTGTTTCTTTTCATCCCTCCTTGCAATTTGTTGAAGAAACTGGACCATTTGTTATGTAGTGTTCCACAGCTGGGATTTTGCTGGCTCCATTCTTGTGGTTTAGCTGAACAAGTTCCCTCTGTTCTCTGTAGTTCCAGAAAACTGGATCTAGATGCTTATTCACATTCAAGTGTATGTTTGAACATTTTAATGACTGCTTCATAGTTGTTGTTGTTTTTTAATCAAGAGATACATAGTATCTAATTGCTTTTGTGTAATTACGGGTTAAACAATAGTGATGCTCCAAACCTATCATTCTCTTATTTGTGGGAGAGCTTCTATAAAGGGAAACATCCTCATTTTCGATCTAGCCAGATAGTGGTACAACTTGTATAGGAAAGGCAAGAATAATGCTGGAGTATTTCCCTTTATTTTCTAGTTTTCAAAAATAGAGTTGGTTCCCTAACATCCTCCCAAGATGAACAATTATTATGTTTTGGTACCATTATGAACTCATGGATTTAAACATACTTGATTCCATTACAGTTATCATAATTAATGCTTAAAATGTTGTCGCTGGTTAGCAGAAGCCTCTTTAAATTGGTGTGTCTTTTTTTTTTTTTTTTAATATTTATTTATTTGGCTGCACCAGGTCTTAGTTGTGGCACGTGGGATCTTTAGTTGCAGCATGCAGACTCAGTTGGGGCATGTGGACTCTTAAGTGGTTCTCAAGGACATTGGATTCATTTGCTTCCTCTCACATTAAAGCCCTCATATATAATACCACAAATATAACTACTAAAACCATATTATTTTCTGCTTATTTCTTTGTAGTTGCACTGTACTTACATTGCCTAGGTCACATGAACCAGCTGACACTGCAGTCTCACCTTATATTCCTCATTCATTCTTAGTTCTACACGTAGCTAACTGCATATAATTAACTCACAACCAGACTTTCTGTTGCTGTTTCTTAAGATAGTTTGGTCATCCAAATCAGCTCAGTTTCTAACATATTCCTAAGAAAGAATTAACAGGAATAAAGTTTCCCAGGTTCTGGCATAAGGATGACAGTTTGCTGCTATTACATAGTTGGTACGAAACTTTTGGTTCATAGTCTCTTTGAGTATCTTAAATATATTATTCCATTCTCTTTTGCCATAAAGTGTGGCTGTCAAAAAACCTGACAGAGGGACTTCCCTGGTGGCGCAGTGGTTAAGAATCCGTCTGCCAATGCAGGGGACACGAGTTTGATCCCCGGCCTGGGAAGATCCCACATGCCGCAGAGCAACTAAGCCCGTGCACCACAACTACTGAGCCTGCACTCCAGAGCCCATGCGCCACAACTACTGAGCCCACGTGCCTAGAGCCCGTGCTCCGCAACAAGAGAAGCCACCGCAATGAGAAGCCCGTGCACCGCAATGAAGAGTAGCCCCTGCTCCCTGCAACTAGAGAAAGCCCGCGCACAGCAACGAAGAACCAATGCAGCCATAAAACAAACCAAAACCTGACAGAGCTTAATTTTCCTTCCATTGTAAATAACTTTTTAGGCCTAGATATCCAAGATTTTTTCTTTTCTTTAAACTCCAACAATTTTAGAATGTCTTGATATTGGGTTTGAATTCTTGGTTGAATTTACAAGGTATGCATTATGTTCTTTCAGTCTGTAGTTGAAATATTTAAGGAAAAGTTTTCTTGAATTATAACTTTTGGTATTTGTTCTGTTCTCTTGCTTTTATTTTATGTTGTGAAACGATCACCGCAATGTCTAATCAACATCCGTCATCACACTGTTACAAAAATTGTTTTCTTGTGATTTTTTTTTTTTTTTTTTCCTGCGGTACTCAGGCCTCTCACCGTTGTGGCCTCTCCTGCTGCGGAGCACAGGCTCCGGACGCGGAGGCTCAGCAGCCATGGCTCACGGGCCCAGCCGCTCCGCGGCATGTGGGATCCTCCCGGACCAGGGCACGAACCCGTGTCCCCTGCATCGGCAGGCGGACTCTCAACCACTGCGCCACCAGGGAAGCCCGATGAGAACTTTTAAGATCTACTCCTTTAGCAACTTGCAAATTCAGTATTATTATTATTTTAAAATTTATTTATTTTATTTATTTTTGGTTGCATTGGGTCTTCGTTGTTGCGCGCAGGCTTTCTCTAGTTGCGGTGAGCGGGGGCTACTCTTTGTTGTGGTGCACGGGCTTCTCATTGTGGTGGCTTCTCTCGTTGCGAAGCACAGGCTCTAGGAGCGCAGGCTTCAGTAGTTGTGGCATGCAGGCTCAGTAGTTGTGGCTCACGAGCTCTAGAGCGCAGGCTCAGTAGTTGTGGTGCACGGACGGGCTTAGTTGCTCCACGTCATGTGGGATCTTCCCAGACCAGGGCTCGAACCCGTGTCCCCTGCATTGGCAGGTGGATTCTTAACCACGGCGCCACCAGGGAAGCCCGCAAATACAGTATTATTAACTCTAGTCAACAGGCTGTATATTACATCCCTAGGACTTATTTATAACTCCAAGTTTGACCTTTTGACCACCTTCACCCATCTGGCCTACCTCCCAACCTCCACCTCTGGCAACCAACCACAAATCTGTTCTCTGTATCCCTGAGTTTTTTTTTTTTGTTTGTTTGTTTTTTTAAGATTACCCATATAAGTGAGATCATATGGTATCTGTCTTTTTCTAAATTACTTCACTTAGCATAATGCCCTCAAGGAGCAACCATGTTGTTGCAAATGGTGTGATTTCATTTTTTGCTTATGGCTGTCATTGTAAATATACATTTTCTTTATCCATTCATCCATTTATGGACATGTAGGATGTTTCCATATCTAGGCTACTGTAAGTAATGCTGCAGTGAACATGGGGGTGCAAATGTCTTTTTGAGTTAGTCTTTTTTTTTTCAGGTAAATACCCAGAAGTGGGATTGCTGGATCATATGGTAGTTCTATTTTTAATTCTCTGAGAAACCTCTGTACTGGTTTCCATGGAGGCTGCAAAAATTTACATCCCCACCAAGAGTGCACATGGGTTCACTTTTCTCCACATCTTCATTGAACTGATTTGTCTTTTTGATAACAGCCATTCTAACAGGTGTGAAGTGGTATTTCATTGTAGTTTTGATTTACATTTCCCTGGTGATTAGTGATGTGGAGCACCTTTTATGTCCTGTTTGCCATCTGTCTCTCTTACTTGGAAAAGTATATTCAGATCCTCTGCCCATTTTTTAATTGCAATTTTTCTTTTTGAGTTATATGAGTTCTTTATATATTTTTAGATACTAACACCTTATCAGATATATGATTTGTAAATATTTTCTCCCATTCAGTAGGTTGCCTTTTCATTTTGTCCATGGTTCCCCTTCTTCTGCTGTGCAGACGATTTTTAGTTTGAGGTAGTCTCACTTGTTTACTTTGGCTTTTGTTGCTTGTGTGGTGTCAAATCCAAAAAATCATAATCAAGACCGATGGCAAGGAGCTTTTTACTGCCTATGTTTTCTTCTAGGAGTTTCATAGTTTCAAGTATTACATTCAAGTCTTTAATCCATTGAGTTTATTTCTGTACATGGTGTAAGACAGTGGTCCCATTACATTCTTTTACACGTGGCTGTCCAGTTTTCCCACTTATTGAAGAGACTGTCCTTTTCCCTGTTGTATATTCTTGGCTCCTCTGTCATAAATTAATTGATCATATATGCCTGAGTTTATTTTTGGGTTCTCTGTTCTGTTCCATTTATCTATGTGTCTTTTTTTTTTAATACTGTTGTAATCACCACAGCTTTGTAATATAGTTTGAAATCAGAAAGCATGATGCCCGCCTCCAGCTTTGTTCTTTCTCAAGATTGCTTTGGCTATTCAGGGTCTTTTGTGGTTCCACATATATTTTAGGATTGTTTGCTCTACTTCTGTGAAATACGCCATTGGAATTTTGGTAAGGATTGCACTCAATCTTAAGATTGCTTTTGGTTGTCTGTTTACTTGTTGTTGAGTTTTAAGAGCTCTTTGTATGTTGCGTAACAGTCCCTTATTAGAGATGTCTTTTGCAAGTATTTTCTCCCAGTATGTGGCTTGTCTTCTCACTCTGTTAGTGTATTTTTTAGAACAGATGTTAATTTTAAAGTCCAGCTTACCAATTATTTCTTTCATGAATGGTGGTTTTGGTGTTGTATCTAAAAAGTCATCGCCAAACCCAAGGTTTTCTAGATTTTCTGTTATTGTCTAGGTATAGTTTTGCATTTAGGTCTGTGATACATTGAGTTAGTTTTTGTTAAGAGTTGTTTGTTTTTTTCCTTAAATTTATTTATTTATTTATGGCTGTGTTGGGTCTTCATTGCTGCGCACGGGCTTTCTCTAGTTGCAGCGAGTGGGAGCTACTCTTTGTTGCGGTGCGTGGGCATCTCATTGTGGTGGCTTCTCTTGTTCGAAGCACGGGCTCTAGATGTGTGGGCTTCAGTAGTTGTGGCTTGCGGTCTCCAGAGCGCAGGCTCAGTAGTTGTGGCACACCAGCTTAGTTGCTCCGTGGCATGTGGGATCTTCTCAGACTATGACTCGAACCCATGTCCCCTGCACTGGCAGGCGGATTCATTAAAAAAAAAAAAATTATTTATTTGGCTGCATTGGGTCTTCGTTGCTGAAAGCAGGCTTCCTCTAGTTGTGTCAAGCAGGGGCTACTGTTTGTTGCAGTGTGCGGGCTTCATTAATTGTGGCATGCAGGCTCAGTAGTTGTGGCTCTTGGGCTCTAGAGCGCAGGATCAGTAGTTGTGGCACACGGGCTTACTTGCTCCATGGCATGTGGGCTCTTCCCGGACCAGGGCTCGAACCCGTGTCCCCTGCATTGGCAGGCAGATTTTTAACCACTGCACCACCAGGGAAGTCCTGTGAAGAGTGTTTAAGGTCTGTGTCTAGATTCATTTTTTGCACGTGGATGTCCAACTGTTCCAGCCCCATTTGTTGAAGACTATCTTTTCCCCACCGTATTGCCCTTGCTTGTTTGTCAAATATCAGTTGATTGTATTTGTGTGGGTTTGCTTCCGGGTGCTCTATCAACCTATTTGTCTATTCTTATTCCAGTACCATGCTATTTTGACTACTGTAGCTTTATAGTAAGTCTCAAAGGCTGGCTGACTTCATTCTTCCCTTTTAACACTGTGTTGGCTACTCTGGGTCTTTTTCCTCTGCCTATAAACTTTAGAATAATTTTGTTGATATCCAGAAAACAACCTGCTGGGATTTTATTTTATTTATTTTTGGCTGTGTTGGGTCTTTGTTGCTGCGCGCAGGCTTTCTCTAGTTGCGTTGAGTGAGGGTTGCTCTTCGTTGTGGTGGGCAGCCTTCTCACTGCAGTGGCTTCTCTTGTTGCAGAGCACGGGCTCTAGGTGCGCAGGCCTCAGTAGTTGCGGCACGTGTGCTCAGTATTTGTGGCTCGCGGGCTCTAGAGCACAGGCTCAGTAGTTGTGGCGCACGGGCTTAGTTGCTCTGCGGCACGTGGGATATTCCTGGACCAGGACTCAAACCTGTGTCCCCTGCATTGGCAGGCAGGTTCTTAACCACTGCGCCACCAGGGAGGCCCTATCTGCTGGGATTTTGATTGGGATTACGAATCTAAAGGTCAAGTTGAGATCAGACATCCTGACATTGAGTCTTCCCATTCATGGCCATGGAATATCCCTGTTTCTTTAGTTCTTTGATTTCTTTCATCAAGAATTCTGTAGTTTTACCCATATAGGTCTTTTAGATATTTTGTTAGATTTATACCTATTTCATTTTTTCAGTTCTTATGTAAATGTTAGTGTTTAAACTTTCAAATTCCAGTTGTTCGTATGTAAGGAAGCAACTGACATTTATATCATTAACCTTATACCTTGCAACCTTGCTATAACTGCTTATTAGTTGCATCTTTTTATTTTGGGGGGGTCAATTCTTTTGGATTTTCTATAAGACAATTATGTCCTCCTCTGTGAACAGTCATTTGTTTTCCCAATCTGTATACCTGTTATTTCCTTTTCCTGTCCTATTTCATTAGCATGCTTTTATCTGTGGGGATATTATTCTGCTCCTTTCTTGTAACTGTTTGGAATTTGACTATGGTACTTTCTGTTACCCATTTTTATGGGTAAATAAAGGGAGGTATGATTTCTTTCTAGTTTCAATGTTTTACAGCACATTTTTTCTGTATGTGTAAAATATTAAAATATGGACTGTGCAAACAATAGCAGTTGACATTCAGCAGAACAATTAATTTTTTTACATATTTATTTATTTATATTATTTTTGGCTGTGTTGGGTCTTCATTGCTGTGTGTGGGCTTTCTCTAGTTGCAGCGAGCAGGGGCTTCTCTTCGTTGCGGTGCATAGGCTTCTCATTGCGGTGGCTTTTCTTGTTGTGGAGCATGGGCTCTAGGTGAGCGGGCTTCAGTAGTTGTGGCACGTGGGCTCAGTAGTTGTGGCTCCTGGGCTCTGGAGCACAGGCTTAGTAGTTACGGCACACGAGCTTAGTTGCTCTGCGGCATGTGGGATCTTCCCGGACCAGGGCTTGAACCCATGTCCCCTGCGCTGGCAGGCGGATCTTTAACCACTGCGCCACCAGGGAAGCCCCAGCAGAACAACCTATGACCAACTTGTTTCTCTCAGGAGTTAAAGAACAAGGTAAGTTATTTAACACTTTTATGGACAATCCTAGTTTCACTCATTCAAAATACTTTATTTAATGTGATCCTCCACCTCTCCTGCTCAATTTGGATTCTATCAGGAGTTTCTTTTCAGTGTGGAGCTCTGTCCTGGGAGCTTTGCTGTTTAGAATTGTCTTGGGCCCAGACTGCTCCAGCCCCTTCAGACTTACCCAAGCACCTTTGCCCGCACTGCAAATCCCTTCTAGTTTGACTGTTGTTCTCAAATTGGCTCGCTGAACTTCCAAGTGAGTGCTCGTTTGGAGTTCTGAGACCCATCAGACACACCATTGCTTCCTCTGGAACAGAACGTGATACCATGAAGGTCTTGTGGCTATTGGTGTTTTGAGGCTCATGGGTATGTGTAATTTTCCTATAAAGTTGCCCAAGGTTTTGTATCTCAGAGTAAGTTTTGAGTGTAGGAGCAGGGAAAAGTTATAGAGGAACACCATCTCCTTCAATAACTATGCTTTTTCTCCAAGCTGTTTCCTGTATTCATCTTCAGCACAGGAACCTTTCTGTCTCTGAGCCTCATAGCAGGTTATGAAGGCTGTGCTGATGAACTGATAATCAGTGTAGTTTCAAAGTAAATGGCCTACTCCATTTGGACAATAGTGCATTTTTTTCTTCAGGGTGACCTTTAGTAAACAGAGAACCATGCACCATCAAAATGATGCCTGAAGGCTAAAAAGCCCAGACTGCTTTTTAAGGCAAGAACTGGTATGATATACTTTTCCTGCTAGTTAAGTGATTTCTAGTCAGTTTCAAAGCATCTCTAGCTATCTCTTTTTGTTTCCTGGGTAAACTGCAAAATTTCCAATACTGTCAGTTGGAGCCTGCCATTTAGAAGAGAGAAATCTTGGACACATTATATCCTCTGAAACTAATAAAAAATTATAGAATGGGAATAATATACCTACCTTAACATATTCTAAGGATGAATGAGACAACCAATGACATAAATGGAAGAGCCTGATTAACTGTGAAGTTGTATACAAGGTGCACTTGCTTATTTCTTTAATACAGTTCAGCTTCTAATATTTATATCACATCGAAAGCAACGTATCTAGTAATAGAGAAGGAGGCTGTCTTATCTTCATATTCCCAGCACCTTACATATAGCCTAGCACTCAGTAGCTGTTTAGTAAAGGATTATAGCCTGATCTTAATCATAAAATGGTGAAGGAAGATCAGTCTGTATTCCTGACCCCATTATGGACAAAACAACACCAAGAGCACAGTCTCCTGAATGTGGGTCCATCTTTGCTCTCTTCAAGTAAGGACAGCGTTAGGAAAACCAGGCAAGCCAAGGTCACAGAACTGGACAAAGAAGTTCTCAACTTATGATTATTATGGTTAAGAATTTTATTATCAAAATTATTACATCTCTTGTGAAAGTTCAAATGTTACAGCAAGGTGTAAACACTCCACTTGAGAAAGAAGTGATACTTCTTCCCTTCCAAGAGTCCCCCCCACCCCCCGCCCCCACCCCCCCCCCCAGAGGTCTGGTCTTGACAGCACCCTGCCCACACAGAGTGGCTGGGGTCTCTGCACGTGCCAGGCAGGGTGAGGGCCGCCTGCCCGCTGGCCTCTCCCCTCAGTCAAAAGCCAAGGGGAGAATGCAAACCCCAGCCCAAATGGAGAGACATTTACATACGTTTTATATAATATACAAAGAAACCAGCATCCCAGGCAACATGATTTCCACTCCCAACGCTCTCCCAGACTGATGGGTTTGTGGGGGAAACAAAAAGAAAAGTATTCTGCTGAAGTCTCAGCATTAAAAAAAAATCTCCCCTCATTTGAGCAAACACCTGATTTCAATTTTGAAAAAGTGAAATTTTGTAACAGTCACACACAAAGAGAGAAGACTGTGCATATGATAGTTGTAGGAGAGGGTAGAAAGAAAGGGGATGTAAGAGGCTGAGGGAAAAAAGGAGAAAACAAACTGGAGGGAAGGAAGGAGGGAGACTCACAGTATTATCTTGTCCAAAAGAAAGAAGTAAGGTCCACTGCAGCACCAGGGATTACACCTGTCAGATATCTGCTACCCCTACCATGGTTATAACTGAATACAAAATTAGATAAATAAAAACACGCCGGATATTACAGTAAACAAGTGAAAGAAATAAGCTGGCAACCGTATGGAATTTAAAAAGATTGTGTACCCCACCTGGCTGGCTCCAGGGCTCCTGCAGGGGTGTACAACAGGCACAATGCACTGATGGGGAGAAGCCAGTCTGCTCTCATCTCTCATCCAGAACAGTGTTATTAGGTATGTGGGTGGCTTTATAACACTCTCACCTGGGCCACTCTCAAATAAGCATCTCCCAAAGAAACGTGGGACATGCCACACACAATCACAGCCCTGTCGGTGCCATTCCACAAATGTATCTTTCCACTCTTACCCTGCAGTCACGAGTGCATGCTCCCCAATCATGGAGGCAGTCCTACTCAGGGGATCGTCAACTCCTGATTAATTGGGAGTAGAAAAAATAAAATTCAAAGAATTCCCTAACCACCTGGGACCCTTCCTAATCAAATTTATTGCCAAAAGCTGATAAGTAGCAATGCAATTGGCCCATCTCAGTTACATCTCTTTTCTTTGCCTACTTACTTCATAGATTACTGAGCTGTGAAATAGCTTGGGGAAGGGGAGTGGGATGGTACCAGCTGGGGGCTCAGACAATCTACTAGGACAGTCTGCTCCTGAATAATCAAGAGTTGACCATGAGCTCTTCCTCAGAGATCCAGGCACCCCTCAGTCAAAGCACACTCCAAGCTTCACTATCCCCGCCTCTTTCTTGGTGTTTCTAAGACAAAGGTAAGGAATATTCTTGGGTGGACACATCTTGGCCAGATAACTGCTTTTGGAATGGTTGTCTTATATACCTACCTTTTTTCTTAAGTGCATAAAACCCTAACACTACTCAGATGGCTTGGGGCTTTGAGATTTGCTCTTCTCACCATTTTTTCCTTTGAAAACTTTTTTTTTTTTTGATTTAAAAAGATGTCCTCACTGCACAAGTGACTACAGGATACAGGCAAGGATGGGAGACGGAGGCTTCAACACAACTCATTGCACTTAGAACCATTACTAACCGAAACACCATTTGCTTGTCAACAATGTACCCTTAACAGCAGGGAGAAACTTCTTTATAGTCTCTGCTTCAGACAAGATTTACATCTTTCTCCAAGGCCAGAGCCAGTCACGACCACAAGTCTTGTTTCTTGTTGACCAGACCCAATCCTCTGGCACCTTGTACCCCCTCCCCCAGCAATATGCTCGGCCTAGGTTCCAGAGGCAGCTGGAAGGAAGCAGCTATGGGCTCATTCAAGTTCTGTTTGCCCAAATCCAGAAGCCCTAGGAAAGTCCTGTCTGAGTCTTGACCCCTGACCCCTGCAGTGGCTGGAGCCGGTACTGGTGCACACCCCCACTCCCTCGATGTGGGTAGTGCTGTGAATTGGAAACCGCAGATACCCTGGAGGCCTGGTAGGCAGCTGACTGCCCAGCACTGGGCAGACTGATAGTCCGGAAGTCTGATGGCAATGACGACCTAGAGTTCTGAGGAAAGGAGGTGGAACTCAGAGTTCCTGTGCTGGACTGGGAAACCGAGTCTGAGGTCGGCGAGTCTGAGGGGCCCTGCGGGGTAGGGCTAGCAGCACTAGAAGGGCAGCTCCTCCTTGGAAGACTGCTGCCAGTGCTGTTTCCAGAATGTGGCTGGCTGCTATAATACCCTGGTGTCCCCGTAAATGGGGCCAACGAGTCTGTGGACACAGGGTGGGCAGGGCTGGAATAGGACGTGGAAGAGAGGGAGGATTCTGAAGAACCATGAGAAGGGGGGTTCCCAGGTCTCAGTGCAGTAGTTCGATAACTGTATCCCGGAGACTGGGTGGGATGTCCTCTAAAGGGGGAGGAACTCTGTTGAAGGAGGCTTTGTGATTCTGTCCGTGGACTATCACACTGCAGGAGCTAGAAAGAGTTGGGAGGAAAACATAAGGAGGTGAAAAAGTCCCTATTTAAGCCATTTAGGCTTGTGAATATTTAAAATATCCTACTTTTTCTTCATCTTCTTAAACATTTGTTCTTTTTAGGATACCAAGGACAGTAAAATGGCTGTCTTTGGTCACTTAATTTTTCTGGCATGATTTATTACCTGAAGGTGAGCAGATGATGACTTATTTCCAAAGCTGCTGAAACTATATGCAAAGACGGCATCTCAACTGCAAAGGATGGCCAGGATCACAAAACATTTGGAACCCAGAACACATTCTTATGCCCAGAGATGAGCACTTTCTTGTCTCACCTGGTAGCTGTATCTGGAAGGGCTGTAAACGGCTGCTCCTTTAGAGAGTGCTGAGCTCAGTGTCTCTGGGCCTTCACCATCTGCAGGGTCTGGAAGGTAATACAAAATCAACTTATTTTCTTAGAGTAAGTGTGAGAGAGCCATTGTTCATTCAAGTCACCAATGCCAGCACCAACCCATGCCGCTCTCTTTCTGACAAATCAGGTGAGTGCAGCATGCCAGAAGGGCAAAAGGAGCGGTTAATTATGGGGTGTTTTAAATGCCTGATCTGATTTCTGTCTCCTTTTTTCTCTTCATCCTTCATCAAGGTGATTCCCAGGGCTTTGGAGAGATGAGTTACATAAAGGTATCCTTTGGGAAAAAAGAGCAGACAAAGAGCAAGCAATGCTAGATCTTAAGAATGCTGTAGCCCAAAAGAGTGAAAGCAAGACTGAGCTGGAACTCTGCATACAGGGGAGCCCAACTGCATAAGAAATGGACTCACCTCAGCCCAGCATTTGGTGTGCATTGTGTAGAGCCTGGCTCGTGTCCCTGTACCTGGTTGGCAGAAGGCCATAGGCTCACCTGAGTCTTTTTCTGTGATGTTACTCTCCCACGTGGGAGAAGGCTCTCCTTTTTGGGCCACCCTCACACTGCTTCGGAGGACCTTGGGGATGCTCCCTCCTTCTCGGAGTCGTTCTACTGATGTGGGAACCATCCTGTGAAGGCAATAGGGTGTGGAGGTTTATGCCACAGGACTTTAGAGATAAGAGTCTGGAACAAACAAAGCTCTGACAAAAAACTGTACAACATTTTCTCTTAGAACACCCTCTTTTTTTTATTTATGTATGTATGTATGTATGTATGTATGTATGTATGTATGTATGTATGTATGTATTTATTTATTTATTTATAGAACACCCTCTTTTTAAACGTTATTTTCTTCAGGACCAATTTAAAACAAGGTATTTTCTCTGCCTCAAACTATGTCAGGCACTTAAGAATAAACACTTCTAAAGAAAAATAGCAATTAAGGAAAAGGGGGATTTGAAGCTGTTTACTTCTTTTAACCTCCATCTTGAAATGCTAATTCTCTCTTCTGTGAACTCATGTGACTGGCATGTGGTAGCAGTTTGTTTCACAGATGAATGAACATTACTCCCTTGAGCCATGTCTCTCCTTTCTCAGACCTCATTTCTTCAGTTCAAGATCCCTAAAATGCCTCATTCTTTATTTCACTCATTTGATACTCAGTACTTGACATTAGTATTATTTATTTGCGTTGTCCCCTAAACCAGACAAATCCTTTCAGAACGTGTCACATCTCTCTGCATATTCTAGCCGTGTGGAACTGAGATATCTGTTGTTAATTTAAGGGGAACTGAGCTCAAATCCTGACTTACCTTTCACACGAAATGAGAAAATAGAAGAGGCAGTGTTAGTGCCCAGCAAAAAAAATAACTCCACTGTGTCCACAGCTATATGCCATCCAACATGTTGTTTTGCAGGCTCGGTGGCAATTCTTTGCTTCTGTAGGGCTGGTGGATTGTGGCTGATACTATTAAATCAGCTGAATAGGGTAGATAGCACTGTTGGCTGGCTTTCTCAGATAAGTGTTTCCGTACATCTTAGGTAAAGAGCCTAGATGTTTACTTCCCTCCTGAATTTAATCATTAAAGCATCAAACATAAACTTACCACCTACTGCTGATACTCTCTTGAGGTCTGCAGTGAGATGAAGTGCCCCTGGAATCCGATGGGCTTACGGCCTCCAAATGAGACATAGAGGAATGAGATGGGGAGAACTTTTTGTGAGGGGAAGATGGGGTTCGGGCTGAGGATCCCTGCACACCATGGGCACCAGTGTCAGAAAGTGAGTTACTGCTGCCTTGCCCAGCTCCTGCAGACTTGCTTTTGCTCTGTGTAGAGTCACCTCCCCCACCAGCAGAATTTTCCTTGGCTTCCTGTTTCCGTTTGCGGTACTCCAGCAGGGATACCTAGGAAGGAAAAAAGAAATAGGACCCTAGCTAGACATCATTAGTGGATCACTAGCAATGGGGAAAGAAGATGGAATCCTAGTAAACTGCTAGCAAGCCATGCAAACAAAGCAGGCACCAACAGGTGACTTTTTCCAATGTGAGAGAGACCTGAGCACAGCTACTTATTTAAATCAGTCAGAAACTGGTAAGGAAAAGAGAATACACTAGGAGATGGCATTTTTGAAAAATGGTATTCACCAGTAGACCTCAACCTTTATTCTGCCTTCAGAAAAACCTGTGAGATTACAGTTCCCTTCAACAAAAGTGTGCTATCATAGCTATTTGGAACAATGGTAGCACCCAGAAAAGGGAAGGTGAAGAGCTGGGAGTCTGTGTAGTTTGAAAAAGTCTCCTAGGTGATTCTGATAGCTCTTCCTCACTCCCCAGAAATCTCTAGTTAGTCGTTTAAAAACAAAACAAAACAACACACACACACACACACACACAAACAAAAAGAAAAAGCCAATGCTTCAGGGTTTTTAAATGTGCTCATATTTTCAAGATATATCCAGGGATTTATTACTGTTACTGTTTTACACATAGAGAAACTAGTGTAAAAGGAGAAAGGAAATGATTTCCTGTTTATATTTTAGCAAGCCAGCTCTAGAAAGCCTGTACTTGGAAACTTCTCCTCGATCTGCCATTCCTCTGCCTTATTCTTTCCTGACTGCCACAACAAACCCCTCCTCCCTGCCCTGCCTAGTACACCTCCTCTCTGCTGTTACAGCACACTGTGCTTACACTGCCTGTCGACCTATTACAATGTCTTGTATGCTTGTAAACTGTAATGTTCTACAAGGGCAAAGACCAAGTTTATTTGGCTTTTTATCTTTAACATACAGTGCAGAACTTGGTTGATAGCAGGTGCTCAACAATATTTCTGAAATAACAGGTCATAATTTCAAAGACGGCATGATTTCAATCACTTTTGCACATAATAAATGAAACCATGATTTCAATCACTTTTGCACATAATAAATGAAACCAGAAATCCAAAGACTGTTTCCACTTTTGTTCCTGCTAGTCAGTGCTGTTGATGCAACAGTATTCCAGACCCAGTGCTTTTTTTTTTTTGGCTGCGCATCGCAGCATGTGGGATCTTTGTTCCCCAACCAGGGTTCGATCCGTAGTGAAAGCACGGTGTCCTAACCACCGGACCACCAGGGAATTTTCCCCGCAATGCTATTTTGTTACAAATTATCTGCCAGTGTTTCCTCCTTCTTTTATCCACTTAGGGCTCTCATTTATCTGTTCAAATGTAAAATATAATGAAAACACAAATTAAGACAATTTTGTGTATGCATTTTCTATAGACAATCATGGAAAGGGGTTAATAATAAATTCTGTTAACGTATTTCACTGTAATGCAAAGACAAAAAGCCACTAGGCTACATTTGAACAAGAGTACCACAGACATTTTGCAATTATGTGAGACTGTCACACACACAACATTAAACACCTCTAGCTCTGACCAGTAAATGGAAGTTGCTGTGACAACTCAAAATACTCCTATGCATTTCCAAATGCCCTTAGTTGAAAACCACTGACATAAAAAAAGCACACGTTTGGCTTTGTAATTTATAGATCAGGCATCACCTACAAGTCAAGCCCCAAACCAGATCTCTGCGACCTGGCCCTGCCCACCTCTGTATTCTCCTCCTGACTATCCCCACTATTCGCCTGCCACCATAGCAACATTCAACTGCAACCACATCACATCCCTGCTGCCCACTCAATGGAGTGTCACAGTTACTTGTTCTGCTCTCTCTTCTGTAAGATTTTCACCCCCTCAATTTGTTGGCTGATTGATTCCTACTTCCTGTTTTGAGATCAGACAAATCAGTGACCTGTCACCTTGCACTCTACCACCCCTCAAACTTGGCTATGAACCTCTTGTTTGTTCTCAAGTACCCTCCACATATCCGACTTGGTCAGATTTCCTGTTAAGTTGTTCTCATCACATCTGAACAACTCCTTTCTCATCATTAGTACAATTATCTGCTAAGCTCAGTCTGACTTGCTATAAGCTCCCTTAGGGCGGAACCTAGGAGGCAATATAGCATGGTGGCAATAAGAGCATGCAATCTGGAATCAGACCTGGGTAGTGTCCTGGCTCTTCCATATACTAGATGTATGACCATGGCAAGTTACTCAACTTGCCTTAGTTTCATCATCTACAAAATGGGAAATTACCCATCTTACAGGATTATTGTGAGGTTAAATGCATAAGAAGAGCTTAACAGTGCCTAGAACATGAAAAGTACTATATAAAACATGTAAGTAGCATTATTCTTTTTCACTGCTTTATCCTTTGAATTGCCTAGCCACGTGTATGGCACATACATGATAGGCATTTGAATTTGCTTAACATTTACAACACTCATCAAATTATATTAAAACAGTCTTTCACTAGACATGCCAAGAGACCGTCTTACTTATCTTCATTTTCCTCACACTGAGAACAGTGCTGAAAACACAGTGGTAACTCAGTAAATATCTGTTGAATTATTCAGTTAAAGTTCTTCAAAAGAGCCTATAAAATGTGAAACACTTACCTTTTTCCTCTGTGGTGGGTTCTGTGGGGCAGATGGGACTCCCTCACAAGCCCTTTCGCCACCAGGTGACATGGATCCACGAGAGAGGTCTTTCATAAAACCATGCTCATATCTGCTGGGAAACCCTTCTGCAGGGGAACAATAGCCCCCATCCAAATGTAAAGGCTTCCTATCCCCTACTAGGGGAGACCCTCGATACAATCCATCTGCTCGAGGCATAGCGTTCAATGGGGAGTAGGCATACATCAAGTTAAACTCTGTCCGAAATGTCTGGTCCGAGTTTCTCACAAGGGTCTGATGTCCATCTCCACTCCTGCTTGTAAAGCCAGTCTCAGAGGTGGGTCCGACAGAGGGATGAGGAGCCAGGTCAGAATGACCCGAGCTTATCAGGGAAGGTCTGTCAGCACAGCTGTTAGTGTTGGAGTCAAGGTAGCCTACTTTTGTCAAGTCCAGGTCTTTTCGGTGACAAAGCTGAAAGAATAAAAATCAACGGAGACATGGGGTAGAGGAGAAAGGAAAAAGTCAAAGGGCAGAAAAGAAGGGAAGTGAGGGGGCACAGGTGAATAAGAATAGGTAAGAGGGACGAAAGTAGAAGAGAGAAAGCCATTAACATCTGTAAAGGTCCCATGTAATACCAGTGTATACACGCCAGATTACCAAAGAATCCTGGCCTTCCCCAAATTGTTTTAAAGTCTTTCTGGAGGAGAATACTGGGAAAGTCAGAATTAGATAACTGGCCAAATGTGACTATTTTGCCTGCTTAGCCTTTCATCAGGTTTGCTGAGTCACCTTGCACTACATTCAGGGACTGGCAGTATAATTAGGGATTTACCTGAGCCCCATGGAGCCACAGAGGTGAGAATAGTGTCTTAAGATAACTGGCTTCTGGAGTTATTCATTTCTAAACTAATATTGATGGAAGGTGGGAGGAGGGAAAAGGGTGAAAGAAAGTAGAAAGTAGACGAAAAGTCAAGTATTTAAGTTACTGGTTCAGGAAAGAAGAATGGTATTAGTTAACGACATCAACCAACCAGTTCTTCACTCACTTTCACTATTAAGTATGTATTTCTCATAAAACTTTCTGGCCACTCAATTCTTCTTTTTGCATCCTCTAACGTATGTTAACATACCACAAGACCACTAATGCTCATCACTGCAGAGCATCTGAAATGCTGAAACGTACCAAAAATAAACCCATCTACTTGGTCATCATTACCTCCTAACATCAAGATTTTCTGCCACTGTGTCAGCTACAGCTAACTCTCTAGAAAGAATAGTACCAGAAACCCAGGTGACACACCATGTCAGCCTCCAAATTATGCTATCTTAGAATCTTTAGCAACTGAGGGAGAGCTTTACATTCCTTACAAAATAGAGTAAAAAACACCCAGAAGGCCTCTAGTACACTAGAATACAATCTTCTTCAGTTTCACATTGATCTATAAAATCCTACTGATTCAGAATTTGGTCACCTGTCACTGATTTTAGCACTAACTTTTTACTGGAAGGGTGTGGGTTAATTTCTGAAAGGTTATGAGAGACTATCACTTTCTCTTTAAGAGGAAAAAGGCTCCATGTGGATTCATGGAGTTAATCATTACTACGTTCATCCAAATCTTTTAACAGTTAAGAAACTCTAGCACTAAAATCTGAATTTAACATCTCCATAGCAGTAGGATTTGATATTCTAAGAGATACCATTTGTACAGCAACCATTTCCCAAGCACTGCAGAATGGAGCCCTGAGTCACAGAAGCCATGGGCTGACTTAAGCTGAGAGGCATGACTCTTTCTAAAGAAGCTGCTTAATCTATCAACCAAAGCTCAAAACATCCAGTTAAACAGCTGTCAGATTAACCCGGGAATAAGGCATAAATCGCTGCCTAACTTTACCAATATAAGCTGCTCCTTTATCAGCCCAAGATAATAAAGATCAAAAAACAGCTCCTACCAACTGTTGATATAACCTTCCTTATTTAACAAACACACTGTTAGACTTTCTTTAACAAGGTTCCCACCGCATCTTCAGCTCCTTTAAACTTGATTTCTAGATTCTATTCTTTAAGAAAACTCTTCAGCCATACCCTTCCCCCCCACCCCCCCAAAACAACAAAAACAAACCCACCACACACACACACACACACACACACACACACACACACACACACACACACACACACACACACACACACACACACACACACACACACACACACACACACACACAACTACTTCATTTTCCTCCATCTACATTGAGAGTTCTGAGTAACCACAGGCACACATGGGAAGATTCATTCAACTTACAGTGACCAATCGGCCACCCTCCAGCCCATCACCCCATTCACTCAGATCCCCCAGCCCTCCCCACACAGGCAGGAGCACACTCATGCACACTCACTCTCAGCCTCCAAGTGTGATTGAGATGGTGTGATAACTACCTCGGGTGACAGGGACTCGGGCCTATTCGCAGGGGAACTCTCAGGGGAGGATATGTTCTAGAGGAGGAAAAGCATCTTGTTATTCATCTACTCAAAGAAGCAAAACAAAACAAACAAAAAATAAAGCAAAAAAAAGCAAGCATAGATGGTTAGCCACAAATTTTGGGGGGTGGGGCAGGGAGAAGGGTAAGAAGGCACAAGGGAAATGTTCAAATGCAGAATTCATCTCGATGGACAGAATGACTTGTTAAAATGCTTCCTGGCGTCTTTGAAAGCATTTAAGGATAAACTGGTTATGTATCATGCTGTAAGTAAACATCTCAAGCAGATACCAAGAGTTAAATTGGTAAGATTTTACACTATTACAGTATATGTCTTTCTATGTTAGAAGAGATTTCCTACAGTACTTGTTATTGAGGGGCACCCTACCACTCATTCCTCATGCTTAGGGGCACCTTTTCTCTTCACCCCACACCCTATTCTGAATGTCACATTTCCTCAATTCTCCTGTGTGACTCAAGCCTGCCACCATTACCCAGGGAAACTGCTTAGCATGTTGGGGGCTGACAGGGCTAGGAAGATGGCCAGTTCCTCTTGAATGACAGTTGCAGAAGTTATGATTGATGGATTCTCTAGCTCATAGGCTAGATGGTTCTTAACATAATCCAACTGGATCTGACCACCACCACTAAAGTTCTTCTGATATTAAAATCCACTGTACTTTGAGGAATAGAGGGAAAAAAGAAAAGAAAATAAAAAAAACGGCAGATGTGTACACTTCCAGTCTCTGGTCCTAAACAGGGCTACCATTAGGGCGGCTTTTGCATGAGGCAGCACTCCCGTATGAAACAGGAACTGGGCAGTAAGTTCAGATGGGAAGGTATGAAGGGTAAAAAGCAGAGAATGACAGTGGTTGCTGTGACAAGGATTCAGGGGCAAGGTAGGGGAGGGCCTCTAATATCACAGGCTCTGGACAGCTGTGGCCTGGGTGGCTGGCCCATCCTGGGGCAGGAAATGAGGCTGTTTTAGCAGAGCAGGGGTACTGGTGTTCACTTTATTTGGTGGGGTGGTAGTATGTGCGAGATGGATAGTGGGGTATGGCTCTCCAGGCAGGAAAACAAAGGAAGCGTTATTCTGCTGGAAAGGAGGGGTTCATTAAACTTGGCCTCCCAATGTTGCTTTCACTTTTTTTTTGATGCTTCCCTTTCCTCATGATCTTGCCTCTCTTCTACTACATGTCTTTTCAACTCATTCCCTTAGCATTTCTCATTTTCCTTCTTTCAAAAATATTCTTCCCCCAGCCAAGCTGATCTTCACTTGTGACACCTTTCTGCTATTTCTCTTGTGTCATAGTCTTGGATGGAAATAAGGCTCCCCACCTCCCCATACTAGAATATAGGAAAGAGTATAGCAATTAGAATGGTGATAAAGATGGTTGGGATGATGAAATCTGTTTTTTGAATTGATGAAAAAGGCCAAATTTTCTTAGTTAAATCATGAGACTAAAACAGTGAAAACATGCACTGAACTTTTTGAAAGGATCGGCTACTCAATGTATTATGTTTTCTTTCCCTCCTGGTATCCTAACATTATGCTTAGACTACGCATCACTAAAATGATCTCTGATTAAAAAAAATAGAAAATAAAAACACCTTACATTTGCATAGAATTTCAGTTATCCAAAACACTGCAAGGGGTAGGAAATACACTGAGTGCTAAACCCGGCTGTTCTAGATGGCAACCCACCTTCTAATTTCACCTTTAATTATAATAAAACATTAATTATAATAAAGTATGAAATTCTACTCCTAGAATCTACTGCCTCCCAGTGAGAACGTCCTCTCACGAAATTTTACCATCAAACTTTGGCTGCTAAATGAAAAATCAACTGCAATTAGATCCAAGTAAAGTTAGTAAGGCCCATATCAGCTGTTTTGCTATCTGACTAAAAAGAACGCCACAGGGAATTTGGTAAAGGGTAACTTCCCTAGAAATCAAATGTAACCAGAAGGTTCTGTTCGCCTTCTCAAAAAGGTTTGCTCTGAAAGTAAGTTAATATGGTCGAGTTTAGGTACAGAATACAGCTGTCTCTTACTTTCAAGGTTGCTAAGTTTCCTCTTTCTGAGTTAGTCATTTAAAGGTTCAGGTCTTTTTAATCTCCATGCTCTCACAAAAACTGAATAGGTAGGATGGCACTGATTAGAACATTCACCTTTATCAAAGAACACATCTGGAAAAGTGCAAGGTAGGGTCAGAGCTGAGTGTTTAGTCATCAGAACAAATTTTTCTGAGAAGGAATAGATAGTGTCTGTTTAATTTAATTATAAATCAAAGCAACATGCGATAGATGAGTTTTTTTTTTTAACGCACGCACACGGATTCTATTCAGTAAAGCTGCCGTCACTCAAACTTGAATACTAAAGCAATTCAGAAGTAACTTTTTGAAACAGCTGACCAGAGAGTGAGTGTAATAAATCTGGTTCTTATAAATGCATGTTGCTAGGCTCTTTCTACTTCTCATTCCTAACACATGAGGAGAAGGAAAAGTAATCTGGGAATGAATAAAACCCCTAAATTGCCATAAACCATACCTCAGTGCTTTCTAAATCTGTTTATTTAGGCACACGAGAATGCAAAATAACAGACACTTCACTTATTTAAAGGCCTAGAAATGGAGGCACAACCAATCAGTATAACCTGAGCGCTCAGGCAGGTGTCATTAATGGTTACTAAGCAGCTAGAGGCCTATTTTAACCAAGGTATACAGTAAAGATAAAGATCTAGCACGATTACCACCTAAAGTAATGGAGGTTGATGAATTGCATGCAAAAGATAAGATGAGTGTCACCTGTGGGAGCACTACTCCTATTTTGGGAAGTATGGGGACTGCCAAGATGAGAGGCTACCAGGTAATAGGTCACAATGACCCTGAGGTTTCCCATTCTCTTGCTAAGATGGGCGAAGAACATGGTAAAGAAACACTTGGAGTGATGTATTTGAAATGAGGAGGTGCAAATAATGATTTTCATATTCAGCACTCCCAACAACCAAACCCAAATCACCTCAAATTGCAGAGGAGTATTGCAGCGACTAGCAGTAGTAAGAGACGTGACTGGTGAGAACATGAGGCTGTATCCATTTCGACACTCCTCTTCTGGGTGAGATGGGCCAGGTGTGGTCAGCTGGGGGCTCTTTGAGCCTGGATTGGGAGGGGGTGGTGTGACTGGAGAAAGAGGCCGCAGTAACTTGGTAACATTCTGCTCCATCAGATAGCGAGATTTCCATTTCTTTAATGGGCTCAACAAGTCTGTGAAATACAAAGCTTGGATGAGAGGTCTGAAATTACATCCTCAAGGGCTGCTTCATAGTGAAGCCATTATTAATCTCTAGCCCACAATGGCTGGTAACTCCACTTTTGCCTCATCCCATTGTTATCTCCTGCAATCAAACCAAAAGCCCAAAGACTTTTTAATTGTCACACTTAAAGTAATTCTCAAAATTCTCTACCTCCCAGAAAATCACCAGATGAATTTGACCCTTCTGATAACTAATCCCTGGAGCTAATTTAATCTCTTGTAGTGGAAAATATAAATTTAGTTTTTTCACACTGAATTTCTGAACATCTCTAATCTGTGTCTCTTTGCTAAAATCACCCTCTACTGAGCTCAGTTTCAAGGTTTTATGTATTTTTGCCATTCTTTACCAGCTCTTTATGTAATATTGTTTTAGTAGGAAAGAGTTACACATGATTACTTGATCCTTGTTGAGTCCTTAGTTTTATAGTGCTTCAAAGTGTGAAATCATTTCTACAGAAACTTCTCCCAATCATTTTCAAAAAGTAGGGTGGTACTCTTTTTCTGATTGGAATATCCTACTTTCTACTGTACACTTCTTAGTTCCACTTTGAAAGGAAGTTAATATACTATAAATTTTACTGACCACGCAGGCCAATGCACCTGTCTCACTTTCTCAAAGGAAAAATCTATTTTTATTCGTTTACAGTTTAAAGCTATTCATTTACTAAATACCTACAATATGGAAACCACTGAGCCAGGTAAGTGGGGGAAAATGGTTATCATGTATTCTATTTTAAATGAGTTTACAAATGTGTAAGAAAAAGAAAACATATATAAAACGTGTAAGTTTAAGAACCTCAACAGAGGTGATCATACTGCTATGTTAGTAAAAAAAAAAAAAATATGCTTTTAAGTGCTTATTACACACCAGGCACTATTCTACGTGCTTTATGTGAATTATCAGATGTAATTTGAGTAACTCTATAAACCCAGTACTATTATTATCCCCACTTTACAGACAAGGAATTTGATGTATAAAGAGAGAAAGACTAGGTCACCTGGTTCCCATCTACATTCTTAATCATTAGGTTAAATTATACCCCCAAGGCTTGGTGGAAGGAGTGACATTTACCCCAAGTCTTTGAGGAAAAGTTTTCGGACAGTAATCAGAGCTGTGCTTGAGAAAGATTCTCCTGGTAGCAATGGTTAGGATAAGAATGGACACTGGGAAACTATTTGGAGTTAATGAAGTAAACAGAAAGAGTTATGAGGCTTGAACTAGGGCAGTAGAGGTTGAAGCAGAGACAAGAAATAAAAGCAAAAAACACTGGAGATACATATTTCTCCTTTCATATATATAAAAATTTAAAATTTTTCCTAGATTAGAAGTATATTTCTATTTTCCTTCTGTTCCAGATACTCATTTTTCTTTTCTCCTTTTGAAAAGTGCCTAGGTATAAACAAACAAACATGTGATTCATGACTTATAGTTAGGTTTATATATTTTGAGAGTCTTAAACAGTGAATCTTTCAAAAGACTGCTATACTGCTAGGTCCAACGCTGTAACTACTAAAGGTAATTATGTAAGTGATAAAGTTGATTGTAGAAAAGTTATAAAGTTCAGATGAACTCTCCCACCCCCAAAATCAACTTAAAGGTCATTCATTTAAAATATATTTACTGAGTACTTATTATGATATATTCAACAAGAGACCTGACACCTGCCCTTATGAGGTTTATGGGCCAGTGGTAATCTGCGTACTTTTTTCTATGAACGGCACTATATTTACAAAATTGTTTTTTTCAAGTTTCATTTTTCTTCTTTTTGCCATACACAGCTATCAAATTTCATGTGGTTAAACCTATCTTTTATGGTTTTTTACCTTTACTCAAATAATTCCTAAGGTTATCTAAACAAACACCCACATATTGAAACACATACATAACTTGAAATCATATCCACAAATTAATTCATTGTTAATATGCTGGTGTATTTTCATCTAGAACTCTTTCCTGACATGTCCTTACTCACCCTGTCTAAATCACACTGGACAATAACCTACTATTTTCAATCAGAAATACATAGTAAAAATCCTTCCATTACAATGACAAAAATGTTACAATTATATTTTAATTTTATTAATAGTCTTGGGCTATACAATGTTTTATATTTTTATTTAGTCAAATATATCAACCATTTCCTTTATTTTCTGCCTCTGATGTCATGTTTTTGTCACCCCACCCCAAGACAATAAAAATACTGACCAATTTTCCCTTTATCTCCATATTTAATTTTTGAATTCAACTCAGAACATATAGTAGTTTTGGTACTAGTATGTTCTATCCTTTTCACAGGCCAAATGGCTAGCATATTCTTCCAAATTCTTTTGTAATTATAGAATAATCATATTTCTCTATTGATTTGAAATATGACATTTATCCGACTAGATACTGGGTTTAGTTCTGAATGTTATTCTGTACACTTTTTAGTAAAATTGTTTGGGCAATTCCAGTTATTCTACTCTAGCTCTCCAAAATATTTTGCCTATTCTAGCATACTTGTTCATGTCAATGAACTGTAGAAATCATTTGTCAACTATGCTGATACTGGGACTTCCCTGCAGTCCAGTGGTTGGGACTTTGCCTTCCAATGCAGAGGGTGCGGGTTCGATCCCTGGTCAGGGAGCTGGGATCCCCCATGCCTCACGGCCAAAAAACCAAAACATAGAGCAGAAACAATATTGTAACAAATTCAATAAAGACTTTAAAAATGGTCCACATCAAAAAACAAACAACTTTAAAACAAACTAACAAACACTATGCTGATACTACCCCCTCCCCAAGGCTGACTGGGGTTGTATTAAATTCATGAGTAATTTGTCAAGAATTCTAACTGAGCACCGTGGCACGATCTTTTAGCTACTCATGCCTTCATTTATATTCCTCCTCCTCATTATTATTATTATTTTGGCTCTGCTGCGCAGCTTGTGGGATCTTAGTTCCCTGACTAGGTATTGAACCCAGGTCCTCAGCTGTGAGAGTGTGGAGTTCTAACCACTGGACCGCCAAGGAATTCCTTATATTCCTCTCCATTATAGATCTGCCACATTTCTAATTAGGTTTATTCTGCAGTGTTCACTATCTTCTGTTACCACTGTGAACTGGATGTATTTCTCCCTGTGTATTACCTAAATGTTATTGCTAACATGTAAGAAAATGTTTACATATTTTTGTACCCAGCTACCCTATTGATCTCTACCAGTTTTTCAGTTAATTCTCTTGGCTTTTCCAGGTAGAGTAGCATATTATTTGTATACAATGGCAACAAATACATCCTCTTTACCAAAACTTTTATCTCATAGATTTTCTTTTTGGTAATCAGTTTGGGTAACAATTCTAGATGTCGTTATATAAGAATGGTAATAGTGGGATAAGTTGATAACCAATTTAAAAGTTTAATCTAACTAGTTTTCACCAGGAAACATAACTGGCAATTGTTTTCAGATAGATGTAAAATAAAAAATCATTCAGTATGTTATTAGATTTATCATTAAATTCACAGTTACTGTGCTATTACTCCCCCTTCTCCATTTGGCTGGCTAATAAATTATATGAATAAAATTTCAAATACTGAACCAACCACCTTTACATTCCACGGAAAAATTTTATTTCATCATAATAAACTATTCTTTTAATAGTCTTACAGATTCAAGATTCAGATCAGTGAAATCTAATTCAAAAGTAGTACTGTGCTATTTTTTGGAGGTTAATTTGATAAAATAGAGTAAAAAATTTAATGCTACTCTATAGTATTCCACCAAAAGTATGTGTAATAGAAGATAAACCACAAATTCTAACATTTCTTTATTTGTTGAAACCCAGGTTGTTTTTATCCTGCATGTGTTTGCAATTATTAATAATTCCATGACTAACACTTTGTATAAAAATTTTGGTCCACACCTATTTCTACAGAACAAGTACCTAGAACAACAACTTCTAGGTTAAGGAATGAATTTTTAAAATGCATGACAGGGACTTCCCTGGTGGTGCAGTGGTTAAGAATCCACCTGCCAATGCAGGGGACACAGGTTTGAGCCCTGGTCCGGAAAGATCCCACATGCCGTGGAGCAACTAAACCTGTGCGCCACAACTACTGAGCCTGCGCTCTAGAGCCCGGGAGCCACAACTACTGAGCCCGCACGCCTAGAGCCTGTGCTCTGCAACAAGAGAAGCCACCGCAATGAGAAACCACGCACTGCAAGGAAGAGTAGCTCCCACTTGCCGAACTAGAGAAAAGCCTGTGCACAGCAACAAAGATCCAATGCAGCCAAAAAAATAAATAAACTAAAAAAATAAAATGCATGATAAATCTTACCAAATTGCTAGTAGGGGGTATTACTTCCCTGTCATATATATATATATATATATATTTTTTTTTTTTTTGCGGTACGTGGGCCTCTCACTGTTGTAGCCTCTCCCATTGCGGAGCACAGGCTCCGGACGCGCAGGCTCAGCGGCCATGGCTCACGGGCCCAGCCGCTCCGCGGCATGTGGGATCTTCCCGGACCGGGACACGAACCCGTGTCCCCTGCATCGGCAGGTGGACTCTCAACCGCCGTGCCACCAGGGAAGCCCTTCCCTGTCATTTTTGTTGCAAATCCTTTCTCCCAATATTTTTGTCTTCTATTAATTCAGAGAACTAAGGACATAGAAACATTGTTTATTTAACTTTAATTAAAAAACATGGGGGCTTCCCTGGTGGCACGGCGGTTGAGAGTCCGCCTGCCGATGCAGGGGACACGGGTTCGTGACCCGGTCCAGGAAGATCCCACATGCCGTGGAGCGGCTGGGCCCGTGAGCCATGGCCGCTGAGCCTGCCCGTCCGGAGCCTGTGCTCCGCAACGGGAGAGGCCACAACAGTGAGAGGCCCGCGTACCGCAAAAACAAAAACAAAACCCAAAACACTGAATGCACATAGAATTTACTTTGGCAAAGATCTAAGTCTTTCTCATCCCCCATGCAAGTAAAAATTCCAGAATAATTTACCAAATCTTTCACTTACATAAGGCCTGCTTCTGGCTATTCTGTTCCATATATACATCCATTATTGCACCTGTACTAATTACCAGCTTCTAGATTCATAATAGAAGTTAGTTTTACACTTCTAGGTAAAGTACTTCTTTGTCATTACTTTTTCAATTTTTTCTTATTTTCATGTTTGCTTTTTATGATAAACTTCCAAGATCATTTAATCAAACCCCCAAACAAACTAGTTTGATGGAAACTATCTGAAGCCAGGAAAGAAACTGACTCATTATATTTCTTCTTTCCATTAATCAGTATGGGAGTTCCCTTCATTTCCTCAAGACTTAAAAAAATATTTCTCAGTAATGATTTGCTTTACATGTCCCCACCATTATTCCTAGGCAGTTTCTCAGTTCTGTTAAGTTCGGCAATGAAAAATTTTTCTTCATTTTCTTGGTACATAAATGGTATTAATTTTTGCATATCCAGCAGTTTTGTTGAACTCCTGTTAATTTTTTCAAATGATTGTTTAGGCTCTCCTAGATAGATATCCACATCATTTACAAATAATGAACATTATGTCCTCCCCTGCCTGAAGAGTAATACCATTTATTTCCATACAACTTTAGCTTCTAGGAACTTAGAATCTTTAATGTATCCTAGTACATGACTAATTTCTGCAAATGTTCCATAGATGTTCGACAAGAAATCTGTAGATAATGACAATAATAATTCCTATTAAGGGTCTGATACGGTAATTTATGTACCTTAATTTAATCTCATATTAGCTCTACAAAGCAGATATTACTATACCCATTTCACAGATGAGGCTCAGAGATAACTTTATAACTTGCCCAACATCATATAGTTAGTAAAGGGCAGAGATGGTCTTCAAACTCAGGTCTGTTGGATTCTTTCTACTACACCAATTTGTATCCCTTTTTGTTTTCTTTTTTCCCTTTCTTGATTAATATTTTCTTGATCTTTTTGAGAGGAAAAAAAACCAAAGAAACCAAATAAAAATAATTCCTCAGGATTTACACTAACTTGTAGCAATATACCAAGTCACTCATTTGAGTATTGCTTGTTTTTTTTTTTTTTTTTTTGCGGTACGTGGGCCTCTCACTGTTGTGGCCTCTCCCGTTGCGGAGCACAGGCTCTGGACGCTCAGGCTCAGCGGCCATGGCTCACGGGCCCAGCCGCTCCGCGGCATGTGGGATCTTCCCGGACCAGGGCACGAACCTGTGTCCCCTGCATCGGCAGGCGGACTCGTAACCACTGCGCCACCAGGGAAGCCCTGCTTGGTTATAATTAAATATTTTCCCATTTACGTTGTTCCTGAAGGGCAAGGTGTGTCCTCTGAATGTTTCTCACTGCTAGAGATGAGAGAAGTTCAATAAAGGTTGGTGACTAACAGTCCTACTTCCATTCCAACCAGGGCACATAGTAACAAAGGCAACTTTCCCTATGAGTCTTTGCCAGTCAGGACATGAATTGCTAATACAGCCTCCCTTTCCCATCCTCAAACACACAGACACACAGACACACAGACACACAGACACACACACAGACACACAGACACACACACACACACACACACACACACACACACACACACACACACACCATACATATACATATGTGTGTATACTAGATAGAAGATTTCAGTTAAGTAATACTCTCACCGTACTGTAAAAGCTGCCAATAAATTGATAATATTGACGGAAATCTTTTACCAGCATTTCTTTATGTTAACCTGGTTTGAGTAAATCTCCCTAATATTTGGTGAAGAGAATAAGATATTTTAAATACATGGTATCATTTATCTTCCAGATGTTCTACACTGGGATCTTATTATCCTGAGGTTACACATGCGATAACTTACAAGGTATAATCCAATCTAGGGATAGAAAAACAAAGTCAATAATTTAAAAAAAAATCTGTTTTTAGTAGCCTATTTTTCCCCCAAATACAGTATTACACAAAGTTTTAATATAAAGCAGATATTCCTAGTACAAATCTCTTTATTTAATTCAAGTTCATATTTACTCAGACAATAAACAGAAACAAAGAAGTGGTTTTTATGAAAATCGGAAATATTACTATGTGACTTTTAGCATCTTATTTATTTTGGCATTTTGTTTTGATTGCATAATATTCACAAAATTGATTTAGAGATAAATAAACTAAGAGGAATCACACAGAACTTTTCAATTAAAGTAATACTGGCCAAGAGAAACCGGTAATAAGACTATCCCAAAATAAGTTAAGTTGGTATCAAGTCCATACACCAGTGCTTTCAACTGCAATTCAATTAAAACCCCTGCAAGAGTCACTGGAAAACCAGTGGGCCAGATGATTTTACATGACCCTCCAGTTTGAAAACAACCAATTCATAATAATTTCTCATTTACTTCACTCATCCCCTGCCCCTTCAACCAAGTCCCACCCAACTCAATCACCTACGATTTTGACTCTTTCCTGAATAGTGCCCCGCATCTTTCTTGCTTATTTCTCCTCTTATAAATATGGATATAGATTTCCTAAACTTACTACTTTAAATGTATCTAACCTTTTTTTAACCATTTCTGCTGTTATCTGTACACTGTCTAGTTCCTTCTTTGTCGTCCTGGGAATACTGATCCCTGACTTGAGATCTCTCTCTTCCTCTGTAAAGACAGATGTAAAGTAACTATTTAGAGAACAATGCTATTTCTTTTTTTTGTATCAGACTTTTTAAAGTACTCAGTGAAATTTTTTATGTAGACCCAAAATAATCATTGCTCATGTATTCAGAAAGGTCTGCCACACATACCTGCATTGTCTTTGCAGATACTAGAAGAATTACTATTCTCATTACTTTGGTATAGGTGCTGAGTTCTAGTCTCTTGGGGTACAGATGATGTCTGGGTCATCCCTTCTTCCAAGGCTTGCTTTATCCAGCGCTATAATGGGAAAAGAATCAGGGAATTATCAATAATCATTTAAAACTATTTAGGTCACCTATTTTAAATGCATTAACCAGGTCATTACATATCAACTGGTGAGAGATGCAATACAATGCATTCATTCGGGTCCACAGTCAAGTAGTTTTTGTCTTGTGTTTCAGCATTCTAGGATAGTGCCCCATCAATTCCTTTTATGGGGCATAACTGAGAAAACCTGGATTACACATAATGAAGTCCCACAAAAAAGCCCAAACCAATAAAAAAAAAAAAGATTACTATTTAACTTTTCATATTGCTTAGAATGGGATAAATGGGAAAAGATAAGGAAGAAATCTTAGCATTTATTTAAGAGAGACTCTGATCACACAGGATGAAACTAGCACATAAAATAAGTGCATAGAAGGAAGATAAAAGATCTCTTAAGAGTTGTCTGCCCTGTGTTGGGCATATCTGAATAATTGAAAAGATTCACAAGAAAACTTTGGATGAGGATAAACAGCTCTTCACTACAAGTACCGAAATGCTTCCAGAAAGTCTACTCTCAGAATATCCTCTGAGTTTTCCCTCCTTGTTAAGTAGTTTGGTTAAATTATGCATGAATAATACAAATCATCACCTGAATAAATGACCTTCTGCAGAAATCAAAAAGGCAAAAAAAAGTAAAAAAGAGCTCTCTAATCAGTCATTTTTTGTTGTGAATAATGGAATCTAAAATGATGGAAATAGATTTTTGTCAGAAAGTCTGCAGAGATTAGCATAATAAGATTATGCATCCTGTGGAAGAGAGAAAATTTCTTACCTGTAATTGTGTTCTCTTAAGATACACAGTTGTAGGTTGCTCACCACTCTGTGGCTCTCCTGCCCTGACATAAGACAGATCGAATTTTGATAAACATCAATTTCTGAGTCAGACCCTATCCCAAATAGGAAGAGCAAAGGTGATTATAACTTTACACCTTTAGAAAACCAATATTACAGGTAAGTAAATATTCTCTTTACCAAAGAGAGAAATTCTAATAGATTTACCCTCTTAGAAACTTAGGAAATAATGTGAGGAAACCAGAACATGTGGTCTGCCAAATGAAAGCAAGAATAAAATTATGAACATGAGGGGGTAAAGAGTGAGTAAGTACCTAAGAAAGACAGCTCAGCATCTATTGAATCACATCAGCATTTTAGGATTTGATCAGGTCTCTGAAAAGCCAAAACAAGACCAAGAATGAACTAACTCTCCTACATACAGAATACTGATATAAAGATGAAAACTGTCAGAACCATAGCTCCTTACATAGAAGAGACCTCAGAGGTTACCTTGTCTTAACGCACTCATTATACAGATGGGGAAAATAAGGCCAGGAGGCCAAAAAGAGTGAAAATCCTTTGTTATAGATACCTTATTACATACAAGTTTTTCATCAGAGCAGATGACAGGACTCATTTGGGGTCACTGTCCTTTCTTCCTAGAGAAGTCAATTTCTTATATTTCCAGTGTCAAATAGACGCACCCATAAAAGAACTTACACTCTGGATCTGATGACTACAAAAAGGGAAAGTAAAACCAGGACAAGGGCATTCTAAGGAATAAGATGCTGCTTTGGTTAGCTTAAGGTCGAACACAGCAACATGATCAAACCCATTCCTCCCTGACCCTATATGTACGTCTACACAATATTTCAGGGCCTGTAAAGAAGGAACATGAACAGCTATTTGTATCTAACAAATCCCAATCACCCCTACAGATAATAAATTAACTTTAGACAACCCCTCTCTCCAAGTTCTAGCTACAGTTATTAAGGTCAAAAGAACATTTCTCCCTTCCCTGAAAGTCTGTGTTGAAGAGATTTTTAGGAAGCTCAGAGATGGGCAACAGAAATGTCTTAAAGGGTCTCATTACGATGGGGAAAGAGAAAGGAATTAATTTGGGTTTTAGGGTCCAAAGACCTGGATTGAAACTTGGCTGTGTCTCTTACTAGATGCCTAACTCTGGGCCAGTTACTGAACGCTTCTGAGCCAAAGCTTCTGGATCTGTAAATTGAAGCAATAATCCCAGCCTCACAGGGTTATCATGAATGGTGAGACAGTGTGTGTGAAGAAAGCTTGTAGCACAGTACTGGGCACACATGTTCAGTGAGGACTAGTTCAACTGAATTTCAGTGCTATGTACAGAGATATACAGATTAACAACACTCTAGTGCACATCATGAAATATCAATGCAAAACACAGTGTTTCATTTTCAGTCTGAACGGGAAACCAAATGCCCACACATATTATGCCTACAAGGTAAGTTTAGAGATTTAGAGAGAGCAAGGAGGGATACTACTGAAAGGCTTCTTAGCCAGTCATAAATGCTTCCATTCTAAAATAACAAGTGAAGTAAAATCCAACAAAAGACATGCTATAACATGCTAGTTAAGAACTGTGAATCGATTTAATTTAGAAACTACAGAGACATCACAAAACATTCTGCCAAATACTCTAAGAATCTGGGTGCAAATATACCCATGCAGCTTTATACTGTTTTAAACTTATGAAGCTTTTATCTCCTTTAATCAGATATGAAAGAGTAAGCCTATTAAGAATGTACACTGTTCTAACTAATCCCATGGAGGATGGTTGTTTTCATCTGTTTAAATTATATTCTTCTCTGATGGATTTTCAGAAATTTATTACAATTTTGTTTTATCATGGAAATCTTCTTAGGTCCTGTACTATATGAGTACTTTCTAACCAATCTAAAAAATCTTCTCCTTCCCCATCTAGGATAAAGCTGAGTTCAATTTCTATATAAGGCCCAATTTCATTAATTTTGTCCCATAAAAAGTTACAGTCTTGTTGTGTAATATAATCTTGATACATTAACAGCAACTATTAAATCTGTGATTAAAACTTAATTTTAAAAGACCCAATTTAAGTAAGATAATTTGATATATAAGTCAGCATACATAGCCTGAACTCTTCCCAAAGACCAATATGACACAAATAGATAAAAGTGCCTGAGCAGAGCCTGTATAAAACAAGACTAAGGATGGTCAGATACATGGGGAGAATATAACACGGACATGAGTTAAGTATTTCTAACTGTTGCCAATGGAGACACAAAGATGAGATACAGATATAAGTCCTAAACCATAACCAGGTAAAAAGAGCTCTAAGAAATGGATTTTCTATCAGATTTGAAGTCATATTTCTACACGTTTTCGATTTTCACAGAACTCTGCTACTTGGAAAAAAGCAAGATGGGAATAGAAAGATTATAACCCAGCATCACAATGATCAAGGCAGTATTTTAAGAGGCTAGTCCGTACTATTTACAATTCAGACTTCACTATTACTCTGTATTAATAATTGTTCACCCTTCTTAAAGGACCAAAATAAGAAATTCTATTATCTGACTTGGTAAGATGCTTCAGTAGTTAACATCCTAGGAAATCTAGTACTGTGTCTAGCCAAAGACAGAACAAAAGGAAAAAGTCTATTTCATATATATTAAACCATCTCTTGACTTGTTCCTCCAAACTAAAGACCATATTTACAGCTTCTCTAATTGTTCAATACTACTCTGAAAATGTAGTTAAAGATTCTGAGCTGTTACTCTTAATGAGGGACTGAGCTAAATGTAACAGGAAGATTAGTTTCGCATGCCATACCACAGTTAATGCCCTTCTCCAATTATTACAGAATTAGGTTAATCATAATGGTCATTAAATGGCAAATACATTTTTTTTCCTTCTCAGATAATTTGTAAGATCCAGGATAAGTAACTTGGTATAATAAAAGATCCCCAGAGACCCAACTTTCCTTTATCACTTAGGCAAATTTCTAGTCTTATTTTCTTCTTAAGAAAGTTGTCACTGTTTTCACTTCTGACACCTGAAAGTTATGTTAGTCCATCATCCACAAACACTTCTGGCAAAGATCTCATGGTCAAATTTCTCTTTAGGAGTTGTTCTACTTGGTAATTTCCCCTAAATAAACCAGTAAGTGACTCAAACACTTAGGTAAGATTAGGAAAAGACTTTCTTCAGTGTATGCTGCTCATTCAGTGGTAGTACCCTTCCTTTGTGTGCAGATCCCTGTTGCCCTCCTCCCCTCCATATCCCACACCACTTTGGCTCATCTTTTATGCCCCCTCCCCCCAAGAAATAGAATCTGCTCTTTGGGAAAAGAGAAAAGCTTTAAGTTTGGAGGAGTCAGGGAAGACCTGCCTGGAGTTGGAGACTTCATCACATCAAATAATCTATATGCAGCATCCTCATGTACGTGATGCCAGTGGAGGAGGGCAATGGCAGACACTGAGGAAGGCAGCCTGAATCCAGATCTGAGGATAAGAGAAAAGGGTGTTCCAGGGAACAGACTCTACCTCAAAAGAAGACCAAATGAAAGGGTGTCCTATACTTCTAGAAACACGAAAATGACATTATAGGTCTGAGGGAGTGATCTATTCTTGAGAGACACCTTTGGAAAATATGCAGGGCTTCTGGGAACTAAGAAAGAGCATTCCAAAAACAAACAGCCATCAAATACTACTGTCACTAGATCCAAAAACAATATATAACTAGAGAAGAGCGAGAGAGAGGCAGAGAGAGAGGCAGAGAGAGGGAGAGAGAGAGGGAGAGAGAGAGAGAGAGAAAAATTTTATAGTGGGTTCCATAATCACTAGGGAATAAACAGTCCAACTTGTCATTTGATCAAGGAAAAGGAATTATGCCAATTGTAAACAGGACTTTTCCTCTACTCTCAGTCAAATGATAACAGTGACTGAATTAATCCAAAACACAATTCAATCATTCTTTAACTTGTACAACAGTGCTCTAGAGTACCTGGGGCCCAATCTCACACAATAATCACAAATGGACATGTTAACCAATATCACAGGAGCACACACAGAACACCCCTCCCTACCCAGTCACCAACTGCTATGTGCTCTCAACTCAGTAACCACAAGGGCTCTCAGAAAAGACAACAGTGAATACTCACAAACTGAGCACCAAAAATGTAGTATACATCCCACCTTAGTCTCACTGACTCTTGATGCGTCAGTATTTGTGGTTGAACAACTAACTCATTATAAACTCATACGGGCAGAGTGTGGCTATCTAGAGAACGTGTTAGATATGTCACCAGTACTGGAATCCTAGCTTAAAAGAAAAAACCGCGTAAACACAGACATACCTTTTTACAGGAGCTGAACATGCCATCAGGCAGAAGCGGCCTTCGACGCCTCTCAGGGATAAAGGGTGAGCCAAAGCGAATGTAGTGTTTGGGGGTGGTGCAAATTAACGGGGAATGGATAAGACCGGGTAACATGTTCAGGGTCGTTGCCAGTACAGTTGGGTCCGTGGTGATACGTAAAGGGCACTCAACAGGGCACTCTTGCTTCTCTGCTTTGTCATTCAACCACTCTGTAACTAGATACTAAGTTAAAAAAGAGACCATCAGTTGATGCTGCAGATGCAAAAGCCAGAGGAAGCAGTGTAGCTCACAAACACAAACCTCATCTAGAAACTAGACAGAGGTAGATATAGCAGCTGCAGAGAGTATGAATCGCACATTCAGAGCACAAGGGTATCTTCTTTCACCCTCTCCATGAGCACTATGGAAAGAATGATTTCAGCTCAGCAATTTAAACTCTGCCTAAAAATTATGCGAACAAAAGTAAGGCAGCAGGATGACCTCAGCCCTATGTATCTAAGCATTTTATCTAAAACTTTCAATCTAATAAATCTTAGATTATTATTATTTTTTTTTCCCCTGGGGATTACAGGTCCTTTCACTTTACTAAGCCACAGCTTTCGGCAGACTACACTTAACGAAGATGTACTTGTAACTTACCTTTTTGGTTTTGGGGTATTTAGATGCAGCACGGTTGACATGGGATCCAGTAACTGACACCACAGTTGGGTCAGACCCTGTTAATTGCCTGTTTTCTCCTGAACTGTCTACATTTCCAGCTTCAGTAGGAGTTACTGAGCTGTTATTTCCCCCCTCTTCCAAGGCAGCTTGTGATAACTCTGCCTGCTGTGCAATGGCCTGCTTCTGACGCTTTAGTCTTTGGGCTGAACTGGTCCGGTACCGAGAAATTCGACTCTTCGGTCGGGGCCTAGAAGGCTTTGCTGGAGGTGGTTTGGGGACTGGTTTTTCGGCAGCAACATCCTATAACAATAGCAAAGTTAACTGCTTACCAGAAATTTCTTATCAGCAAACATTCTATCCAGCTTCCTATTCACTTTAAGCATTCTGAATGTTTACTGGTGAAAAAAGTGAGCGTTTAAAAACATTAATTTCAAATGTAATCCTTATAAAATTCATACATTTAAATCAGCTAAAAAGGCTACAGGAAGATGTCTCAGTTATTTCTTTTTCTAATAAGTATTTATAAAATAGGTCTAAAGACAGCTGAAAGTAGCCACCTAATTTTAGGTTCTTAGCAGGGAAGGTAATTCTTCCTTTGTCTCTTTCCCCAGATACTAAGGTTTTAGCTTAAGGCTTAGAATCTATGGCTAAGGTAGGAAAAGGAACGAAGAATTAATTCTGAGAATCTTATGAAAGGTCAGGTACATGACAGTGCTACACAGAGAGCCAAAGAGAAACCACATGATTTTTATGAACTCACCACCAACAATATCTGGCAGAAATTGTAGAAAGTCCCATTCTAGTCTGAGAGTATCTAGTCATTCAAATTCTGTCTCCTTGAATCCCACGAATCAGCTGACTGAAAATAGTCTTACTTACTGCGAAATAAGGCAAAGCTGAAAATGCTGACACTAACCATTCCAAAAGCTAGGTAACTGATATTAGCAAAAGAAAGACCGACTAAGACCTGGAGTCTTTTCATCTTACCCCTGCTTGGGAAGACCTCCGGGTGTTCACTCCAACACTCTGTGGGTTGCTTGGGACGGCAATGTTTGAAGCAGGGTTGCTAACTTCAGATTCAGGGGCTTCAGTTTTTGTCTCCTCTCCCACAGGAGTCTCTGAGGTGGTGGTAGTAATCTCTATGTCAGAGTTGCTCTGTTCCAAGGGCTGATCCCGCCGCTTCTTTCTTTTTTCTAAGTTTTCAAAAGCATGCATGATGGCTTCAACCTTCCTATCTTCCCGGGTCTAGAAAGAAATAACATTAGCATAGAAGGAAGCCTCAACCAGGAGAAGGGAACAGCTTTTCAAAAGTATTATTAATGGAAATTGATAGATATTTATAGAAAATACTAATAAGATAATATATATATCTTTGAGAACATAAGATAAAAACTAAAGATTTTTCATCTTAAATGTTGCAAAGAGTTGTAAAGAAAGGCAAGGTCAAACCCAAGCTTTTCAAAAAGGGTCAGCTATTTTGAAACTTTTTAATACAAAAGAAAAATAGCCATCAAAACCAATTTTTCTCTGTATTTTCAGAGTTCAAAAAAAAAAAAAGTCAAGCAGATTTTCTTAAACAGCTTCTCAGGGACAGAAATAAACATGACTGATTTCAGCCATAAAGCAGAATTTTTGAATCCGTATGACTGAATGTTGTGTTTGTTTTTTAAATGTCAAAATTCACACAACAAACTTAGGAAATTCCTAAGTTAGAGTAAGTAGCCTAAGGATATTTTGTTCCATTAAGACAGTTTTTTGCAAATCAAACCGTTAGTAAGAAACCTCTTAAAACCATCATCTGGTAATAGTCATTAGAGAACTACGTGTGTCTGTGTAAAAAATCGTAATAAAATCTACTTTATAGAAAAAGCCCACACTGTGACCTAGAGGTGATGGCATAGTAACTTACTGAAGAAATGAGATGATATAAATTCAGAAGACAAGGGGTTTACATGCTATAGGTAACATGAGTCAGCAGGAACAAAAAGACGTTAGAAGGTACTCACCCTCTTGCTATGAGCTGGGTTCTCCTGGTCATCTGTAATCTCTTCTTTCTCTTCTTCTGCTTTTTCTTCTGGATTGTCTATTGCCTTTAAGACAGAGTAAATACTCAGCTGTATTCTTAAGCTCTAAGAAAACTCAATCCCTGTTTTTTGGCTCGTAGCTTAAAACTCTCTAGAAACAATTTCTAGTGCTTTATAGTGTTACTCATGTGGGGCTACATAGTAAACACAGATGATAAATCTCATTCACTGGACTGAAACCTGATAAGTACCTGAATGGATGTTCTTGACATTGTAAAAAATAATAAAAAGATAATGAATGAAAGCACACCCACCTTGATATGAAGGTTATTAAGTGTTAATATAGATTCCCTACATAAAACAACATGTGGCAACCTGAGATCCTCTTCATCTGAAGAGGATCAACACCAAAGCAACAGCCTCTGACCAGGGGAGATTACCTCATGGTCACTGGATACAATTACTTTCTCAGGAATTTGCTCTGGCTGCTGGTTGTTTTCCTCTTCTGGAGCCTCATTTTGCTGCTCCATCTCTAGCTCTTTCCGTCGTGCTTTTCTACGTCTTGTCTCTGCTCCGATGGTGGGCAGGCTTGGAGGAGGTGGAAGTGGCGGTTCTGCAGCACTGGGATTCCTTTTCTGTATAGGGCAATTCCGGTTCCCCTTGTGACATGCACAGTCCACTTTATAATTACTGCTCCAAAGAAACAACCAAAAGTGCCTGTTTCAGTACCCCTGAATATCAGTTATATTACCCATTCATTCTCTTGTAATATTAGTATAGTAATTTACTCTAGTTTCATCTTTGAACAAGGTAAATAGTCATTAAGAAAGTCCGATAAATACTTTCAACATTCTGTGTTTCTCTATATAACCCCAACGCTTCCCCTATATATGGTCAGTGGAAAGGAAATGAAGTTCCCACTAAATTCAATTCTCCCAACTGTCTACGCTATTTAGTGAATCAGTGACAGACTCTGCAGTGGCCGTACCCTTCTCCATGTCCTCACTTTTATCTACTGATTCCCTACTTATTATTAATACCTTTTCTTCTTGCACCTGTGCCCAAACATCAATGGCCACATAACCCCTGTTTGCCTGAAAGGACCAAGGGAGAAAAGCATCCATTTTACAAAACCCATCACATAATCACCTATGATTTGCCATCTGTTTTTCGGCATTGCCATATACAGCTACATTACATGGCTTGAGTGGATGGAGCAAAGCTTTAAATTCTCATTCTATATGATCCCTGGTACAAGTGCTGTGTGCATAACAATAGATGCTACTAGAATTTCTACGTGTGTTTCATACATACACTTTTTGTTATGCTTGCTACATAGAGGCAGAGGCCAAAACACCCTTGGTTAGAAGATTGGTAAGCAGTATCACACTATGTAGCTGTGTCTCTTAAGAAAACACCCTCAGTCTGTCTTTCTCTCCACAATTTCTAGGCAGAAAATGCATTACTCATGGAAAGATTAGGTTTAAAAAAAAAAAAAAGCAGCAAATGGCAAGGCACAAAAGCAGACTGAACAGAATAGCTTAATCTGTAAGACAAGCAATTCATGTTAGGAAAGGTTGTGGAAATCTTACCAGTTACTGTACTCATAGTCAAATGCTATGGTGACCTCAGCATCCTTGGTGATGGCAGACACAGCATAGATACAGAGGTGAATCATCCCATCTGCAATCATGTGTCGCACCTGTGTGAACAAGGCTTATGGTTATGATTTATCAAAAAGACCAGGAACTCTCCATAAGAGGGAAAAAACCTTTTACCCAAATGATATCTCCTCACTTAGAGTTAATGGTAGTCTGTCATTTAACTCCATCATTTCATCTGAAACTATCATATAGTAATTGAACATTTATGATACTTCTTGAAATAAATGAAGAAATCTTGAGATGTTAGCAGTCAGGGCCTGCTCTACATCTTTTTTTTTTTTAAATAAATCTATTTATTTATATTTATTTTGGGCTGCATTAGGTCCTCGTTTCTGCACGCGGCCTTTCTCTAGTTGTGGCAAGCGGGGGCTACTCTTCATTGCGGTGCGTGGGCCTTTCACTGTAGTTACTTCTCTTGTTGCAGAGCGTGGGCTCTAGGCACGCAGGCTTCAGTAGTTGTGGCACAAGGGCTCAGTAATTGTAGCTCGTGGGCTCTAGAACGCAGGCTCAGTAGTTATGGCACACGGGCTTAGTTGCTCCGCGACACGTGGGATCTTCCCAGACCAGGGCTTGAACCCGTATCCCCTGCAATGGCAGGCGGATTCTTAACCACTGTGCCACCAGGAAGCCCCTGTTCTACATCTTAAAGCTGTTTTCAGTTGCACCAGAAAATTAAAATTTCTTAAGTCTATAAGAAAAGCTCTGTGGATTTTCTTGCTGCATTTGATGTGGTTGCACTCATTATGCACCAAATACTGAACTTTAGAAATGTCTAGAATCTGTCTCACAATCCTATTAGCTAAAATTTAAAAAACTGCAACCACACACTTTCGTTTTGACCCAATAATAAAATCTTTTATATGGCAATTCTTTAATATAACGTCACTGACTTCTTATCCAGTCTAGCTCTTTCTCTTTAGCAAATGCTAACATGCTTTTGCCCATTTCTGCCTTCTCTAAAGAAAATCCATTCCTTGCCCACATCCTGTGAGAACAGATGCATTATTACTTTTGTTTTTCATCTCTTACAACGAAAGATCATAACCATTATCTACAGACCTTAATCTGGGTGAAGTTTTCAGACTGCTTCTTCAGTTGACTTGTCCTTTTGGTGGTTCCATTCAAAGAGAAATTGCTACAGAAATCTTACCTCTGCATTTGGTGTACATGATCTTCTGATGAACCGAGCATCATTACCGAAAGTACGTGCATCCACACACATCTCTACACCATTGAATTTTGAGTAGAAGAGCACAAAGGGGTATGGTCTAGGGATATAATTAAAATTCCTGTAATTCTCAATACAAATAAAAAGGCCACCCCATGATTTCAAATATGAAGCATATGCTGACAGAAGAAGCAGCAGTCCTTTGCAATGCCTACACTTGGAAAACATCACATGCTTGTCTGCTTCTGATTAAAGAATAAGCACAAAGCAAGGAATGCTTCGCTTGGAAAGGAGTCATCACCACTTTATACGTTAAACAATTTGCAGGTTTATTTGCACTTCTCTACAAATAGCAGAGAGGGGTGAGCTTATCTGAGCTGTAATCTTTTCCCCCAAGAGCATCCCATCAACCAGGATGGTTTTTATAGCCATATGCTCAGCCAGGCCTACTTTAGCCCTTACTACTCAATGAATGATGCTCTTACTTTTTGAAGAAATGTCCATTGACCTCAAATTGCTGCCGTAACATGACTTTGCCTCGATACTCTATTATAAGAGTGTCCAAAGCCAAATCTCTTGCAGCCCTCAGGATCTTCCGGTGCTTCTGAACACGAGTGACTCTTCCCAACTGTAGCTAAATAAAATCAGAATATTAACATTAGATAATATCAACAGCAGCTTAGCAGACATTTAAAATATTTCTTAATTGAGGAAAAGGCACCAATATTTTTAGGTTTTATTTGTATGTTACTTAGCTCGATGATCATTTTAAAATATGATAAAACCTTAGTATTTCTAGGAAACAGGCTCCATCTAGTGAACCTGCCACCCCCCGAATCCTCAAAGACAAAAAAAAAAAAAAAAAAAATCTAAGAAAAATATATGATTAAAACTTTAGTGGCTCTATGTTTAATGTAAGAGTTTAGGTTTAGGTTTCTATTAATCTTAATAACTCCTACTGAGACTATATAAAATTTCCTACCCTAATTTATCTATTTTTAATTAATAAAGATACGTAGTTTAAAAACACGTATCCGAACAGTTTCCAGTTACTGTAACTTGCTTTTAGTTAAAGATGCTCAATAGCTGGCTAATTTGTTATTCTAAGGCCATCTGAAAGAAACAGTAATTCCAAAATATTCCTTTTCCTGGGTTCTTAAAATCTCAACTACTAGGCTTCCCTGGTGGTGCAGTGGCTGAGAGTCCGCCTGCCGGTGCAGGGGACACGAGTTCGTACCCCGGTCCGGGAAGGTCCCACATGCTGTGGAGCGGCTGGGTCCGTGAGCCATGGCCGCTGAGCCTGCGCGTCCAGAGCCTATGCTCCGCAATGGGAGAGGCCACAGCAGTGACAGGCCCGCGTACCGCCAAAAAAAAAAAAAAAAAAAAAAAAAAATCTCAACTACTTAGGGAGTCTTTAACCCTTTGATCCTTACCTGCATTTGGGAACCAATAACTGTATTATTACAGGCCAATTCAGTCTTATTAATAGTGTCTAAAATAGCAGGTTTGCCCACAAATTCCTTGCTAGAATGTAGATGTTGTTCAAGGGCGTTCTGTACATCTGCACTGTACTGATTAGTGAAGGCTTCTTCATATTGATCAGTCCATAGTCTTATCCGATTTTCCCATCCCTCAGTTGTATTCTCATCTAAATTCTGTGCTTCAGAAGGAGAATTCTGTAGAGAACAAAGGTCAAGTAGGTTAGGAGAGTCCATTAAAGGGCAGGGGTGGATGGGTGGGGTGGGGCGGGCTGAATATCCAGAGAAGATTAGTTTTCACTTGGCAGTTGGTGTGCCATAAGAGTAATGGCCTGGGAGTCAGGATCTGGCTTCTATCATGGTTTCATTACCAGTGAGCTGTGAGGTTCAGCTTCATCATTTATAAAGTGAGAAATTAATCTGGATTGCAATTCCATCCCATCACTGTCATTTAATGACCATTTTTAAGTCATAAAAATCAAACTTATCAGAAGAATGACATCAAGTTCATAAGAAAATCTTCATAAAAATGAACAATACAGACACCTTAAAATATCCATATTGCTTAAATTTCAATACTTATCAAACAACAGTGTGCCATCTCAAATTGGTAGTTTTACTAGCATCCAGGAGAATGTTTTTGTGCGACTTATTATTTTTAATATACAATTAATACATGTTCATTCTAAAAATACATGTGAACCAAATAAACAAATAAGTAACTCATACTCTTGCCTCCCATAGAAAAAGCTATCATTTGGGGTATATCTTTCTAGCACTCTACTTTTGACATTTTAAAACAGCCACCCTCTGTAGAGGTGAGGTGGGTGGAGGGGCGTGGGTAGGGGCAGTGTAGGAAATGCTGAGAGATACTGTGCTATATCTCTTTCAGAAAACCGCTGCCCTCTATGACAACATAGTACTGAGGAAAGATTATTACATCTCACCAACATCATCCTAAACAGTTTTATATGTGCTTGTGCTATAGAGACACAGCTGAACTCTGATACATGTTCTCCCTCCATTGTGTTCAGGACTTAAGGTGTCGTCAGAAAACAAAACAAACGTGTGATGATGTCACACTAGTGACAACAAGAAGGCAAAGACACTATAGTACCAAAGCTACCTGCAAATCCATGTCGACTCTAAACTTGCAAAAACTAAACTTGCAAAAACAGGTATGAAAAAATTAAATATAGTTTCCACAAATTACAGAGAAAACATTTATACCCATTATAACAATTACTTTCTTTCACTTCTGTGTCACTAGTTTTGATTGACTATTGTCTACCATCCTTCCCCCAAGGAACAGGGAAATCAAAGGAAAAAGTTAACACCACTGTTTTCCACATTTGTCACTAGAGTCCAAAAGAATGAACAATAAACAAGGGATGTAACAAACACCTAAGGCTAACACACTGAGAACAGACTATCACCAGCTTGAGGTGTCAGTAGCAGCTGAGCAACAGAAAAGTACAAAAGCTGAGGCTTAAGGGTGTTTATAAGACTGGGGATTAGGGGTGCCCAAATAGTATTCCCAGGTTTAAGCACCCAGCAGTGATCACTGAACTTATAACTTGTTAAACAATGTATACTGGAAGCCTCTGCCATAGTTTTAGCTACTGTTCACTAATATAACTGTATACTCTGCTATCCCATTCTTCCAGGTACTGGAGACCCCATTTCAGTGGGTTTAGAGCAGTGGTTCTCAACCAGAGGGGGTTTTGCCACCAAGGAGACATTTAGTAATACCTGAAGTCATTTCTGATTAATACACCTGGGTGTGCGTGTTACTGGCACCCAGCAGGTAAATGCTAGGGATGCTGCTACACAGCCGACTGTAATGCGAAAGACAGCCCTGATCCCTGCAAAGAATTATTTGGTTCAAATGTCAACAGGGTCGAGGTTGAGAAACCCTGGTTTAGAGCAGTCTCCAGTAGGGAAATTCAACTTTGGGGTTAAAAAGCCAAATGATAGGTTCTTCTCATTCTTAAGGTATTGTTCCCACTCAGATGTTTGGTGTAGTTCTTACTAACAATTAATTCTGAGCACAAAATTTATAACTCAATTTAGAATTCTGATATGAGAATCAAAATAAACCAACTAGTACTATTTTTTTGTGGGGGGGCCTACTCTTCATTGCCGTGTGTGGGCCTCTCATTGCGGTGGCCTCTCTCGTCTTGGAGCACCAGCTCTAGGTGCGCGGGCTCTAGAGCACAGCCTCAGTAGTTGTGGCGCACGGGCCTAGCTGCTCTGCAGCATGTGGGATCTTCCTGAACCAGGGCTCAAACCCGTGTCCCCTGCATTGGCAGCCGGATTCCTAACCACTGCGCCACCAGGGAAGCCCCAGTACTTTTTAGTTATCTAAATTTTAACATGCTTATGGGGCTATCTGTCAACATCTCAAAACTGCAAGCAATATTTGGGGTTTACATGTAGTTTTCTGGGAGAGCCAATCAACTGCTTTCAAACCTCTGGAAGTTAAGTTACAACAGTTAGCTGATAAAAGAGAAAAGGCTTAACACCTGGGATCAGGGGCTACGTCTGCCCCTTAAATCTACTGAAGGTTCCCTCTAAGCAACTGTCTCCTTGCAGGAGATAGATCTAACAAAGAAACAGTAATTGTGTTCCAAGATATCCCAGGATTCTGATGGTCTTGGGCTCTTAAGTCCTCTCCCATCTCTTTTACAGATATGTACAAATCTGTTTATGGGTATATGCACGGTGAGGCCTTCTAATTTTATATAAAGTGCTACCTGAGATCTTTCTAACATGAGTCATATTGGTGTTCCATATGTATGTGTGTGTGTGTGTGCATAAATCCTAAGAAAGCCTCCCCTCACTAACAAGAGTTTAATGTTTACCACAGAACGGTCAACAGGAAAGATCCTGCTTTTATATCAGTTACACATTTAGGCATAAGTATACTTATGGAATTACACTCAACCTTAATTCTAATTAAATGCTTTGAAGCCATTAAGTAATGGTTTGGGAGGTATGCTGTCCTTCTATATACACACATAGGTAAAGGAAGATACCAGACAGTATATTCAAATCTCCTTTGGGCAAACTCTTTCCTTATCACCTAGTAACTGAAAGTCCCTTTAAACCATTGTACATAATTTCTCTATTCTCCAACCACTACCCGAAATCATGCCTCATAAGCTCTTTTATTTGATAACCGAAGAAAAGAAGCACACCAGCATCACCCGAGTCTTCTGTACCAAACAGATATGCCAGGAGAAAACAGCTCAAAAGTAAGTAATTCCAGTATTCTTATCAAAACTACTACCTTCCTACTGATGAAATTTATCCTTCCAACTGGTGATTAAAGCCTACAGGGTGCTAGGGCGGGTGCACAAGAGATGCTCTATCACCAGAAAATCCTCACTCCTGAGGTGGAGGCCAATCACAATGATGGAAAACATCAGCCTCATTTTGTCTGGCAAAATGTCACTTACCCCCATGCCGAGAGAAGCAGCTAATGAAAAACCAATAAATGAAGGCTAATTACAGAAAGGGAAAATATTTCAGAAAATGGTCAAGAAAATCTACTTTGGAGAAAGGCTCTATGAAAACTGAATGGCAACAATTACAAACTAACGAAAAGCAGGGTCCAAGATTCCCAGACCATCAATGTCAGGAAAGAAGCTGACCAAAATGCAAGATCACAGTGAAGTAAAACACAGCATCAGGGAAGAATACCCCTTACCTTCATCCGCAAGGACTTCCGGGATCCCTCTCGAAATGCCTATCCCAAAGAGGAAAACAAGTAGAACAAAACAAAACTTGGTACCAAAATGACAGTTATACCTATCTGAGACTAAAACTAAGGCAAGAACTAGTGTTCTAGTCTGTCCCCTTTACCCTAGGTAACAAATACAATGGAATTCCCCACACTATTATCAAGAATAGGGGTAGCACATGGCCAGTGAACTCTGAGGCTAATTCCAATACTTTCCATTGCAGAATTAGGTAATAAACAGGGAAGAGCATGCATCACTTAAATCCTATATGCACCCCTGACACTAAAAGAAAAAGTAAATAAAAATGTTAAGTAAGGCTGCAGATTTACCAGTTTTGAAATTAAGAAGGAAACAAAGACCAATCCCCTTAACAAGGGGTGGGCAAGTCACCTAGGAGCAACAAAGTTGCCGTGATGGGGAAGAAAGAACACAAAACAGAAGAGATTTCTTCTGGAGACTTTTTAGTTGAGAATACAGGAAAGTGACCACAACACTGAGGAAGCCTAGACCATTCAAGAGATGTTTCCTGAATTTTTTGTAACAAGGGAAAAACAATCAACCAACGACATGAAGTGGGCATGTACCAGGACAAGAATTTCAGACTGGGTTTTGGGATTGAGGAGGTGGGAGATACTGAAAGGACAGTGGAAGCCTAGACTGGAGGCTGCAGCACACATGGACTTGTGCCAGGTGGGGCTGGGATTTCATACCTGGGATGGGGGCTGGAGCAAAAGAAACTCTGTGCCAGTTGTGATGATATGGAATAAGAGAGGTTGATCTACATGTTCATAATACAAATTAGCTGATTTGTGCAAGAAGAGCAAAAGTGGCCCTTCAAACATCTGGATCAAATTTCTTAAAAGAATTCTGGTGCATTCTTCATCCAAAATTTGGGCTATTTCAGACACATTTCTATTTGAGATAGTTTTACCCTTCATACCTTGATTTTCTTCGTCTTTGGTGCTGCACGACCCTTTTCTGGACTCTTTTTCCGCTTCTTGGGTTTGGTTCTTCTAACAGTTAAGGTGATGCTTGTAGGTGTGTGCTGTGTTGCTGTATACAACACAGTGGAAGGAGAAAGCTCCTCATCCCAGCTTTCTGTTGCACTGCTATCCCCACCTGAAAAAAGGTTATTTCATAGTTCATGTTGTACAAAAAGCCTCATAAATACATTAAAAGCAGCTTATTCCTTTCGATCTAGCCCATACCCAGTAAGTTATTACTTCTACTATTAACTCTATTATCTGTGGAACATATACCTACACTCCATATAGAAACAAGATTCTTTCTGCATCATTGGCATTAAGCATAGAAAACCCTGTTCTATATCATGTATTTCTACCCTTGAATTCAGTCCCCAATCTCCACTGCCTCAATGTATATGTAACAGAAAAGGATGTGTGTGTGTGTGCGTGTGCACACGTGTGCGCGCCCGTGCATGCTCACAAGGAATAATTTGATTACTATAGGGCTAAAATTGTTGACTCTGGATACAATTAATTCACAACAATAGAATTACAATGGTCTTGAGAGGACTTCAATCACTGTCCATGAAAAGAGCTGGGGACCATGGGAACTTACAAGAGGGGTTCTTGGGATGAATATTAAAACCACAAAATAGTATATGTCAAAATATGGTCCTAACCCATCTTTGGCTCACCTGATATGTTGTCCTGCTTCCGCCGATGAAGTCTAATAACCTTCCCCCTGCTCATTCCCCTAAAGAGGGAAAATAAACTTAAAGTAGTCCTTCCAACAGCATGCAGCGCATCATCAACACACATGGGAGAAGTATCTCTGCATATACTACCCCCTTCCTCCCACCTACCAAATGTTTCCAGGACATTAAATTTCATATCAAATTCAATAGCTTTAACATCAATCTCTCATTCCTTGTTGTCAGCAATTCTCACCTAGTGCAGAGAATTCGAGCCAAGGAGCACTAAGGAATCATCTACATTAACAAACACAAGAAAGAATACTTTGAGCTTTTCCCTACTAATAAGAAACCCTAATCCCAGCAACCCAGGGCTGGATTTAGATGGAACACGATCTTACCTGCACTTGTCACAGTTGAGAAGGAAGCCATCCTGAGAAAGACCACAAGGACACCAGGTAGGAACAGTCTCTCCTTCAGAGTTCGGGCTGTCTCCACAGCGTTCCTCTACGGGCGACGGCAGGCCATTCAGGTCAGAACGGGGGATGATCGTCTGGACAGGGGGAGAAGCAGGAGGTGTCGGAGGAGGAGGGGCTCCGTAATTATGATCCTGAAAATAAGATTTTTTAAATCAACAGTGTCCAAACACTGGCCCCTCTCTCCCCTAAAGTATGGTACATATGGAAAGAAAGAAGAAAGTAGTACCCTTCGTTTTTTGGCTTCAACCAGGAAAGTGATAAAACAAAATGCCAAGGTCAACTGGGACATAAAAATAAGAACAATGATGCAGGGCTAGACGTCCGCTGGAGGCAGGGAAGTGCAAAAGGGGCAACTTCGTCATGCTGCATATAAACATTTCAAGAAAGTCACAATGTATAAGAATGGATTACACTCCAGGAAGATCACTGCTCTGGAGAGAAACAAATGCATACTCACAGCATAAGGCAGTCCTCGACACCCATGTCTCTGAGTGGTCCCATAATTATGAGTGGAATACACGCTCTTCTCATTAACTGCTGGACTAGCCTCCACAGATTCAGGGCTGCACAAAGGCGAAAAGCAACGCATGATAGCATAACACCTAATCTTCCCTTAAACTAAGACTTAACTTCCCATTCTAACCCCTCCTCTTTCCACAACCACCAGCCACTAGAATAAGAGAAAGAACTCAGTGAAACAATCTGATTAACATAACTAAGCCTATAAATAACAGTAGGAGTGTCATTAAATGTGGATTTGTGTGTAACATGAAGCCAGTACAGGCAGATGTCTCAAAGCAGGCACCTGGGATACAAGGTGTCCCTAATGACAAACACAAACGTACCAGCTGAGCAGGGAGTTTCCCCTAGAGAAGCCACTCTGGGCTGGTTTAGACTCAGAACTATTCTTCTTAATTGGATCTCTTAATACTTCCATGAAACCTCACATGACATTTGCAGTGAGTGAGATGATGAAAGTGCCTTCTGCACTGCCCCAGGGACCAGGCCCTCTTCCATTCACTACCAAGACAGGATACCCTGAAGAAAGTACAGGTAAAAACAATGGCATCTTATATTTATCATACCTCTCATCTTGATGAACCCCCAAACACCTTCCAAATATTAGAGTAATAATTTCTCATCTACCAATGACATGCAAGCATATCAAGGACACAATTATTTAATAGCTGCATGATAATACCATAGAACTTCAAACTATTCAAAACTGTACTCAGAAGTTTAGTCTAACGACAAATAACAACAGTAGTATTGGCTACCATTTTGAATTGCCCATTATTTGCAAGGTGCTTTATATGTATTAATTCATTTACTCTGCCACTACTAAACATGATAAACAGCACCCCATCTTTACAGAACATGAAGTTGAGGTGGTGAGATTATACGACTTCACCAAGGTTACCCACTGACAGAGCCAGGATTTGAAACAATGTCTGACTCTAAAGTCTGTGCTCTTTCCACTATGCCTAATTGGTTTGGAAACCACGATAACTTTCTTCTTTTAAAGAAAATTACATAAGATCTTAAGTAACCAGGCTTAGTGAGAAGCTTGGTTGAGTATGTTTCTGTACCCTCACTGAGTGGAAAGTAAACTGTTCAAACACAATTTATTAAAATAAAATAATTATAAATGTGTTCAAATTTAGAAATTTAATGTAAACCCTTACTTGATAATAAAAAGGCATAGGTGGCTAAGGACAAAATTCACGTTTTGGGGCAAAAAGAACTTTAACTCTGATTACTTAGGTACCTGGTTAGGTTTTGGAGAATACTGAAAGATAATTAACGAATGCAATTGTATGATTTGCAGAACTGAATAATGGGTTATCCGTCATTTAAATTAACCAGCACTGAGATTCACAAATCAGAAACTCCAAAGACACATGTAACTCAGCCTTAGTGGTGGATCAAAGGGTCTTTTAGGGAATCAAATAATGAATATTGTTTGCTTCAAGTAATGTACATTTTTCCTGCTTAGAAATACACATAATATAGGACTTGGCAGGAATCAAGTGTGCAGTTCAATGTGGTGTAATGTCAGCTGAGAAGTGAGGGATAAAAGAAAATTCTGAGATATGTATCCAACTCACCCAGTTATTTGCTCCAAAACTGTAAGAAGGGATCTTATAAATAACAGCAAAGGTAATTTCTAGGTGAAGAAGAACTTTAGACACAGGAAAGTATTCTCTGTTAGTGAAGTGCATGCATTTTATTACTTAAGAGTGTCTGCAAGATGGGAACTGGGTGGGGGTAGGGGAATACATCAAGAATGCAGGTCAGTATTCTTGAGAAATAGATGATCTGAACGTGGCTCACTGAGAGGCAATCAGCTCTGAGTATTAGGAAACAGGTGGGGTTTCTTAAATAAACCAAAGGCAAACAAGCATTAATAAAATGAAGGTAGAATTTAGTTTCTATGATGGACAGGTTAAGAGAAAGTAATAACTTTACACAACATTGTTAATTTACTAGATAAACAAGTATTTCAAAGAGCTGTACATATTTTATGCAAGAGATTTTGTACCACTGAACACATGGGGTGAAACATGATAGCTGTTTATTAGAAATGGAATTTGTTTTTTTTGGACGGGAAAAAGGAAAGTGGCATGAAATAAAAGATGGCCATGGAGATGGAGCTGTGCCGGTTGTATCTTACCCATCTCCAAACTGGGTAAATATGAACATATGCACTTCATGTGCAAGTCTAGGGAATAAAAATAAAATGTATATTGTGTAGGTTAAAAGGCCATCCCACTGCACAATACTTTGTAGTCAAGCATAGCATTTAATATATTGCTATGCATGCCAAATACTAAAATTTAAGCTCACATCTTTTGATGAGGAAACTTTGCAATTTCCATACTGGTTACTGATTAAATACATAGTTACATGCTGACAGGTAACTACAGGATTTCCTAGGATATTCCCTGACATACAGAAACATATATCAGCTCTTATCTATATTTTAAAATATCGATAAAAATTTTGGAGTGTTAGGATTGCATCTCTTTATTAGCGAATGATTTTACGCAAATGTAATCATAGCCTTTCTTCCCCTATGTTTGAACTTCTATGACAGCTAGGCACATACACAGAAGCCATGCTTACGAAAGATATACTCCATCAACTGTTCCAAGTATAATATGCAACCTGCTGTTATAACACTACCTCTTAGAAAATGTCTTTAATTCATTTATGGCAGGATTGTAAATTCAGAAAAGTCTTTGCTTCTATTGTTACATCTAGAGGTTTTCCTACAAATATACAAAAAAAACAAAAACAAAACATAATGCATACCATTGCCATCAGATTTAAAATCCCATAAGGTAAGGTCTAGATCTTTTATTTAGTTGAGGATGTTATCCTGTCCCCAGGTTTAATCTTAGAGTGCCCAGAACAGTGGAATATGCATGACAGTGACATATGCACAGTGAAGCATTAACAAATATCATCAATAATTTAACAGAGTGGTATATAAGCTAATTGTTGACATTCTCTTGCTTTATAGGAATACTAAACGAAAAACTGTATAATTAGCTAAGACCACAGTATCAGAAATCTGTCTGGAGATTATGGATGAAAATGTTTCAGGAAACAGAAACACTGCAGTCAAACTTTTAGGCCACAAGTATTTTTTGATTCTGCAATTACTTCTGGACTCCCTAGCAACATTTATGGGCAGTTAGCTCTGTACTATGGGAAAAATCCCTGTTTTAAGAATAATAGCTTTAGGTCTTTTCCTTAGCTACTAACCCCAAACTCGTTGAGTTAATCTTTTCGTTGAAATTTCTGACAAATGTTAATGTTGTTTACATATACAGTCTGTCAGCCAATCCATATAGGAGGCTAGTGGTTGACTTTATACAAATTCATTAACACTACACAATTACCTATGAATGCAGGAAGATTTTTAAGTACTCTATTTGGGAAACAGGTGTAAAATTGGTAGTCTCGGCTATTGGCATAACTACATCTCTGTGGCATGCAAAAAAACAAAAACAAAACAAAACAGGAAAAAAGGCCCTGGAAGTAACACAATCCACCCTTCCCTACCCCCCGACCCTCCATCTTCCTTTTTATGTGGGAATAAGGCCAGAAACTGCTTTCAATTCTACACGACCCCAGAATATAATACACTGCTTCTTAGGGTAGCTTCATGTTAAGCCTTCCTCTTTAAGGAAGTCATGAAACAGTTAAATTATCCTAGGTGGCTTTGTGAAGAAACATACATGCTCTTTACTAATATTCTCAGTCTTAAGGAAGAAAACCACTATTATCAGGGATGCAGTTGAACCCAGAGTTCTGGTACAGCTTCTTTACTTTGCTGGAGGGGAAGGAATCCCCAGGGACTGTGAGAATGGCAAGAGAAACAGGGGAATTAGAGCAACACCCACCTCACTCAAGAAGTGGCTGTGGGATCAAGAGTCTGAACTGGACCTGAACATATTCAAAACACCAGGATTTTTCCAGCCCAGACCCTAATCCCTGGTACTGCCTGGAATAGACTTGGCTTCTGGGGGTGTGCTGCCCCCTAGGCCCCTTGGGTCTCTTTCGCTGGACTTTCACATCCTGGTGTAGTGCCACTTCGTCTTGAAAGGTAGGGGGCTTCCACTTCCTTTCTGTAAGCAAGGAAGATTGGGTACAAGGGAGGTAAAAGGACAAGAGGGGGGGAATCTGTGAGCAGGGGGAATCTTGGACAACTTAAAAGAGAAGGGATACAAAAGTCTAAAAAATTTTAAACTGTGAATATAAAGTTTTATAATGAAGGCCTACCTTCATTGCCATTTGGCATTTAAATTCTTCAAGAATTGAGAGTCTATTTTAGGGATTGGACTTTTCGACAAATTCTGAATTCCTAAAGCTGCTCTTAGCTGAAAAAAAAGTTTGGTACCACTGATTTTGAAGGTCCTCTTTCTAGGCAATGAATATTATAAAAACAGATGATACTAATTTCCACATTTTCTATCCCAAATATCAGAATGTCTAAGTAACCTGCCCATATAGCTGCAGCCCCTTTACTCTAGAACAATGAGAAGTACATAGGAAGAGGCCTTCAAGGAAAATCAGTTGGAGAGAACTCCTCCTTATCCTTCATTCATCAGATAATCATTAACTCTACAGAAGCAGGTAGTGACACTTACTTATTTCAATCTTCCTCACCCATCAAAATAAATGAAAACATAATCACTACCTTGAAAATTTAATTCTATTAATTATTTACTCAGAAATCCCGCCCCGCCAAATTCTTTTCCTCCCGCTTCTAATTCTTTTTTTCCTCCAGTTTCTATGGGGGAAAGGGAAAGGTCTAATGTCATTTACAATGGGCTAGGCTTGGGTTTAGAAAATACCACGTTATTTATTATTAGATGCCCACAAGAAATTTGTCTCCACACAAACTGGTAATGTATCTGCTACCTAGGAAGCAGCACTTACTCTGATCCAGCAGCCATATCTGAGTAGGATGTATCTGGTGTGGTGACTCCCAGAGGGATTGCAATGCTCATGACGTCCAACACAGCAGAGAGTGGAAATCACGGGGTCCAATTATCAGAGACTGGCCACTCTGAGAGTGGGGGTGAGCTGCAGAGCCTCAACCAACATGTTATGGACATGAGGAATCCTAGAACAGAAAAGGAAAACATCTAGTAACCAGAAAGTTCTTTGAATTTATTGCAAATATTACTGAATATTTTTCTATTTTTTGAACAAAGCTTTTAAGGGATAAATATAAAACAAATACAAGGGATCAACATTGTATCGTGTTTACTATGTTCTACATTAATGTTCCACAAAGTGAGCTAGCAAAAGTTATGCTCACTTTTCATTTCTATTTTAATTTTTTTCTTTTCAGATAAAGGGAAAGTAACAGTCTGCTCACCAATGAGCACATTTCTCCCATTCCACAACTGCTTACCAAACAAAAATTTCTGACACCCTAGGACCTAACTAACAAGAAAGAGAACAGTTAAAAGAATTTACTAGTTTAATGTTATAGTTTAATGTTATTCCTTCCAAATTAAATATGATGATAAAAGAAATCAATTTGCTTATATTTGACTGAATAGCTGTTTCTTATTGCCTTCTTTTGTCATGGAATACTCTTTTCCTTCTTTTAAACCTTTTTAATAACTATAATTTTGGGAGAAGATGTAGTTAGTAATGATATCTGTGAGATAATATCCACTGCTAGGTATGAATAAAAACATAAACCACAAAGTGTACAGTTTCATGATAAAAATAAGAAAATTTTGCATGGAAAAGCAGTGAGGATACCTTGAGTTGGTGACCACAGCCAGTGGAGTTTGGGAACAGAAAGAAACAAACTTGGTAGTGTAAAGAAACAAAAGTAGATTAAGTAGATTAAGAGATTTGGAGGTATGGTGCAAAGGGAAAAAGTGTACTTTGACTTTACATTAGTGATTTTATAGTTCTGTAAAAAAAAAACATTAAAAGAATGGAACACAAAGCATTTTATGTGGGAGGAAAGAAAGTCAATGTGACTGTTAAGGCCCAGGTTAATACAGATTTTTGCAAAAAAACTACAAAAAGAAGTCATGACTGATATACTGATTCATGATAAGACAAATAAGACAGTAGAAAATGGTTATTTATACTAAAAAAATTAAATCAAATGAAAACTATACCATATTAATTGAGTCAATACAGGGGATCAATGCAAATTTTAAAATGGTAGATGATCTCAGATGCTTGACTCTTATTTTGAAATACGAAGCAAATTAACATGGAAAAGAAAACCAATAGTGAACAGTGAATCAGGACAAGATTTTTAAGAACACGTAAAGATAATACTCTTCTGTATCATTATTTTACAATGCTAGAACAGCGATAAACTAAGCAGTCCTCCCTGGCACCTACACTTTGAAAGAGCTGGATCTCACTAATGGACCTAGGACTCTCCAAATCCGGGTGTGGCAATATACCTGTTCCCACTCAACTTGAGGTGACATGTTGGACTTGAGACTGAAATGAAAAGGGCAAATCTTCCTATCTATTGCTTCCTCACAGCTCATAAAACAAAAGTGACTAATACAACTTTCTGCCTTTGGGCCTATTTTACACATAAATGTTTCCTTTCCCTAACAAACCGAACAGAGGAGAGCAGTACATTCTCTAATCCTCTGGGAAATTGAAATAAAATCTGTTAGTAACAGAAGAGAGAATACTTATCAAATAAGCCCAAAAGGGCATTTTTAAACATTGGGGATTGTTGGTTACAACTCTTTCTCTATTTGGTATCACTGCATAATTCTCAAAAAAAAAAAAAAAAAAAAAAAAGTCCAGAGGCTACTTGGCTAAATAACCAGAACAGAGTCTAATAATGAGCATACTACTACCTTGACCAATACAGGAATCTGAATCGTGTGTTATATTTCAGTAAAGAACCCCTCACTACCAATTACTCAACACCATTAAAAAATCCTCTGTCATAGCCATTACTGTTATATGCCCATAAAAAAATGTAGGTGTCTAGATAAAAGAAAATTTACAAAACTAAGCTGACAGTGGTTATTTTTCTGAGTCAAAAAAAGATATACTAAAAGGAAAAGATGGAAAAATCACTTCAGATAATATCTCCTTAATAAATGAGTAAGTGATTAATACATTCCTTAATGAAATCTCAACCCAGCTAATTTGGATAGTTGAAAAATAACTTTAAGAAAGATTAAGTAGTTAATTACTTTCATGAATTCTTCCATTTCCCTTTTGTGTAATTTTACATGACCTCTTCCACTCTTCTGATGAAGGCATTTTGGATTAGCTTGGTTATCCTGTTCCAAATAATACTCTTATAATATTGGGTGTTTTTAATTAAAAAAAAAAAAAAGATAACAAAACCTAATTTCTCATATGACCCCAAGACTAGTTCCTTTCCTAAATAACATGCAAAATGTAGCTATTAAAATGTTAACTGAAAAACTTCTAACAGATCATCTATATGCAGTATTTTACTATAATTACCCTGGTTTTATAAGACAAGACAATAGGCTCCTACTATAGTTTACCAAGCTTAGTAGTTATAACAGTTACTAATTTATCACATAGTTGGAGATATGTCCTAGAAAGAATTGATAAGAATTAAAATCTCTAGGTGGAACAGTTTCAAAGTATCTTTTACTTGTTAATTTGTCTCTCTCTCTTCCTACCAAAGTAAAAACTCAATGAGAACAAGGATTTTTGTATTTTATCCTCTGTTGTAGTTCCACAGCCTACAACAGCACCTGGCACATAGAGGGTATTTGAGAATATTTGCTGAATAAATTATGATCACTCATATCAAAATTATAGTTTTTAGCATTCATTGAAGTACAAAAATTAAAACAAATTAAAAGAATTTACTTGGCTCAGTCACCTTTTTATAGACCTCTGAATATGAAGTCCCCCAAAATTATCTGCCAGTAGTTCTGAAGACCTAGAAAAAGTTGAGAAGCAAATTAGTATAGAAAGAAATAACACAGATGGACACATGGAATAGAATTCTACAGAAATAATATTTTAACGGTAATTGTTCCATTTAGTACTGTATCTTTGTCCTTTAACCTTGTTATCTTATTTTCCTGTAAAGCCAGAACCTAAATAAAGGGTAGAAAAGGCAATTGTCTATTTGAGTTAAGAAGTGATATATATTGTCTCTGGGTAATCCTTTTCTTTCCTTCAAATCAGAATTCTCTCCCATTTCCCAAAGGATTCCTTCTTTTTATCTCTCCTAGGAGGTGCTTTTCTCCTCCTCTGACCCATTCTTAAATTCGGAGGCTTTTCTTTAATCAAATGTCAGATTTATTCTCCAGTCAGACAGGGACCTACCATGATCTATTAGAGTTCATATTAGTCCTTGCTTCCCCCTACCCTCTTGTCCTACTACAGAAAGAGTGACAAGAGGGAATCCATTTGTGGTCATCTACACAATGGAAAGCATGTAGAAAACAGAGCTTTAATTAGCTTTCTACACTCCAAAAAGAAAATAGGTGATGACATAGGACTTGGGGGGGGGGGTAAAAAGTCAAATTTAACATTAGCCAGAAAGGAGTTTCAACATCTGAAATGCTATATCATATATGTGAAAAGAGTTGTGTGTGAGATTCCAGTTACCAAGCAGTAGAGAGTAAATGTTCTTTATGTTGATATATTATGGATTTCTAACTTTTTATTAAAAATTGGAAAATAAACTATTCTTTAGAAACAATTTTAAAAGAGCATACTCAGAACTGTAAAAATAAAAGGTATGAAGGTAACAGTAAATGGAAGGAAGAAAAAAATTACACCAAGGAAGAAACAGACTCCTTTAGCAACAACAAATAAGAAAGAAAAATGGAGAGGAGTAAAAAGAGAAATAAGTACATGAGTATACAGTAGGGGGAAAATGAATGCATCGCAATTTCAATTTCATTTCAGTTTAACTACAATCCATCAGACCCCCCAGGAACTGTAGTTAAGTTCTTGGACTCAGAAGCAGAACCAGCTTGACTCCCAGTACTGAGTACTCTTTTGAGAAGTCACCATTTACATATAGTTTCTAAGGAAAAGGCTTTTAAGAACGTGCCAGAAATAGTTTATAATTACCCCAGTCTTTTAAATTGAATTCAGAAATGGTCAATAGTCTCTGTATCTGCCATTCTGACAGTCTCTTCTCTATATGACTTGCTGAAAGCACAAGACCCATGTGATCTGTCAGGTCACTCTCAGAGAAAACAGACAAAAAGTGTTTTAAGAACAACTCCAACAGAGATTTCAGAAAAAGAAATTGCATCAGCCAGGTGAGCCGGAAGCAGCTGGGAGACAAGAGTCCAATAAACAGCCAATCCGATGAAAGAAATTCAGAACAAGTCTGCTTCAGTAATCCTGTGAAGAGGACTGGCAGGAAGAGGAGTGCCGCTTCAGAAAAAGAACAGGCCTCATATGCTTCAGACAGTCTTTGTACTGTGGCTGTGGACCTTGGCCATTCTCCCAGAAATGATGCAATCCTGATGAACAAGATCTGCTGCCAGAGAAACAATTGTTAACAGCCTATGCAGACAGCAACTTAGCCAAGAAGCAATCTCTGATCAACTCTCTCACAAACCACCAGAAAGTCAAATTTCTTCCTCAGTTTTGATCTCTGACAAAATATGTTAGTGAATATATATTTAGATATATACAAACACGCCATTTTCTCAAAATGTCCCTTTTAAGTTCCTGTGGCTTTATAATATCTATCCTCTATCATTACATTTGAAAGAAAACACTGAGATTATTTTTATTTTTATGAATTCTCAAGCTAACAGCAAGGTATTTACGTTGAAATTTTACACTTTTCTCCCCTTCTTATAAAAAAAAATGTTTGGGGATGTAGTGGATTCCCTAAGTTTTAAATTCACTCTGCAATCTAGGGCCCAATTATGAGATTTCAAAGTAAAGACAAATATGTACACTCACTAATTCAGGGCCAGAAAGGTGTATTTTTAGACATTTTTGAAATTATGTGAAACTCAATATGTTAAAAATAGGCAGGTGTTACAGAAAAAGAGAAAAATCTCTTCTTGCTTAGGCTGACACAAAAGGTAGGCTGAGTAATATCAGTTTGCAATGCCCACTTTTCTCAAGGGCAGTAATATTACTTCAGATCTTTTAAGAGGGTTAATGATTATTTTCATCCTATTAGCCACAACTTACTATTTTAGAATCTAAAACATCCTCCACCTAAAAATTCTCCCAAGGTGACTTCCCTGGTGGCACAGTGGTTAAGACTCCACGCTCCCAATGCAGGGAGCCCGGGTTCGATCCCTGGTCAGGGAACTAGAAACCACACGCATGTGGCAACTAAGACCTGGCGCAACCAAATAAATAAATAAATATTTTTTTAAAAAAAGAAAAAATCCTCCCTAGACTCCTCATCTCCTAGGCCTGGTTTCTTTTTCAGAGCTTTAGTATCAGGTTGTTCACAGAGTATTGTTATGAAATTATTAGGATTTTTTCCTGCCTTGCATACTAAATAAAAGACTCTGTATACAAGAAACCTCATTTCTCTAAACTCCAACTAGCCAGATGCGACAATTAACCAAATTTCTTCTTTTTTTTTTTTTTTGCGGTACGCGGGCCTCTCACTGTTGTGGCCTCTCCCGTCATGGAACACAGGCTCCGGACGCGCAGGCTCAGCGGCCATGGCTCACGGGCCCAGCCGCTCCGCGGCATGTGGGATCTTCCCAGACCGGGGCACGAACCCGTGTCCCCTGCATCGGCAGGCGGACTCTCAACCACTGCGCCACCAGGGAAGCCCAAATTTCTTCTTTTTGAAAGCAATAACCCTTAAACTGGGATTCACTATAAACACAAGCTTCTAAAATGTATTCTGAAATCAATATGTTCAGCCCAATCTACTACCCCGATATTTAAACTATTAATAAAAATCAACAGAGATACAGAATAACTCTGAAGCAGTAAAAATTTTTAATAGGCCAATAAATGAATAAATTCAACACAATTAAGATGGAAAAAAAGAAGAATTTTCAATAAGGGTTAAAAGAAAATAACCACTAATTTTAAGATTCAACTTCTGAATCTACTGATTATTCAAAATTTTGTTACACATGTAAGTTGAGATTATTCTTAAATACTTCTATACTTAAATTTCCTACTTTTGAATGACTAAACAGTAAAAAGGGAAGACAGAGAGAATATTAGAAGACTTTTTTGTATGTTTATATCCTCAATTTTTAAATCACATAACACTTAAGAAAGCAGTAAATATATATGTACATTTAGCTACACAACCAACTTGCCTGAGAACTAATGTGGCAGCTGCATTATACGCTTATCTTCCATTTCCCACCCAAACTGAGATATTGAGGAAAAACACTGCCGTTGTACTGTTTAACATAAAGCTTTTTATCTTGGGAGGAGAAAATGTATGTTAAGAAAAAGTACTGTATTAGGAGTTAGGAAATTTGAGTTCTAGCCTACAACTTAATTAGTCTGGTGATTTCTGAAAAATCACTTTTTATAGATGAGACTTAAATTCCTCAAAGTAAAATCTTCACTGGGTTTCCTCCTGCTCTAAATTTCTGTGAATCGTGACACTGACTTGGGCAATTCATGCAATGTCTCGGTTTTCTCAGTGTACAGTAGAAAGAATAATACCTGTACTGCTGACATAGGTGCACATAGACTAGTGTTTGTAGCAAATAATAATTTAAGTGGCTCTCTGGAACTTCAAAATATACATAAACAAAGAGGAGGTGCTACTAATAATCTGAATGTGGCTAAAAATTATTTTCACTCATCTCTAACAGTGTATATTTCAATTTTGCTAAAGTAAAATAAACCGTGTGAGAAAAGGATATGTAAGAAACATGCAAAAAAAGAAAAGTATAGGAGAGAGAAGTGATAAGCATTAGAAGAAATAAATAAGAATTATTGGAAAATAAGAGATGTACTCTAAGAAAAGAGAAAGAGCTCAGAGATCTGGGGAAAAGTTCATGTACTTGGGGTAGTGTAAGTTATAAGTTAGGCTTATGATCTGAAGCAAGTTAATACAGGCAAAGGATCTAGAAATTCAGGGCTGAAGAGAAGAAAAGACAAACGTGTTGGGATAAACAATTAAGAGAGACTAAAGAAACATCGTTATTTAGTAATTTAGAGCCAAGATAAAGTTTTGCTTTTCTCCCACCTCTTCTCCTTCAACACCTGTTTATCCCTTGGCTCCTTTGCCTAAATTTATACTCCCTCTAGGGGCTACTGGGCTTGCCACAATAAACTGATGTCTACAAAAGCTCTAAACTTACTAGAGTAGGAGGTAATTAAAACCCAATTAAAAAAAAATCCTATTTCAGTCCATAGTAAGAATTTCTTTCCCCATGAAATACTTCAATAATGGCAATATTATAGAGGCAAAGACATACTTCATTGTGCTTGGAAGGAAGGGGGGTGAGTAACAGGATAAGAGTACACTCTATAAATAACGAAACTAAATCTTAAATTATTTTAAGATGACAGTGAAGAAAAAGAAATATTTTATTTACAACTCATTTAACAATGATAAACAGATATTTACTGCTAAACTAACCAAGGATGCACAGACTCTTTCTGCCCTTAACAATAATCAGTTAGGAAAATTTTAGGTTTCTAAGTGTCAAATAAAGATGATACCCTCAATGAACTTCGATTTACCTCTTTAAAGAGCTATATTCTAAAGACTTTCTAAAGGTTTTGTCCTACTGTGTTTGAAGCCTCTGATCATGCTTTAGAGCCATGTTCCATACTAGATCGGAAAAGAACCTCTCCTACCTCTGTGTCTGCCTCCTCTAAATCCATACTTTTTTCATTTTCAAACCCTGAATGGGAACCATGTTTACTTACTCCAGACAAAGTGAGACATACATATTTATAAGGAATTGATATCTTTATATTTTCAGTAGTTTAGGCAAAATTTCTCCAGTTGATAAGAAATTTAGAGTTTCAAGTTCAGAGTCTAATTCATTATTCTATAGATGAAGAAACAGAGCTATAAAAGTGTTAACTTATAAGAAGTCACACACACAGTAGTGGAGTTAAGAAGAAAATTAGGATTTTAATGGATAGGTTCTACTTATTAAAGTAATCACTACTAACTTTAGATAGCAATATTTGAATTAAAAATATATTTTTTTTGGCTGCTGAGCAGCTTGTGGGATCTTAGTTCCCCAACCAGGGATTGAACCTCGGCCCTCCACAGTAAGAGCGCAGAGTCCTAACCAATAGTCCACCAGGGAATTCCCTAAAAGAAAATTTTAAAAAATTAAGCACCAATTATTGTTGGTACTACGTTAGACAAACAAGTCCAGATTAACATTCCTGGCTCTCTTGGGATTTATATTACCTAGATTTGTCAGGGTTTTCTTCATTCGTTCATTCAACAATCATGAAGTGAGTAACTACTCATGTAACTCTACTACGTATAAAAACGATCTTAAATTTTATTTTAAAATGTTTCTCTTGGGACTTCCCTGGTGGCACAGTGGTTAAGAATCCGCCTGCCAACGCAGGGAACACAGGTTCGATCCCTCCTCTGGGAAGATCCCACATGCTGCAGAGCAACTAAGCCCATGCACCACAACTACTGAGCCTGTGCTCTAGAGCCTGCGAGCCACAACTACTGAGCCTGCGAGCCACAACTACTGAAGCCCACGCACCTAGAGCCCGTGCTCCGCAACAAGAGGAGCCACAATGAGAAGCCCATGCACCACAATGAAGAGTAGTTCCCACTCGCTGCAACTAGAGAAAGCCCGCATGCAGCAACGAAGACCCAACGCAGCCCCCGCTCCCCCCAAAATAATAAAGTTTCTCTTATCCAAGTAGAAGAGGGTAGGCACTTTGCAAAAACTCTTTCTGTTTGCCTGTGTGCCAAAGTATTCCATCTTCACAACCATGAAGGGAAAAGAAAATCCTGAAGTGTGTCTCTACAATTAATGAGTCATCCTGAAGTGAAAACAACACCCTACCCCCAAAGAAAGAAAACCCCAAACCACTCCATCTTTTAGCAATGACACAGAGGGGTACAGAAACAGATTCTTTTATAAATCTCTTAAACTGTTTAGACAAAACTTTTCACTGATTGGTCTCATGAAAAATTCTATTAAGAATGAAGAAGAATAAAGAACAATGGGCAGCAAGAACCTTCAAAACACAGACAAACAGAAGCTGACTATATGTGTTCTGTGATTATTTGACAGACCAGGTGGCTAAGTATCTAGCAGTAAAGGAATTTAAAGCTTAATAATTCTGATATGCACAACGGAGATCCTCTCCTGACCAATAGCTGTATCTTTATTGACTTATTGAGAAATAATAAATGCTTATAAAAATATACAAACATTACAAACGCATAAAAAGTAGAAGTGAAATTCTCACATAATTCCACTTCCCAAAGTTCCCCAAAGATGAAAGTGAGAACCCTACTTTTCTTTAATCAGCTTTGCTCATTTAGTAGTAAGTTTCGGACATCTTTCTATATGCACATGTACAAAATTTATTTCTTCCTCTTAAACAACAGCACTGGGGCTTCCCTGGTGATGTAGTGGTTAAGAATCTGCCTGCCAATGCAGGGGACAGGGGTTCAAGCCCTGGTCTGGGAAGATCCCAACCGCCATGGAGCAACTAAGTCCGTGTGTCACAACTACTGAGCCTGCAAGCCACAACTACTGAGCCCACACACCACAACTACTGAAGCCCGTGCGCCTACAGCCCATGCTCCGCAAAACAAGCCACCGCAATGAGAAGCCCGTGCACCGCAACGACGACCCAATGCAGCCAAACAAAAAAAAGACAGCACTGTATTCTATCCTATGGATGCACTATAATTTAAATCAATTCTCTGCATGAGAATGTTTAGATTGTTGCTAATTTTCCATAATATACACAATGCTGCACTGAATGGACATGTACATGTACATATGCCTTTCTTTATACATGTGTATAAACAATTCCTTAGGACACATTCTTAGAAGTGGAACTGCTAGAAGGGCATGAGCACATTTAGTAGTGATGCCGAACCACCCTCCAGAAAGTTAAAGCCATTTTACACTGCTACAAACATAGTGGGAAGGCTACATTTTCCCGTAAGGTTCAAAATAATTTCAATTCTAACATTCCTCATAGAGTTTCTTCCTTAGAAGACTCTCTACAGCCTACAAGAAAACCCTAAAATGAAAGTTAATTGCAAATTCTCATCATTTCTGTGATACACTTTTAAGACTACTGACTGGATGTACTGGATGTCCTCTAAAATTCTTTTATACTAAGTAGGAAATCTCAGTTGCTTTTTCACTAAACTTGGGATGGGATCTTCAAAGTAAAACCTAGATAAGGCACCATTACACAACGGAAGTATTTTCTTATGGTTGTCCCATGACATAACTTTAAATTCATTTAATAGAATGCAGTGCCAAGGTCTAAATTTCTTTTCCCAGTAATGAAAAAACAAATGCTAGCCATCTAGCTGGCATCTGTTGATTTGAGCTCTTCAGTTTCAAATAAGCTATCAAAACTCTGTTCTAGCAGTTCTGCCTCAGTAGTATATATGATGCCTTCCATTTTTAATTACCTTCAGAAAGAGAAAAAAGTTTGAAACTACAAGAAGCTTGTCAATATTGACTTACTAAAAGACAGAGTGCCAAAATATTGACTAAATTTGTAACGTAGCTACAAATCATTTGGTATATACTCCACTATGACACCAGACATGGTTCAAATCTAAGTCCTGGGTCAATGAGGCAAAAAACCTCTCCTTTTCACTGAGCTGGCACTAGCACCTGACTGACAGCGTAGATGCAGAGGTATTCTTTCTCCTCTGAATATTTCACAGATTGTCTTTTATCCATCCATTCACCAACACTACTCACCTCCTTATGATTTCAAGGTTGCAGTGAACTGCTCTCCTGAGTTCTCAACCCTTCAATCTACTCTTCATTCTCCCATGACGCTAAATAACTATGACCATTATCATTCTACTATTAGAAACCTATAATGGCTACCTAATACCTACTGGGTTAGTTCAAACTCCTTTGCCTGAATGGAAAACCACCTTTGTTAATTAGCTATTCATCTGTTTCTTTTCCTTCAAAATTTTGTTCACACTACTTATCTTGTCTGATATGCTATTTTTTTGCATCTTAAAAAAACTTTATGAAAAATTTCAAACAAATACAAAACCAGAGAAAACCCTGTAATGAACTCACAGACTACCGAGTTTTAATCAACAACCAACTCATAGCCAATCTTATTTTATCTATAATCTTTCCTCTTCTACATGATTATTTTAAAGCAAATCCCAGAAATATCAGTTGTACATATTACATTTGCTGAATAAAGTTATCCCTTGTTTATTATAAATATGGTGAGAGTGGTTGGCTTATAATGACAGGTGGCAGTGACAGGGAAAGAAAGACCATCATTCCAAGGCAAAAGTGAAAATGGATAAAAACGTAATGTAATTCATCAATTGATTTGCTGAGTAATGTTTAGGCTTTACAGTTATACACACATAACTATTAAAAATGTCAATCTTTTTCTTTTAAGAAAAAAAACTACTGGGAATTCCCTGGTGGTCCAGTGGTTAGGACTCCACTCTTCCACTGCAGGAGACACAGATTTGATCCCTGGTTGGGGAACTAGGATCCCACAAGCCGTGTAGCCAAAAAAAAAAAACCCCAAAAAACAAATACTGTAAGCAATTTTTAAATTTGATATGGACAATTTTTTAATAGATTCATTTATTTATCTATTTATTTACGTATTTATGGCTGCGGGCGGGTTTTCTCTAGTCATGGCGAGCGGGGGCTACTCTTCGTTGTGGTGCGTGGGCTTCTCATTGCAGTGGCTTCTCTTGTTGCGGAGCACGGGCTCTAGGTGCACGGGCTGTAGTAGTTGTGGCTCGTGGGCTCTAGAGCACAGGCTCAGTAGTTGTGGCGCACGGGCTTAGTTGCTCCGTGGCACGTGGGATCTTCCTGGACCAGGAATTGAACCCATGTCCCCTGCATTGGCAGGCGGATTCTTAACCACTGAGCCCCCACGGAAGCCCTGATATGGACCTTTTTTTTTTTTTTGCGGTACATGGGCATCTCACTGTTGTGGCCTCTCCCGTTGCGGAGCATAGGCTCCGGACGGGCAGGCTCAGCAGCCATGGCTCACGGGCCTAGCTGCTCTGCAGCATGTGGGATCTTCCCAGACCAGGGCACGAACCCGTGTCCCCTGCATCAGCAGGTGGACTCTCAACCACTGCGCCACCAGCAAAGCCCTGGACCATTTTTTTTAAAAAAATAAATTTATTTATTTTTGGCTGTGTTGGGTCTTTGTTTCTGGGCGCAGGGTTTCTCTAGTTGTGGCGAGCGGGGCCCACTCCTCAACGCAGTGCGCGGGCCTCTCTTGTTGCGGAGCACAGGCTCCAGACACGCAGGCTCAGTAGTTGTGGCTCACGGGCCTAGTTGCTCCGCGGCATGTGGGATCTTCCCAGACCAGGGCTCGAACCCGTGTCCCCTGCACTGGCAGGCAGATTCTCAACCACTGCACCACCAGGGAAGCCCAGCCCTGGACCATTTTTAAAGTCTTTATTGAGTGTGTTAAAATATTGCTTCTGTTTTGGTTTTCTGGCCCTGAGGCATGTGGGATCTTAGCTCCCCCACCAGGGATCAAACCCGCACCCCCTGCATTGGAAGGCAAAGTCTTAACCACTGGACTGCCAGGGAAGTCCCAGTAAGCAATTATTATTATATTTTTAATTTTTATTTATTTATTTATTTTTGACTGTGTTGGATCTTCATTTCTGTGTGTGGGCTTTCTCTAGTTGAGGCGAGCAGGGGCCACTCTTCATTGCGGTGCGCGGACCTCTCACTGCCGCGGCCTCTCGTTGCGGAGCACAAGCTCCAGACACGCAAGCTCAGTAGTTGTGGGGCAAGGGCCTAGTTGCTCTGCGGTATGTGGGATCTTCCCAGACCAGGGCTTGAACCCATGTCCCCTGCATCGGCAGGTGGATTCTTAACCACTGAGCCCCCAGGGAAGCCCTGATATGGACCATTTTTAAAGTCTTTATTGAGTTTGTTACAATATTGCTTCTGTTTTGGTTTTCTGGCCCTGAGGAATGTGGGATCTTAGCTCCCCCACCAGGGATCAAACCTGCACCCACTGCATTGGAAGGCAAAGTCTTAACCACTGGACTGCCAGGGAAGTCCCAGTAAGCAATTTTTTTATCTGAGTTTGTTGATAACAAAATTTCTTGTGTTCTTGGGAATGCAAATTTTTCCTTATAGCAGAGTTAAGTACAAGCATACACACGACCCACATCTCTGACATAGCATTCTTATTTGTATATGCTATGTGTCAATAAGTAAAAATGGATAAAACACAGAAGAAACACCTGGAAGCAGTTAAGTGTGATAAACCAATGCATTATAGAGGACTGTGACCACCTAGAGGGGTGGGATAGGGAGGGTGGGAGGGAGATGCAAGAGCTATGGGGATATATGTATATGTACAGCTGATTCACTCTGTTATAAAGCAGAAACTAACACACCATTGTAAGGCAATTATACTCCAATAAAGATGTTAGAAAAGAAAAAAAAATTGGTTTTGAGTCAAAAAAAAGAAAAGATAAGGACTGTAACATCACACTAGCAATGGATCATATCTGAGGTGCTAGCCAGCTGTTCTTTTTAATGAGCAGTTTCTTAAGAGTACTAGAACCTTAGGCTGATGACTAACTTAGGGTTAAAAAAGCTCGCATACTCAATGGAAGCATACTTTCCAGCCAAAAAACTCACTAATAATGGTGAGTGTCACAGAACAGAAACATTTGGGAATATATATAGCTGATACCTATATAAACCACAAAGCAAAGATATCTTAAGATCCAGTTAGTGGAAAATAGGCCCAAATCAATGCCAATGCAAATATATACCAACACATTCTATTACCAAACTACCCTCCATAAGCTATACTGATAACAATAAAACTAAACTCAGGATAATTTGTAATTTAAAAAGTAACAGTGATGTAAGACAATGATCAACTCAAAGAAACACTGATGTACATTGTTTTACCTAAGCCAAAAACTAGCCTACATTTACTCATATAGTAGCTTACTGGGTAAAATGAAATCTTTGGAATGGTAAGTACATCATTTCCCTAGAAGTCCAAGAGGATGAACATCTCTGGACCAACTAGCTAGTCATTTGTTATGAGATGCAGAAACTTGTAAGAGTTCTCATCATGAAAAACATCAAAAATATTTAACTTATGGATTGTAAAATTATTCTCTGGAGATCTTAATATGAAAATAATTTAAAAACCTTGATACAGAGAATTCCCTGGCGGTACAGTGGTTAGGGCTCTGCGTTTTCACTGCTGAGGGCTTGGGTTCAATCCCTGGTTGGGGAACTTAGATCCCACAAGCTGCGTGGCGTAGCCAATAAAAATAAAAACCCTCATAATTCAGTTTCAGTAAACCCTTCAGCTGTATTTGGGCCAAAATTCTCATTCATTAATTAATACTTAACAATAAACTAGCCCCAGGACACGGACAAAACAGTACTTTTTAATGAATACAACTGGTACAGTAAAGTTGCTCCAAATTCTCATGCAAAATATAATCACAACCATATACTACGTTAAAATTTCCCAGTTATTTTATTGTCTCTTTCAATCATCTCTGTTGCTTTTCCTGTCCTGTCAGAGTCTGACCCTAAGCAAAGCCCACAATTCTACCACTGAACAAAGTGGAGTAAAACATAAAGCATCTTAGGATTTAGCTTCTATTTTTCTTTTTTGTTAAAACATTTTCTATGTATAAACTTATTTTTTCCTAAGTAAAATATTTCTAAATGCTCAACATTACTGTTTTTGAATATGGTATTTCCTTTTCCAGTGCCTGGTAACCAGTATAAAAACTAAGACTTAAAAAAAAAAAAAAAAAAGCCTATGCCCTAGATTTTGACAAATCTCTTGTAGACCACCACTAATAACTTCAGAGCAGTGGTTCCCAATCTTTTTGGGTATGAGGATAGCTTTTAAAACTGCAAAAATTTTGGGGGGTGGAAGAAATGGCTATAGGGGGTCAAAGGTAGAAACTTCCAGTTGTAAAATAAATAAATCATGGGGGTATAATCTGTAGCATGGTGACTAGTTAATACTGTATTGCACATTTGAAAGTTGCTAAGAGAGTAGATCTTAAAAGTTCTCATCACAAGAAAAAAAAGTTGTAACTAAGGTGAGGGATGTTAGCTAGACTTATTATGGTGATCATTTCACAACATATACAAATCATTATGAAATCATTATGTTGTACACCTGAAACTAATGTCAATTAAACCTCAAAAAAAAATTAAAAAAAATAAGACCATTAAGGTGGGCCCTAATCCAACATAACTGGTGTCCTTACAAGAGAAAATCTGGACACACAAAACACACCAGGGACATGCACACACAGAGGAAGGACCATACGAAGAGGCAAGAGACTGACCATCTGCAAGCCAAGGAGAGAGGCCTCAGGAGAAACCACCCCTGCCGACACCTTGATCTCTCAGAATTTTAGCCTCAAAAAAAGGGCAAAGAAGATTATCTGCTGACTAGGAAAGTACAGTAAAAAAAAAAAAACAAAAAACAAAAACAAAAACCCCTGCATTTGTCAACACATTAGATCCTTTGCAATTGGGGCTCCTGGCCCACAAAGCACCAGTGCCCAAGAATAATAACTATGGGGCTTCCCTGGTGGCGCAGTGGTTGAGAGTCCACCTGCCAATGCAGGGGACACGGGTTCGTGCCCCAGTCCAGGAAGATCCCACATTCCGCGGAGCGGCTGGGCCCGTGAGCCATGGCTGCTGAGCCTGCGCGCCCGGAGCCTGTGCTCCGCCACAACAGTGAGAGGCCCGCGTACCGCAAAAATAATAATAATAATAATAATAATAATAATAATTATGGAGAACTGACAATATTTCTGCACAAGAGCCTTTCATTTATGTCCTTAAGGACCATTATCTATTAACATTTAGCCACGACAGGACTAAACAATTTATACTCTGATAAATGTATCAGATGATACTTACTAAAAGTGACAAAAAAAAGGGAAACAAACAAAATCCCTGCCTAAGAAGGTGCCTTTCTTTGACCTCTTGGGCCAAACCACCATAAAGCCCCCTGTTAAAGCAAAGATGTCTTTACATTCAACCCTGAATTGTGAAAAAAATTACATGACCCATGGCTCTTCAATGAACTTAGGATTTCTTAAGAATCCACTAAGACTTAAGTTTGTGTTTCATGTTTTAAACTCCAACTCTTCCCCCATCTGTACATGAAAGCAAGAAGGAAGCCCACGACGCAGCCTCTCCATTTGCCTTGGTATTTATATTAAAAATTTATCTGGGGGCGCTTCCCTGGTGGCGCAGTGGTTGAGGGTCCGCCTGCCGATGCGGGGGACGCGGGTTAGTGCCCCGGTCCGGGAGGATCCCGCATGCTGCGGAGCGGCTGGGCCCCGTGAGCCATGGCCACTGAGCCTGCGCATCCGGAGCCTGTGCTCCGCAGCGGGAGAGGCCGCAGCGGTGAGAGGCCCAAGTCCCGCAAAAAAAAAAAAAAAAAAAAAAAAAAAAAAAAATCCGGGGTATAACTACCTTGTTACAGTTTTTCTAGCAGATTTCTAACTTAACACCTCTTAGCTATTATTTGAGCATACATACTCATTAAATTCCTACCAACTCTACATTAGTGTACTGTTCAAAGGAAACAATATTGGCCTAAAATTTTCTTTGAGGGGGACCTACAACAAATGTTTATTTGGCTATCAGTCTATTACAGCTCAAACAAAATCCTTATTTACAAGCCAAAATAAGTTTTAAAGATAAATGTTTGGGAGCAGCTTGATACCATTCCTTATTCTACAAAAATTTAAATTCCTTTTAGAAGTCTTAGCAGACTTCTAGACCTATTATTAATGCCTCCCTTTTTTACTTCCTTTTTTTTTTTCTTTAATTTTTAATTTTGGGCTGCACTGGGTCTTCGTTGCTGTGTGCGGGCTTTCTCTAGTTGTGGAGCACCAGCCCTAGGTGCGCAAGCTCAGTAGTTGTGGCTCATGGGCTCTAGAGTGCAGACTCAGTAGTTGTGGCTCACGGGCTTAGTTGTTCCATGGCAGGTGGGATCTTCCCGGACCGGGGATTGAACCCGTGTCCCCTGCATTGGCAGGTGGATTCTTAACCACTGCGCCACCAGGGAAGTCCTTTACTTCCTTTTTAAAAGGTATTTTCTTTGGGAAAAAATTGATTTATCAAGCACAACTGAGTGTGCATCTGTGCCAATTTGATACAAGTAGGTTTTGATTTCTAGTAGCAAAATTATTTAAAATTTCAAAACTACAAGAATTCACAGATTATTTCTTTATAAGAAAACAAGTACGTTCACCGGTGGACTCTGTGGTGGTTTGCTGCTTGGCCCAATAGGTCAAAGGGGGGCACCTCTTCAGGCTGAAGAAGAAATCAACTGAGTCAAGCTGCTCTCTTAGGAACCAAATCATAGGATGCCTATAGTTCTTAACCTTTTTGAAGAGTAAACACAGATTTCTGTGATAATCTTAAGAAGATTATGAAACATTACCTCAGAAAAATGTAGAGACAAAACTCAGGGAAAAATTCTAGGGATTCCTAGGCCTCTGATCTATACCCATTCCTGAAACGCAGGCAGTCTGGAATAATGGAAGCCGGTAACTGACTGAATGGTAAATACCCTCGAAGTCAGAATTTACAATATGTCCAGTAGGGGACAAAGTCCAATAAAACCTCATCAATTTCCTCTCTTTATCCAGATCCAGGACCGCTATCCAATTTGAGGCAAAGAATCCTAGAGGAAAAAGGGGAAAAACTACAGATGGATGGCAACATCCAAAGTCAGGAGGAGAGGAAAGTGCAGATTATGTTGGTGGAGTCTTCTTTAAATAACATAATACAGTATAATGAAAAGATCCTGGAATCATACAGGGTTGACTCACCTTATTACTAGTTGTGCGATCACTCTGATTCAGTTTGTTCATCTGTAAGCCATTCCTATAGCACTACTTTGAGAATTAAGTAACATAACATTGAGAACTTAGCAAGATACTTAGCACACTGCAGGTACCTACTTTTGGTATGCAGGGTTACAATATTACAGAAGTAAATAGAGGTCAAAAGGCAAATAGGAACCACTTTCCTGCTTCCAAGGCAATAGTATTTAGTGGAAGAAAGGAACCTACAGTTTGAGTTTTGTTAATAACTTGCCAAGTCTACTAACGTTAAAACTTGCTAACAGTCACAGAATAATCTGCACTCTTAGTCAAATACCCTATTAATTTTCTTAGAGAAATCTGAACTGTTTGGCATTGATGTGGTATTTATAAGATACTTTTTCAGAAATTCAACCAGCTCATAAAATGAAATCTAATATATACTGAATATACTGTTAATTTAGCCACTTGCTTCCTCAATCCTGTCCAATTCCTCTCAGGAAGGCTCTCCAGAATTCTATACAGACTTTTAAAAAATATTAGTTTCCTTTTACTACAAAGTCATATCTGCGTAGCCACTCTGTTTTTCCATTGACTGGAAGTATCATGTGACAGTCACAAAAGGAACTGGGCTCAGAAAGCAAGTAGCACCAATGGGGAAAGACTGAAACATCTGAGTATGTTACTATCTGCTTTAACAAGACTCAAAACAGCCAATTTGATAGACACCTTTATTTTATCCTTTAAAATGTTTTATTGTGAAACATTTCAAACAAGTAATAAAAGTAAACTTTTAGAAGAAACTCCATTTATGTATCATCTTTCAACAATTACCAACTCACAGTCAATCTTGTTCCATCTTTTACCTCTCCTCCATTCTAAAGCAAACACCAGGAACATATCATTTCGTCCATAAATATTTCAGCATGTATCTCTAAAAGACAGATTCTTTAAAAAAAAAAAAAAAAAGTGTGCATTTCAGTTCCTGTTTTGTTTTGGAGGGAAGATAACTTTATTTTTAAAATTTTCATTGGAATATAGTTGATTTACAATGTTGTATTAATCTCTGCTGTACAGCAAAGTGAATCAGTTATACATATATTTACATATATCCACTTTTTAAGATTCTTTTCCCATATAGGTTATTACAGAGTATTGAGTAGAGTTCCCTGTGCTACATACAGTAGGTCCTTATTAATTATCTATTTTATACATAGTAGTGTGTGTATGTCAATCCCAATCTCCCAATTTAGCCCCCTCCCCTTTTGGGGGGAAGATAACTCAAACCACCATTTTGTCCTTTCCTAGAACTCCCATTCCTATATCTAAAGGATTGTCATCCAATCTGAATTCACTTTAGCACTCCTCAATCTCACTCTAATCCCAAAGTACTAAAACAAACAAACAAAAACCTTCCAAAAAAATTAAAGAGGGAACACTTCAAAACTCATTTTACCCTGATATCAAAGCCAGATATTAATACTACAAGAAAAGAAAACTACAGGTCAATAACCCTGATTAACATACATGCAAAAATCCTCAACAAAATATTAGCAAACTCAATTCAACAGTACATTGAAAGGATCATATACCATGATCAAATGGGTTTTATTCCTGGGATGCAAGGATGGTTCAACTACCCAAATCAATCAATGTTATACACATTAAAAACCATATGATCATCTCAATAGATGCAGAAAAAGCATTTTACAAATTCCACCATCCTTTCATGATAAAAACTCTCAATGAATTGGGTACAGATGGAGTGTACCTCAACATAATAAAGGCCATATATGACAACCCACAGCTAACATCATACTCAATGGTGAAAAGTTGAAAGCTTTTAAGATCAGGAACAAGACAAAGATTTCCACTCTTACCACTATTATTCAAAACAGTAGTGGAAGTACTAACCAGAGCAATTAAACAAGAAAAAGAAAAAAAAGAAAAGGCATCCAAATCAGAAATAAAATCATCTCTGTCTGCAGATGCCATGGTATTATAACTAGCAAACCCTAAAAATTCCCCCCAAAATGTTTAGAATAAACAAATTCAAGGAATTCCCTGGTGGTGCAGTGCTTAAGAATCCGCTTGCCACTGCAGGGGACATGGGTTTGATCCCTGGTCCAGGAAGATCCCACATGCCGTGGAGCAACTAAGCCCGTCTGCCACTACTGAGCCCACGCGCCACAACTACTGAAGCCCGCACGCTGCAACCACCGAAGCCCATGAGTCTACAGCCCATACTCCGCAATAAGAGAAGCCACTGCAGTTAGAGGCCAACGCGCTGCAACAAAGAGTAGCCCCTGCTCGCTGCAACTACAGAAAGCCCATGCGCAGCAACGAAGACCCAACACAGCAACAAAACCCCAAAACAACAACAACAAAAAACAAATTCAGCAAAGTGACAGGATATAAAATCAATATATAAAAAAATCACTAACAACTACAGGAATGAGAAATTAAGAAAACAATCCTATTTACAACAACATCAAAAAGCATAAAATAATTAGGAATAAATCCAACCAAGTGAAAGATCTGTGCACTGAAAACTGTAAAACACTGATGAAACAAATCAAAGACACAAACGAATGGAAAGACAGCTCGAGCTCATCAACTGGAAGAATACTGCTAAAATGTCCATACTATCCGAAGTGATCTACAGATTCAAAGCAATCCCTATCAAAATTCCAATGGCATTTTCGCTGAATAGCCAAAGCAATCTTGAGAAGGAAAAACAAATCTGAAGCATCATATTTCCTGATTTCAAACTATATTACAAAAACTCAGTATGGTGTTGTCATAAAAACAGACACATATATCAATGGAACAGGCTGAAGAGCCCAGAAATAAACCCATGCATATACGGTAAACTAATTTTCAACAAAGGTATCAAGAATATACAATGGGGAGAAATTCAGCAAAAGCTATGAATTAGGACTTCTTTGGATATTCTTTAATTTTGAGAAGCATCTTTCTGTTACTAGAGCTGTTAAGAGTATTTTATAGGCCATGACAGCACTGTAAGCAACTTAAGTGTCCATAAACAGATAAATGGATAAAGAAGATGTGGTACATACACACAATGAAGTATTACTCAGCCATAAAAAGAGAATGAAATACTGCCCTTTGCAGAAAAAGGATGGACCTAGAGATTATCATACTAAGTGAAGCCACACAAAGACAAAATTGTATGGTATCACTTATATGTGGAATCTAAAAAATAACACAAAAGAACTCATTTACAAAACAGAAACAGACATAGAAAACAAACTTATGGTTATCAAAGGGGAAAGGGATGGGGTGGGATAAATTTCTGATAAATTATTTCAAAATATAAATCACAGTACTTCTACAGCTGATAATTCTGATGGAGTAATTTTTCTTAAAAAATTTAACTCTTTATATAAATCAGTTTGTTGTAAATCTGAATTGAATTTTAAAATGTAAATTTATACAATAGCATTTTAGTGTTTCCTCTGACATTTTCTGTAAATAATGGAGGTTGTACAAGAAACTAAAAGTGGCTTTTTTAATTTGCGTATAATCAAAATATAATGTAATTAAAATTTCATTCATATATATAAAAAAGAATACACAATGGGGAAAGGACAATCTCTCTTTACCATAAATGGTGCCAGGAAAACTGAATATCCACATGCAAAAGAATGCAACTGGACGCCTATCTTATATCACACAGAAAAATCAACTCGAAATCTATTAAAAAGACATGAATGTGAGACCTGAAACCAAGCAACTCCTAGAAGAAAACATAGGAGATAAGGTCCTTGACACTGATGTTGCCAATGATTTCTTTTTTTAAATATATTTATTTATTTACTTAGGGCTGCATTGGGTCTTCGTTGCCGCGTGCAGGTTTTCCCTAGTTTTGGCAAGCAGAAGCTACTCTTCATTGCGGTGCATGGGCTTCTTACTGCAGTGGCTTCTCTTGTTGCGGAGCAGGGCTCTATGCGTGTGGGCTTCAGTAGTTGTGGCACGCAGGCTCAGTAGTTGTGGCTTGTGGGCTAAGAGCACAGGCTCAGTAGTTGTGGCGCACGGGCTTAGTTGCTCTGCAGCATGTGGGATCTTCCCGGACCAGGGCTCAAACCCGTGTCCCCTGCACTGGCAGGCGGATTCTTAACCACTGTGCCACCAGGGAACTCCCGCTAATTATTTTCTTAAAAATTAATTTTTATTAGAGTACAGTTGCTGTACAATGTTGTGTTGGTTTCTGGTGTACAACAAAGTGAATCAGTTATACATATATACATAACCACTCTTTTTTTTAGATTTCCTTCCCGTTTAGGTCACCAGAGAGCACTGAGTTCCCTGTGCTATACAGTAGATTCTCATTAGTCATCTATTTTATATATAGTAATGTATATATGTCAATCCCAATCTCCCAATTCATACCACCCCTCCCCCCTTGGTAACCATAGTTTGTTTTCTACTTCTGTGACTCTACTAATGCTTTGCAAGTAAGTTCATCTGAATTATTTTTCTAGATTCCACATATAAGCGATATTATATGATATTTGTCTTTCTCTTTCTGACTTGCTTCACTCTGTATGACAATCTCTAGGTCCATCCACGTCACTGCAAATGGTATTATTTTGTTCCTTTTTATGGCTGAGTAACATTCCATTGTATATATGTATCACATCTTCTTTATTGCCAATGATTTTTTTTGATTTAACACCAAACGCCAGGACAACCAAAGCAAAAATAAACAAGTGAGACTACAACAAACTAAAAGTTTCTGCAGAGCAAAAGAAACCATCAATGAAAAGAAAACATAATATGGAATGGGAGAAATTATCTGCAAACCACAGAGCTGATAAAGGGTTAACGTCAAAAACATTTAAGGAACACATACAACTCAATAGCCAAAAAAGGAAAAGAACAAAAAAAAAAAACCCAATTAAAAAAAGGGCGAAGGACCTGAATAGATATTTTCCCAAAGAAGACATAAAAATGCCCAACGGATCCTTGAAAAGGTCAACACCACCAATCATCAGGGAAATGCAAATCAAAACCACAATAAGACATCACCTCACACCTGTCAGGATGACTATTATCAAAAAGACAAGAGATAACAAATACTGATGAAGATGTGGAAGAAAGGGAACCCTTGTGCACTGCTGGTGGGAATGTAAATCAGTGCAGCCACTATGGGAAACAGTCTGGAGGTCTTCAAGAAATTAAAAGTAGAACTACCATTTGATCTAGCAATCTCATTTCTGGGTATATATCCAAAGGAAACAAAATCACATCTTGAAGAGCTATCTGTACTCCCATGTTCACTACAGCATTATTTACAATAGCTAAGTTATGTAAACAACCTAAGTGTCTGCTGAAGGATGAATGGATTAAGAAAATGTGATATCTACCTATCTATCTAGCTGTTTACCTACCCACAATAGAACATTATTCATAAAAAAGAAGGGAATCCTACCATTTGTGACAACATGGATGAACCTGGGGGGTGTTATGCTAAGAGAAGTCAGACAGAGAAAGACATATGTTGCACGGTATCACCACTTATACAGGAATTGGTAAAAAACAAACAAAGCAAAAACCCATAGAAAAAGACTGTAGAATGGTGGTTGCCAGGAGTCGGAGTGTAAGAGAAATGGGAAGAGGTTAGTAAAAGCGTATAAACTTTCAGTGAAAAGGGTGTCTAAGTTCTGAGGATCTAATGTATAACACATATTGGAAAACTGAAACGTGCTGAGAGATTAGAATTTATAGGTTCCCTCACACACAAAAAGGTAAACATGTGATGGATGAATGTTAATTAACTTAATTGCTGGAATCCTTTCACAACATATGTGTATATCAAACAATCATGCTGTATGCTATAAATATATCACAATTTTGCTTGTCAATTATACCTCAATAAAGCTTAAAAACAAAACAAAACACAAAACAAAAACACCTGACCTGATGAGCAACCTGGACTTACATAGCTTTACCTGAAGGCTCTTAAAAGGCTGATATATCTTAGAATTCCAGAGTTAAAAAATTCCTTTCACTCTGGTCAGTAGAAGCCCTAGAGCCGCTTCTAATGATGTCTGAAAAGGACCTTGGATTCTGAAAATAAGTTTTGTTTCCTTAAAGCTCCCTTCTTTGGACTTCCCTGGCGGCACAGTGGTTGAGAATCCGCCTGCCAATTCAGGGGACAAGGGTTTGATCCCTGGTCCAGGAAGATCCCACATGATGCAGAGCAACTAAGCCCACGTGCCACAACTACTGAGCCGGCGTGCTGCAACTACTGAAGCCCATGCGCCTAGAGCCCGTGCTCCACATCAAGAGAAGCCACCACAACGAGAAGTCACGCACTGCAACAAAGAGTAGCCCTCGCTCACCACAACTAGAGAAAGCCCGCGCACAGCAACGAAGACCCAATGTAGCCAAAACCAAAAAAAAAAAGAAAAAAAAAACCACACCCAAAACTCCCTTCTCTATTAAGATATTTAATGTAATTATATTTATATAGCAAGCACTGGTACCTTTGTAAAGTCAGAAGTCTCAAATTTTAGCTAGACACCAATTATTCCTCTGTTAACAGTTGGTTCTTTTCATATAACCAAGTGAAGTTGTGAAAATCAGATGCTATATTTACAGCATGTAAGCATTACTTATCCTAAGATGCAGACAGAGTTTAGAGAATTGATCAAATATTCATAACAATAACGAATTCCAAAATAAAAGCTAACATCTGGAGAATGCTTATTTTCTAAAAGCCACTGTGTCCTCAATCACTTTGTATGCATCAGCTCATGTAACGCCCACAACTTCATGAGAAAGGCACTATCCCTATGTAGCCAAAGACTTACACTCACTAAGCTGAGAAACTTGTCCAAGGCCAGAGCAAGGAAACCCCCAAACTAGAACCTGACCCAAGGTCTATCCAATTTCAGAACCCTCACACCTTTAACCACTATCACTTCACCATTTGGCATATCTTGATTTAATATTTTTTAGCATACAAAATAAATATATTAGAATGTGACATAAGATTGCTGAAATGATGCTGTAACTTTTTTCTTTTTAGGTATTATAATTAGAAAGGATAAGACAGATTTAATATTTAACAGGTTTAAGATTTTCAACAATTTGATTTTTAATTTAAAACTTATAAAATCAAATAATTTGACTTTTAAATGACAAAGGTAAAAATTAGATGACATCCTTTCTAAGATAATATCTAAATTTCAGGTCTAAGGGTGAATTATCGAAAAAATGTTAATTGATGACCTTTGTACTACAAGTACTTCCAGTGTCCCATGTGGTAGTCAAGGTCAAGTATCTGAAATCATCAGGGACAAATGGAAAATGATCTAACAACTCAAGAGAGAGAATTTTTACTGGAGAAAGGAAGTTTCTTATCTTGAACTGTTTATATTAAGTCAAGAAATTCGGGACCCTAGAAGAACAGAAAAGTCTATGTCCTTTTCCATGGCCTAAAAGTTATGTTACTGAAAAATCTAGAAGCAGATAAGTTTTAGTAAATAAACTAACTTATATGCTTTTGTGTTACAACAGAAGCACCACGACAAAATATCACTTTAAATAGTATTCATATGAACCTGTATTCGTAAGTCTTACATACAGGGACAGGAAGATAACAGAATGGAAAAACCACTGTAATTTGACTGTATATCCTTGGAGGAATATATGCTCAGGGCAAAGACAAACAAACAAAACAAACTCACTTTCCAGTAATCATATTGTTCTGCCATTCTAAAACTGTTGTGTGTGTATCGTGGGACAAAGCAAAGTAATTACATTGGTTATTAGTGGAAACTGGGATTTGAGGCATGGGGAAAAGATTAGGCTTATGAAAATATCATGAAGCACTAAATTCAAAATAGAAGTTATCAAACACCAACAACTGATATTTTAAAACAAAAAAAGGAAAGAGAAAAAGAGGAAAGGAGAGAAACCATTTTTTAGTTCTGTTCACTGAAAAGGTCTAGAAACAAGGTCCAACCCAAGAGCACTAAACACTCCTAACACCCAGACCATGGTCTCTAAGTACCATTTCCCACTAAAAGAAATCAGAGTTTTGCAGAAATGAGTAATTCCAGGTTTGGGGCGGGAAATACACAAAATGATCCTAGAACATCTTGTCATACTAGAAAGCAAGGAATCAATCAAAACAAGCCAGGAAACGACTGAGAATAAATAAAAACGACTTAGAAGCCAACAGCCAAATGTGGGACCATTTGAATGTCAAAACTAGTAACTCCAAGGGACTGAAACATATCAAACAGGTTTAAAACCTTAAGTACACAATAATAACAACACTTTATTGCTCACCTCTAGACGTTGCTAAGTTACCAACCCATTATTTTGAAAATTAGTAAGAGGGGGGAAAAAGAAACCAAGTACTGATCTTGCTTTTTGTATTCAAACTGTATCTTAGGGTACCATATAATTAATGAGGGGGAGTATTACAGAAATTAAATGAAGTAGTGATATCACCATTCCACAACCATAAAGGAAATAAGGATCTAAGCCTGTTCTTCTCAAACTGTGGTCTGAGAACTCCTGAAGGTCTTGAGATTCTTTCGGGGAATAAGTGAAGGCTTTCCCTTTTTAACTACGCATCTGTGTTAGGCCAGATTTTCTTCAGTCTTTAACCAAAACAACTTATCACAACAAATTAAACGCAGAAGTAACTATGAGAAAGCAGCTACCTTCTATCACTAAAGAGACTTACAAAAATGTTAAACAATACCATTAAAAAAACTGGAAAGTTATTTTTCATAACAGTCATGTTACTTATGTCAGCAGGATTTGTTATTGCTATTCTAAAATTGGTTAATAAATATTTAAAAATATTATCAGTTTTAATTTCTAATATGGTAAATCTCAATAGAAACTACAAAAACAGAAACCCTCTGGGGCCTTCAACAGCTGCCTAACATCACAAAGACAAGCAGACATTATGTAAGTCTTAAGGGAAGTATCCACTACTTTTATAAAGTATACTTGAAATGGATCTAATCACTAATTTACATAAAATATGGGGGGGTCATCTAATAGGAGAATATGTTAAATGACACCATAGAGACACACTTTCCAAAATCCAAGAGTAAGAACTCAACACAATGATAAATTTCATTAGTCAGTGTATTACATGAGAAAAAGAGAAGAGAGAAGCTATAAATTAGAAAGACACAAACTAATCCACCAAGTGCAACGAACGTATGGACCTTATCTTGACCAAATGGAATGGTTTCAGTAAAATCCAAAGGGAGTCCATTTTTCTACATTCCCTCTATTTTGTTGTATTTGGAATTTTTCATCATAAAAAATTAAATCTGTACCTATCCCCTCCCTCACCACAAACTGAAAGGAAAAGAAAAAGGCATTCTAAACTGTCCACGTGGAAATGGGGGTTCAGAGAGGCCAACAGAAAAATCCTAGCCGAGAGGACAATCAGAAGAGCTCTATAAAAGAAAACTGCATTGCTGTGGAGTGATGAAAAGTTCCACAACCCTCTATAATTAGGGTGAGCATGTAATTTACGGCCCAAATTGGGACATTTTTGAGAGTGAAAGGGGTGCTATCACTAACTACCTGCTAAACACAAAACAGGACTCTCCCAGGTAAACCAAGACGTATGGTCACTCTATCCACAAAAGATTAAAAATCATTTTCACAGAAGATATTCAACTCAATCCTTTGGGTAACCATTTTCCATAGAAACATATTCCTAATGTAATAGAGTTCAGAAAAGCTAAGGTATTCTTCACACACAAAAAATTACTTTTCATCTTTCTTGCCTGGCACAGTTATATCATAAAGTGGGATATGCCTACTTCTCTTCTCGTTGCTCAGTGTATTCTGCAAACCTCCAGCCATTTCTTTTCATACCAACTGTGCATGATAAACTATGAGAGGAAAGTTACACTTACCCAGAGCCTTGCTTTTCTAAAAATACACGTCTTCCCATGGGCCTCCACACATGACTTAGTCAGACTCCTACTCAATTTATGAACAGACACCTTATTCCTAGCAATACTTCAAATCTTAACAGCCTAGGGGTAAAGCAAGAGTAAGCAAAAACATTTTGATCGGGTCAGCCAGCCCAAGCTCCAAAGGGCCTTGGGGTTGGCATTATTATTACCTACTTGTTCTAAAGTGGTATGGCTACAGTAACTGCAGAGCTCCATACATGTTAATATAATTTTCAATTTTTTTAATTTTTAGCAAATATCTGGTTTTAGTATTGCTTATATAACATGTCACCAAGAGATGAGTACCTGTTAAACTGTGAATATTTTATGCCATTTCATAGGTTTTAAAGTATTGGGTAAACCTTTTCAATAAAAGTAGCCTAAATATGAAAGTATGCAACAATTTGGTACAATTTAGCCTCATACTAAAATGTGGATTGATACCCTGTCAACCTACCTTTATTCTTTTCTATTACTAAGCTATGACATTAAAGTTCTAATTGCCATAAATAAAACTAAATTTCTCTAGTAAGAATGCAAATAATTTAAAACGGACTTCAAAAATTTGGACTTGCTTCTACAATTTCCTCAAGCCTGTTCTTTGTTATTTTTGTTTTCTTAAAGTCATTTCACCATATATTTTCCAGGCTGTGGGCATAAAGACACTTAACTTGCATGGTTGTAGCAGTCTGCACCACAGAAATCAAGAATATAAAAATTTATGTATTCACACAACAATCTAATGCTACATGTGGCATGCAATCAATCACAGTCCCTCAAAAGTCTTTCTCCTTGTTTTACTTTAAGAGATTAAACTCCTTTGTCTTTAGAACTAAAATACAGTTTTTTTTAAAAAGTGTCCTCTACACTCTATCTCAAATGCTAACATATTAAACATTTATTTTTCAAATAACTATCTGACTGTGGCTCTTCCATTCCTGTCTGGTTTCTCTTTTAAAATAAGTCAACTCTCAACAGCCTACGTTAATAAAGGAAAATGTAACATAAAGGCAGAGTAATTGCCAACAGGTCCTTCCAGGTCATTCCTCATAAATAAAACCTTCCTTGGATGCCAAGAATGCCCAAACAGTTGATTATTAACTGCAGATCATCCTCCTTCGCAGAGCTGTGAGAGAGTACAAACTGTATGTGTTGTGGCATGCACAGAGGTTGGTGGAAGGAAATAGATTTTTCAACACAGGCCAAAGATCATAACAGGACAGGAATAAAAAACCATGGAGACAGGGGGACAAAAAAAGAAAAGAAACAACCTTAAACAAAATGACAAACAATGGGTGCAAATGTAAAACAATGACATCCATCTGGATATACATTAAAATTAACAAGTCAACATTACTAAATATGCTAACACTATACTGGAACATCCTAACCAGATCATAACTTCTAAGAATTATGAAATTATCCTCTTACTATATCCAGCAGTGCACATGCCTTATTAGATTACTGGATTTTATCTGAGTCTTCACATTTCATGAGTGGGGAGGAGGAAATTTCAGCATCAGAAAATAATAAAAATAAAATTTCTTGTTTGGGGAGGTGGTGTGGGAAAAACAAGGCTTGAAAAATATAAATTATGCAGCTTGAAGAAAGAAGTCTGAAAAATCTATATTCAAACAATTTCACCTCCACTAAGGTAAAGGGGTAAATATTCATCAAGGTTTAATTTTTAACCTTACTTTTGTCATAAATCTGAGTTACACTAATTAGTAATTCCCAATTCAAATTGCAAATACTATCTACAGAAGAGATTCTCTCTTTTTTCAAGCTAATAATACGGTGGCATCTGGTGGTAATAATGATTGTGTGACCAACCAATGAAAAATAAGTATGCTTAAAAACAGTTTTTTTTCCTGTAAGGCTAAGAACTGAAATGGCTTATCAAGAAAGAGAATGCAAGGTACTGAAGTTATAAAACCTCTTTCACTACTGATTTTTAAGAATAGGACAAATCAGCTTTGTCTTTAAGTATATATAAACAATCGAATCATAATAAAAATCCTAATAGCCCATCCAATTTTCCCCCTTTGTCCTATTTTCCTTTTTGCTGGGGAGAGGCACTGCAGGATGATAATAGCAGGAAATAAGGTGGAGCAGCTGCACAGGCAAGATGAGGTAGGTAGTGCTGCGTTTCACCTTCATTCTAGCCTACTGCTGACTACGTCTTACTGAAAATGAGATTAGCTGTCTGGGGAGCCAAAGCAGTTATCAAAACCTTTGGGATCAAAATGTGCGCCCTCCTCACTCTTGCCAGGAACTTTTTAGGGTAATAGGAGTACTAGGAACCACGATGAAGAGATTCCTAATTATTTGGGAAGTGGTGTGTGTGCGCCCGAGTGTGTGTACATGCACAAGCACATGCGTAAAGGATGTTTACCCTAGTGCTAGCAATGTGGGTCTTAGGACTCGTAAAGAAAACTGTCTGGAATGGAGGCCAGGGTTTGAACTAGATGGCTTCTATTTTACTCCCACAATCTATGGAAATAATCCGTGTGAATGAATTTTAAAGAGAAGAAATGACTACCCTTAATTTCCATAATAATATAAAATACAGCCCACTAAATTTCATGTTAATGAAAAAAACTTCTAACTAATGGCAGAGATGATTAGTCACTCAAATTTCCCTTTTCAGGTCAAAATATATCTTTACTGCCAAGACCACTGCACATAAAAATATAATGTTAAGTACGTAACACATATTTCTTTTACTGAGGGAAAAGACACAAAACTTGGTCGTTTGTTTACTATTATAATGTGCATTAAAGGCAGTTTTTTAGCTATTCTATTAAGTTAAAACATCTCTTCTTTGCTAACAGCCACAAGCTCTGAACCCATAAGTAAAAATTAGCACTCCAGTTTCCTTTATCATCTCCTCCAGTCTGGATAGAAGGGAAAACTTTAAAGCTAGTTTAATAACATTGCAATACAGGTGGTATCTCAATTCAAGCAACAGATGTACTCTTGGAAAGCTGAGTTCAAACCAATCATGTCTAAAAATCAAATTCTCCTAAAATATATTAAGCATTTAAAAGAACCACAGCATATACCTTTTATAAAGCAGGAATCCTTTTGCAATCAAAATAACTGCTATCTAATTTGTGAATGCAATTCTTTAATATTTTGGGTTTTTAAAAAGAAGTGGCGCACATGTATTGTTCAACATTTATTTTAAAACTAACTACAGGGCTTCTCTGGTGGCTCAGTGGTTAAGCATCCACCTGCCAATGCAAGGGACATGAGTTCGAGCCCTGGTCTGGGAAGATCACAAGCCGCAGAGCAACTAAGCCTGTGCGCCACAACTAGTGAGCCTGCCAGCCACAACTACTGAGCCCGTGTGCCACAACTACTGAAACCCGTGCACCTAGAGCCTGTGCTCTGCAACGAGAAGCCCACGCACTGCAACGAAGAGTTGCCCCCGCTCGCCACAACTAGACAAAGCCTGCGCGCAGCAACGAAGACCCAAAGCAGCCAAAAATAAATGAATAAATAAATAAATTTAAATAAATAAATAAAAGTAACTATAAATACTGTTCAGGACATTGATCCTTTTAATATTTTAATGAAAACCTCCAAAAACTTTCAAATATTTCATTATGATTTTGCTTAAAGGGATAGATAATGACAGATCTCTTCCAACTCTGATTCGTATTAATTATAATAAACTAGATGCAACCATCCCACTTGCAACTGGGAATTGAGCACGTATGTATCAAACAAGGTTGTGCCTAACTTAAAAGGGGGGCTGGGTAAACTCCAGAGAATATCATGTTCTCCAGGAAGTAGGGATGAGACAAACAGTAAGTAACCTTTCTTTAGTTAGCATTTTACATGATGGCAACCCAACACTTGAATGCTGAAGGATGCTCTCCATGATACTGATATAAAATTGGAGCTAACAATATGCAACTATTTCACAAAGGGAAGCAAACTATTCTACTTACTCTGTTCTAATCCCAACCCAAATAAGGACAATGTATGTGTTGAAATATAAAAGTTTTATTCAGATAGAATATTCTTTTCCATTTTTTTAATGAGAATTCAGCTCTCAGATGCTCCAGAATTGGTCTACTGGGGGGGAGGGGTGATTTGTATTTAGGAGGGTGGAGAACATGGGATTTATTCTTTTAATCTATACAAAGCTTTTATTTTCCTTGGAGGAGGGGATGGGTTCCTACCAGATATTCAGGGACATACTAAATTTGGGGTTAACATTATATGGTTGGCACAAATTCAATGCTCGAGTAGGAACTATAAATGATTTCTTTAATTGTATGCCAAACTGAATAATCTCCCAGGGAAAAGAACCTCCTCCTCCTGCCTTTCCTACCTCCTGCCCCTCCCCCATCAACACTGCCTCCCTGCTGTGCAAAGAGCCCTTTGTCCTGCCCCGTACTTATCTAGCTGTTTGGCCATATTGACAGGCCAACTAGAGGCATAATAAGCGAGTCAGTCTGATATAAGCAGCTGGCAATTTCAAACAAATATCTTCCTTTTCTACTCAGACCAAATCCTGCTGCAGAGGTCTCAGGCCCCTCCCATGCTTCCACCTATTTTTCAAACAGCGCAGCAGGGAACTCTGCATTTTCTCTCAATTAGGTAGCACATCAAAAACTTGATTCCCCAGACAGAAACAAATTCTGTATAAAGTCCTACATCCACTGTTTTTTCTGTGATTCATAACATAGGCCAAGGAGTACCCTCAGCTCTAGGTGTATAACATGACTAACATGGCTAAGAAAATGATTCTTACTCCTTCAATTTGCCATCAAAACTCTGATAATTCTCATACTTCAAGGAAAGACAGAAGAGCACAGAAGAGGAATCAGTCAGATGAAATCAACAGTCGTATACATCAAGCAGAACTGGCCAATAATCCTAGTGTTTTAAAAATACTAAGACATTATTCCAATAAGCAGAAAATTCCTTATCCCTGTCTTTGTATCAAAGATACTTAATGTGACCCTTACATCTCTCCCTGAGGTATTCAGCAAACAAAATCCATATGATGGAGAAACTGAGTGAGGCAGGATGGGATTACAAATTCCTTGCTCAGTGAGGGCTCATATGAAGTAGACAGAGATTCTGCTTCATTGTTCCTTTATTATCTCTCATAGTTCCCTTCATAAAGTGTTAAGAGTTTAATATATTCTGTCAAAATAAGAGGATTCTCTAAAGTAATGTTTTCCAACACCCGTCCCCCACCAAGTTACAGGGTATCTTTTTTCATAAGACTGCAACTAATTAAACAAAATATGTATCAAGATATTAAAGAAATGATATTCTATCAACCTTTGGTGAACTTCCCTGACCCTTTCCAAGAGAAATCAATCATTGCATCAAGGGAAAGGTTAAAAATGCCATTTCACTACATATTTTGGAATTTTTGGTAGCAAGGAATGGTATCAATCCCTGTTTATCATAGGTACATTATACCTATTTTCTAAGGAGTGCCTCTGAAAGGATTTTTTTTTTTTTTACAAATAACTACCAGTTGTATTACTAAATATGTATTATCTTACAATTTTGTGGAGTCAAAGTTTTGTTTGTTTTAAACAAACATCCCTATCAATAAGTTTTAGTTTTCAATAGCCAAAACAATTTTTATAAAAAAAATTCACTGCTAGGCCTTTTAGTTTCAAATTAAACTGACACATCACCAGAGGTGAACCACAAGTTACAAAAAATTTTTATTCATGATCCAATTTCTCACTGATAAGATGTATCCAACAATCATTAACTGTCCTTAACTGTGGCCTAATGTTTCATAAGTTATTTGAATATGAAGAGGATAAAGTAAAAGTGGTTGTCTGCACATCTGCATTTTCTCCCATATTATTTTCCTGTCCAAAGGAAAAAAAATGAAGTAGCCACTCTCCTCCGAAAGGCCAAAATAAGCCCAGAAAGTATGTAAGTTCCTGGACACAAAACACTATCAAAAGATATTAAAAATTTCAAGCATACTGGTTAAATAAATCCTATGAAAAGGCCCTCTATGCTCTTAAGGAAATGATCTTACATTAAGATCACAAGGGGGTTCCAAACAGGAAATACAAGTTAAAAGCAATTACTTTATAAGGTAACTTTCATGTTACATAATAACTTAAAGACATTTATATCTAAACTATGTTAAACGGCCAGTATGAGTGAAACCATATTTACCTGATATGACATCTTTTATATGTGATAGTAATAAGAATTAGAACCACCTAAAATATTATCCATTAAAGGTTCTGTTTCATTAGTCTGCTTATATCCCTGAGCGACAATGCAAGCAACCTTTGTGAATGACAAAACTCATTTCCATTCTTTTTGGTTCCCGCCACAAATGCCAGAGTCACACCACACATTACAGATGACTGGGTACATCTGCACAAAACTGAACATATCAAAATTCTTAGGGAAAAAAATACATGGGCTGCAAGAGTTGTAGGGATGTAACTGATGGTATATTGTGGTGGTGGTTCTTCTTCAAGTTCTTCCATACTCAGCAAACTGTTTGCTTAATCAGAGATCTCCCTGAAGTGTGGGAGCTGTGGGGGAAGAGAGACCACATAAGGGGCTCAGAGGCTGTCTTCTCAAGTATCCTGTCCACTAGATACTTGATTTCTGAATATTCTTTCTAGTCTGTCCCATATTTCAGATGGATCACGGCCAAACATATACATCCTTGTGATCTCAGATGACTATATTCAACATTATTTTAATGAATCAATATCATAGGTCAAATTCTAAAGAAAAAAAATCTAATCTGGAGAAGTCTATTACAAATACAGAAAAAAAGAAAATACTTCTAATAGTTATATATATAGAAATAATTCCTAAAAGGACAGTTCTTTTTAAAGTTTAAGATTCCGAATTTAGTAAAATGTTTAGCAAAACACCTGTTCAATAAGGTAAATATGGTCTAACCAGAAGTAAGGAGACATGCAAATAAAGTATTAAAATTGATTTAATGATTAAAGAGATGGAGGAAAACCTGTCAGTTGCAGAAAAATGAACCGATATTTTCCCCATTCTCGTTCTCAGGGAGATCCTTAAATTCTTATTACTTTGGTTGTAAATGTATTGAAAAATTAAAACTCAAATGGAACTTCCAGTCCTATCCAAGCAAAAACCCCAGGCAAAACCCAAAATGTGCCAAAAAACCAAAAACCGAACAAAAAAGAAAAGTCTTTAACTATGATCCAGTTTCCAGATGGTGATATCCATAAATGGGTAGAAGGTTACGAATTGCTAGTTCTCATGTCCCCACCAATAAAATGCAAACCAGCTCAGCAGTGAAAATTCCCAGGAAAGCAAGGTTTCTTCTTAGTCCTAAAGCAGCCATCGCTTAAGTGCAGCTCCCTGCAGCCAACAGCATTAATGGACGCTGCACTGCTGTCCTTCCCTGGAGACAGCAGCCAGCACTACTCAAGCTTCTCACGTAGCAACCAGAGCTCCAGAGCCAGCAGCTGCTGCCGCCTTGTATACCCACCCCGGTGATCCAACCCAAAGGAACAACCTTCTCCTTACCCCACCCCCACTCCTTACACACTCTTTTTTTGGGGGGGGGGTGGAGTGGGGTGGGGGGAGGACCAGTGTTCCATGCCAGGAGGGCTGGAATTATGCCTTTAGAAAGAAACAATCCTAAAGTCACCCTTTTAGTTTGAACTAAGTCCTTTTATTAGAAAAATCAACATTTACCAAATTCCAAATATATATTTAATAAGTCAGCAATTTAGGAGTGCAGATTAAGCTTTAGTCTCTAAAAGGCCAATTTGCCAAACACTCTCTTTACAGTCAAATTTAAATCTGCAGTTAAAGACAGCGGCTTGTGTTACGTCCTACCAAAGGACATAATTCATTTTTCTATATATAATGACATGCTGAGTAAACCTTAAAGATTCTAATCCCATAATGGGCCAGAATTTTTGGCTACAGAAGAAAACTAATGATCCTCCTGAGAAAACTGGTAGAAACCAATAAAAAAATTACCTCTGTCCTCCAAGAGGCCCAGAAACCTCTGATAATGTGAATATTCTCTGCTTTAATACTACCTCAGATTCCATACACCTAAAATTACCATTTATAATTTTTCTCTCAAAGTGACGTAAAAACATTAATGATATAAAACTAATCACCAAGAAATTTTCCCAAATAGGGGGTACACATTCTCCTGAAAAGCTCAAACACTCAACTCAGCTGAATCCTCCCTAATCAAAGTATAGCTATGTAACTGCCCAACAAAAAAATGTTAATATGACCTTGGTTACATATCTGTTATTTAAATGCAACTCGTTTAATCAAGTGCTAAGGGAAATTAGCAGAGGACCTAGGGATTTTTCCAGTACTACAAGAACGGGGAAAACTGGAAAAATGAACTAACTACAGACAAAGCCCAACGGAACCCAGAGGTCTGGGCAAGAAATGAGTTAGTGGTGAACACACTGCACGAGTAACATGAGAAAGCAGAAAATGCAGGTCATACACGCAACCCCTGACCCAGACCAGCAGAGCTGGCTCCAGCACCAGTATACACGGGAAAGACCAGTTATTCCTAAGAAGTGAGACAAGCAAAAGAACTCTGTAGAATAAATTAGCAGAGAAGGGGCTTTCCCGACAGTTAAACTTTCCCTCTCACGCGATTCACCTACTTAAAACCAGGGCTCTTCCTCACCACCATTCACTTCGCATCCCTGGCTTCCGCACAGACGGAAAGGGAATTCATAAAGGCTACATTTTTCTGCCTTTAAAGACGTTCGCAAATGATCGCTCTCCACGCCCAAGGCAGGCAAAACGACACAATCTGGCTCCACTCCAAGCGAGAACCCTACAAATTCAGTAGGGCCATCTCAGAGATACTGGGGCAAACGCCACCGAGAGCCCAAGAATGCGAGCTGGGGGTGGCGAAGGTAACGTCTTTAGCGTGGGGAACGAAGCAATCATCTGCGATGGGGACCCTGGCCGAAAGGGAAGGCGTCCAGAAACATTCTGGGGGGGGAGGGGGAGATGGAGATCGAGGCCCCCAGAGGGATCAGAGTTGTCACAAGGCCGCGCGAACGGGGGTGGGGGTGAGGTTTGGGGAGGGGGAAGAAGTGTGCCTGTGTATTTTGAGGGGAGACCAGCGAGAGGCCTACCCTCAAGTAAAAGGTAAACGTGGAGTAGGCAGTTCCCAGGAAAAGGGATGAAGAGGCGTGGGGGGAGGGGAAACGTCCTGACCCAGGAAAGACGTGAAAAGGGTAGCGGGGTCGACGAGATTACCGACGGGGCCTCTCTGCCTGGGCAAGAGGGGTGCAACGATGTGTGGGGGGCGGCGAGCGGGATGAGAAGGGGCAGCATCCTCCTTGCTGAGGGCCTGGGGAGGGCCAGGCCCACGTCCCGAGAGCGAGCGCGGGGAGACGGAGGAGGTGACCCTTCCCTCCCCCGGGGCCCGGTCGTGAGGGTAGGTCTCGCTTTTCTGTCGGACCCTTACCTTGTCCCAGGCCTGGGCCCGGGCTGCGGCGCACGGCACTCCCGGGAGGCAGCAGGACTCGAGTTAGGCCCAACGCGGCGCCACGGCGTTTCCTGGCCGGGAATGGCCCGTGCCCGTGAGGTGGGGGTGGGGGGCAGAAAGGCGGAGCGAGCCGAAGCCGGGGAGGGGGAAGGGCCAGGAAAGGAAGGGGGGCCGGCACTACAGTGTTGGCGAACTGGCGGGACTGGGGCTGCGTGAGTCTCTGAGCGCAGGCGGGCGGCGGCCGCCCCTCCCCCGGCGGCGGCGGCGGCGGCGGCGGCGGCGGCGGCAGCGGCAGCAGCTCACTCAGCCCGCTGCCCGAGCGGAAACGCCACTGACCGCACGGGGATTCCCAGCGCCGGCGCCAGGGGCACCCGGGACACGCCCCCTCCCGCACCGCCATTGGCCCCTCCGCCCACCGCCCCGCACTCATTGGCCAACTCGCCGCCAATCAGCGGAAGCCGCCGGGGCCGCCTAGAGAAGAGGCTGTGCTCTGGGCTCCCGCTCCTCAGAGAGCCTCGGCTAGGTAGGGGAGCGGAACTCTGGTGGGGAGGGGGGGGGCCTGGCGGTTTGGCGGGGGGAGGGTGGGTGGCTGAGGCCGTCTGGCCGGTAGCTGGGGGTCATCTTCCCCCGCGGGAAGTCGGGAGCATAGCGTTTGTTACGCTGCAAGGGAAAGAGGTGGTTAGAGGCAGGCGGGAGTGTGGCCTGCCCTGTGGCAACCGGAGGGGGAGGGAGAAGGGAGCGGAAAAGGCTCGAATCCGGACGGAGCCATTGCTCCCTCAGAGGGAGGGGCGCTTCCGGCTATTCTGCTGTCACTGATTGGTTGCCGCTCCTCCCGCCGTGTGTGAAAACACAAATGGCGTGTTTTGGTTGGAGCAAAGCGCCTGTCAGTTACAGCCTCGGGAGTGCGCAGCCGCCTGGAGACTCTCGCATTGCCCCCTGGGGCGGGTAGGTAGGTGGGGTGGGGAGCGAGCTGGACTGGCGGGCGCGGTCGGCCTCCCGCGGCGGGGAGGAGAGGGTCAGTGAAAGTGGCTCCGTGCGGACGTCCTGCCACCCTCCCCTTCCTTCGGGGGAGTCGGTTTACCCGCCGCCTGCTTGGCTTCGGCATCTGATTGGCTGCTGAAGCCCCGGCAACGGCCCCTTGTTATTGGCTCGGGTCCCAAATGAGCGAAACCACTGCGCGGGTCGGCGGGGAGGCGGTCGTTGGTACGGCCCTCCCCGAGGCCCAGCGCCGCAGTGTCTGGCCCCGCGCCCCTGCGCAACGTGGCAGGAAGCGCGCGCTGGAGGCGGGGGCGGGCTGCAGGGCCGAGGCTTCTGGGTGGCGGCGACTGCGGCTCCGCCCTGGGCGTCCGCCGCCTGAAGGACGAGACTAGCCCGACGTGCTCCTGGACCCGTGGGGGTGGAGGAAGGAGCGGGCGTCCGTCCTGGTGGTTTGTGGGTGGGAGGCGCATGGTCTCCAAAAATCGGCGCGAGCTGCAATCCAGAAGGAGCTGCAGAGGAGGGGGCGGAGAGAAGGCCGCACCCTGCTCGGCAGGGGGAGGGGAGTGCCGCAATACCTTTATGGGAGTTCTCGGCTGCCTCCTGTCTCCTAAGGACCGCCCTGGGCCTAGAAAAATCCCTCCCTCCCCCGCGATCTCGTCATCGCCTCCATGTCGAGTCGCTCCTTCTCGATTGTGGGCGGGATTCTTTTGCCCACGCTTAACCTGATTCCTGGGCGTTGTCCTGCAGGAAACTGAGCAGGTGTAAGATTATGAGGACGAGCCCAGTTTCTCTACCCACAGACTTGAGTTTGTGTCACAAAGTAATTATAATAGGGGTGGAGGGGGGAAATGGAGTCCAGGCAACACCTGGGGCTGATTTTATGCAGCGAGACTGCGTGTTATTAGTTCTTAAGATCTTTTTTCGCATTTTTCCTGGAGATTAAGGGAGGTAGATGAAAGGCATGATCTCCTGAGTTTTAAACTTTACCCATTTGAAGCCCTTGCTACACCACCAAAATAGAGCATCTTAGATTTAAATCTTAAAATTTTAGTCCCCCACCCTTGCATCCCCAGGGTCAGGCATTTTAGCAACTCTCACTCATGCTTTCAGCCCATTTTCTATTTGTTTTACTTGCTCATTTAGTCCCAGACATACCATTGGCTTTCTTGTCTCCTGTTTTGGTAGCCCGGTAAGTCATGAAACCACACAGGCTACCCAACTTGAGCATAGGCCTCACTCTTGCCCAGCAATGCGTTTATTTCTCCTTTACGGATATTCTTGAATCTTCACCTTAATTTTCATTTTGTCCTTTTCCCTCATGTGGGATTCTATTCCTGACCCTCTTCTCAGTCCACATGATTTTGGCTACTGCTTTCCTGAGAATTGGGTGTGAGGTTCAGCAACATCTCTCTTTTATGTCCTTTGAATACCTTTCAGTCCATCTCCAGTGCTGTTCTCATCAGTAACTGAGCTCAGTTGCCATAATGTTAATAGTCTCTGAACTAGTGTCTCCATCTCCGGTATCTGCTGTTACAACTTTTGTGTGTCCAGGACAGTTGTCCTAACATAAAGATAGAGCATGAAAATAACTGATCCAACTCCATTATTGGCTCCCTAACTACTGACAGGATGAATTCCATCGTTGCAAATGTGATATACAAGGTCCCTCAATGGACTGATCTCACCTTAACAGCTTTTTCCTTTGCCACAGTTTTCTGCATATACACACAAACACTACTTCTCAAGTCACACTGAATTGACTGCTGTTTACCCAAATCATAGTGAGATTATCAGACCTCCTTGTAGGGTGGTTCCTCCTGGAATGTTACCCTTGATAATCCTTACCCTTCCAGTAAAAACTGTTAAGACTCAAATATCATCTTGCCTTCTGTGATCTGCCGTCCTTTAAGCCAGACTCGCCTACAAAAAAGTAAGTATTGCTTTCTCTTGGTCCCAAAGCAGGTTGAATCATAGCACTTCTCAGGTTGTTGTTGTTGCTTGTTTAAATTCTCTTAACTATTCGGAGCTTCTTGAGGGCACAGGCTCTTGTTGAGTCTTGTACCTAAGCTCCTAGTATATTCCTTGATGGCTAGCCAACCCTAAATGAAAGAATGTCTTTATAAGGTTTGATAGATTGGCCTCTCAAACACTTCTTTGTGCACTTGCTAATGCTCTAGATTAGCACTGCCCACGAGAACCTTGTGCAGTGATGGAAATACCCCATAGTTGTGCTGTCCAATATGGTGGCCACTAATCACACATTACTTTTGAGCCCTGGAAATGTGGCTATTATGACTAAGGAAGTCAGTTTTTAATTTTATGTAATTTAAGCTTAAATTGCCACTGTGGAGGTGTGGCCATAGCCACAAAGTTGTGTTGTAGATTGCAGAATACTTAATATGGACATTGATAATTTTGTCTTCATACTGAGCAGTAAGGAAATAAAAGTTGAACCTTTCTGGCCCATTTAGGTGTGCGCCCCGCCCCCCCCCCACCAAGTTGGTTGGTTGGTTGGTTTTTTGTTTTCTTTTTTTGCGGTACTCTGGCCTCTCACTGCTGTGGCCCCTCCCGTTGCGGAGCACAGGCTCCAGACGCGCAGGCTCAGCGGCCATGGTTCACGGGCCCAGCCGCTCCGCGGCATGTGGGATCTACCCGGACCGGGGCACAAACCCGTGTCCCCTGCATCGGCAGGCAGACTCCCAACCACTGCAGCCACCAGGGAAGCCCGGTTGGTTTGTTTTAAAACTTATTTGTATACTTTAGCTGACAGCTGAATCCAGCAAACCATTACTAAAGATAAACCTGCCTTGGACAATGGTGTGTTGAGAAAGCAACTGTTGATTCGTTTGAGTTTCAAGAAGGCATAATGGATTTTAGGAAAGTGGGATTTCATTAAATCATAACGGTGACAGAAGTTTAATGAGGAATAGGACTATATCTGATGTTAGTGAAACTAGCCCTGAATTTCAGTTCTACAAAGTTTTCAATTTTGGAAAAACTTCCATCAGAGGAGGCCCTAAGTATCATATCTTAAGTTACAGGAAATCATCACAAAGTAAGTTTTCATTCTGATGAAGTATAAATTAATAGATATGTTTTAACACCAAAATGCTTTTTGGTTTGTATGCTAATATAGATAGCATCTTGTAAATTTCAAATTTTTTATATTTAAAAAACAAGTTTTTTAACTTAAAATTTCTTAAGATTTCTCCTTAAAATATGAGAAGTGCACATAATTGGCTTGCTATTTAATGCAGATTCCCAGTCCCACACTCAGAGATTCTGAATTCAGTTAAGACTGGTGGGGGTCACTAGAATTCTGTGTCTTTTATATGCTTCTGATGTTGGTGGCCCAGAAAGCACACTACAAATACAGACCCGAGGGGCTACAGTATGCCTATCTTACAAAAATGATTACAACTTCAGGGAAACTATGTCCCCTCTACTTTGTAATTTTTTCCTCCAGAAAAACTGAATAAATGGGGAAACATTTTGAAAGGCAAAAAAAAAAGTTATATTTAATAGTTTGGGAAACATACAGGTCAGACTGCTTTGTTTTAAAAGGAATGTTAAACTATTCCAAGTAATCTTTTTTTTTTACTTTTTTACAAAGAAAGTTCCCTCTTTTGTCTGTTGTCCCACTAAATGCATTCCTCAATGATACAGATTTGTTCTTGATTCCCTGGTGCCTGAACACAGAACTGGATACTCAATAAATGTTGATTTTATTGATTTATATGTGAAGTTTGTTTTCAAGTAATAGTTTAAATCCACAGAAGCAATGCTCCTTTTATGGAGAAACTTTAGGATCATACTTAACCCAAGTCACCTGATATTCTATTCATAAAGGAATCTGATGCCTCATGGTCTCTGAATACATTTGTCTGCCATTCAGCTCTTCCTTGGGTTTCCTGTGCAAACCCTTGCACTCATCCTCTTCCTATGCTTGACTTCCTTAGGCTTTATTACAATTTTTTAAACAAAGCAGCTACTTACCTCCTTCTGAAGTAGAGCCATATTATTTCTTATACTCCTAGGACAGAAATTAAATAGAATGAAAACTTGTACTTGCATGAGAGAGTTGAAGGCTTTGTAAGGGATTTTATAATCTTTTTTTTTTAAGATTTAAAAAATTTGAACTACATAATGTTTCTCTCATTTTTTATGCACGGAAGAGGTTTGGTGTAATTATGGTTTGCAACTGTTAATCCAGAATATGATAGGGATCAACATCACAAGTGTAAGACTAGTTTGTTTTAAGCCCATCTTAATTTTAGAGCACATTGTTAGGTCACATATCCAGAAGTCTGGTACTTTACTTTGCAGGCTGAGAATTCTTGATTTAGTTACATAGTAGTGTACAACTTTATTGGAGGATGTATTTCTCCAGAAGACTTTGCTTCTTATCCATGACTCCTCATGGATTCTTGATGGAGTGGGTGAGAAACTGGGTTATTAGAGAACTGTTAATAGAATGGCATAAAATATTTAGGTTTATTTTATCTAGGCCAGTGTTGAACTTGATGACTTATTCCTGGTATCATGATGTATACCTTCCTGGTGACTAGAGAGATTATTTTCTGCCTCTCTGATTATATCTGGAAGTCATGGTTACACTTAATAATTCTACTTTCTAGCTTTTTTCCTGGACCTTTGCTTTGTACTGGTACTTAGTCACCCTTTGTGTTCTAGTTTTTTGGGTTTTTAAAAAACATGTTTACGATTGGCTCTTCCTGCTGACAACAGTAACACATTTTCAGATCACATTTATAGAATTGGTTATGTTACCAGCTAATGAACCCCACCTCTAGTATATGGATTTTAGTCAATTCAGTCAACACTCTTTACAGACTTTCTTCTTTTTACTGACCTTTGGTTAAAATCTCATCCCAGACTTTTTAGTATAATAAGTAGTGGCAACTTACTAGTGCATACTATAGGCAAAGCTAATGGAAACACAGGTTAGAAGAAATGAACTAATAATATTCATTGAGTGCCAGTTGTGTACCAGATAGTATGCCAGACTCTGCCATTGTATTTAGTGTGGTTCTAATACATGAAACCTCATCTTACAGAGTAGGAAACTGAAGCTGTGAGGTTGAACAACTTTCCTATAGACATAGCAACTAATTAAGGGCCAGGGATTGAGACTGATCTGACTTGCTTAGTCAGTATTCCTTACCAATTTAGGGTACTGTGTTTCTCTGATGGAAACAGTCTTTTAGGAAATTTAATCTGGCTACAGATGCAGGATGGGTTGTAGGGTTGAAGGCAGAGAGACCGCTTAGGAGATTCTTTTACAGTAGTCCAAACAGGAAGTGATTAGGTCTGGTATACAGTGATGGCAGTCAAAATGGAAAGGAAGTTAAAAGAGTCAGACTGACCAAATGGTCACTGAAAATGGTCTCGACACATCACTTCTTAAGGAAGCCTTCCTTGATGCCTTAACTCCACTGTATTGGGTACCCACCTGAATGCTGTCATAGCATTTCTCGCAGTTGTAATTAGTAATTGGGGTTTTTTCCCTATTTTTTTAGGTTGCTCCTTGAGGGCATGACATTGCTTGTTTATGGCTATATCCCTGTTGTGTAAGCATACAGAAGTCTTCAAGGTCAAAACTGTTTTCATAACACAGTAAGTCCCCTACATACTAACCTTCAAGTTGCGAACTTTCAAAGATGCGAACATGTGTTTTCACGTCCGGTCGTGTAAGTTAGTTCACGTGTCTGGCGTACATTGTCACATGCCTGCAGCCTCTACAAGTGGTTGTGCTTTTTTGTACTTTACTGTATACAGTAGTATAGTATCTTTATTTCAAGCCCAACATGTCCAGAAGCGCTGTAGCTGGTACTGCTAAGAAGCCCCAAGTGATAACGATGGAAACAAAAGTGAAAATAATTGAGAGGGTGGAGCGAGGCGAAAAGATGGTAGACGTTGTTCATTCTTATAACATGAATCGTTCAACCATCAGCATGATTCTAAAGAACAAGGACAAGATCATGGAACATGTGAAGTCTGCTGTGCCAATGATGGCGACAATAATGTTGAAGAAGCGGGAAAAGTGATGGAGATGGGGAAACTTCTCAGTGTGTGGATGCAGGATCAGCATCAGCATCGAGTCCCCCTCAGCTTAATGCTGATGCAAGAAAAGCTAAAAGGCTTTATGAAGACTTGAAGAAGAAACATGGTGAAGAACCAGAGGGTGCATCTTTTAATGCCAGCTATGGCTGGTTTCATCAGTTCAAGGCTAGAGCCAACCTTCACAATGTAGAAGTAAGTGGCAAGGCAGCGAGTGCAGATATGGTAGCTGCCCGGGATAAGGAGTCCAAAGAGGTTTTTAGCAACTTAGTGACCCTCAGAGAGAAGCTGGAGCTAGATCTGCAAGAGGACGACTTCATTGAACTCCTTGCTGTGCAACACGAGGAGCTTACTAACGAAGACCTGATGGAATTGGAGGCCCAGAGAAAGGACGAAGAGAGACAAGAGGAGGAAGTAACCGAAGAGATTCACGACACAGGAAATGGCAAGGGGATTTTCTTTATTCGAGGAGGCACTGTTAGTTTTTGAGGTGCAGGATCCGAATGTAGAACAGTACATGAAGGTTGCAGCAGCCGTTCGGGATGCAATCCAGTGCAACCGTGTCATCTACAACGAGAAAAAAAGAGCTACTACCCAGACATCATTGGGTTGTTTTTTCAAGAGGGTAGATAGAATTGAATCCAGCAAGGAACCAGAACCTGTGCCATCAGTGTCAGGTGTGAGTGAAACTGCAGCTTGCCTTTTGTCTCCTGTTGCTGACCATCCCTGAGTTCTACCATCTTCTACCTCCTCTCCCTCCTCCAGTCAGTAACTCTTGCCTGTTCACTCGATGCCAGCCCTTGTATGCCAGCTGTTGTACTGTACTACTGTACTTTTTAAGGTACTGTACTGTAAGATTAAAAATATTTTATTTTTTGTATTTATTTTTATATAAACCTATTATTAGTACAGTACTACATAGCCGATTGGGTACCTAGGCTAACTTTGTTGGACTTATGAACAAATTGCACTTATGAATGCCCTCTTGGAACTGAACTTGTTCGTTATGTAGGGGGCTTACTGTACTAAGACGTAACTTACCTTTTCAACTCATTCTCACAAGTACATAGAGGCTACATGATATGTGTTGGATGACATCATCACTAATGTTAATTGAATGGTGCTGTATATTCTTGAATTTTTCACAATTTCCTAAGGTCGTAGGTTTAGGGTATGAATATCTGTGTCTTTAGAAATTCACTCTTCAGGTTATACCTCCAAAACCCCAGCAAACCTCAGTATTATGCAGTTATTATAAAATCTTGTAGTTTTCCTTGCACCTAAGCATAAACATGAATACATTCTGTTATCAAATAAGGTGATGAATATTTCACAGAGTTGTCTGACACATAGGGAGAATCAACTCCAAAAAACTATGAGAAAAACCTACTGAAGTATCTTAAAGGATAGGTTATTGTATGAGATTACATGCTTTGTAATGTGCCATTCTTTGTTGAAAATAGTTACTTCCGTGAAAGTGTTAATATTTTTACTGTATTTTACTTTTTTTCTGTTTTTCTAATTATGGTAAAATATTGGTAAATAAAGCTACTTGGAGCCCTCAGTTTTTAAGAATGTGAAGGGGTCCTGAGCCAAGAAGTTTGAGAAAGCTGCTGTAGCACAGTGTATATTGTAAGCAAACACTCAGGCCTGTTGAGTAGCTGGATGTAGCTAAAAATGACTCCCAGCACTAAGTGTGGATTACTGGGAGGATGGGCACGCTAAGACAGGGAGCAGGTTTTAGTGGAGAAAGATAGGTTCCTGTTGAGTTTAAGTAGGACTTACAGGAGAAGGGATAACAATAGTAGGCAGTTGGAAATTCAGAATTTGGGCGTGAGAAAAACTAAAACACCATTCTCCTTTGCAGTGAAAACTGCTTTCATCATGGAATATATCACTGAACAGCTACTACCTCACAACTGATTGGCATACGTGTTAGCCTTGGGGCAAAAGTATGAGGGTGACAGAGCAGGCTTCTTGTAAACAATGATGAATATTTTCACATTGTGCACTTTTTAAAATTTGGCACAGGAGAGACCTATATATGGTGTTTCTCCTGAACTTAAAAAAAAAAAATGTAACCAAGGTACAATAATTTGATTTTTTTTGTCCTAGAAGTTTCAAACTTTCATCATATTCCCACATAACACCTCATCTGAACTTGGAAAAGGCTATGCTTAGAATAAGGATGTTCTACTTTTCCTATGCCTAGCTCAGTAATTAATATTAAGCACTTGTGGGCATGAGTATACTTCAGGCACTTTACAGACCTTTTAAAATACTTCCTTTTTTCAGTCTTCAGCTTACCTTTTGGTCCTTGCAGTGGAAACATGAGCCATGTCTGCAATGTGACATGTCAGAATCTAAAATTTTCTGAAAGTCTTATTACCATTTTAAAAGAAATGTTTAAACAAATGTTTCCCTCTCTAGTCAAGTAGTATATTGTCTCTGGGAGATAACCATCTTCCTTTAATTTCATTAAATTTATAAAATCTGTCTCAATGTCTGTTGTTTTTTTTCCTCTCTAAAATGCATTGAATGTCTGCTCTATAACTCAAGTCATTCTGTTTTCAGATTACTAAGATTACCTTCCCCATCTTTTTACATCCCCATGGTACAGGTCTGTTTCAAAAGTTGAAAACCAAGGTCACAGAACTAGTAGGTGGCAGTGTCATATATAATTCAATCTCAGCTTTTCTGAATCCTCATGTAGCGCATTTCCTGTTCCTGTCACCAGATTACAAAACAATACTAGAGAGGAAGATGGCAAACTATTACAATGTTCGCTACATACTTATATCATCTTAAATCACATCTGTTCATGTTTTTATGATGGTATTTAATAGGACTAAAGCTATGATATATTGAGCACAAATTTGATACACGTAAAAACAGCCAATATGCAAAAATACCCATTTGTTCAACAGATATTAAACGTCCATGCTGATAGGTAATGTGTCAGGCAGTTGATGAACAGTAGAGAAAACATGGTCCTTGTACTTTTCCAGTCCTATGGACTGCTGACCAACACTTAGAGGTTTAAATGGTTTCTTTTGTGAGAGGTGAAAGGCTGTTTGTTCTATGTTGAACCCATAATAGTGAAACTGCATTCTGATGACCTTAAAAACTCCAGTCTAGGATATAAGACCCTTATAAATGTCTTACTTCCAATTCATTCTCAAGGGTGAGGTATATCAGAGAGAAACCATACAAGGACTGTTGGCTCTGCTGCTAATGTGAACTCTATTCTTTCAAAGGAAAGAAGTACTGTGTCCTTTTATTCTAAATGAGACATCAAAAGTTAGTATGTTACTGACATGACACTGAAAATCTAAGCTGAATGCAGCCAGAAACTCCAAAGTAAACTGAATACAGAATGCCACATAAAACCCCAACTCTGTTGCACAGAAGCACTGTTTTTACAAGGACTTGATGTTTAGGTTATTTCATTTTCCACTGTCTTGGGAAGGACTTTGCTACTGCAAAAGCAATTAAATATGAATAGTGACTGAGAAAATAAAAGAACTTACACAAAGTTTTTAATTCAAAGATACATCAGTTTGTTCTCTAGTCCTTTAGAGAAGCCAACAAAAATACTTTGACAGGTTTATGTTTGACTTTGAAAGGCATCACCACCTTTGTGTACTGAAAGAAAAATTTATTTAAATATGGCTTGTTGGTCCCATACTTCATCTACCAGTGTAATCCCTGCTGTTTACAAATAGAAATGTCTATTTAGTTCTATTAATCTGAATAACAGATGCATATTGTAATTTTTAAAGCAGATAGTAAACTTTTCTGTAGGTCTTGTGAGATTTCACCTTGTCATGGGGCAAACACTATTTTACAAAGTGTAATAATGCTTCATTTTTTAAAGTTGAGGTGAAGAACCTGAGCAACTAAATAACAAAGCTGCAGAGGCAATGAAATGTAACCTCACGATCTGATTATGCTCTCTGCCTTTCCCTTAGGCCAGGGTAGCTTTCCACCTGCTACAGTGGAAAACAGGAACTGCTATAAAGCCTGAAAATAAAATGTTCTAAACCCAAATCCCAGAGTATTTTAGTAGGCTTAGCATCTTTAAAGCATTTTAAGAAAAGTACTAATTGCCCAACTACAACAGCTCCAAAGAAAAGCTCTGCTTTCTCTTAAGACTTGTTCCATTCTATTCACACCTTTTGCTATCTAGGGTGAAGAGATTTACACCAAACATCACTTTTATTAATACTATTTTTCTCTCAAAGCAAGTTCTTCATGCTGACATGTCCACTGTCAGGAAGCACTGGCAGCGCTACTAATCATCTTCAGTCTTTGCATCACCAAGGAGATCTTTCTCCATCTTGTTCTGAAGGATGAACAAAAGTTTGAGGTGTACGTTTCAGAAGATAAACTGCAGCATGAAGACCCCCTATGTTGACCCAGACGGTATGTACCTTCCGCCACAGGTGTCCCATTCCAGATAATGCCTGTGTACACACAAAAAGTAGAAAAGTAATTAGCTGATAACTGCTTCTCTACCAACCAGGGGTCTTAGTAAGAAACACTGGGAGAAAACAAATCTTATTGAAATATCCCCAAGTATACTTAAAAAGGTCCTAAAGTTGTCATGGGCTGGCTGAGTTTTCAAGCTAACGTACGGCACCTTGATAAAGCATTTCTTGTCCTGGGTCAGTAGTACAGCTTGGCCTGTCCCTGGCCTACAGACACGGCTCATCTCCCGTAGGCAAGCTGGATAAAGGTTCCAGTTTCTCTTCTTGGAGCCCATCCTATAAAAGAAGGTCTAATGAGTCACTTACTTTTGCAAAAAATAAGTATCTAGGACTATATGAAATGAGAAGTTACTAAAAACTCATTTTCATTGCAATAAGAAAGTCCTGAGGTATGAAAAACAGTTGCCTTCTAGAGCCAGACCTTTGTCATTACATGTCAATGAAATGGTTAGATTTAGTTAAGTTGTTAAGAATTCTGAATGGGATGAACTGGTTACGGAAAAGATCTGACAACTATAATAGTTATGTTAATAGTTATGTAAATTGTCCCCTTAATGAGTATAAGCAATCATTATGTAAATGAAACCAGTGATTAAAAATATCCTGATAACCAAGTTTTCCTCAACCTTTCTCTGAAGTATTAATGTAATTCAACAACGGGCTACAAAGTGGATAAACCTGTGATGGTCAGGATCAAAGTGTAGTTAGTACATTCCTGAGTTCTCATAAGAAACAAAATGGGTGAATCTATCATATTGTTACATTCTTAAGTGAAAAACTGTTAAGTCTGCTAAAAGAAAACGGAAGATTTCTGACAGAATAAGCTCAAGGAAAATACAACAGATTTAGAAGACAAGTGGGTACTAATATAACAAATGAAAGTAAAATTCATTTTTTTACAAGTCCCACCTTTTTCCAAATGGCATGTCTGTTACAATAATGTCCACAGAGCCAGTTCTTAGTGGCAAGTTGCAGATATCCCACTGAATAGTATCTATGGGCAAGCCCCAGGACAGTTTGCTGTGGCGACAAAAGAAAAGGTGCTTCAACATATCCCGAAGAATGAAATTTTAGAAGACTTTTCTTCTGAAGAGACTGCTATAAAATACAAAAACTAAAATAATAATATCAGTGACAACATCAAGAACTTAGTAAAAATTTTTAAAGTAGCAGGTAGGCAGAAAGCATAGGTCATAAGCTAAAACTTTTATAATGACAGTCCGTAAAAAAGTAAATTAAAAAATTAGTTAAGATTCGTTTTCAAAAGCTGTCTATATCTGTTTCATCTACAATTTAAGAAGACAGATTAAGGGGAAAAGACCGTTAACACAAAGAACTGTAGTACACAACTTGAAAACAGTGTTGAGGCAGTTAATTACCTAACTGATGATGTAAAAACATTGTTGATGAAACATACACTGGAAAAAACCAGAACACTAAAGAGAAAAAAGCTGATGAGGTGACACACCTGAAGGATAAAGTTTGGTAAGTCTACACAGAAATAACAGGAGACCTAAAGAAACAGGTATGTAAAATTAGGAAGTATAGAGGTACTGGTCTTAAAATTAAAAAACATGTATCATACTATAAAAAAACAAGAGAACAAAAAAGTTAACATCAAAAAAATAATGACAGAAGGCAGGATGAATATAATAATATAAATGATTTAAATCCTCCCCATTAAGGCAAACCTACTAGTTTAAGAAACAAAATTATAACAGGCAATAATAATGCACAGGCTAAAAATTAAAAGCAAATCAAGATTATGAGCAGAAATTAAATGTTGTAATATTGATATTTAATAAAGAATTTAAGAAAAAATAAAATGCAATAGAGGTAATCACTACATAATAGGAAAAAATACAGATATTAAAAATATGTATTACACTCACAAGCACCAATAGCTACAATAAAACAAAACAAAAAAGGCAAAAAATATTAAAAGTCAATGTAAGATTGGGACTTCCCTGGTGGTCCGGTGGTAAAGAATCTGCCTTCCAATGCAGGGGATGTGTGGCTTTGATCCCTGGTCAGGGAACTAAGATCCCACATGCTGCGGGGCAACCAAGCCCACATTGCCACAACTACTGAGCTCCTGCGCCTCAACGAGAGAGCCCATGTGCCACAAACTCACAGCTAGAGAGAGAAAAATCTACACACCACAATTAGAGAGAGGCCCGCTCGCCACAATGAAATATCCCGCATGCCTCAATGAAGACCCCGTGTACTGCAACTAAGACCCGATGCAGCCAAATAAATTAAAAAAATAAATATTTTTAAAAAATCAAGGTAAGATAGAAATAGTACAGGTTGAACAGACAAAAAGTGAAGATGCAGAGGATATGAAAAATGATAAAATATTCAGAAACTAGAAAAATTATTTGCTTAAAAATATCAGGTTTCAAAGAAACCCTAGTCATGTACTATGCCTCAGGAAAAATCTCAAATATAAAACAAAATATACCATAAAAATTCATTAATCACAATAAAACATAATATAAAAATAAACTAAAAGCTTTTAACTACTTATGTATAAAAAATGATCTAAACCATTGGTCCTCAAAGTTGGGCCACAGACCAGCAGCATCAACATCACTGGGAAGCTTGCCAGGAAATGCAGACCCTCAGGTCCCATCCTAAACCTACTGAATCAGAATCTGTGTGTAGTTAACAGGTTACCCAGGTGATTCATCTGAACATTAAAGTTTGAAAAGCACTGTCCTAAACAATTAGAGAGAATCAAGTATATAACAAATCATTTAGAAAGTAACCAAAACAGATTTATCAAAATCTATAGGATATGGTCAACAGGAGTACTTAGCATAAAAGTCAGCTCTAGTAAAAACTTTTATTAAAAAGAAGACATTGGGCTTCCCTGGTGGCGCAGTGGTTGAGAGTCCGCCTGCTGATGCAGGGGACATGGGTTCATGCCCCGGTCTGGGAGGATCCCACATGCCACGGAGCGGCTGGGCCCGTGAGCCATGGCCGCTGAGCCTGCGCGTCTGGAGCCTGTGCTCCACAACGGGAAAGGCCACAACAGTGAGAGGCCCGCGTACCGCAAAAAAACAAAAAAAACAAACAAAAAAAAGAAGACATTTACAGCATATAACTTAAGATTTTAGATAACAAATGAAAAGACCTCAATAGGAAATAGGAATAAAAAACAAAAAGCATCAAGCATAAAACCACAGAACAAATAGTATATGAAAGAACAAAACAAAGCACTGGCAATCTAATCAAAAGGGAAAAAAAAACTAGCAAAGAAAAGAGGATAAGCAATATACAGACAAAATAATATTAAGGCATACCATGTATAAATAATATGAAAATTTGCATAAAATGAACAAATATTCTTAAAAACAACTGATTTCTACTTACAAATATAAACCTCACATTAAGGGTCATGGAGGCAGCTGTGAGGTCAATCATGGGATATAATGACTTCCTGTGCTCCTGGATATGAAGCACCTGTAAGACCTAACAAATCTGCTTACCGCTACATATTTCTGCCACCTTGTAAGAAAATGAAGGACTCCAAGCAGAGGAGACCAGAGAAACAATTTTGTGATGAGGCGTCTCGTAGGAAACTGCAGACCAAGTGCTATTTCAACCAATTCTTCCCAAAGACAGCTGAGACTTTGAAAGAATGGTGAAAGGCTGGCACAGATGGTGTGTCGTCAAATCCAATTTGTAGCAATGGGCTAGGGCTTAAGGTACTATAGCAACATACATCTCAGGATGGGAAATTTCCCAGAGGCTAACAGACTTTCAATGCACATATATCAAAGGGATATGGCTGAAGGACCTTGGAATATTTTGCTTGGAGAAGAGAGGATGTGGAGAGCTGGGATAAGGAGAGGAGGGTTGGTAGCCCTTTAAATATCTGATGTTAATCATCACTGTGACACAGAGATAAGATTTTTCTTTATGGACTCAAGTGGAAGAAAAAACCCAGATCTGTACAAGGTACAGGGAGAGATTCATGTTCCCTAAAAGATATGACTAGCACTCAAAGCTGTGCTAAGCTGGAATCAACAGCCTTCAGAGTCATAAGAGGTGTTTATACAGGCTGGAAGACCACTGGTCAGGATCTCCTACAGGACATTTAGGGACTGTAGGGACAGCTTTCAGGTCTTTTCCAACTCTGAGATTTAAGTGCCAAATAACAGAGGAAAGGCTAAATAAACTGTAATATTTCTGTACAATGGAATATTATGCAGTCATTAAAAAACAGATTGAATAAAAACATAAGCGTTTGAAAATTTTTTAATGTTTTCAACTGTTTAATTGCATTAGAAGATATTAATATTTTAATATGTACTTGTTTTACAAGAACCTAGAAATTTTGAATTGAGAAAATGATTACAAAGCATGTCTATGTGTCAGTCTGAGTTATGAATGAATTAGGTCCTGGGGCCCATGTGGTCTTGTAAGACTACAATCATCAAAAATGGTCCTGAAACATATAATAAGAGGACATGAAAGCTAATATGTGTGGGATATGCAAATATTTGAACATTAGATTATTTTCCCCCTGGTATTTCTCTAATACTTATAGCTTGTAGCAGAGGACTGAGTTCCTTGTTGGTGTTCAATTAAGTTTCAGATATGAGAGTGCACCGCTGCCACTTCGGTCCTCTTCCCCGACAGCTAGGAGGACAGCTAGGGCCCCTTCTCTCACCCCCTTCACGGGGTGCCTTCTCCAAACTACATCACTTATTCAATACTAAAACATTTCCAGAGAAAAGACCACTAGTCAGTTAGGAGGAGTCTTGTGCCTCTGTTAAACCCCCAGCTGGATGCCTGCATGCAGTAATGGAAAACTTATGAAATTAAAATGAATCTATGCAGTTCTTCCACTACATGGGAAAAAAGATATCTGAATAAGGAAAGAAAAAGGAAGACAGAAATAAAAATAGTTGCATTAGGGTGGGGGAAATTATAGTTAAATTTAAAATATTTTAAAAATACAAATTAGTTTCAATCAACTTTTAAAATTTAAATGGAGTTTCAATATATTCATTTGGCTATAATACTGTCACAATGCACTGGTTGTATTAGTTCATAAAGCCAATAAGAAAAGTGATTATTGGACTTCCCTGGTGGTGCAGTGGTTAAGAATCTGCCTGCCAATGCAGGGGACACAAATTTGATCCTGGTCCAGGAAGATCCCACATGCTGCGGAGCAACTAAACCTGTGCACCACAACTACTGAGCCTGTGCTCTAGAGCCTGCAAGCCACAACTACTGAGCCTGTGTGCCACAGCTACTGAAGCCCAGGAGCCTAGAGCCCGTGCTCTGCAACAAGAGAAGCCACTGCAATGAGAAGCCCGTGCACCGCAATGAAGAATAGCCCCTGTCTGCCGCAACTAGAGAAAGCCTGTGTGCAGCAACGAAGACCCCACGCAGCCAAAAAGAAATAATTAATTTTAAAAAAAGAAAGAAAGAAAACTGATTATCTAAGTCTAAGAGATGCTACAAAATCTTTTAAATTAAAATTTTACCCTTCTTTCACTTGGCTCTTGGTCAATAAAGATGAGATGTTATTTGCTGCTCTATTCACAGCCAATGGATTATTATCACCAGCAATGTGATAACAGTTAGACCATTCTGTAGCCCCCTAAAAGACAAGAGTATATATGAAAACAGAAGTAGCCAACTGCAAAAAAAAAAAACAAAACCAAAATATGATAAAAAGGTAAAATCATTTCAATCACTTGTCAATAAACAAGACAATCCAATCCAATCCAATAATCCAATGCTTTTCTAAAGTGGCAAAATACTGCATGCTGTCAACTTTGCTATTCCCCTTGCTTGAAATGCCCTCCTGTTCTGTTTGCTGAACTCTTACTCATCTCTAAAGGCCCAGCTCAAATGTCATGCCCTCTGTGACATCAAGCACAACTCTCCAAGCTGTCTCTCATTTGCCCCTCCAAAAGCACTCTGTACATGTATCTGCCACTGCACTTGCTCTCTTTTTAATTATTTCTATACCTGTCTGCGGCTCAAAACGTCTAGGAACTCCTTAAGGATAGGTCTGGTGTGTCACTCAGTCCCTCACCCAGCAGTGTCTGCCACACAGTAGGTATTACAGACTTTAAATACAAACATAGTTTAACCAAATCAAACCGACTAACCTATATCCTTTTGTGATTATGGAATTTTTATATAATCCGATAACCTGGAATATTTGAGAATTTAAATAAAGTGTAATGTCTATTATATAGGCTTTTGAATGATAACCACCATATTCTTGAAAGGATTTTGTCACTTTTTTTTTTTAAATAAATTTCTTTATTTATATTTGGCTGTGTTGGGTCTTCGTTGCTGCACACGGGCTTTCTCTAGTTGCTGCGAGTGCAGGCTCCTCATTGCGGTGGCTTCTCTTGTTGTGGAGCATGGGCTCTAGGTGTGCGGGCTTCAGTAGTTGTGGCGCTCAGGCTCAGTAGTTGTGGCTTGCGGGCTCTAGAGTGCAGGCTCAGTAGCTGTGGTGCACGGGTTTAGTTGCTCCATGGCATGTGGGATCTTCCTGGACCAGGGCTCAAACGCATGTCCCCTGCATTGGCAGGCGGATTCTTAACCACTGCGCCACCAGGGAAACCCAGGATTTTGTAATTTTAAATCAAAAACATGTCAGCAGAACAGAAATACCGAGCTTTCCATATTATTTGTGCAATGGGGTGACATACTACCCTAGGCCTGAACAATGTTCTATGCAGATTAACAGAAGGTTTCTGACATGAAAGCAGAGACAGTTCTGCCCTTGGTTTAGGGATGAGTAACAAACACCTCTTCCATGGTAAACAGTAATACCCCCATATCTATGGACACAGGGCTTCTTAGCTTTTTCTTTTGCCCAGACCCTTGAGGGTAATGGAGAAGGGTGATGTAGGGAGGATGATGTAGAGTTTGATGAAAACCTCTCTGGTGATTCTGATTGCCGAGTATTCATTTTTTCTTCTAAACCTATTTAGATTTTTGGGTTTTATAGTACTTCCAAGTTTTAAAGGCAGTATTATAAATCAAATACTTTATACTTTGGTGAACAAACTGTTTATATACCCTTTCAATTCCTTTCATAATTTCATTCATTTTGATCATATACCAACTTAGGTTTTTCCATATCGACATTCTCATGCCTACCCCTACATGGAAATGCCTCAAACATTTTCTTTTTATCTTTTTTTTTTTTTGGTGGGGCTGGGAGCTCCTCTGGTCTCTCTCTAGCTCTGTTGTATATTTCTTGACATGTAGTAACCTTCACTGCTACTCCAGACCATAGACACATCATGGTTTAATGCTAGAGAAGCACACTCTGCTTTGTTCCCAGAATTCTTTGTGACAACAACTGAGTTTTCTCTGTGTGGCTCTTTAGCCAGAGTAAATTTCTCTAGCTGACACTAGCAGAAAACAGCAGTCATCTAGACTACTATGATTTCCTTCTGGGATTCTAATTCCCAGATAGCCGATGTCATTTTCTAATTGCAGTCTGGATTATTTTTCCCTTTGTGGGTTGTTTTGGACTTGCTCATCTGTCCAGTTTCTGCTCAGTCACAGAATCTGTAGTATCTCCCTGCAGTTTGTTCCCATTGGCTTTACATATACTATACATAAAGCAATTTTTTACAAATTTAAATTTGTAATTTTTTACAAATTTAAATTTAATTTAATTTAAATTTAATTTTTTTTTTTTTTTTTGCGGTACGCGGGCCTCTCACTGCCATGACCTCTCCCGTAACGGAGCACAGGTTCCGGACGCGCAGGCCCCGTGGCCATGGCTCACGGGCCCAGCCGCTCCGCGGCATGTGGGATCCTCCCGGACCGGGGCACGAACCTGTGTCCCCTGCATCGGCAGGCGGACTCTCAACCACTGCGCCACCAGGGAAGCCCTAAATTTAAATTTAATTTAAATTTTTTACAAATTTAAGCAATTTTACTGGCGCCCTCTTCCAAATTATTTATTATAAAAGTTTAGGTAATATTGATTCAATAATACAGATTCAAGGAGACTCTCCTGTTAAATGTTCTCCAATTAGAAAATGCCTTTCTATTTCTTGCTTTGCTTTAGGCAGTTTTTGAGTCCTCTCAATGTCATGGTATTTTCTGAAAACTTTGTAACCTTGTTAAACTTCCTAACAAACCTAACTAATGGTCACAGGCTTCCCCATCTTACAAGAACCTAGGAGGATGAAGAAGCATAGTCTCACTTTATAGAGATGAAATGCCCTCCTCCAGTTCAAGCTTGTACCTTCAATTATCTTTTCTGTTCAAGTCTACCAGTTTGTCTGTTACAGAAATGGGACTCACCAGTTTGTAATTCTCAGCCTCCTCTGTAATCCAGTGACTAAACATGACTTATAACCTAAATCTAGTCCTTGGCTATTTGTAATAAGTGGCTACATCCTTATCACAAAAGTTCCAGCTTTACTAGTGTAATTCACTCAAAACTCTTGGGTCCATGGATCTAACCTTGGTGATTTCATTATGTCTATTTACCCATGAGTTCTAGAACATTCTGGATGTATCACTTCCTTATCTAAAAGCTAAAGAAGGGCTCCCCTGGTGGCGCAGTAGTTAAGAATATGCCTGCCAATGCAGGGGACCCAAGTTTGAGCCCTGGCCTGGGAAGATCCTACATGCCACGGAGCACCTAAGGCTGTGCACCACAACTACTGAGTCTGTGCTCTAGAGCCCGCAAACCACAACTACTGAAGCCCATGTACCTAGAGCCCATGCTCCGCAACAAGGGAAGCCACCACGATAAGAAGCCCGCACACCGCAACAAAGAATAGCCCCCACTGGCCGCAACTAGAGAAAGCCCATGCACCGCAACAAAGACCCAATGCAGACAAAAATAAAATTTAAAAAATAATAAATAAAAGCTAAAGAAAAGTTATTACCTCAATTGATATTGCCCCTGTTCCACACATCGGATCAACTATTATATCAGTAGGCTGAGGAGCACAGAGCCTAGAGAAGAAAACAGCCTATGTGAACAGACAAGACTTCCACAAAGACTATTCCTAAAGCTGTAAGATCAAAGGCCTGTTATGCTAGCATGAAGAAACAATTGATATTTATTTTTAAAATCAATTTGTAATTACATGTTGACTCTATATCCTAGCACTTACAAAAACATTACATATAACTAAAAGTCCCCTTTGACTACCATCCAAAATCCCATTTCACTTCCAAATGGAAATAGCTTCTAGATCTGTTAATATATGTGTGTATATGCTTTTAGAAAACACGTTATTTTGTATATAGACCTGTGTTGTTACATTTAAAACAACTCAAATGTGTGAAGTAGAATATATATCAATATAAGTTTACTGGAAATTATTCATTCAGTATTCCTTTCCTAATTAATTCAATTTGAAAGATAATAACATTGCTATAAAATAACTGCTTTACTTTGAGCACCTAGTATTTGCCAGGCATGGATTTAAGCTCTTTGCATGCATTATCTCTTTTAGTCCTTTTAACCATCTTGTGAGATAGGTTACTATTATTATTCTCATTTACAGATAAGCTGATGCAAACCTGTCCATGGACACAAAGCTAGTAGGTGACAGAGTCAGGATTAGAGGAATTACTGTTAGTGGCTTAAATGTTACCTCTTCTATGAAGCATCCCCTCCTCAGACAGGCGACAAGGTTTCTCCTTCCTCCTTTTGTCCTGCTATTCTTTCCACATTCTATTATGGTTCTCCCTTACAAAACTGAGATTCCTGGGGACTAACTCTGGATTCTTATTGTAATACCTGCCCAGCTCTACTTCTCCATTCCTGCCCCTCAACACACGGCAACAGAGTCCTTGGCAACCCTCTTGGTAGTAAGCAACCCCGTACTCCTAGCCACTGCTGCTGCGTCTGGGTGAACACATGACTGAAACTATGTCAACCAGATTCTCTCTTCTAAGACGTGGGAACAAAGAGCTAGAAGACCTAGGCAGTATGGGGCTGGCTGGTTATTTAAAATTGGAAATACATAAATTTAGATGACGGGCAGCCATTTGCACAGATGAGCAAAACAAGAACCTGTAGGCTCCCAGGGTAGATAAAAGTGACTGTCTAGGTTTCTGGTGGTTTTCTAAGACCTGGTTCCTACCCTTCTTAAGATATGGCTTTTAGTTTTTCTGTGGATTTCCCAAGACTTCTCAGTATCTTGCCAGTAATTCCCCCTCCCACACAATCATCACTTTTTTTTAATCTTAAACTAGCTTACTTAGGTTTCTAACAGTTGCACCCAAAATAACTCTCCATATCCCTGGCTCCCACCATAATGCCTGGCAGTAGATAATAAGTGTTTGTTAAATGAATGAAGACTAGGAGCTCTTCCTTAATCAAACGGGTGCAGTTTTCTATTGTTGTCATTGAATTGACAGGTTCCAATCGTATTGAACTAGGACTCCATGGATGAGCAGGGTAAAAGAGGAAGCAAAGATTGGAGGAGTAGGAAATACAATTAACTACCAGGCTATGCCAGGCACCGTATGTAACAGGTATTTTTCATCTGTTTTTGCAATTTACTCCTCACTAATAATCCTTTAAGTCTAATATCAAACCCATTTTGCAGTCTGGCAAACAGAAACTTAGAGAAAACAACTCGTCCTAGTGGTGGAAAGAAACACCCAATCAAAGGGAAAAGGGCAAAGGAGAAAGAAAGTTATATCTTCCTCTTGGAAAAGTGGAAAATTTTCCATGTGAGTATAAAATTTTAAAATATAAGTAAAAGCTCTCTGTGTTCACTTATACATTATACACATTAAAAAAATCTCTGCTTTCATCTGCTTCACTGCGTAGAAATGAAACAAAGCAAAATTTGTTCTATTTCCCAACACGCAGTATATCCTTTCTAAACAGAAACGTGATAACCACGTTCAAGAGGCAGATGAAAACTACTGTTCTCATTTTAAAATCAAGAAAATTGAGATAGTAATTAAGTGATATTTTCAGGATCTCAAGGAATCAACATTGGATACAAAGAAAGAGCTTTAGCTTTTTATCCTGTTCCTTAACTACTAGATTCTAACACAGTACCTCACAAAAAATTACATTTTGAAGGGAAAATTCAAACCAAGTTGTCACTTTCATCTACATGGCAAACCCATTCTCTTACCTGAGCATCCCATAGGCAAGAGTAGATCTAAGAGTTGTGGGTCCAAAATGTGTGATATTTCTTCGGTGGAGACTCTCTTCTGTCAATGCAATGCCCACAACAATTTCATTATCATGGATATTCAAAAGAACCTATAAAATAATAAAATAGTTTTAGGGTTATTCGAACTGTACTTATCACTAAGATTTTAAAATTTGAGGCTTTATTAATTTTTGTTACTTTATTACTGAGGTATACTTTGCATACAGTAAAATGCACAAATCTTAAGGTGAAGCGCAGTAATTTTTACATATAAATGCTGTGTAACCATCATATAAACATATATATAGTTTTTCTTGCCCTCTGTCAATACCCACCACAAATTATCATTAATCTGACCACTACCGTGATAAACTCTTCTGTCTTTTTTTGAGCTTCATATAAATGAAATAATTTAAGAATACTGTATTTAAAATTTTTTTAATCTATTTTATTCTCCTTTTAATTCACCGTATTCACAAGTTAGCTATAACCAGATTCCCCCCGAATTTTTATAAGAGAAACACATTTTGAAGGTTTCCAGGTTTTTAATATGCATTTTTAAAATTTTTAACTTTTTTGGAAAAAATTCCAAACATCCAGAAATGCTGGCACAACACTGGCACAACGAACTCTTAAGTATGTTCTTCATTTAGATTAACCAACTGTTAACGATGGGCCACATTTGCTTTAAAACCTATTATTTTTTTAGTATTTTTTAAAACTTGACTCAAGTAATGTCTGTGAAAGAATGTTTCTTTTTGGTCTTAGTTATAGTTTTTCTAACACACAGTTAAATATATACTATTCAAACAAAAATAAAAGTTGAAATAAAATATGTTCTGCAATCTTCCACCTAAAATTTCCTCATCATGATCTTAACAGCAGCAGCTAACACTTACCTAGCTATATGCAAACCACTGTTCTACACACTTTATATTTGTTACCTCATTTCATAGCCACACCCTCTGAGCTAGGTATTATTATCCTCCTTTTATAGATAAGGAAATCAAGGCACAAAGAGGTCGGTTTACTTGCCCAAAGTTATGCAGCTTGTAAACTGAGATTTAAATCCATGTAGTATGGCTCCAGAGTCTGTACTCTGAGCTCCCATGCTAACTTCTGAACATCACTGTTCTAGTTAGCCTATTCATTCTCATAACAGCTGTTACAAGAAAAAAAAGAATGGGGACTTGTTCTTCTGATTTGATATGCAAAAACAAAAGTTACAGAGAGAACAGGCAACTTGCCCCAGATTCAAGTGTCCCAAACGCAACAGTAAATGACTCCTTGGTGAAAACGTCAGCTGCTAGGGGCCTTTTAAGCTGTCAGAGATGGAAAGACTTGTTAGTATGGCTCACATGTGAATCACCCTTATAGTAGAAGATTGAGACCAAGGAGGGTAAGCATGCTAAAAAGAGGTATCTGGATTTGGGAATCTAGCAGAATTTAAGAAAAAGGACAGCTGGCTCTAGCATGAGTATTAGCAATGATGTCCTGATTTTAGAAGGTCAAGGTTTGTTTTAAAAATGTATTCCACTTCAGAAGCAAAGTCTGAAACCAAGACACACAAAACAAAATAGTTGTTTTAATTCTTTTGAATTTTATAATCTGAAAGTCCACATAATGTTGTAAAAAGCACTAGATTAGAAATTAGAAAATTCAAGTCTTAATAGCTCCCATCTATTAAGCATGTAGTATAGACCAGGTATCACACCAGATACTTAAAATGTATAATCTCATTTAACCTTCAGGACACACAGGTATAAACTATTATTGGCTCCATTTGAAACAGAGGCTCAGAGAGAATAACTTGTCCAAAGTTACACAGTTAGGGAGTCAAAAGTTGGATCTAGCTCTGTCTCAATAGCCCATGCTCTTGTTAATGATACCCTACAGTTTTCTTCCTTTGTGACATCTTTGGTTCTGGTATCAGGGTGATGGTGGCCTCACAGAATGAGTTTGGGAGTGTTTCTCCCTCTGCTATATTTTGGAAGAGTTTGAGAAGGATAAGTGTTAGCTCTTCTCTAAACGTTTGATAGAATTCGCCTGTGAAGCCGTCTGGTCCTGGGCTTTTGTTTGTTGGAAGATTTTTAATCACAGTTTCAATTTCAGTGCTTGTGATTGGTCTGTTCATATTTTCTATTTCTTCCTGGTTCAGTCTCGGAAGGTTGTGCATTTCTAAGAATTTGTCCATTTCTTCCACGTTGTCCATTTTATTGGCATATAGTTGCTTGTAGTAATCTCTCATGATGCTTTGTATCTCTTTAGTGTCAGTTGTTACTTCTCCTTTTTCATTTCTAATTCTATTGATTTGAGTCTTCTTTTTTTCTTGATGAGTCTGGCTAATGGTTTCTCAATTTTGTTCATCTTCTCAAAGAACCAGCTTTTAGTTTTACTGATCTTTGCTATAGTTTCCTTCATTTCTTTTTCATTTATTTCTGATCTGATCTTTATGATTTATTTCCTTCTGCTAACTTTGGGGGTTTTTTTGTACTTCTTTCTCTAATTGCTTTAGATGTAAGGTTAGGTTGTTTATTTGAGATGTTTCTTGTTTCTTAAGTAGGATTGTATTGCTATAAACTTCCCTCTTAGAACTGCTTTTGCTGCATCCCATAGGTTTTGAGTCGTTGTGTAGACATTTTTCCAAAGATATACAGATTGCCAACAAACACATGAAAGGATGCTCAACATCATTAATCATTAGAGAAATGCAAATCAAAAACTACAATGAGATATCATCTCACACCGGTCAGAATGGCCATCATCAAAAAATCTACAAACAATAAATGCTGGAGAGGGTGTGGAGAAAAGGGAACCCTCTTGCACTGTTGGTGGGAATGTAAACTGATACAGCCACTATGGAGAACAGTATGGAGGTTGCTTAAAAAACTACAAATAGAACTACCATACGACCCAGCAATCCCACTACTGGGCATATACCCTGAGAAAACCATAATTCAAAAAGAGTCATGTACCACAACGTTCACTACAGCTCTATTTACAATAGCCAGGACATGGAAGCAACCTAAGTGTCCACCGACAGATGAATGGATAAAGAAGATGTGGCACATATATACAATGGAATATTACTCAGCCATAAAAAAGAAACGAAATTGAGTTATTTGTAGTGAGGTGGATGGACCTAGAGTCTATCATACAGAGTGAAGTAAGTCAGAAAGAGAAAAACAAATACTGTATGCTAACACATATATATAGAATCTAAGAAAAAAATGGCCAAAAGAACCTAGGGGCAAGACAGGAATAAAGACGCAGACCTACTAGAGAATGGACTTGAAGATATGGGAAGGGGGAAGGGTAAGCTGGGACAAAGTGAGAGAGTGGCATGGACATATATACACTACCAAATGTAAAATAGATAGCTAGTGGGAAACCGCCACATAGCACAGGGAGATCAGCTCGGTGCTTTGTGACCACCTAGAGGGGTGGGGTAGGAAGGGTGGGAGGGAGGGAGACGCAAGAGGGAGGAGATATGGGGATATATGTATATGTATAACTGATTCATTTTGTTATAAAGCAGAAACTAACACACCATTGTTAAGCAATTATACTCCAATAAAGATGTTAAAAAAAAAAAGATACCCTATTAGCTTTGTGGCCTCAGTTTAATTTGTCCATAAGATTGGGTTAGTCTTGAAAATTCTACACATTTATGAGAGCCTTCTTGAATCCTCACAGTAAGAGCCTGCACTTACCTCCACATCAAAGTTGGTCATGTCAGCCTTCCACTTAAAATAATCTTGAACAGCACCCCCAAAATCTCTTGCCGCCTCATTTGAGGAAAAGCAATGTTTCTCTCCTGCCCTGTTGCATGTGACTCTAAACTTCAGCACTTCAGGATCAGTTTCTTCTTTTGAGCTTTCCTCAGTCTCATCTTTGCAAGATGTCAAATCATCACCTACTAATGTTGATATCTCTTCTTTGATGGCTGCATTTTCATAATAGTCTAAGATCTGTGAATCTAAGACATTGTTAGTGAACTCTTTTTTGACATCTCTCTCATCTGTTTTGTCTCCTCGTCCACTTTCAATCTTCTCTTTACTTGAATTCTGATTTATCTTTTTGTGCTTTGTTTTTTTTTTCTTGAAACATGTGTTAATTTTCCATATTTTTAAAGGGTCTGACCATGGAAGCTTCCCAGCCAAGTCCTCAAAATCCTTTAGAACTTCTTCCTATAAAAGAGAGAATGAAATCCATTCATTTCATTCATTTCTCACCACTTTAATTGAACAAATAAACCCCTACTTTGCCTACAGACTATGTTAATTGTTATGTTGGGGGTGGCAGGAGTACAGGACAAAAGAGTAAATAATATAATGTCTGCAATTGAGGAAATTAAAGTCTCACTGAAAATTAAGATTTACACAAATTAAGGCTACGACAGAATAATACAAGACAGAATGGTAGATCAGAGGCTGGGATTCAAGATTAAAATGTAAGCAAATAAGGAACTATTAACAGTGGTTACCTCCAGTGAGTGGAAATGAGGAGATGAAAGACAGAGGAGGGAGGGCAGCTTACCTCTCACTGACTTCCTTTTGAATTTTGTGCTGTGTATACAAATTAACTATTTTTGAAAAGAAAAAACCCAAAGCTTAAGCAGTTAAAAATGTATCTATCCAATTTCTAAATAGTATCTATAGTCATCTTTTAGAAAAGTAAATCTGATCATGCTTAAAGCCCCTCAACAGCCTCCCATTACACCCCCCAAAATTTAACTTCCTTAAAAAGCCCAAACAACCCGACTCTTGCCTGTGTCTCTTACATCACTTCAGGATCATTCTCTCCCTAGCTTCGTACCTCTGCTTGGAAGGTATTTGCTTCATATGGCCTCTCTGCATTGCTGGTTCTCTTCTCATTATTTAACAGCAATTTAAAAGGCACATCCTTTGAGAGACCTGCTCTACTTAAAGTAATCCTCTCAAGTCATTCTTTTCTCATTTTATTTTCTTTAGAGAACTTAACATTATCTAAAGTTATTAGGTTTAGGCTCCTCCCAGAAGGTAAGCACAGGGTGGAAAGACCTTGGCTGTCTTGACCATTGCTATAAACCACACATTAGAGCAGTGTCTGGTGTAAAAAAGGTGCTCAGTAAACAGCTAATGGATATGTGGTAAAATGTTAAAATGGGTGGTACAGAGCCGTGCTATCCAATTCAACAGCCACTAGTCACATACAGCTACTGAAATATTTTAAATGATTTAAAATTAAAAATTCAGTTTCTCAGTCATATTAGCTACACTTCACATGGCTATCATGCTGGACAGCATAAACATACAACATTTCCATCAGAAGTTCTGGTGCAGAGCACTGGCACAGACAGTATATGTTACTGAAGATCAAAGTAGAAAGAAATCAGTGCTGACTGATGGAGCTGAGACTTGAATTGGAAATGAGTGAAGGCTCTAATACTACTTGAAACCTGATGAAATAATGGTAATTTCAGGTTGGGCAAATTCAATTTTATTTACAAATAATTTCCATATAAAGGGCATCTATAGGACTTGTAGGTTTAACATGGTGGGATAACACTGGTACAGCCCCTTTCTTTCTTCAGAAACCACTCTAAAAGAAAAGAACAACAGAAATACCAACTCTATCCTAATAGAATCTACATGATATCTGTAACCTAGAAACAGAACATAAGAATTCTAACATAAGAATTCCCAGGTTCAGTGAAGGTAAAGCAGAGGTGCAGAAAGACAACAGAGGGAGAATGACTACAGATCTCAGACAAAGGGGAGAGCAGTCTGCAGAGCAGTAGGAAATAAACTCTTCTCTGGAACAGCAGGGAACAAGTACATGCACTGAGAGGGAGCGTCCCTGGATCTCGTTTGTACCCAGAAGCAGCAGAGGAGAGAAATGGAGGCTGAACAAGGAATCTCATAGACATGCTCTATTTGCTGGAAACAGAGTAGAGATGGGGAGAGATACTCTACATTGTGAATAACCCTAAAGCTGCTGAATGCTTCCAGCTAGGGAGAAGTAATGGTTAAAAGAACTCATTAAGTGGTATGGAAATTACACCTCAATAAAGCTATTTAAAAAAAAAGGAAGAGAACTCATTCACCACAACCTTTTGTCAAAAGGAACTTCACAGTGAACCAGAGGGATTTCTTGCTAGCTTGGAACAGTTCCTGAACCTCCTATAAACAGTAGGCCCAAGAGGAACTACCTCATTCAAAGATGAGCAATTATCAAAAGTTATCAGCACCAGACTTATATGAACAGAAAAAAGAAGAAAAGGGACAGAAAAACAGTGGACTAAATCCAGTGACCAGAAAGACACTGCCACAGAGCAGCTGAAAACCGTGGTCAAATATGTTGACATGACATCAAAAAATGTAATAAGGAGATACTTTTGTAAAATAAGAGCTCAAAGCAGAGATATAAAAGCAGGAAAAAGATGAGGGGAGCCGCCAGAAGGAGATGAAACAGGATCTTGTAGAGTTCAAAGAAAAGTGGAATAAAAAAACAAACCACTGCAAAAATGAAGACCATATTGAAAGCACCACATATAAAAGCCACCGCTGAAAACACAGTAAGGGATGTGAAGAAAAGTAAAGCAAATACAATAAAAATGAGCAAAAATTTTAAAATGGATTAGAGAGAACATGATAAAACATCAAAGACAGTCAAAGAGATCCTGCTGTATGTATAACTGGTTTATCCCTGATGGAGGGATTTAAAATAAAGAAAACATACTAAAAAAATAATTCAAGAAAACTTTCAAGAAACATAAATGGAAGTGAATTTCTCTACAGACTGACATGTCTTAACTGGAATTAGCAACAAGGAGATGTACCCTGGTGAACTTCAAAATTGAAAAAAAAAAATCATCTGGGCATCAAGCAAAAATAACAAGAAAGCAACAAATAAGGAGGAAAAATAACAGGATGACTTCAGAATTCTCCATGGCAACATTTCATGCTAGAAGAGAACAAACATTGTCTATGATATTCTTAAGGAAGGAAAGCGTGACTCCAAATTTTAAACCCAAACTATTAATCAAATAGAAAGGTGAAAGACAAACATTTGTGAACTCATGCCAGTCAAGAGATAAAAACTGTAACAAAAGGACAGGTAGTATGTCTATAATCAATTTAACTATAGGACTAAAATGAAAACAAATACAGGGATTATGACTGCAAAACAGAATGTAAATGTTACAAAGTGGCCTGTCCTTAGAGGGGAAAGGGAACAGAAGATGGGAAGTAATTTAAGCACACTGATATCCTCTTCTCTCATACCCCAAGGTCAAAGGATAGAAATGAATGCTTAGCAGAGAAAGTGCAAAACACAGGCAGTTTGGTGCTTCCAGAATATAATCTCAGTGACTTTTCATGCAGCATTAAAGCTTTTCGGGTTTCATCCAATCTTTAAAAAAAAAAATAAATAAAGATGATTTTTAAAAAAGTATATTTAAAGGATTTAAAGGCATGTGGTTCAACACTAAGAAAAATTATAAAACTGGAAGGTGAAAGGGAAGCAAGAGAGATGTGGGAAATATGCCAATTTCATCACTGCTCTTAGTAGGGATTCAAAAATACTGTGTAAGCAGTAGATTAAGTTGTATTTATAAAGGTAATAGGTAGAGAGCAAATACAAGCCTTCCAAATATTTTAAAACACGTGCACGGGGAAAAAGCAAAGAAAACACGTAACATAAATTTTTAAAAAGAAAGAAAAAGAAAGCAGAAGGCATGTAGCATAAATGTGACTGAACCAAGACCAAACATTTCTGTCGTGTCAATAAACATCAATGGGATAAACTTATTAAACAGAAAAATGACCCTCAGACTGAATATGTACAAGGGTGTATATAGGATGTTCATTGCACTACTGTAATAGCAAGACTGTGAAAAATCCTAATGTCCTAAAATGGGACCGATTAAATTGTGATACAGTCAAATCCAACAATGATATTGCCATCATCTCCAAGAAAAATGAGAAAAAGCACAGCACAGGACAGTATGTATGTCATACTTCCATTTGTGTAAATATGTAAATAAAATACACATATTCATAAAATATCTCTAGAAGGATATCTCAGAAATTGGTAATAGTTGTTGCCTCCAAGGAGGGAAACACGTGGTATGAAAACAGGGGAATACTTTTCACTGTATATCTTTTCAGTCTTTACAGTTTTGCTCTAAGAACATGTATAAAGTAGCTTAAAAAAATTTTAATCACAGATGTTAGCTTTTTTTAAATCAGTTAATAAAAAGGCTAATAAAATTCATGATATCATCTGAATATTTAAAAATAAGAGAACCCATTAGAATGCTTAAACTAACAGGCTTTTATAAGCCATGAGAAAGTATAATGCAACAAAGAAAAACTGATGGTCAACAGAATGAAAACTAGAAGCGAATGTTTAAAAACAAGGTTTTATTGGGGGCATGTTCCAAATTAAGTCCACAAAGTGGAGGGCTTAACAATTTCTCATGGTTATACACAAGAGAAGTTGCCCTTGCAGAGATCTGAAAATCTACCTCAGGGCTTCCCTGGTGGCGCAGCAGTTAAGAATCTACCTGCCAATGCAGGGGACACAGGTTCATGCCCTGGTCTGGGCAGATCCCACATGCCGTGGAGCAACTAAGCCCATGTGCCACAACTTCTGAGCCTGAGTGCCATAACTACTGAAGCCCATGCACCTAGAGCCCGTGCTCCGCAACAAGAAAAGCCACCGCAATGAGAAGCCCGCGCACCACAACGAAGAGTAGCCCCCGCTCGCCGCAACTAGAGAAAGCCCGTGTGCAACAACAAAGACCCAATGCAGCCAAAAGTAAAATAAATAAATTAATTAAAAAAAAAAATAAAAGGTGAAATTATTTTTTAAAAAAAGAAAAAAAAATGAAAGAAAATCTGCCTTAATCCCTGCTGCTCTTCTTCTGGGACTTCCACCAGTAATATCTTTTGCAGTTACTTACAAGGCAACTCTGAATACCTGGCTCATATAGAACCATTCCATAATAACAAATTCACCTCCAAAAATGCTCAAAATAATACAAATTCTAAGATGACAAAAACATAGTAATTGAAGAAAATATTAATAACACCCTAGTAGGTTAGAGGCAAGAATTTAAGATGGACACTTATAGTTTTAAAAAATATGTTAACATTTATTCATGTATAGAATTGACTATCACAATTTTGAAATACTTAAGAGCAAAAACTGTCAGTACCCTGCCTGCTATTCACTAGTTTTATAGATATGATATGGTTGGCAATGCCTATCAGAAGGCTGAAGGGTTATAAAACTAGTGTTAGAAGTTACATTTTTAGTTAATAAAATTATCATCTATTTTGAGTCTCAGTTCTTTTAGGTCTGTTTTTTTCTAGGTTGGGGGTTCATATCAGTTTAGTTTTTGAAATCAACCTGTTGTCAATAAATAAAAATTAGAGAATTAGGCAGCACATCACAACTTTAAAAAAGATTATTTCTAATATAGGCAATAAAACTGAAAGAAAAAAGTTTTCAAGCATTTGACTCTGGAAACCAGACCAAAAAGCAATCTGGAAAAATACCAAAGACTCACTGTGATCTATTTTCAGCGTTCAGCTTAGGCAGCGTCTCAATATTTAGGAATCAGATGCTAAATACAAGTTGGGGACAAAGCTGTTATCCTAACAACTGAAGGAGTATTTAGATATTACTTTGGCTTTATTTCAAAAAACAAGCTAGAGAAGAAAGCAGGGCAAAAGGAGCATGGTGAGAGAAAGTGTTATTTGTAGATGACACAAACTGTCACCTACTCTGGTTCACAGCCTAGAAGCAATTCTATTTTGAAACCATATACATCAGCAAAGCTCATCTAAGGTGTCCATCTTTTGTAAGAAAGTCAAACAATTTGTTCTATTTCTTATAAGTTTTTCAATATTGATATTTATTTCTTTGTTGTTATTCTTTCATCTTTTTAGAAAATGGAATACAATTAACATATAATATTATTTTAGTCTCAGGTGTACACATAATGATTCAGTATTTGTTTACATTGCAAAATGATCACCACAATCTAGTTAACATCTGTCACCATACCGTTAAAATTTTTTTTCTTGTGACAAGAACTTTTAAGACCTACTATCTTAGCAATTTGCAAATGTGCAATACAGTATTAATTACAGTCACCATACTGTACATTATAGCCCCAGGACTTACTTATAACTGGAAATCTGTACCTGTTGACTCCCTTCATCCATTCCCCACCCCCTGCAATAATGATTTTTAAAAGCAACTTTTGCGATGGACTATCAATAAATCTCTGGATTTTACTGTAAAAGTCTCCCAGTATTCTATATTAAAAGCAGCAGTAATGCTAAACGATACACAGAATGTGAAAAGTGGAAATAATCTCTTTGGGAAGACGGCTGAAAATCAGCTACTGCGTTTGGGATAGCTCACCTTTGTTTCTTTGAACTGGTAATCCTTAAACTCCTGAACAACCACAAATAAGTTATCAACTGATCTCAGACAGTGAACCTGGAGAGGGAAAAAAATGTTAGAAACAAATTTCTCCAAAAACTTTTGAAGCGCATAAACTATCAGCATTTAAATATAAAAATCAGGTACAAAGATTTTAAAGCAGCTAATACCTATAATTTGTATTTAAAATTTTTCCCAGCTTCTGTTCCTCTACAGAAAAGGAAAAAAGACAGATGGCAGGATAGAAGCTTGAAGTGTTATGTGGGCAACATGGGTTTTGGGGGGAAGGGAGAGAGGAAGACAGTGAAGTGGGGCTTTATACTGCCCTCATGGCTCTCTGGGGTACTGTATAGGTAGGGTTTGAGCTCCAGCTCTGTGATTATTAGCTAAGCAACCCTGTGCAAATTACTTACTCCTAAGCTCAATTTTAGGAATAAAATTAATTAATCCTTAATTAATGAGGATAATGGTAGGGCCTATCTTTACAAAGCTGCTGAGTTGTTATCTAAAACACTGGATGAAAAATACTTGCTTACCAATTCATCCCACAGATATGTAGTGGGTGTCTACTATATGCCAGATACTAAGAGCTTGGGAGATATTGACCAAAAAAAAGAAAAAAACCAAACAAACAGGCAACAATCCCTGCCCTCATGTTGCTTATGTAGTAATGAGATACAGCTTAGCTTTTACTTTAGTGGGATGGCAGTTTTGCTGACCTTCACTTCTCACCTTCAGTGATTCCTAATTACTTTTGAGCAAGAATAAATTTGACACAGATAAAAAGAAAAATCTCTCCCTTTATGCTTCACCACTGAAGTCTACACTTCAGCTAGATGCTGAAGTAAATAAATTCTAAGAGGCGTAGCAGATACTAAGAATTTCTTCATAAGTCTCACAGGATCCTTTCTGGTGAATTCATCCTCAGGAAATACTAGGATCACTTCTAAAAAATAAAGCAAACTAGTAGTCACACTTACAAATCAGTACCCAATGGAAAATGCAGTAATACTTTAAAATTACCTGATTTGGGGCAGAGCAAAGAAAAGAAAAGCAATAAGGATTCCAGAGAGGTCTGTAAACTAGAAAGTAACCATAAAATGATATATTTAGAAAACTATTTTAAACATTGCTTCATTCAAACCTGAGCCAGACTTTCCACTGAAATGTCAAAATATATCTTGCCCCGGTCTTTGCTGATTTTGCACGGTGACCCCAATTTCTCTCTCACTTCATCTGCAGCTGTTTGCTCAAAACCAGTAGGCACAGTGGCTCCAATAGTGACTTGGAGATGTTCAGACTCACTTCTGAGGCCACTTTCTGTCACTTGTATAGACCTCTGGTTCTCATGAAGGTTCACATCCAGGAGCTGGTTAGTGGCTTCTTGAACATCAGACATATTGGCAGTGCTTCCAAGGTCCTGAATATAGTCCCTTTAAAAGTAGTACAGAAAAGAAAAAGAAATAATGCCTAAACGTTATCACCTCTTATTTCAACTATAACTAAAAACATCTGCTTTGGAGGTCTGGCAGAACAATGCAACACAACGGAATCAGTATTCACCAAAGATAAAAGGACTGAATAACATGGGTACAAAGTGGAGGATATAAAATATTATTAAACAAGCAATACAGGTACTGTGGAAGAAAAGGAGACAGACAAGAGTATTTCCACAGCATGCAATGTTTGGTTTGGGATCACCTATCTTGATGATAGCCATCGCATAACTACAACAGTTAATCCCAAAACAGAAGTTGCTACAACACATTCAAAAATATTTCTACATCTAGTCCTTTTTCAGCTAGCAGTTAAGAACATGGGGCTTTGGAATTTCAGACCTGGGTCTGAATTCTTGCCCTCACCATTCAGAGGCTGAATGACCTAAAACAAGTTTATTCTCCATTGCCTCAACTTCCTTATCTGCCAAATGGGAACTGAATAATGCCTCTCTTAGAGTTGTTGTAAGACTTCAGTGGGAATAGCATACTGCCAGGCCCATGATTAAAACTTGCTAATTAAGGATATCTATCTTCCTCCTTGAAATGGACAGTGATTCATGCATTAAAAAATGATCAACTGAGCACCTACTATCTAGTGACTACAAATATTTGAATGCCTAGGACAGGATAGGCTCTGGGATGCTTGGATGGGCATCAAGAGAGACCTGTGAACTATTTAAACCGGTAAGCCAAATTTCCTTTATCTGAGCTTTTGGTAGGGTGGGGGGCGGGGTGGAGTAGGAGGGACTAAAGAGCTGGGTGGGAGGTGGAGATCAATAGTTCTCGGCAGATTTTCAAAGTTTCGTGAGCCAAAACAAGTAGGCCCAGAGTACCTACACAGTTCTTGTTCTGTACCCGGGACAGGCGACAGTGTCTAACACAAATAAATGTCAGTTCCTGCCATTAAGGAGCTCACAATCACTGTGATAACGACCTCCATCTGCTAAATAAGGCAGCTGAAGCCCACGAAAGGACGTATCCTACCACGGTCAGAGAGCCAACCAATGGCGCAGGCTAGAATGAAACCCACGTCTCCCGACTCCCACCCCCAGGGCCCTAATCACAGGATCCTGGGGAGCAGGTGAAGCCCAGGGAAAGGTAGCGAGAAGGGCTCCACCATGGATCGGGCTGAAGTGTACCCAGTCTCCGGCCCGGGTCGCAAGACGAAGGCCGCCCTTCCCTGCCGAGGGTCAGCAGCGCCCCAACGGGCCACTCCCACCCGCCGCCCGGTTACCGGTCGCCAATGAACACCCTTCCGGCTCCCGGTGCCGCCGAGGCCAGCGCGCCCAGGTCACCGCGCCGGAAGTCGCCTCGGTGCCCCGGAAACGGAAGTCTGGTGGCGCGGTCACAGGGGCTCCGCGCTAGGGGCGGGCGCCGGTGCGAGGTCGCTGAGGAAAGGGCGTGTGTGTAAAGGGCTGTGCGCGGTGGCGTGCAGTACGTGGTGGTTGGTTTCTGCGGTTGCGGACAGGCGCCTCAGCAAGCTGAACCGGGGAGGCCGCGGGCTTCGTCGCCAGACGTCCTTGTAGCTAACTTTAGAGAGCGCTTAGCGGCGCTGGCACTGAGTAAGCGCTTCACACGCGTCATTTAATTTGTTCCAATAATTCTCAAGTGGCAGGGGCCACCCCTCTTAAAGCCGGGGAAACAGTCTCACAGAGGTTAAGTATCTTGCCCAAAACGTCCCCCACAGCACTTTAGAGGCAGAACTGGGATTTGAACTTGGGTGCTGTGACTCCAGAATGCTTGCTCTTAGCGTCTGAGCCAGTATTGCTCAAACTAGTCCCTGAGTTGTACATTGCCTTCATTATTTTTGCCCAATTGTACTGTTGTTTACTTAACACTTTTCTTTAAATTTATAGTTTCAACAAGTTATTTTAGAAGGAGATTTTACAATTCAACAAAAAGTAATTCATTTAAAAATGGGCAAAGGCCATTTGGAATATTTCTCCAGAGAAGACACGCATATGGTCAACAGTCACGTGGAAGGATGATCAAGGTTACTAGTCATTAGGGAAATGCAAATTAAAACCGCAGTGAAATACCTATTTGAGTGGCTAAAAGTTTTAAAAAGTGGACATGCCAAGTTTCAGTAAGGGTGTGGAGCAATGGAACACTTGGGCTTTGCTGGTGGGAATGCAAAATGGTACAGCCACTGTTGAAAACAGTTTGTCCTTTCCTCATAAAGTTAAACAGAATTACCTTATGATCCAGCATTTCTACTGGTAGCTATATACCCAAGAGAACTGAAAACAGATGTTCAAACAAAAACTTTTACATGAATGTGCTTAGCAGCATTATTTATAAGAGCCAAAAAGTGGAAACAACCAGAATATCCCTCAGCTGATGAATAGGTAAACAAAAGTGGTGTATCCATACAATGCAGTATTATTCAGTCATTAAGAAAAGGAATGAAGTACTGAAACATGCTACAACATGGATGAACGTTGAAAACATGCAAAGTGAAAAAAAACAACAACAGTCCCCAAAGACCACATATTCCATTTGTATGAAATGTCTAGAATAGGCGAGTATATACAGACAGAAAGATTAGTGGTTGTTTAGGGCTGGGGGGAATGAGGAGATTGGGGAGTGATAGCTAAAGGGTATGGGGTTTCTTTTTGGGGTGTTGAGAATGTTCTGGAAGTAGTGATGGTTGCACAACATTGTGACTATTACTAAGAAACACTGAATTGTACAGTTTAAAATATTTAAATTGGTGAAGTTTGTCTTAAAGGAAACTTTGGTGTCATGGGAAACTCTTCTGCAGTTTCCTCACATGCAAAATGCTACTTCTCTCATAAGAGTTCTTGCAAGCTTTAAATGAGATTAACGTGTTACATAATTAAAATAAATCGTGCCATTAAAAAAAATACAGTGGAAACAAAGTTATTAAATGCTGGCCAGATAGTGTTCCCTATAAAAGGTTCTAAATGTGAGGCCCATTTGCTTTTTAAAAGGATAAATTATCAAGTATTAGAGACAAAATTGCATTAAATGAGACCTTCTTGACATAATGAGAGGGATTAAAATATTGAAAAGATTCTTTCCACTTGATTCAGTGTTATTTAATGCATACCTTTATACTATTTAAATTGTCTCTCATAAACAGGTCACACACGTGGGGAAACATTACCCTAAGACAGTAACTACCTGTAATGTTAGGTCTGTCGTTGAAGCAACAGAATTTTTTTTTTGTAAATTTAGTTAGTTAGTTATGGCTGCGTTGGGTCTTCGTTGATGCATGCGGGCTTTCTCTAGTGGCGGCGAGCGGGGGACTGCTCTTCATTGCGGTGCGTGGGCTTCTCATTGCAGTGGCTTCTCTTGTTGCGGAGTGCGGGCTCTAGGCGCGCGGGCTTCAGTAGTTGTGGCGCACGGGCTTAGTTTCTCCACGGCATGTGGGATCTTCCCAAACCAGCGCTTGAACCCGTGTCCCCTGCATTGGCAAGTGGATTCTTAACCACTGCTCCATCAGGGAAGTCTGCAACAGAACTTCTTGAACATGTATTACATGTTAGACACTCTCAGGCACTAAAGATACAGCACTGAAAATTTTTTCTAGAGCTTATATGCTAATGGAAATGACAGACAATACAGAAAAATACACATATCATCCCTGTGATGATAAGTATTACGGAGAAAAACTAATGAAGAGTGCTAGAGAGATGGAGGGGAAAACCTATTTTATATCAGGTGGTCAGGAAGGCCTCTTTGATAAGGTGACAAAGCAGAACCTGAAGGAAATGAAAAGCAAGCCATTTGGGTATCTGGGCGAAGAGCATTCCAGGCTGAGGGCAGGAACATGTTCAACAGGGTTTAGGAATAGCCAGCCAGGAGGCCAGTGTAGACTGGGAGGAGAGAATGAGGGGGAGAGAGGGAGAAGATAAGATGGGATGGGTACATCATATAGGCCAATGTTTTACAAATTGTCACCGTGACTTAGATTTTAAAAGAATCACTCTGGCTGCTGCACGGAGAACAGTAGAGTGCAGGAATGGAAGCAGTCCCCGGGCCATTTCAGTGGTCCAAGTGAGAGAGAATGATGACTCAAACTAGGATATTAGGGGTGGGTGTGGTGAGAATTGTCAGATTCTAGTGTATTTTGAGGGATGACCTGTCACTGCTGATGAATTGGATGTGGGTTTGAAAACAAGGTAAAGAACAGGAAGTTTAAGGGTCAGACCTAGCAGATTTTGCTGGTTCAAAGTGCCCATATTCTGCTGGGGGATGAATGCTCAAGAGCTCAGGCCAAAATGCTACAGAGGAAGTAAAAATGGACATATTTGCTCTTTAGAGTTCTGGTTCTGGTTTATTGCAAAGAGTCATAAACCAGAACCAAAATAGTATTCTAGCTTACATCAGACAAACCCTGATGATCTGCTGTGAAAATATTGACTAAAGTGCATCCTTGCTTGAAAATGCCAGTTTTGAATAAGTAACACATACCTGTAGAAATTGAAGCTTCTGATTCCTAACTGGTAGTTGTATTATAGTAAACTAAAGTGACCCCTAAGTAAATAAGCAAATGATTAAATTTAATAATCCCTATCAGATACAGTGACACAAATTAGGAACTGAGTGGTAGTTGCTCCCATGAACACATATCTATTTTACCCTAATAGCTGTCTATCCTTGCCTATTCATAAGGGTAAAACAATATCGTGGTTAGAAAGTTAAAGAGTACAGCCACTCCCCAGCCCTGTCCCTTCCTCTGCTCTTGTACGGAAGCAAGGACTGTTAACCACGTCTGCCTTTAGTTTACATGGTGATTTCCTCCATGTCGCTAAATAGCATGCTTGAAGTGCTATGTTTTGCTTTTTCAATTTTGGCGTTATCTGTGAAGTCTGTTGTGGTACTTGAGATTTAGCCTATTTCCCCCTCCCTTCCCCTCCCATTAAAGTTACAGCCCAATATAGTTTGTTCCTCTATGTTAAATTTACTGGGGTAAATTTAAGCGATATATGAAACATTTTTTTGTTTTATCAGCTGTAGACAGTATCTTTTGATTCCCCATACTGTTAGGTGAGGGTTTTATCAGCACTTCTGGCCTTTCTGCTGCCCACTTTGTACCTTTCTCTACTTTTCTTCCTTTTTAAAAAAAAAAATTTATTTTATTTATTTATTTATATTTTTGGCTGCGTTGGGTCTTTGTTGCTGTGCGCAGGCTTTTCTCTAGTTGCGGCGAGCAGGGGCTACTCTTCGTTGCAGTGCGTGGGCTTCTCTTGTTGCAAACCATGGGCTCTAGGCGTGCAGGCTTCAGTAGTTGTGCCTTGTGGGCTCAGTAGTTTGTGGCTCGTGGGCTCTAGAGTGCAGGCTCAGTAGTTGTGGCGCATGGGCTTCATTGCTCCACGTCATGTGGGATCTTCCTGGACCAGGGCTATGAACCCATGTTCCCTGCATTGGCAGGCGGATTCTTAACCACTGCGCCACCAAGGAAGCCCCTCTCTACTTTTCTTCTTTATAGCTCCCAACCTATTTTGTTAGGATTCCGCTTGCCAGGTTGGATTCCTGTGGGGGTGTAATTGAAAGAAAGGATACCCCTACACCTGCTTCTCACTCAAGAAACTACTAAAATTCCATCGTCCCCAAGAAAACCTTTTGGGACCTCATTGGGAAACAAGTGATGTGTCTACAATCCTATTAATGAAATGATATGGTAGACTAGGAGTCCATGAACTCTTAACCCAACGGACCTTTGGCCTGTCAGGTGATGATAACAACTAGAGAGGAAAGCAATCAGCTTTGGCCGTGCCCTGAACAAGCTGAGATTTGTTTACTTTTCCCAAGCCCTGTCAAGCCAAAGGCTATAAAACTGCTTTAAGTAATATAACTCCTGCGAGAACTCTCCAATAGAATTAGTGACATCACAGTGAATTTTCAAGAGAATGTCCTTGAAATTTATCGTTCACCTTAAACTTCCTATGGATAAGTAGGTTTATTTAAAAGCAACTCATTCATCTTAAAAGGAACTGTATTTTGGCTGTAATTGAGATTGCAAGGAGGAAGAAGGTAATGAGCTGGGGAGCAAAACACCCCTGCCACCTAGTGGTCACTCATTCTGAAACACGGCAGTTCTTTGAAAGCACAGACAGCAGAAAAGGAACTGAGTTGGTACAGGAAACATCCAGCAAATGTTTGGAACTGGGGAAACTTCTGCTCCCTCTTCCCTTGTTAGAAAGGGATGTTTGTGAGCCTTTTTTAAATAGTCAAAGACGAAGCAAGGTATTAATGGGGTTGACCCTGAGAGCCGTTCTTCCTTTGTGTAATCAGAAGAATTAACAAAGCACTGACAAAGGGAGAATGTTGTTAGATAAACACGGACGGCCACCAGATCTCTAGCATGAAGTGGAAGCTCCAGAAGGAAGCAGGAAGTGCAACTAGTGAGCAGAGAGGGACCACAGTGAAGCAGGACCCTCTGCAGTGGTTACTGCAGCAGCAGCATGGGTCTAGAGGCAAAGCAGAATTAGAAGCAAGGCCAACAGGGAAGATGATGATTAAGTTGCATAGACTCAGGATCACTGGTCAGCAGCAGCCTCGGAGACCATGGTCTTGGCACTGTAGTACTGCTTGATTCAGGGTGAACTAGTCAGGACACGCAGGGGATAACAAAAATAATTAACATTTATGGAGCACATACTCTATCCAGGCAGTGCTTTACATGCATTATCTCATAATAGTCCTGTGGAGTAGATGTTGTTACCAGCCCTGTTCTGAAGATTGTGAACTTGAGTCTAAGTAACTAGCCCAAAGTCACAGAGCTAATGAGACTTAGAGCCAAGATTTGAACCAAGGCAATTTGATCCGAGTTCAAGCTCTTCATTGCCATGCTTTCCTGCTTCCCTAAGGGGGGGGGAACATGGGGTTCAATGCCTCTAACTCTACTGACTGTTGTATTGAGGGATAGTTGTGAATTGGAACTCTGAAGGTGATTAAGATCTGGTCTTAGGTCTGCCACCTACTTGCAGGAGGATATTTAACCTTTCAGGAACTAATTTTCCTTATTGTAAAATAGGGATAAAATGGTGATTATTTCATAAGTTGCTGTTGAAGATTCATTAAGATAGTATAGTTTTTGGCATGTGGCAAGTGAGATGGCTTGCCTGCAAAATGGTTGCCAACAATTCTCATCATTGTAAGGATCAATATTCCTCCCCAAAAGAGGTGGGATCTATTTCCCTTCCCCTAGAAGTGTGCCTGGGCTTATGACTTGCTCTAGCCAGTAGGACGTGGCAGATGTGTTGTTGGCCAATTCCAAGCCCAGGTCTTAAGAGGCCTGGCAGTTTCCACTTTTGCTCTCTTGGACCACTTGTGCCACTTTGTAGGGAAGCTCAGCCTAGATTCTTATGTGGTAAGAGACCACATGGAGAAAGAGGCATCGGAGCCGGAGTCCCACCTGAATGCAGCCATGTGAGTGAGCTGTTGAGACCTGAACTGACCTGCCAACCTATATAATTATAAGAAATAATAATTCATTGCTGTGAAATGACTAAGTTTTGGGATAGTTTGTTATACAGCAAATAGAAAGTCCTCAATAAATGGCATCTATTAGTATTATAATTGGTGCTGGTGAGGGATTCAGCCAAATATCTGGTTTATCTTTTCTTAGGTCACTGGGTTTTTTTTTCCTCTTTCACTGAAAAAGACTGAGAGAAACAAGGGTTATATGTGCAGGTGAATGTTGCTTGTTACAAATAGGTCTTGTATTTTTATTAAAACAGGATATCTACTCAGAGAGACTTTGTTAGCATTTCAAATTGCTATATACATTTGATATAATATAGAAGTATATTTCTTCAGACATTTCCAATTCAGGCTTTTTACTAAATTGGTTATGGTGGGACCTTCCGAAGCCTTTATGTTGGAGACCTTCCAAAACCTTTATGTTGGAGGAGCTGAGGCGTGAACAGAGATTTATCTTCTTTCTAGCATCTGAAAGCCTTGAAAAGGACACTTCACTCTGACCTTCATCTCCTTTATCTCCCTGTTCCTAAATTCTCTTTTTCTGTCCCTTCTCACATACTTTTCCTATCTCATTTCCTTATTGGATGATTAAATAAGATCTTCCCTACTGAAATGTAAGTTCCAAGAAGGAGGAGATTTTCACCTATTTTGTTCTCTACAGAACATTCTTAGAACAGTGCCTGGCACACAGAAGGTGTGCCACGAATGTGTGTTGAATGAATTAAATAATGCATATAAAAGCACTTAGAACAGTGTCTGGCATAGGGTAGATGATGCTGAATAAATATAACCTATGGCAATTCAGTACTGTAACACATGAGATCATTCACATTTGTCTTATAAATGTTCTATTACTTTTAGTCTTTCCTCTCTTTTCTTTCCACTTATCCCTGCTTTTCTTTTTCTGTCATTACATCTTCTCTCCTACCCTTGCTTGTGGCCTGTCAGGGACCCTCATTGGTGTTGTTTCATCCTACCTCAGAGGATGGGCAGAGAAAACTTTTTGGAACTTTGTCTTGGATGAAAAGTAACTATTTGTGATTTATAGCTGACCTAGGACTGTGCATAAAATTCTGCTGTTAAGGCAAGCCAAATTTTGATGGTACTGAATATTTTATCTAGAGGCCTGGATAATGGAAAACAACACGCTTATTAAGTTATAGTCTAACAAATGCTTGACTGTACATGTCTCTGGGTGTGTGGGTATTTCTAGTGCCTGTTGGTGAATAACTGCTACTCTTGGCAGTAGAGATGTGAGCAGAATCAAGCAGAACTGATTTAGCTAATTTTCTCGTCCCCTTTTTCTCCATAAGGGAATGGAAATGTACTGCCATGCAGTGGAGCAGTTCTTCCTCGGGCTCGTAACATTACGGAATTCCTGTTGAAATGCGAGCTGGACTGGTGAAAACCAGATTCTCATATCGTCTCATGAGCTGTTTGTCAAGGTAAATCCTATATATTTTAAAATCAAGGGGAAACTTTGAACCTATCTTCAGAACCAGTTATACAGATATCTCCATTTCCTCCAATAATCACTTATGTAGGAAGAGCTCTCTCCTCTTTCCTGCTAGTCTTTCAGATTCAAAGCAGGAGTTTCATGAATCTGTAGGCCAGCAGCTGGGTAGCTTGAGCTGAGTACAAAACAGTATTGGTGCAGTTCTCAACACAGTGTTGTTTATGTTTCTATTAGGCTAATAGGTGGCTCAGATCTCTTACCCCTGCTAATGTTTGAGTCCTGTTTTATATATATATTCATATAATATATATTCCTGCATATATTCTGTCACATAAGACCACTGTTTTAAAAACCAAGAGTTGGGAGGAGAAAGGGTGAGTCTGTGAGCCTCCTGTCACTCTTTCCCAAAATTGCTTTCAGCCACTCTGTTTTCTTTCCTTCTTTCAAACATCTGATCACCTTATAGGCAATAATTTACCAGGTCTCTTTACTAGGTTAACCAACTTAGTAAATCAACGTAGACTCAGGGCAGTGAGATTTTGAGGCATTCAGACCAATGATTTGCACATATGTTAATTGGCACAAAAGACCTCGTAATACACCTAACCCATCCATTCCACTTCTTGTGAGAAGAGAATTTGATGATAACAAAGAATTAGGGAGGAACAAAATAGCAACCCCAAGTGGCAATATCATAACGTTTATGCATGAACAATATCATAAAACCAGAAAAACAACTGTATTTGACCCGTGAAATAACACATACAAGAACGGCTGTATTTGAAACTTAAGACACTATGAAGTCTCCCCAGTCCCCTCAAAATCATTCCTGAAAACTGTGGAAATTCCAGCAATCTGTGCTGTCACATGTGTGGCAGGAAATTTGCATCATTACCAAACTTTCTGTGGCAGCCAAAGTTTTTGATAATTGGCAGTACTGCACTTTTTTTCTTTTTGAGACTATAAAATTTTAATCACTCTTAATAATTAATGAAGAAAGCTATTAAGTACTTAGTCATATATAAAAATGAAAGTCCTTGGCCTTGCATGGCATTTGTTCTAAGAGTTGAAGAAAGAACTTTCATATTTTGAACTCTTCGTGTTTCGTCAGGAAGACTGTAGTGGGCCACAACTATATGTGGAAACTTGCTGGCCCAAATGACTACAACAGCCTTATTTCCGAGCCTTCTCTGGCCTGTGTTTTTGAAGCTGTAAGTTTTTTCCAAGTCTTTGAGTAACAATTTGATTTCTGCATTAAAATGATCACTCTACTGGTGGAAACATAATAAATGAGTAAAACCTTTCCATGGAGTATTTGGCAAAGATTCAAAGTCTTAAAAATATGCATCCCCGTTGACCTGGCAATTCTACCCCAAAAGAGTTAATTATGGTATGAACAAAGATGCATGTACAAAGATGTTTATTATAGGATATTTTAAAATATTTTTAGGGACTTCCCTAGTGGTCCAGTGGTAAAGAATCTGCCTTAGAATGCAGGGGGCTCTGGTTCGATCCCTGGTCAGGGAACTAAGATCCCACATGCCGCAGTGCAACTAAGCCCATGCGCCACAACTACTGAGCTCGCACGCTTCAACTAGAGAGGCTGCGTGCCGCAAACTGCAGAGCCCACATGCTCTGGAACCCATACGCCACAACTACAGAGCCCACGTGCCCTGGAGCCTGTGTGCCACAACTAGAGAAGAGAAAATCCACACGCCACAACTAGAGAGAAGCCTGTGCACCACAACGAAAGATCCTGCATGCCTCAACGAAGATCCCGCATGCCATGACTAAGACCCGATGCAGCCAAAAGTAAAATAAAATAAAAATTAAAAAATAATAATAAAATATTTTTTTACTAGGTAATTTTATACTAAGAAATTGTTCACAACTCTAATTTTAAAAAGTAGGGCAGGGCTTCCCTGGTTGGCGCAGTGGTTGAGAGTCTGCCTGCCTATGCAGGGGACATGGGTTCGTGCCCCGGTCTGGGAAGATCCCACATGCCACGGAGCGGCTAGGCCTGTGAGCCATGGCCGCTGAGCCTGCACGTCCGGAGCCTGTGCTCTGCAATGGGAGAGGCCACAACAGTGAGAGGCCCGCGTACCGCAAAAAAAAAAAAAAAAAAAAAAGTAGGGCATATAAAGTATGTATAATATAATCCTTTTTATCTGAAGATGTATGTTTATTTATAGAAAATGGCTGGAAGTATATATAATACAGTGTTAATGGTGATTATCTTTTTGTGCTTTTACAAACTCTTTTCTGATGTCCACAATAAACATGTATTAATTCTGTAATAAGAAGAAAGGTATTTAAATATAGTTAAAATTTTAAAAAATCCCTTTGGCAGTTGTGGTTATTAGAATATGAATGAAGGAGATTGCATGAGAGCTTATTGCAGTGATTCAGGCAAAAGACAATGTAAGTAAGAACCAAGGATAAGGCAGTGTGGATAGAGAAGGAAAAGCTTATTGAAGACATATTCAGTAGTTTTCTGAGAACTATAAACACACACCACACCTCCAAGTCAATAAACATTGATCTTTTTTTTAAAAAAATATTTATTTATTTGGCTGCACCAGGTCTTAGTCGTGGCATGTGGGATCTTCATTGCAGCATGCGGGATCTTTAGTTGTGGCATGCAGGATCTTTAGTTGCAGCATGCAGGATCTTTAGTTGTGGCATGTGGGATCTAGTTCCCTGACCAGAGATCGAACCCGGGTCCCCTGCATTGGGAGCGTGCAGTCTCAGCCACTGGACCACCAGGGGAGTCCCAACAGTCATCTTTTAAAAGAGCTAACATGATTCATCTATATCCTTAGAGAAGGGGTCCCCAACCCCGGGGCTGCAGACCGGTACCGGTCTGCAGCTTGTTAGGAACTGGGCTGCAGAGCAGGAGGTGAGCGGCAGGCAAGTGAGTAAAGCTTCATCTGCCGCTCCCCGTCGCTCCCCATCGCTCCCCATCACTCACATTACTGCCTGAACCACCTCCCCCCTACCCCGTCCATGGAAAAATTGTCTTCCACAGCACTGGTCCCTGGTGCCAAAGAGGTTGGGGACCGCTGCCTTAGAGTACCTTCTGATATGCATTTAAAGAAACTCAGAGCCAATTCTGATGACAGGGTTTTGGTTTTCTGACTTGTTCAGCTGAGTTAATGGAGGTTCCGTTGATCAAGAAAGAGAATTAAGAGGAGGACAGGATTGTGGAAGGGAAAAATCAATTCAGTTTTGGACATGTGGAGTCTGAGGAGTTTGTGGGACACATACTAAGCTGTGGTACACTAGTCTGAAGCTTAGTTCTGGGCAGTAGATACAGAATTAGGGATCATCAGTGAATGAGTGATGGTTAAAACTGGTTGGTTGTTATGGTTACCTGGAGAGTGAACAGTGAGAAAAGGGCTGAGCGGGGACCCTTGTGGAACCCTTACAGTTCAGGGCAGGGTGAGAAGGAGGAGGTCCCGGAGAAGACTGAAGAGTGGGGAGCGAGGCCAGCCCGTAATAGGCTAATCCAAGTTCAAAGCCTGGCGAGAATGAACAGTTGGACAAGTTCAAGGTTGCTTTCATTTCTGCTTACTCTCTAATGTGCGAGCAAACATTGAATGAATAGATGCTGGGGTTTCTTCTGCTCCTTGTGGAGCTGTGTGACCAGAGTTCAGGGGTCAGTGCAGTCCCTCTCAAGTCTGATCTGCCATTCACTGCTCTTCAGGCTGGGAAAGGGGTCCGTAGCCCTCAAGGGTCTGGGTATTACTTCTTAAGGCAATTGCTCACTGTTCCACAGGTACTTCCTCACGTGTTCTCTCTTCTTACTGCCGCTCCACCTGCACCAGGCTTGTCTGTAGCATCCCAAAAGTGGCCAGAGAGGTTCAGAGGGAAAAGGCAGTGAGGGAGGGGAGAATTTCAGAGAAGGAGTTGTCAACAGTATCACGTGTCAGTAAGGTAAAGTAATATAAGTGCTAACAAGTTCCCACTATATTTGGCAATTTAGGGCTATTTGTAACCATACACATAGGGTACTGCCAAGCTCAGATTCCCACAAAAGTCATTTTCAGTCTCGTGAAACGTAATCCAAATATTTATTTTAGCTGTGGTATTTTGTTACAGCAGCCTGAGATGACTAAGACAGCACCCTGCCAGACTCCCTCCTTTATGGTGATTTTCTCTTAGTGGTCCTATTGTCTCTTCTAACAGTTGGGTTTTTAAAGGAACTCCCCTGTCCATCATACAGGTTGTAGCATATTCCACTTGTGGGCAGTTCAGCCTCTCTTCCATAGGGCTCTTGTGTCCCATGAACATCAAGGAGTGCGGCTGGGTACCAATTTCATTGTCCCCGAACCTTCCCAACAGGTGAGAAGACTATTGGATGTTGGTCTTCCCAGAGCATACGGTGGACTTCTAGGTGACTCAAGTCTATCAGGTCATCCCTGATTCATGGAATGCTCAGTTGCCCTTAAGTGGCAAAATAAAAGAAACACATTCCGATGGAAAGTGTGGGTCTTTAGCACCAAATTATAATTACTGGGCTTTATAAAGCATGGCATTTGTCAGAGGCAACAATGCTTAGACTCTCCTGCAAGGGATGAGGCAGCTCCAATCTTATGTCTGTTACCAGCTTCATTTGGGGCCCCAAACTGAAGCATTATAAATATCCGTATCTTTTTACATCTGTCATTGTTTATTATTTGGTTTTCCATCTGCCCTGCTCTGGAACAGGAGGAAGAGAAGACAGAGGGAAATGGTAAACTCTTTAGAGGAATAGTGCCAGATATTAAATCCATAAACAAAATGGATTGAACCGGAAAGAATGAGTCAGAGATGAAGGAAGCGTGAAAGCAGTGAGTATCACACTGGGAAAATCTCACCTGAAAGTGCTGACTGAATGCTCCTGCTGTATTTGTGATTGGCTCTGTAAGTCTGATCAGCACAATTGGGTTCCTGCACTGCTTGCGCCTCACTGCCCTGTGAGTGCATTTTCATTGTTTCCTCATATTGAGCCCTTAGATTCATTTATATAATGCAAGCTGATGACCCGTGGTGAGATTGTCCTTTCCTCTGGTGATAATGATCCTGTCGCACCAGGTTCCTGTTTCACTGGAGTGTGAAGAGAGTTAGGCTGATTGATTGAGTCCACGCTGGAGTGAAATAAGAATTTTACTGGAGAGTCCCTTGGTCTTGCTGCATAATAATGCCTCAGACGGTACTTAAAACTGGGAGTTATCTGCGTGCCCAGCCCTCTTGTAGTAGTTGCAAACAGGCAGCACCTGGGTCTGATGTATTTTATTTGGTCTACCTAGGGTTTAGAATTAGTTGACAACATTTAAAAATAGGCATATTCCACACCCAATTTTCCTGCTTCTCTTTAAAACTGGAAGATCTGTAACGCTGGCCCTGCAGTCCCTCCCGGAAATGACTGGCTGATGCTGAGTGGGTCACTGCCCTTTAGTGTGGACATGAGCTCTCCAGGTCGCCACAGTCCCTGCTGCTGCACTCATTTATGTTGGCCACCAGAGGCACCTGAGTTTGTGTTCCATGACCTATAGGAAGGACGTGCAGGGGAGGAAAAGCCTTTTTCCTCTATCATCCTAGGTTTGTGGCTCTGCCTAAGAATCAAATTGATAATATATAGATTAACAAGAGACGAAAACCAGTTTTAATTATATAGGTACACATGGGAGTTTCACAAAGAAACAAGACTCAAGGAAGTGGCCAGATGATTGAGGTTTATATACCATCTTAGGCTAGACAAAGGAAAACGGGTTTTGGGCTTCTGGGTAGGAGAGAAAACTTATGACAAAGTGAGAGGAGGAAATATATGATAATTGTCTTATTATGTAGGTAAGAGTTTCTTAGGTGATAAAAGTCGTCTTTCTTCCTGGTACAGAGACACCTTTACAAATGGAAAGTTCTTTCATAAATATAAGTTTCCTTTACAAAAGGGAGAATTTATACTCTAGTTTTAAGCAGTTAGGGGGAGGTGAAGAGCTTTTCTTGCCTCTGCTTGTTTCAATTCCCTTTAGCTTAAAATAATCCATATGCAAAAGAGGCATAATTTCATATGGCGTATGCTGGTACCCTTCAGAAGGAAACTAGCATTTATTGAATGTCACTTTTATAGATGAACCACTGTGTCTTGTAACTTGCACATGTGATCTAATTTGATTTTCCTAACAACCCAGTAAGATTTGAGCTCCAGTGCTCCAGGGACCATGCCTGTGATGCTTCAGGACAAGCCACCTCAAAATATGGCACCTTGGCATATTGTGTATTTTAAGCTGAAGGAATTTGAGAACACAGCAGAATCAGGAGGGTCACTCTGACCTTCTCCCTACCCTTCTCCCCTGAAACAAGTCATAAAACCTTCATGTGAGAAGTGCCCTCCCTATACAGGTTTCCCCTGCTATCTGAAAGTAGAGCATTCCTGTGAAACCTTTCGTAAGACAAAGTGGCACGAGGTGAAGAAGCAATTACCTCAGGACACATCTTGCTAATGGATGCACAAAGTAAATGAAGATAAAGCGCAGATGCTCACAGACACCGTTCAAAGGTGAGGTGCCTAGTGCCGAGATGCTGAGTGTAGTTCCTGGGGAAGGAGCTTTGTGGAGCCACGCTGCTCTGGATGTGTGCTCACTGCAAAACAAACGCTAAATGCTATTTTCATTTTTTTTGTCTTTTTCATTTTCCTTTTTTTTTTTTTTTGTAAAAATGAAAATCCTCTTCAGATTTCTTTCAGTTAGCAGAAGCAGGAAAATGTAGGTTTTTTGTAAAAGTGAAGTGGCATAAAGTGAGCTTTTGAAAAGCAGGGGATATCTGTACCTGGAGGAAAGGTATATCCTCATCTCTGAAGACAAAGGGACCCTGAGAAGAATCCTAACAAGCAGATCTTGATAAGTTTCCCTCCTACTCCTTACCCTCCCGTTCCTCCCTGACTATCCACTCTTCATCAAATCTAGCATTCGGGCTTCCCTGGTGGCGCAGTGGTTGAGAGTCCGCCTGTCGATGCAGGGGACACGGGTTCATGCCCCGGTCCGGGAAGATGCCACATGCCGCGGAGCGGCTGAGCCCGTGAGCCATGGCCGCTGAGCCTGCGCGTCCGGAGCCTGTGCTCCGCAACGGGAGAGGCCACAACAGTGAGAGGCCCGCGTACCGCAAAAAAAAACCAAAAACAAAAAAAAAACCTGTAGCATTAACCTCTCAGGTCTAACTGTTTCTTTGGGTCCTCATTTCCTTATGAAGCCTCCCATGTAACATAAAACTTATATTTCATTAATTTGTATGCTTTTCTCCTGTTAATCTATGTCAGTTTAACTTTCAGACCCAGCTAGGCACCCTAAGAGGGTCGAGAAAACGTTTTTCCTCAACACTGTGAGAGTACCCTGCACTCAGTGTAGTCAAAGCTACGTGGTAGGAGCTTTGAATGGATGAAGGTACCCATGAACACATAAATATATGAATGCAGCATTTTAATTCCATTTTTGTAGATGAGAAAACCAAGGCCATGAACAGTTAAATAACTTAATCAGATTCATAGAGCCAATAGAGGTTACAGTTGGAATTTAAAGATGAGACTGTATGACTTCAAAGGTTCAGTGTGAAAGAAAAGACCATGGGTCATTCAGGGCCAAATGCATGGTAGGCACTTTGTAAGTACTTACTGAATTGGTTGACAATGCTCAAGCATATTTTCATGAGTACAAGTAGCCAGAAGATTGCAGGCATGGATCTTAGCTTCTGAAGTTTATTTAAGACCTACTGGTGTCTAGGTGCCTTGGACTTCGGGATTTTGTAATAATCAGTCTCTGTAGTAGAGGGCACCATTGGCATGTGACAAGGAGGCCATGACATTTCTGTCCACACTTGACTTGTGTCCCATAAATGTGGTAAAATCCCAAAGTTAATTCTCCTTACACATCTAAGGACCTTCCTCCAGGGCTTATTTCCTTAAACTACCTGCTGATGGTGCTTGGTTACCACCCTGGAACCCAGAGCTGTGCTGAGGGACAAATGTAATTCAGTGCTCCTTTGGGAGCTTATTAGGAGGGCCTAAAGCTGGCATAGGAAGCAGGCCCCTCAAAATGAAGCCCCTGTCAGTGAGAAGGGATTAGCCTGGCTGAGGAAAATGGGGGAGTGGGGAAGAGGGTATCCTGTGGCTTAGTTTCCACCTTTATGCTGATTATTCCTAAATTGATCTATAATTTTGATAACTCTCAAACAAGTCTCATAATTTCAAAAACTGTTAGATATTTCTTCCAGACCTTTGTGTACCATGACTCCAAAACCAGCATATGGAAAAGTGAACATATCATATTTTTGCCCATACATCAGTCTTTCCTTTTAGTTTTTTTCTGTTAGTGTTTATGTATTCTTTCACTTACCAAGGTTTAAACTTTGGATTTTTCTACTGTTACCAGATCAAACTTGGGTGTGCTTACCCACCATACAGTAAAGCCAATTTACTTCACCGGGTGGTGGAGGAAAGTACAGTTTTTATTGCAGGGCCCAGCAAAGAGTATGGGTGGCCCATTCTCAAAAGATCCGAGCTCCCTGATGGCTTTCAGGGAAGGGTTTTTAAAGGCAACATTCGGGGTAAAGGCTGTGGGGCGTATGACCTTCTTCTGATTGGTTGGTGGTGAGTTAATGGGATGATGTTTCAGGAACCTTAATCACCAACCTTCTGGTTCCAACCAGTCTGGGGTTTACATGATTATGGTCAGCATGTAGTCACCATCCTCCACCTGAGTGGAGGATGACTTGGCCCTATAGGTAAGTGAGTTTCCAGCCCGGGCTTTACCCTGAAGAGTGCTCAACAGACTTGAAAGCCTTTTACACATCCATTATCCCAGCAACCCCACAAGGTCAGCTGTATTAAATCTCCATTTTGCAGCTGAGGAAACTGAGGACTAGTGAGCTAAGGGACATCCCTAGAGCCACATAGTGACAGAGCAGGATGAAAACCCATCACTTTTCACTTCTTCTTCAGTGCTTTCTCCCTTCCATCTGGGCAACTGACTGTTAGTCTCTCCAGGCCAATATACCTGGCTGCCACCAAAGCCAAACTCTGTAAGTTAATAGGGTACCACGTTTTCAAGAAGGGGAACCCTCTATCTTGTCTTTATTTATTGTGAATATTTTCTGTAAAGTGTTTAATATACTAACTAGTACATAGAAGGTCCTTAATGAAAGATAGTTACTCTTATTATTATCTACTTTGTTTGTATAGCATCACTTGATGCCCTTTTCCTTCTTTCCCTACTCTCCATACCCCTGGCTGGATACTTTCGTCCCTCATCTAAGATCTGGTACATTTTCTGTATCTCTATTATAGCACATAATCACACTGTATTATATTTTCTTAATGTGTCTCTCTACTTACTCCCTCAGTCCTTGGGTGCTTTGGTTTCAGGGATTATTTTTATTTCCAATTTTTGTAGCACAGGGCCTGGCCCAAACTAGGTGCTGCCCAAAGTAAATGCTGAAGGGAATGGAATTCCCTTGACTGGAATTGAAATTCAGTTGCACAGTTGCAAGATACATTCAGTCATATTCTAATTTTACTCCCTATAATAATCATCCTGTGAAGCAAGTATTATTATTAATATCATTATACGCATATTAAGAATGAAGAAATGAAGCTCAGAATTCTGAATTCTCTCCAACTGGTGTTACTAGGTGATGTTTGCCAGGTTTTCCATCAAACAGTTGATTGTTATTCTTTGCTTTTCTTTATAATTTGTGCAAGGCTTTCTCCCTGACAGCAGAGCCTAAGCCTTATGTAGATCTTTATCCCCAGCATGGGGTGTGGCAGGTGGCAGACACTCAGTAAGCATTGATTTGAACGTAATTTCCACTGCTATATGTTAGAAGCTGTGTCTGTTACCAGTTGAGGGAAATGTTTGAAAGTATAATCTAAAAGTTGCTCATGATTAAATCTACTTTCTCTCCATCTGAATATTATCCAAATATACTCACTGTTTTATCACAGATTGGATGCTGAGAGAGAGAGAGAGAGAGACTGGGATTGACTTGGATCTTTGAGAAAAGGACATGGGAAGTTGCACGGTAACCAGACCCTGTCTGAGAGAGAATTCTTTCTTTGTGCTAATACCAGAGAGTGCAGGACTGTCATGTGAGGAGCAGTTACGCCCTTTGTGTATCAGGTAAGGCAGTAAAGAGAGGACTAAGGTTCAAGGAAAGGAGGAATTAGAAAGGGCCAAGTGATTGAAATCAACAAAGGGAATGGGTCAAGAAATATGAGAAATGGAGAGGAAGGAAAGACTGAGAGGGTGCTCTGTAGATAGCATTTAAAAGAGACTAAGGAATGCAAAGTGACCCACTGTGAAGGAGCCACCAGATACCATCTGTACTGTCCCTCCTCACCCCCACCGTGAGACACTTTCTTCTGAAAAGGATTGTCATCATCAAACCCCAAACACCACTGCAGTATTTTGTGGTGCTATTGCTTTTAAAATATAGACTGTAATTTTATTTTAAGAATCTGATTAATCTGTGATAACATTCTGGTATTTTGTAAAACTAAAATATGCTAAGGCATCCTGTCAAGAGAGACGATAAGTCAAGAAGCTAGGGTATTTTTTTCCTATGATCATGGTTGCTGATTTTGATAGGGAATTACCCACGTGCAAGAAACATTTCCTGGTATTAGCAGTGGTTTCCATATCATGTTTTGTGCTAATTTGATTTTCTGGTCTAGAGCCATTTGTGTCTGAATAAAAACGACAGCTATATTCACAATCATCATATTCTCTTTGGATCAAGTTCCTTTTGCTCATGAGACTGTTATTATTGAAGAAGCATTTAGTTGTAGGTAAAGGACCCTTGCCTTCTGTCTTTAACTGAAACTCAGCCTGCCACAGTTAATATGTTTCATGATTCAGTAAATCTGGGAAGAAAAACCTAATGTGCTGTAAAAGCAAAGGAAAAAATATTAATTGATTTCAGCACACATTTTCCTATGTAAACAAGGCCTTGCTTTCACGTAGAAAGAGCTCTCTTGACATTCTTTTTTGCATAATCTTCCACACGTTCTTACCATTATCTGTTTAGTTGTATGTAGTTCTGTTTTCAGAAGAAGAACCCTTTGGTCTGTTTAGAAGGGAGCGTGAGATCTGTAATCACTCTCTGGGCATGGAGTGTGGGCTTGATCTACGTGTTAGGAAAAGAAGTGCAAGAGAGCCTCACTGAAAGGGCTTCTACCTCACTGTGTTATTTGGTATTTTTTTTTTGCCGCATTGACCCAGCATAGGCACCTCAATGACTTGAGATAGGCTCTCAGCTTTGTAAATTCAAGTTGTATCAGTTAGCTATTGTTGCAGAACAAATCACCCTACAACTTAGTGGCTAAAACCAACAACAGTATATTACTTTTCACTATTTTATGGATTTGCTGGGTAGTTTTTCTGCTCATTTTGCCTGGACTCACTCACATGGCTGCATTCATTTGGAAGGTCACCTGGGGGATGGGCTCATTTGGGCTATGGGGAATGTCTGGGCCTCTCTCTCTATGTGGTATTTCATTTTGGGCTTCTTCACACCATGGTGGTCTTGGGGTTCCAAGAGGATAAAGGTGGAAGCTGCAAGGCTTCTGGAACTTCCATGATGTCACTTCTACCATATTCTGTCAGTGCAAGTCTCAAAAACAGCTTAGATTTGAGGAATGGGGAATCTACCTCTCTTGTAAGAAAGAGACCCTATATGTTGTGGCCAAGTTTTTCTACCACATGGCTACTTATCTAGGAGAGAATTATTAGGATATTTGGGACTGGGAAGCGTGCTTATATCTGGGTTTTGAGTCTTTGATAGTTGCCAACTGAGCCAGCTGTCCCTAAAGTGGAGTGTGTATGACAGTAGCTGGATGTGTACAAGTTTGCTTCCATAATTGTATTCCAGAGTCATCCCACATCAGACTAGGGCAAATTGCGTCGTCTCATTTCCTCATCTTTAAAGTGTGAATAGTAATAGTGTCTCCCACATAAATTGTGAGAATTCAGTGAGAAAGATAATGTATGGAAGGTGCTCTGCATGGTTCCTGGACACAGCAGGTGTTCAAATGAATGATAGCTAATTTAACTTTTTGGTTTTCTTATTTTAAATCCTGTTGTTGTTGTTGTTGTTTTACAAGTAATTCACAACATTCTTTTCAGGAAAATCTGAAAATATAGAATAGCAAAAAGAGAAAAATTATTTCAAATTACCCAGTATCTTACCACCCAGTTTTAGTCACTGTCAGCCTTTTGGTGAAATTCATCTAGCGTCTAGACTTTTTTCAATGCATATGAACATATGAATAAGTACATGTTAGAGAGAGAGAGATATTGGTTTGTGTGTGTTTAAGTTATATATATAATATATATATATATAATTTTTAAAATCACAGAAGTACCCATTACTTTTTATTATTTTTATCCTTCTCATCCTGGCATTTGTATAGGCACTGAGACTGCAGTGTTAAGTAGAACCTGACTCACAACGTGTCATTTTAGTCTTCCATGGATCCCAGCTCATACCTGTTACCAGATCTGAATTTCTCAGGGTGAATCTAGGAAACACCAGGCTCCAGAGATGCTCTGGGAAAGAAAGGTTTCTTGGTCAAATAAGTTAGAGAAATGCTACATATTCTCTTCTAGTCTTTGAGAATCACAGATGCTCATTTGTGATTAGATAAATATTAAATTAAATTAATATATTAAATTAAATATGTGATTAAAAATACAAAGGCTCTGAGAAGTCCTGTTGTAAAGCACCCTATTTCACTTGAACCCAAACTTTCCCAAATTTAAGTGAAATCTTCTTTTGCTTTTATTTAAAAAAATAATATACAGTAAAAATAACTTTTTTTTTTGGTGTACAATTCTGTAAAATTTCACACATACATAGATTCGTGTAACCACCACCACAGTCAGGATACAGAACAGTTTCATCATACCCCAAAACGCCCTGGTGCTATCCCTTTATAGTCATATCCCTACTCCCCCAAGCTCTGGCAACCAATAGACACGTTCTTCACCAATATAGTTTTCTTTTTTACAAGAAAGTCATATAAATGGAATTATACTGCCTTTGAGACTGGCTTCTTTCACTCGGGTAATACCTTTGAGACACATCCATGTTGGATGTATCAAGAGTTAGGTCTTTCTCATTGTTGAGTAGTATTGTATGGTATGGATGTCCCAGTTTGTTTATCCTGTTGAAGGACATCTGGGTGGTTTCCAGCCTTTGGTGATTATGAATGGAACTGCTATAAACATTCATGTACAGGTTTTTGTGTGAACATAAATTTTTACTTCTCTAAGGTGAATACCCAGGAATGGGATTGCTGGGTCATATGGTAAGTGGATGTAAGCAAATTCTTATTATCTGTGTAATACCTATTAAGAGCCCACATAATTAGTATTTCACAGAATGTGCTATTAACACCCTACAGTCCTAGTATGTCACAGAACATACTTAGGAAATAAAGCTTTGGGAAGGCCTTGAATGATGTGACAATGCTGTATTTGAGAGTCAAATAGACCTCAAATCCATCTCCCCCATCCAAATTTTGCTTAGGTTCTGCCAGGACTCCCACCACATTCCCATTTGTTGAGGACCTACTGCCAGACATTTGTATCATGATCACATTTAGTTTAACCCTCACAACAGTCCTGTGATTTTGCAGATGAAGGAGCTGAGGACCAGAGAGGTTAAATGGCTAGCTTAGGTTCCCACAGCTGATAAGTAGCTGAGCTTTGAAGCCTTGTATCTTATCTCCAAGCCTAGTGCTTTTTTTGCTACCCCCTCTACATGTCTTTTTCTCCCTTTCTCTCTTGAAACATGCTTTTTCTGGGTTTGCAGTCAGTTGTCTTAGACCAGGGCTGGCAAATAAAAAGCACAAATGCTGTCATTTCCCACTTCCGTGCTCTTGGCAGACATTGCTAGTTCAGTTCCATCTTCTCTTTGTTGCTCAGCCCTGGTGCAACTTTCTCCAGACAACTATCAGTTGATTGGAATTAGCATTTGAGCTAATAACCATCTACTATTTTGTTCCTGGACTCTGTATTAGTTATCTATTGCTATGTAACAAAGTACCTCAAAACATAGTGGCTTAAAAATAGTAAACATCATTTATGATCTCGCACAATTTCTATGGATCCAGAATTCAGTTAGGGCAGGTAGAATGGCTGGCTCTACTCTGCCACGCCTGGCACATTCAGTTGGAAGACTTGAAGGCTGGGGCCGAAGTCATCTTAGTTTTGTTCACTCACTTGTCTGGTGGTTGATTCTGGTTGTTGGCTGAGTACCTACCTGGGGCTGTTGTGTGAACATCCTCATGTGTCCTCTCCCTGTGACTTGGGCTTCCTCAAATTGTGGTGCCTTGCTTGGTTCTAAAGCCTAGAATGGAGGGAGAGAGAGAGAGAGAGAGAGAGAGAGAGAGAGAGTGAGAAAACATCCCTTTTATCACGTTCTATTTCTTAGAAGTGAGTCACTAAATCTGTTCATTTTCAAGGGGCAGTAAATTAAACTCCATGTTTTAAAGGAAGGAGCGTCAACTAATTTGTGGACATATTTAAAAACCACCAGATGTTGTGCACATATTGGACATAGATGGTGTCTGTGTAACATTCTTTGCGTGGGCCTCGTTTAGCACTATGAATAATTAAGTGTTGGAATTAAGTTTTTTTGGTGGTAACAGTTGGAGCTAACATTGTTCAGAGCCTTTTACCCAGCATGCCCACAGTGAATATTCACTGGTTGGAGACAGTACCTTGGAATCTAACCTCTCTGCCCTTCATTGGGTCTTTTTTTTTTTTTAATTTATATATTTTATTTACTTATTTTTAGCTGTGTTGGGTCTTCGTTGCTGTGCGTGGGCTTTCTCTAGTTGTGGTGAGCAGGGGCTACTCTTCCTTGCAGTGCGCGGGCTTCTCATTGTGGTGGCTTCTCTTGTTGCGGAGCACGGGCTCTAGGCATGTGGACTTCATTAGTTGTGGGATGCAGGCTCTAGAGTGCAGGCTCAGTAGTTGTGGCACACGGGCTTTGTTGCTCCGTGGCATGTGGGATCTTCCTGGACCAGGACTCGAACCCGTGTCCCCTGCATTGACAGGCGAATTCTTAACCACTGCGCCACCAGGGAAGTCCCTCTTCATTGGGTCTTAAAGACAACTTCCTTTATCAGTGTGAGAGGTTTGGCTAGAGACCCAGAGGTAGGACCTCTGACAGAAAAAGCTGAGGGGAAGTACATTTAGATCTTATTCTTTATGTAATTCCACAAAAGTGTTGTGCTTTCAGTGCACCTGTCCATATTTTCATTATTCAGTGCAAATTTTTATGCACAGTGAATTAGCAAGACTCTTTCAGACATTAACAGATAACCAGAAAAGGGAATTTGCTGGTTCACTTAATTGAGAAGTTCAAGGGGATGAATTTATTAAGATTGGATCCAGGCACTCAAAGAATGTTCGTAGGATACAGTTTCTTTCTCTTGTCTGCCCCTGTATTTTAGCTCTATTTCCTACTCTATTGGCTTTATTCTCAGGCAGACTCTTCCTGGGAGGTGGTCCAAATGGACAGCACCATTACATTATACTGGCTTAGCAAGCCCAGTAGCCCAAGTTGCCTCTTTTCTTATTGCTCTAGAAAAGTGCCAAGGTTGACGCTTGTCTTAGTTCCTTTGGGCTGCAGTAATAAAATACCACAGACGGGTGGCTTACAAACAACAGAAATTTATTTCTCACAGTTCTGGAGGCTGGAGTCCAAGATCATGGTGCCGGCAGATTTGGTATGGTATCTGATTAGGCCCCACTTCCTGGTTCATAGATGATATCTTCTTGCTGTGTCCTCACATGGTGGAAAGGGCAAGGGATCTGTTTTGTAAGAACACGAATCCCATTCACGAAGGCTCTACCCTCATGACCCAAACACCTCTGCAAACACCCAAACACCCTCATGACATCAAGCACCACCGCAAAGACCTCACCTGCTTATTCCGTCATATCTGGGGGTTAGGATTTCAACATATGAATTTGAGGGGGACACAAACATTCAGACCACAAGAACACTGATTGGCCTACCTTGGGTCATGAACTTCCCCCTGAGCCAATCACTGTGATGTATGTGGAATCCTGGCCTGGCCAGTAGGCAGTCAGTCCCTCTTGAACCCATGAGCTAAGGTTGGGGGCATTTGTTTCTCCAAAGGATGGGATGGGCTTTGTTATCAGAAGCCGGCAAGCTAGACAAAGGCAACAGACATTCCCTGAGCAGAGCGACATGCCTTTAGACCCCCGAGGACTTTCTCTGATCTCTGCTCTCCCGTTCCTGTCCTGGCTTTCCACTCAGCCAGTCCTCACTTTCACAATCATGTTCCTACTCAACTTGTGGGCTCTGAGTTTCCCAGGACAACTTAAAGGGCAAAAGCATCCGTTTATAGTCTAAGGTCTAGCTCTTACTATTGATGCCTTGATTTACTTCTGTGACTCCTACATTCCTGACTCCTGGCCAACTTAGGATTTGAGGGGCATAGGACGCTTTGGTTTTGATCTTAATTTTCTGGACTCTTAACCTGCCTCTCATAGTCCCGAAGCAGTTACTACTTGACCTGTGGCCTTTGCTTGGGGCCTTTTGACTCCCTAGTTTCTGGTGTTTACGAATCTGTTAACCCCTTACTTCCCTCGCATCCTGTCTCCTGGTTTATTTTATTACTTTGCCTTGTTACCACTACGCCTTGGCTTAATTGTATCTCATGGGCCAACTGATTTCCTAACATTGGTCAGTATTCTGGTCTATGCCTTCTCCATCAACAGGCCTCCCTTTCTCCCTTTCTTCTTCTGGAGGACAAGCTGAGATAACAGTGGAGTTAGCCTTGGATTCAGAACCAGAAGCCCTGAGTTCAAAACTTGGCATATGTGACTTTAGGCAAGGCTTTCTAGTCTGTCTGCACCCCAATCTTCTCACTTGTAAGAATAATATCTACCTCACAGGATTGCCTTGAAGATTAAACAGGAGAATGCAGATATGGCAAGATAATAATAGATAATAATTCTAAAATGCTAATGTGTGTGTGCATTTTAAATTAGTTTTTCTTCACCCTTCTATGGCTCTTTTGTTTATGCAGTCTTCCCCATTTAAGCAGGTAGGCCATTCTGTGCTCATTAATTCAGGGAAGGAAATGTCAGAGCAGAAAAAACAAATAAGAATCTTTTTTACTTTGGTTTCCAAGAGTCTAAAGCCCTTAGGGGAACACTGAGATCACTGGACATGGCCAGAATGAGTGGGGGCAAGAGCTTTGAAGAGAGATTCTCCCTCAGAGGAGCAGAGAATCCACTGTTCTGGGCAGAGGAGGGGAGGTAAGGGTGGGAAGAAGACACACAGCGAGTCTGATAAAAGCAGAGCCCTGGGGAGCAGAAAGGACAGGGCTGGCCGACTCCAGGTTCCCAGTGTGGCCCAGAAATGGTGCTGGGCCAGAAAGGGTCATGCAGCCTGGGGTGAGGGATATGTCAGTGATGATCAGCGAGGATTGAAGCCTACGGGCCAAACAGGGTGATGGCGATTTCATCTGACAGCTGTGTGGATAGATGACAGCAAGGACCAGAATGCAAGCCCTGATCACAGCCCACCCACCCACCCCCACACACAGTGATTATCCATAAACACCCAGAGCCTAGAGGCATTCCCTGAAGGTGGGAGGAAGACTTTAAATTAGCCGAGGTTACATTTTTACCACTCTGGTTGAATAGAGGCTAAGAATGAAGTTGAGTTATACAAATATTTTTATATTTTGTGTATAACTGTGTGGTAGATTGAGAGCCATAACTACTACCCTAGAAAGCACTTAGCCTGTGTCTGTAGGTCGGTACCAGACTACTTTTACTGAATTTGAATCCAGATGTTATTGAGCCTTTGAATATAATGTCCTGCTTGATGTCTGAGGCCTGGTACAGCCACTCCCTACATCAGGGGTTCTCAAAGGGTGGTCACTTGTGAGAAACACACTTTCTCAGGCCCTGCCCCAGAACTGAATCAGAAACTCTTCCAGGTCATTTTGATGCATGCTAAAGTTTGAGAACAACTGCTCTACATCATTTCTGTTTTCTCTTCTCATTTACACTCTCAGTTTCTCAGACTTGTTCAAACATAGTCAAGTTACGGTTTGACACTTGACTAGCTTCAGCTTTGGGCCAGCCAGACATTTTATGCTTCTCATATGAGGAAGGAGAGTTTCTGATTTCCCCCAGAGTTTTCCTCATAAACATCCCAGTTTCATTTCCCTTCATGGAGGACCCAGTTTCTGGAAAATAGGGAGATGGGGAGAAGACCCTTCAGTAAATCGGGAGAGGAAATCCCAGACAAACATGGTCTTAAACCTTTACCAAATATGCAAGGAGCCGGTGAACTTCAGAGGGAATGATTTTTGTGGCCAGGCAAAGTTCCTGGGGAAATTTATGACCTAAACATTTCCCTGTTTCTGAGTCAGGAAATGATAGCACACAGATGGAATTTACAAAGGGAGCCTGAATGCAGTGGCCCCACCCAGGCAGCTCAGCCAAAGCCCCTTTCACTGGCTCTATTCAAGTATAATGAGTACTCCCCAGGCTCTCCTGGCTGGCTGCTTTTTCTTTTTCTTCGACTGCTTTCACTTTTTCACAGAGCACTGCCGTGCATGTAGTCCACTTGGGACTGGGGTGAGCCTTGATTTGGCAGGAGAAAGGAAGAAGTACACAGTGGCCTACAAAATTGAATCGCTCTGCCTCCCTGGCCCCTTTCCTTGAATAATAGGCCTTTGTGCTTTGAAATGTAGGGAAGTCCCAGTTTCTCAGGCTTAAAAAAAAAAACCCAAACCTTCCTCCAACTTCTCCTGCCTTAAGATGCTTAGCAGGAAGTAGTTAAGGGGCAGAACAATTATTAAATCAAATGTTTCTTTAACAATTTTAGAAATCGCTAGGATAGCTGATTTCTAAACAAATACATTTGATGCATTCCTTCAGATGGACAAAAAATATTGACTCAATTAAAAAATCCAGCTTAAAAAAATCATATAGGACAAATTGCTGCATTAAAAAAGAAAAAAACAAACCTGTTTTTGGCTCTAGCCAGTGACCCACTTTCATAAAATATTTGACAGAACAAAATTGCATTACCAGAGAGGAGTCCTGACAACCTTTGGAATCTGTTGAAATGGGTTTTTGATAATAGATATTATTTCGGTCATCTCTGTTCTTCCTTCCTGAATTTTATCTTATTTTTTCAAAGAAGAATGTTAATAGCATCACATTGTTTTTTTTAAATCCTGGAAGCAAATTATATTGAAAAATCATTATCATCATTTAAGTCCCCATATGTTTCAATGGTTTATGTATATTTGAACATCTTTGATTTTCATTTCACCATAAAAGATGTGATTTCACCATTAATTTTGAATTTTGTAGAATGTAGCAAAAGGTATAAAACATTCTTTAATCAAGGACTTATTTCTTTGGCTGCGTTGCTGGAGGCCAGGCTCTGGAACTAAACTTGGAGTAAGAGGTTATTGTCTGCCCCTCCAGCAGCATTCCCCTTCTTTCCAGTTACAGCCCAGATTTGTGTTTTCTCCTCTAGGCTACTTGATCTCTGCAAGGCTCCACTCTCACAGAGGAGAGAACACTGGATCCCTACCTGGCCAATCGAATTAGCAATCCCTTTCTCCCACCCAGCATGGGGAGGGGAAAAGGCACAGTGATTGGTTTAGGGATGGACCATATGACCTAGCCATAGGCAATGAAATGCACCTGAGACTTTTCTGGGATTGGTGGTAGAGAGGCAGGTGCTGTCCTCCCTTTGATGCTAAAGTTTGGGAGAAGGTGGAGCTGGAGACACAGCAGCCAGTTTGACACCCTAAAGTGAGAGCCTGAAGCTATGGCAGAGGCTGGGGGCCTTTAAAGAGCCTGAGGATGAATGAAGCAACCCTACTGAAGATAGAGCTAAGAAATGGAGAGAAACCCAATCCTGATGACATCATTGAGCCGTGTGCCTGAAGCCAGACCTACCACTAGAATGTTTAGTTGTTCTAGTCAACAGATCTCCTTAGTGCTTAAGCCAGTTTTCTATTTTTAAACGTGGTCTTGCCAAGGCAGGTCTGGAGTCCAAAGGTACTGGGCATTTGCTAAGACAAGGCTCCAGGTGCTGGGAATGAGGCTGGAGTTTGGTTGTCAGAACTGGGCCCCAGTGCCACCCTGCTCCCCAACCGCCTGGCTCTTGCCTGGGCAGGGCAGGGGGTGACTCGATGCTGGTTTCTGCAGAGGGGTGCTGGATCGACTTAAGTCCTTGCCATCTCAGGTCAGGTCTGTTCTGGGAACTAGGAACAGAACCAGACTTGGAGGTAGGGGATCACATCCCTTCAGCTGTGGGGAGGGGAGGGGCAACCTGGACACATATTGTGAGGGGCTATAGAACAGAAACTTCATGCTGTGTTACATCTCTTTCATTGCATGGGCTCTATTTTCCCTCCTGCTCTGTGTGCCCACCAGAGCAAAGAGTGTCTTTACTTTGGGTTTCTGCCCTGAATATCTTCCCACCCTCTTGTGCTCTGCCTAACTTCCACAACCGGGTTAGACATCTCTCCTCAGTATTCCCGTAAGCTCTTTTATGTACAGAGCATCTCATTTTTCATATTATATTTTCATTCATTTATTCAACAACTATTACTGAGTGCCTGCCATGTTGTTCTAGGCATTGAAGGTACAGCAGTGAACAAGGCAAAAATACCTGCCTTCAAGGAGTTACAGTATATTCTAATGGGTGGAGATAGGCAATAAAATAAGTAAATTATAAGTCTTTTAAAAGTGGATTTGTGCAAAGGGGAAAGAATAGGGAAAGAGAATAAGGACTGACAGGGAAAGGTGATAGTTTTTAGTAGACTGGTGAGGGGCGACTTCATTGAGAAGGTGGCATTTGAGTAGATTTGAAGGACATGAATGAACAAGCCATGTGGGTCTCTGGGGGAAATACTCTCCAGGTGAATGGAACAGCAAGTGCAAAGGCCCTGAGCTGGGGACTTGGTGTGTTTGAGGTACAGCAAGGCAGCCAGTGTGAGTGGAGGGAGTAAGCTCCAGGGAGAGGAGTAGCAGTTGAAGTCATCACGGGGTTAACAGGGAAATAGGGATCAGAGGTTATTGTAATTATTTACTGCTGCATAAGGAACCACTCCAAAACTTAATGGCATAACACAATTTATTATTTCTCACGATTCTGTGGTTTGACCAGGCAATTATGCTGCTGGTCTCACCCTGTGGTCCCTCATGCGGCTGATAAAGCAGGACACTAGGATGGCTGGGCTGGGCCTTTCTCCCAGTGTGGTTTCTCACCATTCACTTGTTTTGCCCAACCTTCTTATGTGACAGCTGGGTCCCAAAAGGGAGCATTCCAAGGGGACCAGCCCCAATGTGCGAGTGCTTATCTAGCCTCTGCTTGCATCACATTTTCCAGTGTTCCATTGGCCAAAAACAAAGCAAGCCGTGTGGCCAAGCCCAGAGTCAGGATGGGAGTGACTCTATCCAAGAATGTGAATACCAGGATGCAGGAGTCTTTGGGGGCCACCATAAAAATGCTCAGGGATCCTGGCTTCTAAACCCATTGAGACAGTGGGGCAAGGGTGTACATGATTGATGGGCTGTGGGGTTTGGCTGGAGTGGAGGACAGAGGCCAGGTCAAGAATGTTGACCACGTTCCTGTGATCTAGTTGACTGGCTTTGTCCTTTGGTAGAGCCAAGGGGTCATCTGAGAGGACTGTAGTTCTCCATCATTTCCGTCAGCCTCCATTTTCTTAGATGTGAACAGTTGGCATCTTCTCAGTCATATTTAAGGTACCGTGTACACAGTTTCAAGACAAGCCTCCAGGATGAATCTCCAGCTAGACTGCTTCCTTTTCAGCTGCACCTATGTATAAATTTTGGAGTTACCACTGACACTGTAAATAAAAGGAAATAAGATCTGGTGAATCCATTTGAATTCACCCAAATTTGAAAGGAATAGAGATAAAATTACAAGGAGCAGATAGCTACCAAAATGATTGTTCATTGATTCATGCAACAAATATTTGCTGACCACCTGTCATGTGCCAGGCATGTGGTATCACAGGCATTAAAGACATTCTGGAGAGGACCCTGAAGTCTACTTATTGAGTCTCATTTAACAATCGGCTCTCTGTGAAAACTGCTTCCTTTTTAATATGTTCATAAAAAGGTCTTTTAGGTGGTCTTCCCTGGACTGTCATCTTCCTTTTATCTCCTCATTGTCCATAGCGTTTGGAATCATTTCAGTGCTTTTCTGATTATTTTGGTTTTCAAAGTAAAAATAACTTTATACATTTTCTTGTTTTTAAAATGATCTATGCTTGTTTAAAAATATCTGAACACACAGACGACTGGAAAGAAGAGCATAAAAATCTCGTGAAATTCCACCATCCTGAGGGCACCACTGGTAACATTTTCATTAACAGCCTTCAGACGTCCCTCAGTGAATATACGTACATGATGCAATAAACGGAGTTGGGCTGTAACCTGATTTTTTTAAATCCCATTTTGTGAGCTTCACATTTGTTGAGTCCCACAATGCTGGATATTTAGATTGTTTGCGATTTTTGTAACGGATTACATAATTTTTTGATTCTCTGATTTCAGCTCCACCCCTGGGGTTTTCCTGTTTTCTCTGGGACATATTTTTCTACTTTGCTGAAGATACTATCTTTGTAGGATTTTTTTTTTTTTTTGTCTTGTCAGTTTTGATCATTGACATCTGTTTTGTTTAGGACCTCTAACAGGAGTTTCTAAGTGGTTTTCAAGTAATGTATGATAGACTTTTAAAGGCCTTATTCAATCTTTTCATTAAATATAGCCTACATTTGATTGACTAAAACATCACCTCAATAGATGTGTGGTGGGTTCCTAGGCTGGCCATTTCCCTCTGTATTTTTGAGTTCAGTTCTGTGTAAACATGGTTACCAGGCTTGCTACCATTCCCTCCTTAAAGTGATTTCATACTATCAGCATTTCCAGCCCCAAAGACCCCTGGCTGACCTGGGTGTTCGGAGGTGAAACTCCCTCCAGAAGTTCTGTGCCCTGGCTGGCAGTGTGGGTGGCATGTGAGGCAGGCAGCGATAGAAGCTAGCTGGGCCTAGGTGGGCTTCTGCTCCACTTCTTGACCCACCACATCCTGAGACTCAACTCTGGGCAGTGCCCTGCCACTGTAACCCTGTCACATCGCACACTAATCCTTTGTTATGTGAGTGCCGCCCTACCCTGGGCTGTGAGCTTCTCAAGGGAGGGACCTTTCCCATCCTGTGCAGTACCTGAGAAATATTTGCTGAATGAATGAATGAGTGATTGACTGAGTGAATAAAGGCAAGAAAAAAAATCCTGATATTACACCCAAGCAATGTTTTGATGCTCAGTGCAGGGAAAGAGGAGGGAGGTGGGGAAGCCAGGTTACAGAGAAACACAGCCTTAAGTGTGTGGGCTTTGGAGTGGGAAAACCAGGACTGAAATCTGGGCCGGACAACCTACCAGCTGTGTGACCGTGGGCAAGTCACTCAACTTTTCTGCACTTAAGTCTCCTTATACATAAAAGGGGATTCATTCAAGTAACAGGTAGATTCAATAAGTATTTATTGAATGCATTGGGCTAGGCACTATTCTAGGTGCTGGGGAGTCAGCAGGGAACACAGTTTTCTGTGACAGCCATGGGATCACGCTGTTCAGAGCAACTTTAGGAGAGAAACTCTTAAGAGCTGCAAAGAAGCTAACTTTAGCCTCCCTCCACTGCACCACCCTGTTAATACTGAGGCTGCAATGAGGGTGTAGGCCACTGCAGCCTGGGCTCTTCTTGCCCAATCCTTCTGTCCCCCTCTCTCTCCGTGGGTGTCAGACCTGATCAGGGTCAGAGGCTTTCCTGCCTCCCCCTTCTCCTTCCCCTTTATCCTTCAGAGATGTGTCTCCCAATAAGTCTCTTGCATGTCTAATTCTGTCTTGCTGTCAGCTTCCTGGAAGGCCCAAACCAATATAGCTCTGTTCTCAAGAAGCTTACCTGATGGAAATCAAGTAGTACATACCTCTGAAGGTTGTTGTGAGGATTAAATGAGATGAAATTTGACAAGGGCGCAGCTGAAGGCCAGCACCAACTAAGAGCTCAGTCAAGGATACACATTGTTGTTTCTATTGTTATTATCCTCACTGATTTTATTACCCAGGTGAGCAGGTAGAGAATGATATCTTTCAGGTGTCAATTTCTTTGGTTGGTTCAACCCAGTGGACTGTACCTATATCCATGTGTCCTTCAGGGTGTCTTCAGGAACAAGAGGCTAGAAACTGGAAGTGGGAAATCCTGGGAAGATGCTTTGTAGCCTTCAGAAAGTGAGGCTGGAGCTTCCAGAAGTATCTTCTGATTCTAGGAAGGTTGGAGTGTGGAAGGGAAGAAGTCTGAATGACCATCTTTGAGGTCTGTCCTTGGCTGAGAATAGCACAGGCCACTCACTGAAGCTTAGGGAAAAGAGTGATGGGGCAGCAGAATGTGGTGAACATGAGTACAGGAGTGTGGAGCCAGGCTGCCCGCATGCAAATCCCAGCCCTGCCACCTACTACCTACCTCCCAGGCTTGTTATGAGATTTACGGTAATAAAGACAGAAAGCTCAGCACAGAGTAAGTGTCTGAAAACTGTTGGCCCCTCCCCCTGCCCGCCTCCCCCAACACTTTTATTCTATTATACTTGGAATAGTTAACATTGTGTAACTCCTCTGGGTTGGAGAATTATGGTCAGGGCCTGGGCTAGGGAGCCACTGTCCTAATCTCTGTGGATTATTGTGAAGGAGAGGAAGGCCCAGGGAACGAAAGGAGGGAGGGCGTGTGGGCATGGAAGAGGAGTTGGGCTTTCGCTGGGCAAATATTTATTGAGCAGCCACCATATTGCCAGCCCCTCTGCTGGGTGGTGGGTTTATGAAGGTGATTAGGACACAGGCACTCTTCCTAAGGGGCTCAGATACTAACTCGGAAGCCAGGGGTGGACAAACAGGTCTGTAAACAGTGTGCTGGGTCCCATGATGAGGCAACACACAAAACTTGGGGGCATGTGACCCTGGGTGGACTGGTTCTTGCCATTGCTCCCCTCCCAGACCAAGTGAAGCTCCTATGGCTCCTAGATTTTTCCACAGAGCAAACTCATCCCACGAGTACAGGATGAATGTCTCCCTTTCCTGCCAGACAGAGGATGCTGAGGGGACGTGGCCCGTGAGCGCCCTGCTCCTGTTCTCCCCCAGGGCCTGGCACAGGGCTCCGCACACGTAGGCAAATATTTGTTGACTGAGTGATCTTCTGTCTCCCTGCTGTAAACGAGTATGACAACGTTGATCTCAGGGGTGGTTGTGTGGATCAATGGGGTCATGTTTATCAAATGTAAATCACCTTACAAATGTCATTATTGTAGACTTTTCTAATTGGTGTAGTCTCTTGTGGATTAATGTAGTAAGCTGTGCAGTCCTTCTGAACTTTCTTATGTGGTTATGTGGAGGATTAAGTAAATATATATAATATTAGAACAGGGCCTATCACGTCATAAATGCTCAAAAAGTCTTGGCTAAATCAGTGGGTATAAAATTTCAGTTATGCAAGATGAATAAGTTCTAGACAACATAGCCCCTATAGTTAACAACACTGTGTTGTACAGTTGAAAACCTGTTTAGAGAATAGATCTCACCACAATTAAATTCTTCTTGTGGTAAGAAATTGTTCATATCGCAACTAAATAAATTCCCCCAAACTGAAATCAAAACAAGCAAACAGGGCTTCCCTGGTGGCGCAGTGATTGAGAGTCTGCCTGCCGATGCAGGGGACACGGATTCGTGCCCCCGTCCGGGAGGATCCCACATGCTGCGGAGTGGCTGGGCTCGTGAGCCATGGCCGCTGAGCCTGCGCGTCCAGAGCCTGTGCTCCGCAATGGGAGAGGCCACAACAGTGAGAGGCCCGCGTACCGCAAAACAAACAAACAAACAAACAAAAAACGAAGCAAACAAAAAAACCCATGAAGGACAAATATATATGTAGGAAAAATAGAGGCAACGTTATAACTTATTAGAGTGCCCAGAACAAATACATCACTTCTAAAATTTATCATTCACCTTGGTTTATAACCCATTACTATTTCAAAATAAAGTGGTGAAAAAATGTGGGGGGAAAAAGTCTTAGCTATTATAAATATCATCACTGTTGCTAGTTTTTTATGTGTCATTTTACTGATCAGAATTCTGAGATTCAGAGAGGTGAAGCACCTCGCCAGGGACCACACAGCTGAATGTGGGCAGAGCAGCCCCTAGGAACCAGGTTTTCGGAGTCCCGACCCAATGCTCTGGGACATTCTTGGAACTGCCCGCCAGGGGACGCTCTTCGCCCGGGATAGGATCTGGCCAAGGATCCAGCAGCAGCCTTTTCTAACTAGAAGAACCTAGCATTCTAGAGCTAGCAGGGATTTTGATCATGTCTAAGCCCTTCTCTTAGAGGGACAGAAACAAAGCTCTGAGAATGTATGTATCTGGGCCCAGATTCACCCATGGTCACCAGGTGATGCTGAGATGGAGTCCCAGTTTCCCATTTCCAAATCTCATTTGCTTCCTGCCTCCTTGTGTCATCCCTTGCCCATGTCCCTGCAGCCACTTCTGGACTGTCCCTTGCAGAGCTAGGTGCTTCCCTGCTGGGCGTTTGCAGGGCTCAGCTGTCTGGGGGTAGAGAAGGTGTTTGGGAGCAGGGCAGGTGTTGTGGCAGGTTGGGGAGCCCTCCCCATTTCTTACCATTCTCTGGCGTCATTCAGGGTAGTGTGTGCACTGCTAAGGGCAGGGATCCAGGAACTAAACTGCCTTTGTCCAAACCCTTGTCCTCCCCTTACCAGTCCTGCATCTCATTGTCCCATCTATAAAACAGGAGCTATAAAATACCCATCCCACAGGGTCTTTGTGAGGATCGAGTTAATATGTGCAAAGCACTTGGAACAGTTGTAAGCACATGGTAAGAGCTATAAAAGTGTTAGTTCTCAGTATTATAACTCACCAGCATCCTACCTGGATATGCGTTGATGTGAGAGTTTCAGTATGATTCATCACACTCCCCAGCTATTCACGCGTCTGTAGTATCCTTTCATAATAACAAGTGCCATCTACTTGCAGTTAGGCTGTGCAGTATGCTAAACCTGTGATTTCATTATATCAGTTAATCCACAGAACAACCCGTGGATACTATTATTGTTCTCAACTCAGAGTTGCTTAGTCAAGACTAAGGCATTTACCAGACTCACGCAGAAAGTGACAGACCTGGACTCACACTCAGGCCTGTGTGATGTCAAAGCTGAGGCTTTTTACCACTACACCGTCTGACCTCCTCTTGAAGCCAATTAAAAACAATAAAATCAAGCCCCCGGAGGAGCCCCAGCATCCGCTCTGCTCACGCCTCTCTGCAGGACCTGTCTCTCTCAGAAGCAATCCTGCAGGGTGAGGTTTCCTACCACTCTTTTTTTTTTTTTAACATCTTTATTGGAGTATAATTGCTTTACAATAGTGTGTTAGTTTCTGGTTTACAACAAAATGAATCAGTTATATATATACATATGTTCCCATATCTCTTCCCTCTTGCGTCTCCCTCCTACCACTCTTATCCTTCGGGACAAAGGAGCAGATTTCACAGATGTCTCCCTGCTTCCTGGTAAAGACACAGCATACTTTGACCGACAAACAAAGAGCCCTCTTCAGATTAGAGCTGAGTTAGCCACACAGTCTTCAAGGGCCACCTTCCCAGCCTCCTGTTTCTTCTGCAGCCTGCAGGCCCCTTACCTGGGCAGGGTGGGTTGCCTGCATCTCAGGCACATGAATTCACTGAGTTCTGGGTGATCCAGATGTAACACGAGCTCTCAGTGACTCAGGCCAGCCTATCTGGGATTTTTCCTCTCTTGGCATGTGAGAGAGCCTGCAGTGTTGACATCTTTTAGCCAAGAAAGAAGCAGCAGGCACCAACCTATAATTACAGAATCATAGAACGTCAGTCAGGGCTGGAAGGGACCATAGGATGCGGAGAAAAGTATCCTGACAAGAGAAGGTTCTTGGTCAGGATCTCGTTGAGCAGGAAGGAAGGTACCCAGATTTAAGCCCTTACTTATCCTTGGTACCTTTCCTGGTACCCGCAGCTCCCAGAGGTGCTGAGAGAGGGCTGAGCTGGGACAGGGTGGGAATGTGCATCTAGGCCACTGAGTATGTGTGCATTCAGTGCTCGCTCTCTCTCTCTCATAGGTGATGATCCTGTAAAACAGGCTTTCTCAACCTCAGCACTAGTGGCGTTTGGGGCTGGATAATTCCTTGTCTCAGGGGCTGTCCCGTGTTTAGCAGCATCTTGGGCCTCTACCCACTAGATGCCAGTAGCACTCTCCCAGTTGTGTGACAACGAAAAATGTCTCCAGGCATTGCCAAATGTCCCCCTTCCTGCTCCCCACTCTTGTTGAGAACCAGTGTTCTAAAAACCGGCTCCTTCTCTTCTGGAAACATGTATTAAAAGCTTACTATGAGCCATGCTCTGCTGGCACATGGATCAAGCATGGGCTCTGTCCTTAAAGGAAGGACTCATTCAGAGTCCAGCTGGGGAGATGGACAGGGCCACACAGGTGGCAGAGTATGGGAAGCCCTTCCACAGAGATAAGCACTAGGCTCTCTGAGGGGCACAGGGCAGGTGCTTCACTGACTGGAGATCCAAGAAGGCTTCATAGGAGGACATGGCAATTTTCCAGGCAGGCAAGGCAGGTGAACAACATTCCAGGCAGAAGGAATGGAATATACAAAGGTCAAGAGTTGTGAAGTGTGACGTGTTGGCTGAAAAAAGTATTCTAGTGTGACCGTGTCCTAGAGTGCAAATGGGGAGTGGTTAGGGAGCAGCCTGGAGGAGGGTGAGGCAAGACTAACGAGGGTGGGACTTCCGTGGTGGTGCAGTGGTTAAGAATCTTCCTGCCAATGCAGTGGGCATGGGTTCGATCCCTGGCCCAGGAAGATCCCACACCCCGCGGAGCAGCTAAGCCCGTGCGCCACAACTACTGAGCCTGCGCTCTAGAGCCCGCGAGCCACAGCTACTGAAGCCCGTGTGCCCTAGAACCTGTGTACCACAACTACTGAGCCCATGCGCCGCAACTACTGAAGCCTGGCACACCTAGAACCCGTGTTCTGCAACAAGAGAAGCCACCGCCGTGAGAAGCCCACGCACCACAATGAAGAGGAGCTCCCGCTCACCACAACTAGAGAAAAAAGCCGCGCGCAGCAATGAAGACCCAAATGCAGCCAAAAAAATAAAAAATAAAAAAAGTAAGAATGAGGAGGAGGATAATGATGATGGTTAACTCATATTAACCATTATTATATGTCATAATATATGGCATCTAATGATGATGGTTAACTCATATTGAGCACTTATTGTATGCCATACTGTTCCAAGTGTCTTATGTATATTGTTTCTTCATCTTCAGGGCAATCCTTTGAGGAAGGTATTATTGTTATTACTTCTACTTTATAGATGGTAAAAATGATGCACAGAGAGATTATGTAACTTGCCCCAGCCACACAGCTTGGGAAGGTGATGGAAATTTGGTTATGAGATCCAAGGATTTTGAAGTAGAGCAGTGTCATGATCAGTGTCTCAGTTACCTTTTGCTGCATAGAAAACCACCCCAAAGTGACTGGCTTAACCAATGCACTTTATTATATTTCATGATTTCGTGGGTTGGCTGGGGCTCAGCTGGGTGGTTCCTCTGCTGGTCTGGCTTGGACTCTCTCATGCAGTAGCAGTGAGGAGGGGCTGGATGTCTGCCACCTCGATGTTCCTCCATGTAACCTCTCTCCTCTCTCTTCTTCTATCTGGGCCTTTGCCCATGACCACTTTCTCTTGCAGAGTAGCCTGTTCTTCTTGGTGGCTCAGTAGCTGCCAGGCCTTTTTAATGTGAGGACTTGGAAGTCCCAAGATGTTGTTTCCTCTGTAGTATTCTTTTTTTTTTTTTTTTTTTTTTTGCGGTACACGGGCCTCTCACTGTTGTGGCCTCTCCTGTTGCGGAGCACAGGGTCCGGACGCGCAGGCTCAGCGGCCATGGCTCACGGGCCCAGCTGCTCCGCGGCATGTGGGATCTTCCCGGACCGGGGCACGAACCCACGTCCCCTGCATCGGCAGGCGAACTCCCACCCACTGCGTCACCAGGGAAGCCCCTCTGTAGTATTATTCTAGTCAAAGTGGTCACAGGCACAGCCCAGATTCACAGAGAGGGGACATGGGGCCCACCTCTGATAGGAGGAGAGGCACACACATATAGGGAGGGAAGGGAGGAATTGTTTGAGGCCATTTTTGGCTACTGGATATCAGAGCCAGATTTTTATTCTAGAAAGAATGTTCTGGCAGCACTGTGGAGGTGGATTGAAGAGGGCAAGACTAAAGACATGAAGGTGAATTATGAAGTCACTGTAACAGCTTCAACAATTTTGGCTGAATTGGTCATTCAGCATCTCTCTTTTCTTCTGTTACTGTGGAAAGATCAGAGTAATTGTGTTTTTAAAATTATTAATTAATTAATTTGGTTGCACTGGGTCTTTGTTGCAGCAGGCGGGCTCCTTAGTTGTGGCTCCAGGGCTCCTTGGTTGTGGCTTGCTGACTCTTTAGTTGTGGCACGTGGGCTCCTTAGTTGTGGCAGGCGGACTCCTTAGTTGCAGCTTGCCAGCTCCTTAGTTGTGGCATATGAACTCTTAGTTGTGGCAGGCATGTGGGATCTAATTCCCTGACCAGGGCTGGAACCTGGGCCCCCTGCTTTGGGATCACGGAGTCTTATCCACTGTGCCACAAGGGAAGTCCCAATTGTGTTTTAATAATAATAATAATAACACAATAATCATACTAGCCTACAATTTATTAAGCACATATTGTATGCCAAGCACTGTCGTAAGTACTTTTCTACACATTTTAATCCTCACAATTAGCTCATGAGGTATATTCCTATTTTACCTTCTAGAAAACTGAGATCAGGTGTGTCAGTCACCTTGGGCTGCCATAAAAAGCTACCACAGACTGAGTGGCTTTTACAACGGAAATTTATTTCCTACAGTTCCGGAGGCTGGACGCTCGAGATAAGGTGTTGGCAGTGTTGGTTTCTTCCGATGCCTCCCTCCTTGGCTTGTAGATGGCTGTCTTCTCCCTGTGTCCTCACATGGTCTTTCTTCTGTGTGTGTCTGTGTCCTGATCTCCTCTTTTTAGAAGGACACCAGTCCTATAGGATTAGGGCCTCCCACATGACCTCATTTTACCTTCATCACCTCATTTTACCTTCATCACACTTCATCGCCTGTCTCCAAATACAGTCACATTCTGAGGTACTGAGGGTTAGGACTGCAACAAACAAATTTTGAGGGGACACAATTCAGCCCATAGAGTCAGGTAATTAGCCTCTGCTCATGTGATTAATAGGTGGGAAGCAAGTATTTGACCTGGTCTGTCTGACTTCAGGCTCCTGTTGTTAACTGCTCCTTATAGTATTACTCCAAATTGTCTTCAGTTCTTGTCCCAAGCAGGAAAGAACAAGGTGGAGGAAGACACCAAGCCTGTAGAGCTTTGCATTTAGGACTTAGCTATTTCTAACTGAGGAGTAGGAGCTGAATTCCACTTACCTGTTCTGTTTCTTTCACCTGTCACTCTATCATAGTGACCTTTTCAGAAGGGCACTGAAAGATGGCGGGGGTGGCATATCCTGATAGAATCATACTAGGGGATGATAGTAATGATCACTAACACTTTATGAATGTGTACAGTGTGCCCGGAAGAATGCTAAGTGCTTTACGTGCATTATTTAATTCTCACAGTAATCCTGTCAGGTGGGTATTGTTATGTTTCCTATTTTACATATGGGGAAACTGAGGCAAAGTGGTGCATTAACCTGCCCCAATTCACCCAGCTAATAAGAAGTGGCAGAGTCAAGCTGAGCACTCAGGCCATCTGAATCCAGAATGTGTACTCTTAACTATTATTCTTCCATACTGACTCTGGGAACCTGGTAAAGAATGTTTTTTTGATGTCGAGTTGTATGAGCTGTTTATATATTTTGGATATTAATTTCTTATTGGTCATATCATTTGCAAATATTTTCTTTCATTCAGTAGGTTGTCTCTTCATTTTGTTAGTAGTCTCCTTTGCTGTGCAAAAGCTTTTAAGTTTAACTAGGTCCCATTTGTTTATTTTTGTTTTTATTTCCTTTGCTTTAGGAGACAGATCCAAAAAAATATTGCTATGATTTATGTCAAAGAGTGTTCTGCCTATGTTTTACTGTTTTCTTCTAGGAGTTTTATGGTTTCTGGCCTTACATTTAGGTCTTTAACCCATTTTGAGTTTATTTTTGTTTATGGTGTTAGAGAATGTTCTAATTTCATTCTTTTGCATGTAGCTGTCCAGTTTTCCCAGCACAACTCATTGAAGAGATTGTCTTTTCTCCATTGTATATACTTTCTTACTTTGTCATAGATTAATTGACTGTAAGTACATGGGTTTATTTCTAGGCTGTCTATTGTGTCCACTGAGCTACGTGTCTGTTTTTGTGCCAGTATCATGCTGTTTTGATTACTGTAGCTTTGTAGTATAGTGTGAAGTCAGGGAGCATGATTCTTCCAACTCTATTCTTCTTTTTCAAGATTGTTTTGTCTATTCGGGGTGTTTTGTGTTTCCGTACAAATTTAAAAACTATTTGTTCTAGTTCTGTGAAAAATGCCATTGGTGTTTTGATAGGTATTGCATTGAATCTGTAGTTTGCCTTGGGTAGTATGGCCATTCTGACAATATTAATTCTTCCAATCCAAGAACAAGATATATCTTTCCATCTGTTTGTGTTGTCTTCAGTATCTTTCATGGGCAGAAGATCTGAATAGACATTTTAATAAAGAGGAAATGGAGATGGCCAACAGGCACATGAAAAGATGCTTAGCATCACTAATCATCAGGGAAATGCAAATCAAAACCACAATGAGATATCAACTCATAGCTGTCAGAATAGCTATCATCAAAAAGAACACCAATAACAAATGTTGGTGAGGATGTGGAGAAAAGGAAACCCTTGTACACTGCTGTTGGGAATGTAAATTGGTACAGCCATTTTGGAAAACAGTATGGAGGTTTCTCAAAAAACTAAAAATAGAACTACCATATGACCCAGCAATTCCCCTTCTGGGTATATATCTGAAAAAACAAAACCACTAATTCAAAAATATACATGCACCCCAGTGTTCATAGCAGCATTATTTACAATAGCCAAGATATGGAAGCAACCTAAGTGTCCATCAACAGATGAATGGATGAAGCAGATGTGATATACACAAACACACACACGCGTGTGTGCACACACACACAATGGAATATTACTCAGCCATAAAAAAGAATGAAAATTTGACATTTGCAACAACATGGATGAACTTGGAGGGCATTATGCTAAGTGAAATAAGTCATACAGAGAAAGACAAATACTGTATGATATCACTTGTATGTGGAATCTAAAAAATACCACAAACTAGTGAATATAACAAGAAAGAAACAGACTCAGAGATTTAGAGAACAAACTAGTGGTTATCAGTGGGGAGAGGCAAGGGGGGAGGGGCAATACAGGGATAGGGTATTAAGAGATGCAAACTAGTATGTATAAAATAAGCTACAAGGATGCACTGTATGAAACAGGGAGTATAGTCAGTATTTTATAATAACTATAAATGGAGTATAACTTTTAACAATTGTGAATCACTATATTGTACACCTGTATCTTATATGATATTGTACATCAACTATACTTCAATTAAAAAAAAAGAATGAGTCTACACTATTTCCACAAAAAAGAATCTAAGTCAGAGAAGACCCGTTAGGCCATCATTTACCCAAAAGTTTTCAATTTCAACCATCAAGATATTTATTGCTACATATCAAAATAAAATACTGATACTGTTTCTTGATTTATCAATTATAGAAATCACTTACTGACTTGGTGTTATCTGAGATTAAAATGTCTGTCAGTTACTTGCCTTCTATCTTTTCCTGCAAACCCCTATAATCAATATTTATTGATATCATATTATGTTTATGTAATTATTGTCCATTGCAAAGCCAAAAAGTATACTGTGATTACATTTCCTTCCTTGTATACATTTTTGTTTTTACTGGAGTTGATAATATTTGATTGCTTTTTTTAAAAAAATAAATTTATTTATTTAATTAATTAATTTGTTTTGGCTGCGTTGCATTTTCACTGCTGGGCGCAGGCTTCTCTCTAGTTGCAGCGAGCGGGGGCTACTCTTCGTTGCGGTGCGCAGGCTCCTCATTGCAGTGGCTTCTCTTGTTGCAGAGCACGGGCTCTAGGAGTGTGGGCCTCAGTAGTTGTGGCACACAGGCTCAGTAGTTGTGGCTCACGGGCTCTAGAGCGCAGGCCCAGTAGTTGTGGCTCACGGGCTTAGTTGCTCTGCGGCATGTGGGATCTTCCTGGACCAGGGCTCGAACCCGTGTCTCCTGCATTGGCAGGCGGCTTCTTAACCAGTGTGCCACCAGGGAAGTCCCTGTTTGTTTGTTTTACTTGCATTATTTTCTATGTACCTGTCCTTTTCTTTCTAATTAGAACTTTCATGTCCTATCAATAGTTTTTCATGCTCAAGTGTGTATACCCCTCTATCTGGAACTTTCCTCCTTGAAGCCCTCCTCCTCCAGTACAGACAGGTTTTACTTTATGCCTTTCACCTAAAGTAATGATAAATTAAATAATAACTATTATTCTGGGAGTTCTCTTTTCTTTTATGTTGGAACCCCTGTTTCCTGGGTCCCAGGTCTTTCTTTACTTCCTGGTTTTGGTGACACTTCTCCTTCTGTTGCTTTTTAAGAAATGATACATGGGAGATATATTTTTTTGAGTTCTTGCTTATTTGAAAATGTCTTTTTTTCTACCCTCACTCTGGATTTGCCGTTTGGCCATATAGAATTCAGGTTGCAAATTATTTTCCCTTAAAGACATTGTTCCATTGTCTTCTAGCTTTTAGGGTCATTTTTGAGAAGTCCAATGCCATTTTTAATCCTATTTCTTTGTATGTGACTTATCTTTCTGGACACTTCTAGTTCTTCTCTGTATCCCTGGTATGCTGAAACTTGGCATTCATCCTTCTTCATTCATTAGGCTTTCAGTTGGAGACTTGGGTCCTTCAGTTCCAGGAAATTTTTCTTAAATTATTTCTTTGATAATCTTTTCCTCCTCTGTTTTCTTATTTGGATGTTGAATTTAAATGATTCCCTAAATATTTTATCCTTATACTATCCTTATTATTTTCCATCATTTTGCCTTTTTATTACTTCCAACCTGTCTATTAACTTTTTAACATTGATGATCACTTTTGATTTCCAAGGGCTCTTTTTATTTTTGATAATATACTGCTTTTAAAAAATTGATGGGACTTCCCTGGTGGCGCAGTGATTAAGAATCCGCCTGCCAATGCAGGGGACACGGGTTTGAGCCCTGGTCTGGGAAGATCCCACATGCCACGGAGTAACTAAGCCCATCCACCAAAACTACTGGGCCTGCTCTCTAGAGCCCGCGAGCCACAACTACTGAAGCCTATGCGCCCAGAGGCCGTGATCCGCAACAAGAGAAGCCATCGCATTGAGTAGCCTGCGCACTGCAATGAAGAGTAGCCCCCGCTCGCCGCAGCTAGAGAAAGCCTGCGCACAGCAACGAAGACCCAACACAGCCAAAAATAAATAAATAAAATTAAAAGAAAAATAAAAAATTGATGGATGTGATATCTTCTCTGAACTCTCTAGGAGTATTAATTGTAATTTTTATTTGAAGCTTTCTTCTGTTTCTGGCATGATCTGTTTCTTGCTGATCCAATTTTTTTTTGCGGGGTGGTTTGTTTTGCTCTCTGTCTTTCATGATGGGGGCTTTCCTCCAGTGTCTGATGACCCTTAGTTATCACTTCATATTTTAGAGTAAGGCACAAGACCTAATTGGAGGGGGGAGGGATAAATTCGGAGTTTGGGATTAAAATATAAACACTACTATATATAAAATAGATAACCAACAAGGACCTACTTATAGCACAGGGAACTAAAATTAGTATCTTGTAATAACCTATAATGGAAAATTTAAAAAGAACATAAATATACATAAATATATACATATATAAAAATTCTTTTCCATATATATAACTGAATCACCTTGCTGTACACTTGAAACTGACACACTGTAAATCAACTATATTTCAATTAAAAAAGGCAAAAGAAAGACCTAACTGTAAGCCCTATGTGTACATACAGAACTTATCAAGTGGAAGCCTTTACTGTTGGGTTTTTGGTGGGGGTCTTGCTGTTTTGTTAGGGGAACTCCAGATGTTATTATCTATGGTTTTCTTCCTCTGGGGCAGTTCAGTTTCTTAGGAGAAGAATCTTCTCATCTGCTGTCTAGGGGTAACACATGTTGCCTGCATTTGGGGAGCAGAGTCGAGGAAGAGGACTGGGGTTCCCACTGCTCAGGATGCACTCTCGCTGAGTCTCCCTATTTCCAGACCTTACCTCACTCCTGCTGGCTACTGTGCCAGTTGTACTGGAATCTAGGGCCTCCCCAGTTCAGATCCGCCAGGGATCAAGCTTCCATTCTCCTGCCTGGGTAAAGAGTAACTGCTTGGCTTCTGGGGCAGAGGATGTTTTCAGCTCTGATCCTTACTGTGTTCAATCCTTTTTTTTTTTTTTTTTTGCGGTATGTGGGCCTCTCACTGTTGTGGCCTCTCCCGTTGCGGAGCACAGGCTCCGGACGTGCAGGCTCAGCAGCCATGGCTCACAGGCCCAGCCACTCCGCGGCATGTGGGATTTTCCTGGACCGGGTCACGAACCCATGTCCCCTGCATTGGCAGGCGGACTCTCAACCACTGCGCCACCAGGGAAGCCCTGTGTTCCATCCTTTTATCATGGGCCAAATTTTTCAGAGGTTTTGTGGGTCAGTCAGTTTGCTTCTCACCTGTAACCCCCTTCCCCACTCCCCCTCCCTTGCTCTGCTATGATGTTACCATTCCTCCGCTTTCCATCTTTTAAAAAGGAACAGAATAAATGCCAATAAGCACATAAAAAGCTGCTGCACACCACCAACCATCAGGGAAATGCAAATCAAAACCACAATGAAATGCCACTTCATACCCATTAGGCTGGCTTATTATTAAAAAAAACCCAAAACAAAAGCTAACAGTGTTGGGGTGGATATGGAGAAATTGGAACCCTTGCACATTGTTGGTGTGAATGTGAAATGGTGCAGCTGCTGCGGAAAATAATGTTTCCTCAAAAATGTTAAACGTAGAATTACCATTTGATTCAGCAGTTCCACTTCTGGGTATATACACAAAAGTTTTGAAAGCAGGGACTTGAATAAATATTTGCACACCAGTGTTCATGGCAGCAGTATTCACAATAGCCAAAAGGTGGAAACTGCCAGAATGTCCATTGATGGATGAATGGATAAACAAAGGGTAGTAATATCCATACAGTGGAATATTATTCAGCCTCAAAAAGGAATAAGATTGTATCAGTTTTTCCTCAGTAAAGCTGAAAATGAAATATAGTCTGATTTTGTAGGGGATAAAAAAGGAATGAAATTCTGGCACATGCTATAACATGGCTAAGCCTTAAAGACATTATGTTAAGTGAAATAAGCCAGTGACAACAGGACAAATATTATCTGATTCCACTTATATTCCGCTACTTAGGGTAGTCAAAGATGTAGAGACAAAAAATAGAATAGGGTTTACCATGGGCTGAGGGAGGGGGGATAGGGAATTATTATTTAATGGCTCCAGGGTTTCAGTTTGGGATGATGAGAAAGTTCTGGAGATGGATGGTGATGATGGTTGCACAATAATGTGAATGTACTAAATGCCACTGAACTGTACACTTAAATATGACTAAAATAGTAAATTTTATGTTGTGTGTATTTTACCACAATTTTAAAAAATCTGAAAAAAAAAAGCTGAAAAAAAAGCAGAAATCACTTGCTTACTGTGGTATCATGTCCCATTTTCTTCATCTATGTGAACATACTCCTTTTTAATTCTTTTACCGTCATTTTGGTGGGGTCTCAGGAAAAAGCGACAATATATGTGTGTAGTTAATGCATCATGTATAACTAATTTCCCTCAAGTATTTTTTCAGTGCCTGCTACATGGATGACACTGTGCTTGTGAATATAAATGTGATTGGTTTCCATGTTGAAAAAGAAAAAAAATCGCAGGCACAATACTTCTTCTATACTTGTACACTGTCAAATACAGTCTTGGCTCTGAGGTCACTAAAGCAGGGAGAAAATGGATTTGCTGCAATATTTAATATATTTGCTGTCATCTTGGACCATGGCCCTAAGTTGCCGTAGCAACGGACAGAGCAGGAACTTCATTAGAGGAGGAGCTCCTTGGATTTTAACCATGTTATTCAATCAGGCATGAATGATGGGATAGACCATCACATGGCACACAGAAGATCTTTTATTTTGATAAGCTGTGTAATTAGCTAAATCTAATAAGTCATTGGAACAAGTAAAACAACAACCTAAAACCTTGCTTTTTGCATCTTTTCTGGAGTCATCAGTAGTCAAAAGATTTCCTTGGAATTTCCTTGGTGGAACTCTCCAAAGCAGTGCTAGCAGTACTCTTTGAATATCATCAGCAAAGGGCAGGAAGGGGCACCAACAGATTAATGATGGATAACAGCTTACTGTCACTGGCATGTTGAAAGAAGATGCCTGGCATAAACAAGGTCATCAAAGAAATTATCATAGGCAAGCTTTAGGTCTTTGTCACAGGTGGGTGGGGAGCTATTTTTTGGAGGGAAGAAGCGTGCCTTCCCAAACACACACATACACACACTCACATCCACACCCACACCCACATACCCGCTTGAAAAAGCTTCAGTAGCAATTTCAAAGCAACATGCAGTGAGTCCATATTGCTAAGAGAGTTCAAAATAAAATGTGATCAGAATCAGGTGGGGGTGGGGTGGTAGTAATCACCACCAGGGATGGCTTCCAGGAGGACAAGAGCTTTAAGTGGCGTTTTGGAAAAAGGAAGAGTCACATACTCTTGAGGAAGGCAGAGTTGTGTCTGATTCATTAAGACCTTACCATCACTCCAAATCCCCAGTTTGTCTGCTTGTGGTTAAATCAGACTCATTTTCAACATTTCCTCCTAACAGCCTTCCAGGAGGCCCCAGGCAGAGCAATCCAATGGAATCACATCCTGGTGAACTTAAGAAGGCAAGTATTTATTTTCAAGTCTCTTTACCACCTCTGGAAATTAATTGTTTTGTTGACTCACTTTCCTTCCCCAAAGGGTAACTTCTGAGTTTGTCGCCTATTTACAATACTGGTCTATTTTACTGCAAATATTCTTTCATTGTGTTGTTCTCCCCTGGATACAATTGTAGTATATATAGCCAAACATGAAATACATCGTTTTTGGTTTTTTTGTTTCTTCCTTTTTTGGGGAGATGCTAATATTCTAAAGCCCTAAGCAAGGTAGCATGCGGTTTACAAAGAAGGGCCAGATGCAGTCCTTTCATGCTGTTAAGGGACAACAATAGAAGAAATGACAGAAGATAATCAGTGATTAATTACCAGATGAGTGATAGATACCAGGTGGTCCCAACCTGAGCTTCCCAGCCCCACGGGGTAATGAGGGAAGCAGGGAGGGGGTGCCTGTGAGTTATTTTCAGGACTTCAAAAAAGAGTAACCAAAAAAGCTCATATATACCAGAGATTAGATGCACAGGCTATTTAAACCAAAGCATCAGGTTTCTTTGTTCTGGGCTAGAATTATAACAAGTCAGTTATAGAATAGAAATACCAGTTACCCCATGCTGATTGGAAGCTCTGATTGGTAGTTACCCTTGTCTTTTTTTTTTTTTAAGCTGTGGTTTTGTTTTTTTTTTTGAAGATGTTGGGGGTAGGAATTAATTAATTAATTAATTAATTTTTGCTGTGTTGGGTCTTCGTTTCTGTGCAAGGGCTTTCTCTAGTTGTGGCAAGCGGGGGCCACTCTTCATCGCAGTGCGCGGGCCTCTCACTATCGCGGCCTCTCTTGTTGCGGAGCACAGGCTCCAGACGCGCAGGCTCAGTAGTTGTGGCTCACGGGCCTAGTTGCTCTGCAGCATGTGGGATCCTCCCAGACCAGGGCTCGAACCCGTGTCCCCTGCATTAGCAGGCAGACTCTCAACCACTGCACCACCAGGGAAGCCCTACCCTTATCTTTGATTAATAAAACATGAGAAAATGAATTATTGCTTGATAAGTATGTTTTGTTTGATAGACAAAAAGTATTTCAAAGCATGGGATTTGTGAAGGGAGGATAATAAAATGGTTTGGGTGAAAAGACTGGGAATGAGGAAGATGAACAGGAAGTGGTTAGGAGCAGTTTAACGTGGATAGAGAGTGCAGAGAAGGAGGGACCCTCGTAAACAAGGTTGTGAAAGATGTGTAGGATTTACCTGTGCAGTGGTTCCCAAAGTGTGGTCTGCACCCACAGCATCAGCACCACCTGGAAACTTGTTAGAAATACAAATTCTTGGGTCTCACCTGCTGAATCAGAAACTGGGAATGATGCCCATCCATCTGTGGTCTAACAGGCCCTTCAGGTGATTCTGATTTACACTACAGTTTGAGAACCAAATCTATACCATCCTTTCCTAAAATTTGAAATACTAATGAAACAGGAGACAATTCTAAGAACTACCTGCTCAGCCTTAAAACAAAATAAATCACTATCAAGAAAGTTATTTCCTTTTCCAATCTCTCATGCCTTTTGATAGCATCAGAGAGCAAGAGTCTTGTCCTCATTCGCATCTCTTTTTCAAACAAGGAGAACAGGCTGCATTCAGGTTCAAAGGCCTGGCAGGTGACGAATCTAACTTGACGCTGATAACTTGGTGTTCCTTCCCTCCCATTTATTTTTACAGTTACCTTCCCTTTGGCAAGTGATGCTAGTTTTCCTTTTGCAAAAGAAATATAAAGTATTCCTTATGAAAACTTTTTTTATGTATAAATGTGATTCGATTTAAAGAAAAAAGGTAAAAGTACTAGAGGTATGTGGAAATGGAGAACATACTCAAGGCATTATGTGAATGATTGAAATTAAGTCTATTTAAGACAACAATTTGTGTGTGTGTGTTTGGCATTGATGCTTGAATGGATAAATTTATATTTGTCCTTGTTTATTGGTGTTTTGGGAGAATAAACCACAGATTGAAGCAAGTACAAGTACAAAGGAAAAAAGTATCCAGATAGCAAAAGGCATTCCAGGCAACAACCTACGACCACTTGTGGGAGCAATACCTAGTACAACAAAATCCTCCACGGCAAAAGGAGCCACTCAGTCCTTTGGGGTCAGTTGTGCCAGGATTTTGTGATACTTCATTTCCTGAAGTATAGGGTTGTTGAGATGTGATGAGAGCCGGAACACAGGCTTTGTAATCTCTTGAGGAAAAGAAGAAAACAGTTCTTGCATAGGTGACAATTAACATCATGTTTCCACCCATACCAGATTCATAGAGATGCTTTTTCATCACTTCGTTTTGAGTCAAGAAGTGCCCAAGTTAATTGATTTATGTACAAACATAGATGTGTCCCAGCAATGCTATGGGTAGGGTTATTCAGAGGGAAATTATGCTGCATTCCTTTTCTTACAATATTTTAATTACAGGTAAAGTCTGATGAAAAATAATATAAAAGGCATCCTCTAAGATAATGATTGTCTAACTTTTTTGACCTCAGTGCATGAAACACATTTTACAGCTTTTTTGACCTCAACTTTTTTGACCTCAATGCATGAAATACATTTTACAGGTTGGTCCAGTGTGTGTGTGCACACACAGGTACACACATACCCACACGCACACTTTATAACACCTAAATAAAGGTTTAATGAAATAATACTCATCCTTATAGCAAGAGACATGCTCTGCAAGATTTTACTCTATCTTATTAAAATGATTTTCCAATCCTTTAGTGGTCTCTTTCCCACCTTCCTTCTCTGAGGATACTGACTCAGTAGGTTTGGGATGGAGCTTGGAAATCTGCAAGTTTTGATAAGTTACCTAGAGGATTCTGATGCAGGTGGAACTTGGCCACACTTTGAGAAACACTACTTTCAAGGAAACAGTAATAGAATCCTAAGGTGTTAGTATATGAAAAACTTTATGAATCTTATAGTCCAGAGTTGGAAGAACCTCCATTACCTACTCAATAAAGTTGAAATATAGAATGACATTCAAGGCCCTTCTTTCTCTAACCCCTGCTGAGCTTTTCAAGTATAAACCCAGCTGTGACCTTGCTGCTCTCCCTCACTCCTGTTCCACACAACCAAACTGCATCAGATAAATCATCATTTATGCACCACATGCTTTTATGTAGACTTTCATTTCTTGCAGTATAGTGGAATGGCTTACCTTGACTGATCCTCCCGCTGAAAAGAGCTAAATGTGCTAGATGACATAAAAAGCCATTAAAAAATGTGTTCATGAGCCAGCAAGTTATTAAGGAATCCTCAAAGACCAAAAACTAAATAAGTAAAGTAAGCAGAACCCCAAAGCTGGCTTTTGCCTCAAAGATACTTGCTGAACTGGCTGATTTTTTTAAAATTAATTTTTATTGGAGTATGGTTGCTTTACAATGTTGTGTTAGCCTCCAGTGCACAACAAAATGATTCAGTCATACACATACAGATATCCCCTCCCTTTTGGACTTCCCTCCCATTTTGCTTACCACAATGCATTAGGTAGAGTTCCCTGTGCTATACAGTATGTTCCCATCTGAACTGGCTGATTTTTGAGCTTTAGTTTTTCATGGGGAGACAGAAAGTGAAGCCTAGAACCTGCCTAAGGTAGGGGTCTAATAGGACCCCTTCCATAAAGTGAGGACCTCAAATGGCCATACCTCACTGTAAAGGCACTTTAGTGCAAGGGTGATTTAGAAATAAACCTGTCACCTGAAGAATAAAAATAGTTGCTTATCTTGAAGACTGGGCCTGGGTGGAGGGTCAAAAAAAAATCTTCCCTGAAAATTTATAATCATAATTCAATCCTTATAAGGATCTATAGCATGAATTCACACAACCAAAGTGATTCTAGGTTAGTAGTATCCTTGAGGTTCCTAGCAGAACCAAATGCACACCCCGTAGAGGAACCTGTCTTCCCCAGGCCTCAAGGAATTCTTCATGATAAAGTTTTAAGAAATTTCAGCTCATGATCAAAAATGGTAAAAATACATAAGGAAGCGAGGCAACATGAGTACTGAGCCAGCAGAAACAACAGACAGCAGAATCAGACCCATGAAGACTATAGATAGTGGAATTATCACAGAATATAAAAGAAGTATTTTAATATGTTTAAAGAAATAAGAAATAAAATTACAAATAAAGAATCAGACTGTAAAACTGACAAAGTATATTAAAAAAAGAATTTCTAGAAATAAGTGATTATGGATTCAGCAGTTAATTAGGCAACATTGAGGAGAGAATCAGTAACCTTGGGGAGAGTTCTAAAAAATATGTTCAGAATTCAGCACAGAGACACAAAGGGATGGAAAATATGAGAGATTAAGTGATCTGGAAGATAGAATTAAATAATTTTATACACGTATAATTGGTGTTCCGGAAGAAGAAGAGAGAAAGAATGTTGCAGAGACAATATTTGAACAGATGTTAGTTGAGAATTTTTCAGTGTTGCTGAAAGACACCTGTTCACACATTCAGGAAGCCCAGTGAATCTCATGTTAGATAAAAAGAAATCCACACCTGCACATAGCATAAATGAAACTGCAGAACACTAAGACAAAGAGAAGATCTTAAAGCAATCAGAGAGAAAGACAGATCATCTTTAAAGAATGGTAGTTATCCTGACAGTTGTCCTCTCAACAGCAATAGTAGAAACCATTGAAATATCTTAAATGTTCTGAGAGAAAAAGAACTGTGAACCTACGATTATATATGTAGCAAAACTATTTTTAAAGGAGGATATGCAGACAAAATCTGTGAGAAGTCATCGCCAGCAGACTCACCAAAGGAAATTCTAAAGAATATACTTTAGGCAGAAGGAAGGCCTGAGGTGCAAGAAGGAATGAAGAGCAAAGAAAATGATAAATATGTGGACGAATAAAAAAGTCAACTCTATAAGACAAAAACAATGTCTTGTAAGATTAAAAAAACCAAGATAAAACTGAGGTTTATGATAATAATGGTTCAAAATTTGGGGAGAATGTGATTAAAGTTGAAGAGTTATAATCCTTATTTTTGGGGAGGAGAGGAGGATCAAGATACTGATCGATTTGGATTTTGACAAGCATCCATGCTTGTCAGATTACTTGTCAGTTACTAAAAGAATAGGAACAGAACGGCTGCCGTCTCTCCCCTATACAGTCTGCAGCTCTAATGCTAGTGAGCTGCTGTGTCTCACTTGGGTCTGTACTTCTGGACAGTGGTGAACAAGTGGGGAGCAATGCGAATGGTCTGCCCACGTGGGGAGGAGTATTTCATCAGTGGCATTGTTTGGAATTGCCAGTACACTAACAACAAAGCATACCAACTTTTAGTGGGTTTTATTATTGTTTAAATTCTCCATTCCCCCAACTCCATGGCACTGTTCCCAGATTCTCACTGATAGCTTTTCCCTCCCCAAGCAGTGACCTATGTGAGGTCTGATTTTTCAATTTGCAGATGTCCGGCTTTTTGCTATTTGCTAATTCTTCTTTAGGTCATTACCTTGATCAACAGCATACTTCAGAGCAGTGATTCTAGAACATTCACGGAACGCTGAGATTCCTCATGACCCTGTCAGGGGGTCCTCAAGGTAAAAAATATCCTTAGATTAATACTAAGACTATCATTTGCCATTTCACCATGTTGACATTTGCACTAATGGTGCAAAAGCGATGGTGGCTAAAGCCACTGGCACCTTAGCAGAAATCAAGGCAGTGGCACCAATCTTTCCTAGTGTTACTTGTGTTGCATACCAAAGTAGAATGATTGTCTCAGGAAGAGTGCTTGTGCAACTGTTGAGCTGTGAGTTGAACTAGCTGCTTGTTTCACAAAACACCATTTTTTTACTTGAAAGAATGAGTGACAGAAGACTGTAGGGAAGGTTTATGCTTCAAAGGAAAACCCTGCGTTGTGTATAGCACATACTTAGCTGGTTAGGATTGTATGGAGCTATTTTGCAACTCTGTAAGTTGTAGTTAACTGATAGCAATGCGAAATAATTCTTTTCTATAGATATGCAAATTACTTGTGTCTGGTGGAGGGATACCCCATCCCCCTCTATGAAAAAGCCAGTTCTGTGCCATGTGCGCATTCATTTCAACATTCTTTTATTCATTATAAATTTGTGCTTCTTTAGCTTCTCCTTTGAACTGGTTCAAACATCTGCTTGATTCTCTCATCATGATTTAAATAAAATCTTTAACATGTGGTCGTTTTTTATCTGTATGAGAGTTACAGTTTTACCTTTTTAAAAAATTATCTTTTAACAAAAAACTATAGTTACTCCAGCTTAGGTATGTGGCAGAAAATTTCTCAAAAATAATTGAAATTAGCCTGTCAAGGAAAACACTGACAGTATTTGTTATCAAAGATCAAATTCAAGCTTTCAAGGAAAAATTAGAATATCTTCCACTATTAACTTGACAGCTTCCTAACACTTAAAGACTTACCTCCTGAGACTGGCAGTGATGTTAATGAATGTGATCTTGTATAGTGAAATGTGACAACATTTGGAAGGTCTGCATAACTCAGTGAGCCAGTATTTTCCGAATGACCAATGCATGATGTTAAAGAATCATGCATAGGTAAAAAAGAAATCCATTCAAAGTGCATGAAAGCTGATAGAATTTAATATAACAGAGTTCCCTGATATGGTTTCAGATTCTACATGCAACTCATCTTTAAGAAACTAACAGTTGCTGAGTTTTGATGTAGTTGATTATCAAAGAAGAAAATTCACAATTATCTGAAGTCTATAAAGTATTCCTTCCTATTCCAACTATATATCTGTGTGAGACTGTATTTTCTTCATATACTTCAATCCAAACGACTCATTACAATAGATTGAATGCAGAAACAGATATGAGAACCTAGCTGCTCTCTATCAAGCCAGACATCAAAGAAATTTGCGTGAATGTAAAGCAATGCCACTCTTCTCATTACATTTTTTTTTGTTTTGGAAAATAGTTATATTTCATGAAAATATGTAATTAATGTTAAAATGTAATGAGGTTATTATTGTTATTTTTAAATAGACTAATAAATAGTTTTGAAAACCCATATAAACAAAGGCTCTTTGGGAATCTTCAGTAATTTTTAAGTGTGGAAAAGGATCCTGACACCAAAATGTTTGAGAACCACTGCACAAGGAAAGATTGTTAAATGTGAATAGGTTAAGTTGTCAGTTTATGTCAGAAGAAGATGGGGTATGGAAAGAAGTGGTCCTATAGATTAAGATGAAGTTGGATTTCCTCTTGCATTATGCACAAGTCTTCTGGGGGGAAACTGGTCTAGTTCTGGCTTTGCCGTTAATAATAATAGTATTAGTTATATTGGGAGCCCCTATTGTATGCTAAATATACTACATGGATTACTTCATTTATTCCTACAACAACCTTAAAAGGTAGGCCTTATTATTATTATTGTCATTGTAATTATTGTTATTCTTAAGTAAACCCAGGTTCAAAGAAGTTAAGTGACTTGCCCAGAATCTAACAGCCATGATGCAGACCCTGCTCTGTCCTGTTCCACAGCCAGTGGGCTTAACCAGGAGTCTCTGTCATCTCCTGATTCTGAGTGAGCATGGCCAAGTCCTGGGTCTTGGTTTCCTCATCTGTAAAACAAATGAGGTTAGACAGAGCTTCACCCACCTTGGGTCAGGTCCTCAGCTCTGTGCAGAACATGTAGCATATTCTCCTGACTTCAAGAGACTCCCAGTCCAGGTGATCCCTAACGTCTGTTCAAACTGCCTGATTCTGTACTTTTCACCGCCCATATTCTTTTTGCTGTCGCTGTGAGTCCTGGGGTTTGAATGGCTTTGTGGTTGGAAGTGAAGAAGTCCAAGCAGAGGGTGAAGATGCTGCCAGTTCAACAGTGTGGAGTGGCAAGATATTAATCCAGTAGTTAATTCATCTTGCCACTGAATCCTAGGGGCCTGAAACCAGAAACCTAAGCATGAAGCTTCCACTGCCGGAGGATTTTATCCCCCCCACCAATTCAGGAATTGCTTTCAGCCAACATTACCTCTGCTTTCTGAGCACAAGCCAGGCTATTGTGCTGGAAATAATCTGCGTTAGTCTTATTGGAGTGGCTTGTGTTGCCATAGTTACTGTTTGGGTTCTGTGCACCTAAAATTTCAAGGATTTATCAGGAAAAAAAGAGTTTGCTGATTTTTCTCTTTGGAACATCAGATTGGAGAAAAAACGGATTTTTTTTCCTATTAAATGTCTTTTCTGGGTGGGTACTGTCATACCCGGCATTGCAGAGTTACGGTTAACTCTGCAGTAGTGAAAAGCGGGCTTGGCCATGGCCTTGAAAAATGGACTTGTCAGCATCATGCTGAGGACCCACAATCACTGCCTGATGGTGCATGGAAAGGCAGGTTGTCATTGCTGGTTGTGCAGCTCAGGAAATTGCACGAGACAGCTGGTTATTTATGACAGAGAAACACAGAGCTTCTTAGTAGGTTTCCCAGTTGCTGCCACTCTATAAACAGTCACTTTCCACCCAGCACTGAGGCTGGGTCAGAAGTTTTCATGGAGGTGGGAAGGGGAGCGGGGCATGAAATGGTGTGGGCAAAGAGAGCCAACCTGCTGCTCCACACACGTGAGCAACTGGAAGTGCGCTACATGGAGACTCTGCTTTTGTAGTAGTGATGTCTGTTTGTGCTGCCTGTTTGCTTGTCTAGTTTGCAGACTGCGTCAGCCCACAGTTGAGTCCAGAAATAGTCCCCTTTGCCTGGTCGCCATGAGCCAGACTGGTCTTTATGTGGCTGTCTCCTAGGAGCCCAAAGCTATGCCACATGGCTGGAAGCTGTGTTTACAAGCTTTTCATCTGCCTTCCTTAACTTGTGGTTGCTATGGTTTCCTTCGCCTGCTGGGCCTGGCCTTTTTAGGGGGACAGGCTGTCCACTCAACCGAAAGCCAGGGGCACAGCTCTGCCAGCATTGGCCTTTTGGCCACAATCCCAACCACATCTCATCACCTGCCCATTCTGAGCCCTAAACCTCACCCCTGGTGGGGCTGACCTTGACTTTTGCCCCAGCACCAGTCCAGTGTGGGTTCCACCACCTTACTGCCTATCCTGGGACTTTCCATTGGCCTCATCAGGGCACTGATTTTGTTCTCATCAGACTGATTTCTCAGTAGCTTGAATGTTACTTCGTAGAGCCCTGTCTTCCTCTACAATCATCGCAATCTCCTACTTATATGCACGGCTCGTTTAAACCTCATGACAGCTCCATGAGGTGGCCATTGCATCCCCTGTAACAGACATCTGTTGCTGCTGGCCCAGCATCCATTCCCCCCTTTCCAGGCAATAGCATTTTGTCTTTTGGGGTACCGCTCCCTTTTCCCCATTCTCAGCTCTAGTGGGGCTCATCCCACCACTCTTATTCCAGGGCCTGGCCAATCAGAATATTCTTATCTCCTAGCTTCAATGGTTGGTCCAGGGATTCATCACGTGATCCAAGCCAGGTCAGTGAGAATTAATTACAGAACTTGCACAAGAAAGAAGTTTTTTTGCTCTTGTTTAGGGTATTAGATGTAATCTTGATGTGCTGGTATGGGGGGCCTACAACTTAGGAAGAATGAAACAATGCAGAGAATAGAATTAAGAGGTTAAGAGAGAACCTGTGACTTGGTGACATTGTGTGCCTCAGCTGTAAACCAAATACTTGAGTCAGAAAAAACTCCCTTTTTATGCAAATGCCTGTTTGAGTTGGGTTTTCTGTCACTTCCAAGTGACAGAGTCTGATATATCCCTATTCAAGAGGACATCGAGGCTCAGAGAAGTGAAATAACCTGTCCAGGATACCCAGCTACTGCAGTGTGACCCCATTTCTCTTGACTCCAAACACTGTCTCTTCCACTATCCCATACTGACTTTGAATAGTAGTCTTACATTTGTGATACATTTCACAACATGCAGAGTACTTTCACATGACTTATACCACACACCAATTTACTGCTCCCAGCACAGGGCTAATTATTTTTATTGTTATAAACACAGTACTATCATTCCCATTTTCTAGATGAGGGTATTGAAGACTGGTTGTGTGTGCACTTAGTGAGTGACTAAGTGGGGCTGCTTACTTTAACTCTGGTTTAATATTCATTCCACCTCTCTCCATCACTCCCTGAATTGCCCCAGCTGCTGGCCTCTTGTCTCCTTCTTTTCCCCAAGGAGCCTTGACCACTCTTTGGAGGTAGTTGCCTTTGGAGGAGGTCTGACACGATGGCAGGGGCATGGGGTCTGGGAGTCAAACAGATCCACGTTTAGATCTTGCTTCTACCACTTACTGACTCTGTAACCATGGGCAAGTTACTCACTTTATTCTGAACTCTAGTTTCCTCTTTTGTAAAACCTATGAGTCAGGGAGAATACTACTTACTTTACAAGATTTTTGTGAGGATTAAATGAAGCCAATGCATGTGAGCAGTAATAATAATAATATCAACAATGAACGTGAATTGAGCATTTACTATATTATTTAATATTATTATCTCTATATTCCAAATGAGAAAACCGAGGTACAGAAAGGTCAAGTGACTTGCCCAAGGTCACATATCTTATGAGTGGCAGAGCAGCATTCAACCCAAACATGCTGGTTAAGAACTCTTAATCACAGCACTCAGCAGAGTAAGTGTTTAAATAACAGAATTACTCTGTATCCTACTCCTATTTCTCTGAAAAGTTCAGTATCCGGTTTCAGGAAAGAACCGAAGCAGTGGATCTAGGGTGGAAGAGGGCCATGTCTGGTAGACAGATCAGAGTAGACTGGAGGCTATACCAGGGAGGTAATAACGGTCAGAGCACCTACATGGATCAGAGACGAGGAAGACAGGTGGGGCCTGGATGCCAATAAAGGAGGGCTCAGCAAGACATGTGGGCTTAGGAACTAGAGACCCACAGAGCCAGAGAAAGCACACTAGGAGACGCCGTAGTGACCCAGAAGGCTCTTTATTTCAGGCTGAGAGCTTTGCTGTGGTTTCTGTTAAGCCAGGAACCCACTGAAGAGTAGTTGACCAGGGCCCTGCAGGAGAAGGGGTTAGGATTAGGTGGAACTGCAGCTTCTGGCAGGCATCTGTATCTTGACATTGACTGAGGCTTGATAGTGATAATCTCAACTCATTCACTCAATATATCTTTGTAACCCAATGGAAAAAAGTCTTATTTTCCTAGCAGTAGATTCTTTCCTCGCTTAGGACTGCCCATCCTTCCTCATTTCAGGAAACGTATGTAGGTGGGTGAACACTTTGATCAGCTGCTTGGGGTGGGGGTGAAGATGAGTTCCTAAGCATTAAGCTTGAAGAACAATATGTAGATGGTTCTGCTCCATTAACTAACCACCAGGCTCATATTTGGTTGAGTGGGTTGGTACTTTAAGGCTGAGAACCGAATAGATTTGGGACAATAGAGCATAGTTTTTAGAGGCTGAGAAAAAGGAAGAGGAAGAGAAGGAGCAAAAATGAACTAACTGCAGGGGAGAAGACTTTGAGGGAAAAGAAGAAAAATATTTAAAGGAACTTTTATGAAATCTCGTCACACTATGTGCAGTGTAAACTTTCCTTTCTGTCTCCCCAACAATTCTTTGGTAAAATAGACATTGCTTATTAATGTGTTGTGGCGTTTAATTTCTTTTGAGAATACATTGAAATGCTGAGTCCCCATTCAAGGTGGGCATATGATGAACAAAACTTGCCCACTGGGATCTTGCCACATCTGGGACACATATTTTTGGAGCACCTACTATGTGCCAGGTATAGTGCCAGGCACTGAGGTTAAAAAAACTAGACATGGTCTTGGCTCCTAAGAAGTGTACAGTCTTTCGGAAGAGCATGTATGGAAACAGATTCAGTGGAAGACTTTAATCTGGGAGGCTGAACATCAGAGTTGTTCTAAAAGGATATTGAATGTGGTCTTTCACTTACAGACAGACATATGGACCAATGGAATAAAGAGCCCAGAGACAAACCCTCATATATATGGTCAAATGATTTTCAGCTAGGGTTTGAATACCATTCAATGGGGAAAGGACAGTGTTTTCAACAAAGAGTTTTGGGAAAACTGGATATTGACTTGCAAATGAATGAAATTGGACCCTTATTTTATACCATATGAAAAAAAAAACACCTCAAAATGGATTCGAGACCTAAATATAAGAGCTAAAACTATAAAACTCTTAGAAGAAAACAGGGGAAAAGTTTCATGACATTGAATTTGGCAGTGATTTCTTGGATATGACATCGAAAGCATAGGCAACAACAGAAAAATAGATAAATTGGACTACATCAAAATTTAAAACTTATGTGCAACAAAGGCCACAGAGTGAAAAGGCAATGAACAGAATGGGAAAAATATTTGCAAATCATCTATCTGATAAAGGGTTAATATCCAGAATACATAAAGAACTCCTACAACTCAACAACAGCATTAAAAACAACCTCATTAAAAAATTGACATAGCCTAGGGATAAGACAGGAATAAAGACGCAGACGTAGAGAAAGGACTTGAGGATACGGGGAGGGGGAAGGGTAAGCTGGGATGAAGTGAGAGAGTGACATGGACACACATACACTACCAAATGTAAAATAGATAGCTGGTGGGAAGCAGCCACATAGCACAGGGAGATCAGCTCAGTGCTTTGTGACCACCTAGAGGGGTGGGATAGGGAAGGTGGGAGGGAGACGCAAGAGGGAGGGGATATGGGGATATGTATACATACAGCTGATTCACTTTGTTATACAGCAGAAACTAACACACCATTGTAAAGCAATTATACTCCAATAAAGATATTAAAAAAAAATGGACATAGGACATTTCTCCAAAGAAGAAAAATAAATGGCCAGTAAGCTCATGAACAGATGCTGAACATCACAAATCACTAGAGAAATGCAGATTAAAACCATGATAAGGTATCTCTTCATACCCATTAAGACGACTACTATCAAAACAGAAAATAACAAGTGTTAGTGGGAATGGGGAGAAATTGGAACCCTTGTACACTGTTAATGGAAATGTAGAATGGTACAGCCACTGTGGAAAACAGTATGACAGTTCCTTAAAAGAGTAAAGATAGAATTACCATATGATCCAGCAATTTTACTTCTGGATATATACACACAAGAACTGAAAGCAGGGATTTGAACAAATATTTATACAACAATGTTCATAGCAGCATTAATCACAATAGCCAAAATGTGGAAACAACTCAAATGTCCATCAATGGATGAATGGATAAACAAAATGTGGTCTATACAAACAATGAAATATTATTTAGGCTTAAAAAAGGAATGAAATTCTGACACATGCTACTACATGGATGAACCTTGAGGACATTATGCTAAGTGAAACCTTCTAGTCACAAAAGGGCAAATACTGTATGATTCCACTTATATGAGAGACCTAGAACAGTCAAAATCAGAGGCAGAAAGTAGAATGAAGGTTTCCAGGAGCTGGGGAGTGGGTATAGGATTTCAGTTTGGGGTGATGAAAATGTTCCTGAGATAGATGGTGGTGGTAGCACAGCAATGTGAATATACTTAATGTCACTGAACTGTACACTTAAAAATGGTTAAGGTGATAAACCTTATGTGTATTTTACTGCAGTCAAAAAAGTTTTCTTAAGTAAAAAAAAAAAAAAGTTATCACTCACTCAAAAATCACACCACTGTAAAGACTGACAACATTTTGTACTGTGAAGAGATGATGTGATTTGGTGGACTGTGAATGACTGGTGATGGCTGCCCAGAGGTAGATTGTCATAGACAATGGCCATGGCATTGCAATGGACTTGTGGCTACAGAAATTGTGACAGTTTTTGAACATTCATCTGCTGTGGCAGGTAAAAATGACTTTAGTTTGATCATTGTCAAGCTAAACAAATTTTGGCATTAAGTTATCGAAACTCCAGAACTATTGTAATGTCAGAATGGAGCAGGTCTAAGACCTTCCATGCAAATGATCTTCTGCTGTGATTGCAATATGAGAAGCACCATGAAAGAGATAGGTGTATAGTACCTATTTGTTCACGCAGTCTTTTTTTTTTTTTAAGATTTATTTATTTAATTTAGTTTTGGCTGTGTTGGGTCTTAGTTGCGGCATGTGGGATCTTTGTTGAGGCATGCGGGATCTTTCGTTGTGGTGCTCAGGCTCTTTGTTGCGGTGCACAAGCTTCTCTCTAGTTGTGGTGCGCTGGCTCCAGGGCTCGTGGGCTCTGTAGTTTGCAGCACGCAGGCTCTCTAGTTGAGGCATGCAAGCTCAGTAGTTGTGGCATGTGGGCTTAGTTTCCCCATGGCATGTGGGATCTTTAATCCCCTGACCAGAGATCGAACCCGAGTCCCCTGCATTGTAAGGCGGATTCTTTACCACTGGACCACCAGGGAAGTCCCTGTTCACTCAGCCTTGAGATATTTCCTGTGGACGTCATATGTTCCGGGAGACAGGACAGAGGTGTACATTCCTAATTTTTCTCTCCATCCTCTGCCATTCTGTGCTTTCTTCTTTTGGCATCATGCTTTGGCTGTAGGGTTCATTTTGCCTTGTTAGCCAGGCTGATGTGATGGAAATTCAGCCTACAAAATGGTACCTTTTGTTCAATGGGGGAAGCAATTGTCCCAAGCTTTCAGAAGTTTATGTGTAGGTTTATGGAACTGCTCTCAGCAACAACACCTCTGAGGGAGTGAGGGCAGCAGAATCAATCCCTGGGAATCTCTGAAGCTGGAATGATCCTTCAGAGTTGTCCAAAGTGTGGCAGGACCACCTATGCCACAGTCATTGATGCAAGTGTCTGAGGAGGGGGCATAATGTGGAGTGAGTGGTGTCCTTGGCTGAGGTCAAGGCCTGAGGGGAGTTGTAACTGGGAGCCCTCAACAGCCAGCACTCCTGGGCACTTGGGGAGTGAGTGCCTCAGTCCTGATGGGGATCTGGTGGCACAGCAGACTCACAGGCACTGTATGAATACTCTGCTTTGGTCCTCAGGAATTCCTGGTGGAAGATTTAGGCCATTTCCTGGAAAGGTAGCACACAGTACCAGCAGCATGAACAAAACAAGAGTTGAGTTCTTGTTAACTTTTTAAAAATCTCTTGCTCAAAGAATATTAAAAAAGCAAAAATAGAAATAAAATTTTAAACCCCTGCCTTCCTTCTGAATTACTTGTTTTCACTTGCTGTGCTATTATCTGGTCAGATTAGCCTTATGCACATACCAGTTTTATATAGTTAAGATTATAGGTATTATGTATATGTGTATATATGATGTATTATATGTGTATAAACAACACTATATTTTCCTTACTATAGTTTTTTTTTTAGTGTTTTTTAAATGAGTTAAATTTCATACAGAGAAATGTACAGATCTTATTATACAATTAGACTAGTTTTGATAAATGTATACACCTGAGTAACTACCACCCCAGTCAAGGAAACATTTCCATCACTCTGAAAAGTTCCTGGTGACCTCACCTGGTCAGTTTCCACCCCCATAGGCAACTCCTGTTCTGATTTATTAAAAAAAATTTTTTTCCAGTTCTATTGAGATATAATTGACATATAGCACTGTATAACTTTAAGGTATATAGCATAGTGACTTGACTTACATATGTTGTGAAATGATTGCTGCAAGTTTAGTTATCTATCATCTCATACAGATACAAAAAAAAGAAAAAAAAAATTTCCCTTGTGATGAGAACTCTTAGGATTTACTCTCTTAACTTTCAGATATACTCTGCAGCCACGTTAACTATAGTCATCAATGTTGTACCTTACATCCCCAGTACTTATTTATCTTATAAGTGGAAGTTTGTACCTTTTGACCACCTTCCTCCAGTCCCCCCGTCTCACCCCCTGTATCTCTGGTAACCACAAATCTGATCTCTTTTTCCTGAGTTTGGTTTTGTTATTGTTGTTTTTAGATTCCACAAGATTTCTTTCTTTTTTATGGCCGATATTTCAATTTATGTAAATACCACAACTTCTTTATCCATTCTTTTTTGTTTTTTAATTTGTTTTTGGCTGTTGAGTCTTTGCTGCTGCATGCGGGCTTTCTGTAGTTGTGGCGAGTGGGGGCTACTTTTTGTTGTTGCGGTGTGTGGGCTTCTCATTGCGATGGCTTTTCTTGTTGCGGAGCATGTGTTCTAGGGGCACAGGCTTCAGTAGTTGCAGCATGTAGGCTCAGTAGTCGTGGTGTGCGGGCTCTAGGGCACAGGCTCAGTAGTCGTGGCTCACGGCCTTAGTTTCTCTGAGGCATGTGGGATCTTCCCAGACCAGGGTTGGAACCTGTGTCCTCTGCATTGGCAGGCGGATTCTTAACCACTGTGCCACCAGGGAAGTCCCTTATCCATTCTACCTATTCAGCACTCAGGTTGTTTCCAAATCTTGGCTACTGTAAATAATGCTGCTAGGAAAAGTGAGGGCATGGGAGCAGATATCTTTTTGACATAGTGTTTTTGTTTCCATCAGATACATTCCTAGAAGTGGAATTACTGTATCATATGCTAGTTCTATTTTTAATTATTTTAAAATTTAGTTTATTTATTTATCTTTGGCTGCGCTGGGTCTTCGTTGTTGCATGTGGGCTTTCTCAAGTTGCTACGAGCAGGGGCTACTCTTCATTGTGGTGTGTGGGCTTCTTGTTGCGGAAGCTTCTCTTGTTGCGGAGCACGGGCTCTAGGCATGCGGGCTTCAGTAGTTGTGGCTTGCAGGCTCTAGACCACAGGCTCAGTAGTTGTGGTGCATGGCCTTAGCTGCTCCGCGTCATGTGGGATCTTCCCGGACCAGGGCTGGAACCCGTGTCCCCAACATTGGCAGGCGGTTTCTTAAGTACTGCACCACCAGGGAAGCCCTATTTTTAATTTTTTGAGGAACCTCCATACTGTTTTCCATAGTGGCTGTACCAATTTACATTCCCACCAACAGTGCACAAGGGTTTCCTTTCCTCTACACCCTGGCCAGAAATTTGTTATCTCTTATCTTTTTTTTTTTTTTCAGTACGCGCGCCTCTCACTGTTGTGGCCTCTCCCGTTACGGAGTGCAGGCTCAGTGGCCATGGCTCACAGGCCTAGCTGCTCCGCCGCATGTGGGATCTTCCCGGACCGGGGCACGAACCCGTGTCCCCTGCATCGGCAGACGGACTCTCAACCACTGCGCCACCAAGGAAGCCCATCTTATCTTTTTTATAATAGTCATTCTAACAGGCATGAGGTGGTATCTCAGTGTGGTTTTGATTTGCGTTTCTGTAATGATTAAAGATGTTGAGAGCGTTTTTCATATACCTGTTGGCCATTTGTATATCTTCTCTGGAGAAATGTCTATTCAGGTCCTTTTCCCAGTTTTAATTGGATTATTTGGTTTTTTGCTATTGAGTTTTGTGAGTCTTCATATATTTTGGATATTAACACCTTATCAGAGAGGTGATTTGCAAATATTTTCATCCATTCTGTTGGTTGCCTTTTCATTTTTTTAAAAAAATAAATTTATTTATTTTATTTATTTAGTTTTGGCTGCATTGGGTCTTTGTTGCTGTGCATGGGCTTTCTCTAGTTGTGGCGAGCAGGGGCTACTCTTCGTTGCGGTGCATGGGCTTCTCATTGCAGTGGCTTCTCTTGTTGCGGAGCAGGGGCTCTAGGCACACAGGCTTCATTAGTTGTGGCACATGGGCTCAGTAGTTGTGGCACATGGGTTCTAGAGCGCAGGCTCAGTAGTTGTGGCACACGGACTTAGTTGTTCCGCCGCATGTGGGATCTTCTCAGACCAGGGCTCAAACCTGTGTCCCCTGGATTGGCAGGCGGATTCTTAACCACTGCGCCACCAGGGAAGCCCTGGCTTTTCATTTTGTTGATGGTTTCCTTTGTTGTGCAGAAGCATTTTTTAGTCCTCTTATTTATTTTTTACTTTGTTGATTGTACTTTAGGTGTCATAGCCTGAAAATCATTGCCAAGACTCTGATTTTTATCATCATGGGTTAGTTTTGTCTGCTTTTGAATTTTACATAAAAGGAAGCCTAGAGGATTCACTCTTTTGATACAAACATATTTTAAAAATCGACTTTTCCCTGTTCTTTATACTAATGTATTTTTCTGGATGTGAAAAGTATATCTTTTTATTATCAACATTTGAAAATATAGAATAATATTATGCAGCATTAAAAATTATTGTCCTTAGATCCACTCTCCATAGGTAACCACTGAATCTTGGCATATTTCCTTACAGCGGTGGTTTTCAAAGTCTAGTCTCCAGGCTAACAACATCAGAGAACTTGTTAGAAATGCAAAATTTCTAGCCTCATCCCAGGCTTCTGAGTCAGAAACTTTGCAGGTAGCGCCCAGCAGTGTGTTTAAGGAAGTCCTCCAGGTGTCTCTGATACATGAGTATTTGAGAACCATTTCCTTATAATGTTTTTCTCTTTCTTTCCTTTCTTTCTTAGATGAGATCATGCTGTGCTAACATTTTTACATTCTACCTTTTCATGTAACAATTTATCGGAAACATTACTATGTCATGACAGTTAATGAGTTAACTTATCCAGACTAAGAAAAATTTGTATGGTATGTAAGTATAGTAATGAAGCTAAATGTGGCCTGTTTTGGCTTTTGCCTTCTCTTGGGATATCTACTTCCCAACTCGACCGCATTTGTGGGCAGCTTCCTTTACTGACTCTCATCACCATTTAGCATGATGGTGCTGGAAATGTGTTTGGGTGGAATGATTCCAGTTGAACTTGGGAAGATTTACAGACAGACCTCGTCTGGTGTAGGTCTGGTGAGTAACAATTTCATCCAGGCAAATGATGCAGAGGACTGACACTTGTCGTTCCCAAATAAGAGTTGGTCTTCTGAAGTCTAGGTGGGCAGACACAGACATGCCAATGACAGAGGACACAGCTTGAAGGAAAGGTAGCTAAGTGGCTCTGTTGGGGACACTGTCTGGGTCCTTGGTTATAGTTGAACAATAACCCTCCCTCTTGCCTCATGAGCCAGCCCTACTAAGGAGCACTATGTCCAGTGGGAGACTCCAGACTGGCAGGCCTTATCCTCAGTTGTCCTGAGTATATCCCTCCATATAAAGGCTTTATAGTCATCTTACAAGAAATTATCTTTAAAGAAATGACCTTGAGGACTCAGATTGGGAAAGTAACTTACCCAAGGTCACATAGTTGGGGTGTGTTGGCAATGCTGTGATTCCCATCTAAATCACCTAACTCCAGATTCTGCCTGCTTTCCGCTCTTGGTGCTGCCTTCTAGAGAGTATATGGTCCTTTTCCTATGCCTGGTGGACAGGGCATCAGGAAAGGGGGCAGTGTCAGACTGTTTCAGGGCATTAGGTACCTATATTGACACTTCTGGGGAAAGTGATAGAAGAAAACATGAAAGGCAAAGTGAGTGGGTTTTGGAACTATGTTGATTTGATTTAGAGTCAGAGATAAGGCGCTTATGGGTTGTGTGACTGTATCAGTTATCTGTAGCTGAGTAACAAATTATCCCCCAAAATGTGGCATAAAACACACACATTGGGCTTCCCTGGTGGCGCAGTGGTTGAGAGTCCGCCTGCCGATGCAGGGGACACGGGTTCGTGCCCTGGTCTGGGAAGATCCCATATGCCGCGGAGCGGCTGGGCCCGTGAGCCATGGCCGCTGAGCCTGCGCGTCCGGAGCCTGTGCTCCGCAACGGGAGAGGCCACAACAGTGAGAGGCCCGCGCACCACACAAAAAAAAACAACAAAAAACACACACATTTATTATCTCACAGTTTCTGTGGATCAACAATCCAGGTTTGGTTTCCCTGGGTCCTCTGCTTCAGGAGCTCTCATGAGGCTGCAGTTGAGGTGTCAGTTGGTGCTGAGGTCTCATATGAAGACTCAACTGGGGAAAGGTCTTATATTAATCAACTCGGGCTGCCATAACAAAGTACCACAGACTGGGTTGCTTAAACAGCAGACATTCACAGTTCCAGAGCCTGGAAGTCTGAGGTCAGGGGGCCAGGTGGGCTCTGGTGAGAGCTCTGTTCCTGGCTTGCAGACAGCCACCTTCTTGCTGTGTCCTCACATGGTGGAGGGAGAGAGAGCAAGATCTCTGGTCTCTTATAAGGATACTAGTCCCTTCATGAGGGCCCTACACTCACGAGCTCATCTAAATCTAATTTACCTTCCAAAGGTCCCATCTCCAGACACTAGCACTTTGGGGGTTAGGGCCTCAGCGTATGGATTTTGGGGGAACACAGTTGAGTCCATAGCAGATCCACTCCTAAGCTTGTGTGGTTGTTGGTAGGACTCAGTTCCTTATGGGTTGCTGGACTAAGGGCCTCAGTTCCTTGCTGCCTGTCAGTTAGAGGTCACCCTCTGTTACTTCCACATGGGCCTCTCCAACAAGGCAGATGACTTAACTTCTCTGAATCATCCCCCTTTTTACCCTATGAAATGGGGACGGTTATAGCTCTTCGAGAGTTGCTGTGATAATTCATTGACATAATGTAGAAAATAGCTTTGCACAGAGGCTGGCATCTTGTTGGGGCTTCCTAAATGGTAACTTTTATTAGTTATTATAATTTTTTGAGCATCTGATACTCTAGAGCCTGGCCATTGTCCAGATTGCATATGAGGATATGTCCCCTGTCTCCTGCTATAACAGAGTCTTCCCCAGGTTAAGGACAGTTTCTAAACCACAGAGAAAATGCAGTTTATTTCCTGAAGCATCTCAGACCACTGGACTGGCAGTTCTCAGAGATGTGCCATGAAGTATACAGTAGTCATACCTTTTTTTGTCCCTCCATGTCAGCCTCTTAGAGCAGGCCCAAGAGTTTCCTTTCACACCCCTAGAGAAACCAGACCCCTTACAGCATCCACTGCCCGTGCATGACATGGATTCTCCAGGAAGTTCAACTTGAGCCACCTTCACGTAGTCCACCTCAGTTTATCCTGTCTCTTAAACCATTGTCTGTTCTCAGTCTCATATTTGGTACTGTCTCAAAGCATAGTGTCTGCTCCTTTCCCATCCAGTCCTGGCACAGTTAACAAGGTGAAGCAGTGCTTTCCAGAGGCCTTGGAAGCCATATCTTTCTCAGTCATCATTTGGGGCTATTACAGGGGGAAGTATGACTTTGTCTTATTGCCACGGGATCATGTAGATGTCCTAATCCTCACTCTGCAGAAATAAGACCAGACTGAATGTCTGTTCTGAATTATCTTTCTGCCTAAATGGAGCCCAGGAGGGACCCTAACTTGCAAAAAATATATTATTCAACTGAATGCTGATTTCATTTCCTAAAAGAGATTGGGTCCAAATAAGACTTTAATTGAATTCAGCCTCTTGACCTGACACTGACTTGGTTCTCCCTCCCAGTGCCTTCCAACATTAGACAAGGGAGGAGGAGGAGAAATAGACAAATAAAGAGATTCACATGGATTTATAGGCCGAACCACTTCCACATTCCTTAAAGCCGGAATGGCTGTATAAGAAACAGCTGCAGTATTTACTGGGGCCTCATGAGGCCTCATTACCATCCCACCTCCTCACAGCGGGTGTTCAGCTCCAAATGGAGTGCAGTGGAGGGAGTAATTGACTCTGCTGCTCTGGCACCTGGTGTTTCTGCCAAATGCCTGAGGTCCCTGCAGCAAAGAAACCGCCTGTCCTGAGCTGGGTGGAGGGAAGCCTCAGGGCCTCTAGAGAGAGGTGGAGAGCAGAGCCAAGAGGAGGTCAGAAGGGATTTCATTGTTCACTTGTTCATATCTTTGTCCATTCACTCAAGAATTTTTTATTGAGCACCTACAAAATGTCGGGTACTGTTTAGGCACAGGAGACATAGTGAGACATGGTCCCTGCCTTCTGAGAGCTTATACTCTAGAGCCGCTCTGTCCAATACAGTAACCATGAAATTTAAATATAAACTCATTAAAACAAAATCAAATTGAAAATTCAGTTATTCAGGCACATGTGCACATTTCAAGTGCTCATAGGCTAATGGTCATTGTATCGATCAGTACAGGTAAAGAACATTTCTGCCACTGCAGAAAGGTCCATCAGACCCACTGGAATAGAGTGGGTGGGGTGCAGAGGGTCATTAAGTGAACAATCATATAGGTAAATAAGGTAATGTCAGATGTAGTGACACTATGAAGAAAACAAAACGGGAATGGGCTAGAGTTGCCTTTTGAGTAGGGTGGTTTGGGTGGGCTTCTCTGAGAATTACTGAAGTGTCCACTGAGCCCCTGTATGCCTTGACACACGGGCCAAGGTCCTGGAGGGAGCTGGGTGACCCTGGAGGGAGCTGGGTGAACAGCAAGTCCTTGGAGCATTCCAGAAGTGTAAGAAAGCTGCTGTGGCTTGGAGTAGGGAGCCAGAGGGGGAGCAGTATGGGGTCAGGGGCAAGGCAGAGGCCCAGTTGCATGGGTCATGGGGAAGAATGTGATGGGAGGCTATTGCAGGGTATTTAGAGGGATGCATCAGGATCTGATTTATATGTTACAAGCTCACTCTGGCTTCTGGGTTGATCATGGATTGTAAGGAGGCTAGACTGGAGGCAGAGGGACCAGGAAGGAGGCTATTAAGGTAGCTAACCCCAGAAGGGTAGCTCTGTAGGAGATAATTCCTCATCTGAAAGTATGGGTACAATAATAGTACCCAGCGTATGCTGTCACTGATGCAAGGATACAGTGAAGCAACATTTGTGAAGGACCCAGTCTTCAGAGCACCGCAGTACGTGGCATTATCTTGTCTAACTCCCTTTATAGCTCGCCTAGATGATGCTAACAGCCTCTCCTCTGCTTTCTAGTTCCTTGTCTTGCCTATTCTAGCCCAGTTTCCTCACTGTCAGTGGAGTCACCTTTTCGGAAAGGCCAATCTGTTGAGGTCAGTTCCCTTCAGAGGCTCCCGACTGAACCTCAGCTAAACTTGAAACTTGTTAACATGGCTTAGGAGGCTCTTCACACTGTGGCCCACGTTCCTCTCCGGGATCATATCCTTCAGGCTCCACCTTGAGCTCAGACTCCACCTACACTGATCATCACCTTTTAGCTCATGCCACTCCACATGCCCAAAACACTTTCCCTCTCTGTCTTGGACTTGCTGTCTTCAGCTCTCTCTCTTTCTAGGCTCAGCTTAGAAATTTCCACCTCTGAGAAGTCATCTCTGGCTCTCCAAGTGTAGGTCAGGTGCATTTACCATGAGGGCCCATGGAACTCTGTATTTTTTCCTCATGTTTAGCTATAATTGCTTGTTTACCTGTCTTCTCAATTAAACTAAGATCCCCATGTCAGTTGGGATTATGTCCATCTGGTCTGTGATTGTGTCTAGCTCTTTGTATGCTTAGCTCATATGAAATGTTTAAGATATATTTGTTGAATGAGTAAGTGTATGAGTTAATAAAAATTTTCAATTCATATCCCTTAGTGTAGCTGCTTTCCTTCTCTTTATCCTTCTTTTTCCCATTATTATTATTATTTTGAATCAGCCATTCTTCAGGCTTCCTAACCTGAGTGTCTTAGCTCAGGCTACCGTAACAAAATACCATACTGAGTGGCTTAAACAATAGATATTTATGTTCTCCTAGTTCTGGAGGCTGGAGGGCCAAGGTTAGGTGTGAGCATGGTCTGGTTTTCATTAGGACCTTCTCCTGGCTTGCAGACAGCTACCTTCTTGCTGTGTTTTCACACACAGGAGGGGTTTGGGGGAAGAGAGAGTGAGAGAGACTGAGAGAGAGAGAGTGTTGCCGAGAGAGCTCTCTGGTGTCTCTTCTTGTAAGGCACTAATCCCATCGTGAGGCCCCACCCTCATGACCTCATCTAACCTTAAGTATCTCCCAAAGGCCCCACTTTCAAATACCATCACAGTGGGGGTTAGGGCTTCAACATATGAATTTGGAGGATGTTACAAACATTCAGTTTATAACTCTAAGACGAGGTGAGGATTTGACACGGGTTCCCTACTTCCTACCCTGGAATCCACTGACAGCTGATGGCCTGCATGATGTATTCAATAGTAGTTAGATGACCTAGGTTTAGAGCCCAGCTCCAGCATTTATGAATTGTAACACCCTGATCAAGTCACATCATCTCTTTCTTCTCCCAGTACTCAATAGAGGGTATTTAAGATGGTCAGGACACACTTGTTAACCACATATACAGGCTCAGTGGGTACTTCAATAATTCCTCACATCAACAGCATAAGGCCTCTCATTTATTATGTCATTTAATCCTCTCAAGAACCCTAAGAATTCATATTGTTTTCCCATTGCAGAGATGAGAAGACTGAGTCTCTGGGAGTCCCCAGTAGTCCCTTTGTCCTGATCCTGGAATATTGTCCTTCTGCTTTTGTTTCATGGCCTCCTGTTTCACTCCTCATGCCCTGTCCGATCTTGAGGACTTGTGACCTGGGCAGGCATCTGTTGGTCTGCAGTCTCTGGCCTGAGTCCTTGTAGGTTGGTGCTGTGGTCTGAATGTTTGTGTCTCCCCCAAATTCACATGTTGGAATCCTAACACCAAATGTGATGGCATTAGGAGGTGGGATTTTTGGGAGGTGATTAGGTCATGAGGGTGGAGCCCTAAGAAATGGGATTAGTGCCCTTATATTAGAGACCTGAGAGAGCTCCCTAGTTCCTTCTGCCTACTGAGGATACATGAGAAGTCTGACTTGGAAGAGGGCCCTCAGGCAACCATGCTGGCACCCTCATCTCAAACTTCCAGTCTCCAGAACTGTGAGAAATAAATGTTTGTTGTTTATCAGCCACCCAGTCTGTGGTGTTTTGTTATAGTGCCTGAACAGACTAAGACTTTGTGCTACCTGACCAAGCACCTGTGACTATGCATTGCTGTGATTTTCCCCATAACTTAGAATTAAAAAACTTTAAAAGGTATAAGTTCTCTAGTGTGGACTTTCATAGGGTCAGTATATCAAACCCAATTCTTCCCCTTTCAAGTTTTGAACCAACTGAGAAGTAGATAAAGGAGAAAGGCAGAGGGTTATCTTGTTATTTATGTAACAAGCACATATATGACTTACTAGGTGCCAGCCAGCAACTTGCCCATGGTCACACAGCTAGTAGGTGGTAGAACCAGGCTTCCAACCCAGCTCCAGAAACTTGTTATTCTACTTCTTAAATCGTAAGCTTTGTTCATGATAAAGCTACAGTGGAGGACAGGGATTAGGTGCATGTCCAAAATGGCGAATTAACTCTCTATTCCTGAATTAGACTCTCCCAGCTGGTTGTGGCCCCCATAGGTGTCTCCACTATGGAGGAGCTAGCCCTGCTTCTCCTACTGCAAGTTTGGTACTTCCTATAAGCAGGCAGACCTGAAAAGAGAAGATTAAGGGGGTGAGTTCAGTGTCTCCTTCCAAATTTACCAATCTGCTAAGTCACTTTTCCTCCTCTAGGGAGGAGTAAGTGAAAGATGGGGAGAATGGCCAAAGTGTTCACTGAACTAAGGTCTCTTCAGGTGGAATAAATGTTCCCCCGAACCCCATGGAGGCTGTGGACCAAATGCCTCATCATCCTTGGAAGTGAGCAAACTCTGCTGGCAATGAGTCAAGGGCTCAAGTGTTCTCAAGTCCTTCTTTCTGTTCTTCCAGAATTAGGATTCTGAGGCCTAGCTGTGAATCACTGTTCCTGTGACTGCCTAGCCTTTGGATGGACAAGAGGACAGCTGGGCTGCATATCAGGAACTGCTCTTCTTAAAAAGCCAGAGGACTTCTGTAGCATCACCTAGCAGCCCTCCTCAGGCTTAGTGACAGGTCCTGATTGTTAAGAGACTGATTAAGTCTCCCCTTTTCTTTTTTCTTTTTTTTTTTTTTTTTTTGTGGTACGCAGGCCTCTCACTGTTGTGGCCCCTCCCGTTGCAGAGCACAGGCTCCGGACGTGCAGGCTCCGCAGCCATGGCTCACGGGCCCAGCCGCTCCGTGGCATGCGGGATCTTCCCGGACCGGGGCATGAACCCGTGTCCCCTGCATCGGCAGGCGGACTCCCAACCACTGCGCCACCAGGGAAGCCCTACCCTTTTCTTAACAGAGCCAAGTGGGCATGTGCCTGAGGCTTGAGGGTTCCTGTGTGTATCTCAGTGTCTCTCGTAGGGTCTGGTGCCTATATGGGTGGGGAAAGAACATCGGATGTGGGATCAGGTGTCCTGGTTTCTTTCCTGGCTCCCATTTATTAGCCATGGGAGGTTGAGAAAGTCCTTCAGCCTCCCTGTGCCTTCATTTCCTCATCTGTAAAACGGGAGTGATATTACCTATCTCAAAGGGCTGTGTGAGGATCAAGATAATGGATGAGAATGTGCTTTATAAACAACAAAGCTGGATAATTTCAAGCTGCTTTTATCACATTTCCCAAGGATCTTTTCTGTGAATCCCCCTTTCTTCTTTCCCACATCCTTTTCATAGCAGACACAGGTTGATTGCTCATCCAGCATCCATTCTTCCTTCTTCTGGAATAGCACCCTGATTCTTCTTTGGGAATCTCTTGGGCCACGTGGATTGTTTGGATCTGACCCATCCTACAGCTCCTTGGGCAAGCCCATGATCCAGGCCTGACCAAGCAGAATATTCTATCCCTCTGGCCATACTAATTGGTTCAAGCATAGCCATGGGCCCCAGCTTGGCTCAGCTGACCATTCTTGGGGCTTTTGCTGGAATTCCTGGGAAGGACTTTGCCTTCTTTGCCAGAATTGCCAGCTTGAAGAATGTATGCCTGGACTGTTGGGGGCCACCTTTGCCATCTTATGGGGAGAGTCTGCCACTATACAGGAAAGCAGAATGGTGAGTTGGAGAAAGGTGTGTCCTCTTGAAATTGTTAGAGCTCCTGGACCCAGCCATGCCTGATTTATGTTCATTATGAATGAGGTTGATTAGCATTTCATATGTTTTTCTCTTTCTGTGAACTGTTATTCATATTCTTTACTGATTTTTCTACTGGACTGTTGGTGTTTTTCTCGTAGATTTGAAGGAACATTTTTTGGTATTTATTTTATATTGAACTGAAATTCACAGAAGATAAAATTAACCACTTTCAAGTGTACAATTTGGTGGCATTTAGTACATTCACAATGTTGTGCAACCATCACTTCTATCTAGTACCAAAGAATTTTCATCATCACCAAATCGTATCCATTAAGCAGTCACTCCCCATTCTCCACCTCCCTCAGCTCTTGGCAACTACTAACCTACTTTCTATCTCTATGGGTTTATTTTTTCTGGATATTTCATACAAATGGACTCATACAATATGAGACCTTTTGTGTCTGTCTTCTTTCACTTAGCATAATGTGTCAAAGATTCATCCAGATTGTAGCATCATCAGTGTTTCATTCCTCTTTATGGCTGAATGATATTCCATTATACATATAGAACATGCTTTACTTATCCATTTGTCTGTTGATGGACATTTGGATTATTTCCACCTTTTGGCTATGGTGAACAGTGCTGCTAGAACATTCATGTACAAGTATTTGCTTGAACTGTATATTAGGAAAATTAGTCCTTGGCCTGTGATAGGTGTTGCAAACATGCTTTCTCAGTTTGCAGTTTGCCTTTGACTTTGCTTGTGATTTTGGCCAGGCAGAATTTTGAAACAGTTGTTATGTAGTTGAATCTTTCAGGCTTTTATGGCTTATGGGTTTTGTGACACAGTTAGGAAGGCCATTATTTTTAAATTTAATTTAATTTTTCTTTTAAGCATGCACTGTGTAGCATGCAGGATCTTAGTTCCCCCACCAGGGTTCAAAGCCATACCTCCTGCATTGGAAGTACAGAGTCTTAACCACTGGACTGCCAGGGAAGTCCCAGGAAGGCCATCATTATACTTGAGGTTATAAAATAATTCTTCCATTAAAACTGCAACTTGGGCTTCCCTGGTGGCGCAGTGGTTGAGAGTCCGCCTGCCGATGCAGGGGACACGGGTTCGTGCCCCGGTCTGGGAAGATCCCACATGCCGCGGAGCGGCTGGGCCGGTGAGCCATGGCCGCTGAGCCTGCGCGACTGGAGCCTGTGCTCCGCAACGGCAGAGGCCACAACAGTGAGAGGCCCGTGTACCGCAAAAACAAACAAACAAACAAACAAAACCCTGCAACTTACCTACTCCTATCAAACAGGGATTAAAAACAGCCGCACTTGCCCCCCTCTTCCCCTCACCCCCTCCCCACCCCGAGTTACTGTGAGGACCAAATAAGAGAAACGATATGAAAGGGCTTTATAAAATATAAAGCAGTATATATATACAGACAAGACATGTTATTATCGTCACTATTAACTGTATCAAATTCTGGCACTAACTAGCTGAGTTCTGCTGTTGCTTTCATTTTGCAGAGCAGAGATTGAAGGGCAGAATTATTTACCAAGCCAGCCAAGGATGCATTAATTGGTAGCATTGGAGAATGTCACAAAAGATATCAACTCTTATTAGTCATCTTGGGAGTGTTTCATATTTGACCAGAAAAATAAAATTGCCTTAAACTAAAAACTATTCTGGTCATTCTTCTTCCAAGTAGAGTCTTTTTTTTTTTTTTTTCTACCAGGAAAAGAAACCAGTTCAGTGGGTTTTGTGTTATTCAGCTGTAATTGTGATTTAAGCTTCATCAATGGCTGTTTGTGACATGTTTTCCTTATATTTTAAACTCTAAATTCTTTCTTTAATGGCAGACTTCAGGTTGAACACTATATTGATTGAAGAAAAATGTTACTACTTGACAGCAACTATTCCTACGCTGATTGCTCTGGGATAGAATTGGGTACTGGTTGAGTCCTTGGGCTCTGATATGGCCAGATGTGGGCTTGCATGCAATTCAGTTGTGTGATCCTGGGCAAATTGCTTCACTGCTCTGTCCCCCTGTTTCCCCATCTGTAAAACAAGGATGATTACAGCACCTGACCCAGTGATAAGATCTATGTCAGTGATAAAACCTATATAGAATACTTGGCCCAGTGCCTGTATGGAGTGAGGGCTTGATAAATATTAGCTATTAGTATAATTCAGGAATATCTAAAAGAATCCAGGAAATGAGCCTGAGGGAAGTGAAATATACCCTTCAGGGGCTATTCCCATCCTTGGGGGGTGGGGCTGGCACAGATCAAATCACGTGGCAGAGCCCCTGGCCCTGCCGCCTACCACATTTATTTTTGGAGCAATCTGGTTTCTGTTTCTTCCATGTGAAGGGTAATTATCAGGTATGGCAGTTGGTTCTCATATAGCGAGGAAGAAGTGGCCACATGGAAGAGAATGTCACAGAGGGCAGCTGGGAGATTGGGGTGAGCTGTGGGGAGGAGTGGAAGGAAAAGAGCAGGTCATACCACCTCTTCTTGGGGAAGGAAGATTCTGGATGCTGTGGGTTCACGGTGTGTTATGATGTATTCACAGGGGGCACAACGCTTTTTTTCTTTTTCCCTTTTTCTTTTTCCTCCCTTCCTGCTTCCAACCCAGGCATGTGTGGAGCCCCATCTCTGGTCCTAGACCCAGCATGGTTGAACCCTAAAAAGAAATACTGCATGGGACCTCTGCTATGTGCCAGGCACTTTAAACCCATGATCACACTGGATCCTGTGCAAAGAGTGAGATTCCCACCATTTTACGGACGAGGAAACTGAGACTCAGTGAAGGCACAGAAGCTACCTAAGACCCCCCAACACGCTGGAATGGCAGAGCCAGAATTTAAACCACCACCTGTCTTTTTTTTTTTTTTTTTTTTTGCGGTACGCGGGCCTCTCACTGTTGTGGCCTCTCCCGTTGCGGAGCACAGGCTCCAGACGCGCAGGCCCAGTGGCCATGGCTCACGGGCCCAGCCGCTCCGCGGCATGTGGGATCCTCCCAGACCGGGGCAGGAACCCGTGTTCCCTGCATCAACAGGCGGACTCTCAACCACTGCACCACCAGGGAAGCCCCACCACCTGTCTTATGCCGAAGCCCAGCTGCTTCTGTTGTTCAGCACCTAGCTCTATACCATACTTCATTTCAGTTTTATATGGCTTTTTGCGACATTTCTCTGGCTCAGGTCCTTACACATGGGTCTCCCAGAAATCTTTGTGGATTTTAAATTTTAGTAATGAAGAGAATAGCTGACATTTGCTAGTTCCTGCCTCAAATAGGCAACAAGCAGTTTAAGTCACTTGCTCTAGTGTTCAGAGCTGGTCAGTGGCAGAGCCAGGCAGGGAATCCAGTTTGTCACATCCCCAAATGCATGATACTAGCTCCCATTTTCCTTTGAGAGTCTAGGCTTGAGGCAGGGATGCTAATCTCTGAGCACATCTTTCTCAGGTGACATGTGTGGCTTTCACTGTTTTAAAATGGTCCAAAGGGTGACTGCAGAGGGCCTGAGTGTGTCTATGGGAAGGGAGAGGCGGGGGGTAATGGTGATGGCTGTGGGCCAGTGGCATCTACCTGTGAACTCTGTGACCTCCTGTCTCTGGGCACAAAGCTATAATAAGCCCTGTGGACTTCTCGCTTGCTTTTTCCAAGCAGATCTCATGCATTCCTAACTGTGGCTTGTACTGTTTGCTCCAGCTCGTACTGAGTGCCCCTCACCTCCCCATGCCGACCTGGGGAGAATGGCTGCAGCTGTCACTTTCTCTAGGAAGCCTCAATGGACTGGCATGGATAACCTATTTACTTCTGAACCCAAATCAAGTCATTCATTATGCACTCAGAAAAAGGCAAATGGAAGATTATTTTGAGAAATTTGTGAAAATACGACATTCGGGGGACAATACATGTTAAGGACCATCTTAATATGTGAAATTCCAGTGGCAGCAACCCTGTAGTGCTTGATTTCATTTTTACAGAACAGATCTTATTCTGCCTTAACTGCATGTGAAATGGGTTTAATCTCCAGTAGAATGCAGGAGACTTTGCACATCTGCACGGGCAGAATCTGGGGTCAGACAGCCTAGGTTTGAATGCTGGTGACTTTGGGTAAGTCACCTCCCATACCTGTGCCTCTGTTCCTTCACATATACTATGCTGTGAGGTTGTTGAGGGATATCATGGTTAATAAGAATTGCTCTCACTTACTTATTACCAGGCTCTGCACTAAGCTCAGCCTCACATTCTTACTTGAGCCTCCAAGAGCTCCCTCATTCCGGAAGGCCCTTACCCTGCAATATTTTTTCCTCACGGCACTTATCATCTTCTACCATATTATATAACTTTCTCTTCTTGTTTATCTTTCATCTTCCCCTCCCAGGGCCTCTCGCCTTGCACAACTCCAGGAGGCACCATTCACAATGCATTCTGAGTTCTGCTCGGGGCTGCTTTTCCTGAGAATATTACCATGACTGGTGCTGACTTCCCAGAGTTGGGTGATGTGGACACCCTGGAGCTCCAGGAGGGTGGGGATTTTTTTTCTTTTTTTTTGGCGGGGGCTAGTTTGATCATTGCTGTGTTCCCATACCCAGAACGGTGCCTGACCTGTATTAAGCGTAAAGTAAATATTTGTTGAAAGAAAGAATGAAAAAGCCCCCAAAGAGAACCCATTTTACTGATGAGGAAACTGAGGCTCCATGAGTTATTGATTTGCCCAAAGCCCCACGAGACCCTGAGGTGGCTGGGTTTCCAGCAAGCCTGCTCCCAACAGCTGTGCAAAGCTGTGTGTCTGAGACGCCTGGCATTGTCCCTGCCACCCCATAATGCTCAACAAATATTAATGAGGTTGCCTACATGGGTCAGCCCCTCTCCTCTGCTAGACGATCCGGCAGAGTGACAAACTGTCACATAGCCATTGCTTTGAGAAATTGAATTAAATTGCATGTTGCAAAGAAAAGGTGGACCTTTTGGAGTTTTTGGAGGAAAAATCCCTAACCCAACTGCTAATGGTAGGAGTTTGCAGGGGCCTCTCAGGCCTCCCCAGCCCAGTTCTTTTTCCTGCCTCCTTCCCTTTTGTGAATGTTTCTTCCCCTTTTTGCTTGCAGTGAGTTCTGCTCTCCTGTAGGCTACAATGTGTCAGTTGTTATAAAATCCGGGAGGTGGAGCTTGGTGACGAGAGCAGTGGGGGGAGCGCTTGGCCAGCCCCGCAGAGCAAGCAGTCCGGCCCCCTGTTCACCCCGAGCTTAAGCCTTGCAGCAGGAGAACTTCCACCTCGCTCTCCTGGCTTTGAGCCTCACTGTACATCGGACCAAAGGCGCAGAAGGGAGGGAGGATGCGAGATGACCGGCTCTTTGGCAACCTGACCATCTCCTTAGCAGAGAGCCTTCGAAAGCCAGCCGGAGGCTGACTGCAGGACCAAGGAGGTGCCGCGCCTCTCGTGGATGTGTGTGTGTGTGTGTGTGTGTGTGTGTGTGTGAGCGGGTAAGCGGGTGTGAGGGTGTGTGTGTGCTTCACAACTGTGTGTGTGCATGTCCGGATGAGTGTGTGAGTACACCCATAAGTGTGTGTGTGTGTGTGTGTGTGTGTGTGTGTGTGTGTGAGTGGGGTGAGTGAGCGCTCTCGGTTATATTATTTTTTTGGAAGAAAAATCTTGAAAATATCAGGCAGGTTACCGTGCTCCTAGGGTGGTGGTTCTTCTTCTGGTCAAGAGGACTTGGCCAGACCAAGCTACTACAGACATTTTTCAGCGAGTAAAGAGAATTTTCCTCTGAGAACAAGAGGGATTTTTTTCCCCTGGCTCTGCAGCCAGTGAAAGAGATTTGTCCCTACACCTGTGAAATCGACCAGAGCCGTGTGATTACCAGGGCTGGAGCGAGGACTCGGGAAGAAAAGGAGCAATAAATCCAACAGCCTGTCAGTGCCTTTGGCCACATTGGAAGATGTCATCTCAAACTAAGTTCAAGAAAGACAAAGAGATCATTGCCGAATATGAAGCCCAAATAAAAGGTGAGATTTGGGCTGGGGAGTCATGCCTCCCCTCCCCTTTCCTTCTTCTCTTGCTTTGGCTTTTTTCCCTTTTCCTCCCTGCCATCATGAAATGCTGTTATGCATCAATAATCTTATTGTGAGGAGGAGCAGTGGCAGCCGCACAAGTCCGGACTGGTTTCAACTGCAGAGAGCACTGGCGCTGGGAGTATGGATTGTAGAACGGGCGGCGATCACTGCATTGCAGGTGTGTGAGGAGGATCCTACGCCCTGCTTTAGGAGTGTCGCGGATACTCCATCATCTTGGCCATGACATGTCACTCTAAGGCCATTTTGACAGTCACTGCCTCCTCCCCCCGCCATGCAAAAAACCCCTTAATTTGATTTATTTTTTTAATGATCTGGGTTTTTTTCTCTCTCCTTTCTGGTTTTTGTCATTGCTTTGCCTCTGTCCCTTTCTCTGGGCTGGAATTCACATGCATGTGCTAAGGGAAGCAGCATCCCTGGGCTGCACTTCTTTGTCGGTGACTCTCAGCTGGACTGGGTTGCCATGGATTAACTGTTATGGAGCATATTGATCCAAACTAATGCAGGCATTTAGGCATAAAGAGCGAGCTCAGTGCAGAAAATGTATTGTCTCGCAGTGTGCAGCCCCGATCACCGTCTGTGCACTAGCGTTTAGGGTCATCAGCCTTCACTGAAAGCCAACAGCTCAGTGTGCTGGCTGGTAGGCGCTGCCTGGCTTCCGTAGTGTCAGGGAAAGCTTGCCAGGAGGATGAGGTGACCTCTGACTGCTTGTTCCAGCTTTAGTGCTACTCACTGGGTGCACACTCCTGTAAATCCACACTAGCGAGGGGAGAGAGGAAACCGGACACAATCGTATAGACAGATTCAGGCAGAATCCTTATTTAGGCCAGACTGGAGCTTCTCCCACCCTCATGAGTTCTAGGCTCAGCCTTGGCAAGGAAAACCTGAAAGCACCATCCACCATGCTCACCCTTTCTCTTGGGATGTACTCTAAGAGAAGCCTGGGCCTGGCCTCTTGGCATATGTTTTCTTTCTGGTCACAGTTCTCCTTGCTGCAACACAGGGTGTGTTGTGGTCTCCTGAAGAAAGAGTAAAGACAAAATACATCTTCGGGGCTGTTGATGCCTGCCCCTGAGGTTATAGGTGGACTGTTGAGCAAGTTGGTTATTTGGGGCTCCGGCAACCTGAGGTTCCACACCTGCTTCTAGGTGCTGCTGCAGCTCAAGGCTCAGTGACCCAGGAAGTGGGGTGGCCTCCACAGGAGCGGTGGGAGGCTGCGCATCACAGCTGCTGTACACGCTTCAGATGCTTGGGAAACTTTGGGAGGGGAGCAGCCATCAGGGGAGAGCTTTGTTTTTTTCCAGTCTCGCCAACCGTCTTGTGCCTTTCAGTTCTGCTCAAACCTGGCGTGCTGATCACCTCTCAGTAGACCCCAGGAAGAAATGAGCAGAAAACCCTGCTCTTCCCTGGGCTCCTCCTCTTTAGTTTTCAGTTCAGTGTAGAAGACAGTGATTTACAATGTTTCGGCGTTCCTGAAAATTTAGATACCCGCCCTTTATTGGTCAGAGATCTGAATTCTCTCGAGTGTTCAATACAAAGCCTGGTTTCAGCCTTTGCCTGCACACTTTTTAGGAAGTTTATGTTTTGTAAGACTGGCTGATTATTACTGTTTTTTAAAACTGAGTTTCCCTTGAAAAATGCCATAAGAGAGAAGGGTATGGTGAGTTTGGGACAGTCTGGAGTTTTTATAAGCATCGTCTTGGTAGAAAATGTGCTCATCTCATTTTTGAAGGATTGCCACCACTGGGCCCCTGAACTTTGCTTGAGGATCAATTAAGCATTTATAGCTCTGGCTGATTCTTTTACTTTTTATTTTTTGCCTTTATTTTAACAACTAATTAGCACGGACAAGGTAATGCATTTCAGCAGGAAATTTGTCCAAATGATCTTGTCTCTTCCAGACTCTAAATGTCTCTGCATTCTAGTTAAAAGAGTTTGATTTTATTCCTTCAGGGTTGACACCCACACAATTTAGGTCAGGATGCTATTGCGCCCGAAATTGTCCGGAATCTTTTCTGTCAAAATTCTCTTTGTTCATCATCATCATCATAACTATTGATGTGTGTTCAGGGCTCAACTGTTTCCATGGCTCACTCCCAGACCTCACCACTCTTGGCCTACACAAAATACAGACAGGGTCTGTAGGAGCTCAGTTTTAGAGATGAGGAAACTGAGGCCTTGTAGTGTTAAATGACTTGCCCAAGGTCACAAGGTGGGAAATGTGAAGGCAGCTGGTTTTCTTCCAGGCCCAGTGTCCCCGATACATTGTTTGCCTGAAGCTGCCCCTTGAAGGATTGATGTCAGTAGCAGATGGCAGTTTTGTGGTGGGGACCAGCTGCCTCTCGATCACGGCCCATTGTTTACCCTCTTACTTTCCTCCCTTGCCTTTGTTGCTGGCCTCTGAAGAGCGTTTGACCAAACACCAAAAATAATGCCTGATGCCAATTACCTTCGGTATCATCTGGCCAGTTTGCCACAAACACTCCACCTAGTTTGACAGATTTTGTCCTCTGTGCATTTTGTGAGGGGAACTTTTGATTTTTAAAAATGATACTGAGTTCTTTGTTGGCTTAGTCCCTTTTTTCTCTTTTTGAAGCATTTACTGACCTAACAAAGGGGAATTTTTTTTTTCTTTAAAGGGGAATGTTTTAAAACAGCTTTTTTTTTTCCTATTGTGAAAAATTTCAGACTCATGCCTTCCCTTGCCTAATCAGATACTTGAATCCCTTTGATTATATACCTGCAACACAGTAGTACACCACATGCTTGCACATTTCCAGTGATAGAGAACTCACCACTTCCCAAGCCCACATATTCTATTTTTGGACCACTCTGGCTGTTGTAAGCGGTTTTTATGTTGGGTTAAGTATGTCTCTAATCCACCTTTTGGTTCTATACCTTGGGACTTCATAGAACAAGACAGATGCTTCTTTCCCATGACTGCCCATTGGGTGTTTGGAGACTCCGATCATAACCCAGGGACTATGATTATCTCCCATTTGTTCATATAAGATGGTTCACTGCTGCTTTATCATCTTCACTCACCTTGGGAGCTACTGCATCCCGGGTTGCAAACTCCAGTGCCTTTGAGTACTTGGCAGGTAGAATAAGTGAGTGAAGCTGGCTAAGTAAGATGAGTTGTGGCAGCTGGCCCACTGCCTCAACCAGGGCAACATAAGAAGAGGTGGTAGTTATGGTCAGCCCGAGAGCACATGTCCTGTCCAAATGGGCAGTCTCTACTTGGGTTCAACCAGTTGTTACCACTTAGAATGTAGGCCCAGCCAGATCTTTCAATTTTTCAACAGATACCAGTAATCTGGATTAGAGCTTTATGCTTTTGAAGAGATTTTGCCAAATAGACCTCCAAAAGATTGTACTGTCAAAAGCCTTCTTTAAGAGTGATACTAAGTTCTAAATGCGACTCTTTAAATGTGGTTGGAGAAAGAAAACCACTATCACTTCCTTTATGGTGTATGTAATGCTTCTATTAATACAGCCCAAGGGTTGAATTAGCCCTTTTCACTGCCCACCTCATCATTGCACTGTATATATTTTATCTGCTATATTTCTCTCATCCACTAGGCTGGGAGCCTTGTCAGAGAGAAGAAAATGAAGTGAATTTAATATGACTTGTTCTTGGTGACCCTGTGCTGGCTCCAAAGCGATGTTGCTTTCTGTCCGAGGTGTTCACAAGTGTCCCTTTATGAATCTGTTCAGGAACCATGCCTGAGAGTGACACCATATTCTCAGTCTGGAACTGGCAAGCTCGAACTTCTTTCCCCTCTTGAAAATCAGAACATTTGCCCATCTCCAGCTTTATGGCGCCTATCCTATTTTTCACAATTTCCTCAAAGATCCCTGATAGTGTTTGGTAATCTTATTTGCAGGTGCTCTCCACTGTCCTGGGCTCTAATTCGTCTTGCTGTTAGACATAATGGTCTGTTCTGCATTTATTCAGAATTCCCATTTCCATTTCATCTTAATAGAAAATGAAAATAGAAATGTAGTGATTGATTTTCGTGTTTTATTTTTTTATTACACATCCATATTCATTTTAGGCCATCTTCTTAATGGCGTAAGTCTAGAATTGGGGGGAAGAAGACAAGGTATTGAAGAAGATCACAGAGAAGTATTTATTTACTCATTCATTTATAGGTTCATTCAGTGAACATTGAGCATCGGCTTTGTTCTTAGTCTTGTGCTGGGTGTTGTGAGAGACGCAAAATATAGGATACATTCTTGGCTAAGAGTTTTCTTGGAATATGGCAATAAAATCAGTGAAGGAAAAGAAATTAAAAAAACCCCAAACATAAAAAACTTCCAACTCAGCACCAGAATGAATTTAGTCTTAAAGAGATTATGCGATAGAGTGATTGGACAATGACCTTAGGAGGCCTCACCACCTTCAGTGGCTTCAGTGAGGAAAGTAGGCTGGGTTGGGGAACAGTGGGGAGTAGTGAGGACTGTGGCTGATTAGAGAGCTCACTTAGAGGAGGCAGCCCCTGCTCAGCTCTCGCCTGTCATTACCATGAAGGGATGTGAGCTCAGAGTGGTTAGTTCTTTCAGTGTTTCCAGGGCATCTGGATTTTAAACCAAAGTCTCCTGATTATCATTTTAAATATTTAAAAATTTAACTTTTAAAACGTTTAAAAAATTGGGTTGTCTTTTTCATTATTGAGCTATAAGAGTTCTTTCTACATTCTGGATACAAGTTCCTTATCAGATATATGATTTGCAAATATTTTATTCCATTCTGTTGGTTATCTTTTCCCTTTTTTGATGGTGTCCTTTGAATCACAAAAGTTTTAAAATTTTTATGAAGTTCTGATTATCTATTTCTTTCTTTCTTTTCCCATGCTTTTGGTGTCATATCTAAGAATCTTTTGCCAAATCCAAGGCCATGATGAAAATCTCCTGATTTTTAAGTGGTAGCTCAAGTTTTTAAGAAACTCTTTGCTACATGAGCAAACCTGTCGGTAGGAGAGCTTCAGCCTGTGCCCACCAGTCTGCAACTTGTGGCCTACAAGTTGACATCCATAAAGGGTCTTGGTGATGGGGCCTCAGCCAATTTACCTGTTTCATCTTCAGTTGTTTTCTCTATTATAGGCCTGTGCTCTCATATCCACTTTAGACCAATTCCTTGTCTCTGCATCCTCCATACACTTTTTCACCTCCAAATATTTCCCCATTTGTGCCTTTATTCTGCTTAAAATGACTCCTTCTTCCCCTCTTTTTTTTTTCTTTTTTTCTTGTCTGGGCAACTCCTGACCATACTTCAATGCCTGCTCAAATGATCCCTCTTCCATGACGCCTTCCTAATAACTCTTCTGGGCAGAATGAGTGATTCCTCACATCTGCCTCTCTATTTTTAGCCTTATTATCCTTCATTCCTATTTTATGTTTAGTCCTTCAGCCATGAACTCTTGAGGGCAGAAATGCTTATGGTCATTTTCATTTCCCCCATGTGATTGGTGTACAATCAGTTGAGTGAGTGACTGATAAGTTACTAATAAGAAGTTTTACTCTTATAACTCACAGCTCAAGCTCAAGCTCGAGTTATATTTTCTTTGACACTTGTCTTAGCTTGGGCTGCTATAACAATATACCATGGGTGGCTGGGTGGCTTAAACAACAGACATTTACTTCTCGTAATTCTGGAGGCTGGGAAGCCTAAGATCAAGGTGCCCACAGATTTGGTTCCTGGTGAGAGCGCGCTTCCTGGCTTGTAGACAGTTGCCTTCTCGCTGTGCTCACATGGTCTTTCCTCTGTGTGTGGAGAGAGAGCTCTCTATCCTCCTCTTCTTAGAAGGGGACTAATCCCATTATGAGGGCACCACTCTCATGATCTCATGTGAGCCTAATCACCTCCCAGTGGCCCTACCCATCTCCAAACACCATCACATTGGAGGTTAGGGCTTCAACATGTGAATCTGGGGAGGAACACCAAACATTCAACCCCTAACAATGTCATACTTTCTGTTCCATTGAAAGTGGAGCTTTTATTTGTTAAGGAAATATTTTTCATGGCTTGATGAGTTTCCTTGTTTGTGCCTGATAGGGGAGATGTTTGTCTATGGAGACTGGGTGAAGGCTGATGTGTTGAAAGCTTAGGTGATGTTTGGTGGGGTGATGTCTGTCACAGTCGTGGTGGGATGTGGTTGGGGCACATGGCACACCAGGCACCTCCCAGTCTGAGGAAATCAGTGGATCTGGGGGTCTATATTGGCCATTTCTGGAGTTCTCACCACCAGAGTTTATATGCTAGGGACGACCTTTCCTTTCCAGAAACCTCTATCATTTGTTCATTCATTCACTCACTCACTCACTCATTCGGTGACTGTTAGAAGCCATGCTTCATTTCAGGCTATACAGCTTTGCTTATCAGTGGGAGGTAATTTATTTATCTCTACGTCTCAGTCATGCATATGGTATCTCATTTTGTGATCCCCCAAATTCTGTGAAATAGTCATTATTATTCCTATTTTACAGATTAAAACGTAAAATTCAGAGACATAAATTGTATCAGATTGCAGAGTGAACAGTGGCAGAGCCGAGGTTTAAACTGGAGGCTTTCTGACTTCCAGTTGTACAGGGAGGCAAGATGTATGCCAGGGCAATTTGGCCCTGAAACCCAGGGGTTCCTTCACTGGGGGGCCAGTCTGGGGTGGGTTTTAGTCTTTGACTTCCTACCCTTCCTAACCCTTCCACACTCCTTCTAATCCAATCTCTGCTATCCCCTACTTAGCCACCTAGCTGTGTCAGATCCCTCACTCCCACTTTGAAAAAGGGCCCACTGGAGACTTGACGGAGGCTCCACCAGCCTGGAAATACAGAACCAGCAATCTTAGGTGTCTTCTGGTCCAACGCTCCCACTTTTTTTTTTCCCCTCCAGATGTGGAAGCTGATGTTCAGAGAAGACTTCTGGCTCGCAGGCACTTCTAGACCATATTTCTGTGAACACAAAAGCTCTATTCGCTTGGCTCGTTGCTGTAGCCTCATTGCTGTAGCCTTGTGCCTGCACCTCGTTGGTGATCAATAACCGCATGGAGTTGAATTGCTTTGGTGGGTGGGGCAAGCCAGGTGGGGACGGTTGCCTGGGAGGCAGAGCAGAGGTGCCTTGGAAAATAGGATGAGGCGGGGGTATAACATGGAAAGGAGGAGAGGAGGTGAGGCTGGTTCAGAAACTCGGTCCTGTCCTTGTAGCTGCCAGGAAGGGGACAGGGGTTGACGTCTTAAAGGTGCTGAGTTTCAGTTCAGAACTCTGGCCTAATACAGGCTGCAGCAAGCTGTATCCTGGGCTTGATTTCACTTGTAAATGATTTCTTCCTGATGGCTTGTTGGTGTTTATAAAATATCTTGGCTGCCCAGGAGTGGGGTTTTGGCTCTGTTCTCTTAATTTGTTTAATCATTAGGCCAATTTATGTTTGGAGTAGTGTTCCCTGAGGTGTATTCCATGAAACTGGATGTAAAGAGGCATTGGGTGGAAAAAAATAGCTCTGTGGTCAAATAGGTTTTGGAAGTTCTAGCATAAAGTGAGTTAAATAGGTTTGTTTCCCACAGGACTTGAATGTGTTAAGTGTGAACCGCCAAGAAGCGGGCCACAGACTTTCCTCAAACTTACTCAGCCTTGTAAACCTTTTTCATAGAATATCCCACAAGACTGTTCCAGAGATTACATTTTGGACAATGTCAGGCTACACAGTTTGTGGGTTACCCAGATTCTTTCTCTTTTTGCCTTTTGCCCAGTTCCCTAACTTTTACAGTTTCCTAAGAAGACAGTTTGAAGAGGGGAAGAGGTAAAACAAATATGTATCCAGCTCAGATAAGTGATATCAATGTGGTGTTTCGAGGTCACTTAGAAAATGTGGCTTTTGACATTTCCATTTACTGAGCGCTCAACCATTGATTTAAATGGTAATTTGGTGACAGTTCTTTCCTGATCAATATGCGTGGTGTGTGCGCGCGTGCCCGCCTGTGTGTGACAGTAAGGAGGTGCACTCAGCTGCAGGCAGTGTGCAAGGGACCTTGAATGGACCTTGGTGCCACCGCTGGGATCGCACAGTTGATGCCAGCTAATAACAATGCAGATGGACACGCAGAAGCCCGTGGCCTGTGGCGCCTCAGGGTGAGCAGATCTCAGCCACAAATCCAGGTGCAATAAAAATATGGTTTTCTTTATTTTTCTGTAACTCGATTTACATTTCACATCCCTATTCTGCTGCGAGTGGCAGAAATAAATCTAAGTGAATTGGGGGTTTTCCTCTTGTTTTCTCCAGTGTTGTGTCCCAAGGTGCAGGGGGACTGGGGCAGTGCCAAGGGGACATCTGTTGTGGTTTATTATCAATCTACTTTGGCAACTACCAAGATATCCTCCTTCCTGTTGGGTCTGCAGTGGTCGGTCCAGCCAGTGGTCCTTCTCTGTTCCAAACCTGAGGCCATTTTGCCTGTTCCCCTCCTCACCTCCTTCTATGAGATTTGCAGGCACTGGGGGTCATCCTGGGACTCACACACCGTGCTGGGTCGTGAGAGACTCTGGGCATTAGTCTCAGGCCCATCTTGCTGTGTCCAGCACTCACTTCTCCTCCAGGACCTCCCTAGGGTGCTGCCTGGGGAAGTGGCCCAGTTCCTCGGGTCTCAGATTGTGCAAATATATGTGGACATTCCCTCATCACCCTCCTTCCCTGGGCTTGTCTGTGGTGAGGCAGGATGTGGGTTATTTTCTTACAGATCCATAAAATCTACACACACCTTGCTTTATAGTCTCCCAGAATCTTTATCCCTGTGTGGGGGAGGGAAGGAGAGGGGGATTAATAGGGGTGGTAGCCTGGCTCTTTGTCATCATTCTCTCAAAGCTATTGTCCATAACCCACATTCTTTCTCTTCTCCCTGAGGGCTGCGATTTTGAAAGTCAAAAGCCAAGAATTGACTCTTTCCCTGTATTATCCCTGAGACAGTGAACACAGAATGCCCTCCCTGCCTGAATAAGGTCCAGGAGGTCTAAGGAAATATGGGAGGAAAACCTTCAATATTTCAAAATATTAAATGCAGTGAATTTCCTTCCTTTTACATCTGCACCATCCTGGCCCAGGCCACCATCACCTCTTCTTGGGACCACGGCAACATCCCCCTAACTTAGGGTTTCTCCACCTCCGCACTACTGATATTTGGGGCTGTGTCTTTTTTTTTTTTTTTTTTGGCGGTACGCGGGCCTCTCACTGTTGTGGCCTCTCCCGTTGCGGAGCACAGGCTCCAGACGCACAGGCTCAGCGGCCATGGCTCACGGGCCCAGCCGCTCAGCGGCATGTGGGATCTTCCCAGACCGGGGCACAAACCCGTGTCCCCTGCATCGGCAGGCGGACTCTCAAACACTGCACCACCAGGGAAGCCTGGGGCTGCGTCATTTTTTGTTGTGAGGGGCTGTCCTGCACCATGTGGGATGTTGAGCAGCATCCCTGACCTCTACCCACTAGGTAGAGGTGTCAGCAGCCACCTCCCCGCCCCCAAAGTTGTGACAACCAAAAATGTCTAGGCCTGCGTTAAAGCCGCTCTCCTAACTGGTCTCTCTGCTTCTTCTCTTGTCTTTATAGTCTGTCTCCCTGCAGCAGCCAGCAGTAATCCTCACACAATTTAATCTAATCATGTCACTTCCTAGTTTCAAACCCTCTGGTAGTATCTCATTGCTCAAGAATTGAATCCAAGCTGCTAGCTGGGCTTACGAAGCCCTACTCTGCCCATCTCAGCCAGCTCATCTCTCCACTCTCCTGGTGCCTTGAATTCTCTAAAATTGTACCCCCTTTGGAACTTTGCACTTAGCTTTTCCTTCTTTCTGGAATCCTCTTCCCCTGGATTGTCACATGGCTGGCCTCTTCTAGGTATTCAACTCTTGGCTTGCATGTCACTTCCTGACCACCCAATCTTAAGTATCTATGGAGTAACTATTGGATTAGCTGACTTGAAGTCTCAGGAGAGCACTTCAAGCTGTATGATGTTTTCCCTATACGATATTTTCCCTTCTTTTTTCTTTTTACCGGAATTGAAAGTCTTTAAGAACAAGAGTTTTGTTTCTCATGTCCATTTGTGTTTTGTTAGTACCTAGAATAACATTTGGTATATAATAGGTGACCGTGGGATTTGGTGAGTGAACGGTGAGTGTAGATGTCCTTGTGCTGGCCTTTTTTTTAAATATTTATTTATTTTATTTTATTATTTTAATTTATTTTTTTGGCTGCGTCAGGTCTTAGTTGCGGCACATGGGATCTTTGGCGAGGCATGCGGGATCTTTTTTCCTTGCGGCGCGTGTGCTCTTTGTCGCGGCGTGCAGGTTTTCTCTCTCTTGTTGAGGTGAGCAGTCTCAGTAGTTGCGGCACCTGGGCTTAGTTGCCCCACACGTGTGGGATCTTAGTTCCCCGACCAGGGATCGAACCTGCATCCCCTGCATTGGAAGGCGGATTCTTTACCACTGGGTCCCCGGACTTTGCACCTAAGCACACATGTATATTCTGCTTTGGGGTGCATGGGCTTGTACCAGGAATTGTAGTTTAGAGGCACATAATGGAGCAGATCCAGGCTTTCTGAAACCCTGACTGAGAGGTAATTCAAGAAGATGAAGAATCCAAAGAAGGGACAATTGTATCTATGCAGAGCCGTCCAACCTTTGGCTTAGAGGGGAATGAGATAGAGAGACCGGGGGCCACTTGCAGGGATACTGCAGGGAATTTAATGTTTTCTGTTGAGTTCCTATTATATAGCTGAAATGGGGACACAGAAATGGATAAAATATGGTCCCTGTCCCTGTCTTCGATGGACTCATAGTTTTCCAGGAAAGATAGTTACAAAAATAGATTAATCGATTATAGTACAGTGTGGTAAGTACTGGGACAGCACTGGAATCACACACTGTGGAAACTCAGAGTGAAAGTGACAGCTTTGCTGGGGAGAGATGGAGAAGTTCTTCTAGAAGAAAGGACTTTTGGGTAGGGTTTTGAAGGATAAGTAGAAGCTCTCCAAGTGGTAAAAGGCATTTCATGAAGAGAGAACAGCAAGCGCAAAAGCATGGGTGTCATGCAAGGGCCTGGGTACTTGGACAATGGTGAGAAGTCTGATGTGGCTAAAATCCAGAGTAGGTAGAATGGAGTAGGGGTGGGAGATAAGACCAGAAGTGAGAGGATTTTGAAGTTCCTTTCTAACCACTGGCTCCTGTGAGTCTTTGACCTTGGAGACAGTGGATAAAACTCTTATTTTTTGATAATACTTTTTCCTGATTTTTGGGTATAATGCATGCTCATTCTTTTAAAAGTTTTGAAAATACAGGAAAAATAGAAGAATCTAGAAGTCACTACCTGAGATAATCACTGTAAAAATTCAGTGTATTACCTTTCAGACTTCAGATCTCTTTTATATCTATATATAACAAAAAATAGGATCCTAGGTCTTTAATGAAAAATTATAAAAATGAAGCTGATAGGCAAAACATCATAGGCCTATAGGCCTACGGCTTGAAATAGAGTATGACCTTACAATAAAGAGACTTTGCTAAGTAAGAACATCAGTCAATATGCATGACCTCCCACGTGTTTTGATGGTCCATGAGGGCTGGGGATTTGTTTGTCGGAAACCATTTTCTTGTGGTGATAGGTTTGTGTGTGGCCATTTCTGTCCCACCAGATTTATGTAAAACTCATCAAGAACTTCCCCATCTCCACATCTGTCCCAGCTACTTTCAGCTAAAAAATCTCCCCTTCCTGGTCCTGCATAGTCTCACTTCCCTGTTGGTACCCAGGCAGCTGTTCCTGCCTTTGGCAGGAAGTATTAAAAGGAGAGACCTGTCAAAGGCAAAGAATTTAGCCTCCACAGCAGGTTCCCCCTTCCTGGTGGTACCTTTCCTCATTGTTGGCCCTCTGCCCTCATCCCTGGTCATCAATGGTACTTTTGGGGTTCCTGTTTGCCGGTCTGCTCCTAGCAGTGGTAACCTGCTATCCCTTTTCTTCTGATGGCTGGTGAGGGTATTTCCTGGGTATGGTTTACTAGAGATCAGTAAGTTTTCCAACTCTTTGTCAGACAGAAAGGCCTGGATTCCTGTAGGCAGGTAGAGTTCCTATGGAGGAATTGGAGCTTGGTGGGAGGGGACAACTCCAAAGGGGGACCATCCATAGCTTAGAGTGCCTTATAAGGAATTAGAGAGACATGCCATGAGAGGACCCTTACCAGTGAAACACCTTAGCCACCTTCAGGGACAGAAGAGAGTGGGTGTCTCTTCTCTGATTTCATTTGTACTAAAGAATGCAAACTGGCTGAGCAATGTGACTGCTCCCCAGCTGTTGTCTCAGCAGGATATTTCAAGCAGAGTTGCCAGCACGTTACTTTTTAGTTTACAGCATCTGTATTTTGATCAGTGGCCTCTCCAGACAGTACGTTTTGGATCTCCTGAAGACATATCATCTTGGGGAAACTGAGGCAGAACAACAGCCACTCTCTCACTTCTGACACCTGATAACTGATTACTCCTGGACCTCCAACCCCAGTCATTTGGACTCCGGAGCTTTTGCCTGGTTTTGGTCTTTTGAGTTTACTTGTCCCTTGACAAAGCTAATGTAGGGCTTTGGCCTGATCAGTTCTGGCCTGACCCTCCTGTCTCAGGTCTTATCCTGAGTGTCTCTGTCTTGCTGGATCTCATACTTGGCATAATAGTGCCATCGAAACTCTGCGCCCAAAACAGCGGGGGTCCTATTGTCTCCTGCCAGAAACACAGAATTTTTAGACCATTGGGAATAGTGGGAAAGAAATGTTGAGAATGTGGTGGGTCAGTCCACTTTGATTTAGTTTAACAAGTATTTATTGAGTTCCTTCTATATTCCCTGCCCTCATAGACTTTATAATGCTGTGAGGGAGACACATTTTAACTTGTAATTACAAAAAGATTGAGTATTATGTAAGGGTGGTTCAGCGTTCTTCAGGGAACCTGTAGCAAATGGATCTAAATTGCTGAAAATGTTGTGATTTCTGATATTGGTCTGTAAAACTGAATCATATTGGCTAAGCTTACCTCACCACCATTATTTCCTGAGTTATTTAAGATCTAGACCGAACCATCTTTCCATTTAGAGAAGGGTCAGAAGCTATCAAAATACTTAAGGGGTCAGGAAGATGGGTTCTTCTAAGAGAAACACACAATTCTTTGTGTAGAAGATAAAAGTAGTTCCAAAAAAGGAATTTTCTAATAGTTATACTCAAGTTGGTAAATATAATCATAGGATAAGTGCTTTTAAGGTGAAATTAAAGCCAGGGATCAACTGAAGAGGATTGAAAATCATCTTGGTTGGATAGAGTTATGCTAAAGTCACAGAAATTGGGTGAGACAAGAATATGGATTGTGGAAAGAGGCAGCTGTGTTATGGGGGGGACCGTGCTCTGGATGGAATTGCACAGACCTGGGTTTGTGTCTTGGCTTATGGCTCATCAGCTGAGTGATGTCTTTTTTTTAATCCAAGAAAGAAGAAAAATAGATACAATACCTCATCAGTTTCCGTATATGAAAAATGGGGATAGTCATACCTACTTGTGTGTGTGTGTATGTGTGTGTGTGAGAATTAGTTGAAATAACACACATCAGAATTTCCAGCATGCTGCTTGGCACACAGGAGCATTCACTGAACGATGGAAATGTTAGCTCAACCACTCAGAAGGTCACCAACATTGAGTCTTTGGACAGTGAACCTGAGCCTACAGGTGACGCCCTCAGTGAGTGTACCAATTAGTAGGGAGAGGAAAATGCAACAGTACTGGAAAACCATCAGTAGAGGTGGCGTTACCTGTATGGGCAGCTGGGAGAGGAAGGTTCCAGTAACTCTTAGACAGGCATGATGCTTTCTTTGCCTATTGCAGTGTTTTTACCCAGTGTGGCTCCTGGGCTACCTGCATTAGAATCTCTGGGGGTGGGACCTGGGAACCTGCGTTTTACAAGTGTCCCAGTTTTCATGAACTTGAAATATTTGGACCTGGACTGTGGTGAACTCACCAACTTGACTGTCTGTGTATCTTTTTTTGAAGGCAAAAGAACATTTAGTTGCCATGTCGACTACTGATGAATGAGAAAAAAAACAAACCTGAACCCCCAGTGTGTGTGTGTGTGTGTGTGTGTGTGTGTGTGTGTGTGTATGTTACAATCCTGTGTTTTTTTTTAATAAAATATGTTTGTCTTTATTTATTTAGGTGTGCCTAAAAAGAGTCTGATAGTTCTTACTGACTGGTAATGATGTTTATTCTTGGGAACTAGGAATGGAGTGGAAGTCAGGGATGGGGCAGGATGGTAGTGACAGGGAACAGCAGAAAGGAGACCTTTTCTCCTTATATTGTTCAATATTGATTCAATTCTAAAATAATGAGCATGATTACTTTTCTAATTAAAAAGCCACCAAGATGACAATAAGTAAGGAATTTGACAAATTTTCCTGCTGTGGAGGATGTTCAGACATCAACTGAACTATAAAAGAAAAGAAAAGAAAGAAATGTAGAAAGAAAGAAAGACATCTGCAAGAGATACTTAAGTTATGCTTAACTTCTTGTGGTGCTCGTTATATACAGTAAGAATGATTGCTGAAATGCAATGTATTATTTTACTGGATTATTCCTCCATGTAGCGAGGAAGATTTTTTTCCCTGCTCTTCCACAATTCTAAGAGATGGTCCTAGAGGGGGAATAGTCAAGCCCAACCATTTAGTTTATTGGGTTTAAATCAGAAGCCATTGTGGTGCTGTGTCCAGAGTCTGGGATTCAGAGGCATAGACCTGATTTTCATCTCTGATCTATCTTTTGAGCAAGGCACATCTCCATTCTGCATCCTTGCTTCCTCATCCGTAAAATGAGGGTGTTATCTACCTTAAGGGCTAGTTGCTGCGAGGATCAAATGAGGTGCTGTGTGAGAAAGTAAACTCTAGAGTGCTGCAGAAATGTTAATTATTTCTATTTTTGCCTAGCTCCCCCCGCGGACATGCTGCTATTACCGCCGCGTTGTTTATGTGTCTGTCTCCCTGTGAGCTCATTGAGTGCAGGGGCCTTGTTTTATTCATTCCCTGAATTCTTATGCCTAGTGCCTGCAACACAAGAGGCATTCAAAGCAAGTTCTGGAATAGCTATCAAGGATAGAAAAATACGTGCACAGTTAGGTTTTGGCTTATGAAAATATTAAGATGCTTTTCCAGGAAATGCTGTCTTCTACTTCTATTTAAAGGAATTAAAAAAAATTCATCCAAGTCGACAACAGAAATGATACTGCCAGGAGAAGGTAAAGAACTTTATTAAGGAAAATTTAATTGCCCAGTTTCTAAAGAGACAGCCACATCTCTCCATCCTCATTACTGTCAAGTGCGGGATGGCTGTTTCCAGGGAGGGCAAGATGAATGAAAAAAGATTGTGAAAAGGCAAATCCTGATACCCCTGGAGAAAACTCTCCCAAGAAACAGGAATGCCCCCTGGATCACCAGTTTCCTTTATTGTTTGTCAGAGCCCTAGAATAAGCCTTCTCTGGACTCCTCAGACAATGGCCCTCTTTGGCCTCTACCCCAGACCTTGGCTGGTGAACCACAAAGTCCCTTACTTCCCCTGGAAAATAAGTTGCTTGACAAAACTGGAAGGATTATCTGAGGCCCAATTTAGGGGCTCCGCTACCTCTAAGACCCAGATAATTATCATCTGAATGGGCAGAGGGGTGGACTGGGGCCAAGACTGGAAACAGAGCCCTGGTGTAGATCTGCAGTTAGAGCAGAGGGGACCAATCTCAGCATTGGCAGTCTGGACCCTTCTCCAGCACTGCCACGAATCTGCACTGTCTTCTGCCTTTCCCGTACCAGTTGCCTAAGCACAGGACAGCTGGAGAACACCATTACATGGGTTCATAATTGTCCAAACAAGTGCTGATTGCTGCATGGACCGTTGTCAGCCTAGATGAAGTCTCTAGTGGCCTGCCAAAAGGCTCTGCCCTGTTCATTGTTTTAATTGAGTATTTGGATGAGGACATGAGCATGTCTATCCAGTTTGAGAATGTCAGGAAACCAAGGAGTGCAGGCTTGGTGGTAAGGACATGTTTTTTTTAAAAAATATTTATTTATTTATTTATTTGGTTGTTCTGGGTCTCAGTTGTGGCAGGCTCATTAGTTATGGCTCAGAGGCTCCTTAGTTGTGGCATGTGTGCTCCTTCGTTGCGGCTCACGGCTCCTTAGTTGTGGCATGTGAACTCTTAGTTGCAGCATGCATGTGGGATCTAGTTCCCTGACCAGGGATCGAACCCAGCCCTCCTGCATTGGGAGCATGGAGTCTTAACCACTGCACCACCAGGGAAGTCCCAGGACCTGGTTGTTGGTATAGAACTGCCCGAGTTTTGCAGCCCAGCTTCTCTACTTTCTAGCTGTGTGACTTTGGGCAAGCCTTTTCATCTCATTGAGCCTCAGTTTCCCCATATGTAAATTGGAGATAATTATCCAACCTCAAAGAGTTATCTAGGGGGTTATTAATAATCACAAGTATAAGAGTAATATGGTAGGCTTGGGAGTCCAGTAGATCTGGGCTCAGATTTCAGCTGTGCTGCTTATTAGTGTGGACAAATTGTTTAACTTCTCTGGGGCTCAGCTCTCTGTACCACTGTAAAATAGGAACAATAATACCTACGTTGGGCCTTTCTGCAAAGCACTCAGGCCAGAACAGACACACAGTGGATGCCCCATAAACAGTGGTTATCATTAAGAGAAACAGCACATCGTGTGGCAGACAGAACCAGGAAGCAGAGAAGTCTTAAGAGAATGGGATGAGGTACTGACTCTAAAAATGTGAGTTTAATAGTATCTTTAAGAGAATACTGCCAACTCTTCAAGAGAAAGATATTGAACTCTGAAAGGAATTTCTCCTTTGAATAGATAGAAACATGAATGGGGCAATAACAAATTGGCCTTTGGTTAGGATGCCAGACCTTGGACCCTGGCCCCAGCCTGGTCCCTTGTCCAGGTGGCTTTTGCCCCTCCCACCCCCACCCCCCCGGGAGGTTCCAGAGGGAAATAGATGATAGAGGCCACGGACTGGGAAATGAACACCTGGCTTGAAGCTGTGGCTCAACACCCTAATGCAGAAGTCTGGTTCTCTACATGAACTCCTTTGGCCCAGGCAGCTTGGGCATGCAGGCCTCCCCTCCAAGCCCATACTTGAATCTTGGTTCTGTTGCTCCAGGGTAACCAAAGCTGGTCTGGAGCTTGAACCTCTGCCCCGTCCCTGTAGGGACCAGCCTGGACAACTGCCCTGACTTTTCTCTGAGATGCCAACAGGCCTAACCAGACACAAAGGAGAAGAGAGAGTCAGAAGCCTGGACTCACCTAGACTTGACCTTTGACCTCCTTGGAAGTACACAACCTCTTGGAATTTTGGTCCGCAAAGGTGCCTAGAACCTGGCAAGTGTATAATATTGTATCACTCCAATGGATGGATTCCCATGCTCTTCATTGTGACCCTGACTTGGAAGAAGTGAATTGAGTTGGCCTTTAGCTCACTAGAGGTCAAAATCCCCCTCCCTCCCCATCCTTGTTGACCTTTCTTCTAACACCACCAGGAGCTTAACAGCCAAGCCTATGGTCAACTCAGGGTGTGGCTATCTCCCTTTGTGGAAGAAGTCAATGGAGAATCAATGACTCCCAGACTGCATCCTCAGAAGTCTGGATTTAAGAATGACTCCTTGATATCCTTCTCTTTCTCCAGATGTTTAAAGCAGCTCAAAACTAAAAAAAAAAAAAAAAATTCAACTTATTTTCTTCCAGACCAGCACTGATCACCAAGCAAGATGTATTTTATTGAGATGCACAACAAAGTGAGCAACTTCATAGAAAAATCTGTATTTTTGACTCTTATGAGACAAACCAGACGATCTGGTGTGCTGGGCCCCTGTTCCCTCACAGCAGCCAGTCAGCCAGAGCTGAGTGGCAGCCGCCGTTCTTAGATGAGGCCTGCACTCTTAAGTCTCCACTATTTCCTGGGCCAGGAGCTTCTCCTGGGTCCCTACACCCCCTTATCTCACACCCACTGCTTCATTCATTTCCCTAAGCTCCCTGGTTTCTATGGGCAGTTGGGTTTGCCATTTCTTAATAAGGCCAAGAAGTTACATTCTATCTTGTCTTTCAAATTATGCTCATCAGATAGGATTGCACAATGAGAATCACATGACAGCATAGCAAATGGTGCAATATCTATGAAACAAAAATGCCTGACTTGCCACCATCCTTTCAAATTTCAGAATAGAGACTCCCTTTCATTACTTTAAGTAAAGCCTTTACTTTTCCTCAAGGATGAGTTTGAGGTTGGAGTCCAGGGCAAGACACTCTCCCCCAAGGAGAAGCACTGTGGGGGCTGCCTCTGACCCGTCCCTGAGGGGAACTGGGGGGAGGTGGGCTGGAGGGCCCTTCAGCTGCTGGAGGCCATTGAGGACCTGGTGATGTGGTGGGTGGCGGCCTTAGTCATCCCCCTGTAGTAGTCACAACACATTTTTAGTAGTTAAAAAATCCCCCAGTGTAAGTTGATAGTTTGCACACTGAAGCACAGTTCACTAAAAGCAATTCTGCTCAAACAGTGTGGTCCAGGAACTGTGCATTGAACTCTGAAGTCAGACCCAGAATGGAATTTCAGCTTCACTACTTACTGATTGCTTGACCTTGGGCAAGTCATCTCACATCTCTACGCCTCAGCTTCCACCTCCTTAAAATGGGCACCTCGCTGGACTCTTTTTTTTTTTAATTAATTAGTTAATTTTTGGCTGTGTTGGGTCTTTGTTGCTGTGTGCACGGGCTTTCCCTAGTTGCGGCGAGTGGGGGCTACTCTTCGTGCGGTGCGCGGGCTTCTCATTGCTGTGGCTTCTCTTGTTGCGGAGCACGGGCTCTAGGCGCGCGGGCTCAGTAGTTGTGGCTCGTGGGCTTAGTTGCTCCACGGCATGTGGGATCTTCCCGGACCAGGGCTCGAACCCATGTCCCCTGCATTGGCAGGCGATTCTTAACTGCTGCGCCACCAGGGAAGTTCTCTCTGGGACTCTTGTGAGGATTAAATGACATAATTCACACTCAGTATTTAGCTTAGTGTCTGGAACGTGGGTCACACTCTGTTACGCTTCCCCAGATGTGAAGGGCTTGATCTGATCCAAGAGTGAGATTAGAACATCTAGAGCAGAACCGGTGGCTTGCAGGCAAACTTAGACTCACTAGTGTGTTTTGTTTGGCCTTTGGAACATTTACAAAGGTGAATTAATTCCCAACATTAAAAAATTAGAAAGTCTTTAAAAAATCAGGAGACTTTACATAAAAATCCAGATTTCTGGCATTTCTTATGAAATGGGAAGATCTAGAAACACTGGGCGCCTGTTTTCAGACAGAGGCAAGAATTGGCTGCCCCCTCCAACTGGGGCACAGGCTCCACTTTTTCTAGGGCCCACCTAGTTCACTTCACTCATTTTTGTTACCTGCTTGGGCGTTTGAGTTTTTTGATCTGGAGGAAGGGACCAACCTTCATTCAATCCTCCATAAATATTTCCAGCAACCAGGCTTTGGAGAAGGAGACAGCAGGTCGTATTTACTGGCAAATGCCCCAGTGCCTTCTGTGTTATTGATTGCACGCAGGGCCCTCAGCTCCAGAAATCTGTGGAGCAGAGGTAGTGCCAAGGTCCTCTTAAAAGAATCTGGGACACTAACAAAGATTTGTACCTGTTAATGGATGGCTGCCTTATCACAACCTGTAGATGGGCTGAAATTTAAGAAGGAAGAAAGTGTAAAGCTTGCCCTTCTGTCTAAGAACCCAGCTGGCCAAGCACAGACTGGGGAGAGGTGTGCTCAGCAGAGCGCTGGTGAAAAAGACTCAAGGTTCTCGTTGACATTAAGTTTGGTGTGAGTCATGGGGAGGCAGCTGCCAAAAAACGTAATCTGATTTGGGGCTGGGTTTATGGAAGTTTAGTGTCTGGAAGACCTTTCTAACAATTAGAGCTGTCTTGAAAGGACAGGCAGACAGCCTCAGGAAGCCTCAAGCTCCCTGGTGTAGGAGTTTGAAGCTGGGTGACATGCCCCTGGAAAAGATTGTCAGAGTGGGGATTTAGGCATCAGAGGGAGGTTTGTTCTAAGTGACATATAAGGTCTCTGCCAACCCTGTGATTCTGCTTCCTGCAGCCCAGTGGAAGAAGATAATTTCCTTAACAAAAGTAAAAATCTTGCTTTCTGATAGAGGAAAGCAGAACACGCTGAAGAGGCAGCCATTTTGCTCGGACTCTGTCAAAGTGGAAATGTAAACTTGCAGCTCTCACCTAGAGATTTGGACAGCACACGTCACTGGCCCTGCTTCATTCCTGAACCTCATCTCACCTGCAACGCCGTCCCTAACGCCCCCCTCATTTCTCAGAGATGGAGGGGGTGATGGGGAAGGATCTGTTTTGCACATTCTGGTAATTTGTTTAAGCTGAACTTTTATGCAGAGCTTGCAAACTGAAGGCACACAGGCCAGATCCAGCCCTTAGTCGTGTTTGATTTGGCCTGGACTGTGTCTTTGAAAAATGTGAATTAGATGCCAACAAGTAAAAATGAGGAGATTTCACATAAAATCTGGACTTCCAGCACCTTTTTAAAAAGTCAGAAGGTCTGGCAGCGCTGGGCCTGCATTCCCATGTGGCAGCACGCGATGGGGCTGAGCGCCAGAGCCCTTCCTGGATAGGATTCGAGCTCTCACTTGGCCATTGTCCTCATCCCCCTAACCTCGCCTGCTCTGCTAGTTCACCTGAGCCCCCGAGGCCCCTATAGTTACTGGAGTTAGTGACACCTGGTGTAGTGTTGTGGTGGTTGTTTATTTTAATCAAAATCTCATTGAACTTTTATTTTCATTATATAAAAGTCACAGATTTTCTCCAACTTTGGAGGGAATATCATGTTTGGGATGGTCTGACTTAAAATATGGCCTTTGTGGTTTGCCTGTATTTCACTTTCTAGGAGGCGGGTTGAGTGGGGCACCTCAAAGAGGAATTAGACATCTTCAGAGCAGCAGGAAGCAAGATAAAATCTGTATCTCAGGAAAGACTTGCTATAGGTGCCAAGACAGTGTGGACCAAGAATGCAAACAGCACCAGTGTCAATGTCAAATTGAAATTTTCCTCCAGGACTAACTATACAGAGGATGCCTTACTCTCTGAGGAGCAGAAGAGGTTTGTTTATTTAAGCATGACCAGTACATTGGGCAGCAGTTTGTTTGCAAGGCTATATCAAAATGCCCTGCATGGTCAGAGACATCTTTAAGGTGCAGTCCTGGATGCCTCTTGGTCATCTCCCCAACAGTGTGGCAGGCAGCTGGGGGCTACAGGGGAGGGTTGGGAGTAGGGTGGGGGGGAGCAGAGATGCTTTTGCAGCTGCTCCTAATGAATAACGTTGGCTTGCATACCATCAGCCCCCGTTTCTTGCATCTTAGCAGACACCCCTGCCTCTTCTTTTGAACTGCTCCAAGGCTTCTGATGGTTTTCCTTATATTGATCCAAATCTTCACCCTTGTAACTTCCACACCATGGGCCTGTTCTGGAGCCATGCAGAACAATGGCTTCCCCTTGCACAGCACAGCCCTGCAGATGTCTGCCTAGTGGTTTCCTCTGTTTTGCGAGCTGGCTGACCTTCCCCGCTTGGAGGGGATGGGGTGTGGGCGGGGTCGCGGAGAGACCAGGTGGAGGCGGCTGAGACAGTGTTGCTCACAGGTGGCTCCCAAGCTGGCTGCTTCTGCTTGGAAGCCCGAGTTTCGTATGAAGCACCTTCCTCTCCAGAGGCTCCTGGTGCCAGCCTCAGAACCTCTCTGCCAGCTGCTGGGGTCTGAATCTTCTTAGGAAACTTTGGTATTTGGTGGTAGAAATTGCAAGAACTTCACCAGAAGCGAGGATGGTCAAGGGCTGTTAGCTCAGTGTCTGATGGCTGCTAGGAGTCAGGGGAGTGAGGCCCACTGTGGGCTTATTGGTTGGCTGCCCCACTCCGAGACAGAATCTGCTAGACCCTCATCCTGCTTGAGTCTGTCTCTCTGCTCTTAGGTTCTCAGACTGAAATTGTCCAACCCAGACCTTCAAAATCCTTAGGAACTCCCTCCAACATCACTTCCTTGTAGAACGAGCCCCTCCCTGCATGGGACCTTGGGCTTATCACTTAGGAAATGCCCTTCTGGTCTGAGTATTTCTAGTGTAGACAAAGGGTCTTGTCTGGCTCTCCACAGTCATGTGGCGGCGATTTTCTGTTTTTACTGTAGTTGCCTCAGTGTATCCTTTTATTGAGTCATCCTTTGCCTGTTATTTTCCTTTCACCTTTCCCTAATCGTTGTTTGAAGACTTGCCTTTCTTGGGACCTTTCTTCCACAGATAGACGTGGTATTTGTGAATTGTGGTTATTCTAGGAAGACTTATCTCTTGGGAGTGCCAGGGACTGTCTGTGACTACTTGGCATCTGGAAGATGCTGGATCTTTATGGTAGGGGAGAAGATGGGCAGGTGCCATCTGAACTGCCTGGAGAGGGTTAGAGTTGCAGGATGGTGGGTGGGTGGATGGTGTTTCCATATATCCATCTCCCTTCCCACTTTCTTCCTTCTGTCCCCTTCCCCACAATCCCCACTTCTTGTTTTGGAAAAGGAAATGGCAACATCCATTTCTAAGTAGCGTGACATCTCAGTATAACATCATTGTTGTTTGCTAATCTGGGGCCCTGGCCATTCCCTACCTGACCTGCTTCGCCTTCCCTGCGCACTTCCTTGCATCTGAGTCAGAAGTAGGGAGATCTTGGACTTCCGTGGTGGCGCAGTGGTTAAGAATCTGCCTGCCGGGGCTTCCCTGGTGGCGCAATGGTTGAGAGTCCGCCTGCTGATGCAGGGGACGCGGGTTCGTGCCCCGGTCCGGGAGGATCCCACATGCTGCGGAGCGGCTGGGCCTGTGAGCCATGGCCGTTGGGCCTGCGCGTCCGGAGCCTGTGCTCCGCAACGGGAGAGACCACGGCAGTGAGAGGCCCGCGTACCAAAAAAAAAAAAAAAAGAAAAAAGAAACAAAAAAAGAATCTGCCTGCCAATGCAGGGGACACGGGTTCGATTCCTGCGCTGGAAAGATCCCACATGCCGTGGAGCAACTAAGCCCGTGCGCCACAACTACTGAGCCTGCACCCTAGAGCCTGCGAGACACAACTGCTGAGCCTGCGTGCCACAGCTACTGAAGCCCACGTGCCTAGAGCCTGTGCTCCACAGCAAGAGAAGCCACCGCAATGAGAAGACTGCGCACCGCAACAAAGAGTAGCCCCTGCTCACTGCAGCTAGAGAAAGCCCCGTGCACAGCAACGAAGATCCAATGCAGCCAAAAAAATAATTGGAAAAAAAAAAAAAAAAGAAGTAGAGAGGTCTTTTGTCTCAAAGAGTTGTTCCATTAACTGGTGTTACCCAAAGTATTACCTTTGGGTAATACTTGGTGACAAAATCCAGTTGGTGCTGTAGGTGATACATGGAAAAGCTAGGGGCATGGAGCATGTATGCGTGGAGTATGAGCAAGGGTCTTTTCTTGGGGGGGAGATCAAATGTTCCTTCTGCAGGAGGATCTGTCCCTATCAGAACCCCATGGCTTGTGGAATGGCTTTGCGTGAAGAAACAGCCTATCTGGAGCCCATGTCATTCCTGTAGTGCGGGGAGCTAGTCAAACCTTCAAGAGGAGAGGTGCCTATCTTCCATCCAGAATCAAGATTAATTGATGTTCTTTAATGGAAACAAATTGAATCTCTCAGCAACCCTTCCCATTAGGCTTCCAGTAGTGCACTATTCTATGGAGGCCAGGCGAGTTCTTTAGAATCAACAGGTTCTTGGAAACAGTTGACTCCTTGAAGCTCTTCATGTCTTTCCTCAGAATGGCTGGTGGGAAATGGAGAGAAAATACCTTTAAGTTACTGGGCTGAAGGTGTGATTCTCATTTGCCTGTGGTTTGCTCGACCCACTCACATTGTTGTCGCATTTGATCTTCCACAGCCTGTGGGGCAGGTAGAGCTGGGTTATTATCATCTGTATTTTATAGGTGAGGAACTCTCTAGACTCTGGAACACCAGTCCCTCAAGATGTCTGCTCTAAAAAGGGCTGTGTGTTCAAATAGGCATGAGAAGCATTCTAGTGTGTTCCCTCCTTAGAGAGTCATAGAGCACAGCTGCATATTAAAGGCTCTGATAAGTCCTATAAAAAAAAAGAAAATATTTAACCCATTGTTTCCTGAACTCATTAACTGAGGTCCTTTTTTTTTTTTGACACCTATTGGCATCTTCTAGATGTTCAAACTTTTTCTGTAAATGGCCAGATAGTAAACATTTCAGGCTTTGTGGGCCATATGGTCTCTGTCTCAACTACTCAGCTTTGCTCTTGAGTGCCAAAGCATCCGTGGACAATAGAGAAATGAGTGGGCGTGCCTGTGCTCCAACAAAACTTTATTTACAAAAATAGGCTGTGGGCTAGATTTGACTCATGGACTGTAGCGTGCTAATCCTTGTTCTAGAACAAGCATCCTTGGAGAGATGCTGCTTTAAGTGTCCAGAGTCCTACATAGGGACTGCACTCCCAGCTCCCAGAACAGGTGGCATGGTGGCAATGTCTCATTGAATGTGGCTCAGAGGTTGGATGCTTTGCTCAGGGTGTATGACTGCTAAGTGCCATCAGAGATGTCACCCAGGCTGTTGACTATAAATTCTGTTTTTCATTGTTTTCTGCTTTCCTGGAGTGAAAGACCCAGGAAGGGGGCAAAATGCACTGAGTACCTGCCTGTGCGTTCAAAGTGATATACACGTAGGTGCATGTGGGTGTTTGCGTGCAAGTTGGTCTGAATATGACCATGGCATTTGTGTTGTTAAGCGTGAATGTGGCCAGTGGAAAAGTTATCCAATTAAAGGTCTTTGTTTCAAAGCATCTAATGGGAGGTGCTAAAGAGATTCACCAGTGCCGTTTAAATTGAGGTCTGCAGGGAGAAATCAGGAATGTATTCAATCAATGTACAAGAATTGACTAAACACCTAACATGTGCCCTCACTTTAATTAGAACTTTTGGTTGCAACAACAAAAACCAGATGAAACTGATGGTAGTGAAAATGGAGTTTATTATAAAGATGCAGGGTGTTATCTGGAACCCAGGTGGGGAAATGAAGTTGGCCTCGGACTGGTTTGGGATCAGGAACGGGGTGCTAGGGAGCCCTGGTTTGTTCTCGATGTTAATTGGTGTACTTTCTCTCACTGTGGCTTCTCTCTGTACATCGGCTTCACTCTTCCTTCTTAGCAAACTGGCTATTTCTGATACGTGTACGTCACGGGTGTACATGGTTGCCCACAGCTCCGAAGTTCATGTTTTAGCTGGAGTGAATGCGTGGAAAGATTGTCTCTCTTACTCCTTCCCTCTGTCTCTCTCTCATTTGCCTTCTTTTCCTCCTCCCTCACTTCAGTATTACTGGGGAAGACACTCTGATTGGCCCAGCTTAGGTGGTCCCTGAACCAGTCACTGTGGACAGGAATGTGGGGTTAACGACACAACTCTGCCAGCCAGGATGCTACCGGTGGGGCAGGCACTTTCCAACGAAGGAGGTCTATACAGCCCTGCCCTGACTAGGCATTAAGCAGGTGCAAGATGAAACAGAATATTTTTATCCGTTGACATTTATAAACTAGCTGGAAGGTAAAACAAATACTTAGTGGCAATGAGGATGTCAGATGTGCTAAATTGTTTCATTAGGCAGTGAAGAAGATAATAGTATAAATAAGGGACTGATTTTGCTGTATAGACATTGAGTGCAAAAAGAGAGACAGGAAAGGGCTGTGGGCTGGCATCACCAGGAAGAGTTTTAGGCAGCAAATATATGTTCTCTGAGGGCAGATGAGAAACAAAAAATTAGACTAGGGAAATGGGCATGGGTAAAGACATAGAATTACAGACATGAGTGTGGTCTGGTTCCTTAACAAGATCGGGGAAGTAACTTTAGAGCAGTGGGAAGTGCACTCAGGGAAGAGGGAAACATGGCTGGAGGCACGGTCCACGGTGGTCTGGTTCACTGTAGCAGAAGGGGACAGGTGGGGCTGTAACAGGAGGGCCGGGAAGCTAGAAGTCCAGCCCCTGGGGGAGGGGCCTCCAGCTCCACAGAGGCAAGAGGAGTGCAAGCAGGTGCGGGTCTATCCAGGTGGGAGTGCTGGGTGTCTGGGATGGGGGTTCTGCATGGTGCCAGCAAGACAGAGCAAAAAGCAGGGCCTGGCCAAGGGGTTGGGTAATTCAGAGACAGGACCCAGGCACTGAGGAATAAGGTAGATACTGTTGCCGGAGTGTGGGACAAGGCGGGACTTGAGAGAGCGGGGATTGGGGTACAAGACGGAATCCCAGGGCATCTGAATGGGGCCGTGACGTCGCAGCAGGACCAGCAATGAGAACGGAGTTCAAACTCTCCTCTTCCCTTTCCCTCACTGAAACTTTCCTGTTCTCTCTCCCATTGCTCAGGACCTCATAGCTGACGATTAGCTACTCATCTGGGGAGTCAGTGATCGATGCAGATGTCACCCTTTTTAGGGACTTCTGCATTGGAACAGAAGCCACAAGTGCCTTAAACCAAGAGAAAGAAAGTGCATGGGATTTTAGGATGGAGATACTAAGTGCGACATCAAAGATTCCATTGGTGCCCCTTCGTTTGGGGATAGGATTAGCAGAAAAGATGCCAGCTGTCCAGCAGTGAGGGAGCTTTGGCCCTGGACCTGAACACTTTTAGAGCAGAGATGTGAGGCCATCACATAACAGCTAGGCAACATCTTTAGGGAGGAAAAAGCAGCCAGCATAGGTACTATCTGAGGACTAGTTGGCTTCAGAGGAGGCCTTGTCTTGGTGTTCATTTGCAGCTAAAAGAGGCAGGGGGCAGAAAGGCAGGGGCATGCAGGATTTGGAGTTGGGAGAGAGGGATTTGGGTTCTTGACCCACCACTCCCTCACTGGGTGAAGTTACTCAGTCCCCCTGAGCCTCAGTGCTCTCCTCTGTAAATGGGGTCACAGTATCCACCATGATAGCCTGTGTGCCCATCCCTGCCACACATTAGATGCTCAGTATATACGTGTTATATCTAAACCTCGACTCCTACTTAGAATCACAGAATTTGCCCAAATGCCCACCCTAGGCAGGAATCTCTGATAGCTGTGAAGCTTCTGATTGGAACTTCCCATAGCAAGGCATTGACCACCTCATAAATAAGACCATCCCATTATTGGAAAGATTTGCTAGAAAGGTCTTCCTTGAATAGAACTGCAAGTCACTTCCTTTGGAACAACCAGAATAAGTCTAAGCTTATTCCCATGGTAACGTCTCCATGCTGTGAGGACCGCTTTCATGTATTCCTAAGTCAGTGATGGGGAATAGTTCATATCTAATGTGCCATCTGTGCCCCTTTATGGAGAGAACTCTCGTTTGGGGATAGAACGATCCCCAACCAAGTGCCAACTGTGGTGGATTGGTAGTGGCTGCTGGAGAGCTGTGTTGAGAAGGATTCTGAGGCTGTGTTCCAGAGTCAGTAGGAAAAGATTATATCTACCATGGACTTGGGGGTGAGCAGTGGTGGTATATGTGCTAGGTATTTGTTTTCTCTGCTAGGCATTCTCATGTTAGGTTCTTCCTTTGTGCTTAAGGTGACTTGTTCCCTCACCTTCTGTTGTCTTTTTCCTGCCACACTTCAACTTATCAACGTTTTAAAAGCCATCTGGCTGCCAGATCTTCTACCTCATCCGTTTCTAGGGTGGATTTAACCAATCTGGCTGGCCGGACTGGGGTTTTTCCTAGAGCAGTATTTTTCCCAAATAGAGGAGGACCATTTTTGAGTTTGCAGCCCACTGATAAACTTTCCAAATTATTAATATCCCTTAAAATATGGAGCCCAAGCTAAGCACTGTCTTTTGGAAGTACTTGGAACAATATGGAGGCCAGCGAGACTCATAACACATCCCTTGATCCTGGTAATGCAGCTGAAAGTTCGCATTAGCTTTTTCCCTGTGTTTATAAAGCTGAAGCTCAGAGACTCTGCTCCTGAGTCTGAGGGTGGTGGTGGGGGAGGTGGGAGGGAGGAGGGGTAGGAGAGCCAGACCCAGTCCGGCAACATCTCCTCCTGCCCCTGCCGTGCCTGCCCCTTCTGCTCTCCTCCCTTGTCTTGTGGGTAGGGACCACTGGAGCATGGCTCCTTTGGGTGGAAGAGCTTCCGCTGAGGCTGCGGGAGCGCCCTGCTTCCTCTTTCTGCCCTCACAGTTCTCTGCTGCCTCTGTGAATCTCTTTGTAGTTTGGCTTCAACAGGACTAGGGCCTGCAGCCAGTACAGCGAGGTCCAAAGGGCCCAGGTCTCCTTGTCACAATAAGGTGGTCTGCCCGAAAGGTCCCTGACCGCTCTCTATCCTTGAAGTGTCTCCCATTCTGCAGCACTACAGAAAACCTAAGGGTGATGCAGGGATTTCCTCATAAAGCTCACTGTGTATAATTAATGTCCTGCTCTTTATCCTTTATTTTAAATTACGTTCTTCCTTTCTGGGTGTGTGTGTGTGTGTGTGTGTGTGTGTGTGTGTGTGTGTGTGAAATTATCCTTTCTTAAACAGTTGGGGTAGTTTTTTCTCCTTAATACCCTTTGCAATGTTGGCCACCCTTTGTAGACACCCCCCCCCATTTTTTTGGAGGGGGTGTGGAGTTTACTGAACCGTGAAATCTGGTCTGAAAACTAGAAGCTTGTCTGAAGTGAGGCCCATCAGGACTCGATATGCCTTCTGGAGGGTCTGGAAGATGCAATCTGTCATCCCAGTGAGGCCACTGAGGCACGGGATTGGGCAATGAGTGACTTTTATTAGTAGTTTAAATTTCCCACAGCCCAGGTTATTTTAAAGTTGGTGGTGTTTGGAATTGTGGATTTGGGAGACTCCGTTGATGAGTGCCAGCCTTGTCGATTTTTAGCGTGGCTCTGGCAACTGACTTAGCCCCTTAGTACCTCAGTTTCTTTGTCTGAGTCAGAACAGCTGTGCCCTTTTCCTAGGGTTGTAAGAGTGATTGTCAGGGACACTGTTTAGCTGCAAGATCCATCAAATGCTGCCCATTATTGTAGTTATTTTTGATAGCATTCAGCTAGCATTTATCATGGCTTCCACAACCCTGTGGACATGCAGCTTTTGAAGGGTGGGGGAGGGTTCAGAGACTGATGCAGAGATGACAGGGTGGGGGTACCCCATGAGGCACTCTGGGGGACAGTTCTCTGCATGGGCTGTCCCCTGCATCGCAGATGTCCCCTGGCCCCTGCCCACTAAGTGCTGGTAGTGCCCGCCAGTTTTGTGACGTTGCCCACAAATTTTGCATTCCCCTTGGAGGGATGGTCCTGCCTCCAGGGGAGAGCCACCGACTGAGTGCTTTGGAATGGTCGGAGGCAGAAGTAGATGCAGTATGGAAAAGAGGGGTCTTTAGAGAATGGCCTGGTGGATGATAGTCTTAAACTGCGCATATTAGCAGTTGCATATTAGTCTGTTCTGGGTATTGAACAGAGAGGGAGCCTGGGTGTCACAGAAGGAGCATAGGGGGTCTGCCCCCTGGGAGGCAGGGGGTCTGCACTAAACCTCCCATTTGTTGCTAACTAGTTGGGGGACCTTGAGAAAATCTCTTCTCTTCTCTGTAAAAGAGGGTATGGAGAAGATGGTCCTTTTCAGCTCTGTGGCTCCAGGATTTGAAGGGGAAATGGCTTAGATTTGAGTGAGACCAAAGGAAGAACTTCCTACATGTCATGCTATGAAGAGGGAAGAATAGGCCTGACTTCTCACCTTTGTTTGGGTTGAAAAAGATGAAATCTGTTAGGAAGGCCAGATTGGAAGAGCTGACCTGCTGAAATTGCTTCCTGGACCCTCTCATTCTCTTCATTTTAATTGTTCGTTTAAATTTAGTTCATTTTTGAATATGTAATATAGACACATATAAAGCAAAGTAAATATAGTGGAAAGTATTCCCATCCACCAAGCTCCCCTTCCCCAAAGGCCACTTCAGTTTATCCTCCCAGAGATTTTTACTCTCATTCTTTTAGAGCTGGGACTGCGAAGATAGTTTTAAACATGCTTTGGTTGTTATGCCTTTAACTTTCTGGTCTGAGGGGTGAGAAATTTGATCCTCCTATAGCATGTGGTTAGTTTCCTACAGTGAATTTTCCCTATTAGTCATAGTTTCTTTTTGCCACTCTTGGGTAGAGATACAGCCCTTTTCTTCTCTTGCCACATTCCCCCACTCCCAAGTTCCCCATCCTCCATTTGAATCAAGGAATTTCATAAGCACAGATCAAACTTAAGATATGACATCTGGATGCCTCGCAGCTTCTCCCTCCGTGGATTTCAGAGGGGGCTCATTTTACATAATTGTCTATTTTGATTATTTCCAAAATGGTTTCATAGCCTTATGTTCTCTTCTGTCTTGGAGCTTAACTCGATCCTGCAAGGAACTGCTTTGTTCCTCGTCGGGTGTTGTAAAGTTTTTGCTTACTGGGTGGGAAGCCCTGTTGGATGTTAAATATATTGAGGGAAGAACTCTGGACTTGGAGGGAGAAAATCTGGGTTTGAGTGCAAAATAACCTTCTTTCTTGCTGTGTGATCTTTGGCAAGCTGCTTGGCCTCTCTGAACCTCTGTTTCCTCATCTATAAAATGAGTGCTACCTGCCCTATAGGGCTGCTTTTAAGCTTAAATAAAGCAATGAATGTGAGTATATTTGCAAACTGTTAAGAGGCTTACAGTTATAATTATTGTCATGCTTTTAAAAAGTATTTATTAAACTTCTGGATACCAGAGATAGAGTGGGAAATAAGCTTAGATTCTTGTGTGTATTGGTGGAGGTGGTGTAGGGAGATAAGGGAAGGCAGGGAACTGGCAATAAAAAGGTTAACTAGTAAACAAGATAAATTTAGATAATAGTAACCATTAAAAAAATAAAATAGTAATAGAGAATGAAGGGGGGTTGTTGGAACTTCTGATAAAAGATCAGGAAAAGCCTCTCTAAGTTGACACCTGCATGTCATGTGAAAAGCTGGAGAAGAGAATCCAGGCCTGGGAAGCAGGAGGTGCAAAAGCCCTGGGGCAGGAACAACAAGCTTCGAGAATTAAAAAAAAGAAAAATGGGGAAGGAACTGTAACAAAGCAGGCACAGAAAGAATAAGGCGACCAAGATAGAGAAGGATACAAGAACTGGGAGAGATTGGCCAGAACAGGGTCATAGAGGGCCTCATGGACCATGTTAAGAGCTTATATTTTATTCTACATGCAATTAGAGATTTTAAGCAGGGAGATGACATGATCAGTTTTCTCCTTTAGAAGGATTCTTCCTCCTAGAACGTGGAGAATAGACTGTGGGTAGGTGAGCAGAAGCAGTGGGACCAGTTAGGGGCATGTGCCATCATCTCGGCAAGAGAGGATGCCTGCATAGCAGAAGATGCACAGATGAAGTCTTCCTGGAGCTGTTTGAGTATGAAGCTCATGCAACTGTTTCCACAGGAAAAGGACAGTCTCTGGTGCGAAGTAGGATGTTCTCTTTTCCTTTTCCCATCTGCTTTGTTCTTGTAGGAGTGTGGAGGGAGTTGAAGTGGGCACAGGGAAATTTCTGCATATCCTTTTCAGATGATGCAGGGTTTGGGACTACATGTTCCTATAATGAATCAACAAGCATTTATTGACTAAAGGAAGGTTTTTCTAGGTCTTTGGTTTTCACTTCAGGTCAGAGTTTCCTGTGGACAAACTGGGCATCTGCCTAGAAGCCTGACAAGGAATGGTCTACATGATTTGTGTTTTCAATGGGCACAAGAAGCAGTAGAGATACCAACTCAGGGCCACCCATATGACAGTGCAGGTTGTCCCCTGCACAAGGGCACTTGGCTAAGAGGTGGGGCCTGAAAGCCAGTTCAAACTCTGCTCACCAAGCATTTGCCCTGGAGTGGAGGTGTATCAGCAGGGAGAAGGGGCTGCCCTTTTATAATTGGCACCAAGGCTCATCTGCGTTAGCAGTAGCACTTTCCAGCCCTTGGGGTTTCTGCTTTGTGGCCCGGTTTCCAAGGTCTGTCTTCACCTTTTCTATTCCAGTCAATTAGCATTTGTTTTAAGAAGTATTTATTGAATACCTACTGTGTACCAGGCACTGGGTTTATACAGATGAACACACAGATACACTTCTTGCCCTCCCAGAGTTTATAGTCTAGTGGAGGTCATTCCATCTTTCTTCATAGCAACTGGAGAGCTTTCTTTTGGGGAAGCCTGAGCTGATCTCAGCCCCTGTTCTCTGAGACATGAAATGTTAACATCTGACTTGGAAGCACCTCTGGGGGTTGGGAAACAATGACCACCACCCACAATACACATGCACCTGAGTCCAGACGTCCAGGGAGATGGGTCCAGCGTGGCTATGGACTGTTATTAGCTCAGCTACTTCATTGACCTCTTATTAGGAGAAGCCAAAGGAAAAAACAAAAGTCATTAGAAAAGGGTAAGATTTATCCTTGAGCCTTGGAGTCTTCATAAAAATTCTGCTTAAAATATGTACACTTTTCTGTATGTTTATGACACTTCAATAAAAAGTTATGAAAAAGCTACTTAAGTTTGTTGAGTTGTCAGGGTCTGGGCTTTGAGAATTCAAGACAGGGAGATAGGTCAGCCATATAAGTCAGGCCTCCCAGGGGTCTCTGTGTCTTGAGAGAGTCCTCAGGCCCTTGATTCCATTCTTTAGCTTAATGAATAATCAGATTATTTTATCTGCGTTTGAGGAATCCATTTTTTTGCCAGCCAAACTCACAAAAGATTGTTTCATAAGCCCTAGTATCCATAGATGGATGAACACTGGGAGATCCACCTCTCCTGGGCATTTGTTCTCCCCAGCTTCAAGGTAGCTGGGAAACAGAATTAGTCACAGTTTGTTTGGGAAGCCTGGAATGAGAGAAAGAGAGCTGGGTGGTTTTCAGATTTTTTTTTTCCAGGCTGTGGTGGAGCCAGGAGAATGAGAAATTCCATACATCTTGTGACCAGATGTGGCATCTTTAACTAGGACTCAGCTGTATCAGCAAAACAGAGTCCATTTTAAACAATGCTCCTTTATTTACCTGTTTATTTTAATATTTACATTGTGTTTTTTAAGATTATAAAAGTAATGCCCACTTGCCCCTCAATGGTTTATTGAGAAAATGTTCAAACATATAGCAAAAATACCTAATTAAAAAAATCATATATCAGAAGTGTCCCATAAAGAGAGTAAAACGTTCTCATCATCCTGCCTCCTGGAGAGAAAATGCCTATTACCTGTTTCGTATATATTCCTCCAGACTTTTTTCTATATGTGTATGAAGGTATTTTATTATGATTGCCTGAACAATCATATAATATCATTCATACTATTTTCCTTCTTTTAAAAAAAATTAACAATATATCTCAGACATCTTTGCATGTGAGAATTTATTGATCTATTTCATTCTTTTTTTATATAAATTTATTCATTTATTTATGGCTGCATTGGGCCTTTGTTGCTGCGAGGGCTTTCTTTAGTTGTGGTGAGTGGGCTCTAGGGTGCAGGCTCAGTAGTTATGGTGCACAGGCTTAGCTGCTCTGCAGCATGTGGGATCTTCCCGGACCAGGGCTCGAACCTGTGTCCCCTGCATTAGCAGGCAGATTCTCAGCCACTGCACCACCAGGGAAGTCCCTATTTCATTGTGTTTGTAAAGTAGCTTTACTGAGGTATAAGTTATATGCCATCAAATTTACCTGTTTTAAGTGTACAAGTCATTAAATTGTTAGTAAAATTTCAGAATTGTGCAACTAACTACACAGTCCAATTTTATTTATTTATTTTTAAATTTTTATAAATTTGTTTATTTATTTATTGGCTGTGTTGGGCCTTCGTTGCTGCGTGCGGGCTTTCTCTGGTTGCGGCGAGCGGGGGCTACTCTTCGTTGTGGTGCGTGGGCTTCTCATTGCGGTGGCTTCTCTTTGTTGCGGAGTACGGACTCTAGGCACCCAGGCTTCAGTAGTTGTGGCACGCGAGCTCAGTAGTTGTGTCTCGTGGGCTCTAGAGCGCAGGCTCAATAGTTGTGGCGCGTGGGCTTTGTTGCTCCGTGGCATGTGGGATCTTCTCGGACCGGGGCTCGAACCTGTGTCCCCTGCATTGGCAGGCGGATTCTTAACCACTGCACTACCAGGGAAGTACACAGTCCAATTTTAGAACTTTTCCATTACCCCTAAAAGATTCCTCGTGTCTGTTCGCAGTCACCCCCATCCTCATCTCTGTTACCAGGCAATCTATTTTCTGCCTCTGTAGATTTGCCTTTTATGGGCTTGCATATAAATGGAATTATAAACACAGTATATGTATTTCGTGTGTGTCTAGCTTCTTTTAGGGAGCACAGTGTTTTTGAGATTCTGTCCAGTTGTAGCATGTAACAGACCTTGGTTGCTTCTCAATACTACTCCATTTTAGGATATACCACATTTTGTTTGTTTACCAGTTGGTGGATATTTAGGTTGTTTCCAATTTTGGGCTATTATGAATAATGCTTCTACAAACATTTGTGTACAAATCTCTGTGTGGATACATTTCGTTCTTTTTGAGTGCATGTATAGAGTTCCATTTTATGGCTGTCCATTAATGTATTTAGCTAAACCCCACTGATGGCCATTTACTTGGATTTTGATTTTTTTGATGAATAATGTGTATTGGACATCCTTATATATATATATATATATATAATCTTTGGTGAATGTTTTGGAAGGATATATATTTACAAGGGGAAGTTCTGAGTCAACAGATGTAAACATTTGACAGTTCAATAGCTGGTGTCAAGTTGTCTTCCAAGAGAAGCTGCACCAATTTATACCTCCCACCCCCGGCAGCACAGGAGAGTAGCTGTTTTCCCATGTACTTGTCGTGTGCAAGAATGAATATTTTATTGTATATTAACACATATATGTGGAATCTAGAAAAACGGTACAGATGAACCAATTTGCAAGGCGGAAGTAGAGACACAGATGTAGAGAACAAACGTATGGAGACCAAGGGGGGAAAGGGAGGGTGGGATGAATTGGGAGATGAGGATTGACATATATACACTAATATGTATAAAATAAGTAACTAATGACAACCTGCTGTATAGCACAGGGAACTCCACTTTGCTGTACAGTAGAAACTAACATGACATTGTAAAACAACTGTACCCCAATTAAAAAAAAGAATGAATATTTTCATTTTTTAAAATCTCATAAATGAAAAATGTCTCATTGTCATTTTAATTGTTATTTCTTTTATTATTGGAGAAGTTGTTGACCATTTATATGTCAGTTTCTTAATATTTTACTGGTTTATCTTTTCCTATGACTTTGAAATAATTCTTTGTATTTTAGGAAGTTGGCTCTTTGCTTATAAAATGAACTGCAAATTTTTCATTCCTCAGCTTATCCTTTTTTTTTTCCCATCAGAAACTCTGTTCATGGTAGTGTGCTATACAGATATTTTACATTTTTGAGTACTCATATCTGTTAGGGAAAAAGGGATCTGTGAACATTTTACAAGTATCACTTAGATATTTATAATATCCCCAGAAGGAGGTGAGGAAGGTAAAATATTGATAGGGGAGAAAGCTGAGGAGTGCAATATGTGCTTCATCTACCAAACAGCTGAATGGGTGAGATTTTTTTCAACTCTTTATAGTTGTTTTGGTGTCACATAAGCACAGCTTCCAGGTATTAGTGCAAAACCTGAGAACTGAATCTGGATATTTTTTACTTCCCAGCCCCTTGCTTGTAATAATTATGACAGCTGACGTTAACAGAATCCACACTGTAGGCCATTTGTTCCCACTCCTCCTTGCAGTCACTCTATGAGATAGGTAGTTATTTCCTCATGGAAAAAGGCCCAGGGATCTTCGGATAACTTGCTTAGTCATACAGATGGCAGATGCTGGGGCTGGGATTCAGGCTCATGTTTGCCTGACACCAGAGCCTGTGCTTAACCAGGAATCTCTCATCCTCGCTTCTGAAGCATTCAATGAGTTCACCTAGGTCTGACCAGTAAGGAGATATTTGAGGAGGCCTTTATAAAGGGACACAGATCCTCAGGAAGGTGGAATGTAGAGTGAGAAGGCCACTGATTTGGGCTGCAGAATCTGTGGGTTCTAGTCTTAACTCCCCAAGACTCTTTTCTTGTAATGAGAGAAGGCATGTGTTTGCAGCAGAGTCCGGGGAGGCGCGGGCAGGAAGAGTGGACCCTAAGACCCTTCTGGGTTTTCTGTTTGCTCCATGGTAGGAATGAGCTGGCTGTTGGCAATTAGATCTAGGCCCAATGGAGGGAGATTGGGGTAGTGGGAGAAGAGAGGTGCTTTAAACTCCGAAGTCAAATGGTGTCTAGGTGAGTATGGCTCTGCCTGGGATATTTGACCCTAGGTGATACTGTTGCCTAACCTGGATAGGCAATGAGGATATTGAAGACCTAGAAAGGATATGATTAAAATCCCGAAAAATCATGGGGATCCAGGAAAGGGTAGATATACTCTTGCTCATGTATTAGCTACCTAGGAAGCCTAAGGTTCCGAGGGCAACTGTGGGAGGGGACACAAAGATGAGTCAGTGTGCCCTGTTCTCAGGGGACTCACCATCTGGGTAGGGAAATGGGATCTATTCAGACATTACTCGAACTCAGGCAGAAGTGGTGACAGGCGAGTTTCAGATAAAGAGCTTGGGAGGCAGAAAGAAGGAGCACCGGCTTCGAAGTGAGATAGACCTGGCCTTGAGTTATGTCCTATGATAATGACAACAACATCATTTGTTGAGCATGTACCATGTATGTTGCATGGAGTGGCAGACAAGGAGGTCCCCTTCAGAACTGAAGGACTTATCCCCAGGTCCTGGAGAGACTGTTGGCTGTCAGCCCTCTTTGAGAACGGCCCCTGCTGAAGGGAGCTGCATAGTCCCAGATTATGCCCCCTTCCCAGCCCTAGGTATCCCCTCCCCCAAACCTGGACAACTTGAAGGGCCCACTCAGCTTCAGTGCCTCCACTGAGACTGCATTGTGGCTTGGCTCCTCACTCTGTCCAGTCCTGCTTCCTTCCCCTTCCTATCACAGGTTTTGAAAAGAAGAACATACCCTAAAACACTCCTGTATGATGATCTCCATCTCAGAGTTTGCTTCCCAGGGAGCCCAATCCATGACACATAGATGATCTATTCTCATGAGAGACCACTGAGCTGGATTACTTATTCTGTTTTAAAGATGAAGTAATTCAGACGTAGGGAGCTTGGATGGCTCGCCCAGGGACAGTATGTGGCACATCTTGAGTTCAAACTAAGTCTGTGCTCAAAGTACAGTCTTTCTATATTGCCACCCTGTAGGTGTGGGACTTTAAGCAGTGGAAACCATGGGGTTATAAAATCAGGTTGCTGGAAGGGAACTCAAAGTTCATTTGGTTAGAGCTCTCATTTCTTAACCTCTGGATCTAAGTTGCTGAGATCCAGGGCTGAAAGTCTCATGTCCTGGGAACTCCTTTACTCCCTCATGGACCAGGGTGGTGGGGCACCCCATGTGAGGATTGACTGAGCACTCAGTGAATCCATCCATTCAGTCATTCATTCAACAGATGTTCATTGAGCATCTGCTATGTGCCAGGGACCACTTCAGGGACCAGGGGTACAGCAGTAAACAGAGCAAAGCTCTTGCCCTCTTGGAGTTGCCTTTCAGCGGGGATGGGGCAGACAGCAATGAAACAGACAAATAAGTACACACTATAATGTCAAGCAATGGTAGGGACTATGAAGGAAAATGAAGAGAATGCGGGGGATGGAGGGTGCTGGGCTGAGGGCGAGGAAGTGTCCTAGTTTAGAGTCAGGGGATAAAGAAGCTTTCTGGGATGAGGGGACCTTTGGCTAAGGACCTGAATGAAGAGAGGAACTGGCTATACAGAGGCCAGTGGAAGTGCCTTCCAGGAGGGAGGAACAGTGCATGCCAAGGCCCTGGGCATTGGCAGGTTTAAGAAAGATGAAAGAGGTGTGTGGCAGGCGCATGATGAGCGAAGGGGGAGAGGGGATTGGAGAGGAATCAAGGGGCCATAATCCTGCAGGACCTGGGGGCTAGGAATAAAGAACTTGGGTTTTATTGCAAGTTGTTTTGGAGAAAGTGAGTGGCATGATCAAGTTTATGTTTCAAAGGGGGTTTTGTGACTGTTATGCTGAGAATAGATTGTAACTAATGTCATTTCCATTTCTTTCCTGGATTATTTATATTTCTGTTTCTATTTGGGGACAGTCAGAGAGAACGTTGTGGAGAACATCATACTTAAAACCACGGGCTTGGGAATCAGACTCCCTGAGTTCAAATCCTGGTTCCACCACTCCCTGGCAATGGGACCTTGAACTGTTTGCTTAATGTATTTAAGCCTTGACTTCCCCATCAGTAAAATGGAGATAATAACCCACCTAATTTACGAACTGAGTTTGTTATGAGGATAAGATGTGAAAATGCTCATAGAGTTCAGCACAGCACTTGCATTTCTTTTTACAAATGATTTTTAAAATTGTGGTTAAAATATAACAGAAAATGGACCATTTAAACTTTTTTTTTTTTTGAGCACATGGCTTGCGGGATCTGAGTTCCCTGGTCAGGGATTGAACCCAGGCGCTCGGCAGCGTAAGCGCAGAGTCCTAATCACTGGACTGCCAGGGAATTTCCCATTTAAACTATATATATATTTTTTTCGGCACGTGGGCCTCTCACTGTTGTGGCCTCTCCCGTTGCGCGGAGCACAGGCTCCGGATGCGCAGGCCCAGCTGCTCCGCCGGCATGTGGGATCCTCCTGGACTGGGGCACGAACCCGTGTCCCCTGCATTAGCAGGTGGACTCCCAACCACTGCGCCACCAGGGAAGCCCCATTTAAACTATTTTTAAGTGTACAGTTTGGTGGCATTAAGTACATTCACATTGTTGTGCAACCATCATCACCATCCACTTCCAGAGACTTTTTTCACCTTCCCATCTGGTTGCATTAAAACAGTAACTCCCATGATCCTCCCCTAGACTCTGGCAACCACCATTCTACTTTCTATCTCTGCGTCTGACTGCTCTAGGGACCTCATATAAGTAGAATCATACAGTGCTTGTCTTTTTGTGACTGGCTTATTCTACTTCACATAATGTCCTCAAGGTTCATCCTTATTTCAGCATGTGTCAGAATTTCCTTCTTTTTTAAGGCTGAATAGTATTCCATTGTATGCATATACCATGTTTTGTTTATCCATCCATCCATTGATGGGCATTTGGGTTGCTTCCACTTCTGGCTGTTGTGAATCCTGCACCTGCATTGTATAAGCACTGGATTTATCTTTGCCATAATTTTTATCCTGCTTTGTGTAAGTGCAGGGAAATGATAGGTGCTTAGGACCAGGAGGCAGGAGATGTAGCTTCTAGATTTGTGTGAGGTCAACTCTTTTATTCTGTCTGAACCTCAGCTCTCTCATCTATGAAATGGTGACGCTAATGCCTACTTCAGGGGGCTTGTTGTAAAGATCAAGTTAGATATATTCTGCAGACTTTAGAGCTAGGCTGTCCAATATGGTAGCCACCAGCCACATGTGACTGCTGAGCTTTGAAATGTGGTTAGTCCAAATTGTGACATGCTGTGAATGCAAAATGCATACGTATTTTGAAAACTTTAGTACAGAATAAGGAGAATGTGAAATATCTCAAGTAATAACCTTTTATATTGATTATATATTGACATAATATTTCAGATATATTGCCTCCTCCTGCCTCCTGGTTAAACAAAATATATTATTAAAAGTAATTTTACCTCTATTTTTATTTTATTGTTTTTTATTTTTAAAATTTTGTGTATTTTTAAAGTTATTTATTTTATTTTTTATTTTATTTTTTGGGCTGTTTCGGGTCTTAGTTGAGGTATGCGGGATCTTTGTTGCAGCATGCGGGATCTTTTGTTGCAGCATGTGGGATCTTTTGTTGCAGCGCAGGCTTCTCTCTAGTTGTGGCGCGCAGGCTCCAGGGCACGTGGGCTCTGTAGTTTGCAGCACACAGGCTCTCTAGTTGAGGTGCGCTGGCTCAGTAGTTGTGGCGCACGGGCTTAGTTTCTTTGCGGCATGTGGGATCTTGGTTCCCCCACCAGGGATCGAACCCGCGGTCCCCTGCATTGGAAGGCGGACTCTTTACCAGTGGACCACTGGTAAGTGGTCCCTATTATTTTTTAAATTAAAGTGTAGTTGAGTTACAATATTATATTAGTTTCAGGTATATAACATGGTAATTCAGTATTTTTATAGATAAAGTTATCCTTATAAACTTATAAAATATTGGCTATATTCCCTGTGCTGTACATTACATCCTTGTAACTTACTTATTTTATACCTAGTAGTTTGTACCTCTTAATGCCCTCACCTATCTTGCCCCCACCCCCACCTCTTTTTATTTTTTAATGTGGCCACCAGAAAACTTAAAATGACACTGTGGCTTGCTTCAGATTTTGATTGGATAGCTCTGGTCTAGAGTTCATCACTCATTTTCAGATCTAGATCAGTAATTCTTTGGGTGTTCCTCCCATGGTTAGTTGGGGTCTGAAAGGAGATTCTCCCCCAGAGCTCCAGGCAGACAAGTGATTTATATCACAAAGGTGGTGCACTTTAAATGGTGATCAATGTTTATGGCCCATGGAAGCTTAAACAAGCTGAGAGAATAGGCCCCAGCGTTGCTGCCAATAACGTCCAGCCATTAACGTGCAGCCTCCCGGTTCCCTCCACAAAGGGTGGTTTCAGCATCGCCACTCTGCTGGGGTTGGTGATTCAGCTCCGTGTTCCCCAGCGACAATAGATTTCTTCTTTTCAAAGCCTGACTCCTACGGAGGCCAGGGTTGGGAAGTGGGGAGGGCAGGCGATTTCCCAGCTAAAGCCTCTGTGTATCGCTAATTGTATTATCACAGTTTCTTTAGGGAAAAATCATGCATTTATTTAGGACTTAAAAAATAAGAAGACCCTAGGGAGAGTTAAGATCCATTTGGTACTGTGTTTGGGTGTAGCATTTTTTCCCCCTGTGGAGTAGAGAAGAAAAGAATTTCTATTTTGCAGCTGGAAGAGAGCTTTTGTGTGCACGCCCCTCCCTCTTTCCTCATTTTATCTCCCCACTGATAGGATATTGAGGGAGCTGAGACAACGAGTGTTCCACACAGAAACAGAGATAAGTTTGGAGGCGAAGCCAGTGGGAGAAAAGGCACAGCTAGCTCAGGCCTGGGGGAGGGGGGAACAGGGTGGGAGGGCCGCCCCACCCCCCTGCTCTCTGTATCCCCAGGGCACTTCCCACACTAATGCTCTGCCCAGAGTTGAGAGGCCAGTCACCCAGGCTTCCACTCCTGCGGCGTGTTAGGCAGGCAGGCACTCTGCCTTCGCCAGCTTTCCTGAGTGTCACATGGACTTCTGTCACATGTGCTGTTCTGCCATGGGGTCTAAGTAGTTTCCAAGACAGGTCCCAGATGCCTCACGGCTTCTCCATTCACTCTTAGGACGGCGGTCTACAGATGAGGGAATCACACATCCCACGCACCAGTGGGCTGGGGATGGAGGCAAGCGCTTCCTAGCGTGTGAACCAGTACTAGTGAGGCCTGCCTCCACCTCGCTGTGCTTTGGTGGGGCAGGGGGATGGAAGGGAGCTGCCTGCTGAGCAGTCAGGAGACCAGGCTCCAGCAGGGTGTAAGTCAGTTTGACACATATTGGCCTCTGTTTCATCTACAGAAATGGGAATACTGTTCCAGTCCTGCCTACCCCGCAAGGTTGTTATGAAGACCAAATGAGACCTGGGTGTGAAAGCAATTTGCACGTTGTAAAGGGCCTTGTGAATGCAGGATGTTGTCTTTGCTTTTCCTGAAACACCTAGCTTAATGACTTAATTAGTTTATACATATTTTTACAGTCTTACCATGGGCCAGACCCTGAACTAGGCATGGAGGATATAAACGCCTTTCCTGCCCTCATGGACCTTATGGTCCAATGGAGGAAAAGACATAAAGCAGGTAATTGCAATTCAGGGGGTAAGAGCCACAGGAAGGGTAAGATCAGGGGCTGCAGGAGCACAGAAGAACTGTATATCCCAGCTTTGGAGCTTGAGAGGGCTTCCTGGAGGAAGTGACATTTAAGTTGGGGTCTGAGGGATGAAAACATGTGGTCAGTTCTCAATATGTGTTTGTTGAATGAATAAGATAATTAAAAATGCTATGAGCTGCAGGATAACTGCCCCTCATTTATCAGTTTATAGATAGGAAACTGACCAGAGAGGTTAAATAATTCCCTAAGGGGCCCGGCAAGTATATGGTAGAGTTAGGAATAGAATCCAGGTTCAGTGCCCCAGATTTTGCTGAGCTCAGGAGAGTGGGTGAGTGTTCCAATATAGGGACAGGCTGCAGCTGCAGGGACAAGCTGGGAGGGGCATGGGATATGGTGCCCTCTAGTTTAAAGAGGACAAAACTGTCTTTATGAGGCTGGGTTCTCTGGGAAACAGACTTTGAGTTGGAGACTTCTGTGCAGTAAGGTTGTTGAGGATTGCTCTTAGGATCAACGTCTGTGCAGGAGGGAAGGAAGCAGGATTGGGCAGAGAGAGAAGCTGACCTGCTATGCAGTCATATCGAAAGGCTCAGCTGATCTCACAGGGAGCACTGAAGTGGAATGGCCTACAGAGTTGTCATGAACTGGGGAGGAGGCTGAACTTACACCCTCACAGCAACCTGTCACTGGGGTTGGTTTCCCCCCAAAAGGCCCTGTGACCTTTGGAGAGGCCTAGAGCACATTTAGAGATGGGCTCAGCTGAGGGCTGTGGGGTGCCAACCCCGCGGGCAGCTGGGGGATGTTACCACCATCCTGGTGCGGGGGAATGGATGCAGGAAAAACAATAGAGGTCTAGGTGGCGAAGGCAAAGTCCAAGGCCTGCAGGCTCAGTGGAGAATCAGGCCGAATGTCAGTTTGGCGGTTCTCACAAAGAGAAAGAAGGGTTCCTAGGGTCTGGACAGAGCTGGGGCAGGAATCTAGGAGGGGGCTCAAGGTGAGGCAGGAAGGCAGTTTCTACCTGGAGGTCTGAGTAGGGGCGGTAAAAGCCTCTGCTCTAGACAAGAGTTCAAGGGTGAGGCCCAGGTCTTTGCTAGCGCAGGTCAGGCTAGCACAATCCAGAGTGGCAGCTTGTCCTTGGGCCTCCCTGGGAGGGTTTTCAGCCCCCTGGAACTGGGGGCTCAGAGGTAATTAAGGTTTGGCTTCATAAAAGGCCTGGTATCTGGATTGGCTGGTGTCTTGGGAGGAGACTGTGCCTTCTGGTGGTCCAGCTGTGGGGACAGGCGAGGCAGAGCCTGGGAGATGAAGTGGGAGCTGACACCACTGTCTCTCTGCATCAACGAACAGTCTCCAGAGTCCCCACCCAACTGCCTCAAGGGTGAACTAATTTGGCCTCTGCTCCTACCATAGCTGTTTCCATGGATACATTTCAAGCCTCAGTCTGGTCATCTTCAAAAGCATCAAAGGCAGCAAACCTCATCCATGCATAATCTTTTGTTATAGCCCTTCCCCCACCCCTCCCACCCATCCTCTGAACCGAAGAGACTAGCTTAACTGTGGCACAGTCATCTAGCGAAAGAAGTATTAAACTTTTCCTGGAAGTTTAGGAGACGTGAGTTTGAATCCCAGTCTTGTCATTTATAAAATGCAAATAACAACACCTAGGGCATAGAGTTGTTGTAAGGATTAAATAAGATAAATGTATCTGGAAATGCCTAGCACGTTGCCTGGCCCATGGTGGGTTCTCATTAAATGTTAGTTTCTTTCCTCTCTCTGTATTGATCAGATGCACCACTTAGAAGTCCCATTTCTCCAGGAGCACCCACAGTCTTTGTACAGTGTCTCCTTGAGTGTCACCAGGCACCTGATAGTGACTAAGCTCTCCTTGATGTCAGTTTACTTTCCCTGATGGCAAGCATCACATCCTGTGACAGTGGCCTCATGGGGTATCTCTTCACCATTCTCTTTGCTGGCCCCCAAGTTTGGAAGGAATAGAATGGACCAGTGTCCTTCTCTCTCTTCTTAAGGCCAGGCCTTTGCTGGGAGCAAGCTGAGGCACACAGAGGTGGGGGAGGCTCCTTGCCTCCAGAGAGTCTATTCTAGCAGATGGCTCTGCTGCAGCTCTGCTTAGGAGGTTAATGAACACCAGATGTCTTGGCAGGCAAGCTTTCATTTTCTCCTGGAACCACTTAATTTGGCTGAACATCTGCCTTGGCTTCTGGGCTTTTCCATCACCTGAGCTTCAACACTGGTTCAACCACCAATGGATGTCAGGGGAGCTCCCTCTCGCCTTGCCTCACTGGGGGTCTTGGGGTCTACCAGTCTGATTTGTGAGACTTAGAGGTGGTGGTCGAGAGAGCACAGAGTGGGATATGGTTGGCTCCTGCCACTGTCCTTCATGTCTGGTCCGTTGTTACTGAGCCTTCCTGTTGGAAAACTGATTTTAAGCTAACAAAATGGTGTCTGCCTGTTTAAGGAGTATATCCATCTGGACCAGCCTTGGCTGGCTGTCAAGGGGCTGGCGGGGGGTGGTGTCGAGTCTTTGGAAGTGGCTTGAAGGAGGTGCCTGTATGTTCACCCCTCTCCTGCTCCATGGCCTCTGTTGGTGCATTTCCAGACCACTGACAGCTGATTACCTCAGGGGGCAGTTGTGACTTGATTTGTGCTTGGAAAGTACCATTGTGTTGTTGGTACCACTGGTTTTTAAAGGTTGGTATGTGTCAGAGTGACTGGAGGAGTTTAGTAAGGTGCAAACTGCTGGACTCTACCATGGGATTCAGTAGTGTGTGGTGAAGCCCAGGAATCTGCTGCATTTGAAACAAGCACACCAGGTAACGCTGATGCAGGTAACTTTAGACTACTCAGAGCAAGATGACCTGGAACCCTGTCTTTTTGGGATCTGGAATTGCTTTTGCTTTCTATTCCAGGGGTGTGCACACGTATCCATGATCCTTCTTCTTTGCCAGGGAAGCTGCCCATCCATTAAGATCCAGATCAAAAGTGGCTTCAACTGTGAGAACTTTTCTGAACACCCCTTTATTGGGTAGAATTACTTGCTTCCTCCTTTTGCTTCTATAGCACTTTGCAGGTACTCTTATTGGATGGTACACCTCACTTTTTGTGTGTGTGTGCTCCTTGAGGACAGGGAGCTCATCTTCTTCATCTTTCTCTTAGAGTATAGCAGACTAGCGTGTCATAGACACCAATAAATATTTAGTGACTGAACAAAAGAATCTTGTCCAACCCCCTAATACCATACTCTTACGATATAGAGGGTCTTCATAAAGTATATTCAAATAAGACAATTTTAGTTTTGATAACATAGCTCATTTATCTTAAAAAGTATCAATGATATTTAAAGGATGAATACATTTTCTTTTCATGGCTCATGGCTCTAATCTCCATAGGACACAGTTTACTATCTTCCAGGCTGTAGTTATTTCCCCCCACCCCCCAAGCACACAAATGATGCCTTGCATATAAATGTCACATTATTAGCCTCTACTTTAAACAGTTTGCTTTTAAATGCCATCTTTATGGTTACTAGTCAACCTACAACCTATATGAATTTTGTAATTCCTAAGGCCTTTTTGAAGATTGATTTTTTTTCTCTCACATTTATACTTCAAAGTCTAGAGGTTAGTCTCCCACTTCTTCTCTGTCATAATTCCTCTGTTTAATAGCTCAAATTGCTGTCTGTCTCAATGGCAAGTTTCCAATGGACAGGGACCACGTGTTTGCAATTCTTTTTGGACAGGGCTTCGCACCTCCAGTCATAGTGAAATTTGTAGAGCGCCATATAGTTTATATGGCGCTTTCCCATGATCAATGCTTTGAATCAGGAAAAACTACTATTTCCCCTCTAGGGTCTCACCAGCTAGTAAGGGACATAGCTAATGTTTGAATGCAGTTCTACTCCCTCTAAATCCCTTTCAAATATGATATTACAGTACTAGTTATAATAACAAACAAACAAAAGCACAACCTATATAATGTCCATTGGGAGGAGAATAGTTAAGCGTTGGATGGTGTCTTAACTTGGGCTGCTGTGATAAAATACCACAGACTGGGTGACTTAGAAACCAGATATTTATTTCTCACAGTTTTAGAGGTTGGGAAGTCCAAAATAAAGATGCCAGCATGGTCAAATTCTTGGTGAGGGCTCTCTTCCTGGTTTACAAATGGCTACCTTCTTGCATATCCTCAAGTGGCATAGAAAGAGAGAACAATAGAGAGCTCAAGAACTCTGGTCTCTTCCTCTTCGTATAAGGACACTAATCCCATCATAGGAGCCCCACCCTCATGACCTCATCTAAATTTCATTACCTCCCAAAGGCCCCACCTCCAAATAACATCATATTGGGGGCTAAAGGCTTCAATAAATGAATTTGGGCGGACACTCACATTGAGTCCATAACAGATGGTCACAGCCATTTGATGGAATGTTACTCAGCCTTTAGACAAGAGGCCTCGGCAGGCGATTTAGCAACATGTAAAAGATTTTACTGTTATGGCAATGATATAGAATGAATAAGGAAGGAAACTTGGGAAAATGAACACCATTCAACTGGTGGTTGGGGTGAAATGACATGAACGTTTATATTTTGTGTTTTTTTTATTGTTGTTGTTTTGTTTTGTTTTAATTTCAGTGACTGTTGCTAGAACATCAGTGTTACCGAGAAACAAAAACACGAAACTGAACCCCTCCTCGTTCCCTGCCTTTGCCACTGCACATTTGCACTTTATTAATGCTTCTGAGGTGCTGATGAAGTGAGAACAACTTTCAGCTCCCAGAGAGCGAGTGTGTGTGCATGAGTCACGGGAGTGTGGTCTGATGCAGATCATTAAGCCTGTGGCAAATGCAGAATTAAGTAACTCTGATAACAGAGCTCTGGAGCATCCTTCTTGGAGATTAAACCTTTCAGGCTTTTAGCAGCTGAGAGGTGCTGGGGATCGGAGATAGCTGGCTTAGAAAGGAAAGGAAGCAGGGCAGATATTGGATGGGGACAGGAAGGAAAATGCATCACGTTCAGGTTAGTGCTCTTTTCTGATATTGTCTGTCGCCTGGAAAAGCATTGGAAAATGTCCCATTATCTGCGGAGAGGACAGTGTGTCTGCCTGCTTCCTGTCTTTTGCTTACTTGCTTTCCTACAGGCTGGGTTTTAATTTCATGTTCTGGCCTATTCCTCCAGCTTGTCTGTGGGTGCGTTTTCATTCTCACTCAATGACTGATCCTGTTTTACATGTGAATGCCCTTCAGAATTCAAGGGGGGTCCTACACCTTGTTGGGAAGAAGGACCAGGCCTCTCCTCTCTGCAGCCCTTTCCTTGCACCTGTTCATTCAATACATACATAGGTTGCCCCTTTATTGTGCTGGGCACAATGCTAGGTGCTGAGAGTAGACAGATATGGTCTTTCCCTTCACGGAGCTTACAGTTAAACACTGGTTGTTCAGGATGGGCTGCATAATTTGTAGGGCCTCGTAGAAGACGAAAGTGTGGGGCCCTTTATTCAAAAATTATTAAGAATTTATTGCTTCCTTATTACTCCAATCCTCTTATCCCTGTGTGTGAGATTTGAGCAGCCTCAGAAGAGGAGGATGTCTTCCTTGACTCAGTGGGCCTACAGAGAGACAATTGAATACACATAAAAGGCAAGATAAATATTAAGTAAATATTGGTTGCTTGAGACATGCAGCTAGGCCACACAAACATGCACAGAATGCTCAACTTCTCTGAAAATTATCTGGACGTAATCAAATATAATGATGGAAAGCTTTGTCATTCAAAGTTTTGCCTTGTGAAGCAAATGGATAGGCTGTGATCGGTCTAATTATTATAGGCCTGAAAGACAGGCTTTATAGAAAGGTCCGTTTTCTGTAGTTAACATGGAGTAGAGAGTTTAGCAGTTTTCGTAAGGCAACAGATAACCTAACTGAAAGTAATGATAGAACTAAGAGTAACTACAATAGGATAGTGTCACATTTCACAAAGTGTCCTCTAGAATGTTAATTTTTAGAGAGAGAGAAATTTGACAAAATTGGTAATTTGACAAATCAGTTTTAGAAATGCTTCATACTTCGTTCCCTCTTGGAGATTTACAATTCATATGAAAGTCCCATGGCAGCAAAGAAGCCCTCAACACTTTTAGTACAATGTTATTTATGGTAGCTCTTTTAAAAAGTAATAACTAGCGACTCTATCTATCAATATCAATCAACAGAGATTCTGAAAAATATGCTTTGGGAAACGTTGTTGATATACTTCCAAACTTTTTAAATGGGTGGTCTAGGGACACAGGATCTGGATTTGAGACCCACTTACAACCATGAACAAGTTACATGGCCTCTTTCGGACACTGTCTCCCCATCCGTTAAGTAATAAAATCCACATCAACACAATTATACAGATTAAATGAGACACTAGGTCTGAGGAAACCTCACGTAAACTGTTAAGCTGTCCTGCAAAACATTTAGTGGCTATTGAAACAATATTGAAATAAACAAGAATTATTTTCTCTATTTAAGAGTGGGTAAACTGAGTCTTGGAGAGGTTGAGGAGGGAGCCTGAAGTTCCAGAGGCGTTTAATGGCAAAGACAGTCAGTTTCCTGCTTCACAATTCTCATGAAGATGCGTTTTAAACCAACTCTGCTTGTACATTTTAGTTTAGAAAACAAATAGGCTACCTCTTTGACAGTCACGCCCCATGGAACAGCTGGAGGCAGACGCTGGCATCAAAATGCCAACTTTCCTTTGCAGCTTTGACATCCGATGTTAGCAGAATGATGAATTCAGAAGTGACAGATTTCAAGAGGATTTGTGTCCTTTCCAGGCCAGCACACCCTGTTATCTGTGAGCCCCCTCTCTACTCAGAAAACCACCAGTGAGGTTGATTGAAAAGGGAAGGTGGCTTTTTTCTGTCATGAATGAGAAAGGACCTGGTGGGTTTTCTGTTATATACCTTTTGGAGGGAGGACAGAATCTTTGGGAAGGTGTTTTCTAGAAGAAAACACATTGTTTTTCTTCCTTCTTTGAAAGAAAAGCAGTGCAGAGTGAAAAACATGGAAGCAGGAATTACGAGATCTGGTTCTTGTCCTGTTTCTTCAACTAACTAGTCGTGTGATCCTTAGCAGTTCCATCACCCTTTCTGGGTGCAAGTTTCCTATCTTAAAGTGAGAGTTTTGGACTAGTTTGCAAAATTTATGGGTTTTGTGTTCTGCCTTTGTGAATTTTCCATATCTATATCACCTTTTTATTATTTTTCTGAGTATTTTTCTTTAAACAGCTCCATTCTGTACAAATTATTTTAAAGGGAAACATTACATATTTCTGCAAATGAAAAGTGAACATTGCTGCTAGATATTGAAGGTGACTAAAAACAAAAGCAAAGCATGGGGACTTCCCTGGTGGCACAGTGGTTAAGAATCCGCCTACAAATGCAGGGGACGTGGGTTTAAGCCCTGGTCCGGGAAGATCCCACATGCCGTGGAGCAGCCAGTACTCACAGCAGCAGAGGGATAGTGCATGGCCTGGATAAGATGATCGAGACCGGGCACTAACAGTGTCCTCTACTACAGCAAGTCATCTGATGTTTTATCCATGACCTGACCTGTGGCATCCTCTCCTTTGTTTATATGGTTCCATGGAGAATAAAGCAATGGAACAGAAATCTGGAGCCCTGGGTTCTGGTCTTGGCTTTGCTACTACCCTGTTGTATGACCTTGGAAAAGCTATTCAACATCTCTTGTTTCCTCACCCATGAAAGGAGGAATCATATGATCACTCAGGAGACTTCCAGCTCTGTACAACCTCAAACTATGTGATCCTCTTACCCATCTGGCCTGTGTTGGAAGCATTACAGGAACCATGTCTCACTGTAGTACTGTAGGACCTAACTCAAAAGTTTCCTCTCTGATCGCCAGGCTTAGAGAGCCAACAGTAAAAATATATAACATTTATTGAGCACTTACTATATACGAGGCATTTTAGGCCTTAACTCATCTAATCCACGTATCAACCCTGTGACATAGGGTTTGTTTGTTCTTTCTATTTCACAGATGAGAAAACGGAGGCTCAGAAATATTAAGTAACTTGCCCAGTTACATAGCTAGTAAACGGCCACTTTGGGATTCCAGGCCCAGTCTACTGGGTTCCAGAGCCTGTGCTTTCTTTTCTCTTTCTTTCTTTTTTTTTTTTTTTAAATGTTTATTTATTTATTTTATTTGGGCTGTGCTGGGTCTTAGTTGCGGCACATGAGATCTTCACTGCGACATGCAGGCTCTTAGTTGTGGCATGTGGGATCTTTTAGTTGTGGCATGCATGTGGGATCTAGTTCCCTGATCAGGTATCAAACCCGGGCCCCCTGCATTGGGAGCATGGAGTCGTAGCCATTGTACCACGGGAAGTCCCCAGAGCCTGTGCTTTCAACCATTTTCCATATTCCCTTATTGGGGTAGTATTTATGTGAGGCTCTTGCTGCATCTTGGTCCCCATTTGGGACCTAGAGACTGGTTGGTTCCACCCCTCTCCACTTACTCTCTGCCTTTCTCTCTCTGGGCCCTCTTCTGGGTAGAATGGGCTGTAAGCCCTTTGCAACTCAGGCCTTTGTAACTGTTGAATAAGCAAATGAAGGAGGAAGGCCAGGAGGCCAGAAGCCAGCTGTGCACTCAGCCGTTTGTCTGGGACGCACAGTGATGGGCGGAGGAGCAAAGAAGGCTGGTTTTGAGCATTTCCCGGTGATGCCTCCCCGGGGGCGCTGCAGGCTCTGTGCTGCTATGGGGACTGCTGGGTCTGCAGAGCACAGCCAGGAGATGTGGGATTCACCCTTGACTTAGTGATGGCTTGGATCACCTGCACCCAGAAGCAGCCCGGCCGCTCTGTGATGTCTGGTCCTGGGGCCAAGCGTGGAGGGACCACAACTCACATTGACTCCTTGCCACCTGGAAACCCATAAAGTGCAGCTTAGCACCAGGCGAGGGGAGACTTTCTGTGCAGACCAAAGAGCTTTTCTTTCTCACCAGCTTTTCTTTCTCACTGTTTCCCTCGGCCCCACACCCCCACTCCATGTAACAGGGATCTGAGTCTCACCTCCCTGATATCTGGCCCAAGACCCCATCTAGGTGTTTGAAATCTCCTCACATGTCCCTTGTTTTCTTAGGCGTCTGCCACCCATCCCGGGTGTTTCCTCTGTCCGGCTCCCCATTTCACAGCAGGCGCTAATGCCTTTCTTGTGATTCTGCCAGCAGAGAAATCAAGGTCAGGGAGATCTGCCAAGTATACCTTTTGGTGGTTTTTAAGGAGGAGCAATCTGTAAGTGATCACTGAAGGCAAAGGGCTGAAGGGATGGCTTCATGGGGAGAAAAAAGGATGGACAAAGCAGTCTGTCTACCCTGGATGGTAGAAATGAATAATAGTGAGAGAAGCCACATTGGCAGTCGGGACACCCCCAAACTTTTTCCTGCAGGATCCTCCATTTCAGCGGCTGATACCATCATTCATCCAGTTGCCCAGGCCAGAAACCTGGGAGTCAGCCTTGACTTTTCTCCCTCACTCCAGAGTCTAGTTGTGGCTTCTGTTTTCTGAATCTCCCTTGATTTCAGTCCTTCTCCATGGCCACTGCCCACTACCAAGGGCTCGCCAGCTCTTGCCTGGACTGGTTTAGCAGTCTCCTCCCTGGTCTTGGTCTTCCTGCTTCCAGCCCTGTCCCCTCCTCCCATCGATCCCCACCTGTAGTGCGAAGTGTCTTCCAGAATGTCCTTTTGACCTTGTCATGCCAGCCCCAAGTTAGAACCCTTCAGTTTCATAATGACTGCCTCCAGGATGAAGTTCAAACTCATTAGCCTGCCAGGCACAGCTCTTCTTGCTCTGCTCCTGCTTGACCCTCTGTGGTGGGGGTCTCCAAGACCATCCTTATGTTAGATGATTTTCTAGAAGGGTTCCCAGCACTCAGAAAAGCTGTTATACTCATAGGTTATGGTTTATTACAGCAAAAGGATACAGATTGAAATCAGGAAATGAAAAAGTGTGTCGGGGGGTGAGTCCAGGGGACACTAGGCATAAGCTTCCAGTTATCCTCTCCCAGTGGAGTCCTGTGGACAGCGCTTCATTCTCCCAGCAATGATGTGTGACCACACTTATGAAGTGTTGCCAGCAGGGATGCTCACCTGAGTCTCGGTGTTTAGAGTCTTTATTGGGGGTCAATCACATAGGCATGGATTACCCATGTGACTGACCTTAGGAAACAAACCCAGGCCTTCATCATAAATCACGTTGTTAGCATAGACAATCTGGTGTGGCCCAAAGCCCCAGGTATACAAAGACAGTATCAGGCAGGATATTCCAGGAACTCAGAGGTTATCTCCTAGGAGCTGGTCAAGAATCAGTCCTTTCTTTGGAATATGCAGGATTGGAGCACCCCAGGCCTCCTGAGTTAACCCTTTATTGCACATCCTCCAAACTCAGGTCTACCACTCTCTCCCATGCACCCAGCACTCCAGCTGTATCATTTAGCCTGCACTCTCATGCCTCTGTGCCTTTGCATGCACTGTTCCTTATGCCTGGAATTCCCTTCCACCTCTCCTGCCCTAGTCTACCTGGTGGGCTCTCACTCATCCTAAGTCTCCAGGGAAGCATTCCCTCCTGTGAGAAGCCTTCCCTGATGCCCGCAGGCAAGCTGAGCTTCTCCCTCCCTGTGCGCCCAAAGCGCTCTGTAAATGTCTCCTCTCATCATAGGTCATTCAGCATCTACTTCCCACACAATAGGAAACACTGTAAGTTCTTTTAAGATAGGGAACATGTAGGCCCTTAAAAATAATGTTTACTTTATGTTTTTGCAGTGCTAAAAGTAATACCTGCTCATGGTAGAAAAACTGGGGCAGTGTATTGCTTCTCAACTTTTTCTCTCCAGTGCTTTCCACCTAATAATCCTGGTGACCAGAGGGCCTGGACCTGCCTCTGCCTCCAAGTTCCTGCCTGATGTTGATTCAATCTGTTTGAATAAGGGTGGTTCACAGCTGTGCTCTCTTCCCTCCTCCTTTCCCCCTTCATCCAGAAACATGTGGAATGGGCTGGGAGTTGAGGAAAACGCAGGCCCTGTCCTGAGGAGCTCAGTGTGGTCGGGGAGACAGGCCCTGGACAGCTCACCATGGTGTGATGAAGTTGCTGGCAACACAGAGGAGGAAGAGGAGGAGGAGGAGGGGGAGGGGAGAAGGAAGAGGGGGGAGGGGGAGAAGGAGGAAGGGGAGGAGGGAGTTTTTTTTGCAGGAAGTAGAAATAGGGTAGGAATGGAATAAGAGAAAACTTCCCAAGAAGTTGACATTTGGGCTAGGCCTTGAAGGAACTGGAGGATTTTCCTTAGGAAGGGGAGGAAAGGGATTTCCAGGCCAAGGTCATGGAACAAAGGGGTGACCGGCTGTGCATGGCCTGGACTGGCTGGGCTCAAGGCTGAGGGGCCCCCCTTCCCCCAGACTCCCCAGCCCTCAGATGTGACACACCACGTGACTTTTCTTTGATCCCAGGCAGGGGTTATTCCCAGGGGGCTGCCCTTGCTGAGCTGCTGGCCCCAAGTTCTGTTTTGGTCATGGGGTTTCTTTATTTTTTTTATGTCATTTGGCTCTGAATATGTGTGAAATTGTAATTCAGGCTCAAAATAACTAGCTGATTAAAACCTAGTGAAACAAAAAAATGGGGGGAAATGTGCACTGAGACAGATGTCGAGCAGCCCCAGGTAGCTTAACTGCAGGCCAGGTTTAAGCCTATAAATATATTGATGGGCACGTCTTTCTGTTCTGAAACAGCAGCCATGGGGATCGAGTCAGCCGGTGCTATTCCATGTACCACGTTTTTCATTTCAAGGGGTCTTTTCAGCAAAATGAGACTTTTTGGGGCCAGCCTGTCATGCTTGAGATCGTAGTGAGGCCGGTGTGTTCATGCCAGGAGCTCAGTGTCCTACCTGAGTCCTGCTGTCTCCTGTCTTCTCAGTCACTCACTGCTGCTCCCTGCCACTGCAAGAGGACTTTGTACTCCTTATTCTGCAGCCTTTAGGTGCTTTGAAAAGATCACAAAGGCTTCCTGGGATATTTTTCCAATGTTAGTTGACTTCACATGTGTTAGTGAAATTACCTGCCTCGTCCATGGGTTATATGAGGATATTTCTGAATCCAGTTCTGTTCTTTTCTGAGTTTTTCCTTCCCTTTGTGTTTAAATCCCTTCTTTGCCACTTAGTGGTCCTGGAGTCTTGGGCAGGTTACTAACCTCTCTTGTGCCTTAATTTCATCTATGAAGCGGGGATGATTATAGCATCTTTCTCACTGTTCTGGCAGGATTGAATGATATTATATGTGAAAAGCACTCAGAACAGTACTTGGCACACAGTGCTAATAAGTGATTAGGAGTATTTTGATTACCCGTAGCTCAAAATTACACTCTCAGGTCCATCTCCTGTTTTAAACCTTGGAATACTAGGAAAATGGAACATGCAGGGAGACCTGGGTTTGAGTCCTTATTTTTCCACCAGCTTATTCTGTGATGTTGGGTAAGTCAGCTCTTCCTCTTGGGACTTAATATGGTCATAGTCAAATGATGAGGGTGGACTAGATCAGGAATGACAGATGGAGGAAGGGCATAGAACTTCTGGATTTTCTCTCTCATTTCCTACCAGTCTCAGATATGATCTCAAACTCTTCTGAATACAGCTCTCCAGGCAGCCATTGTGAATTGATTAGGTGGCACCTGATTTCACATCTGTTTTCTGTCCCTGGATTAGATGATGTTCTAACTCTGATAGTCTATAATCTTAAATAAAGCGGTGCAAGGAGCCCCAATTTCAAGCTCCACAGATAGTCCATCCCCTTGCCATATACCTCTGCCTATTAAGTATGACTCGAGATAAAAACTAACTTCCAGAAGGGACTCATATCCCATTTAGCTGGGGATGAGCAGGGGCTTGCCTTTTACTGGCTGCAACATTTCCTAAACCTCTGTTTCCTCTGCATAATGTTCAAGACAGTCCAACTGAAGGTCTGAACACCTTTTATTTCCATCTTTGAATTTGACTTTTAAGTCAGCTTTATAAGTATTTGCATCTGTATGTCCTCTTTTAGGCAGACGTGGACAGGGCTTGGCCTCTGCCCTCAAGGAGTTTATAACTTTATAGGGGAGGTAGGATTGAGGCACACACAGCAGTGAAAAACAGTACAAAGTTGTATACAATCAGTTGCTAAGTTAAGTACTAAAACATACATTATACGTCAGAGATAGGAAAACACAGCATGGCAGACATAACTAATCAGTCACTACAGTCTTTCCGTAGTAAGCTCAGATGCTGCCTAGTAATCCTTCTCAACGTGGAGTTCCAGGCAGCCACTACCATAGGTCAGAGTTGGCATGTGTAGTAAAATCTATATGCCATCCTGTGTTAGTTAAAATATGTAAAGCTAGCTGCTGTAATAGATAAATCTCAAAATCTCAGTGGCTCAGCACAATAAAAGTTTATTTCACACTCATTTTGAATTGGTAGGGAAATCTGCTCCACACAGTCATTCAGAGACCCAGGCTTCTTCCATCTTGTGACTCCGGCCCTCCTCAAGGCCTGTGGAGTCCTTCCCAGTCAGCCATAGATGGGGAAAGAGAGAGTGAGGACCATGCCTGAGAATTCTGTATAGGTTAGGCCTGGAAAAGGCAGGCACTACTGTGCTCACATTTTATTGGCCAGAACCCAGGCACATGACCACACCTGACTGCAAGGAAGGCTGGAAAGTTAGTCTAGCTGTGTGCCTGAGAAGGAGGGAAGAAATGCAGATACTGGTGGGCACTAGCAGTTTCTGCCAAGTACCCTGGAATCACAGGAACTTCCAAAAAGGGTGGAGTTGTCAGAGAAGGCTTTAAGAAGGGCTCTGAAAGATGTATAAGATGTGAATTTGTCAAAGGCAGTAGGGAGGGCATTTGAGACAGGGATAAAAGCAGGAATAAAGTTTACGGATGGGAACCATTTGGCCTTAGGCTAAGACAGAAAGGAGACGACATAGGCTGCGCTAAAGGTTTGTGGAAGGAAATCCTGCATGGATGGGATTAAGTGATGGTGGATCCTTGACTGTGATGATATTTCCTCTCTAAATGGCAGAAATTTGGACAAGTGTTTTGTCTCCAGCAAAAGCTACTAAAAAGGCAAAGATCTGGTAGCAATCAGTCGTCTGATTCTTTCAGCTTCTGTTTTGTCCTCCAGCTATCCTTCAGTGAACCCAGTGGCCTATTTAGAAATACCACCCTTTCTCAAGTTTCCTCAAAACCCTTTCCTTAATGGTGTGAAGAGAATTCCCAATGAGAAGAGAGCGAGGGGGGCAGGGAGGTGGGAGCCCTCTTCTTAGCCCAACTTTGCATCTTTCCCTATTTGCATTTATTATCATGCACTGATTATTCACAGAGAGCCTTGCCCTTTGTGGGTTCGCATTAATTTAGATTGCTTTTGAAAAGCAATCAAGGAGGGAATTAAGTGATCATACATCAAGGGGAAAAAAAGACATGGCACCAAAGAGATGGGATGCGCTTTGCTGTAACTGGTTGGGTCAGGCTGCTGTGAGCTTTCCTCTAAGCCCAGGAGATATTGGCAGGTGCACCTCCGCTCTCCTGGGACCTTTGTGGGCCTGTTCATCACACTTTTGATCAGTATCCCCATGGATCAGAATACAGAAGAGGCATAAGTGGCAAGTAGATGATCACTGGCCTGAGACAAGACAGTTTCCCTTTCTGAGCCTCAGTTTCCTCATCTGTAAAACGAAAAGGGGGATTAGGTGATCTTTCAGGCCCCTCCTTGTAGGTCTACAACTCTCTGCCAAAGTCTTTTTGAAGACTAAACAATTGTGTGACATTACAAATGGACACACCAACTACCTGCTCCTAATCCATAAAGTTTTCCTTGCTCAGTCTTCCCATGGGCATTAATAGGAAAAGGAAAGTGAACTAACATTTCTCTCTCTCTCTCCTGCGTCAGTTATCCAGTGCTCTTGATCTAGGCTGTGGATTTCTCAACTGTTTGTTTTTTGTTTTATTTGGGAGGTCTTTGAAAAGCTGTGTTTGTAAAGTGGAATATGCATACAGGTAAGCACACATTTGATAGGTATACAGCTCGACCCTTGCTTTTTTTTTTTTAATCTTTATTGGAGTATAATTGCTTCACAATACCATGTTAGTTTCTGTTGCACAACAAATCGAATCAGCATACGCATACATATGTCCCCACATCCCCTCCCTCTTGAGCCTCCCTCCCATCCTCCCTATCCCACCCTTCTAGGTCATCGCAAAGCGCCGAGCCAATCTCCCTGTGCTATGCTGCTGCTTCCCACCAGTCAACTATTTTACATTTGGTAGTGTATATATGTCGATGCTACTTTCACTTCGTCCCAGCTTCACCCTCCCATCCCATGTCATCAAGTCCATTCTCTATGTCTGCCTCTTTATTCCTGGCCTGCAACTAGGTTCATCAGTACCACTTTTTTTTTTTTTTTTAAGATTCCATACATATGCGTTAGCATATGGTATTTGTTTTTCTCTTTTTGACTTACTTCACTCTGTATGACAAACTCTAGGTCCATCCACCTCACTACAAAGAACTCAATTTTGTTTCTTTTTATGACTGAGTAATATTCCATTGTATATATGTGCCACATCTTCTTTATCCAGTTATCTGTCAGTGGACATTTAGGTTGCTTCCATGTCCTGGCTGTTGTAAATAGTGCTGCAATGAACATTGGGGTGCATGTCTCTTTTTGAATTATGGTTTTCTCAGGGTATATGCCCAGTGGTGGGATTGCTGGGTCATATGGTAGTTCTATTTTTTAGCCTTTTAAGGAACCTCCATATTGTTTTCCATAGTGGTTGTATCAATTTACATTCCCACCAACAGTGTAGGAGGGTTCCCTTTTCACCACACCCTTTCCAGCATTTATTATTTCTAGCTTTTTTGATAATGGCCATTCTGACTGGCATGAGGTGATACCTCATTGTAGTTTTGATTTGCATTTCTCTAACAATTAGTGATGTTGAGCATCTTTTCATGTGCCTCCTGGCCATCTGTATGTCTTCCTTGGTGAAACGTCTATTTAGATCTTCCACCCATTTTTTAACTGGATTGTTTGTTTTTTTGTTATTGAGCTCCATGAGCTATTTGTATATTTTGGAGATTAATCCTTTGTCTGTTGTTTCATTTGCAAATATTTTCTCCCATTCTGAGGGCTGTCTTTTTGTCTTGTTTATGGTTTCCTTTACTGTACAAAGGCTTTTAGGTTTAATTAAGTCCCATTTGTTTATTTTTGTTTTTATTTCTGTTACTCAAGGGGGTGAGTCAAAAAAGATCTTGCTGTGATTTATGTCAAAGAGTGTTTTTCCTGTGTTTTCCTCTAAAAGTTTTATAGTGTCTGGTCTTACATTTAAGTCTTTAATCCATTTGGAGTTTATTTTTGTGTATGGTATTAGGTAGTGTTCTAATTCTTTTTACATTCTTTTACGTGTAGCTGTCCAGTTTTCCCAGCACCACTTATTGAAAAGGCTGTCTTTTCTCCATTGTATGTTCTTGCCTCCTTTGTTGTAAATTAGGTGCCCATTTGTGCGTGGGTTTATCTTTGGGCATTCTATCCTGTACCATTGGTCTATATTTCTGTTTTTGTGCCAGTACCATACTGTCTTGATTACTGTAGCTTTGTGGTATAGTTTGAAGTTGGGGAGCCTGATTCCTCCAACTCCGTTTTTCTTTCTCAAGATTGCTTTGGCTATTCGAGATCTTTTGTGTTTCCATACGAATTGTAAGATTTTTTGTTCTAATTCTGTGAAGAATGTCATTGGTAGTTTGATAGGGATTGCATTGAATCTGTAGGTTACTTTGTGTAGTATAGTCATTTTCACAATATTGATTCTTCTAATCCAAGAACATGGTATATATCTCCATCTGTCTATGTCAACTTTGATTTCTTTCATCAGTGTTTTATAGTTTTCTGAGTACAAGTCTTTCACCTCCTTAGGTAGGTTTATTCCTAGGTATTTTATTCTTTTTGTTGCAGTGGTAAATGGGAGTGTTTCCTTAATTTCTCTTTCTGATTTTTCATTGTTGGTGTATACCAATGCCAGAGATTTCTGTGCATTAATTTTGTATCCTGCAACCTTACCAAATTCATTGACTAGTTCTAGTAGTTTTCTGCTGGCATCTTTAGGATTTTCTATGTATAGTATCATGTCGTTGGCAAATAGTGACAGTTTTACTTCTTCTTTTCCAATTTGTATTTCCTTTATTTCTTTTTCTTCTCTGATTGCTGTGGCTAGGACTTCCAGAACAAAGTTGAGTAAGAGTGGCGAGAGTGGACATCCTTGTCTCATTCCTGATCCTAGTGGAAATGCTTTCAGTTTTTCACCATTGGGTATGATGCTTGCTGTGGGTTTGTCATATATGGACTTTATTATGTTGAGGTGGGTTCCCTCTATGCCCATTTTCTGGAGAGTTTTTTTTCTTAAATGGGTGTTGAATTTTGTCAAAAGCTTTTTCTGCATCTATTGAGATGATCATGTGGTTGTTATTCGTTAATTTGTTAATGTGGTGTATCACATGGATTGATTTGCGTATATTGAAGAATCCTTGCATCCCTGGGATAAATCCCACTTGATCATGGTGTATGATCCTTTTAATGTGCTGTTGTATTCTTTTTGCTAGTATTTTGTTGAGGATTTTTGCATCTATGTTCATCAGTGATATTGGTCTATAATTTTCTTTTTTGGTAACGTCTTATTCTGGTTTTGGGATCAGGGTGATGGTGGCTTCGTAGAATGAATTTGGGAGTGTTTCTCCCTCTGCAGTTTTTTGGAAGAGTTTGAGAAGGATTGGCGTTAGCTCTTCTCTAAATGATAGAATTTGCCTGTGAAGCCATCTGGTCCTGGACTTTTGTTTGTTGTTAGATTTTTGATTACGGTGTCAATGTCATTACTTGTGATAGATCTGTTTATATTTTCTAATTCTTCCTGGTTCAGTCTTAGAAATTGTACCTTTCCAAGAATTTGTCCATTTCTTCGTGGTTGTCCATTTTATTGGCATATAGTTGTTGGTAGCAGTCTTATAATCCTTTGTATTTCTGCGGTTCGACCCTTGCTTTTATGATCATTTTATTGTATTCTCTTTCCCCTCCCTCCACCGTCTTCTAATTTGGGATGGACACTGAAAGGGATTGGGACAAGAGTCCCAAATCGATTGCTTCCATAGGCCTCTGGCAGGGGGTTGTTTGCTAATCACCATTATGGTTACTGCAAAGATTTGCAAGTGTTCTGAGGGTGTCACTGATTGGTATAAGCCGCATCTCACACAGGCTTGGATGAGATCCCCAGGGAGCAGACATCCGGTGAAATGAGACGGAGCCGAGGCCCTGATTGAAGAGGTTGGCAAAGGAAAAGGAGATAGGAGGAGGAGAGTGAGGTGGAACGGAGCACATGCTGTCAGAAGGAGCAACAAAGGGAAAGAAGCAGCAGAGCCTAGATTCATGTAAGCCCAGGGGGGTGGAGATGGGGGTGCGGGGTGGGGTGGCAAGTTCTGGCAAGGAAGATAGAGGATGAGGAGGACCAGGACTGAGACAGGCCCCTGGCTTTGTGATTACGAGGGTGGGGAAGATGGTGCTTCTTTGAAGAGGTGAAAGGGTGATGACGCGTGGAGAGATAATGGCTGTGCAGCACTTAGCATGGCGTTTGTGTGTGTGCTGGTGTGGTTCTCCCCCTAATTACCTCTCATCTGCCCTCAATTACTGGATGACAGTGATTAAATCCCGTCCAGCCCCTTCCTCAGTTAATCCACCGACTGGGCCACCTCGCTTCCACGTTTTACCTGGGAGGCACATTGCATTTTAGAGAAATCGCCATTATAGCTCTTTTTGTTGAGGAAAAAGTAAGATACAGGGAGAATTTAGTACCCACTGGCTGTAGAAAGGTCTAATTAACCTTGTTCTGGGGCTAGCCACATGACAAGCTGCTCCTCTGTAGAATAACAGATGCCCCTGATGTTTATTCAAGAGCAGATTATCGACTGGACTGACTTAAACTGAGTAGATTTCAGTAACCAGAAATAAATATCTGCTTCGGGCTACCTAAGGACACAGCACACGTTTAGCTGAGGTTCCTGCTTTTCCACACTTAGCTGAGGTTCTCCAAAGGATAGCTTCCTTATCTGAAAGATGGGGTAAGTGATACTTAGCTTGCAGAGTTATAGGAGGGTTAAATGAGATTTTCTATCTCACATACTTAGTGTCATCTCTGGCATGTAGCAGGCATTCGATAAAAAGTGGTATTGATGATGCTACAAGCAAGCATTTATTGAGTGTCCCAGGTGCTGTTACAGAATGAATAATACAGGACTCCTGTTCTTAAGGGGCTGGCAATGCAGCAATAAAGAGAGACTCATAATACTCAGGAAGTAATCACAAGGCACTGTGGTAAACATGGTAATAGAGGGGCACTCTGAGTTCTGCGAGAACAGAGGAGAGGACAGTGGATCCTCTCTGGGAGCGACAGACAAGGCTGCCCTGGAGGAGGAGTCTCTCAAGTTAGACCTTGAAGGCAGAGTGGAGAAGAGACATTCCTGGCAAAGGAGACTACACGTCCAAAGGCAGTGAGGTTGGAGACAGCTTGGTGCTCTTTGAGGAAACATCCACTGGTGGTGGCACGAGAGAAATGGACTTGGTGACTCTTTCCACCAGCCCCAGCATTTGAGGGTGACGGGGTTGGAGAACGCAGAGCTGTCTGGTGTGGATGGAAAGTGGAGTGCTTCCAGTACTCTGCCTCGCTGAACCCTGTGTGCCAGCCCACTCCCTGCTCCTCCATCTAATCTTCTAAGTAGCCTATTGGGAAGGAGGGATCAAGCTTGGCATCCAGGGCTCATTACAGTCTGTTTCTAAGCCTTTTTTCACTCTATTACAAGTGGGGTGCCCCTGGGATGCCCTCCCCTCCTGCAGTCAGCCCAGGTCACAGGTGGCTCCTTCTTCCACTGAGCCTCTCTCTCTGGCCACGCCAGCCACGACCTTCTCTGCCTTCTCTTGGAGCACAGGGTAGCTAGCAAGAGGGGCTGGAATCTGGCCGAGACTAGGCATGGGGGGGGGGGGCGGGGGTTAGAGAGGCACACATGGTGGAAAGGGGGGGGCAGTGTGTCCAGGGGCACCCAGTATGTCAATGGGAGGTGGGATTCCAGGTAGAGAAGGGGGCTCGCACTGTTTCTGAAACCACAGATGGCCCAGTGGGTGGCTGGAGTGCTGCGAAGGGGAGTCTGGGCCTGGGACCTTTGGGAATCTAGGGCAGAGCCTCCTAGGGGGAAGAGCCTGTCTGGGGAGGGAAGATGGTAAGAGCAAGGTACACCAGGCAGGTGACTGGTATAGCACGCACACCAGGGCTTGGGGACAAGGTGGGCTCCTGGCGGTCATACTGGTATTTGTGTTGCCTGGGAGTCGGGTGGTGTGGGTACAGCTGATTCATACCTTCTGTCTGGTAGGGATCTTTCTGGAGCTAGGTAAAGGCTCTTAGGAGGAGAGGTGCAAAGGTAAGGAACCAGGCTGTACTGGATAACCTCCCTCTTCTAATCTCTCCTGTAAAGCAACTAACTAGCTCTTTACTATTTGTGTGACCTTTAGTTTCTGAATGCCGTTTACAGTACTGTAGCCAAGTCCTCATCGAACTTTCAAGGGGCTCTGCCTAACTCCCACTTAGACCTCCAAGGCAAAATCTGTGTCTGCATTTCTAATAATAAGAAGAATGTCAACAACAGGGTCCATTTATTGAGCACTTCTTCTAGGTACTGGGAGATTTACATGTATGGCTGATTCGATCCTCATGTTAAGACCTTGAGGCAAGCTTATTCCCACTTGACACATGAAGAAACTGAGGCTCAAAGAATTTAAAATCCAGTGTTGAAGGTCACACAGCTAGTAACTGTTGCAGTTGAGATTCAAATGAAGTCTCAGGCAGAGTCTGTACTTTTAATCCCTGTGCTATGCTGTGAAATAAAATCATTCCAATTTATTGAAACTGGTCTTTGTTAAAAGCCATGACACTGCAGTGCATTATCATGCTCCTTCCTTACCTTGGGCTCCAGCATCACTTTGCTTATAATCTCTGTATGTGAATTAATTGATTGATTGAACTGGGGGAGGGGGTGGAGATTGAGGGGGTGCACAACCTGGGGCACCTGGAGTAGTGTCCTTTCCTTCCTTGAGCCCCTTGGAGAGAGACCTGGGGGTGGATGGAAACGTCTGCAGAGAATGTTTTTCAAACAGCCTCCGAAAGCACTTTGCCGAGCAACAAAGAGCCTTTCAGAGCACAGCTCCTGAGGTGGTGAGGGGCTCAAAGGGGTGGGAGACTTGCAAGCTGAGAGCAGAGTGGGAGGGCCTGGAGTCGCCACTGCCTACAGCCTCTGGCTCCACCAAAAAGCCAAGCTGAAGAGGATTGAGTTTCATCTTGGGGTACCGCTGCGGGGCTGAGGGGCCGGGGCTGAGGGTCCAGGGCTGGGACTGGGGTGAAGGTGCATGAGAGGGAGAAGGTCTTTAGGGAATACTACAGGGTGTGTGGTGTGTGTGTGTGTGTGTGTGTGTGTGTGTGTGTGTGAGAGTGTGTGAGAGAGCGCGAGAGAGAGAACAAATCCGTTTCAGTTCTAGAACACAACTCTGTGGGTGTGGAAGGACATTCAAAACTAGTTTCCTAGGGACATACGTGTTTTTAATTAAGAATAGTTTTAACTTATAAAAGTAATACATACTTGCTGTAAAAATTCAACTATCAAGGTTTATAAACCTCTAAATAAAACTTTGAAAGCTCTTGCCACCCATCATAAGTTATCACTGTTAACATTGTGGATATATTCTCCCAGACTCTGTGTGTGTGTGTGTGTATACTGTGTTTTAGATACATAATTAAACATCTGTGTACTAGATATGTAACTATAGTGGCTAAGTTCTATCAACCGCTTACTATGTGCCAGCCTTTATAGTAAGTAGGAGGTGTTCTTTATTTTCATGACCTCATTTCATTCTTACATCTCTGTGAAGTTAGGTATTAATGATCCCCATTCACAGGTTGGGGGAAGTGAGACTTAGTGAGGTGCCGGGGGTAGAAATGTGGCTGCAAGATGCGGACGCTTCCTGCTGGTCTAGTTCACCTTGTTTATAACAAAGTGGGATCACATGTGCCCTCTCTGCAGCGGGGCTTCTGCTCTGGCCCGTTTTCTTGGCCCCTTCACCACCTCCTCCTTCTTTCCCAGTTCCCAGTCATGGCCTTCCCCTTTGGATGCAGTTTGCTCAGTGAGTCTGATAGGAAGGCATGCTAAAGCGTAAGGATTGTGATCATCACTGGGTGAGTTTGGTAGGCAGAATAATGCCTCGCCCCCGCAAAGAGCCCTGCATCCTGATTCCCTGGGAGCCTGTGAGTGTTACTTCACACAGCAACGGGACTTTGCAGATGTCATTAAGGTTGTTGTTAGTTTCCCAGAGCTACCCCAACAAAGCACCAAAAAAATTGGTTGGCTTAAAACAACAGAAGTTTATTGTCTCACAATTCTGGAGGCTAGAAGTCTGAAATCAAGGTGTCAGCAGGGCCGTGCTCTTTTTGCCGACTCTAGGGGAGGATCCTTCCTCGCCTCTTCCGGCTTCTGGTGTTTGCTGGCAATCCTTGCCGTTCCTTGGCTTGTAGGTGCATCACTCCAGTCACATGGCTGTCTTCTCCCTGTGTGTCTTCACGTTGTCTTCCCTCTGTGTATGTCTGTCCCTGTGTCCAAATTTCCCCTTTTTATAAGGACACCAGTCACCTTGGATCAGGGTCCACCCAAGTGACCTCCTTTTAACTTGGTTACTTTTGTAAGACCCTATTTCCAATTAAGGTCGCATTCTGAGATATTTGGGGCTTAGGACTTCAACATATCTTTTTTGGAGGGGGGCACAATTCAACCCATAACAACCTTAAAATATGGAGATTATCGTGGATTATCAGAGGGGCCCAGTCTAATCACATGGGCCCTGAAAAGCTGAGCACTATCTCTGGCTGGAGACAGAGGAGAGGTGCCCAGAGGGGAAGTTAGAAGGATATGACCCATTGCGCCACCCCTGGCTCTGAGACATGGGGACCTGTCCAAGGGCAAAGACTGGAGAGAAGCCTCTAGGAGCTGAGGGTGCCCCCCAGCTGACAGCCAGCCAGGATATGGTGACCTCAGTCCTACAACTGCAAGGAACTAGATTCTGCCACAACCACAATCCAGGAGGAAGTGGATTCTTCCCTGAATCTTCCCATAAGAGCCCAGCCAGCCAATACCTTGATTTCATTCCTGTAAGGCCCTAGACCGAAAACCAGCTGAGTCAACCTGGACTTCTGAGCCTCAGAACTGTGAGATAATAAATTTGTGCTTAAATTGCTGAGTTGGTAGAAGTTTGTTCTGGCAGTAATAGAAAAGGAATATAGTTACCTTCCCATTTCACCGGACCTTCAGTGCCTTAAGCCAAAGACATGGCCAATGATAGGAATTCTCGGGGCCTCACGTTTACTTTCTTGGATCTTTGAATAATACCACCATCCTGTACAGAATGTGATGTTTCCCAGTGCATTTCTTGCAAAATTTCACTTGCTTCTCCCAGGAGCCCTGTGAGCTCTAGGTATATTATTCTCCCCATTTTACAAGGCAGGAAACCATGTGATTTAATGAAGGAAGTGATTTGCTCAGGGCCTCACAGAAGTGGGATTGCAAGCCAGGTTTCCTGTTTCCAAATCACAGACACGTTTTGCCACAGCTCATGGCTGCCTCTATTTCCCAAAGCACCTGTTGTCTGAACACAGTTACAGCTGTCCGAAGGCTTCGGCCCCTTGTGAGGGCGTGAGCTTCCTTTTGCAGAGAAATGGTCAAGCAGGAGCCAGTGGACAATTTGCCTGGGATGCTGAGGAAGGGATTCCTGCCATCCGTGGGAGGACGTTGGCAGGTGCCTCCTGATGCCCTTTTCAATTCAGGATCTACAGTGGGAGGTGGGATAAGCTTTTGGTACCACAATTCAGACAAGAGAAAGCCCACTGGGTCTTGCCTGGAGAAGATGCACAGAGGAGGTGAGCAGGACTTGGAGGGGATGGCTGCGTTTGGATTTCTGGCGTGATTGCAGGGCATGCCTCTTGCCCACGCCTTCCAGCAAAAGTTGCTTTGGTGAAACTTGCAGGCAGGGTGTGGGTCAAACCTGAAGTGAGTGGACCCCATGGCCTCTGGCCTGCCCTCCTCTCTCTCAACGCCCCCTCAAGTCCATGGTGCTGGCTGAGGGCACCCCATGTGGTTGTAGCCAAAAGAACAGTGGTGGGAGAGCAAAGGGGTAAGGGAAATACAGGCGGAGAATAACTTCCTGCCCAGCCTGGCTTCCCGTGGCTTCCCCGCTAACCCACTCGAACTCTGATTAACTCTCTTTGTCTCTCTATGGGTGGGAAGCAAACAGCCTGTCTTCTGAGGGCAGCTGCCCTCCTATTAAAGGTTCCTTAGCAATTTTCCACTTGTCCTTGAGCCTGGGGCGTCCCCTCCTCAGTCTTGTCGCCTGCATGGCTGAGGTGACTTAGACTGTATCTTCCCCATGCCTGAACTCCCTGGGGAGCTACCTCGCTTCCGCCCTTCCTCCCGCCTGTCTTGGAGTGCCCTTCAGTTCAGGAGCTCTTTCTAGCCCCCAGACCATACGCCGTGGGGGTGGCTGGAAATGATGGCCTCGCGGGCTTCAGGCTGGGAAGTAGCACAGCATGGTGGACAGAACTGGATATTTACTAAACACTTCCTGTGTGCCTGGCCCTGTGCTAGGACTCAAGGACACAGCACTGAACAAGACAGAAGAGGACCATGTGCCAGCCTTGGTTCCATCCCTGCTGGTGGCGTGACCCTGAGCTCATCACCTCACCTCTGTGTTACAATCATGTCGAACAATGACTGAAGCGGCGCTTTGCAAGCATGCTGTAAACTGTAAACTCTATGGAGGAGGTATTGTTAGTTTGTATCCCCTCACTCGATCCTCTCAATTATCTCATGAGGTAGGCATGGCAGCAGTTCTTATACCCATCTTACAGTTGAGAAAGTAAAGCCTCGGGCGGCTGAAGAGCAGGAGCGGGAGCAGGAGCTAAGTGTTCAGCTACTTAGCTGTGAGCTGATTCTATTTTACTGCATACTGTGCCCCAGGAGTTCACTGGTGACAGTGTTTAATGACATTTTCAACAACCACAGCATTCATAAACTCACATTCATCAACTGCTTACTATTTACCAAGGACTGGGTTAAATCCTTTATATGCCTATTATTATTCCCACTTTCCAGATGAGAAAATTGAGGCTCGGCAAGGATAAGTCATTTGTCCAAGGTCACTTTTCTATGCAGAGGCAGAGTCAGGGTTCACATTCAGGTGTGTCTGACCCCAGAGCCTAGAGTTGTAACCTCTGTGCTATTGCTTACCCAGCTGAGCATCTCAAACTGATGTGCCCAAAATAACCAGAAAGCATACAAGAGAGTAGGAAGGGGGTAGACTAGCAGTAATCACAACCCAACACACACACCCCACCTAGAAGTGTGCCTCAGGCAGTGGGGGCTGTGGGCATCAAGAGGGATGGCTTCCTGCAGCCGAGCTTTATCGGGAAAGTGGATCTTGAACAATGGGCAGGATTGGAAACTCAGAAGGGCAGAGGCAGGTATGAACAGGGGACCTGGAGAAGAAAGGGAGATGAGGAGGGGATCAGGCTGGTGGGTGCATGTGGGGGAGCAGTGGAGATCACATGGGCTTTACCTGAAGGAAAGGAACTGAAGTTTGTTCCAGCAGCCATTGCAGCTGTGGCTTACTATGTGCTAGGTACCTTACTAGGTCCTTCACACGTATTTTCACAAGTAATCTCATAATAGCCTTATGCAGTAGATGCCATCATCACCCCATGTTACAGAAGACAAATGAATGCTTGCATGGATTAAGAATCTCAAGTTATCGTCTAGAAAGTGGTAGATATGGAACTCAAATCCTGGCGATCTGATAGGTGTCCAGTCTCCTTACTCAACTGAAGATATGAGAAATCCTATAGTGGAAACACTTTACCTTTGTGTAACGTGTGTTTGTTGATAATGGAATCCCTTTTCTCTCCAAACACTTAGAAGATCTCAAGGATCGCACCTAATTTGGGACATGCTGGTGAAGTCTTAATTCATGTTGAGTAGGACTGAGACCAGAAGAATGTACCTGGCACAGACTCAATGCCACAAATATTTCTGGAGCACCCCTTGTGCCAGGTGTGGTGCTAGTGGGCACAAAGCCACATTCTCATTGCCCAGGGGCACCCATAGCAGACCGGAGCCTGCTCCTGGGCTGCCCCACCGAGAGCCTGCCTGTCTCTGGGTCTTCCTCGGACCATTCAGCTGTGTCTTCCCTTGGTGGGGTACTGCCCTGAGTCATGTCTATGAGTTAGTTCACAGCTAAACACACGTTCATTCTGTAAATGTTTAGTGAGGACCTTCTGTGCTCCAGGACCTGTGCTAGGGATTGGGGATCCAGAGGCAAATAAAATACTCTCTCTTTTCCCAGGACATCCATTGTCTAGGTCAGTGCATAGGACATCCAATGTACAAGATAGACTGAGAAGTGCTGTGTGAATTTCGAGATACAAGCAATTACTTTTTTTTTTCGATTAACCAAATTAATTTTAGTTTGGGATTTAAGCTCATGCCTAAATGATGTTGGAACATGTGGACGTTGGGCAAGTCCAGATGTTTGGCTGATAGCAGTAAGCAGCTGTGTGTTCCGAAGCATCCTGGGGAATTCCTGCCCACCTGCCGCACAGGGCGGGGAGGGACGTGGGAATGAGATGCTGGCTCAACAAGAGTCCTCAGACTGTGCCTCCAGCCACGCCTGGGCAGCGAGCGTCTGCGTGCATAGAATGCCATCGCCCACTGCCCCTGCCCACTGTCTCCCCAGCCCACGGAAGGACGCCTTTCTGGTGTCCAGTGTTGCCAGGTCACTCACATTTCTCCAGATTACTCACCTGAGCCCCGAGGGACAAGCATAGGCTTTTCATTTCAGTGACCTCGGGTTCCTCATCCATCAAATGGGAGTAAAGATTCCTCCTCAGGAAGTGGCCTGAAGGGTGGGGAGGTGGGGAGGTGGGGATGGGGTCGGCAGGGCAGGTCCAGGCAGAAGGAGTAGCATGTGTGAAGCTGCCGAAGTGCGACAGAGGTGGCAAGTTGGAGGAGTTGGAACAAGTTTAGTCCTTAGAATGTCACTTGGCTGTGCCCTCCTCTGGGGAGCATCCTGCCAACCCCCAGGCCCACTTTATTTCTTCTCCCCCATCACTTTCTCCACCCTGGCACTATTCCAATCCACTCAAACTCCCCCTTGGCTCAGCTGTTTCTCCCTTTAGCCAGTAAGATGCCTGATGCACAGCTATTATCTTTACTTTATTATCTACTACTTTATTATCTTGGATATCTTGGTAGGTGTCAGTGACTCTCAAACAGATACTCCTCTGAAGGGGTCAGCTGTTTCACTGGCAATGCCCCCAGGCCATGTAAACAGGGAGGCTCCCGCCATCTGGGGCCTGCCAGGGCTGGACAGGGGACAAGCGTGAGGACGTCTGACTCAGCATGGAAGCTCTTCCTCCGTGCTCTTGCTCCTGACGTGCCACGCACTTGCCAGCTTCAGTGTGCAGGGCTGCCTGTGTTGGCCGGCTGAAGCTTTTCTGCTCTGTGGCCCCCTAAGCAGGGAGTGTGGGAAGCATCCTGCCAGGGCTTGGCCAGATGTGGCCAAACTTCTGCAGCGGCGTTTGCCCCAGTCTGCAGATGTCCAGCCTCACTGCGCCAGCCTGGCCGACTCGGCCGGGCCACAGTGTACAGCGCTTGGGGGTTGGTGGCCGTGAGCCATGCCTCACCACCTCTCCTGTTGGCCTTGGTAATTCCCAACTTCCTCTCACATGACTTCTGTCTCTGTTTACTTCTCTCTCTGGCCTCCCTGCCTGCGGCGTCCCCGTGCCACCTCCAGTCTAATCTGCTGCACTAAACCCAGCCCCTGCGCTGGCCCCTTCCTGGTGGCCTCATTCCAGAGTGTGTGCTGTCTTTGGCTCACCCTCCCAGCTCGCGCACCGCCCTCCCACGCCAACTCTCTCTACCACTGCGAAGGAGGATCGGTGCACTTTTTCATGTGAAACCTATGATGTTGTATCTGGGGCTCCTCCATCAAGTGCCCAGGAGGGGACCAGCTCCTGGGGGGGCAGAAATGGGCTGCTCTTAAGTCATGGGATGAACATTCCATAGCAGCCTAGCTCAGAGCTTGACTGAAAACAAATGAGTGGGTAGACACATGGGGAGGCAGACATGGGCTCTGGGGATCCAGGCTCTGAGCGCCCCAGAGAGTTGGGGGAAGGTATCTATTATGGGTTGAATCGTGTCCTTCCCAAAGATGCTGAAGTTCTGAGCCCTCAGGAGCTGCAAATGCGACTTGATTTGGAAATAGGGTCTTTGCAGAGATCAAATTAAGATGAGGTCGTTAGGGTGGGCCCTCATCCAGTATGACTAGTGTCTAAGGGGAAATTTGGACACAGACACACACACACAGGGAGGGTGCCATGTGAAGATGAGGGCAGAGAGGGGGTGATGCATGTACAAACCAAGGAATGCCAAAGGTCGCCAGCAAATCTCCGCGAGCTGTGGGGCCTCCCTTACAGCCCTCAGAAGGAACCAACCCTGCTGACACCTTGATCTCAGACTTTTAGCCTCCAGAACAGAGGCAATACATTTCTATTGTTTAAGCCAGGCAGTTTGTGGTCCTTTCTTATGGCAGCCCCAGGAAATGAATACAGTATTTGAATACCTTCAGAGCCTCTCACTTCTGATTATGGGTCAGTGTGCTCTAGCTATCAAGTTTATTTGCGTCTTATTTAGTTTGGACATACAGGCTCTATTTTGAGGTATCTGGGCAGAGATTTTGATAATAATAATAAAAACTTTTAATAAGACTCTAATGAGAGTATTAATAAGATTCTAATAAGGAACTTTTCAATATCCTTCTGACTGGTGTAGAGCTGGGCAAGGGATAAAACAACCCATTATCCCATATATACTTTTACAGGGCTTTCCAGTCTACAAAAAGCTTTCTTATTTATTATCCCATTTGGCGCTCAGGGTGACCCTGTGAGGTTAGTACTGTGAGCATTCCCATTTTGCAGAGGAAAGAACTGAGGCTCACAGATGTCCCATAATTGTCTTAAGTGGCAGAGCTGGGACTTAAATGTCGGCCTTCTGACTTGAGTCTCATGTTCTTTCCATGCCCTCACAGCTGCCTCCGAACTTGGAGCAGATGGGACAGTTCAAGGGCAGCTGAGCCCTTGCCTGGTGGCCTGAGGAGTAACACAGTCTTTTGATCCTCTTTCAGGAGCAAGGAAGAGGGGACATCATCCTGCCGGGACCTTGCCAGGTTCTCGTAGGACTTTGTGGTGGCCACAGGGGCCTCCAGGGTTCTTGGGCCCCTGCTAGAGCAAGGTCCTACTGTGAGAGTGGGCCCTGGTGGGTCATTTACAGCACACAGCAGTTGAGGAGAGGCTCCAGCGGGGAGCTGGCTGCCCAGGGGTGGGATTGCCACTCATCACACAGTGAACTGTCCGCACGTCTCACGGCCACGACCCTTAGCAAGCTGGAGCACAATGACGCTTTGCAGTCCAGGGCCACTTTGTAGCCCTCCTCGGGACTTTGAAAGTGCCCACTACCTACTAATAAGTGAAGAGCTTGGGGGAGAGGAATGGCCAGAAGGTGTGGAGTCTGAGGTCTGAGTTCAGGCCTCTGCAGAGTGTGACCCTGGGCAAGTTTCCTTTGACTTCGTTGCGCCTCAGGGCCCACACCTGTGAAATGGCTGGAGGACAGCGTCCAGCTTGCTGGGCAGAGGTGAGGAGGAAAGGACAGGTGGGAGCTCTTTCTAATGTTGACCTCGATGTTATTCACAACAATAATAACAGTGAATGTCCCTGAGTCTTTGGGGGCAAAGACCATAAATCCTTCTTCATGTGAGGAGCCATAAAGAACCGTTGGCCGCTTCCTAAAGAGCAGTACTAACCTGCTCCCTTTGCCTCTCATTTGTTGTGCCTGGGTGTGACTCACATTCTTTTGCAGTTTTTTGGCCTCTTTAGAAAACTCTTCTGGTTTCTATCACCAGAGAGTTTCTTTCCACTCCGTCCCTCCTCACCCACTCCTGCCACCACCACCATGGCTCTGAGGTTTTCATGTGAGTGTTTTCCACGTAAAAAATCTGGAAAACCCATTCAAGCCAAACAGAAGGACCATCTTACTGAATCTGAAGTTGACTGAATTGGTCGCACTGCCCTGGCGCGGGGCTTCTGCGGGCTTCAGAACTCTCCAAGGGTGCGAGACTGAGGACCTGTTTGTTCTGAAACCTTCGCTGACACATCCCACATGCCGCCACTGTCTCAGTGCAGCAATAAACCCTGTGTCCTTTCTTGTGTCAGTGCTTCCTGTGGGTCTGTCACTGCGTGGGGCGCTTTACATGCATTAAATCCTCATTTTATCCTCTGAAACGCCAAACACAGGTCTGTCCAACTTTAAAGTCCAGGTTCTAAGCAGTTCTGGTGTAACTGTCTGAAGGAACTCTCGCCCAGTCCCTTCATCCTGCAGCTGAGGAAACTGAGGCTCAGGAAGGGGGATGGCGACTTCCTAGAAGGAGGAACCGGACCCCAGATGTCCTAACTTCTAGGGCCTTTTCTGCTGCCCCTTCCTCCCTCTCAGAGACGCGCCAAACTGCTGCTGGGAGCTGCCCAGTGAGTACCAGCGGGAGCCCTCACTCAGCTATGCTCTTGCTGTTACATCCCAGGTCTCGGTTAAACCTGACGAAGGTGGTATTGGTTAATTCAAGCCGTTGTCTACTTCAAAGAGTTGTACTCAAAGTCAAGTGTCTGGACTCATAAGTTTGGCACCCAGAGGGAGTTATTTGCTCTGATACCAGGCACCTGAACTCAGCAAAAATTCATAATTAGTAGTTAATAGTGTGGAAATGTCTCACCATTCCCGGAACATGCAATGACATGTAACGCCTCGTTTCCTTTGTACATACTGTTCTCAAAGCCCTGAGCGTTCTCCCTCCTGATACCACCCTCCTCTTATTCTCTGCCTGGTGAACTCTTACTCATCCTTCAAGAACAGTTTCTTGATTCATGTCCAACCACTCTTCTCCCCAACCCTATTGTAAGTAGTTATAATATTACTACAATCTGCTTCTCCCACTAGACTGTAAGCTCTACAAGGGCCTGAACAATGTCTTATACACAATAATAGTATTTAAATAATAGTACTTAAAAAGTTCTTCCTTGTAGCCAGGCTCTGTGCTAACACTTTCTGCGCATTATCTCATTTCATCCTTCATGACGTTATCAGGTAGACATCATTACTTGTCCTAATTCCTAGATGAAAATGCAGATTCACAGAGAAGTTTGGAAACTTGCCCGAGGTTACACCATAGGTGGCAGAGTCAGGGTTGAGGTCAGTGCTGCCATGTACAGTTGTGCTGGCTGCGTACTTCCCAAGGGCATCTGGGGTGCCCTCACCGTGGTGCAGAGCTGTGAATGTTGGGAGGAAGGGGCACACAGGCACCATGAGGTCTGGCTCCAGAGTTCAGGCTCTTAACCACTGTGACATTCTGGGAATATAAATATGCACAGTCATATTGTCGGTGTCTGGCACAGAGTAGGAGCCCAAATGTAGATGAAAGGGATTATGAACCAGTAGGCTTTCCCATTTTCTTCCTTCCCTTTTTACTGCAGAAACAGGTCATCACTTAACAGGTTACTTGGTTTAAGAAGCACATCTTTTAGTTGACTTGCCTTGTAGCAGGTACAAAGAAATGGCTGAAAACCCAGAAAAAAGTCTCCATCTGGAGCTCTAAGTGTTACACAGTTGTCTTTTATTCTAAGTAAATCCATTCTCCCAATGTGGACCTTTGACAGTTGTTAGGCTGGTGTTAAAAAGCCACAGGTGAACCGAAACAAAGGCTGGTTTTGAAACCAGCTGCTGGAACTGCACATCTGCTGTTGCATGAATGCTGGTCCTGGTTCTAGCCCTGGTGCACGAGTACTACGTTCTCCGGCGGGGCCTCAGAATGTCCTGAATGGGGTGGCCTGGCTGCTGCCCAACCCTCTGACTTTCTGAGTGTACTTGGAGCAGCTGGTAACAGCAGAGCTGGTGGTTGGGCCTCTGTGACAGGCAAAAACCGGGGCTTTAGGTTGAAATGTCTATAGAAATGTCTGAGTTGGTGCAGACAAAGCAAGGGACGGGAGAGGCCTGGGGACAAAGTTCTGTCTGATGGACTTTTGGGCTGAGAATTCAAGCTGTGCATTCTGGTCCTGCCTTGTGGCTTTGTAACACCTCCTGTTGACATAGAGGCCTGCCGCTTGCTTGTTGCATCCCCGGACAGGTCTCTTAACCTCTCTGGGCTTCCGTTTACTCCCGAGCAGAGGGGGAGAATGTCACCTCCTGCAGAGGATTGTGATGGGGAGTCAATGAGCTAACGTTTATGAAAAAAAACACTTTGTGTATTGGAAAGGGCTGTGCAGATGCTCTAACTACCATTATTTGTCATTAGGTAGCTTTTCTTGCCAGTCCCTGGGGCAGTTTGCTCCCAGCTGCATCTGCTGAGTGTGCTCCGAGGTGGTGTTGATGGAGGAGTAGGGTGGGAAGAAAACAGCAAGGCAGGCAGAAGACAGGGAGACTTAGCCTGGGGCTTTTGTTTACAAGTGGAGAGAACGGGTTTGGCTTTTTTTCAGTCTGAAGTGGGAAAGTTGATGGTCTTCAGCAGATGAGAGTTTGGAAGCTGGATTCTCCTTCTTATTTTGCATCCCGGATGTCCAGGGACATTCCTTAAAATTAGCACATCTGAAGGCTGAAGGCAGCCCAAAGCCAGGGACTTGGCAAAGGAATGCAGATCCCAACTTCACTCTCCTTCTAGGCTGGTCTCTTTGCTGTAGGCCTGTTACTTCATGCCCACAGCCACCTCCACACTCTCGCTCTGATGTTCCCTCCATCCAGCACATCCTTCCTACGCCTGTCCAAATAAAATCCGTGCTGCAGGACTAGTCACACTTCCATTCATTCCACAGATATGTGTCGAGTGTCATTCCTCAAGACAGGGAACACGGGAGAAGGCTCACATTTAGGGGAACAGCAGAGGATGCTAAGTTTTGCTCAGACACGTTGAGGGTGAGGAGCATCTGGTAGCCCGGTCCTGGAGGCAGGGAATTCAGCCCCTGGAACTCAGGAGCAAGGTCAGAGGATGGGGCATGGACGTGGGAGTCGTCAGCACGTGTGTGAAGTAGAGGCACAGGCACGGGCAAGGTCGCTTAAGGAGAACCTGAGTTGTAAGTTGAGAAGAGCAATGGAAATGATGCCTGGCAACCAAGTGTCGAGTTCAGAAGGGAACCAGCGGTGGAGAATGAGAGGGAGAGTAAAGAGGTAGTAGACGGAAAGCCAACAAGATGAGCAGTGGCCTCTTGCGGTTTGAATGGTGGGAGAGCCTAGCAAGGGCAGCAGGGAGGGCAGGCAGATGGACGGTGGAAACAGCCCACCGGAGGAGCATTCGCAGCCCCACAAGGACCGATGGCCCCCTTTCTCTGTCTGTGGGAATCGCTGCCGTAGGTGAGCTGTCGCTGGTAGTGAGAGCGTGTCGTATCTCTCAAAGGCTACCGGTTCACAAAAGGATGGAGAACCCAGGACTAGAGGTTTTCAGGAGGCTGGAGAACAGGCATGGTTGGGAGTCAGGTAGTAGCAGAAATAGAGGAATGAGTTGCAGCTAGAAAGAGGCATTATCCAGTTCAGGATTTCAGAGGTAGGGCAGTTCCTGGGAGCTGACAATGTCAGGGTGGGGCCCCATGAGTGGGTTCTGAGGAGGGGTGGAGCAGAAGACTATTAGATTAGTGAGGACAGAGAACTGAAGCCAGAGTGGTAATTGGTCATCAGTGTGGATGTTCAACTGGCCTCAGGCAAGGGCAACAGTGCATGTCATGAGGAAGCTGTGTACCAACAGCCAAGTCCACATTTGCTTCTGTGGGTGTGGCTTGGAGGTCTGGAAATGACTACGTGCTAGTTAGGGTGGAGACACCCAAAGATACTAGGCTTAAATACATTGATTTCTGTCTCATGTACCAGCACTGCTGGCTTCGACTGTCAGCAAGGCACTGCTCCATGAAGTCGTTCGGGACTTCCGTACTATGGCTCTGCCATTTTCTAGGATGTTGAACTTACTTACAGGCTGTTGCTGGGTCCCATGAGGACCACTCACATTGCATTGGGAAACACTTAGTCACAGGTCACCCTTAGCTGCAAGGGAGGCTGGGAAATTCCCATCTGGGGCAGACATGAGCTCAGTTAGTACACTATCCCTATGGACAAAGGAGGGAACAAAATTTGTGGGACCATCTAGCAATCTGGCACAGATGGTTTTTTTTTATCCTTTGACGTGAATATTTATTTTCATGTTATCCTGTATCACACAAAGAATAGCAAATGAAGGACAATCAGTAAATACTGCTGAGAGATAAAAACTCTGTCCTAAAAAGATTTGATGGATATACAAAACATGGCTGATTCATATTTCAGTAGCGTGGTTCTTTTCTAATACTAAATCAGTCAACTGGAAGATAAGAGAAGTTCCTCCATAACGCAGGCTAGAAAAGTCTATTCAATTTTATTTAAAATCTGTATGCTGTAAAAGTACATGCCATGGAATTTACTAGGATGACAACTAGATAGATATGAAATTCATGACATATTGATTCAACATATTGAACTGGTTTTTAAAACCAATTTATATAAATGATTATAATAGTCTATATTATGTTTAGCTCTTGAGGCATATGGTAGTAAATTTGAATTTAATTTTAAATAAATTTACATAAATATAAAAAGTTCAGTAATTTTTATCCACCCTGCATAAATTAAAAACAAATTAAAAAACAAAAGTATTGTACTTTATAAATGCACTTGAAGCCAAAGTTCAAACCAGAAATCTAAGTTTATTTCTTACAAAGAAATCAAAGAATGACTGACTTTCATAGAAAGTCATCAGTGGAGAAGGTTCTACTGAATATTAGGCAGTAAATATATAAATATGTATGTAAATATATATTTAGCAGTAAATATGACTTACATTTACTATATATTCTTTAAAAATTAATGTAACTGAAAAAACTTCACACTGATGGCACAGATGGTTTTAAGGATGGACAGTCATTCGTTCAACAAATACTTATTCAGTGCCTCTTATGGGCTGGGTCCTGGAGTTACAGAGAGGGAGACAGACACGATGCCTGCCCTGATGGAGCGCACAGCCTAGTGGGTGGTGTGGTCTTCAGAGGAGGAAAAGGCAGCTGATGAGTGGAAGCTGTAGACGAACCAAGTGAGAGCCGAGAGATGGGCGGCTTTTACAGGAGAGGGCTGTGAGGGAAGAGTGGTGTCAAGGAAGGCTAGACTGGGGCTTAGGCAGTAGGTAGAGGGCGATTCGTTCATTCATTCATTCATTCATTGTTTACTCAACAAGCATTTGGTGATAGGGATGCAGTGATAAGTGAAAACAGTTATAGTGCCCAGTCTTATTGGGTTTTCTTCCTAATAGGGTTTCTTCCTCACTTATCAGGTAATCACATGTATGGGATGAATAATTACACCTGAGGTAAGACTTTGAAGGAGCAGAATTTAGATCTGTGAGAGCATTTTACAAGGGGGTATTAGACAGAGGGTTCGGGGAGGGAGGAATGACGATTTGAAAGATGAATGGGTGTTAACCAGGTAAGGAGCAGCCAGACCAAGGGAACAGCATGTACAAAGGCCCTGGGGATGGAGGACTGAAAAATGGCCCATGTGGCTGAGGCAGGGTGGAGGTGGCGGGGAGGAGGGGCAGTGGAAAGGTAACCTGGGGGAAGCACACACGGGACCTGAAGGTTCTTAAGGATTTTGGCCTTTATCCTAAGAGCCAAGGGAAGCCACAGATGAGTCTGAAACGCGAGGAGTGACATGGTCAGAACCCTGGGAAGAGCTAAGCCCATAAAGTTGTGACTTTGCAGCAGAATAGACAGAAGGTATAGGACAAGGATCAGAAAGGGGTCAGAAAAGCTAGAGAATAGGAAGGGCAGAGGGCCGCCTTGGGCAGGGTTTGTGGCTCACAGGGACACTGGAGGCAGGGATTTGAGGAGCAGATGGAGGGACAGGGAAGGGGCTCATTAACTTCAGGCTTCCATCTGGAACTGGGGGTGAAGCTGTGTGTCTCCATCTGGGTTATTTAGCAATCCTGGGACTTTAGCTGTTTTCCTATCTGTAAAAGAAGAGCTTCTATGAGGATCAAAGGGAAGATCAGCTAACAGCAGGATGCAGTATGAATATCATGGATATTGAGAATAATGATATAGACGATATGGAGTACGGAGTGGCTGTGACATCCACCTGAAATGCCTACACTGTGTGGGAAGAAAGAGGATAGGGTTCAAGGGGCAAGGAGAGGCTTAGCAGTGGCCACACCTGATGTCTCCGTTAGGGAGATTTTTCAGAATAACTGTGTGTGTGTGTAGGGGTGCGTGTAAATTGGTCTGGTTGTCAGGGGATTTGAGGTCCGAGTTCAGCACCAGTGGTCCTTGCTGGGAGGTTTGAGCAATTCGGTTCCCCAATTTATATGGTAGATTCTGATGTTTAAAGGCATGAGGCCCTGAAAAAGATCAGCCAAGCTGTTTACCAGCTATAGGCTTATAATAATATAGAAATAATAGTTGTTGCTGGGAATTAAAGGGGATGCTGCACCTAAGGTGCTTCATACAGTCCTGGAATAGTGGATGCACATTCAGTGGAAACAGTGGTCCCCAACTTCCTCATCTGTGAAGAGCTGAGATGAATCTGTCCCAGTGGTGACAATGACAAGGGTTTCCACTGGGAGTGTCAGGGTTTCCTGTGAGTGTTTCCCACGGGTGGGATCCTGGGGTCTCTGATTCACCCAGCGCCGCTTGTGCACAGGCCCCAGGTCCACAACCTGCCCCAGGCACGGCTTGCTGGAGGCCTGGAGCCGAGGTCCTTGCCATGGTTCAGGCCAGGCCTATGGCCAGGATCCTAGAAGCGCCCAGAAGCCCTTGGGTGGAGTCTGCCTCCTCCTTTTTCCTGTGCACCCCCTGCCCCCCACCTCCCCTCCCCTCTTTGCTGTGAAAGCAGCAGCCTTCCCGCTGGGCCCAAGCAGCAGAGTGGCCTAAATTTAGCCTTCTGGCTTCAGCGGTGAGCCACAGGTGAAGACCAAGGGGAAAGCACAAAGGCGGCCACATTTTCAAAATACCTTTGGTCAAGACCATAAATGGCAAATCTGAGGCCCTTGGTCCACGGCACGCCCTCTGCTTGTTTTTGAGGGAAGACTGGAGAACAATCTTGTTTCCTTCTCGGCTGCTTCCCCAGTTGACCCTCCCTTGAAACCTCGCCCCCGCCCCCACTTTGCCCAGCTTGGAGCCATTCTCTCTCCCAGGAGTACGGCCCTGGGCTACAGAGCAGGCCCATGGCCTGTGTTTGGTTTGGGCAGTATAATCTGGTTTGGCTCAGACAGACCAGCGTCATTATGCAGGCTCCATCCCCCTCAGTTCAGCCAGGGCTGCCGCCTTAGGAGGCCTGGTCAGACAGGCCTGGTGAGATGCTTCACGTCTATGCTATGGACCAGGCATCCTCCTAACAATCTTACCTCAATCAGCCCATGTAATCTTCCTAATAACCTAAGAAGTGGGTACGATGATCACCCTCTTTTATAGATGAGGAAAGTGAAGCACAGACAGGGTAACTCTCTCAAAATCATAGAGCTGGTAAGTGGCAGAGGCCACCTCCAAAGCCCACCCCTTGACTGCCACAGGACACCACCCCCATCATATAGCATCACCCTTTCTGAATCACTTACTGTGCCAGGCACTTTTATGTACATTATCTCAGTTAATCCTCAACACATCCTATGAGGCAGCTACTGCTATTACTGTTCCCTTTTTATAAAAGTGGAAACTGAGGCTCTGAGAAGTTGATCGAATCGCCCAGGGTCGGGATGGGAAGCCGTGGAGTAATGAGTGCAGCTGTGCCACCAGGCTGTTAAGCTCCTGTCCCCTCGCCTGCCCACCCTCAAGTGCTTCACCCAAAGCCAGCTTCCCTGGGAGTGCTCCTGCCTGCCGGATCATCCTGGAGCCTTTGTCCCTGTGTTGGGAGGCTTGTCCTCACTGTGGTTTAACTCGTGGGCTTCATCACAGCAGCCAGCAAGTTCAACAGAGGGAGCAGGGGCTGCTCAGGATTGAAATTGTAGGCAGCAAGCTCCATGGGCAGACCTTGCTCCCAGAACCCCAAATATTAGGATTGAAATAGTCCATGTGCTCCTCAGGAGTAGGGATTCTTTGCAGTCACTGGAGGGGGCGGGGTGGGGTGGGGTTAAGGGAGCATCTTAATACTCCATTCTTTATTTTTGCTTCATCTAGTGTGTACACTAAGGTATTTATTTATTTAATTGTGGCAAAATATACATAACAAAATTCACCACTTTAATCGTTTTCAAGCATACAGGTCAGTGGCATTGAGTATCTTCATATTATTGTGCAGCCATCGTCACCATCCATCTTTAGAACCTTTTTGTCTCCCAAACTGAAACTCTGTATCCTTTAAATACTAACTCCTCACTCCCCCTACCCCCACCCCCACCCCTGCAAACATCATTCTACTTTGTGCCTCTAGGGACCTCATATAAGTGGAATCATACAATATTTGTTTGGCTTATTTCACTTAGTATAATGTTTTTGATGTTCATCCATGTTATATGTCAGAATTTCCTTCCCTTTTAAGGCTGAATAATATTCCATTGTATGTATAGAGCACATTTTGTTTATTCCTTCATCCAGCCATCGACATTTGTGTTGCTTCCCCCTTTTGGCTATTGCAAATAACACTGCTATGATATATTGAGGTTTTATGGGAAAGTTTGCTTGAAAGAAAATCCAGTTGCTAAAAGAAATTTGGAAACCACCACAATGGACCAAAGTTGGGGGAGATGGAGACCCAGTAAGCATGAGTAAGTTACCTGTACGTAATGGGCAGAGCCAAAACTATAGCCTTCAGACTCTGAGTCCAGCACTTTCTCTCCCTCTGATTGCTGGCTCTGATATTTAGAAGGAGGAAGGAAGGAGAATGCGGCTCTGTCCTGGGGGCAACTGCTCTGTGTCCATAAACCTCCTGGAGCTGCAGAGAGGACTGGATTCAATTTTTATTGAGTGCCCACGGGAGCCAGTCCAACGTGGAGATAGAGTTTGTGTCTCTTTCTGCGTCTCACTGCTTGTGTGACCTTGGGTCCTCTTCTTGCTTCTCAGAGCCTAGGGTCATTGTGAAGATCAGATGAGATGAGATGTGTCCAGTGCATCTGGGGCAGCGTCTGGCACACAGTGCCCAGAGAGCAGGAGCTGCCACTCTACGAGGCACTGCTGGGGACAAAGAGATAAACAAGACAGGCTCTGGCCCTTGGGAGTTCTTCTCAGTGCATCATATCAAGAGGCACATGATGTTGATTTGTCCCATTATTGGTGATATTGACATTTATCAGTTGATTAAGATGGTGTCTGCCAGGTTTCTCCATTGCAAAGTTGATTAACAAGTGTTTTGTACTCATTAATAAATTACTATTTAATAAGTATTTTGTGGGAACTACTTTGAGACAGTGTACAGATTCTATTCCTCATCAAACTTTGACCCTGCAGTTTTAGCATCATGTTTTGCCAAATGATGATTCTATAATTCCTTCTACATTTATTATTTGCAATTCTACTACAAGGTAGAGGCTTTACACCTTTATTTATTTGTTTGTCCATTCATTCATTTGTATCAGCACAAACTCATGAATTTCTATTTTATTCAATGGGCTATAATCCACAACAGTCATTATTTATTTTGATGCTCAAATTGTTTTTCTGTAAATTTAAAAATATCTGGTAGGCTTGGCGAATAATACATAAACTACTGTGATTTTGTAACGTAAAATTATAATAATATTGAGCCCTTTCCATGTGCCAGGCACTGTTCTAAGTTTCTTTATTAACTCTTTATATATATAAATTCTTCACATATATAATAGTTATTTATTGCTGTGAAACAAGTTATCCCAAAACATAGCAGTTTAGAAACAACAAACATTTTCTGGCTCACACAGCTTCTGTGGATCAGGAATCAGGAGTGTTTGCTGGGTGATTCTGGCTCAGGCTCTCTCAAGAGCTTGCAGTGGAGATCCCAGGGCTGCAGTCATCTAAGGGCTTAACTGGGGCTAGAGGATTCACTTTGAAGATATGCAACTCACCTGGCTGTTGGCTGGAGGCCTCAGTTCCTCTCCGCAGGGACTCCTCCACAGGGCTGTTGGAGTGTCCTCACAACGTGGCAGCTGGCTTCCACAGAGAGTGATCCCACAGGGAGAGTAAGGAGGAAACCACAGCGCCTTGTATGACCTCGTCTTAGAAGTCATACACCATCACTTCTGCCACAGTCCATTCATTAGAAGCGAGTCACTGACTACATCCCACACTTAAGGGGAGATGAAGGATGTTCCTAGGCCCTTTTGAAGAGAGCGGGTCAAAGGATTTGTGATCGTATTGAAAAGCCACCACAAAATACATAAACTCCTGTGAATTCTTTCATCCATACTATATAACCCTAAAAGGTAGGCATTACTCTCTGACCAGTTAAGTGCCTTGGCCAAGGTCACACAAGCAGACAGTGGTAAAGCTGGGATTTGAACCCAGGCAGCCTGGCTCCAGGGCCCACATTCTCAGCCACTACCTGATTTGGCAGGGCCTTGAGGCAAGGAAATGGAGAATTCCTCAAGGTATTTGAGGGGAAAGAGGCATGATCCATCCACCCTAGCCGTGGAAGGCAGCATGCAGCAAGGTACAGGGTGATGGGTAGCCCCACTGCCTTCTCCAGTAGGGCTTGCCCGCAGATCCCCTTTCTAGCTCTGTACCTAGGAGGCCTGTCTTCCCACCTGTTGCTTTCCATTTGCTTATTTTGCAGGTAGACAGTTAGAGAAAAGCAGTGTAAATCATAATTTTTTTAAATGGGCAGAATGGTGGTGCTGGCCTCTCTGGCGTGGCAAAGCGTTAGGGGAAGGCTTGGGGGTGGAGCACCTTTAAAAATGGAACAATATGAAACATGGTCTTTACCCTCAGGAGCACAGAGTCCATTTGGAAGACAATAACATAAACATGAAGTTATTTAAAACCTGGGTTACATGTAATTACCTTTTAAATGGTAGGGCCAAGGCTTGTGTCTTGGTTGCCCTTATATTCCACCACAGTGCCTAGTAGGGCGCCTGGCTTTGCTTACTGATTGCTAAGTGAATGAATGTTGCTATCCTACCATGGCATGGGTGGCAGAGACAAGAAGGAGGTGGCTGGTGAGGTGAGGCAAGCCGGCCAGGGGAAGTGCCTATCGTGAAGTGTCTGGCCTCGGAAGGCAGCATTAGGTAGGGGAACTAGCAGAGGTTAACAGCCAAGCAGGTGTCATCAGGGATCTACAAAGACTGACAAGCATCGAGAGATGGGCTGAGAACTCAAGGACAGGCAGATACCGGAGGTCAGGAGGGGTCTGGCAAAGGGAATCTGGGCGGCAGGTATGAGAACCTGGAATCTACGTGGGCAGGCAAAGAGAGTTATAGCTCCAGCACCAGAGCATGGAATATGACTGGACGCTGAGGCAGACACACTTTACCCTTTGGTGCCTTTTGACCTCATTTGGGCCTGAACTGGTGTCTGAGGGGCTCACTCTTAGGAATGTGAACAGGAAGGGACTGGAGTGAATTTAGGCTGCCAAGGGGCTAGGGTTTCACTTGGGCAAGCCCCCTTCAGTGTCTCCTGCAGGTTTCTTTCTTTCTTTTTTTTTTTTTTTAATATTTATGTATTTATGTATTTGGTTGCACCGGGCGGGTCTTAGTTGCAGCAGGCCGGGTCCTTAGTTGTAGCATGTGGACTCTTAGTTGCGGCATGCATGTGGCACCTAGTTCCTAAACAGGGATCGAACCCTGGCGTCCTGCAGTGGGAGCTTGGAGTCTTATCCACTGTGCCACCAGGGAAGTCCGTCTCCTGCAGGTTTCTAAGGCTTTCACTTGCCCAAATTGTGGTTTATGGTGCAGATTGGAGTGAGGGTGAACCTGCTCTCCAGGGGTTTTTAGTGTTGAATTCCTTAGGAGACACCCAGTCCTACACTGCGGATGAGACCCAGGGAACCCTACTGCCATGGAAGCCTGTCTGCAATTCTTTACTTTTCTTTCTGTGCAAAAAGAGGGAATAGCTTCTTAAATTTCCCTACAGAGAAGATTTAAGTTTGTGATTTGAGCCCCAGCTTTGCCACTTCTTTCTTGTGGGACTTTCGGCAGGTGATATGGGATAATTCCTCATCTGGGACATGGGGGTAATTAATACCCACCTCCCTGGGTTTTGGGGAGAATCAATTCAATCAGACACGTGAATATAATTGTTCAAACAGCAAGTGCTGTGTGAACCTAAGGGAATATTACTGTGAAACAAACTCCAGCCAGTGAGAGCTGAAAGATCTTAATATTGTCACTGGGCCCCTCTTTACATAGAGACCCGGATGTCCCAGGGGAGCTACAGACTTGATGTACTGCTCTTGGCTCATGGAGCAAAAACTCAAGATGATCCTGGTTGATAAAACCTCCAATTTGACTAGAATCCCTCCCCACCCCCTACTCTTTGTAAAGGACTGATGTTTTCTGTGAGAGTGCCCTACGGAACGCTCCCAGGTTTGAGCGGACAGGAGACTCAGATAGAATCCTGGCTGGGCCGCATGGTTTCACCCCAGCTAGGAAGGGGCTTTGTTCTCGCATCGCCTTGGCGGGTCCAGCCAGGCTCGCTCCTTCTAGGTAATACCTGAAAGAGTTATTTTCGCTGGACTTTCAGAGATTAGGACTTTCACATAAGTATTAGGTGAAAATAACAATGGCTCTTATTCATTAAATGGTATGTGAGCAACTTCTGAGTATGAGTTTCCCCTTGAAGAATCTTCCCTTGAGCCTAAAAATGCTCCTCTGGATTACTTCCTGTGTTAGTTACCAAGAAACAGGAAGTTGTCCCTCCTGCCTATAGCAGTTTGTGTTTTAATTGTTTGGTGTCTATATATATGTGTGGGTTAGAGATGTATAAGTTGTCCTCAACCCTTTGGTTTAGATTTCATTTTCTTCTTTGGGTCCTCTTACTTCAGTTCCTGGTGTCCCCCAGTGTAAACTAGAGAAGGCCGGTCATGTAATGGCCAAGAATGGGAGCTCTGGGGACATTTTGGGTACATCTCAAGCTTCCCTTTCCCCTTTCATATATAAGGAGTACAGCAGCATCTGCCTCACAGGGTTGTTTTGAGGCTGAAAGTTGCTAATATGTGTAAATTTACTTAGATAGTACCTAGTGCATAGTGAACACTCAATAAATGTCAGGGTTTTTTTTTCAGGTAGCACATATGGTATTCGTTACCCTCAAGAAAAATATGTGCCCCAGAAATATAAACAGGTTGAAAAGTTCAGATAAATCTGTGGATCCATGCTTGGAATATTAAAGAAAATAGGGTACTTGGGGGTACAGAGTACAGTCTTAATAAGTATTTTTCTTTATTTGGAAATGAAGGGTACAGGGGATGCCCCTTTGAGGTACTAGGCTCTGCTCTGTTTGCCTGGCTGCATCTTGTCTGTTGAAATATGTACCTGGGCTTTTTTCTGCTGCCCTCACTTTTCCAGATCTAGGGGAAGTCCCTTGGGAAATACGTTAATAGATCTTGCTCCTCTGGCCAGTATAGTTCTTCCCCATTCCTGGGCTGGAGCCTCAATGCTTTAGTGATAAGACCAAGTGGCAACTTCCCCTGGAATACATTTTGGAGAGGAAATGGGGAATTCAAAGTGCCCGATGAGAGGCAGGGTTCCAGAGCCAGGTTTATTGCTTGAAATCTGGAGCTGAAGTGGGGTTCCCTCACTTGGAAAAGAAGATTGGAAAAAAGCTCCTCTTAACTGCTGCCTACGGCTATGACAAATAGAAAGTGAGATGCTAATATATCCTTGCAGACAGTACCCAGCAAGTCAAGTCCCCCAGCACTCAGTGGTAAGCTTGAGCGTTCCCAGTATCACCATGGGATTTAAGCCCTGAGCTGCCACTGGGGTGTGGTCTGCACGGGGGACTCTAGTGGTCCAGGAAAAGCCTAGTGCAAAATGCCAGATAGATAGATGTATAGGTAGAGAATGCAATAGGCACAAGACAAACCTCCCACTCAAGATAAGCCTACGGTTCCAGATTCCAAAACACGTGGGAGGAAAACTATTGCTAAGAAAAAAAGAGAAAGAAAGAAAGGAATATAGCCAGCACAATCAACAATAGGGAAATGAATTCACTTCAGACTACAAGAAATAAGAGTGAAAGCTAATGATGTCTTCAAACTATGTGTGAGGAGGATCCTCAAAGGGCTGAAGAAAGGAATATCATCTATAAAAAAGAATAAGAGTAAATGAAATAAATGTAAGCAGAAACTAAACAAGAACACAGAATATAAACAGAACCAATTAGAAATCAGGAAATATATAGTTTTGAATCTCTTAATAAAACCTCAATAGAGGGCATAGACGCAATACTGGACATAACTGAAGAAAGGGCTGGTGAATTAGAAGTCGGTACTGAGGAGTTCATCAGGGACTCAACCCAGGATAAGAAAGTAAAAATATGAAAGAGCAGTTAAGAGACACAGAGAATAGATCAAAAGACTCTAATATATGTCAGAGTTTCAGAAGAAGAGAATAGAGGAGATGAATGAGAGGCAATATTTGATTAGACAGTGAATGCACATTTTCTCATAACCAAAGAAAGATGTGAGTTCTAGGGTTGAAAAAAGCAACATAAGTGACAGATAAAAATAAATTCACATCTAGACATGTTGTAGCGCAACTTCAGAATCGTAAGAACACAGACAAACTCTTAAAAGCTCCACGGAGAAAAGGCAAATTACCTGCAAAGGAGTAACAACTAGCCTGACAGCAAACTTCTCATCAGCAACAGCAGCTGCCAGAGGACAGTGAGGGAGCACCTTGAAAAGCTGAGCAAGTACGACTGTCAGCCCAGAAGCCTCCGCTCAGCTAAACCAGCACTCGAGAGTGAGGATGATAGGCGTTTTCAGATATATAAAAAGAAGAAAGTTCAGTACACACTGATGCTTGCTGAAAGAAATACTAAAAGATGAACCTTATCAAGAGGAAAAGTGAGATGAAATATTGAGGTTAAAAAATGTCATGCAGAAAAAACCCTGAGCCTAGAAATTGGTGAAATAGTTTGATTGCAGATTTATGTAACCATTGATTATGTTTTTAAAAAGCACAAAACCAAAACTTTTGTGCAAAAAAAAAGTACAGAGGGGGCAGTTTCTACTCCCTTTCATCTGATTGTTGCCATGTAGGAAATAAGCCCAGTGTTTCCAGATCGCTGGTCTTTCAAGGCAAACCACAAAGCCAGAACTTTTATGTGAAATCTCCTGAGTTTTAAGGGTTCGCAACAAGTTCAGTGATTTTTAACACACCAAGCTCTTCAACACTTTGAAGAGTCAAGAAAACTACAGCCATATATAGTATATAACACTGTACAGCCATTCAGCCTGCAGTTGGTGACCTCGGGCACAGGCAATGTTTAAATGTCCCTTTGGCCCTCTGGTCTCTATCACATGAGCAGGGATGCCTTCTCCGGGGTCTGGTACTTGGACTGGGAATTGAAGGATGGATGGGATTTAATTAAGTGGAGAGGAGCAGGAAGGGCACTTGAGACCTTGAGGTGGGAGTGCATCTGTAGTGGCTCAAGAAATAATTTGGTGGGGGTGGGGTTTGAGAGGAGGAGGTTGGTTGGGGCCAGAGATGTTTAAATATTGTCCTGAATCCTTGTGTCCTCCTTAAGATCTGGAAGCTGGTCTATTTTGAGTCACATAGTTTAGTGTCTTACATCATTCCCCAGGGACGGCCATGGTGAGTAAATGAGCACTACTTGGTGATGAGGGTGAGAACGCCAATGAAAAAGGCAAGAAGGAGAAATCCAGGCACATCTGGGAGATTATGTGGTGTGATGGGATGCTTCCCAAGGAGCTACGTAATGTGTCAGCTGGTCCTTTAATTAGAAACAGTGATCTGGAAAGCATGGCTGCAGTGTGGTAATTCACGTGGATTTCTCAGTAGCTTGAGTCTCTGGCTCTGAGCTTTTCTAAATGGCAGTGTTGCAACGCTCTGAACCAGTTGGTTTCTTTGAAATAAAACCAGGTAAACAAATAGAGGGGACGTGGGTGGGAGTGGTGGAGGGAAGCTGGATCATGAGTCAGGAGACCCCGCTTCTGTCTGGTTCTTGCCATCAGCTCCTTCAGAGACAGAGCCTATCTTACAGGGGTTTAGATCCCAAAGTCAGCATGTTGGGTCATGTCAGTCCCTGAAATTGTCCTTAAAATAGAATGTACATGGTTTAGTGTGTGTAACACTATATAGTAAGGTGTGTATATGTATAATGTATAAAGTGCCATGAGTAGAGTCGATATAACGATCATTTATTATGGAGAAAATTACATTATTTAAACTATCTTTTTATCACTCTCTTTTTTGCCACGTGTATTTTGACTTTGTATTAGTTAAATGCTCATATATTACAACTGGATTGTATAAACTTGAGCATAAAAAAATCATTGCTTTGGGCCTCAGTAAAATAAAATGAGTGGCCCAGATAATTTACAGGCCCCCGTTCAGCTCAAAATCATTGACTCTTTTTTTTTGACATTGTAATTGAGTGTCCTTGATGCAGGCGGCAGGGTCGAATGTGGTTAAGGACACAGGTTCTGTGTCTGGCAGGCTGTGTTCTCGTTTTGACTTTATTCCTGCTTAATTGGGTGGCTCTGGGAAAGTATGCCTCAGGTTTGTTCTTTTAAAATCTGTAAAATAGGGATAATAGTATCTGCCTCATAGGGATGCTGCGAAGCTTAAATGATCCTTGTATATACTTAGAGTAATGCCTGGCATAGTATTTGCTCAATAAATCCCTCTTCTTCTTCTTGCTATTATTTGCAAAACACCATGGTAAGTGCTCTTAGGAATACAAAAACTGGTACCCTCAGTCTAATCAAGATTTACTCGTGGGGCTTCCCTGGTGGCGCAGTGGTTAAGAATCCGCCTGCCAGCGCAGGGGACACAGGTTTGAGCCCTGGTCCGGGAAGATCCCACATGCCACAGAGCAACTAAGTCTGTGCACCACAACTACTGAGCCTGCGCTCTAGAGCCCGTGAGCCATAACTACTGAAGCCTGCGTGCCTTGAGCCCATGCTTCGCAACAAGAGAAGCCATCGCAATGAGAAATCTGTGCACCACAATGAAGAGTAGCCCCCGCTCGCCGCAAGTAGAGAAAGCCCGCACGCAGCAACGAAGACCCAACACAGCCAAAAAAAAAAAAAAAAAAAAATCTATTAAAAAAAAAAAGATTTACTTGTGCTGGCTAGTATACAAAGAGTTTATTATAAGGATATAATAGGCAATATTAGGGCTGTTGAGGGTGAGGTTCCCTGGGAAACAGGTGCTGAGATGGAGATTAGCATGCAGGGCATTTATTGGGGTGTCTGATTGGCATCAATCCTTCTGAAGGTGATTGGCCAGAGGGAGGAGTTGAGCTCTGATGCAGTCCCAGTGAAGGCCTCAGCCCATTCTATGTGACATTCTGGTACTTGGAGAGGCCCTTCAGACTTGTCCCAGGTTGGAGCAAGGGGCCCAGGCCTTTACATGGGATGTTGATCAGTCACGGACGTGGGTTGCTGCTGGAAGGAGCGTGACCATGGGTGAGGCAGCGTTCTTCAGTCTCCAGAGGGGCTGGCAGCCGCGGGTAGTCTTCCGGAAGCATTCCCAGCAGCAGGGAGGATGCAGCCTTCCTTCCTGAAGGAAAATCTGGTGGCTGATTCTGTGTCCCCCAGTGCCCAGGGGCTGAGAGCAGAGTTAAGCCAGTACTTCCAAGGTTGGAGCTGGGAGGTTAGGAATGGAGGCCACTCTGCTCATTTCTCAGGGGTCGTGTGTCTCTGCTTCTCTCTGCCTCTTTCTCCTGCCTCTCTCTGACCACAGGCTTTCTCACCTACTCACTTTGCTCACGGCCCACGATGGCCACCGGCCCAGAGCCTGCATGGCTTTAAGGCTCCTGTTCCCATCACAACTGCCCTCAATCCTTGTGTCTTAGTTCAAATGTCTGAGAGAGACTAGCTGGTTCGAGCAGCCTGTGAGTGGACACCCTCTCCCCACACCCAGCTTGGATCACTGTCCACTCCTATCCCAGTCACTGGAGTGCGGTCTGGCATGTTGTACCTCTCCTTTCCAGGGGTCGTGGCCAGGTCAGTCACCGTCAAACATGTCTATGGGACACTTAGGAGCTCTTCTGATGTGCAGGCAGTATTCAAGGTACAGGGGATGCTGCAGAAAATCTAACCGACAACAGTCCCTCATGGAGGGCACGTTCTATTGCGGCGAGACTGACTGTGAAGAAATAAATAAGATCCGACCCAGGCAAGGCTTGGGACCTAGAACAGCATTTCCCTGGGGCACAGGCAATGATGTGGGAGGAGCAGGACGAGCTCCTGGTTTGTTCTTCTCTTCTCTCTCCCTTGCGGCTTCAGTCATTTCTTTCTGACTGGCTCCCTGTTGCTTCCATCTCCTCATTTCCAAACCTGGCCTGTCTTTCAGTAGCAGCAGCAGCAGCAGCAGTACCTTTGCTCTCCCCTGAGCTCCTTGCCGGCCGCCCCTCTGGCAGTCCAACCCCACTATGTCTGACAGCCTCAGCCCACAAACCGGCAGCCCTCCAGTCTTCCCTACTGCAGTGGAGTTCACAGTCATCCTCACAGACGGAAACCTTGGGATGACCCTCGGCTCTGCTCTTTCCATCCAGCCAGTTGTCCAGTCATTTGGAGTCTGTTTCTCACATCTGTCTTCTCTTCTCCAGCCGGTTCTGGCGGGATCTTCTTAATTGCTCTTCTTGGCTTCAGTCTCTCCTTCCCAACCCATTAGTTGGTCAGATGAATATTCCCGAAATGCACCCCTGATGTCACATTCTTTGACTCAATTATCTTCTGGATAAAGTTCAACCTCCATCTCTTGGTATCTCAGAACCTCCTTCATTGGGCTCCAGCTTGCCTGTCCAGCTGACCTTCTACTTTTTCCCTATTGTTGATGGCTGTGCTCCAAGCACCCAGAATGAGTGCCCAGGTTGGTTCCAGCCTTCCCTACCTCCGCACTTTTGGATGTTTCCTTCCCCCTCTAGACCTTTTCCTCATTCTCCTCAATCTTTGACTCATCTTTCTTTCTAGAAGCCCTGCCTGATTCACTCAGCCCGTAATGGCCCATCTTGCCCTCTTCCAAACTCTTCAAATTCCATCTGAATCTCACTGCCACCCCTTCCCATTTGATAACTGTATTGCAGGCTGTTCCACACATATTTGATCTCCCCTACGTAATGGCTGAGCCAAAGGGTGACTTCAACCTCTTCTCCCCAAGGCACCCCACATAAATATATAATCTAAGTAAAAATGCACTCTCCTTATTCTCAACCAGCTTCAAAGCTATTTCCCAAGTGTCCACATCCAGCAGATTGCTGCCTCTAGGCTCTGTCTATACAGAAAGTCTGGTGTTGACCCAGTTTTTTCTGGACTGGAGGTCTTTGCAGACAGGATTGAGGGCCAGTCATCTTCAGTCCTCCTCGGGGCTGGCACAGTGTGTCCACTTAGGGCGGACTTGGCTGAAAGAATGAATGGATGGATGAATGAATGCCACAACATACAGCCTCCCCTGGCATTTTTTCCCCCATTTTTCTCCATAGAGATGAGCATACTTCTGTCTCCCTCTGATTGGCTGCTTTAGAGGAGTGTTCCAGATTCCATCGGTAAACTTTCATTTCCTCACTCTGTCCCGTGCGAGAACCAGCAAAGAACCTACAGCTTTAGGCAGGTAGCAAATGTCCCTTACAGTAAAAATGCAAGAACTTCTGCTGCTGCCCTTAGAAGGCTGTCCTCAGGCCCTGCTCCCTGAGTGTGCAATGGAACTGCCCTGTGGCCTCTGCGTTTGTTTCTCTATCTGTGCGTGGCCTTGAACATAAATACGGAAAAAGTGTCTGGGATGATGGCTGGGTCCCTCTGATGCTGGCCCCTCTGGAGTCCCCTTTCCTCCCCCACCTTCTTACTTCCAGGCTTCAGTGCCAGATACCTCATCAGGCCTCTGCCAGGCTGAGTCTTCACTGGGAACATTCTCCCTGACACCTCTCCTAGCCCCACGGCTCCTCTCCAGCCCTTAGATTTCTGCTGAGATGTCACTCCTTCCAGGAACCCCTCCTAGCCTCCCTGCCCACCCTCCTCTCCGTGAATTGTAATTGCTTATCAGTCCTCCTCCCTGGTCTGCGCACTCCACAAAGGCAGGGCAGGGTCTGCCTTGCTCACCACTGTGTCCCCAGTGCTGAGCACGGTGCTGGGCATGTAGTAGGCACTCAGCAAATACACGCTGAGGGAATTGATGGAGGCATAGGAGGATGGGTGGATGGAACAGGCGCTGTGTACCTGTTAGCTACTGCCATAGAATCGTGCACGACAACCAGCTACACAGCTTAGTGGCATGGGTCACAAGTGTTCATTGCTCGTGTGTCTGGAGGTCAGCTAGGCAGCTCTGTTGATCTTGGCTGGGTTCACTCACATGTATGAGGTTAGCTGTTTTGGGCCAGGGTGACTGGGGCAACCAGAGCAACCAGGGCAACCAGGGCAACGCAGCTCCATTCCCGTGTCTCCTGTCCTCCCACAGGCTAGTCTGGGCGTGTGCTCCTGGCAATGGCAGGGGTGTAAGAGCAGGTGGGCACAGGCGATGAAGTGGGGAGGAGCGGCACAGACTCCTGGTTTGTTGTTACACGCAAGGCCTCTGGGGCCCAGGTATACAACATTCTCTCAGCCAAAGCAAGTCATAGGCCAGCCCAGATCCAAGGGGTGGGGAAACAGATTCTACCTCTTTAGTGAGAGAGGAACTATAGAGTCACATGGCAAAGATAGTGAGTACAGGGAGGAGCTGAAGAAGTTTGGGGCATCTAATGAAACCTGGCACGCTGGGCATCACAAATCCTGGGTCATAGTTCACCCCTAGCTGGGGCCTCAGGGAGCTCACATGTGTCTGGCGGGCCTAGGGCTTCTGTTTCCTCACCTGGAAAATGGGAATGATGGTATCCGCCCTGCCCGCCTATAATTACAAAGAGTTCATTCATTCATTCTTTCTTCGGCCCACGCTCAGAGTTTGGGAAGTGGTTTCTGATCTGAACAGTACTGTGCAGCAGGATCGCTCTCCCATGGGCACTTGCCCAACAGAACTGGGGAGGAAGTGGGACAGTGGAGAGGTGATGGCGAGACCAGGAACCTGCCTGCCAGCCCCACGTCCTAGGTTTCCCACATCTCAAGTTCTCCACTGTGAACTGGAGGCCATGTGGGGTCTAATAAATAATGGATGCAGATGGGTTTTGAAAAGCATCAAGCATTATGTGGTTGTAAGGTACTGTTAGACACAGGCCACTTTGCCGAAGTAGCTATTTCACGAGTCTGGCTTTACCCCGTGGCACTTCCTCTGTGTCCCCAGGAGACGAGATGGTCAGGAGCGAATTGTTCTGTAAAGATGTTTTCATAGCCCAATAAAAATGACAAGCGACACTTGCTAGGTATCCTTTTTCTGCATGAACACCATGCAGCTCTGCCTGCAGAATTGCTGGTGACCGTACCCCAGGTTCCCCAGCCTGCCGACCGCCCAGGGTAGAGAAATGCTAGAGTTTGTGCTTTTCCCCGGGCGTTTTCTTTTTTCAGTCCTATGTGGTCATCCCCTCAAATAAAAGTCCGTGTTTCTGGAGGAGAAGCAGGCCTCTCCTTCATCTCTCCCTGCACCCTCCCTTGAGTTTATGGTTCTTGGTGATTAGCCACGTCTCTGAAATGCTAATGGGAGGTACACTTGGGCACTTGAGCTAAACTGGATCCGTGGGCATTTCTCCCACTGGCTTGGGAGGAAAAGCCCCATCAAAACAACAGACCCTCTCTAGTTCTGGAGACAGCCCCGGGGGTGGGAGGTGGGGCTTGGGGCCTTTCATTCCTGAACTTGGAAAGGGGGCTTTTGAAAGATGGGCCTTGCAGAGTGGGACAGGGAGGCCAGAGAATGGTAATGAATTCGCAGGGTCTGGGTGCCCATCTGAGCCCATGCCGAGTCCGGCTTGCACCCTGGCATCTGTTTTTGTGGTTTCAGTGCAGGCTGCATTCCTTTCTGAGGCTTCACATCTCTCCAGAGGCCGTCGCTCTGGCTGGCTGCATGGAAACACCTGGCTCAGAGCACGTCCAAGTCCCACAGAAGTGCAAAAGGAAGCGTTTGAACACTTCTTGCTGACAGCACGGTGTTTTTTTTCTCTTCCCTCTCTCATGAATCATTGTGCCTGGAATCTTTCCTGGAGGGGTTCATCTGGCTCATGGTTCTGTCCCCAGAATCGGGGACCCTGGTGCTCTGGTGAGTGGGAAGCCGAAGCGCTGAGACTTGGGGGGCGAGCCTTCCTGGGCTCACATGTCCTGGGCTTAGGTTCTGGCTGCAGCACATGGTGGCCCAGTGGCCTTGGGGAGCTTGCCAAATGAGCCCCAGTTTGCTCATTCACAAGCTCCTCCAGGTGCGCGGTCACACTAAGGGAGATCAGGTATGTGAACCTGCCTCGAGCAGATGGGTTTTGAATCTGATTTGAGATTGATCAACCTTGGATCCCTTACCTCGCTCCTCTGGTGGCTGCCATGATCCCATGTTCATGTTCTCTATGGAAGGGGAAATCTGGGCAGGGGCCCGGCAGTGCCACATGTCCAAAGGGTATCTCACATGTGCCGTGAACAAGTATACTCATGTTATAGTTGACATCTGCTTCCTGCCAGGAACCTAGAGTGAAGCATCACCCCCTTGCCCCAGCTACGGTGCCCTTGTGGGACTACCACTTCCGTTCCAGGGCCTGGGCCTGGTGCTCTCTGAGCTGCATCCCCTTAGGTGCCTCTGTGATCCTGCTGGTCTGTGTTGCCCCAGAGCCATCCCTGCTCTAAGCCAAAGGGTGGAAGAAGCCCTTTTCTCCTACTCTGCTAAGCTTTATCATGAAATCTCATGGTGTCTCCCATGGGACATCTGAATTGGGCCTTGAGGTATGATTAGGAGTTCACAAAATGAAGGGTAAATGTAATACCCATATTTTACCTAGAAGCTACCTCTTCTCCCAGACTGTCTTCCTTTTCACGGGTTTATGAACTCAGTGACACACATAGATGCTGGGGTTGTCTGCCTGACACCTCTGATCTCAGTTTGGGCTCCGAACTGCCTGCATGTGGCAGTGGCAGCACATCACGTCACGGCCTTCATCACCACCAGCCAAGGTGGAGGGAACTCTGAGCTGGACGCTGTAAAGGAAAGGCTGCATGTGGAGGCTACTGCGAGAAACTCAGCATTTGAAAGTGGTCCGGTGGCACTGCATGCCTGGGGCTCTTGTAAAAGTTAAGGAAGCAGGATTTGTCAGTCATCACATGAAATACCTACTTTGTGGAAGGAACTTAATCTCTCAGCTGAGCCTCCCCATCCCTGACTGTAGGATCACAGTAGCCTCCTGAGCGGTCTCCTTTTCTCCCATCTCCTCTCACCTGTCTCCCATGCTGCCACCACGTTTTTCCATCAGATTGACTGTGGGGTAAAGTTTGAGTCCCCGAATGTGGCCTTCAAGGTCATCCACAGTCTGGCTCCAAAGAACCCTTCCCACCTGAGCTTCTGCATCCTGCCAAACTCCTTAACTTGTGGGCTCAGCAAGCCCTTTGCCAGTCCCTGAACACATCATGCACTTCCAGACCTTGGGGCCTCGTCCACTGACTTACTCCTGCTGCTTTCTCTGCTGTTGCCTCAGCTGGTGAACACCATCCACCCTCCAAGGCCAGGCCCAGATGCCAAGTGAAGCCTCTGATCGCTTTGGCCATTACTGTCTTCCCTGCAGAGTCCCTGCTTCCTCCTTAGTGGGCTCCTAGGCTCTTTTGTGCATACCTCCATCCCAGCTCATGGTTGTAGTTTTTGTATTTGTTGGTCTCTGCTGAATTTCTCAAGGGCAGGTCCTGTGTCATCTCCATTGTTGTATCCTCCTGTCCTTGCACAGGGCCTGGTAGGTGCTAACCAATCTTGACTGAACGTGTAAATGAATGATTGAATGTAGTAATAGAAAGTTAGATATGAATTGGGTCATCCACATCTTAGGAGGAAGGGAGGATTTTGAGTATTTGAGTAAAACATAAAGTTTATATAAAACGGAGAGAAAAGAAAGTATCCAAGAGGTTTCCAGGTCTAGGTAGAAACAAGAAACTTTTTATCTCCCTTCTGAGCATTCTGAAAAGACTTGCTAGAGTTGAAGATAAAGCAATTAACTTAGAGAAGAAAGAAAGGAAGAATACATGGGCATGAATAAGAATGAATTTTCAGATTTAAACATGGATAGTGCATATGTAACATTTATTGGATACTCAGGCCAAGCACTTTACATGCATAATCTCATTTAATGATCTTAGCGACACCATAAAGGAGTTATTCCATTTCTCCAAACCTGTCGACAAATAGGAGTTAGGATAAGAGAAAAGCAGAGAGAAGAAGAAAAGGTCATTGCAGGCAGAAGAATAGCAAGTGCGAAGGTTCTGAGGCAGGAAGGAACTTGGTATGTTCAAGCAGCAGAGAGAAGGCCTGGGGGGCTGGAAGATAGTGAGCAAGGGACAGAGGGAACCAGGTGAGGCCGTGCTGGGGTGGAGAGAACACATCATAGAGAGTCTTGTAGGCCCCATTAGGGGTTGGTCTGTTATCCTAAAAGGGATGATAATCCATTGAAGGATTTTAAGCTGGAGGTGAAGAATGGGGAGGAGAGAGACTTGCTGGTGGTGACATGAATGAGAGTTCTACTTTCCAAAGAAGAACTGATTTAAAAACATTGGAAAGGGGACAAATGTGATGTGGACACTGGTTTAGGAGGCTGCTGTGGTTGTCTAGGTCGGAGATGATGGCGGCTTTCACTAGGGTTGTGGTGGAGATGGAGAGAAATGGTTGAATTTAGAAGTCTTGGGGCACTAGAATGGATTGGGGTGGAGGCTTGGGTGTATGGGAGAGGTAAGGTGATGGCCAGTTTCTAACTCGAGCAAGTAGGGGAATCAAAGTGCCATTTCCTTACCTAGGGGATATGGGGTGAGATAAGTTTCAGGGTGGGAATGCGGGGCATCTCATGGCAAAGGGGTCTGGGGAACTCCCTGGGAGGAAATGCTGGCTTTGACGATCACTAAGGTCCCTAGAATTTCAGAAAGTAGGACTCAGGCCAGACCACCGCCCTCCCTATCAGGTGCTTGTAGATCCGTTATGTCCCTTCTTATGGGACGTGGTGGACCCAGAGCCTTGTAAAGACTGTGGTTTTGCCCAGCACTCCTCAACCTCTCGAAGACAGACACTGCAAAGGAATCAGCACCACTGGCATTTGTGTTTCTGCTATATAGGAAATACATTTCATATATTTCCTACCATGAAGTACGTTCAGGATCCAAAAGGTTTGGTCCTGGAAACTGGAACGCAATATTAGATGGCATTTTATCTGTTCAGTTCCCCCATAAGCTGACCCACAGCAGCTGCCCTCACTCAGGAGGGAGAATGTAAGAGTTGAACAGGAGGAAACAGGCAGTGCTTCGAAAGTTAGAATCTGCTATTGTTGTGTTCTTGCCAGCAATTCACCTCAGTGTTGGGAGAAATTACTAGAGGCCAAGGGAAGAGGAAGGGGAAGGCCGAGGGGCTGGAGTTCATCTGCACGCGATGGGTGCGGGAGGTGGGCACCTTGGCTGGGAGGTGACTCCTGTGGAACTATAGAGCACGTAACCTGAATTATGCCCAAACGGGGCACAGAGGGGTGTTAGACTAAGAAATTGTCCACTTGGTTAACATCCGATAAGCTCTTAACGCTGAAATAGACCTTAATCCAACAACCCAGATTTGTATGGAATTTGAAGCCCAGAGCTTGGTCCGTAGTAGGACCACAAAAGCAATCCATTGACCGACTGACCGAGAAGAGTGAGGCTATCTGGCTAACGTCTCATGAAGAGTTATGGCCCTGGCAGGGAGCAGAAAGAACCCATTACATTTCCGCTGCCAAGTGGCAAGCGAATAAACATGAGGTATTTTTCCTCTTTGGTAATAGGACCCAAGACATGAAATACGTGCTTGGCAGAGAGTTCCATATTGCATTAGCAGCACACATAGATTTATACTGGGGTAGTGAGTGCTCTCTCTGAGCCCAAGTGTGAGTGATGGGATTCCAGCCTGACTGTTGAAATTTGCTGTAACGCTGGGAGATGCGTCTGCTAAGGACGCTGTAACCACTTCTTTTGTGGTTGAGCTTGTGTCGCTATTGCAGCTGGTGGTTGTACAGCCACATTTTGCTCTAATTTGCAGGTAATGGACTCTTATAAAGTAATAATAATCATACGACGAAGAAGAATCACAGCTGTTAAACTTTTTACTGTTTATAGAACTCTTTCATGTGTGTATATATATACTAATTTGATTTTTACCACAATTATTAAGTAGGTCTCATTAATCCCAGTTTATGGATGAGGTTAATACCTTAAGGTAGAAAGGGAACTAGCCCAGACCCTATTTTTTCAAGTCCATGTTTGAGTATGAAATAGCGTTACCAGACCACAGCATGTTCATGTGCTAACATTATCTGTGCTCAGGCTTGTAAGCCATTATTAAGCCATTAGGCAACCATAATAATTCTGTATTTTTTTCTGAGCCTTTTCCTAAAATTTGTCTGGACTCAGAATTTGAGAAGGTACATATCTAGATTCCTTTTGTTATGTCTTGCTGCACTCCATCTATCCTCTGAGGCATGGAAGGTCTCCTGAAGAATTTCCCTGAAGGTTCCTGATTGACAACAAGAATTTAGAGCAGTGATTGTAAAGACTTGCTTGATGTGCACTACAAAAATAAAACTCCCTCAAATAAACAGGCCCCGCTCACTGACCTCCTTGAAAATTTAACCTCTGCCCCTGTTGTCGAATGGATAAAGATTCCCTTTGAAAACCTTTGCAGAGTTTTACACACACAGACACACAGACACAGACACACACACACACAGAGGAGCAACCCACCTTGTTTCTCATTCTCTTCTTTCCAAAAATCAATTGGCAAGAATTTGCAAAGTTGCCAGAACGAGGTAATGGGCAATAATTCACGTAGCTTTCAGAAACATAAATCACTCAGCCTGATGTAGTGCCTTTCCATCCCGTGGCAAGACTTCGTGAGCAGTAGCTGCAATGTGCATAAAATATTTGGGCTTCACTGAGGCCTTGGATATTCTTCCATGTGGCATTCTCATCAGAAGGTCAAGGAAATTCATCCTGCATCCTATTACTGTCAGGTGAATGCACACATGGCCGGAGGCACCTTCTCAATGAAGATTAGCAGCTCTGGCCCCGGCTGGTCATTTCAACATGAGTTAATGGGGTCAAGGTGGGGACAGCTATGGCACAGTGGGGTCTGTCATGCTCTGGGTTTGAATCAGGGCTGGCACTAGCTAAAGTGACATTTGCTGGAGTCATAAACTAGAGGTTTATAGATCACTTTTGTTTAGCAGATACAGCATTAACATTAAAGAGTGAATTTGAATATATTTGGTGAAATCTGTGCTCTCTGTATTGTTTTATGCAAGGTCTCTAATCACATTTTTGTTACCTGCCTAACCCCTGGAGATATTTGAGGTTGCTACCCTACTAGACCCAACCATGGCCTTTCCAGGGCCAATTGATAGTAAGCTGTTTTTTGTTTTTAAGAAACTCTTTTTTTAATCCTTTTTTTTTTTTTGGCTGCGCTGCTCAACTTGTGGGATTTTAGTTCCCGAACCCGGGCCCTTGGCAGTGAGAGCCTGGAATCCTAACCACTGGACTCCCAGGGAATTCCCGATAGTGAGTGTTTTTTAAAATTTATTGCCCCTCCCCATATTAGAGGTGTAATGTCTATTATGTAGAGGATTTGAAAAATATAGAAATAGAAAAGCACAGGGATTAGTGCAGGTGTTGGCAACCTTGGTCCAATGGGTCAAATGTGGCCCTTTGCCTGTTCTTATAAATAAAGTTTTATTGAAACACAGCCATGTGTATTCATTGCCATACTGTCTGTGGCTACTCTTGTGCTACAAGAGTAGGATTGGGTAGTTGCAATAGAGACTGTATGGCCTGCAAAACCTAAAATATTTACTATCTAGCCCCTTAGGAAAAATTTGCCAAGCCATGGCTTAGCACCTAGGTGCTCAGGAAATATTTATCCAAGAAATAAATCAATCTGTAATCCCACCACGTAGAGGTAACCACAATTAACACTTCGCTGTATATTCTTTAGTTTTGCTCTGTGTATAAATAGCTATAGTTATATTTTGGGAAGACTAAATTATACCTCCTATTTTTGTAACCCACTTTTGTTATTTAACTATATATTATGGGCATTTTCCAATTAACTTTAACTTTCCAATTAATTACATATTAACTACTGTAACTATTAACTACTATATTAACTATAATAACTATTATATCATTATATCATTAACTATTATACAGCACTGATTTTTAAACTGCAGAGAAGTTTATCGCATGGATGTATGAGGATATTTAACCAATCCCCTGTTGTTGGATTATGTTGTGTTGTGTCCAAGTTTTTACTTTTATAAATAACGTTGTGATAAAAATTCCTGCACATTTTTGGGTGTATTCCTCTGATCCTAGAAAGGGAATTATTCCAATTCATATTGCTAATTTTTTTTTCACCTAGGTATGCCTTATCCTCCCAGTACACTGGTACTTCCTTGAGGGCAGGGATCCTGTTGTACATGTTATTTCTATCTCAGATCCTCCTGTCCTTTAACACAGACATAGTAGGCAGTCAGGAAATGCTTGTGGGTTTGTATAATATAATGCCCAGCTCCTTCTCTCTGCTTCTCTGGATCCTACAAATCCCGCCTCAGCTCTCCTCCTTCATGAGGTCTCAGCTAGCTCTCCAGCACCCCAAGGTCCCTCCCTCTTCTGGTCATCTGAATTTCTATATCATGCACTGCTTAGACCATATTCTGTAATTCTTTAGAGCTTTCAAAGTGGTAATAATGTACACTGTATAAGTTTCCCATGGCTGCTGTAACAAATTACCACTAATCTGGTGACTTAAAACAACACACATTAATTCTCTCACAGTTGTAGAAGCTAGAAGTCTGAAGTCAGTTTCACCAGGCCAAAATAAGGATGTTGTCAGGGGACCCCACTTACTCCTTCCAGAGATGCTGGGGGAGAATCCATTCCTTGTCTCTTCCAGCTTCTGGTGGCTGCCAGCGTTCCCTGGCTTGTGGCTGCATCACTCCAATCTCTGCCTCTGTAGTCTCATCACCTCTTCCTCTTCTGTCTGTGCCAATCTCTTTCTTTCTCTTTCCTATAAGGACACTCGTGATTCCATTTAGGGTCTACCTGGGTAATTCAGGATAATCTGCTCATCTCAAGATCCTTAATTTAATCATATCTGCACAGTCCTTTTCTGCCATTTAAGGTAATATTCACAGGTTCTAGGGATTAGGAGATGAATATCCTTGCGGGGGTGTCATTATTCAACCTTCCACAATGCACTGTTTCTTCTGACTGGCTAATATATTCATTTAAAAATATTTGTGAGGAACCAATTTGGTGGTAGACACTGACATTGTACTAGCTGCCTGTTGTCACAACAGAGCAGAAAGGACTTGTATATGAAGAACTGTAGTCAAAAGAGCTGAGCAGTGGCTAAGAAGCTGGGAGACCCAGGTTCTGGTACCACATTGGGGTAAGGCTCTCTGTTCCTCAGTTTCCCTTTTGTGAATTAAGGAACTAGACCAATTGCTGTTTCCTGACGTGAGGGATGAGCACCACTGATGGTGTATATATAGGGTAATTTTAGGTGGTTCACAGGGACAGAACTAAATAGTGTTGACTCACAGAAACAGATAACTTATTTCCTTTGTTAATTCTCCTTCAACCCCTCTTAAGGAGAAAATTGCTGTTAGGTGCTAGTGTGTCTTCAACACTTCCTTCAATACTTACCAGACTCCTTTTATCAAAAAGAAAGCTGGATGGGCTTCCCTGGTGGCGCAGTGGTTAAGAATCCACCTGCCAATCAGGGGACACGGGTTTGAACCCTGATCCAGGGAGATTCCACATGCCGCAGAGCAACTAAGCCCATGCGCCACAACTACTGAGCCTGTGCTCTAGAGCTCACGAGCCACAACTACTGAGCCCGCGTGCCACAACTACTGAAGCCTGCGTGCCTAGAGCTCATGCTCCGCAACAAGAGAAGCCACCGCAATGAGAAGCCCGCGCACCGCCACTAAGAGTAGCCCCTGCTCGCCACAACCAGAGATAGCTTATGCGCAGCAATGAAGACCCAATGCAGCCAAAAATAAAATAAATTAATTAAAAAAAACAAAAAAGAAAGAAATCTGGTCTCAGGCTACAGAATCTAGGCAGAATTGAATAACATTATTTTCTGATCATTGTATTTATTTTTACAGTTACCTTCCATCAATGGAGAGTGACTCAGGTTTTTCCATTTATGTCAATACTGTAAAGTATCCCCTGTAAAAAGTGAGGTGATTTAAAAATATATATTAAATAAATATAGGATAGATGGTTTTTAGAGAGGACACATTGTGAAAATGGCTCTGAAGTTTAGGAAACAGATGTTTCCAGGGGTCCCCAGTTCTCTGACTTCTGAGTTCTGGGAGCAGGGTAGGATTGGAAACACAAAGAAAAGCGTCTTTGGTCAGAGGATGCAGCTGGAAATTCAGCATTAATGATTCCTGACCTTTTCCCATTTAAATACATCTGATCCTTCAAGAACCATTGAGCAACAAAGTCGTGAATATTAATGTCGTGTTGAAACTGATCATGTCCAATTTTAACTGAGAGCTTCTGGTAGGAGGAGGCGTGGCCTTATTCTGACCATTCTTTGCTTTTCACTGAACATCTGGAAGGTGGGGAGGCAACTTCCGTCTGACTTCTTCATGAGAAGGAATGGCTGTTATTTGGACACAGCCCAGATGCTGTAGGGAAACCCTCTCTCCCACCCACTCCGCTTTGAACTCTCCTCAAGGGACCTGGCTTCGCAATCCAGGTAGGGATGCCCACAGGGCCGCAGAGCTGGATCTGTGCTATTGGACCACAGTGGGAAGTGGGAATCTCGTCTCCCATCTTTTCAACTATGAATGTATATCCAGTGCTAATTCCCTAGTTTCTTTGGGACCATATAATTTCCTCTTAGAGGAAGATTTTCCTGGCCGACAGCATTATCATCATCATCATTAAATAGTTCTTATTTTTTCAGAACACTAGCTTATATACTCTGTTTCCTTTGTGGGGGAGGCACATGGTCTTCCCCATGTTCATCAACAGAAGCAGAGGGGGAAATGCCAGTCACTTCACCCAGCTGCTTTCCAACATATGTGTTCCCCCACTCCCCAGAAAGCTGGAAGCGGATATAATTTTGTTTCAGAGAGGCCTCAGGGGTTGATGTGCTTTGATTATCTGTTCTAAGCCTGGCCTTTGCTACCCCGAGTAATTGTGAGATGGCTAAAGACAGAGTGTAAAAACTTGGCTGACTTGGTATAGTACATACGGTAAGCGCGCAGGAAACACCTCTGGCAAGTGATACATGATTTGGAGCCAAAAGCCTCCTTAATGTTTAGATGAAATTAGGCAAATCACTTCACCTCTCTGTGCCTCAGTCTATCCAATGGTATAACAGTAGTAGCGACCTCTTCCTAAGGCTGTAGCATAATATTCACTGCTTTGCTTGAAGAAGGAGACAGTTAGTGGGAAGCACGAAGTGCCATAATTGTCTGCTGTTATTCGTTCCATTTTGCAGATGTGAAAGCCACGGCCCAGAGAGGCTGATTTGCTGAAGTTCACACAGCTAGCGAACTTCAAGGCCAGGCTCTGAACTCAGCAACTCTGATCCCAGACCCAGCTCTTGGCACCGCATCACGCAGTGGCCCATTTATCAGGGCTGAGGCCGTGCTAAGATTTGAGAAACAATCTCATTCTGGGTCTGATTCCCTCAGATGGGTGGGGAGCAGAGCTAGACCAGGGCAGCACCTGGCAGGGTCAGGCCAGCCGGAATTGAATCCTGTGATTCCCACAGGTCCTTTACCTTCTCTTGGGCCCCAATTTCCTCATCCTTCCCTGCCGCCCTCTTCTGTGGTCAGAAGCGATGTGGGATGCGAAGGGGCTTCGTCAAGGTTAATGAAGGACGGACTTAAGTCTTTAGTAGAGGTCCTGGGCAAAATGAGAGAGATAATGCAAGGTGCTGTGAGCCGGTTGGAGTCTGCCGAGAGAAGCTTGCTTCCAGGGGGGAGGCTGGCTCCACTGGTCGGGCGGGGCAGAGCTGGTCGCATGGCGGCAGTGGTTGCAGGGAAACGGCTGTGCGCGAATTCTGCCCTGACAGCAGCCCGGAGCTGGGTGCCCTCCGGGGCGTGGGGCCCCACGACGAGCTGCATCTTTACGTTCACGAGGCTGGGTGAAGTGGCTGGGGTGCAGAGCCCGTGCTGGGGTCGTGGAGACTTTTGTGCAGGACCCAGAGAAGGAAAGTAAAGTGGGCCCAGGCTGGCACAGAGGCAGGGAAGGAAGAGGGAACGTAGCGCCGACAGGCCGCAGGATGATACACCAGGGTGTCCCGGGGTGATACATGGTCCTTGTGGGGTGGTGGACAGAGGGCGTGACTTGAGGCTGGGAATCAGCTAGCTCAGTGCCCAGCGTGCCCCAGGCTCACTCTACGTGGCTGCAGCGATAGTGAGGTCTCATTCCTGCCATTTATTTATTTACTTATTTAATATATATTTATTTATTTATGTTTGGCTGCGTTGGGTCTTCGTTGCTTCACGCGGGCTTTCTCTAGTTGCGGCGAGCGGGGGCTACTCTTTGTTGCGGTGCGTGGGCTTCTCACTGCGGTGGCTTCTCTTGTTGCGGAGCACGGGCTCTAGGCGCTCGGGCTTCAGTAGTTGTGGCACGTGGGCTCAGTAGTTGTGGCTCACGGGCTCTAGAGCGCAGGCTCAGTAGTTGTGGCACACAGGTGTTGTTGCTCCACAGCATGTGGGATCTTCCCGCATCAGGGCTCGAACCCATGCCGCCTGCATTGGCAGGCGGATTCTTAACCACTGCGCCACCAGGGAAGTCCTCCTGCCATTTATTGCCTACCTGCTATGTACCAGGCACCAAGCCAGGGGCTTTATATGCACACCACCTCTCGCCCTTTTGACAAACCCACCAGGAAGGTATTGTTATTCTCCATTTTATAGACTAGAAAAGAGACTCAGAGAGCCAAGGCGACTTCTGCAAAGTGGAGAAAACCAGGTTTGGAGTCCAGGCTGGCTCCCCCCAAAGCCTGGGAGCTGTGCCCTTCCTGCTGTGTCATGCCACCTCTCGGTGGTGGCTGTTTGCCGAGGGTCTTCTAGGTGCCTGGCACATTCTACACATTATTTTTGATCTTTGCAGCAATGCTGCAGGATAAGCACAGTTACCTGCCTTTTACAGATGGGAAAACAGTTCAGAGAAAATGACTCGTTGGCCCAAGACCTCATGATGGCCTCTGGCAGAGACAACAGTCCAACTCATGAGAGCAGTTGGAGTCCAGACTCTGCTGCGTCCATCCACTCTGCCACACTGCTTCTCCTAAGGCTAGAGGCGGATGGCTGTGGACCCCTCAGGATCCTGGGCGTTGGACTGGCGGCAATGAGAGTGGGTCTCCATCACACTGTTGTGAGGGCCTCGCGGGCCCCATTACACTGCTCTTGTTGGAAGCACTGAGCGCAAATTCTGAGTAATAAAACATGGGTGTCACGCCTGCCTTAGGACTTTATTCCATCTGAGGATATGAGAAATGGCCACAGAAAGCAATAACAATAAATGAGAATCATAGCTAACCATTACTGAGCCTCTCATACAGTGCTATCCAATAGAAGTTTCTTCAGTGATGGAAATATTCTGTGCTGTCCAATACAGTAGCCACTAGCCACACGTGCTTTTGAGCGCTGGAAAAGTGGCACGTGCAACTGAGGAATGAATGTTTTATTTTGATCAAATTTAAATAGCCACGTGTGGCTAGTGGCCACTGTGTGCAGTGCTGATATAGATGAAGCAGTGTACCAAGAGCTTTCTCCATGGTCACTTATCAACCCTTAACAACAATATGAAGTAGATTACTATCATCCCCATTTTACAGGGGGAACTGAGTCCCTGGGAAATGAGGAAATGTTCCCGAGTTCACCTGCTGAATATGTGGCAGGGCCAGGCTTTGAACTGATGTCTTCTTCTATCACAGGAGGGCCTGAGGTCAAGGTCAGGTTGCACTGGGGGACACGATGACAGCCAGAACCAGTGAGAATGGCACAGAGATGACAGATGGAGTGAGGGGTGGAGACAGGAGGTGGAGTGGGACATGATCCCTGCAAGAGGGGGCGTTGGGACAACCCCCAGGGAAAGCACCCTGACCTGGAGACTGGGTCATCTTGGCTCCTGTCTGCCCCTTACTCTGGATTTGAGCCCTGGCTCTGCCACTTTCTGGGTGACCATAGGCACTCACACCCCCTCCTTGCGTCTCAATTGCTTCATCTATAAAGTAGGAATGAGAATAGTGCCAGCCTCAGGCAGGATTGTGCGTAGTTGTGTAACATACCATCCTCCTTGTTAGCTCCTGAAACTTTATCCTGGGGAGGGTACACCAGCCGCCTCTGGGGAGCAGAGCGGAAAACACTTGATCTTGATTTTCAGGACGGACACAGACTGTGAAAGTGGGGCCTCACCGTCCCAGGGAGTGTCAGAAAAGTTACCACATTTGCAGGACAGGGTCTAAGGATGAGAATTGAGTGGGGCCTGCTCTGAGGGTCGTGCTCTGGCCCCTCCTTCTAGCCCAGGAGAGCCCTCTGCAGGATAGGGGCAGAGGCCTCTAGGGACAAGTTATTGGCATTCTTAATTTCTAACTGGTCAGACCTGTTAACCAGAGCTGCAGGCTCTGTATCATATTTCTGGCCTTGCCTGACTTTCTTTGTTCTCCTTTTTATTACGGAAAGTTTCAAACATTACAAAATTAGAGAGAATAGTATAAGAAGCCTCTTCCCCATGTTCATCACTACAGCTAAACTTCACCAATCAACTCAAGGCCAATCATGTTTTTTACCTATATTGCTACCACTCCCTGGTCCCCTACCCAAGGTTATTTTGAAGTAAATCCCAGCGTGTCAGGTTTCTAATAGTCCCTGTGACCCTCTCATAAATTTCTGCTGGGAGTACAAGTTGGTGAAATTTCAGGGAAGGGCACTTTTGCAATCTCAAAATGCTAACATCAGTGCCTTTTGATCTGCACTTCTCTGTGAAGAATTCATCACACAGGTGACATCCCTGCAGGTGTGCAAAATGAGGCTTGTATATGGCTGTTTATTCCAGCACTTTTTATGGTGGTAAACAATTACAAACAACCTAAAGGTCCAGGAAAGGGGACTGGCTAAAAAAATTGTACATCTGGAATATAGAATATAGAATATGGAATTCTATAGTGCTGTAAAAAGGAATGTGGAAGTCCTTTATAAAATGACACGGATTGAGTTCCCCAGTGTATTTTGTGTGTGTGTGTTTTGTTTTGTTTTGTTTTTGGCTGCAGCATGCAGCATGCGGGATCTTAGTTCCCCAACCAGGGATTGAATCTGTGCTCCCTGCATTGGAGCGAAGTCCCTTACAATGTATTCTTAAAAGAAGAAAGTACAGAACACTGTGAATGTCATGCTATATAATATGTATAAAAACAGGGGAAATAATGTTTTTGAAATATGCAGTTATTTCTAGAAACATGAACTTGGAAACTTGGTTACCTTGCTAGAGAGGGACTAGGTGGCTGGTGAACAAGGGTGGAAGAGAGAACTTCGTCTTTATACACTTTCTACTTTTTGAATTTTGTACTAATTTTTAAAACTCCTGTGTTTTAAAACTAGAATTCCCTCTTTTTCCTGTAAACCTAAAACTGCTCTTAAATTTAGTCTATTACTTAACAAAAAGGTATTTATCCAGATGGGGTGATGACTTATGTTTACACAAAAGCTTGCACAAAATATTCATAATTGTCAAAAAGGTGAGTGGATACAGAAACCATAAATATTATTACAAATAATGGGATATTATGCAGCAATAAAAAGAAATGTGCTATCAAGCCATGAAAAGACATGAAAGAACCGTAAGTACATATTACTAAGTAAAAGAAGCCAGTTTTAAAGCCTACATAATGTATGATTCCAACTATACGACCTTTAGAAAAAGGCAAAACTACAGAGATAGTAAAAAGATGAGTAGTTGCTGGGGGTTAGGACGAGGAGGGAGGAAAGGATGACTAGATGGAGCACAGGGGATTTTTAGGGCAGTGAAAATACTCTGTATAATACTGTAGTGATGCCTACATGACATTATGCATTTTTTAAAACCGTAGATGTAAAACACAAGAGTGACCCTAATGCAATCTATGGACTTTAGTTAATAATAATATATCAGTATTGTCCATCAATTGTAATGAATGTACCACACCAATGCAAGAGGCTAATAATAGGTGGATCTGTTCAGGAGAGTGAGGGAGGTTATATGAGAACTCTGTACTTTCTGGTTAATTTTTCTTTAAATCTAAAACTGCTCTAAAAATAGTCTATTAATTAAAAAAAAGAAAAAAATAGAGGGCTTCCCTGGTGGCGCAGTGGTTAAGAATCCGCCTGCCTGGGCTTCCCTGGTGGTGCAGTGGTTGAGAGTCCGCCTGCCGATGTGGGGGACACGGGTTCGTGCCCTGGTCCGGGAAGATCCCACATGCCCACATGCCGGCTGGGCCTGTGAGCCATGGCCGCTGAGCCTGCGCGTCCGGAGCCTGTGCTCCGCAACGGGAGAGGCCACAGCAGTGAGAGGCCCGCGTACCGCAAAAGAAAAAAAAAAAAGAATTCGCCTGCCAATGCAGGGGGCACGGGTTCAGACCCTGGTGCTGGAAGATCCCACATGCCGTGGAGCAACTAAGCCCGTGCGCCACAACTACTGAGCCTGTGCTCTAGAGCCCGTGAGCCACAACTACTGAGCCCATGTGCTACAACTACTGAAGCCTGTGCACCTAGAGCCCGTGCTCCACAACAAGAGAAGCCACCGCAATGAGAAGCCCATGCACCACAACAAAGACCCAATGCAGCCAAAAATAAATAAATAAAATTTAAAAAAAGAGAGGGAAAAGAATCAAAATAAAATTAAATTAAAAAAAAAAGAATTCTTAATTACCTTGGATCTGAAGAATCTCCCTGCTCCCTCTGCTTGTGAGGTTGTGGTTGTGAGTGGGGTGAAGAGTGAGGAAACTTGTCCTCCTGGAACGTGGGTCACCTGAGTATTGCCATGGGTGGTAGCATTGGTGCAGGCGCCATGGTCTTGGGTGAGACTGTTGCTTGCACAATAAGCGGGAGTGTTAAGGGGGATGGTTAGGCAGGCTGTGGACTCTTGGACTCTGAACGTCGGAGGCGTTTGGCCTCTATCCTGTAAGCAATAGGGAGTCATCTTTCTAAGTCCAAGCTCGTCCTGCTCGCGGCACAACAGGCCAGTAATTTGAGAGACGGGTTGTTGTGGCAGGGAATAGTGACTTTATTTGGAAAGCCAGGAGACTGAGAAGATGATGGACTAGTGTCCCAAAGGACTATCTTCCCGGAGTCAGGATTCAGGCTTCTTTCTTACTAAAAGGGGAGGGGGTGTGGTTGGTGGTTGCAAACTTCTTGGCGCAGGAATCCTTTGAATCCTTTGTTCCTGCATCTGTTTACGCAGGCCTGGTCACAGTGTTCCTGTAAACCTCCAGCAGGACAAATGTTATTCTCTGTTCTGCAACTTTTTTATCTCTATATGAATGGAAGAGTGTTATTCCTTTAAAGCCCGGAGACTTGAGAAGGGCTATCCTGTATATTTCAGGCCATAGGCAACATTCTTTTCATGGTTAACTTGTAGCAAAAGCAATAGAATACAAAGGTTAAAGTAAAAGAAGCACATCAAATATGGAGTAGGATTTGTTCTCCCCTATTACTCCGTGGAGAGTTTTATCAGGAGAGCAACACAGGGAGAGCTGTGCTTCAGGAGACCTTCTCTGGGCTTCACGCCTCTGTCTGTAAAACCAGAGGCTGCGCCAGGAGTCATGCAGGTCCCCTGCAGCTCTAAGGTTCTGATATCAAAGCCTTTTCCAACTTTCCAAGCCCCTTCTCCTCCCTGCCCAACCCCCTTTGATTTTTCTGCCACTCAGTGCTGTGCTGAGCCTGGAACCACTCCCAGGGGACAGTCTTCTGAATGAAGTCTGTGCCTTGTGAGCAATTATTTTATTTATTTATTTATTTCCCCCTCCTTTTGAAATCTTCCAGGAGAAAAACCAAATCTGTGCTGGCTCCAAGGAAGAGCAAGTCGGAAGGGACTTAGAGATAAGGAGATGGGTAGTCAAATCCCTGCTGGGTTCTACAGCACCAGCAGGCTGCAGTCCGGCTCCTGCCAGGGCATTTCCTGCTAGAAAGACTTGACTCTGAGCCGTCCAAGCTGCTAGAGCCTCCAGCTGCTTGTGTGAACTGGGGGAGGTTTCTCTGCTCCTTCCAAATCATCTCCTGTCAGCACAGTGTGATTTATGAGATTTTCCTCTGAAATATGAGAACATTGGCTCCTGATCATGCCCTATAATGGAGGAAGGCAGTGGCTGCAGCATTTTTGATAAATAATATCTCTTTAGCCCACTGTCTTGTTACAAAAAGGATACAAGAAGTTGAATACACAAGAAGTTAGATTCAAGTCTTTTCAAGCAAGTAGTATGGCCTCAGTTAAGTGAGGAGTTGGGAGGGTCATTGCTCCCATCTGAAGGAGCTGGGCTTGATTTTTAGCTTAATTGCCACACATCAGCTGTTATGACCAGAGACTGCTTACCTCTGAGCCTCCACTTCCTCATCTATGGGGAAAAAGTGGGGGAATACTAGTAGCACCCACCTTAGAGGGGGTGCTATACAGATTCTGTGAGATAAATATCCAAAGAACTCAGCATCAGGCGTGGAACACATGATGTGCTCTGTAAGTGCTCACAATAATTATTAAGGTTATTATGAGTCCTAAATAGTGGATGGTCTACAAGTAATTTTAAAAATATTTAGGGACTTCTCTGGTGGTCCAGTGGTTAAGACTTCGCCTTCCAATGCAGTGGGTGCGGGTTCGATCCCTGGTTGGGGAGCTAAGATCCCACATGCCTCCGGGCCAAAAAACCAAAACATAAAAACAGAAGCAATATTGTAACAAATTCAGTAAAGACTTTAAAAATGGTTCCCATCAAAAAAAAATATTTAGAAAGCATTTTTGTAACTATGTGTTGATATGGCAGGGTTTGCACGTGTGGAGTGAAGGCATCTCAATCCAATAACAAGTAGGCTGTGTCAAGGAGTGCCTGCGTAGATTGTTACAGTTCACAGAACAAAATGTGACCTTGGACAAGTTCCTCATTGGTTCACACAGAAGCCTTGGTTTCTTCATCTGTAAAAATGGATAATAATAATATCCATGTCTGGTGTGGGAATAGTGTATGTGTGGTGTGTGTGAATGTGTGTGGTGTATGTGTGTGAGTGTGCATGTGGACATGTGTGGTGTGTGTGTGGTATGTGGTGTGTTTGTAGTGTGTGTGTGGTGGTTGTGGTGTATGTGTGGTATGTGAGTTTGTGTGGTATATGTATGTGGTTTGTGTATGGTGTGTGTATCTGTGGTGGGTTGTGTGTGGTGTGTGTAAATGCGTGCATGGTGAGTGTGTGCGTTTTGTGTGAGTGTGTGGCATGTGTTGTATGTGTGTCTGGTGTATGTGTGGTGTGTGTATGGTGCTTGTGTGGTGTGTGTGTGTGTGTGTGTGTGTGTGTGTGTGTTGGGTGAGATTCCCATAATCACAGCAATTGATGTCCTTGGGTAAATGCACTTGGTAAAGGCAAATAGTAATTTGCTATACAGATACTGACATACCATGTGTGCTGGGAGAATCCACTGTTAGAACTTAAATTTCATTCGGGGAGCTAAGGCGATATGACGCGCATACATGAAGAATTAAAAAAATAGTACGAGGCGGTCTGAGACTAATTGCAAGTACCAAGGGAGTTCATAGGAGGGTCATGAGGGCTGAGCTGTCCAGGACTTCCTGGGAGGAGCAGAGCTTGGGCTCTAAAGCACTGGTTTTAAAACTTTTTTGCTTGCCTACCCTCTAAATGAACTTTGGGGGAAAAAATCTCTTTTGCCCCACACATTTTAACTTGACATCTGAAATGTTTCATTAGAAGTTTAAATAGTTACAAAGGATATCATTTCTGCCGTGTTGTAAATATTGACCTCTTAGAGCAGAATTACCCTACTCTCTTAAATGTATCAAATGGAAACTAAATAACAGCAATTTTTAGTTTGCCTTTTTATTGAAGTATCACTTATAAACAGTAGAATGCCCAGATCTTAAGTGTGCAGCTCAGTTCATTTTTACCAGTGTGCCTACCACCCAGATCAAGGTGTAACCTTGATAGTCTATCTCCAGCATTCCAGAATGTACCCTCACATCCCCTCTCAGTCAGTATCCCCCAAAGGTGATCATTTCTCTGACCTCTATCACCATAAACTATTTTTGCATGATCTCATTTTTTCTTCCTTCTTTCCATCAACATAAAGAGAGTTAAGCAGGTAGCAAGCAGTAGTTCATTTTTTCCTTATCGTATAGTATTCCATTGAATGAATATCTCACATTTAAAAAATCTTACCTACTCTTTGCATAAATTTACTTTACTATTTTAAGAGTGACAAGCATTTTGAAATAAATTGCCCTACTGAAAAAAAAATCTTATCTACTCTTAATGGACATTTTGGGTTGTTTCTAATATTTAGCTATAAATCTTCTATGAGTATTTTTCCATATTTTTTTGTAGACATAAACACTGATTTCTTTGGGGTATGATCCATGAGTGGAATTACCAGGTGATAAGATAAATACCACAATATATTGGTATCCACCACCACTCATCAAAAATGACCTATACAAGGCAGAAATTTTACATTTACATTGTTCCTGTCTTTACCTTCTTGAGCTCATAATTTCCTTCTACTTCCTTCACAGAATTTTATTGTAATATATTTTTATGCTTGAACTTTTTTATTTTTTTACTTATTATTTATTTATTTTATTTCTTTTTTGGCTGTGTCAGGTCTTAGTTGCGGCACGTGGGCTCTCTCTTTGAGGCACACAAGCTCAGTAGTTGTGGCGCACGGGCTTAGTTGCCCCGTGACATGTGGGATCTTAATTCCCTGACCAGGGATCGAACCCGCGTCCCCTGCATTGTAAGGCAGATTCTTTACCACTGGACCACCAGGGAAGTCCCTGAACTTTTTTATTGATCGCTCTATTCTTTTTGCCCAAAATATGTATTTAAATTGAAATGGACCTTTAAAAAAAATTCCTTTGGCCATAAAACCCTAAGTATCTTTATTTCAGATTGATTTATCATACAGTTCATCAAAATAATATCAATGTTTTATAATTTGATAAATACTAAAAATAAAAAGTAAGACAGTATGGGAAATACTTCTCATAATGATGTGGATGAATGGTTGATGGCTTTAAGGTGCATAAGGACCATCCAGGGATCTTGTTAAAATGCAGATTGTGATTCAGGAGGTCTGGGTTGGGACCTGAGGTTCTGTGTTTCTAATAAGTCTATGGGTGATGCTAATGCTACTGGTCCATGGACCACACTTTGAGGAGCGAGGATTTATGAACTAGGTTAAAGAAGATTTGCGAGCACCAACATTCTAAATCGTCCTCAAAGTCTGTCTTGACACTTTGGGGCACTGCACCATAGCCAGATTCTGGACGACGGAGAAGTTAGTCTTTCTTCTGCAAAGAGAGAGGACGGTTGTAAAGAGTGAGGTGGGAAAGGAGAGATGCTGAGGCACATTCTCAGGCAGAGGAGGAAAGAGTGGGAATGGAAACAGGATCTCAAACCGATTCCTTTGTAACACTTCCTGCCTGTGCACCCCTTGGGAAGGCTTCGAGTGCCCCAGAGTAGGGCTGCCCCCTTTGAAGACCATTTCTCCAAAGGATGCTAAGATGGTGCTGGCCACCTTTTCAGACAGGAGGCCCATTTCTGCAGGAGGAATTGGACATCTCAGGGACTGGTTTGGATTGCTTGGAGAGTCCACTGGGGGTAAATCCAGAGAAGTGAAGTTTGGGGCCAGGTGATGGGTGGCCTTGAATTCTGTGCTAATGAGTTGGACGTAATACTCAGCCAGAGCGGGGGTGCCTTGGGCAGTTTTGAGCAGGGAGTTGGTGTGAGCATAGTGTGGGGAGACTGATCTCTTGAGCAGCTCGTGGGATGGCAGGGAAGGGGTTAATGCATGGAGATGGCAGCAGTGGCAGAACCACTGGGATCTGGCTGTGATTTTTATCTCTAGCCCCTGCTTATGAACTTTTGCCCTGGTTGCACAGACCTGATTTGCTCTGTCAGGATTTCCTGAAGTCTGGGCTACATACCTGAGATGTTGATGCACTGGAATTCAAGGTGATTCAGAGTAGAACACAGGCATGGCCTTAAATAACCCTGAAACCTAAGAGTGAATAACACTGAAACGCTTAGCCCTCGCTCAGTCCTGACTATACCTGGAGAAAGTCTGTCTTTAACTCCTCTCATGCTCCTGTATTCCTCTTGTTGATGGAGCTCGAGCAGTTTAGGCTTAGGGAGTTTGATAGCAGTAGTCTTTAGAGAGAATTTTACAAAGTTTCTGTTTTTGTTGAATAACTTTTCTGTGTATCAGGGTGGCAAGTCGTTCTAGTTTTACACTTGTCATAATGACATAAAACTGTAAGTTCTTTCCAGTAAGAAAAATGAGCAAATTTACTAGATCATACAGAAGAAATAATAATGCTGGTCGTGTGTGGATATGGCAAAAATCGTGGTGGTGACGTGCAATGATTCAACTTTGGAAAACACTGGGTTACACCATGGCCAAAACTGGCATTTGCCAAATCGTCCTGCCAATGTCTGGAGAGGCTCTGGGTGGCAGATGGTATTGCAGTGCCTGGGCCACTGGCATTGGGTCGACTGGGTGGGTCCCTCTGCTCTCCCCACCATCGCCTAACAGCCTGCTCCTGCCTCTGTCCGCAGAGATCCGCACGCAGCTGGTGGAGCAGTTCAAGTGCTTGGAGCAGCAGTCTGAGTCGAGGCTGCAGCTGCTCCAGGACCTCCAGGAGTTTTTCCGCCGGAAAGCCGAGATCGAGCTTGAGTACTCCCGCAGCCTGGAGAAACTGGCTGAGCGCTTCTCCTCCAAGATCCGCAGCTCCCGGGAGCACCAGTTCAAGTGAGAAGGGGCCAGGGGTCTGGGGCGGTGGGAGGCAGTGCTGGGGCTGAAGCAGAAATGAGGCAAGGACTCACTGGGGGCAAATGGTGTGCGTCTAGGGCCCGGGGTCTGCAGGTGACTTCCAACTCCAAGCCTCAGTCTTCCTCAGCGTAAAGTGAAGCTAGAAATAGTTGCTACCCATAAAGATGCTGAAGGGAATACACAAGGGACCCAAGAGAAGTGCTTGTCACAGAGAGTTAAGTGCTCAATAAATTGTTCTGTTGCGATTATCCCACCAAGCACCAGGCTCTGCGCTGTCTTCCATTTGGGCCAAGGTGACAGCCTACCTCCTTTCAGGACATCCTGACTCTCCCCAGTTCTCTTTTATCTGGGGGTGAGCCAGCCCATGTCTGCATTCCTTCAGCACAATGGCCTCAGAATTTCTTCCCTGTGAAACAGATGCTCAAAGCATTCCCCTTCCTTCCTCCCCTGGAGGACGGTGCCAGGCTTAGTTGCTGCCTTAGTTGCTTATTTACCTACACAATACCCTCCAGGGCCTAATTTCTCATACCCCAAGCTCTGATTTCGAGGAGGGAGGGAGGCTTGGTCCTCTTGGGCACGTCCCTGGCTGAGTTCTCCAGCTGCAAATGCCCCTAGTTCAGAACCCGCGGTGCCAGCCGCCAAGTGTGGGCAGGAGCCACGACCTCACCGGGATGCATCCTCCTACACCTGTCTCCCCCTCCGCTGTACTCCCTGGAGGTCCCCCTCCCCTGTGGGTCATCTCTCCAGTGAATGGCCCTCAACCCCAGGAGACCAGAGACTTGTTTCATCCTGCCTGCCCCGTTCTTCTTTCCCCTGGGTTCGATCTCTTTTTTTCTCTCTACGTAGCTTTAAATTGTGGTAAAATACACATAACATAAAGTTTACCATCTTAAATATATATATATATATATTTTTGCTGTACGCGGGCCTCTCACTGCTGTGGCCTCTCCCGTTGCGGAGCACAGGCTCCAGACGCGCAGGCTCAGCGGCCATGGCTCACGGGCCCAGCCGCTCCGCGGCATGTGGGAAATTCCCGGACAGGGGCATGAACCCGTGTCCCCTGCATCGGCAGGCGGACTCTCAACCACTGCGCCACCAGGGAAGCCCTTAAATATTTTAAAATGTACAGGAGTGTGGCATTAAGTACATTCACACTGTTGTGCAACCATCACCCCCATCCTTCCCCAGAACCCTTGCTTCATCTTACAAGTGTGAAACTCTGCACCCTGTAAATAATACCCCATTTGCCTCTCCCCCCGCCCTGGCACCCACCATTCTACTGTCTATCTCTATGAGTCTGACTGCTCTACGGACCTCATATTAGTGGAATCATACAGTATTTGTCCTTTTGTGACTGGCTTATTCCACTTCGCCTAATGTCCGCAAGGTATACCCATGTTGTCACATGTGTCAGAATGTCCTTCCTTTTTAAGGCTGAATGATACTCCATTGTGTGTATAGACCACCCTTTGTTTAGTTGCGTCCACCTTGCTCTCTCTGTCTTTTGCGTTCTGCTCCGGCCAGGGAGTGCTGTTCCTTTAAGCTCCCCTCAACATCTCCCTAAATCGGTGCCTCAGCATTTGAACACTCACTATTGTGCCTTCTTCCCTTGACATTTGGGGAGAAGAAATTGCTTTATTAAAGGGCAAAAATGTATTACACTTTTGCAAATACCATGCATGTTTTTCCACCCAATCTCATCTATTCAAACTTTCATTGCAGGAGGATGCTTCTGTTAATAACTCCCTCCCAGGCACTATCTGGGCCCTTTCATACATAATCTTGTTTTTCTGATATATTTTTTGGAGAAAGTGTGTGCTTTTTTAAATGATAAAAGTAAAATACTCATTGTATACCATTTAGAAAATGTAGAAAAGTAGAAGAAAAAAAAAATCACTCGCAGTCCCACAACTCAGAAGCTCACATTTTGTGCCTTTTCTTGCCTGCCTTTTGATAATAAAAACAACAGCGATGATTTATTGAGCACATTAACTGAGTACTTACTCTGAGCTGGATGGGTATTACTACCCCATCTTAGAGATGAGGACAGCGAAGCTCTGACTGAGTGGCTTGTACAAACATGTCTGTGGGCCAATTATTGGAAAGTGACAGATTTGAACCTTTGCTCTCATTCTGCCTCCTTGGCCTGAGATAAGAAAGGGCCTGCGTGTGGTCTGAGTAGCCATGGACTCTGAACACTCCCCTAAAACCACAGACACACTGCAGAAACCCATGTCTCTGGCTGTGCTGTCATGGGAGCCATCCAGGCTGTGTGATCCGGCTGGAGCTCAGCTCCTGCCCCTCTCCTTCCTCTTGGTTTGAAATCAGCTCTCTTCCCGTTCTCGGTGTGAACATGGTGGAGAGGAGGGAGGCGGGGCACTGGGGGAACATGGGCGGGCATCCCCTCTTCCCTTGCATTGCCTGTAATGAGCTCAGTCAGCCCCTCATGGCTTCATTAACCGAGGCCACCAGACAGAACAGGAGCCCCAGCTGGCAGTCCGGCCAAGCAGGCCGCTGGACACACTCTGAAAATGTCTAATTAGGGTGTGGCCCTGGCCAGTGCAGCTGCTGCAGGCCCTCTGCATGAGGCTAATGCTTTGGCATTGCCCCCGATGGCTTTTGGAAGCAGGAGTCTCCAGGGGATGCCTGGACTTGCCCTTTGACTCCAGGGCCAACCAGCCTGACCTCTGGCTGCCTCTTCTTTGGAGCTCAGTGCACAGGGTCTGTGCTGTGCTCTGTCCTGGCTGTCCAGAGAAGCCTTTTCCTGCTGTCTTGTAGATCCTTTATTAAGAGGGTCCACCTATCTGCCAGGTACCCTCTCAGGGTATGGGTCTGGTCATTTTATTCCTACTACACTGGGCCCCCTCGGGGCAGAGGTGGGGCCTTTGTGAGTGAGCAGGAGGAAGGGAGGAAGAAAGGGAGGGAGGGGATTTACTTGGTCTATGAAGTTCACTATGGCTGAGAGATTTGGTTCAGAGAGGGAATTAATTTGCCCGAGATCTCACAGCAAATTAGTGGCAAAACTGGGATGGGCACTGCCTTAGTCCACTTGGGCTTCTATAACAAAGTACCATGGACCGGTGGCTTGTAAACAGACATGTTTTTCCTCACACTGCTGGAGGCTGGAAGCCTGAGATCAGGGTGCCGACATGGTGAGGTTCCGGTGAACGCCCTCCTGTGGCTTGCGGACACCTGATTCTCCTTGTGTCCTCCCACAGTGAGAGGAACAGAGAGAGGAAGCAAGCTCTAGAGACTCTTACAAGGGCACTAATCCCATCATGAGGGCTCCCTTCCTCTCGCCCTTATCTAATCCTAATTTCCTGCCAAAGGCCCCATGTCCCAACACCACCACGTTGGGAGTAGGGTGTCAACATATGACGTCTGGGGCAACACAAACATTCAGTCCATAACAGGAGCTCACATCTCTTGACTCCAAGTCCATTGCTCCTCCTTTTGCTCCATGGGCTCCGTCTCTCTACGGCTCCAGCTGCTCCCTCTCCACCTGGGCAGCTGAAAAATTTACAGCTGCCCAGGAGGTACCCAGGAGGAGTCTGGGCTAGACTAACCCAGACTGAGTTCCATGTGGCACCTGATTCAAAGAAAGGCTCAGCTGGTGGCCCTGACAGTTTACCTGGGGCAGGTTGAACATTCAGAGAAAAACATCATCACATGTGTCTTTTCTACCATCACATATTTCTATTCTAACACTTTTTTCAAAGCACTCTGACGTCTTTGCTCTCTTACAATCCTGATGATAACCCAGGGATGCAGAGAGGGAGCCAGTGGTTTTATCTCAAGCCAACTGAGTGCCAGGCAAGCTGAGTGGGATTTTACAAAGGACACATCGTGAGCTGTTGAGTGAGAAAACCCAGGGCTCCTGGCTTCCAGCTCAGGCATCTCTCTCCGAAAAGCCATGTGGGCCATCATATTTGAAATGTGTATATTGAGGACCTCTTATTTTCTTAGACCGTGCTTCATGATGAAGACACAGGTTAATGAGACACTGCCCCTCCTCTCCCTCTCTCTCTCTCTCTCTCTCTCTCTCTCTCTCTCTCTCTCTCGCACGTGGCGTGGGGGATGTCCTCCATAGGTGGTGTGCTTGGGGCAGGCACCCAGTCCCTGAGGCCCTGTTCTTTGAACCCTGCCACCTGCTTGTTCTTTAGGCCTCAGCGTTTAGATGTCACTTCCTCTGCAAAGCTTCCTTGAGTCTGACCTGGTGCCTTCCTGTGTGTGCCCACAATATTCTGCACTTGTTGATTCGCTTATTCAGTAGGTATTTATCGAGCACCTACCACGTGCCTGGCCCTGGCTTACAGTGGCAAACAAGACAGACTTGGTTCCTGCTGTGGTGGAATTTACCACCTAGTGGAGGAGAGAGATGCAAATCAAACATAGAAAACAAATAAACGAATCCAATGATTGCTGGGATGGAACAATTGCTAGGGTCTGGGTTGGAGGGTCTAAGACAGCTTCCCCCACGTTCCCTGGCACTTTGGTGAAGACAGCTGTAAGGCTGGGCTCAGCTGGGCTGCCTCCCTCTCCACATGGGGCCAGGGCCTCACTTCAGTCGTGGGAGCTCAGGGCACCGAGGTGGCAGGAGGGCAATCCACAGTCTTCTTGGACCCCACCTCCAGCCCCTGCCGAGATTCTCTTGATCAGAGTGGTCTCAGCTCTAGCTCAAGGGAGGGAAAATAAAGCCTTCCTCTCACTGGAGGACTGTCAAAGGATTCGCAGCCCTCTTGAATCCTCCGCACTGAGCTAAAACGGCAGCCAGGGAAGGCTTCTGGAGGAAGTGGCATTTAAGCAGAGACCCGAGGGGTGAGAAGGAGCAGCCGTGGGGACAGTGTGAGGGGAAGAGAGGCCAATGGGGCTGGAACTGGTGGTGAGGAGAGCCATAGCCATCCTCAGTAGGAGTAGCATGATCTGATTTCCATTTTTGAAAGATCACCCTGGATTGGAGGGGACAAGAGTGGAGCTGAGCAGACTAGCAGGGTGTTGGGAGTATAGCTCTCTAGGCAGGGGTGACGAGGGCCTGGGTGATAGCAGAGCTGACAGAGAGTGGACAGGTGCTGGGAAATCTGTCAGAGGCAGAATTGAGGAAAAGAGAAGAATCTGTTATGGACTTGAGATGAAGGGACTTGAGAAGGGCCTAAGGCAAAAGCTGCCACCCTGTGTTGTAGTCACCTTTTTTCCTTGTCTGTCCCTCTTTTGACGACTGGGCTGCCAGCTCTGAGATGGAAGAGGGGGTGGCTGTTGACTTGGGGTCCCTAGCACCTGGCACCAGGTTTGGCATATGGTTGGTCCTCACTGAATGTTTGTTGAATGAATGAATGAAGGTCAGGTGGTAATTAATGTGACTCTGGGCTGGGGGTGGTTGGGGGCAGGGAAGGGGACATTTGTGGCTGCAGTAGGAGCTTGGGGAGGCCATCTGGGTGAAGGCAAAGGTACCACCAGTTGTGGTACCTGGCACAGGCACAGGGTTGCTGAGAGGACAGTCCTTCATTGGGGAGTCGGGAACGCAGAAGTTGAGCTCTAGTTTAGAGTGTGATCTTGACCAGCAGCTTCAGCGTCCCCATCCCGGGGGAACTTGTCAGAAGAGCAAAGGCTCTGGCCTCCCCTCAGACCCACTGAATGAGAAACTCTGGGGGGTGGGGGTGGGCAGCAATTTGTATTTTAACAAGCCCTCCAGGGGATTCTGATGGCCATTCACTGCTGAAGAGTTGCCCAGGATGATGACTTTCTAGGTGATAAATTGTTTACAGTTCACTTTCAGGTTGTGCTGGCTTTCCAGACCCCTCCTCTCCCCCAGCATAAAATGCATGATCCACTGCCCTTTTGCAGCCGGGCCAGATGCGCTGGCCTTTTCCTTTTTGAGGCTGGGAGCCTGTCCTGAGCAGGAATGTGCTGGGGAGGGCGGCACACGGGGACCTTAAGACCTGCCTCTGGGGGTAGAGGGGTGTCCTGCGAACAAATTTGGTAGGTCTAGGCAGCCAGAGGTTTCCTGGAACTAAGATTTCTTCTTCCTCCAGAGAAGTGTTTTCTGAAACTCCAACACCTTGAGCTGTCCAGCTGTGGAGGCTGGTGGTGGGGCGTGCGGGAGGAGGCAAAGAGAGCGAGAATGAGTAGAGGTGGGAAAGACTGCCACTCTGTGCCTCCCCTTAGAGATTCCCCATGAGAGGCTCTGAGAGGTTTTACAATAAATAAGCCTGTTGACTTCTTTCTGAAGGCTGTTTGACCACAGGATTCTCCCTCTCTCAGGATGTTTATTAATTTTTTACCAAACAAGCGCTCCTTGGGACCCAGTTTAAAAAGCTCTGTTGAGACAAACTCTGGATTCCCCTCTGGAATGTTCACGCTACATGCAAATAGTGTGGGAGGTGACACAGCCCCCTTCTTAGAATTCTGACTCCCTCCGTTTTTGACACCCCTGACCTTCCAGGGATATACCTGCTAAAAATGCTCCCTCCAGAAGTCTAAGTGTTGGTTGCTGCTATTTGGACAGCTGTGAAAAAAAAACAACAGGGAATTCTATTCAAATATGTTTAAACTGTGGAAAGTCAGAGTGTGGAAGGAGCTGGGAGGTGCTTGGCCAGTCAGTGAATAATGCTTAATATTCTCTGCACAGGAGGTTTGGAGCATCTCTTAGCTTCACGGAGCAGTTGAGAGGGAGGATTCAGTGAGCAGCTAAGTTGATTGCCAAGAAAATGCTTCTTTGGGGGGATAAAACATCACAGACTTTTTGTTTCCACAGATGTAGCATTTCCCTAAAAAGATGCTATAATTTAGACTTAGCCTTCCAGGTGAATCCTAAGGATAGAAGCACTTTTCTAGTGAGTAAAATGTGCAAAGGATTCATAATGAAAAGGTTTGCTCAGACCGAGGTGGGGATAACGGGGGAGGTCCTCCAGGTGGCGAATCGCATTTCCATTCATAGCTGCTGCTGTTACTATGGCTACCATCGCACCAGTGATGGCTTTCCAGTAATGCTGTCCAGAGCTGGTATTCTCCTAGGACAGGTTGCCAGCCGACTCTTTCCTGGTGGCTCTGTGTCTGTGCTGTGTAGGTTGTTTAATCTTTCAAATTCCCCCCATATCCATATTACCATACGCCCGGTGCCCTATAGATGTTTGACATGGATCGTGTCATTTAACCTTCATGGTAAACGTTGTGACCTTTGAGGCAGGTACTATCTCTGTCTTTCTAGTTGAAAACATTGAGGTTTTGTGAAATTAAGTAATTTGTCCAGAGGGACACAGCTAGAACAGGTAACTGGCAGAACTAGGATTTTTTTTAATATTTTAATTTTATTGGAGTATAGTTGATTTACAATGTTGTGTTAATTTCAGGTGTACAGCAAAGTGATTCAGTTATACATATACATATATTCATTCTTTTTTAGATTATTTTCTCATATAGGTTGTCACAGAATGTTGGGTAGAGTTCCCTGTGCTATACAGTAGGTCCTTGTTGGTTATCTTATATATAGTAGTGTGTGTGCGTTCATCCCAAGCTCCTGATGCAACTAACCCTCCCCCCGACGTTTCCCCTTTGGTAACCATAAGTTTGTTTTCGATGTCTGTAAGTCTGCTTCTGTTTTGTAAAAGAGTTCATTTGTATCTTTTTTTAAAAAATTAGATTCCACATATGGGTGATGTCATATGATGTTTGTCTTTCTCTGTCTGACTTACTTCACTTACTGTGATAATCTAGGATTCTAATCTTGGTTTAACTGGCTCCAAAGTGCAAAATTTCTTCTAGCTGCATGCCTCTCGGTGTGTCCCCTCACCTCTCTGGGCTGGTTTCGTGTTCCCGGAGAGTCAGCCATCAGACCACATCCTCCTCGTGTGGGCGTCAGAGGGCTCCTTCTGCTGGTCAGCTCATGCTCGTCTCCCCAGGGCCAGCTCAGGGCTCACCTCCTCTGCGAAGTCCCTGCTGCAGGTCCCAGGTTCGCAGTCACTGCTCCTCCCCTGGCCTGCCATGGTGATCTGTATGTCACTCTCCTGGGGCTCGGGTCAGATTATCAAGGAATGATCCAGTTCATACGTCTCGTTCTCCCACCTCAGTCTGCCAGCTGCTTGACGGCAAGGGGCCATTTCTAGTCCCTCTCTCTCTCTGACATACAATAGAAGCTCTATCAAAGTTTTTTGAATGAATAACTGAAAAGACCAAGATACTACTGAATACTTTCTTCAAATACTTGAAGGAAATAGACTTGTGGGGATGCTGAAGGAGAGAAGTGAGGTCCAAGGATAGCATTTTCAGAAAAGCAGACTTTAACTTAACCTTGAGAACGTTCCAGTAGCCAGAGCTGTCCAGCAAGAAAAGGGCTGCCTTGGGAGGTGTGAGTGCCCAATCCATGGAGGTGTGCACACAACACAGTTGGGTGTTTTAGGGGCACATTGTGAAGGCTTGTCAGACCGGATCAGTGTTCCTCAGAATGAGGGAGGGATCATCGATAGCATGTGTGCCATAAATAGTGACTGATCTTTTCAGTTCTCTTTCAGTCTTTGTGGTTATAGTTTGGTTCTAGTGTGTTGCTAACACCTCTCTAACCCTCCATTTAACAAACAGACAGCAGATCTTGGGTATCAGCCTCTGCCTAGGATTCAGTGATACTGTTTGGAACTTACTTTTTTCCAGTAACCTTCTATTTAGGGCAAGTAAAGCTGGTTTTTAAATTTTTATTTTAACTAAGACTAGGGAGAGTCCTTTTTGTAAATAAATCCATTTAAGTAAAAAGAGACACTCGACAGGGAGGTATGAAGTATGGTGGTGTGCAGGATGGCAGAAATCCTGAAGCCAACATGAGATACCCCAAGGGCCCCTGCCAGCTCCTCCTGGAAAGTGAACATCTTTCATCTCCACCCTCTTCATCCCCCACCTTTGTTTTCATTGCTGGGAGGGATTTTAAGGCAGGAGGGTCAGCCCCTTGAGTGGTCTTTGCAATGGCTATAGCCCCTTATCCTCCTTCCAGTTTTTCCTTCTGGGGCCTCTCCAGATCCTACACCCAGTTTCCTGGAATCCTCAGAGACTGTAATCAGCAACTTCCAAAGTATTAATATTAACCAGGACGTGATTTATTTATATTTGGATATGCTTGATACACATAGATATGTGTATATCATTTGAATTTTATTCTAAAAATGAAAATAGAAGTTGTAATAAAGATAAAATAGATGTTGTTGTAATTAGCAAGCAGTGATATGCAGGGGTTTAGTTTTGACTCAGTTCCATTAGGCAAAGAGGACAATAATGATCTTCCAAGATTATACAGCACCTTACACTTTGCAGAGTGCCTTCCTAGCCTTTAGCTGCTTAAATCCTCCCAAGAGTCCTGGTGGGCTGAGGGAGTCAGGGAAGGTGTCATCATCCCCATCTGACAGGCAGAGGACCTGAAGGCCAGACAGGGTGGGCCTGGCTTAGGATCCCCGCTGGCTGGTGAAAGAACTGACCGGAGGAACTGTGGGTCAGCGCCCTTCCTCTGCCAGGTGCTGCACGTACCACGTGATGCACCCATTTTGCAGGTGGATAAACCAAGGCAAAAGTTCTCACAGGGAAAGAGAAGATGAGGTTGGCCAGACGTTGCCTAATGAGGCAGGAATTTTTGTTCCAGTACCAAGAATACATTCAGCGAGTCAAAAGGGAGCTCAGGAGTGCTGCTGAACCAGACCCAGTGTGCCATCACTTTGAGGTGTGAGGAGTGATCCTCAGGGTGGAGGGGGCGTCTCCGGACCATTGGCACTGGGCCTTGAAGTACACATAAGGGTTTACTGGGAGAGAAGGTAGTAATGGGAGGAGGAAAACCAACATTTATAGCAAACCTACCATGGGCTGTATGGTCACATACATCAGTCAATGGATTTTCCCAATAGCCAAGTGAGGTGCTGGTGGCAATAATAGTGATGCCAGTAATAATGATTATTACTATTATCAGGCACTGGGTTTGATGCTGAGAGTGTCTTATGAATTACCTCATTTAATCCTTAAAGCACCACTGTGAGGTAGGCGTTATCAACCCTGTTTTACAGATAAAGAAAGAAAAGGTTTGACTAGCTTCCCAGTTCACCCAGCTGGTGAGGAGCAGAACTGGTATTTGAACCCCAGCCTGTGACTCCATAGCACCCAGCATGGGTAAGCAGAACCTGCTTCGGGCAGGTGACCCAGTGGATGTAGTTCTTCCCTTATGGAATGACTGTCTCAGGGCTGGTGTCAGCCAACAGCAGCTTCTAAGTCAGCAGATCTCAGCTTCATGAAGGGGCTGCCCTGCCCTGAAGCCTCACATCCACTGTTTGCCACCCGGTGACTCCCAGGCAAAGCCCCAAATTCTCCTCCCTCACCTGGACAGCTGCTCTGCCTCCCACCTGGCCTTCCCGCCCAGCGATCATATCACTGGACCATTCAAAACCTTCATTCAGCCTTGACCTTCGAAGTCCTTCGTGGTCTGGCTCCTCCCTTCCTGCCACCTTTTCACCATGCCCTGCATCACTGCTGCCCGAGCCCAAAAGAACTTCTTTCAGCCCCGGAACATCCATGTCTTGTCTGACCTCACAGCTTCACACTCAGCCTTCCGTCTGCCTGCAGGATATGTCTGTCTTTGTGTTTCCCATCCAGCAAACTCTTACGTGTGCTTCAAGCCCACTGCAAATGTTTCTGTGATAACCCATCCACCCTGAGGCAGAATGAGCCGCTCCCTCCCCCACTCCTCTGAGATCCCCTTCCTCACACAGCATAATATAGGAAACGTCTGTTACTCTCCCCTGCTCAGCATCCCTCCCTTCTTCTTTTGATAACAAGACCTAGATTTTCCTCTGGGGAATCATCCCTGAACAATGGTGAGCCTGTGACCAGCATTGTATCCTCTTGGTCACAGAGCTTTAATCTAGTGACCTGCAATCCAGGATTTTTGGTGGAACAGGTCGGGAAAAGCCCTCTTTTTACTGGGATTATTAGCAGTCAGGGTACTTTTGGTTTGAAGAGGGCCTGCCTGAGAGTGAAGCCAGTACAGAGAGAGGAAAGCAGAGCCAAATGATAGAGACCAGGTCCCGCTGACATCCTTTGAGCCCCTGGATGCAGCCATGCCTGAGGGCAACAACCTCCTATTTCTTTACATTTTTTTAATTAAAATTTTTGATCCTGAAAATTTTTCTTCCTCCCATTACTACCATTTTTGTTTAAGCCAGTCTGAAGTAAGTTTTTCCTTCACTTCAACTAAAGGTGTTCTGACCAATGGCCATAAGACTTCTTGGTTTGCCTTAAGTTCAACTACTAGATCGTGAGCCTTCTCAAGGCTCATCCAGTCATCTTTTTAATCGCCTGGGACTGGACGGTGCCTATTAGCACATGGCAGATACTCAAAGGATATTAGAAGAGTGAGTGAATGAGTGAATGAATTAGAGTCTGCCAAGGGCTCTGGAGGGATACAGGGAAATATGAGAGGTTGTTCCTGCCTTCAAGGGGCTTATAGAATAAGTGATGACACAAGCCCACATGTGTGGAGGGCAACTGACGAGTGAGTTAAGCGAGAAGATAAAAAATGTCATCTGGAAGTAACTATACGAGAAGATTGAAATGAGTGGTTCAGACAGAACATTCTGTGGATCTCAGGTGATCCCTGGAGGAAAGGCCTTTGAAGTAGATTTTGCTGCGTGGAGTGAAGAGGGGAAGGCATTCCGAGCGAGTGAATGCACAGATGCGAGGTGGAGATGCATGTGACCCAGGAAGAGTCCTTCCCAGGTTTCAGCAGCCTCACTTTCTTGTCTTTGAAGCTAGATACATAAAAGTGTAGAAAATAGCCATTCACTGTTTCCATTTTTGTGCTTCTTGTTAGGCTTTTCAAATAAATAAGTTGGGGAATTGGGAAAAAAATCCTTTGTCAGGTCACATGTTTACATTTGGTTTTGAAATATATGGTTGCTCTTGTCACAGAGGTCTGAAAGGCCCTCACTGGCCACTCCGTCCCTCACGCATCCATTTGATGGCTGAGGCAGTAAAGCCTCAGACAGGTCGAGCCGCAAGCCCAAGAACACACAGCCAATTAGCAGCAGAGCCATGCTCCCCAACTCCCAGTACAATAGACTCAGAAGCCTTGGGGGGCAAAAGATAGGTAAATGAAGAAGCCCATTCCTGGCGCAGAGCTTCACCCACTGCCTGGAGCAGAAAGGGGGATGAGGGAGAGGGCTGGGCAGGCAGCAGATTGGGCCTTAAATGGGCTTTAAATGCTGGCGGAGGAGGTTAGACTTTATCCTCTGTGTCGTAGGTCCATTTGCTCCTCTGATGGACCACAGGAAAGATGCCCAAGTGACCATGTAAACTCTCCTCAGACTCCTGATCCACTTGGGGTAGTAGCCTACTAGGGGTTGAATTTTGTCCTCCAAAAATTCACATGTTGAAATCCTAAACCCCCAGTACCTCAGAGTGTGACCTTGTTTGGAAATAGGGTCTTTACAGAGGTAATCAAGTAAAGATGAGGTCATTAGAGTGGGCCCTAATCCAACATGACTGGTGTCCCTATGATATAAAAAAAGGGGAATTTGGACATAGACACACATCCAGGGAAAACATCACGTGAACATGAAGGCAGAGATTGGGGTGATGTGTCTACATGCCACGGATCACCAAAGATGGCTGGAATACCAAAGATGGCCAGCATACCGCCAGAAGCTGAGGGGGGGACACGGAACAGAGTCTCTCTCACAGCCCTTAGAAGGAACCAACCCTGCTGACACCATGATCTCAGACTTCCAGCCTCCAAAACTGAGAGGCAATACATTTCTGCTCTTGAAGTGACCCATCTGTGGTGCTCTGTTACTGAAGACTGGTGTCCAGCAGTACACAGCCCAGATGCTCATTCTGTCCCTCAAGGCCCTGGTCTATGCTGCCTCTGTGGCCTTGTCTCCACCCCTTGGACATCCGCTCTGCCCTCGGGAAGGCGCCCATGCACGCAGAGCCTTCATGTCGACTGCTGGGGATGCTCTCCCTTATCCCTAGGCCACTGTACAACCTATGCATTTTTTTGGTCCCACCTCATCCTTCTGGGCACTTTTCACCTATCAGCTGACTGTGTGCCCAGACCTGCCTGACACCAGAGAAACAGTGGTGAAGAGGACAGATGTAAGCTGGAAAGGGGTCAAAGACAGAAACAAAAAGTAAATGAACAGGACGGATGTCAGCCGTGGTAGTGCTGTAATAACGATAAAATGGGGTGGTGTACTAGAGATCCAGGAGCCGCTGGGGGGCAGGGAAGGCCTCAATCAGGAGAAACATCTCAGCTAACGTCTCAGTGACAAGAAGGACCACCTCCATCTTCCCTGGGTGAGGTAAACTCCCCCCCCGCCCCCCTCCGTTATAGACTCAGGAGGCACCATGCATTTCTCTCTCACAGCTCTTATCACCGACGCCATTTCCTATCTACTTACGTGCTTATTTGATTGTCACCTGAGGCCCCTACTGGACCGTAAGCTCCATGAATCAGGGAGCATGACTCACTTTGCTTAGCACTGTCTGGCACAAAACATGGCACCCAGTTAATATTTTCAGAATTAATGATTCATGCTCCCAGCAAGGACAAGGAATTCCAAATCCTGATTGGGGCAACTTAGGTAGCAAGAGGTTAACCATACTTTTTGGGCCCCGGAACTAACTGAGGGAGTGCTTTTCTGAGCTTTGCTGGCAGCTGCCCAAGCAAGCGTAGTGCAAGACCCTGGAATGTCTTGGAAGCGAGTGGGAAGCCAGAGGCAGGGACTCCGCGTCTTGGGGACGGGGTCAGCTGCAGGAGCTCCCCTCCCTCCCGGAGGGACCACCATCCCCGGGCAGTGGATTTGCATTCATCTGCATTTGGATGGGACTCAACAGGCCTGGAAATGGGTTCTGTTTGCTAAGTGGAATTTTCCGGTGCCCAGCCAGAAGAAGAAGAAGGGAGAAGCTGGCTCACTGCTGATTTCATTTTCCCAAGTCACCAGCTTGGCGAGGCCTCGCTCCTCTAGCTGCAGTTGCTTGGATCCTCGTACCCAGCTCCCCTAGCCAAGGAAAGAAAGCTGTGACTCACCAGAAATTTTCGTTGCTGTTTTCTGGCTGTAAAAAGTAAAATACATACACATCTATGTGAAAGTTCTCAATTATACCTTAGCTCAGCAGCTTCCACCTGCTCTGTGGACACAGGGATGCAAGACTGGAAAAGGAGAAAAGCCCTCCAGATGTGCCTTAGAGGACAGAACGCCTGCCCAGGTTCATTTTGGCATCTTCCAGAAGTGTGGCTGCAGCAGGCAAAATGGCTCCTAGCATGGAGAGCTGGATCTCAGGTCAAAGGGGTCCTGTTTTCAAAAGGGACAAGTAACCTCCTGAAAAGAGAAGGCCGGTGTCCAGCTCTGCCATACGTGGCCTGGATGCTTCTTCCTGCGGTCCCGGTACAATCCAGATGGCCCATGGGATGGTGATCAGTGCGCTGGCCGGAGCCCTCGGGACCCCGCACCTGCCCCTCTTCTGCCTTGCTCCCTGGGCTCTAGCCACACTGGCCTTCATTCGGTGCCTTAAATGCACCGAGCTCCCTGCCCCGCAGTGAGCCTTTGCCCATTCTGTTCCCTCTGCCTGGAATCGTTACCCACAAGCCCACTCTCCTGGCCCCTTTACCTGCCTCCCCCATCTCTTCCTTTAGAGCCTAGCTGAAAGGCCCCTTCCTTAGGGACACTTTAGAGACCCCCGAAATACGGCCAGGTCCCCTCGATATGAGTCCTCATGCACGATGCTCTCCTTTCTGGCACTTTCTGTGGCTGTGACTCCATCCACACGTGCTGAACTCTCTGAGGGTTATGTGTCTCCCCCACTGGACTGTAAGCTCCGTGGAGGCAGGAGCTGTGTCTGTTGCGCTCCATGTCATGTCCCAGGGGACTGGTCCATGTGAAATATGCAATAAGAATGTATCGAGTGGGGGAACTGCTGAATGACCCTGGAGCTTTTTTCTGGTGTTTAACACCAAGGTTGACAATATGGTCTAAGTAGGCAGGCCACAGGGGTTAAGAGACCTGCATATAGTCACACAGGCAGTATGGACTTAGGGGTACCCCTCCCCCCCCAAGTCCAGGTGTCTTTCTGTTTCATCGTGTCTTTCTGTCTCACCATGCTGGGCCCCATCTGTGGCCTTCCCTCTTCTTTCTGACGTGGTGAGAGCCAGGTACCATTGTGGCCAAGGCCACAGATGGCAGCTCTCCACAGAGCGGTCAACTCCACCCTGACCCTGGCTGTGGACAGCCCTGTTCACCCCGGTCTTTTAGTTTACAAGTGAGCTGCCCCACACGAGGGGAGCCAGGGCTGGGAGAAGATGGGGAGAGCAGAAGCAGCCTCCCGTGCTGGAGTGGACCCAGAGGATGGACGCTGCTGGTTGCACGGCAGGCCTGGGACAGTGTCTGCAGAGGATGGGCTGGCACATCATCCCCATTGTAGGCCTCTTCCAGCTCACCAGGGCAGGAGGAGCGCAGCCCTGCCCCATCCCTCCAGCTGCAGCCTCGACAGGCCTCCTGAGAATTTGCCTTTTCTGCCACGTGGTGGTCACGTGCATTTGTAAAGAGTTCCAGGTCATTCCATGGTTTCAAATATCATCCAAGTGCTTGTTGCCGGCGTCCACATTTATCTCTCTAGCCCAGATATCGCCTTCTGAGTGTTCCACAAGCCCTTTAGACTCGCCGTCTTCAAATAAAACTCATCGCCTTCCTTCCCTACCCTGCCCCTGTAAATGTTCCTCATCTCTGTAAATGCTACCCCTGCTCTCAGGCACCCAGCCTGAAAGACTTGGAGTCATTCTGAGCATCTTCTTTTCCCTCCCAACCAGTTAGTCTCAGGGTCCGGTCAGTTTACCACCTAAATGTTTCTTGAATCCCTCAACTTCCCTCTTGGCCCCCTCAAGCCCATCCTCCACGCAGTAGCCAGAGTGAGAGTTTGAAAGTGGAATTTTATCCTTTCACTCCCCTGCTCTAAACCCCTCAGTGGCTCCCCGCCAACCTCAGGATGAAGCTCAAACTCTCTACTGGGACTTAAGGCCCTTAACTATGTGGCCTCTTCCTAATTCTCCAACCTTGTTTTTCACTCTCCCCCCATCACTCCAGGACATGATGCTTGAGTCCCCTTGACTATGTTTGACTCACCAACCTGCTCTCTCTAGGCCTTTGTTCATCATATTTCTCCACCTAGAAAGCTCTCCACTGTCAAACTCCATTCCAGCCTTTAGTTCTCAGTCTAGAAAGTGCTTCCTCCAGGAAGCCATCCATGCTCACCCCTCCACCAGATCTGGGCGAGGGGGCCTCCTCTGCCCCATAGTCTCCTTCCCATCACTACATTTATGAGGCTGTATCATCATCTTCTGCTTCCTTGTGTGTCTCCCTTACCCGAATGCAGCCTTGTGGAGCAGGGTCTTGCCTGCTGTGGTTACTGCTGCATCCCCAGCCCCTCGCCTGCCTGGCACGTACACACGGAGACAGACAATGAATGAATGAAAAACTGAATGAACCAAGGCCTCATCTCCTCAGCAGCCACTCACTTTAGCTTGACAAGTCCTTGGTTGCTTTCGGGTAACTCTCCCCTCCTTGCCTCTGCTCCTTCTGCCGCCCCTGTAATCCCGTCTGCGTCTGTGTTGCCTCCTGCCCACAGCTGCTGATAAGGAAAGCGCCTCCTTTCCACTCTTTCTTCTAACCAGTCTCTCCCTGGCCAGGTGACCTAATTAATGGTCCCCAAGCTGTCCCAGCACTTTTGCACCCTTTCAAGACCTTTTTCCTTTCCCCTGAAACTTACCTTCTGGCTGTGACTTCCATAAATTTTGCACATTTAATTCCCTGATGCTGTTCAATTCTTGCATCCCAGGCTGAGCTCAGCCCCTGAAGTAATTTAGGTAACAGCTCAATTATCTCATCTCTCCTTTCATCTTTGCATTTCCATCGCCACCTAGGAAGCTGTGGAAATGGGATGTAAAGTATTTTCTGCCCAAACCCACTTCTCCCCTTGCAGTTCTTATCTTGGTTCATGTCATCAGCATCCAACCAGTCGCCTGAGATCCAAATCTCAGAATCACCATCCACTTCCCCCTCCCCCACCCCCTCTCTATTTCCAGGAAGTCTCCAAGATTCTCTGCTCTCTTGGTGAGGAGTCTCTTAAATTCACCCTTCTCTGGCCACCACCCAGGCCCTCATCATCTTTCTTTTCCTGGACTAGGGTCACCTCCTGACTGGTCCTCCTGCCTCCAGCCCCACACCTCTGCCCACACCCATCCAGTCCTCCACTCATCCACCTGTTCATCCATCCACCCGTCTATCCACCCAACAAGCCACCCACCCACCAACCCATCCACCCACCCACTCATCTGTCCATCACCCTCCAGTCTGCCCACAATGATCTTCCTAAGACACACATTGGTTAGATCATACCTCTGCTTAAATAACTTCCATGACTCTCCACTGCCTACAGCAGGCATTCTTAACCCTGGATGCACATTAGAATCTTATAGAGAATGTTTTAAAAATACCAAGGTTCTACCCCCAGAGATTCTGACTTAATTGGTCTTGGGTGGGGCCTGGGTCTTGGTGTTTTTTAAAAGCTTCCCAGGTGATTTTAGTGTGCAACCTGGGTTGAGAACCATATGGCCTAGATGATAAAATCCCAACTCATTAGGCTGGTGTTCGATTCCCCACAATCAAACCTTTCACCTGTCTCCCCATCCTTATGTCCTCCCCTAACACGCTCACAATTCTAGCTCTGCCGAGCTGCTTCTCTATCTTTGTATCCACAGGTCCCTCTGCCTACAATTCCATCTCTCTGCCCCTCTATTTGGAAAACTCGTACCTATTCTTCAAGACCCAGCACAAATGTGACCTTTTCTGTTGGGTTTCTCTTCTACAGCACCTACTACATGTCAGGCACATTGCTGGGCACTGGATATGGTGACTAAGACAGAAACAGTTCCTGCTTTCACAGAACTTCGAGTAGGGTGGTGGGTGGGGAGTGGAAACTCCTTAAGGCAGGAATTCTCAAACCTGAGAGTGCATCGCAATCCTCTGGAGGGCTGGTCAAAACACAGGTGCTGGTCCCACCTCCAGGATTTCTTATTAAGTGGTCTGGAGTGGCCCCGACAATTTACATTTCCAACAAATTTCAAAGTGAAGCTGATGCATCTGGGCTGGGGACCACCTCTGAGAACCGCTGCCCTAGAGCGAGGTCCTCCGAGGCACACTCTCCCGGGAGTATCATTTAAGCCAAGACTCAGAGGAAGAGAGAAGAGCAGGGGCTCACACATTCCAGATGGCACAGCGCGCGTGAAGACCCCAGGCGGGAAGAAGCTGGCAGGAAAGCAAAGGGGCCTGTGTGACGGGGACGTGGAGTGGGCTCCGCGTTTTCTCCAGCTTCTCGCGCAGAACGGGTGCTCTGCATGTTTCTATCCCAGCGCTTCAGCACCTTCCACTGTAATCCTTCTGCCTCAGCCACCTCATTAGGAGCCCCTCCGAGGCAGGTCTGTGTCCACGCTCACCCAGAGCCCACCTGAGACCTGACACGGAATAAATGCTGAGGGATTTGGGCTGGGCTGTTGGATTTCAGTGTTCTGGCCTTTTCTCTAGACTATAAACAAAGGAGAAACTGCTTCGTTTCTCTTACAGCATAATGTCTCCTCCATTTTCCTTAGAGGTCTCTAACACATCCATCCTCTCTCTCAACCAAATTCCTTTCTCCCAAATTCCGACTACCTGGGCAGATTTTTAAGCCTGTTTGGTGACAGAAAGAAAAGTCAACTGGCCTCTCCTCACCTATCCTTCCCAAGCCCAGGGTTTGGGTGCAGTGAGGGGTGTACGTGCTGTGGCTGCCCAGAGGCCCTCAGGGCTACGCTTCCACTTGGCTTTGGGAGGATGATGTGGTCAAAGCGGAAGTCAGCAGAATTCCCTTCCTCAGAAACACTGATCGTGGGAGGCCGCATTTCCTCAGAGAACCATGGCCAGCCCCCTGGGGGAGCCAGGCAGGCCTGGGGGACTGGACCTTGAGCCAGTCACCCTAGGTGGTGGATGGCCCTCTGCCCCAACATCACCTTCCTGCCTTGGAAAGTGGAGGAAGGGTCTTAGGTCAAGTACACATGCCAGATGCCCCATGTAGCAACGTGGGATTATTGGTTTGATTTTGGTTTCTGATTGTCCTTTACTGTCTTCCTGGACACTATATACACTTTATTGAGACTAACAGAGGGGTCTTTGGTAAAGCACAGAGAAGAGAAATATCCCCCATTTCATTTTTGGAAATATCCCATTTCCCAAGTTTTGGGAAACACTGGTGCATAGATCTGTGGTTCTCAGACTTGCGTGGGAATCAGCAGCTTGGAGGGCTTGTTAAAACCCAGATCACCGGGTCACCTCCAGAGGTTCTGATTCAGCAGGGCTGGAGTGAGGCTCAAGAGCCTGCATTTCTTATAGACCCCAGGCGATGCTGCTGCTGGTCTGGGGACCCCGACACTTTGAGAACCCCTCTTTTAGCATAATGCCCAGCTAGAGGACACTAAGAATGTGTCAGTCCTTGAAGGACAAAGATTTGTCTTGTGTGTACTTCACTCAAAAGCAGATTTCCTTAGGCTCTCTTCCCAAGTATAGAACCTGAAATCCTCCGGGCCCTCAGCTCCACTGAGGGGCAAAGGAATGTGTTTCCAAGAGGCCAAGAGACCAGGACTGACCCTGGAGGAGGACAAAAAGGTTAAGAGCCTGAGGGACCCCCAGGGGTTGGGGGAGGCAAGGAGGGGAAGGAAAGGGTCCACTTTTTGTTCTTTCCCCTGGATATTTCTAGAACTCATACAAGAATTTCAAGCACAACTGGTTTAGTATTTCTTAACTCCAGGGAAGACAGCTTCCTCTCAGAAGGGAGAGATACATGTAGCAAGTGCTACATCCAGTGGGAGAGTAGGACGGGATAGGACTTCTAGTCAAAGACCTGGGTTTTGGCCCCAGCACTGCTCTGTGACCTTGGGAGGGTTGCTTCCTCATGGTCTCTGTTGCCCCAGCTGTTAAATATGTTATAATTAAACGAGTTTGAAAGGGCCCCATGAGGGTCAAAAGAGCCACGGTGGGTGACAACGTAGAACACTGTGTGGCTGGCAGTTTCAGTGGAGCCAACTTGAGCTGTCTTGGTTTCCACAGGAAGGACCAATATCTCCTCTCGCCCGTGAACTGTTGGTATCTAGTCCTGCATCAGACCAGGCGGGAGAGCCGAGACCATGCCACCCTCAACGACATCTTCATGAACAATGTCATCGTTCGCCTCTCCCAAATCAGCGAGGATGTCATCAGACTCTTCAAAAAGGTGGGTACTTGGGCCACCCGAGTTTCTGCCCCAGGCTGGCCTTGGCAAGACAGCCAGCCATGGTGGGGTGTGGTCTGGGGACATGGGACCAGGGGTCAGGCATGTTGAAGGGTGCGGGGTGCTGAGGCCTGGACTTGGTACCGCAGACCCTGAGTTTGAGTCCTGGATGTGGCTGGGGGGCTCAGCCACTTCAGCGACCACCATCACCACAAAAATAAAAACCTTTGCATGGTTAGGTAAGTAGTACACTCATTGTAGGAGATTTGGAAACAGAGATGAGCTCACACTTATATAAAAAATAAAATTCAAAAACAAACAAACACTTAGAAATTAACATCACCTGAAATGCTGTCACTCAGCCATAATCACTTTGGTTATCATAGGAACTTCTTTATATGTACATATGTAAATACATTTTCTATGAGTGCTGATTTTATACACTTTCTAGAATATGTATGTACTTTTCCCAAATGAGATCAGACAGCATATACGATTTTACTCTCTGCTTATGTCACCTAACAAATTATATAACACTGGATTACAAAATTTTCCCATATCAATAAATATAATTCCACAACATTTTGAAAGATTGCATAGTATTTCATCATACAGTTGTACCCTAGTTTATTTAACCAATCCCTTATTGTTGAACACTTCAGTGATTTCCATATTATTATAAATACTGCTGCTGTGAGCTTCTTTTATATACACCTTTGTCACATTCACTGCTATTTTTTTAATTGAAGTATAGTTTATTTACAATATTCTATTAGTTGTAGGTGTATAGCATAGTGATTCAGTATTTTTGTAGATTGTACTCCATTAAAAGTTATAAGATAATGGCTATATTTCCCTGTGCTACACAATATATCCTTGTTGCTTATTTATTTCATTTATTGTAGTTTGTGTCTCTTAATCCCATACCACTAATTTGCCCCTCTCCCTTTTGGTAACCAGTAGTTTGTTTTCTATATCTGTGTGTCTGTTTCTGTTTTGCATATACATTCATTTGTATTGTTTTTTAGATTCCACGTATAAATGATGTAATATAGTATTTGTCTTTGTCTGACTTACTTCACTAAGCATAATATTCTCTAAGTCCATCCACATTGCTGCAAATAGCAGACTTTCATTCTTTTTTTATGGCTGAATAATATTCCACTGTATATGTATATATAGATATACCACATGTACTTTATCCATTCATCTGTTGATGGGCCACTGCTACTTTCTTTTTTTCTTTAACATCTTTATTGGGGTATAATTGATTTACAGTGGTGTGTTAGTTTCTTCTGTATAACAAAGTGAATCAGCTATACGTATACATATATCCCCATATCTCCTCCCTCTTGCGTCTCCCTCCCATCCTCCCTATCCCACCCCTCTAGGTGGACACAAAGCACCGAGCTGATCTCCCTGCGCAATGCAGCTGCTTCCCACTAGCTATCTGTTTTACACTTGGTAGTGTATATATGTCCATGCCATTCTCTCACTTCATCCCCGCTTACCCTTCGCCCTCCCCGTGTCCTCAAGTCCATTCTCTATGTCTGCGTTTTTATTCCTGTCCTGCCCCTAGGTTCTTCAGAACCTTTTTTTTTTAGATTCCACATATATGTGTTAGCATATAGTATTGGTTTTTCCCTTTCTGACTTACTTCACTCTGTATGACAGTCTCTAGGTCCATTCACCTCATTACAAATAACTCAATTTTGTTTCTTTTTATGGCTGAGTAATATTCCATTGTATATATGTGCCACATCTTCTTTATCCATTCATCTGTTGATGGACATTTAGGTTGCTTCCATGTCCTTCCTACTGTAAATAGTGCTGCAATGAACACTGTGGTACATGACTCTTTTTGAATTATCGTTTTCTCAGGGTATATGCCCAGTAGTGGGATTGCTGAGTCATATGGTACTTCTATTTTTAGTTTTTTTAAGGAACCTCCATATTGTTCTCCATAGTGGCTGTATCAATTTACTTTCCCACCAACAGCTCAACAGGTTCCCTTTTCTCCACTCTCTAGCATTTATTGTTTGTAGATTTTTTGATGATGGCCATTCTGACCAGTGTGAGGTGATACCTCATTGTAGTTTTGATTTGCATTTCTCTAATGATTAGTGATGTTGAGCATCCTTTCACGTGTTTGTTGGCAATCTGTATATCTTCTTTGGAGAAATGTCTATTTAGGTCTTCTGCCCATGTTTGGATTGGGTTGTTTGTTTTTTTGATGTTGAGCTGCATGAGCTACTTGTATATTTTGGTGATAAATCCTTTGTCAGTTGCTTCATTTGCAAATATTTTCTCCCATTCTGAGGGTTGTCTTTTGGTCTTGTTTATGGTTTCCTTTGCTGTGCAAAAGCTTTTAAGTTTCATTAGGTCCCATTTGTTTATTTTTGTTTTTATTTCCATTTCTCTAGGAGGTGGGTCAAAAAGGATCTTGCTGTGATTTATGTCATGGAGTGTTCGACCTGTGTTTTCCTCTAAGAGTTTATAGTGTCTGGCCTTACATTTAGGTCTTTAATCCATTTTGAGTTTATTTTTGTGTATGGTGTTACCGAGTGTTCTAATTTCATTCTTTTACGTGTAGCTGTCCAGTTTTCCCAGCACCACTTATTGAAGAGGTTGTCTTTTCTCCATTGTATACTCTTGCCTCCTTTATCAAAGATAAGGTGACCATATGTGCATGGGTTTACCTCTGGGCTTTCTATCCTGTTCCATTGATCTATATTCCTGTTTTTGTGCCAGTACCATACTGTCTTGATTACTATAGCTTTGTAGTATACTCTGAAGTCCAGGAGCCTGATTCCTCCAGCTCCATTTTTCTTTCTCAAGATTGCTTTGGCTCTTTGGGGTCTTTTGTGTTTCCTTATGAATTGTAAAATTTTTTGTTCTAGTTCTGTGAAAAATGCCATTGGTAGTTTGATAGTGATTACACTGAATCTGTAGATTGCTTTGGGTAGTATAGTCATTTTCACAACGTTGATTCTTCCAATCCAAGAACATGGTATATCTCTCCATCTGTTTGTGTCATCTTTGATTCCTTCCATCAGTGTCTTATAGTTTTCTGAGTACAGGTCTTTTACCTCCTTAGGTAGGTTTATTCCTAGGTATTTTATTCTTTTTGTTGCAGTGGTAAATGGGAGTGTTTCCTTAATTTCTCTTTCAGATTTTTCATCATTAGTGTATAGGAATGCAAGAGATTTCTGTGCATTAATTTTGTATCCTGCTACTTTACCAAATTCATTGATTAGCTCTAGTAGTTTTCTGGTAGCATGTTTAGGATTCTCTATGTATAGTATCATGTCATCTGCAAACAGTGACAGTTTTACTTCTTCTTTTCCGATTTGGATTCTTTTTATTTCTTTTTCTTCTCTGATTGCTGTGACTAAAAATTCCAAAACTATGTTGAATAATAGTGGTGAGAGTGGGCAACCTTGTCTTGTTCGTGATCTTAGTGGAAATGGTTTCAGTTTTTCACCATTGAGAACGATGTTGGCTGGGCCACTGCTATTTTCTTAAGATCTGTTTCTGTAACAGGAATTTTAGGGTCAAATTTTGCTCATTTGTTTGTCTATCTAATGAGGTTAAGATCATCTGCTTCCCAGGGGCAGTATGAGGGTTAAATGAAATGGTGCAAGTGAAGGAGGTGGGTATTATTGAGAAGTGTTTCAGGATATGGTCTTTGGGTCCACAAGTCTTCAATTTCTGGCTTCATAATCCTGGTCCAATTGTTTATTAGCTGTGTGTCTTTGGGTTTGTTACTGAAACTCTCTGAGCCTGTTTCCTTATTTGTGAAATGGGGATAGAAATACCCACAGGGTAGTTGCTTGGGTTAAGAGGGTTATTAATCCCAGGTAAAGCATGGAAAGCAGTGCCTGTCACTAAGTGCTCAGGAAAGCTGGCTATTATAATACGAGTGTAAGAGACTATTACTACTAAAATGATCCAGCTCATCTGTTCTTGCCAGGCACCAGTTTTAGGGAAGAGGTGACCTGGGATTGCTAGTCACACAGAGGAAGAAGACAAGTTGGTTTGAAATATAGTCATCTCTCCCTGGTCTGTATGTGGATTGTCCACTTTGAGGATGACTTCTATTGCAAAATTGTTACTGCAGGCTAATTCCCCGCCCCCCCCGCCTGCCCCCCGCCACACAATCTGCTCTGGTCTCCTCCTGGGGCTGTGTTTATGAAGTGTAGTCTAAGTTTAATATTTGTGTAAGCAAACATAATTAGAAAGGTAAATACAGTGCAATAAAAAAAAAATTCACATAGTGCTTTGCAAAGCCAGACTGAAGGGATTCAGATTGCTTGGTCCCATCGCAAGCCCCCGCCTGCTGCTGCCACTGTCACATCTTTTTTTCTGGGTGGGAGGGACTCACAGAGAAAGGGTCATCTGGGCCTTTAGGAAATGAAGGATCTTTTCCTGAGCTGAGCCCTGGGACAAGTGAGATAAATCTTTTCAGCTCTCATTTAGGCTGACAGCAGCCTCACTTGTGATGGAGGTTAACAGGGTGGAAAATAATGAAAAAAGGTCTACAGCTGAGCTCCTGGCTGCCTTGTTACCAGCTCTGTGCCTGTGGAACAAAGGAAACGACCCGGCCCCTCTGGGCCAAGAGAGAGCTGGGGGACGGGGCCTGACTGGCTGATTTAGCACAGCGTGGCCCCCTTGTGTCACATCAGTTATAGATGATCTCAGCCCTGAGCCCTGCACCCTTACATAATAATAGTTCTGCAGACCTCAAACGACTGCAGGGGCTGGTCTCTGGTCAGACTGGGGAACAAGATCATCACTCAGCCCATTTTACAGATGAGAAGGTAAAGCCTGAGAATGGCCAGTTGTCATCACTTCCAGGAGGCAGCACGGCTGGGCTTTTGGAGTCTGTCTCAGAGCCACCTGTCACTGACATTGTGACCCTGCGTAAGTCTCTCTGAGCCTCAGTTTTCTCATCTGGGAAGAGGAGATGGTGACAGTGCCACACTTGGAGTGGGAGTCCTTCGCCATCTGACAAGTGACATTCTGTCACTGCCTCTGCAGGAGGTGGGAGTGGCTTCCAGGCCAGGTGTCCTTCCTGTGCCGGGGCCTGGGGCAGCTGCTGCACCTGCCAGCTCCTCAGTGGTGCAGAATGCTCTTTGACTTCATAACTCACCTTTTCCTGATTCTCCGTTTCCCCTTCTGCAATGCAGTGTGCTATGCCTGGAAGCAGCACTTCTCATTCCACAGCCATTCTAGGCTTCATTTGGGCAGATGGACTTGTGCATGCAGGTGGCCGTTGCTTTAACTGTGAGATGTGGATCCACCAGAGCAGAATGGACTGGATGAGCTCTTAGCAGCCACCATAGTGATCAGGACTCTTATGGTTGCAAACAACAGAAACGCAGCTCAGCTGGCTTGAGGGAGGAAAGGGAGCTTATCGGCTCTTCAGAGCCAAGACTGGCTTCAGGCAGGGGGCTTCAAGGGCACCAAGGGTGTTGTTAGGACCCAATCTCTCTGCAATTCTGCGCCAGTTTTCTTTGTTTTCCAGTTTTTTGTTTTGTTTTGTTTTTAAGGAGGGGTGGGAGAAGGGCTCATGCATAGTCAGTCTCTCTCTGTGATGACCACATGGCCCCTGCAGCCCCAGGCTTACATCCTACCTGCTTCAAGTCCAGCGGAAAATGAGAGGTCCCTTCTCCCAGAATTGGTTCTTACAGGCTCTGACTGGACCAGTGTGGGTCACACGAGTGCTCCTGAAGCTGGGCATACACTCAACTCCCCCTTATGCATAGGACAAAGGATGGCTGAGGGTGGCTCCCCAGGAAAAACTGGGTGCTCTTACAAGAAGGGTGAAATAAAACAATGGGTGTCCACTAGGCCTTCTGTTCCAGTCCTTTTATCATCCTCTTCATGAGCTGTCCTCTCTCTGCCAGATCTCCCCCAATTATGGGCATTCGTTACCTTGCATTACATTTGGGGACAACCGAGACCAATAGAAAATTCTCCCCAGTGTTGAGATGAAATCTTTCAGGGTTTCCACTCACAGGTCCTGTGGGCCACCTAGATCAATCCACGTGGAAATCTATCAGGTACTCATGACCACACACCCAGGCCCTTCCCGCCTCTGGGTAAACATGCCAGGTTCCTTCAGTTGACCCCCGTGACTTGGCTTTGAGTTTTCTCTCCTCCTGGGTCAGGCTCCAGGGCTGCTCTGACTGGCATAAGTTAATATTCAGAACCACTCAGAACCCTCCAGAAAGCTCTGACCAGCTAAGAGGAGAGCAGGGCTGTCTAGACCCTTTATTTCTAATAACGAAGCCTATGAAGGCACTTGCCTTTTTCATGATCGTCTCAGCGCATTTGACCCACTCTGAACTCTCAGCTCAAATCTCCAGGGGATTTTGTACCAAATGTTTTTTAATCTGTCCATGAATTCTGTCCTTGTGTTTTTTTATATTTGCCCTTTTAAAACTTCATTTTATTAGATTCTGGGTCAAATGGGATCAGTGTCCTTTTTTTTTTTTTTTTTTTTTTGGTGGGCAAAGGCTCCGGACACGCAGGCTCAGCGGCCATGGCTCACGGGCCCAGCCGCTCTGCGGCATGTGGGATCTTCCCGGACCGGGTCACGAACCCGCGTCCCCTGCATCGGCAGGCGGACTCCCAGCCACTGCGCCACCAGGGAAGCCCTCAGTGTCCTTTTTTAAGCGATTTTTCAAGCAGCAATACGGTAACTTTTCCAAGAGTTTCCTCATTCCTCCTCTGTGGGAGAAGCCTGTTTTATAACCTCTCCATGTCTTCCTCCTCTGTGTTACTTTCTTCTACGTGTCAGTTCTTTGGCCCCGTGTTTGATTCTTCTCTACTTTCTTAGTGGAGAAGGTGGAAAGTGGGGCAGAGGGTTGAGAATGAGTTCACAGTGGAGGTGATGCTTGAATTGGGTGTTGAAGGATGAATAGGAGTCTCCCAAGTGGGGAAGGGAGGTTAGGAGTTCAGTGTTAGGACAAAGGCAAGAGCACAGGGGACAGTGTCATGATGGGGGTCCATGGCACCTTGGAACGGAGGCTGCAAAATGGTGGTCCACAGCTGAATTTGGTTCTCAAGTGTAATCTGCTTGGCCCTCACTATGTTAAGAAAACTTCAACCAATATTTTACTTTATTTTATTTTATTTTTGCGGTACGTGGGCCTCTCACTGTTGTGGCTTCTTCTGTTGCGGAGCACAGGCTCCGGACGCACAGGCTCAGCAGCCATGGCTCATGGGCCCAGCCGCTCCGTGGTATGTGGGATCTTCCCGGACTGGGGCACGAAGATGTGTCCCCTGCATCGGCAGGTGGACTCTCAACCACTGAGCCACCAGGGAAGCCCTTTTTTTTTTTTTAATATTTTAAAATTGTGGGATTTCGCATAAAAATCAGAACTTTGTATTCCTCTTAAAAAATCAGAAGCTCTGACAGTACCAGAACAACATGGGGTCATTCTTGGCGGTACTTGTCCAGAGCTGAGTAGCTGCTGGTCCTTCAGGCTGGGCACACTCGCTCCACTGCCCCACAGCCCCTGTGGGTTGTCTGGTGAATGACACCGATACCTTTATTTTAGCTCCTTGGCCCTTTGTGCATTTGAGTTTGTGGCCTCATCTTTAAACACGATCTAACAGAGCTTCTCAAATTCTAGCATCAGAATCACCTGGAGGGCTTGATAAACATGGATTGCTGGGCCCCATGCCCACAGCTTCTGATTCACTAGGTTGAAGTGAGGCCTGAGATTCTGCATTTCTAACGAGTTCCCAGGCACTGCTGATGCTGCTGATCTGGGGGATCACACATGGGGAATGACTTGCCTAGTCCAACCTCCTGGTTTTACAGGTGAGGAAATGCAGGCCCACCTCTGGTAAGCACAGAATCCGGCCCCAGATGCAGATTCTCTACTCCAGGTCCAGTCCTGAATCCACTGCCCCCCATGGTGCACCAACAGGGAGGGTCCATCTGCACCCTGCTTGCTCTCTCTTCCCGCCCCAACCGTTTCTGAGCTGGGCATTGAAGCCCATTTCATTTCCAGCCTCAGCTTCCTTAACAATAGCCATCCATTATTCTCTGCTCTGATGCCTGCAGAATTTAATTACTTGCCCCAGCCGTGGAGTGAGTTTGATTGTTGGAAGCTGTGGTATTCTGAAGGAAGCGCTAATGAGGAAAGACTCTTAGCAGAGAAGAGAGGGCATTCGGGGGGCTTGTGTTTGAAAGCAGCCATTCATTGTGTGGCAATAAGGGCTTGGTCTTCAGTGAGCTTTTTCGTTCCTGCCTTGAAGATGTCCGTCACATTTCATAAATAAATCAGGGCTTTTGTATCCAATAATTGCCTTGCTTTGTGACCAAGATCAAAAGCACCAATGGCCTTGGATTCAAAGCCAAGTTTATTTTTTATTTTTGGGTTGCAGGAGAGAGTGAGGGTTTGCATGCTGGAGGGTCCAGCTCTGATGCCTGCACAGACAGAGAGAGTGAAGTGGGCAGACTGCCAGGGATGAGGAGCCTTCAGCCGTCTCCACTGTCTGCCAGGGAGACAAGTTATGAACGCTCGCTCTGCTAGTTGAGGCTGCTGAGCTGGTCGCCATGTTCCCAACTCACTCAGCAGACATGTATTAGTGCTTTTGTGACAATAGATAAGCAGTAATCATAGATAACAAATAATTAGTGAGTGCTTACTGTATGCCGGGCTCTGGGCTAAGCGTTCACTTCTTAAAGCCTTAGAGGAAGATGTTGTCATCACCCCCATTTTACAGATGAGGAAACTGATGCCTATAAAGGTGAAGCTGGGGTTTGAATCCAGATTTGTCTGACCCAAGAGCCCATGCTTAGTGGTAAAGGCAGGTGCTAAAGAGGATGGAGAGATGAATCAGACACAGTGCCTTCCCTCAAGGAGCTGGCAGTGAACAATGGAAGTGAAGACAGATGTGCATCAGTGATGCAAATACAGCAGAAAGGGAAGTTGGTTCAGAGGGAGGAGGACTTCTAATCTGGGCTGGGGGGCACTTTGGAGAAGGTTTTATGTTGAGGATGCAGCATCTGAAGTGAATCTTGAAGTGAGGATTAGGATCTATGCCAGCTTGGGTTCCCAGGAAGCTGACTCTCAGACAGTGATTATGGTGCAGGGGTGTATTATCAAGTGTTCTTGGGGTCCCCACTGCAGAAGGAAGGGAGGGAGGCAGGATTCAGGGAATTTGCAAGAAAGGCCTCAAATGACTCCTTGGGGAGCTCTGAGGCTGGGGTGGCCCTTCTGAGTTGTCCTGGGTTGTGGCGAGGAAACTAGGCCTTTATACCCTCATGTTGCTCCTGGGAGGGCATGTGGCCTTGGGTAGGTGCCTCTTTGGTGAGGCACTTCCAAACAGGGCTGATAGCTGGGGGTGCCTGCCAGGAGCACTCCCCATAGCTGAGGAATAAGTCCTCCAGTCCTGAAGGGGATCTGAGTGGTGCATTGCTGTGTCCCCAATGGATATGCAGAGATCTGGGAAAAGTAGGAGACAGGATTCTAGACCAAAGCAAAGGCACATTGGCAGAAAAATCTGGGTCCCAGATCATGAGCAGGTCGGCCAGCGTTGCAGTCTACTGCAGTGGTTAGGGGTATGGACAGACTGCGTAATCCCTGTTCTGCCACTTTCCAGATGTGTGAGCTCAACCTAATTCCTAAACTGCTGACTTTCAACATTTTCAAAAGGAAGCTAATAAAAAACCTCTTTCTTAGGGTTGTTGTAAGGATTAAAACATGATGATATAAGATGCCTACCTGGTACACAGTAAGCAATCATTAAATATTAGTTATTATTAGGAGGATTATTGGGACTTTGAGAAAGAACATAGTGAGAATTAAGTTCAGAGGTGGGATGAAGGAACATTCAGGCACACAGGTTAAATAAAGGGTCAGAAATAAGAAAATATGCTCAGGAAACCACTCACTGATTAGTTCTAACTGATGGTGGTCTTTCTTTTTTTTTATAACCTTATTTCCTTTTCTTGCCTTATTATATTGATTTGGACCTCAATTGATATAGTGTAGAGGGAAATGGGAGAGAAATGGCATTCTTGTCTTTCTTTAAATTTATTTTTTATCGAAGTATAGTTGATTTACAATGTTGTGTTAATTACTGCTGTACAGCAAAGTGACTCAGTTATACATATATACATTCTTTTTCATCTTCTTTTCCATTATGGTTTATCACAGGATATTGAATACTTTCTTGACTTTTAAAAAGCATGCTTTTATCTTTTCACCATTTAACTCTTAGCGAATTAGGAATAAATAGAAACCTCCTTAGTCTAATAAAGGGTGTTAACCGAAAACCACCAGTAAATCTCATACTTCCTGCTGAAGGATTCAGCAAGATGGCTGATTACAAGATCAATATATAAAAATTAATAACATTCCTGTGCATACATTAGGGCTTCCCTGGTGGCACAATGGTTAAGAATCCACCCGCCAATGCAGGAGACATGGGTTTGAGCCCTGGTCCGGGAAGATCCCACATGCCGCGGAGCAACTAAGCCCGTGTGCCACAACTACTGAGCCTGCGCTCTAGAACCTGCAAGCCACAACTACTGAGCCCACGGGCTGCAACTACTGAAGCCCGTGCGCCTAGAGCCCGTGCTGCGCAACAAGAGAAGCCACTGCAATGAGAAGCCTGCGCACCGCAACGAAGAATAGCCCCCACTCGCAGCAACTAGAGAAAGCCTGCGCACAACAACGAAGACCCAATGCAGCCAAAAATAAATAAATTAATTAATTAAAAAAAAAGAATCTAACAGAGCAGAAACTAAAGTTTAGAAAAAATGCATACATTAGAAAACAAGAATGATGGAAAATTAATGCCATTAATGCTATAAATTAGCTGCATCCTAGGAATTTTGATAAGTGATGTTTTCATTGTCATTCAGATATAAATATTTCATAATTTGCATTTTGCAATTTCTTCTTTGCCCCATAAATTTTTCAGAATTATGCATATTTTATTTCCAAAGATTTTCTTTAAAGCTTTCTACTTGCTTTAAATTTTTAACTTGATTACCCCATAAAAAGAAAATAAGGCCTGTAGGCTCTATTTTTTTGGTATTTGTTGGAGCATTTGCCTTATCAGATATGAAGACTTCCTCTTAAGTGATAGTCAGTAAAACAGGTAATACTAGACCAATGCTAAGTAAACTAACCGATGGTCCAGATCAGAGCCCAGAAACAAAGCCCCCCCACAAATGGGAACACAGTATATGGCAGTGGTGCATTACAGATTAGGGAAAAGGATAGCCTGTTTAGTAAATGGATCTGATTCCACTGGTTGCTTGTCCATTTCTTATTATTTTTTAGGACCTGGTTTAAACACACACACACACACACACACACACACATGCACACACACACACTTTTTTTTCCATATGGAATAAAATTAGACCTCCACCATAGTTCCCAAAAATATATTCTAGATGGATTAAAGTGCTAAAGGTAAAAAACAAAACTTTAAAAAATTTTGGAAGAAAATGTAGAAGATTCTATTTAAAACCTTGGCGGGTAGGAAAAGGTTGCTTAAACATAAAACAAAAAAGCACACACCATAAAGGAAAATATTGATAAATTCCATTACATAAAGATTTTTTAAATCTTCTATACAACAACAACTGCAACAAATAAATAAGGGGAAAATACAGACCAGGCAAGGAAAAGATATTTGGCATGCATAGAATTAATAAAAGGTTAATAACCTGAATATAAAAATCAGCTCCCACAAATAAATTGGAAAAGGGCAAACAACCCAATAGGAACATGGGTAAAAGATATAAATAAGTCACAGAAAATGAAATTTAAATGGTTAAAAATATAAGAAAAGATGCTCATACTTACAGGTAATCAGGAGAAGGTAAAATAAAAGAAAATGAGACACAGTTTGACGCCCATTAGATTGGTCAAATAATCCCAAGTGCTGGCAAGAGTGTGGAGCAGCAGGGCCACTTGTGTCCTCCTAATAAACATGTAAATTGGTTCAGCCCCTTCGGAGAACACTGGGAGTGTCTTGTGACAGAGAAGGAAGAGGTACATACCCTGTATCCCAGCAGTTCCACTTCTAAGTACAACCTAAAATATTCTAGCATATCTGCACACACACAAAACCTTGTGCAAGGAGGTTTTCTGCAATAGTGTTTGTAGTAAAGAAACAAAGGGAAATCACCTCAATGGCCATCGTGGAGGGACTGGTTAAATAAGCTATGGATAGTCACATGATGGACTGTTATACAATCATTTAGATGGAGGAACTAGATCTACATAAAGCAATTGTGTATAAAAGTTGAAAACACAATGTTGGGTGAAGAAAGCAAGGTACACTATACTATTTTTATAAATTTAAAACTCAAACAGTTCATATTGTTTGTATTCTTAGATACCTGTCTGAAACAGAGCTATACAAAGGTGGACTGGCTAAGAATACACACCAGCTTCACAAGAGTTATTGAGGGATGAGGGAAGAAGGAAGGAGACAACGCTTCAGTGCTCTCTGTAACATTTTGCTTCCTAAGAGTGATTTTGAAGCAAAAATGGCAACATTTTAATGGTTATCTAATTTGGGTGGCATATTCGTGGGTGTTTGTTATTGTTCTCTCTACTCTTCTGTGTGTTTTAAATATTGGAGTGCTGAAATTAAGTGGTGGGGTGGGGAAGGTAGGTTGGAGACAGATCAAGGGGGCCTTGGGTGTCAGAGTGAGAAGCTGGGCTTTATTTTTTAGGCAAAGAAGAACCACTGAAGGTTCTTGAGTAGGGGGTGTTGTGGCCAGAGTCAAATTTAAGGACGACTGATTTCGTGCATTTGATGGCTTTGAAAAGAGAGTTGCTGGACTCAGTTGTTATACATATTGACTAATATACAAGTTAGTAGTGGAAGGTGACAGGGGCCTGGATCAGGGAGGTTGATACGGAAATAGAAAGGAATGAGTGGATAGGTGGATGGGTAGGTTCATGGGTAGATGGGTGGATGAGTGGATGGGTGGATGGGTGAATGGGTGGGAAGGTGGTGGATAGGTGGGTGGATACATAGGTATTCACAAACAATGCAAATAAAGTAGAAGATCAGATCATAAAATGACAAGGAGGTTAGAGAGATATCTCAGGTCAGTTATTCAGCAGGAATAAGTGATCAATAATGTTTTGAATCCAACAGATAAGCCTGACAACATCCATATTCACCTTGAAGAGAATGTAGAGGGGGAGAAAACAGCTCAAAACTGAGGGGCTTCTGGTTTTTGTAGCTATTGGTTTTTCAGGAAGACGGATTTGTCACGCTTCTTAGGATACAGAGACTCTCACCATCCCCTGAGCCTATTGATGCTTATCTGTGAGAGATTTATGTCCCCCAACTCTTGCCAAAAAAATGAAAAAAATCAGGGACATAGGAAAGATTATTCCTGAGTATGTTCTGCTTTCACGGAGACTCAGCCCAACAGTCTACACTGTGTCCTTCTGCCTTGGCCTGGAAGCCAGGGGGTGGGGTCAGGACGTGGTCACAGAAAACAGGAGATTCTACAAAACGGAACTGGGTACTGTCTGTTGTCTGATACTGACGGTGACCTAAAGGAGAGCCTTTTAAATATCTGCATGCTTCTTATGGTAAGGCAGAGGAATATCCGTTTTATAATTATTTTGGAATGTTTGGGGAAAAAAATTCTAAAGGCACAGGGAGTCATAACTCTCCCAGCAACAGGGTGGAAGCAACAGAGTGGAATCGTTGAGAGAATCACATTTACTAGCTCTGTGATCTTGAGCAAATTACTCACCCTCCCTGAGCCTCTGTGTCCTAATCTTTAAAGTGGGGTTACAGTGGGGTTATATCCCATAGGCTGATATTAGGCTTACGTAAGGTACTGTCAGTAAAGCAGTTGTCATTGGGCCTGGTACACGCTAAGAGATCAAAGAAACGATAGCTGTTATTGTTGTTATTTTCTTTAATGATAAGTATTATTGGTAGTAATATCAATAGTACTAAGCATTACTATTAACGATAAGTATTATATGAATAATAATATTTAGTATTATTAGAAGAGATCCAGAAACTCCTAGCCTGACCGTATCAGGTCACTTGGCCATGCCATTCCAAGGTATCCTCAGACATTAAGCATTTCTGAAAATGAAGGCTTTCAGCACAAACAGGGTCCCCAGAGAGATGCTGGGAGGAATTAGGGGGGGAAGAGGGTGACAGACACGACATTAGGCTTTTTGCCTTAGCCTGCTGCTGGCCTCCTGGGAGGCACTAGTGGGGCCCACTTCTGCCGAGGACGTTTGATGAATGGTCGCAGGGCCTCCTGTTTCCTTGCTGCCCGATATCCCAGCCCTGGTGTTCCAGCTCCTTGTGAAAACAAATAGATGACAACATTTGGAGTTGCAGCCACAGGTGACAGAAGTTAGTTTGGGAAGGGGAGGAAAGAAGGGAGGTGTCCAGGAGCAGGGAAAGGAAGAAGGTGGGGGGAGGGGGAAGAGTAACAAGTGTCTTGGTGGAAGGTGGGCGGAGTGTAGGCTAAGGATGATGTTAGGAGGCAAGGGGTAAGGACGTGCCAGAGCGCTGGCAGCCCAGTTACTGGCAAGTTAGGACACGGCCCGGAGAATGGCAGCCAGTTAGCTGTCCAAGTGGCTGTGTTCAGGGATAAATTGACCTTCCAGGACAGAGTTGGAGAAGCCCCATCCCTCCAAGACACGCCCCTCAAGCCTTTGCTTTGGAAATAAAAATGCAGTCTCTTTGGGAGATGGCCAGTGCTTACATATATCATTTATTTAAATGGGGAACATCTGTGGGTCTCCAGTTTTGTTATTTGATGAGAAAATAAGCTGAAGCAGTGGATTAGCACTAAAAGAGACAGAGTTTTTGTTTTTACTTTGTTTGTATATTTGTTTCCCATTATTTCCTTCGAACCTCAGAACTAGGAAAACCAGGGAATGTTCCCAAAGGGGGAAAACTGGACATGAGAACATCAAGCAAAGAGAAAAGGAAGACAGGTGTTGCTGACTCAACGCCTGATGCGATGAAAGAGGGGACGGTTGGAGTTGAGGAAGGTTCCACCTTACTCTCTGCCTTAAAGTTTTCTAAGGGTTGTTTCGAATGGTCTCCTCTGGAGAAGTGAGAGGGAGTCTTGTCATTGAAACCCAGAATTTTAATGTTTTCTAGATGTGCAGAATGACCAGCTCCACATTTGAGTTAGCCTGAGGGAGACAGAAACATACCCTTTGCAAAGAGAACTTTTCAAATACAGCTCATGAAGTCCTAGGATTTGTAGTGACAGTTCTGAGGGTTTCCCCTTAATAGCGAGATCAGCCCTGCGTTGAAAAGCAAATTCAGCCATCCACAGCAGGACTTTTGGTGAAGACATTGATTTCACTCAGGAACACTGTGTCAAAAAATTTTTGTCATCTGGTGCCATCTTGACGTGAACGTACAGGATTTGGTTTTGTCTTGTGTTTTGCGGAAAAGCGAGAGTCAAAGCTGGCCCCCTTTTACCCTCTCCATTCGCTGGCTCTGCGTATTGGTTAGCTCACGCACAGGTAGCATGGAGTTCCTTTTGTGCGCAAGTCTTCGTGAACAGCACTCTGCGAAGCCAGAGTCCCAGCCTTTAAGGGGCTTATGCTCTCTCTAGTCGGTTGAAAATTGGACCTTTTGCAGAAACTGTTTGAAAGCTGGTGCTTGGTAGAGGGTTTTCAGAAGGCTGTCTCACCCTGTGGTTATTTTGGTGTCTTCATGCTAAAATAAGCAGAGTGCATCAGTATTGTTTCACATGAGCAAAGGTGGAAATTCACGGGATTCTGTAAGCTGGAAAAGTCCAGAGGTAAGTCTTAGCATCACTAGGTCAGGACAGAAATGCTGTTGTCGAGGCCCTGACTCTCCTTGTGGTGGGTAGCTCGAGACCCCTGATGTCCTTGCTTGGTGACCCCAGAGGAGAGATGATCTGAGAGTATGGTTCTTAGAAAGCTGCAGGGAAAATTCTTGTTGGCTCAGCCTGGAATACATTTCCATCTCTGACCCAGTCACTAGACACAGGGCACCAGAGCACTCTGGTCAGGCTGGGTCCCGTGCTGGATGGACCATCTGGTGTGATCAGACAAGCAGGGGTGAGTGCCACCTGTATCTCATCTTTTGTTATCAGAACAAGGAAGAAGGGAGAAGCCAGAGATGGCCATCATGGCCGATTTAGTCCTAGCAGGGCAGGTGGGCCAAGAAGGACCAGGCCAAGGAGAACTCTACTGCCTGCAAGTGAGGGTAAGGCCCAAGGATGCAGATTTTTGCGCAAGTGGTGAGAAAGCACATCGGATGGGCTGGTGGCGTCCAGAGGGTATGCCGTTCTTTGCAGCCTGGACTTGTGGCCTGGACTCATCTCTGTGACAGCATTGCAGTGGCTTCTCTTCACCTGTGTGCCTGTATCTCGTCTTGGCCCTGGGGAAACAGGCCACAGAAGGTCCTTATGAGTGCCGGCTTTGGGGTTAGAGCAACCAAAAGTTGAATCCTGGCTCTGCCACTTCCTAGCTGTACAGTGTGGGCAAGTTGCTTAACCCTTATGAGCCACCAGCCCTCGTCTGCCAGGCGGGCATAATAATAGTACCTGCCTTAAAGGTTTCCATTAGATAATATATGGAGGTGACTTTGGACAGTGTTTACCTATGGAATGTGCTCCAGAAATGCTGGCTGCAGCTGATGGAGCAGGGACCAGGTCTCACTCAGCTTTGTGTCATTAGTGCCTCGTGGAGGCTCATATGTAGTAGGCCATTCAAATAAATGCTGGTGTAAATCAAATAAAGGCCAGGTGAGGAACTGGCCACAGAGCTACAGGAAGAGGTAGTGCAGACAGGAGGATGGGTTCAGGGGCGTGGGGTTCTATGCAGACAGTGGGGTCTGGGTCCACGGGAGAGTCAGGAGGTTCAGCCTCAGGAACCAGACTCTTCGGTGACTCTCAAAGGTTGGCATGTGAGAAGGGCTCTTGTAGAAAGATCCTCTCACACATCTGGATTTGGCAGGTCTGGGATGGCTGCCTTGATGAGCACCAGGGGATACAGACGGCTGCCCCCAGTGAGACCCCACTGGTTTCTGGGTCATAAACTCAAAGGGATGGGTGAAGGGAGATGCTGTGGCCAACTGGAGAGCACAACCCCATCCGAAGGGGCCGCTGTGCTCCAAGTCGGGGCTCAGCCTCGCTGGATCTTCTAGTTTTTCAAGAGAAGCTGAAAATCTGGACTTGTAAGGGCAATTTCCTGATTTTTAAATGCTGGAAAGAGTCAGATTTTCTGAAAACACTGAATGGCCAAATAAAACGCATCTGTAGCCCAGAGAAGCTGCCACTTGGAGCCCTAAGTCTAGGGCAGCGGTTCCACCCAGGACGATTTTGTCCCCTAGGGAACATTTGGCAATGTTTGGAGATCATTTTTGTTGTCACAGCTTGCAGTGGGGTAGGGGATGCTCCTGGCATCTAGAGGTGATAGGCCAGGAATGCTGCTAAGCGTCTCGTAATGCCCAGGACCGCCCCCACCCCCATCCGAGTGACCTGGTCCTCAGGGGAGTTTAACTGTCCTTAGCCGTGGGCAAAAAAAGAAGCAGGGCCGGGGCCACCTGCCACCCAATTTTACAGATTTTTGGGTTAGAGAGACAGGGCTTTGTCCTTCCAACCCCGAAGTACCAGGGCTGAACCCTCCTTGGCCCAGTGTAATCATATTCTACAGTCTGCACACTTCCTGTCCTTGAAGGAAGCAACCCACCACCCCAACCTCTGTAGGCATGAAAGCCATGCGAGAAATGCAGACAGAGTGCGAATACACTGCCGCTGGGGTCCCCAAGGGCTGGGTGTGGTGTCTGCTGGGGATGATCAGGGTTTTAGCCTCCCCTTCATGATGGAATGTTTGGTTTGGGTTCAGTAGTTTCTGGAACTGTAGTGAGACTCTTTCCCTTCCCAACAAAACCCAACCATAAAAAATAAAATGCCTTTAGTCCTTTGCAGTTCTATTGGCTGAGCACTCACTGTGGCCAGCCCTGCCCAGGCTTGGTGCTGAGGGGGAGAGAGCAGAGACTCAGGCAGGTTCCCTCTGGTGACTTGCAGCGCCTCCATCCAATCCACCCTCTTCCACCCGTAGCTTCATCTTCCTGAAGAAGCACAGTCTGCCGTCAGACGCTGCTGCTCAAACACCTTCAGAGGCTCCCAGGTGCGCTCTGACTGAAGCCTGCACTCTGCTAGCCTCCGTGATCTGGCCCAACCTGCCTTCCAAGCGTATCTTCTGCTCTTCTGTTGCTGTGCTTCTCTCTTAGCAAACCACATTTTCCCCTATTCCCGGCCTCCGTGCCTTTGCTCAGGCTGTGCCTCCTGTCTAGAATGCCGTCTCTGGCCATCCGTGCAAGGTCAGGTGGCTCCGGTGGTGGTCCCTCCAGCCTCTTCATCCCTGCTTCCCACATCGCCTCCTCTTTCACTCTTTTGCAGCCTTTTCTGCCTCATGCCTTAGAATTATTTGGTTCTTGACCCTTGATCCCACCAAACTGGGAAGAGTTAATAAAAAATTCAACTTTGAATTCCCTTTTCTGGGCAACTTCCTAGCCTTGCCCCTGGCATCCAGTGGGTATTGATTCAGCCTGTACCACTGTTTCCCAAGCTCTTTGCCTGTGCCTGGTATGATACCAGTGCTGTCATGTGCGTCATCTTTTTTCATCCTTACAGGGACTTCATGACACTTGTGACATCGTCCCACTTTTACAGATAAGGAAACTAAGTCTTAGAGGAACTGTCACTGGATTCATTCATAGGTTCACTCAACAAACATACTTAATGAACACCCACTATGCGACAGGCTCTACGGCTTGCCGGGAAGAGTGGGGAGGTGAGACATTGCAGATTGGGTACCTGGGAAGCTGACTCTGAGGCCTGAATTTAACATCTTAGCAGAATGATTAGGGAGTGTATTTGGGATCCACCCCCTAGGGAGGGCGGGGGAGGAAGCTGAGTGAAGCTAAGCTATAGTGCAGGCAGGCTTACTTAAGGTCTTAGCCAGCCCTACGGGGAGTTCTAAAGAGAGCACAACCCTTTAGAGCTGTCCAGGTTGAGACAGGAGAGACCAGCCTCTATGCCCCACATAGATCCATCTTTGGATGAGGTGTCGGTCTTTGGAGGGCTTGTCACCACATCCTCTGATGCCATCCCTGAAGCTTTCTCTTGGCTGGGGGCTGTCTGCTGCCAGCCGTCCCAGCAGCTGGGGGATATGAGCATCTACCACCAGACAGAAAGTCTCTTTGCCCTCATGGGGTTTACCTTCAAGTGGGGGAAACAAATGACAAATGAATAAACAAGTAAACAAGCAAGATCACTGCACTTCCCTTTATAAATGCAAAGAAGGACAGTAACGGGCACTCATTTTACAGGCGCGGAAGCGAAGATGCTGAGAGGTAAAATGGTTTAAAGTCCTGTCTCCAATCCCGGTCTCTGTGGCTCTGAAATTCAGCCCTCTCCACCCCATAACCAGACCTCTGCCAGTTGTATGGAGCCTTGAAAGTCAAGCTAAAGAGCTGGGTCTTGATCCCATAGGCACTGAGGCAGCCTTAGAGGGACACAGTAAAATGCATTTCTAGGAAATGACATTGGAATGGGCATGCAGAATCGGGAACCAGAGTCAGGACTTCGTTGAGGGGCGGCTTCACGAATCTGGGTCCTGCAATGATGACATTGCTTGCTCTGGGACTGGTGATGGGAAATGCATCCATTAGGTTGCTTTGGGCTGCCAATGGCAGGAAACCCAGCTTTAAGTAGCTTAACTAGTAAATCCACAGAAGTAGAAGTTCACCGGGAGGCAGGCTGTGGGTTCAGTTCAACCAGTTTCTCTGGAGGTCATTAGCAGCTAGGTTTCTTGTTCTGCCACCCAAGGCAGCTTCCTCTCCTGGTCCTAAGAGGCCTGGTGGGAGCCACTGGGGCTCCATGCTTTTTTGCTAGCACTCAGTAGGAAAGCTGAAATTCCCCTCAACCTTCTAAGTCCTCTTCCATGCAGTTGTCAAATACTCACCCCCAGACTAACAACACATACAGAATCTACCATCTTGAGTCGGGATGGGGGTCAGCGATGTCCTGGAAAGAATTTGGCTGGAGGGATGAAAGCAGGGCCAAATTCACGTCTCTGTTAGGAAGCAGGAAGGGCAAGAATGGATAGTGGGGAGGGAACGGGTATAGCCTGCTGCAGAAAACAAAGGACTGGGTGGTTCGAAGGCAGGATGCACTGACAGGTTGGATTGAGGACGGGGGATTTTTTAAAAAGTGTCAAAAATAGCTCCAAATTTCCAGTTGCCATGTCTGGGAAGATATTATCCCATTGACTGAACTTGAGGAGATGGAGGAAAAGTCACAACTTTGTTTTGGATAATTTGAATTTGATGTGATGAGGCGCCATCCAAACTGTACTGTTTTGCAACAGCTGAAGATATGGGTCTTTGAGGTCATGCAGGATGGAGCCCGAGAAGTGGGAGCTGAAGTCAGCAGTGCGTGGGGAGCCGGCTGGGGCTGAGCTGAGAAGGCTGGACTCTTCCGAGCAGAGCTGCTTCTAGAAATTTTTCTGACAGGGGTCCCTGCCCACGTGCATGGTGACAGAGTACAGTGATGTTCACTGTCTCATTGTTTGGAATATTAAGAGACTGGAGACAACCTGCTAGTTAATTAGTTACGATACATCTGGTGTATGGAACCCCGAGCAGCTATTAGAAAAAGAGGATGCAAGAGCTACGTGTCCTGTCAAGGAACAATCTCTCAGTTATATTGTTAGGTGGAAAAAAGCAAGAAACAAAGGCTTGTATAGAATACTTTCATTTGTGTTAAAAAAAAACCAGACACTATCCAACTGTATGCATGTATATTCATCGACTGTTTCTGGAAGGTATCAGAAGAAACTTAATAGCACTTGCCTCTGGGTGGGGTTCTGGGAGCCCAGGACACTTACTTTTCACTTTTTACCTTGCTGACTGTTAGAGTTCCTTTAACCGTGTGCATTTATTACCTATCAAAAAAGTTGGATCATAAAAACAAATACGTGAGAAACTGAATCTTGGGTGTCAGAGATGTTGGCCAGACCGAGGACCAAGAGGAGGCCATTGGAGGGTGTCAGAGAGTCCGAGGCAAATGTCAGGGGGAGGGGCCACAGGTGAGGCTGAGGTACCGGCTGAGACTCAGGGAGAATGGAAGGAGATGGGGACAGCTCCTTGGGCTCATCGAGCACCTCTGTAGATGCCCAGGATGCTACCGAAGATTCTCCCGGAGCTCTGCACAGAAAGTTCTGCCGAGACTCTACTGTGCTTTTGGATTGGGTCTCCTTGCTTTAGTCGCCAGAGCTGGAGGGAGGTCTAAACAGATCTCTGCAATTGCCCTGGAGTCCTTGCTATCTCTTAGGAGATCTAAGAGATCTCCTGTAGGGACTGCCTTCACATGGGTGATTCTTGGCCATCCAGGGCCAGAAGCTGAGAGGAAGGCAGTGGGCCAGGTGAAGAGCCTGGGAAGGCATCATGTCTGATACTGAGCCTTCCTCAGCGACCTCAGAGTCCGGGGGCTCTGACCTGTGAAGGAGCCAGAGGAAGGCCAGTCAGCCGCTGGCCATGCTTGAGGCTGAGGGAGCTGAGAGAGAGGACAGGATGACTCAGCTGTCAGGGGCCAAGAGCAGGGCTTCCATTGTCAATACAGAAGTTTCATATGATGGCCTGGGCAAACAGGGAGAGCATTTCCCCTCCCCCTAATAATAATAATAACACAGTCATCCCTCAATATGGGGGGGGATTGGCTCCAGGACCCGCCCCCCCCCACGTGATACCAAAATCCAACAATGCTCAAAGTCCCTTGTATAAAATGGCATAGTATTTGCATATAATTATGCACATTCTCCCATATACTTTAAATCATCTCTAGACTACTTATAATACCTAATACAGTGTAAACACTATGTTAATAGTTACAAATACACTGTAAATGCTATATGTAAATAGTTGGCAGTAGAGTACAAGACAAATTCAAGTTTTGCTTTTTGGAACTCTCTGGAATTTTTTTTCAAATATTTTCTATCTGCAGTTGGTTGAATCCTTGGATGCAGAACACATGGATATGGAGGGATGACTGTAATAATAATAATATGCAAAATAACAGAATCCTGGAATCTTCAGGCTGGAGGGAACCTGGAGATAATTTGTCCGTTGTTTTCTGACTCATGTCCCTCAATATACTAAATATGTATGTCACTTCATTGTTTGGATTGAGGTCAGCTAAACTTGCACCCTACAGCCCCAAAATCCATGCACGTGAGGGCATGAAAGCCTCTGAAAAGTTCTGCAGTAAGAAGACCCGCCTCATTTTGTTCAAGGAGCTTTCTAAAGTTTTTTATTTTATAGATGTGAGAACTTAGGTTCCAAGGCCATGTGACTACTCGGCAGCGCAGCCAGGCAAGAACGCCGACCCCCTGCCTCAAGCGCCAGTGGGCTGTCTGTTTACCTGAGCTGCTCACTGAATTGAGAGGCTAGATCATTATTTCTCATACTGGGTTCTTTGGAACCCCAGTCTCATGAGATGTTAGTGAGTATTGAGCTAGGGACACACACTCTAGTCACATCAGCTGAAGACACCCAGAATTACAGAAAGCTGAACAGGTTGATTGGCTGTGGGGCTTCTCAGAATCTTTAATATGGTGTCTCTGTGAAACATCAAGGTAAGGAGGGGATGTGTAGGGTTCCCCAACTTATATGGCCCAGGAATTCCTGTTTTAAGGAGCCACTCTCTGTGGATTTGTTCTGTGGATGTGAGTTGAGGTATTCAGGTCTGGGTCGATGAAGTTTATGTCATTTTCTGTACCCCTTTCCACCCCACCCCAAGCATTACTGCCCTTTCTGTGTTGAAGAGGAAATTGGTCAGTGCAGCCAGCTCCCTTCTGCCCTTCTGACGCTTGTTCTTCCATATTCCAGAGCAAGGAGATCGGCCTGCAGATGCATGAGGAGCTCCTGAAGGTCACCAATGAGCTCTACACGGTGAGTCTCGCTCAGGCTCCGCTGCTGTTTGGGATTGGGCCCCCTTTCTTCTGCACCCAGCACAGGGGGGTGGCTGACCAGAGATCTGGGGTGACCCTGGGCCTTTTTGCTGTGTCTTTTGCCTGAGTGACAGTGGGTCATCACGATGGGATGTAATGACTCACAGCCCCAGCTTCTGATTCAGTACATTTGGGGAGGGGCCCCGGGTATGTTTAATTTGTAAAAGTTCACAGAGATCCAGATTACCTGCCAGCTGTGGGAATGTATTACCTCCCAAACCTGAAGACGCAAAGCTGGAGTGGAGAGAGCGCGGGTCAGGTAGGACAGGCTGAAGCTGAGGCCCGCTCCTTACTGACTGTGGGACCTCAGGCGGGCAGGTAGCTCATCTGGGTCTCAGTATTCTCATCTGCAAAATGGAGCACTCTTCTGAGGGTCACGTGAGGGGCAGAGGGTAGGGGTTGGGGGGTGGATGAGCATGCCTCACCATCTCAGGGGAATAGTTTCAGAACATCACAATTTGGCCCAGAACTGACCTTGTTCCCTGCTTAGAGGCAAGATCTAACTGGGTTTGGGATGGGTGTTAGAATCTGAGAAAGTGAGTGGATGGGGAACACAAGCACAGTGGTTATAGTGAGGGAAGTTACAGCCTGTGCTTTGAGGAGCCATGGGCTTCCGTGGGGAGGAGTGAGGAGAGGCCCAGTGACAGCCTGGGGGAGCAGGGTGGGGAGGCCCAGCAGACAGAACTACAGGCCCACCATTCCTAAGGCAATCAGGCCAGAGAAAAACTGTTATGTTTTAAGTATGTGGAGATTCCTCATAAAGCTTCTCATTAAAAGGGGAGGATTCTGCTGCTAAAATTATATTTGAAAAGCTCTGGTATGAGGGGAAGAAGAGCAGGTTGTAAGAGGCCCCTCTCTTTGGTATTGTTATCTTTCTAAGTCCATGTTCTGTGCAACCAGCAGGTGGTAGACTTCTCAGGGGCCAAGAACCTTTGCCCAAGAGCCTGTACTTCAGGTTGGAAGTCCTGCCTCAGACTCCAACCAGCTATGGGACTTTGGGCCAGGCATTCGATCTTCTGGGCCTCAGTCTCCCAATCAGTAAAATGGGGGTGAGAGTTCCTAGAGATTAGTCTATAAAAGTTGAAACACACATTTCTGTGATTCCAAGTTAAGGAGAAAAACTCGCACCCTGACAGTTTTTTAATGGATCGTTGCTTGGGGTAAAGGAAGCACTGCTGCTGGAGAAAACATATGACTTTGAGTCAGATTGGACTGTGGGGAAATCACCTTGTGGTTTACAGCACAGACTCTGGAGCTGGAGACCTGGATTCAAATACAGTTTATAAATAGAAATAATAATACCTGCTTTTTACACCCCCTTGTGAGAATTAAAGGGGATCAGATATGTAAGCATGACCAGGACAAAGAGAACCAAGAGGCGCAGCGTATCAGAGGTTCCCATGGTCCCTTCACCACTGCTATCTCCACCTCCCTGGCGAGTGTGAAGTGGACTGTCTGTTCCCACTTTAGCACCCGGTGGAGAAGCCGGGTGGTAAAGGGGCAAGGCTGGGAACCAGATGAGATGTTTCTCCTCAGAATTCTGCAGAGGGTTTGTTCCCCTGTTGAGGACCTTTTCATGTTTCTCAGGCACTTCACCTCCACAGTGTTCCAGCAACTGGGTCCACATCCAGGACCCCAGCCACTCCCACCCAGATCTCTAAGCTTTCCTCTGGGCTCCAGCTGGGCTCCCCTCCTGGGTGCTCTCTGTTCACCCCAGATTTCTCCCCTCTTGGCTCCTTTACCCCTGTAGATTCCCCGGCCTATAGCCACCCTCTTTCTTCCTCTGCTTGTTTGAGTCATACTCAGTTTTCAAACCCAGACCAAACTCCACTACCTTGAGCAAGCCGTCACCGCTGGGCCTCAAATTCCTTTGGCAGTTTAAAAAAACCCCTTATGTTATCTTGAATGTCTCCACCCTGTCTCTTCCGTTGGCACGTACACTCCCTGGAGTCAGATCTTGGTGAGAAGCACTGCGCTTAGGGCCCAAGGCCTCAGTTTGAACCCAGCTGTTTTGTCTTGGGCGAGTCACTTCAACTCTCAGTGAAATGTGGGCTGGAAATAGAAGCTTTCTCCAGTTTGTAGGCTGGATAGGGCAGGAGGGTCAGGGAGCAGGAGGATGACACTGGTGCCCACACACGGGTGTCCCTGCTGGCCATGGGGCAGGGTGGCTGGACAGAAGTGACACTGGCCTTAGACACACAGGCCAGGCAGGCAGGCTGGTCCCTGCTTGCCATCTCCCAGCAGCCTGGCAATGGCCTTGGAGCTGGTGGGGAAGGAAGGGCCAGCCCCTCCCCACTGTCTCCTTTTGCCATGTGCTGCAGAAAAGTGAGAACACGGTGGGGCCAACAGCACCCCCTGCCCCCCACCAGGTCATTCGCTGCCTGCACTGAGTTTTCAGTAGTTGCCCAGAAATTCATTTAAATTCAGATATTTGGGGCTGCCTTCTGTGGACTTAGCACCACAGGAGACATAGCAGCCGGCCGTGAACATTTCAAGAGTTGGTATTTGAAGTGTCTTGTACATCCTTGGTGTTCCCAGGGTACTTGTTGAAGGAGGGAGGGAAGGATCTATGAATAAGTGAAAGAAACTGGTTTTGCCTGCAAGGAGTTTAGAATCTGTGCAGGGAAATGAGAGTAAACTTGTGAACTGGTGATATCACCGCCTAAGACAGAGCCTAGCGTGTGCTGGATACCTGGACTCGGAGGGAGGGCACCTAGACTGTGAGCCTGGGGAAGCTGAGCCAGGTTCTCTACAGCTGTCCCAGTAGGGCAGTGCTGGCACACAGTAGGCAATCAATACATATTCACTGAGCGAAGAAATGAGGGGTAGAGTTTGTGCATGTGTGAGAGATTGACTGAGGGTTCAGAAAAGGGCTGGGGCTACTGTGATCAAAGGTGAGTTCTGGGCCTGGTGCCTTTGGATGGGTAGGAATTAACAAAGCACAGGGGGACAGAGGAAGAGAAAGGGAATTCTGAGCAGGAGAGACAACACAGGATCATGGCAGAGCAAACCGATTACAGAGGGAGGTGGGTTTGAATTCCTGCTGCACCACCTCCCAGCTTGGCCAAGTCAAATATCGTCTTTGGACCTCAAAACAAGTATAATAATAACAACCATGGCCAGAATGTATCTCACACTGTATTAGATACTTTATACACATTATTTAATTGACACACATTTTACAGATAAAGAAACTGAGGCACAAAGAAGTAAAGCCTGGCTTAAGGCCTTTGTATCAGTTATCAACTGCTGCATAACAACTTCTGTCAAAACTCAGTGGCTGAAAACGACAAGCATTTTATTCACTCGAGATTCTGTGTGTTGGTGATTTGGGCTGGGTTCAACTGGGGCCACTGATGTGGCTACAGTTTCCTGGCCATTGAAAAAAAGAGCCCCAAATGGGAAAACCCCAGTGCGGTTTCAAGCCTTTGTTTGTGTCACATTTGCTAATATCTCATTCCCCAAATCAAGTCACACAGCCAAGCCCAGAGCTGTGGGATGGAGAAGTAAACTGCTTGCGAAGTGACGATGCAAAGGGGCATCCCTGAGGCCATCGGGCAACTACTGTGGCCGTCTTTGCAAACAGTCCACCACAGCACCCAGTTGCTGAGGACGCTCTGGACCCCAATGCCACGCTTCGTTACTAGAGATTTGCTTTGAGCACTTTCTGGTTACCGTGCCTTGTTATGCAAGCCTTTAGATGCTCCCTCCTCCCCCAGCCCCGGCGTCATGACCACAGGGACTAAAGAGGAAATGATGTAGAGAAAGGACTGTCCAGTAAGCCCCACGTTTTTTCTCTCAATGTTTTTTAGAGGAGGTGGTACTGGGCATAATGATGATAGAGATGAATGCTTACTGCCACCTGTCTCCTACTTTAGGGAAAAGGCTTGTCTCCACCTGGGACCAGGAAGGACACAGAGAAGACGGCAGGGCTGGGCATTTTGTAGGTTCATTTGTTCGTTGGTTCATTCGTTCATTCACTCAACAAGGTTTCCCTCTGCCCAGTCCTCATCACCTTGAGGTGCCTTCCTTTCTAAAACATGCCAGTGCTTACACACACACGCACACACACACACCCCACACACACCCCACACACCCCCACACACACCCCCACACACACCCCACACACGTCACACCTCACGTATTTTTCCCTAGACTCCCATCAGCCTGACACAATATATAGCTCTTGATCATCGTGTATTGACCTGAGAGGAAAGAAGGGCAGAGGGTGAGAATGTGGGCCAGTGTGCCAGTCTTTGCTCCAGAAGAAGCAAAACCAAAACAAAACAATAACAAAGCACTCTGTTTTCATTGTTCAGCTAAAACTACGTTCAGATTTTCAATATAGTTCTAGATCATGAAATGCACCTGTTGTGCTTTGCACTGACAAACATTGTAGCATCTGCCACCGGGCCCCTCCTGCTGGGCTCAGTAGCCCTGCTCCAGGCTCTCCCAGGCAGGGCTGCTGGGCCTGTCTTCCAAGCCCAGCACTGCTAGTGGGGCCCCTGAGACTTGGTTCAGGGTGACGTGGAGGGGGCCTGAGGAGCATCCACACCAACTGCTGCTGGTGACAGGTAGACGCCAATTGGAGTAATGAATGGGCTCTACCTTTTACCTACTCCAGCTTTGACTTGATTGTGCGCTGGGCTCAGGGGTATGAAATCAACTCTGGGCCCCCAGGCAAATTTTTGCTAAGGTGTCTCCCTCTTGATGACCACTCTCAGGGATGCAGTGGTGGAGAGAGCCTGAGATGGGACCCAGCAGCATGGGTTCTGGCCCCAGCTCCCTCCCAGGCTCACTGTGTGTCTTCCTGGACTGACATCTGTCATCACTGAGGTATAAACACTGAGGTTTCATCATGTCACTGGGCCCTATGCCATTTACTTAATAATTTTCTTTAAATTGACTCCTTTGTAAAAAAAAACCCTCTCCCGGTCATAATTAATGCATGGGTAAGCAGCCTTGTGTACTGGAAATAGCACAGGTTTCAGAGCCAGATGGACCTGGGTTCAAGGCGCTGTCACTTGTTAAACACGCTGAGCCTCAGCTCCCTAGAATATGGGAGTGTCACCACCTCATCTCTCTGGATTCTAAGAGTGAGTGGCATAGAGTATAGCACAGTGCCTGGTGAACGCCAGTGTTAAATCATTGTGTGTTTTATGAAAGGGTGAAGCATAAATATTTTTCATTTATGCTTCTAAATCTTTCCTCTCTCCTCTCCCCTACAATGCCACTAGGCCAGCCCGAGCTCTGAGAATATTTTGCCTAAAAAAGTTCAGCCACCTCCTGATCGCTCTCCTATCCTCCAGGCTTGCCGTCTATTACACGTTACATACTCGAGCCAGTATTTTTCCTTTTTAAAAAATTGTTGAATATTTAAAGTTAGAAATAGATAATGCATGCATTTTGTAAAAAACCCGATAAACAGTACAAAAAGATACATAGTGAGAAGTATGTCTCCTGCTGCCCACCTCTCCCCCTCCTCCCCTACAAGCCTGGTTACTAGTTTCTAGTTCAGCTGGTGGCTCCTTGCGGAGATATTTAATTCATCACTAAGCATACATGGACACACATATCCCGCACAAGTGGCAACAACTGGGCCTACTGTTTTGCATCTTGCTTTTGCGGTTATGTTTTGGAGATTGTTTCATATCACTAATAATTAGAGCCTCCACTTTTATATGGTGATTACCACGTGCTGGGCACTGGTCTAAATGCCCAGTGTCTTAATTCGTTTCATCCTCTGTTCACTTTTGAGGTAGGTGGTAGTATTACCACCCCATTTTAGAGATGAGGGGTGCGAGGCACAGAGAGACTGGGTAGCCAGCCCAAGGTCACCCAGCGGGGGAGTGGCGGAGCCTGCTCCAAGTCTACTCCCAAAAGCTACTTACATAAATACATTCAACTAGTTATATAAACATACACATATAAATTACTTATATATATATATATTTTGGAAGGAAATGATACTTCACATTAGCAAATGAAAAACAACTTGGTATAAATAGAAAGGTTCCATAAGCTAAATGAAGAAAAAACAGGGTTAATTCTTGCCAGTGCCTTCAAAGCAGGCATTAGACATGAGAGCACCAAACTGAGTTTTTCCTCCCGATACACTCAGAAGGATTCCAAGAGAACTGAAAAGGCGTAACACCTGAAATCACCTCAGTAACACAAGCGGTTCCCGTCACACACTTTGGGAAACACTGACGCAGTGCCAGTTAGCTGGGCTCTGGTCCTCGATTTCCCCATCTGCGGCATGAAGGCACGAATCTAGAGGAACTCTGAGGCTCCTCTCAGGCTTGTATCTTCCTGCCACGCCGCCCAGGGAGGGAGACGAGGGCGCGTCTCTGACTCAGGGCAAGGCAGGCCCTGCTGGACTGTCACAGCTGCTGGCCAGGGCGTATGCCCAGTGTCATCTAGGAATGGTGGTGGTCCTAAGAAGAATGGGGGGAACAAGCTTTCCTTCTAGACAACCTCCTTCCCTGCCTCAGCTCTCCTGCGTGGACATTCCTTCACTCACTCAGCAGACGTTTACTGATCATCATTGTGTCGAGAGCATGGGATGTGGCTACGCCATGTGACAAGTGTCAGTGGGGATATGGACACGGTGTGAATGGAGAAGAGATGGCATTGGATTTGGAGCTGAATGACAGTGGAGTTTCCCAGGTGGAGAGCAAGGCAGAGAAGCAGGAAGCCGGGTACGGGGAGCAGCCCCTGTTCAGCCGGTCAGTGTTTGTGAGTCAGGCACTAAGTGTGGCCAGTCGAGACCAGGATTGATCCTGGGTAGTGGGGAAGCTAGCGGGGAAGGAAGTCTGCCTTTTGGGACTCATTCAGTAGCAAGAGACGGAAAGCCAGGAAAACCTGACATATCTAAAAATGGCAATTTATTGAATCTCGGAGGCTGACACACTTGTTTCATTGTCTGTCTCCCCAGTAGAGTGAATAATCTGAGGGCAGAGGCCCTATCTGCCTTCCACGCAGTACTGTTGGCAGCACCTGGTATATCATACCTGCATGTAATAAGCTGTTCAATAAATATTTAATGATTGAAGGTGTAGCCACTCCGCCCACCAATACACTCACCAGATCAGAGGCAGCAGAACTGCGTCTCCTCCATTTTATCCTATTCCCTCCCTCACTTTTCCTTCTTCCTTCTTCCTTCTGTCTTCCTTCCCCCTCCTTTCCTTTCCCTCCCTCCCTTCCCTCCATCCTCCCCTCCCTTATTTGGTGTTGTTTTCCTCTGCAGGAGGCTTCTCCCCTGTGGTGACAAAGTTGGCCCAAGTCCATCCCTCTTCCCCACCCTCCCAAGCTCACTTTCTATCAGCTCAGCGCCCCCTAGTGGAAAGTGAACACTCCCTTCCTGGTGTTTCCAGCGGAAGCCCAGGGCTGTCTCTAATTGGCCTGCGTGGGGTCCCATCGCTGTGGCCAGATTAACATCATGCATACTGATAGGTCAGGCCTGGGTCGGCTGCCCTGTACCCAGGGATTGGGGGGTAGTGTCAGTTTCCCATGAACCACATGGAATGAGAATGGTGGAGCGGAATTTGGGGGATTTCCTCAAAGAAAATCAGGAAGATGTTCCAGAAGGAGGGGGACTGGATGATCCTACGCAGAGAGCAACAACAGATGTCTGCTGAGGGGGAGGAGCTCAGGAAGGAGGAGAAAGTGGCTCCATTGGCTGGTTTGCAAACAAACACCTGATGTTCTACCTGTAAGCTGTTCCTCAAACCTGTTTGGCTCCTGCTTCTAATGGGCTTAATGCTGACACTGCTTCCTTTGTCTGGAATAATCCATCCCCACCCCAGTCCCTGTTCACCTAGCTAATAGCTACTCTTCCTTCAAGGTTCAGTTTAGATATCACTTCCTCAGGAAGCCTTCCTTTAGCACCCTGTACCCCCCTCATCCGTGCACTTATCACACCCTGTGATAATCACTTGCATAACTGTCTGTGTCCCTACTAAGGTGTGTATTCTGTGAGGGCAGAGACCATATCTGCCTTCTACATTGTAGTGTTTCCTATAATGGCACCGAGTGCAGTAACTAGCACATAATGAACTGTTCAATAAATATTAAATGATTGAAGGTGTAGCTGTTGCCCTACCCCCAAATATATTCAGCAGAGCAAAGGCAATAGAATCTACCTCCCCTGTTTTATCCTCCCTCCATCCCATCCATCCACCCACCCACCCACTTATCTATCCATCCATCCACCCACCCATTTATCCAGCCAGCCAGTCAGCTGTCGTCCACTCATTCATGCAAATATATATTGCTACTTGCTGGGTGCCAGTCTCTGCCCTAATACAGGGATTATGATCATGGACAACGTCCTGGCCCTCATGGACTTTGCACTGTAGTTGGGTGAGACAGTTTATAAACGTGCAAATGGAATAAGACAGTGATTATAATTTCTACAGAGAACGTAGGCCACACAGAGTGTGGGCGCTCAGACTGAAGTTTGGGTACTTCAAGGGTGTCTTTGTCATGTCCTGGCCCAGGGTCTCACCTCATACACAACTGTTGTGTGGCCTAGGGATGGCCCTTCCTGTGGGGTGGAGGAAGTGTACATGGACTGCATTGTTGAGAACCTATTTTCTAAAAACTGATCCTTTTCCTGCCCCAGCATGTCCCTGTATTAATGCTGTTAACTTCCAGATTGCCTTTGCCTTCTTTTGCATTTAAATGCAGATCTGAAGAGCTGTACAGATAGTACTTTCCTGTTTTCATGATCTGAGGGTTTGGGAAGATGCAAAAGGCAAAGTGTACACAGCAAAGGCAGCATGATCACCAGAAAAGGCAATGTCCACAGCTTGGAAGTCCCGGCCATCTGGCTTGCTGTGTGACTTAGGCCACATGCTTGCTATTTCTGGGCCTTAGTTTCTTTCAATGACAGGTTAATACACCAAAGTTTCTGGAGGGCCTCTGATAACCTATGAAACTGATTTGGGCCAAGAATAGTGGTCTCACTTACATGTTCCTATATAGTGCTTCTTAGCCTGTGCTGGACTTCTTCTGAAAGGCTCTCCCTGATAGGGTCTTGAGGGTTGGAAAGAGAACGCCCATCTGGCAGTAAGCTGGGTGGGTGCCTCTGAGGGCCCCTCTGGAGAGCCCGGGTTGAAGACCAGGTCCCAGTGACTTGGCCTCAGCTCAGCTCCTGCATCCACTTCTGCTCCCTTCCCCGCCCCAGCACTGCTGTCAGCTCGCCACTCTACAGTCACAGCTTACTGAGTTCTTTCCTAGCCCCCCCGCTCTGGCCTTTGCCAGGCAGCACAGAGAGGTCAAGCCTCTGCCACGGTCATCCAGCAAGTGGTGGGAAGGTCAAGTTTCAAAACTGGGTCTCCTGAGTCCCTGTGGGGCAGAGGACCCTTTCATCCCTATTTCGTGGTTTCCTCTTTGGTAAAGCAGGGATGATATAGTCTACGTCACAGGGTTTTTGTGAGAAATAAGTGAGTTAATATATGTGAAGTGCTTAGAACTAGGCCTGGTGTGTAGTAAGTGGTCGGTAAGTGTTAGCTGCTATTGTTGTTATTATTGTTATCATGCTGCCTCCCAGGATTGGGGTAAAGATTAATTGAAATGCTCCTTCGTGATAATGAATAGAGAGGTTTGCAAACTCTGTGAAGTAATAGATAATTTTAAAATATTATTCAGCATCTCCTGGACTGGCAATACCGAGCAGGCTGTTCTAGACTATTGAACTAAGGGCCTTTCATCCTGAAGCCCATGTTTCAGGTAATTAAATAAAGGAAACATCTTAGAGGATTCTGGGCATAAATAGTTAGACTCACTTCAGAGAGGTCCCTAGGTTAAGCTCTTTTGTGGCAGCTGTCTGACGTAAGTGACACCAGTGATCAAGTTCACCATTATTCTTGGGATCAGGAATTACCAACTGGATCACATAGAGGGGGAGGAGCAAAGAAAGCAGTGGTGCCTGTGAATGTGGAGGTGTAGAGGGAAGGTTCAAGAATGGGAGAGAGGCCCGGAGACAGCCTTCAGCCGGCTTCCCGACTCTGAGCTGCGTTATGTTCCAGGAGCCATGGCTTAAAGGTGGTTGAAAGTAGGCAACTGCCTTGGTTATCTGTAAACCTGCAGTCATCCCCTTTGGCCACTAGATGTCAAGAACACATTGATCCAACACACTTTCTGGTCCATTGAGTTGTTTAGAAAGAAACTTAGAGGTATTGGCGTAAGGAGTGGATGAAATCAGCAAGAAGGGCATCTCTAGAGGCTTTAGGGCAACTGCAGATGAGCAGAGATGGGTGGGATGCAGAGAAGAAGTCTTTCCACCAAGACCCAAGAAGAAAAGTTGATTTCAGTTTTTCATTTATTGGTTTGAAACGTGGGGAGGTTTTCAGGATGAAAGGAGGGAGAAACATGGTGTAGAATAATTTTTTTCCACATTAGCTAATGTTTTTTAGAGTTTGTGAGCATTTTCCTGAAGTCAAGTGAGTAAGTTCAAGATTTTCAAACCCTCAGCCCAAATCAGGGATGTCGATGCTGGTGGTGATGGTAGCAGCTAATGCTTACATGGCTTTTACTGTGTGGTTGGTATTGCCTTTAGCACCTTATAAAAAATTAACTTATTTAGTCCTCACGACAAACCTATGAGGTAGGTGCCATTATCATCCCCATTTTATACATGAGGGAGCAGATGTCAGAGAGGTTATGTGACTTGCCCAAGGTCACACAGCCGGTTAGTGGCAGCATCAGGATTCAGCCCAGACGTTTGGGCCAGAGGCCATATTCTTACCTGACATGCTCTACAATAGATGTTGCCCCCACTGACTCCTGACATATGACAAAGGGGACTTGCTTAACAACAGATCAATGCTGTGATTTCACAGTAAGAATCACAGAGGAAGTCCTCATTTAAAAGTCTCACTTCACAGGACTTCAAATGACAGTGAATAAGGTTATAACATTGGCCAGTAATTCATTCTGAGTTCCTTGACTTAAAGGGCCTGGCTTGTCAGAAGCACATCCCATCCCGAGGCGGAAGCTTGTGCTCCATTAGCTGCTGTAATTACCCAAACAACAGGAGAAGAGGACCAACAAGGCTCAGGAGCCATGAATTCCAGAAATTTCTTGTGTTTCTTAGCATAGAAAGATGGTCATAAACTTGATATTGCAAAGGGAAGTGTACTATTTGGGGACTGGGAGATAGAATACTGTTGGTATGGGCCTGGCCCAGCTTGCTCTAAGGCTGCCCCAAATACTCACATCTGAGGAACAAATGGTAATGAATTAAGGAACCGGTATGATATGATAGAATTAAAAGTCTGAGACCAGATTTTTAATGTGGTTAGATATACACTTACTATATGACCCTCCATTCCACTCCTAGGTATTTACCCAAGAGCAACGAAAACATATGTCCACATAAAGAATGATACATGGACATTCCTAGCAGCTTTATTCGTAAGAGCCAAAAACTGCAAACAACCCCAATAACGGTCAACACGTGAACAGATAAACAAATTGTGGTATAGCCGTACAAGGCAATACTACTCAGCAGTAAAAAAGAATTTCTGATACATGCAACAACATGGGAGAATCTCAAAAAAATTATGCTGAGTGAGCAAGGGTAGGTGTAAAAGAGTTTATACTCGATGGGTCCATGTACATGAAGTTCTAGAACACACAAAAACAATCTACAGTGACAGAAAGCAAATCGGTGATTGCCTGTGGCTGGGGTAAGGGGTGGGGATCGACTGGAAAGGGTCAAGAAGGATCTTTTTGGTGTGATGGGAGTGTTCTGTATCTTGATGGTGATGATGATCCCATGGATGTAAAGTCTGGAAACTATGCTGATAATACTGTATGATCTTGGATAAGTCACCCTATTCTTCTGGGCCTTAGTTTCCCTATTTGTAAAATTTGGTGGTTGGATTAGATGATGTATAGGATTCCTTCTGACTCAAAAATTCCCTTGATATAACAATATCCAACTCTTAATGTGGAAGTAGAGTAGCAAAGTGCAATTTTCTTTATAGGAATTCATTTTATAGCCAAGGATGAGTTTATTTCTGAGAGCATAGAATATCTATTAGGTTACCCAATAATATTCCTTTGGGGAACAGAGCCATTTACAGGCCAATTTTACTCAAGGAAACAGCTGAGATAACGATTTGTGTGTAAGAAGGATGTTCCCATAGAAATCCCGCGGGTACCTGAGGAGGGCCTTTTCCAGCGACACTGTGGGGAGGGAGTAGGACACAAGAGACACAGCTGGCAGGGCCGGAGAGGGCAGCTGAAGAAGGCCGTGTTCACCATATCACCTCTGACAGCCCCAAAATGCCCGGGGCCTGTGGTGGCCCTTTTAAATTTCCTCTTTACTGGTCCATTCCTGGCACTTAGTAATCACTTAATGATGTTGTTGATGATGATGATGATGAAACTGCTGCTGCTGCTGCTGATCATCATTTCCAGTCCTCAGACCGTCTGTGCAAAAGTAAAGGGCTGTGGGATTTCAGAGCATGTCATGGGAAGAGGGCTGGGACAGAGCTGACTGGAACACAGAACTTGGAAGGGGGCTGCCAGCGCTAGGGCCACCCTTGCTGGGCCATAACAGCCTGTTGATTTCCCACACTCGTGTGTCTCCAGGTCATGAAAACCTACCACATGTACCATGCGGAGAGCATCAGTGCGGAAAGCAAGCTGAAGGAGGCTGAGAAGCAGGAGGAGAAGCAGTTCAACAAGTCGGGAGACCTCAGCATGAACCTGCTCCGGCATGAGGACCGGCCCCAGCGCCGTAGCTCCGTGAAGAAGATTGAGAAGATGAAGGAGAAGGCGAGTGAAGGCCCCGGGTATCGGGGTGGGAAGGAAGGGGAGGGCCAGGCTCCCCACAGCCTCAGCCTCCACCTCCACACCCTGAGGGACTAGGGCTGGAATAATGCTGCCAGCGTCTGCTGTCTTGGAGGTCAGTGTCACGCTCACACTTGTTAGGCCTCAGGCGAGGGTCAACAGCAGGAGAGGCACTCAGCTGGCAAGACAGCTGAACTGCGATGAGACTCTCGCCCAGCGAGCACATTCTGGCAAGAATCACCAGGCGTTAGTGGGGGTGGGGCCTGCCCTGGACGTCAGTTTAGTGGCCGGGGGGCTGATTGGGACTTCGTGTGTCCCAACAAGAGGGAACGGCGCTGGCGTACCAACCAGCACCTGGGAACCAGGTAAAGAACCATTCTGAAGAAATTGCCATCGCCAAGCCAAAGCCGGGCCAGTGAGAATCCTTGTGTGTTGGTGCTGGGAAAGTGCTTCGGTAGGGCATGGTGAAAGTGCTAGTTTTGGAGTCAGGCTGAGTTTTGAAGATGCCACATGTACAGCGACTCTCTGACCTTCAATATTATTTTATTTATTTATTTATTTTTAAATTAGTTAATTAATTAATTTGTTTCTGGCTGCCTTGGGTGTTTGTTGCTACGCACGCCGGCTTTCTCTAGTGGTGGCGAGTGGGGGCTACTCTCTGTTGTGGTGTGCGGGCTTCTCCTTGAGGTGGCTTCTCTTGTTGTGGAGCATGGGCTGTAGGTACACGGGCTTCAGTAGTTGTGGCATGTGGGCTCAGTAGTTGTGGCTTGTGGGCTCTAGAGCTCAGGCTCAGTAGTTGGGTCACATGGGCTTAGTTGCTCCGCGGCATGTGGGATCTTCCCGGGCCAGGGCTCGAACCCATGTCCTCTGCATTGGCAGGCGGATTCTTAACCACTGCACCACCGGGGAAGTCCCTGACCTTCAATTTTAAAAACTGACAGTGATGGCAAACAAATCTCCTTTCTCATGTCAACTCTGATCAATTGATAGTGGCTTCCCAGAGCCCTATGCTGAGGATTGTGAGCCCTCTCGAGGCTTTAGTTAAAGACAGTGCTGTGATCAATTAATGATGTCTGTCTTGGCCAAGGAATTTAGAGGGGCAGTGTGCATGCTGCTTTTTGTCATCCTAGATTGGGTTACTTCTAAGGTTCCTTTCTTCTTAAAAAGCTATGATATTCTTGTTGAATTCTCTGCATTCATTCATTCCATGAAATCAGCAAACATTTCCTGAGCTCTTTCTATTTGCAAACATTGCATCAGATGTTTATTTGGGCTTCTATGAGACTAATTCTATGATTATATGATCCTACAGCTCTTAAAAATTATAGGAGATTGAGTGGGAACATAATCCAACAGGACCTGGGTAAGCTGGCAAAGTAACGAAAGGCAGGTAAAATAAAAATTCAGGGTAATTTCCAAAGGCAAAGAAAAATATGCTCCACAGTAACCAGGCAGAGACCCAGTTAAAAAATGGGCAAAGGAATTGAATAGACATACCTCTGAAGAACATATATGAGTGGCCAATAAATACATGAAAAGATGCTCAGCATCATTAGTTATTAAGGAAATGCAATTCAAAACCACAGTGAGATACCACTTCACACCCACCATGATGGCTAAGATAAAAAAGTCAGATAATCACAAGTGTCGGTGCGGGTGTAGAGAAATTGGAACCATCATACATTGCTGGAGGGAATGTAAAATGATGCAGCCACTTTGGAACATAGTCTGGAAGTTCCTCAAAATGTTAAACATAGAGTTACCATATGACTCAGCAGTTCCACTCCTAGGTATCCACCCAAGAGAAATTTAAACATGTGTCCAGACAAAACTTTGCACATGAATGTTCATAGCAGCATTATGCATAATAGCCAAAGGGTAGAAACAATCCAAATAAATAAACGTCCTTCAGCTGATGAATAAAATATGGTGAATCCCTGTAAGGGAATATTCAGCCATGAAAAGGAATGAATACAGACTACAGCATGGATGAACCTTGAAAACAGTAGGCTAAGTGAAAGAAACCTGTCACGAAAGACCACATATTACATGATTCCATTTATTTGAAATGTGCAGAGTAGATAAATCCATAGAGACAGAAAGTAGATTATTGGTTGCCAGGAGCCGTGGCAGAAAAGAATGCAGAGTGACCGCTAATGGGTACAGGGTTTCTCTTGGGGTGATGAAAATATTCTAAATTTAGATAGTGGTGATGGTTGTACAATATGTCTGTGAATATACTAGAAATGAATGTTAAAAATAAGATAACCAGGGGCTTCCCTGGTGGCGCAGTGGTTGAGAGTCCGCCTGCCAATGCAGGGGACACGAGTTCGAGCCCTGCTCCTGGTCCGCGGAGCAACTAAGCCCTGGTCCAGGAAGATCCCACATGCCGCGGAGCGGCTGGGCCTGTGAGCCATGGCCGCTGAGTCTGCGCGTCTGGAGCCTGTGCTCCGCAATGGGAGAGGCCACAGCAGTGAGAGGCCCGTGTACCCCAAAAAAAAAAAAAAAAAAAAAGATAACCAGGCAGGGAATTATGGAGCTACAACATAGGGGGGTAGCTATAGAGGGGATATGTAGAGAGGTAGAGAAAGCACTGGTTAGTGGGGTCTGGAGACTAAGTTTTAGTTCAGAGTTGTATGCTAACTGGCCATTTGGCTCTTGGACAGCCAACTTCTTTTCAATTTTCATCTCCTCGCCTATAAAATGGATGAATTAAAGTAAGATATCTTCAAGTATCCTTTCCAGGCATAAAATTTTATGAGTCCATGAAGAGCTGAAAATGGTCTCAGGGTTATAGTAGCCCCCTGGAAATGGGCCAGGAATTTCAAAACTCTCTGTGGAGGGTGGGTGTGTGGTTGGTACAGGGTATAACCAGAAGTTTGTTTCTAGAAATTCCCAGAATAAGTGAACCCTGGAGAAAGGTCAGAGGAGATGTCTGAAGAGAATTAAAAGGCTGACAATGGGGGCATCTCTACTGAACAGCTAGCAAACTCAATCTGGAGGAAGGAAGGTTGAGAGTGCCTAGGTAGGAAGAAGCCCTGTTTCTTTAAGGAGAGCTGTCTCTCTCCTCAGCAGTGGGACTCATCTGTCTGAAGGGGGCAAGGGGACAGCTCTGTAACCCACGGACTCTTTACTGCTTCCTGCCCAGGATGGCCCAGAACAGAAACAGCTTCCCAGGGAGGCGGTCCAGCTCCTAGCCGAGACTGCACCTCTGGCTGCCCACCCCGCCTCTCCCCACCACGCACAACCAGACAGCCAGTGGCAATCACTTCATGCTGCCCGTGCAGGGACTGTTCTGGGTGCTGTAGGCTCAGTCATGAACAGGGACCATTAAGTCCCTGACTTCACAGAGCTTACTTTCTAGCAGGGGACCCTGAAAATCATCAAGTAATCAAAGAGGTAAAAAATGTAATTTGGGGTGGTGAAAAGTACTTATGAAAAATTTGAGCAACCAAGATGTCCTTCAGTAGGTGAGTGGCTAAGTTACTGTGGTCCATCCAGACAATGGAATGTTATTCAGCACTAAAAAGAAATGAGCTGTCAAGCCATGAAAAGACACGGAGGCACCTTAAATGCATGTTACAAAGTGAAAGAAACCAATCTGGAAAGGCTACATACTGCACGATTCCAACTATATGACATTCTAGAAAAGGCAGAACTATGGAACAGTAAGAAGGTCAGTGGTTACAGCAGTTAGGTGGGAGACAGGGATGAACAGGTAGAGCACAGAGGATTTGCAGGGCAGGGAAACTGCTCTGATACTCTAATGATGGATACATGTCATTATACATCTGTTCAAATTCACAGAATGTACAACACCAAGACTGAACCCTAAGGTAAACTGTGGGTGACTACAATGTGTTAGTATAGGTCCATCAATTGTAACAAATGTACCACCTGGTGCCGGGGGGTGTTGATATTGGGGGGACGTGGTGTGTGTATGGGAGTAGGGGTGTGTGCACGAAATCTCAGCACCTTCCTCTCAATTTTGCTGTGAAGCTAAAACTGCTCTAAAAAAAGAGTCTCTTAAAAATTAAATAAAAATGAAAATAATCACTAAAAATTGAACAAAGATTAAATGAATGGGAAAAATAGAGCAGGACAGAATGTGGGGAGGAGGCAGTCAAGATGCCGGGGACACATTTTAGACACGGTTGTGTGGTCAGAGGCCCATGCGACTGTGTGACCATGGCTAAGGACCTGAATGACGTGGAGCAGGCCACGCAGGGACCTGGAAGGCTGGCCTGCCAGCCGGAGAGAATGGGTCTGAGTCTAGAGGCAGGAATGAACTTGGCCTCTTAAAGGACGTGCAGAGGAGGGGATGACAGGAGCGTGGAGGAAGAGCCAGGTCAGGAGGGCTTCACAGGCTGTCGTCCGGGTTTGGGCAGCCTCTGGGGGTGTTGAGTAGGGGCCTCCGGAGGTCTTAGTTACACTCCCGGAAAAGGCCACTGCTTACCCGACATTGCCGACGATGGCTGCACATGTGCAGTGTCAGGTGAGCTTTTTGAGTACGGGGTCCAGATCTTACTCACCTGGCCCATGGAGTAAGGCTTTCCAGGGCCGTGCGGGGAGCTGATCGCAGGCAGTGACCCTAAAGAAAATCTCAAATCCCTCCCATCAGCGGCTCTGCTTTCACATCCACTCTTTCCTTCCTCCAGAGGCAGGCAAAGTATTCTGAGAACAAGCTGAAATGCACTAAGGCCCGGAACGACTACTTGCTGAATCTGGCGGCCACCAACGCAGCTATAAGCAAATACTACATCCACGATGTCTCTGACCTCATCGACGTGAGCTCCTGGGGAGTCTGGGGTTGAACAGGGTCCTGCACCGCCTGGTGCGAGTCATCAGCTGAGGGAGGGCTGGCCCTTGTCCTTAGCTGGCATATGGGGCGGCCAGTGGCCCCTGGAGCCCTAACGGAGGGGAAGGACAGGGAGCCTTTGGGGCCTGGGAAGGAGTATCACCCTGTGGCTTCTACCTCCATGGGTGGGAGTGGGCCTCTGGCGGCCCTTGCACACTTGGGCTGGGCAGTTGTAATTCAGCGTGCACTTTCCAAGTGTCCTCCTCTACACCAGGTCTTTTACTGGGTTTGGGGGTACAGGGGTGATCGTACACAGTTCATGCCCTGGGGAACTTCCCAGGGTGGTAAAGATGCTTATCTGTTTAACACGCCTGGGTCCAGTCCACTAGACACACACACACATACGGAAGAAAACAATGAACGAGACAAAATTATACAGGTCAGCTTTACTTGGGGATGTTATGTTGGGAGAAATCAGGCAGTTTAAGCAAGAGGAAATGGAACACTGACTGCTGAGCACCAGCTGTGCAGGACACACTGGTAGGACAATGAGGTTTCGGGAAAGAATTCTGTGAGTGGTGCCTTCGGGGAGGCTCCTGCATCATCTGTGACAGAGCTGGGGCTGCTTCGCATGTGTTCATGCAGACAGGGATCCGGCCCAGCAGATGCTCGGTCAGGCTTCCTTGAGGGTGGGTGCGTCCTTTTCCTCTGGCCTGGGTGTATCCCGTCAGGAAGTCAGAGGGTCACCGCTCTTCCCTTGGCTGCAGAGGGGACCCATTATCGCCATTATCACCACCCCCAGGAGAGGGAGCTGCCTGGTCCTGCCTTCCAAATGCCCGGGGGCCAGACCCCTCCTCTTTCCTACCTTTCAGCTTTCTTTTTCACCCAACCCTTTCATCTTTTTATTTACCAAATTTTTATTGAGTGCCTTCTAGCTCTAGCTCTTGAGGTACAACAGTGGATAAGAGCCAGGGGGTCTGTCCTCATGGAGCTCAGCCTACATAACCCTGATGCATTAAAGGCAAACGTAATGCCAAGCAGTGGGTGTTACCATGAGAGAGGTGGAGGGAGTTGTGGACACCTGGATGAGGGACACCTGGTGTGAACTCTGAGTGAGGAGAACATCAAGGAAGGCTTCCTGGAGGAAGTGACCTCTAAACTGAAACCAAAGGAAGAGTATTTAGGCAGGAGGAGAGAGGAAGAGTCTTCAGGCAGAGGGAATGCGTGTGTAAAGGCCTGGAGATGAGAAAGAAAGCAGTGAGTTTGGGGAGCCGCGAGGAGCACTGTCATTGCCCAGATCGCAGTCCCCCGCTCCCTCCAAGGGCTTTGCCATGACTTGTGTGGTAAGATTCCAAAGTGCATGAGGGCCTCCAGCATGAAAGATTTGACCATGGAATAGGAGGTAGTCGTAAGTCACTGTGACGGCCCCACCTCCATGTCACCACCCTCACCTGCACCTTCTGTGTGTGCTTCTCTCCAAGTGCTGTGATTTGGGCTTTCATGCCAGCCTGGCCCGCACCTTCCGGACCTACCTCTCAGCCGAGTACAACCTGGAGACCTCTCGCCATGAGGGGCTGGACGTCATCGAGAACGCGGTGGACAACCTGGATTCCCGAAGTGACAAGCACACAGTCATGGACATGTGCAACCAGGTCTTCTGTCCCCCCCTCAAGTTTGAGTTCCAGCCCCACATGGGGGACGAGGTAGGCTTCTCCCAGGAGCCCATGCTTGAGGTTGCTTCCATCTGTCTCCCGTGGGCTCCCAGAGCATCAGTGGGAGGAGAACGTCAGCGGAGAGGCCTGGGGTCAAGTTCTTGGTGCATGGGCTTCCCTAGCTGAGGAGTTTACCACGAATACCCTAATCTTGGCAGCTCAAGTCCCCCACCTGCAGAATTGCGAGACCATAGCTTCCCATGAAATCCCTCGCAGCTATGTCTAGAAGACCCCAAGGGAGTCCCACATCTGCACACAGACAATCATCTCACGTTCTCCCCTCGGATGGATGGCCTCAAATCACCGAAGGCGGGGCCTCAGCAGAGCCACTCGGACCTGTGCTCCAGTGCCGTGAGCCCTCGGAGTACCAGCCAACCCAGTTTTCTTCAGGGCTTGCGCTGCTCACATCCTCATTATGTTCTGGAAAAAAAAATGGGAGAAGGCGCTCTTCACTAGCCCCTAAGCAGCACACTAGTTACCTGAGTTTCACACAACTTCTTATGAAAATAGCTCCTTGAGCTTTTCCATGTCATTCCTCCCTCTCTCCAGGGCTCAGGCCCCAGTCCCTGGAACCAACGGAGAGAGCCACCAGGTGTCATATCTGCCTCCCCATCTCCACCATCTCTACCCCAGGGACATGTGCCCAGAACTTTCTCCTAGTGGCCCCGTTCCCTCCCCCCAGGCACACGAGAGTCAGGGGGACCCAGCCAGCCTCTGGATCCCAGTGGGAGCTCAGCTGGGCTGTCGCTGTACCTGCTTAGCAGGGAGGGACCAGGAGGCGCCTTTAACGATGGCATTTGCTGGACCCTCCAGTGGCTCTGCCCACTTTCTTCATTTGCAAGAGATGCCTTCTGCCGGGCTTCCCCACAGCTCCTGCCCCATCCCTGTGCCCTCATGTCCAGCCCTTTGGCTCATCAGCTGGTGACTGCAGGGTCGGGTTGCCCAGTTAGTGGTAAAGAACAGAGGCCTGCTGTCCCTTATGAGCTCAGCCAAGTTACGGCAGGCAGCCCAGCCCACAGGTAGTGAGAGCCCTGGTGGGAATGGGTGTAGGCGAACAGTATCGCTCTCTCATCTTCTTCTCTTCTCCCCTCCTCTCTCAGCGGCCCCTGTGAGAGGGCCGCTGCCCCATGCCTGCCTCTCTCTCAAGCATCTTCCTGCTGGGCCACTCTGCTGACTGTTTCCCATCCTTTGTTCTTTTCACTGGCTTCTCTTAGGCAGTTGCTTCCTTACCACCACTTCCTGCCTGGAAATTAACCAATTAGTCTCACTTAATGAGATTATGTCCAAGCTCTGAGTAGCAAACCGTCACATGCTGCACAAATGTAGACCACAACCGAGAGCGTGAGAGGGTGGCCCCTGGCTCCCGGCTGGGTCTGGTGTCACTGGGTACAAGCTGTGTGACCTTGGGTAGGTCACTTAACCTTTCCAGGCCTGTTTCTGCAGTTGTCGATGGGGATGTTAATGATAGGCCGGCCCCAGCTATGCACAGGTGGCAAGGGCCCCGGTCAACCGCAGGCGGTGGCTGTCATTTCTGCAGGTGTGCCAGGTCAGTGCTCAGCAGCCCGTCCAGACGGAACTGCTCATGCGGTACCACCAGCTGCAGTCCAGACTGGCCACTCTCAAGATCGAGAACGAGGAGGTGAGTGAGCCCCTCCACCCTGTGAGGATTTCTTTACAAAGGCCTGACTGGTCCTGCAGAGTCTACTCTTGCCATGGAACACGTAAGAAATCAGTGTTCATCTGTAACATGCACAACTGTCAAAACCAACTACACCAAGAATCTTTGATGGCATGGGGAATGCTCACAAGATGTTAAAGAAAAGCAAGGAGGAAGTAGAACTCTATGTTCAGTACTGTCCTAACCAGGATAAACTGAAGTATGCGTGCACGTTTCTGTGCATATTCACGGGCATAGAGAAAAAGACTGGAAGGAAATACTTTGAATGTTGATAGTGGTTTTGTCTGGGTTGCAGGAGTATAGGTGATTTCTGTTTTCTTCTCTGTGCTTTTCTCTATTTTCTGCAGTGAGCTTATGTTATTTTTATCATCAGAAATGTAGTAGGTATTTTAAATTACACAATGAAATAACCCAGGGCACACTAAATGTGTCATAGATTCTGAGCTCCAGGGAGCTTCTGTCTCACCGTGGCCAGCACACCTCCCTTGCAGCTGGTGGCTCAGGACTTCTGCCAGGTGGGCACAAATGGAAGTACCAGCTGGAGTGGCTCCATTCTGATGTGCACTGATGAGGCCACATGGGAGACCTCCTGTTCCAGCCGGGATGCCCCCACCCAGGGAGGACATCACCCAATTGGAGGACACCAGGACATGGGAGTGTCACCCAAGATCATGGGCAGGTCCATCCTTGAGAAGTGCAGTTGCAGCTGGAGATGGGGAGCCGTGGTCCCTGTCTTCAGACCTCAAGAGGGCTGTTCTAGGCAGAGAGGGCAGGTTGCTTTGTGTCTTCAAAAAGGACGTAGCCAGGACGAACGTGAGCCAGAGTGTAGCTAAGGATGAACGAATCAAAGCAGTCCCTGGGGGGTGGTTATGTGGAGACAAATTATATATTTGTTTATCAAACCTGAGAAGAGAGAGGATATGGCCAGAGTGTTTTCTTTCTTTCTTTATGCCCTACATCTTCCCGTGAAGCGTTTTAAATTGTTTACATGGAACGGTATATGCTGTATATGGATAATAATGTTAATGGAATTTAAATTGAAAATCGGGGCACAGAAAGGAGGGTGAAGCACATGCTCCTCTGGGTAGGCTGTTCATGGCCATGGAAATGCTCAGTTTTGAACCTGAGCTTCTGTGAGCCTATGTTAGAAAGAACCGATTCACCCATTTATTCATTCAAGTATTTATTTAGCACATACTATGCGCTAAACATTGTGCAGAGTTCAGTGAGTGGATGAGACAATATAGTACCTCCTCTCATGGAGTTTATGTTCTAGTGAGAAAAGACAGGTGGTAAAACACAGAAGCGAACGAACCCATAAGTGAATACGTACACGGAATATCAGACAGTAAGTTAAGGATGGTGGTCGGGGGTGGGTGGGGGGAGGCCTGATGTCACCAGGAGGCGACTTTTAAGTTGAGATCTGAGTGACAAGGGAGGCTTTGAGCAGCAATCACTGTGGAGCGAATGTGGACACAGTTCCCCCAGGACTGTGTTTGGAGCGACCCTCCATCCAAGTTCCAGTACGCCCTTTAGGCACAGTTCAGTGAAGGGCTGTGGGGAGGCCGGGGCCCTGCGTGTGGAGCCTCCGAGGTCCTGCTCGGTCCCGGGAGAGGAGTCGGAGTCCTGGAGGACCGAGCACAATGCGTGTGTCTTGGGTCTATCTTCCTCGAGGCTGTTTTATCTCAGTCAGGCTTGCGTGGACTCAGTGGCCGACAGCAGAGGAGTTCACTCACTGACAGCAGAGGAGTTCACTCACTGAGGACAGCGCTGCCCTTATCCAGACTGTGTCCCCTCCCTTCTGTGGATGAAGGAAATGGGGAGCATTTCTAGCGTTGCTCCTCCTCAGGGACCTGCCTCCCAGGAGGAGCTGGTTTGGGGTTGTATAACCATAAAGAAACACAAACCTCAAAACCGAAGTTCCTTGTTGGTCACAACCTTCTCCGACGTTGTCTCCAGCAGAAGCAGTCCCATGGCCTGACTTTAGATTAGGCCACCTGGCTTCTCCCCCCAGCCAGCTGCTGGCCTTACTTTCCACATCACTGTAACGGGAATGAGCATCGTTGTCCTGCCTGCCTCCTGATGCTTTGTGTGGAAGAAATCAAGGAACGGTTGGGAAAGGGCTATGAGTGTCAAAGGCATTCTGAGGCTGAAGGATTTTTGTCAACCTGAAGGATTTTTGTGTTTCCCCAGGTTAGAAAAACCCTGGACGCCACCATGCAGACCTTGCAGGACATGCTGACTGTGGAGGACTTTGACGTCTCCGACGCCTTCCAACATAGCCGGTCCACAGAGTCTGTGAAGTCAGCTGCCTCCGAGACCTACATGAGCAAGCTCAACATCGCCAAGAGGAGAGCCAACCAGCAGGAGACAGAAATGTTTTATTTTACAGTAAGTGGCGTCCTGGCCCAAGACCCTCTGTCTGCCCCCCCACCGGCAGTGATTTTGGGGAGCAGCCCAAACTACTGGGAGCCAGAGGAACCACGTGGGTCCGTTAGACCTACAGGTCTTCCAGCATGTTTTCAGGTTAAATTGCCTGGCGTGGCTTTGTGAAATGCAGAAAGTGAGCTACCAGTGGGTAGCACCAGCCTTGATCTTGGATTGACAGTTATTGTGATTTTCCTTTTCTAGAAAAAATACAGAGAGAGTTGTGTTCAGTAGGGTGAGAGGAAAAGGGGCGAACAGAGCCAGGTGCACGCCCCAAGTAACAACCCCCAAGTTTAGTGTGTGGTTGTCATGTCAAGTTGTGTCAAATTTGGGCATGGACTCTGCAAACAACACCCTGAGTGATCTTTGCAAATTGCTGGTGAGTTGCCAGCCCTTCATGTAAAATCCCAGATTACTTACATTTCACTTGGCCAAGGAGGAACAGGAATGAGAGGCATCGGGGCTTTATTTCAACATGTATTTAGTGAACATGGAATGGGGTTAGAAAGGACCTTACATCTTCCATCCGATGTTGGACCCTGTTCAACCTTACCCCTGCCCAAAAGTCATTCAGATTCTGCTTGAACAACCCCAGATTAAAAAGCTCCCTCCTTCCCCAAACAACCCTTTTGTTTGGCTTGCGGCTGGCTATAGATATTATGATGTTTTCCCGTATCTCTGTTATCTTCAGAAATCTTCCTCACTAGGATTTCTGGTCATTGATCTTAATTCTGTTCTCTGGGGCAACCCAGAGAGAGGCTAATTCTACTTGACAGTCTGGCAAGGTTGCAGGGAGCTGGGTTTTTATTTCTGCAGGCTAAACATATCTACTTCTTTCGATCCAGCCTCTTAAAGCTTTTGTTTTGAGTGCCCTCAGCATCCTAGCGACCCTCTCCCGGAATGTGTTCCACTTGTCCCACTTGTCGGTGCTTCTTCTAAAGTGAGATTCCCAGCAGGGGAGTGACCAGCACAGAGCAGGCTAAACTTTCACCTCCCTCCACATTAGGGGCTATGCTTCTCTTTCCATATGTCCTAAGACCATATTCTTTTTTTTTTTTTTTAAGCTAGTATCAGCTAAATCTCTGTTCCCACTGTACTGCCATTAAATGAGGCCACCCTCCTCCTATGGGATGTGTAGGTGATGTCTTGGGTGGGTCTGATGTTTATCACCGTTTAGATTTCCTCTTGATGGGTTCAGCTCATGGTTCCAGACTGTCAGGATCCTGACCGGCTGCTCATCACATATGCTGTCTCTTCAGACCTTGTGTCTGCAGATTCAGTAAGCGTGGCTTCTGTACCTTAAAGTTTGTCAAAAAAAAAAAAAAAAAAAAAAAAAACTAATTGGTACTTCAGGGCCCAGGCCAAAGACAGAGTTATTCAAAACATGCCACTAGGCTAATATTGATCCATTAATCAGCACTTTTAGATTGTGGTCATTTAACCAGTCACAAACCCACCCAGTTCTAACATCCAGCTCCATTTCATGCTAGGCCTCATCAAATCCCTGTCAAAAACCAACGGTTGACGCCTACTGCATTTCCTTTGTCAACACTCTTTGACTCTGTTGTTTTCAAGAAAGAACCGATTCACTCATTTACTCATTCAGGTATCTATTTAGCACATACTATGTGAATACTGTGTGAATCAGCCCATGCCAGTTTCGGGGGCTCACCACTTCCACGAGGGGCCTACTGTGTTTGTAGAGAATTTACGGGTTACAAAGATAAGTGAGGAGTGTGGGTGAATATTGTCACTTAGGCAGCAGGAGCAAAGAAGGGGGTTCAGCCTGCTTGAAATTAAAAGACAGCATCCATGATGGGGGTCATGGATGTTATATTTTGATCTGAATATTCAAGTTATCAACCTGGTTGGCTAGTACACCTCATGACGTGATGTTGTGACATTATTTAGGTATTTTAAGGACATAACACTCCTTTTAAAGCAAACATTAATACGATTCAATGGCATTCTTTCCTTCATGGGTCACACGTGAAGCCTGGGTGAAGCTTGGAAGAAGTAGCCACGATCCCCAAGCCCCAGAGCCCCAGTGTGTAATTTGCACTAACCAGGTGTAATTTGCACTAACCCACCAAAGCATGAGTTACAAGTTTGGGATTGGAGCTTCACCTGGCTTGGGACAGTGAGGCAGGATGGAGAGAATACCTACTTATACCGCAGCTCTGCTTTTTATGGTGAATTCTTAAACACAGGGCAATAAAATCAGAGGGCTATATTACTGGAAGCATCCAGAGAGAGCCTATAGGTGGGTAGTTATCAAACCGAAGTGTGCTTTTGAATCATGTAGGAAGCTTGTTGAAAACGTAGGTTCCCAGACTACCACCCTCCCTGAGGTGGCACCCTGGAAATGTGAGCACTTCTGGGCCTCTGTGGTGTCTTCCTCGGGTTAGACTCACGGTCTTCCAGAGCAGGAATCTGCATGTGGACACTCTCCCCAGCTGGGTAGGAGGCCACTGGTCCCTGCACCACACTTGGAGAAGCACCATGAGTCTACTCATTTTACCTTGAGGAGGGCATGAGGTCCAGAAATGTTCAGAAATCCGGCCAAGGTCGCACACTGAGTGACCACAGCTCTGAGCTCTTTCTCCTTCTGGGTAGAATGGGAATGGTGATGCTTCCACCATTTGTCATCTGAGACTGCAGTGAGGACCAGATGTACATGTTTGAAAACCGTCTACAGATACAAGGGGGAGTGACTCTTAGCAACCACGGGACAAGGCCCTAGGAGCTAAGAAGGACCACGGCCAAGGAGACAGGATGCCACAAGCCCCAGAAACCCAGCAGGGAGGGGCCAGGGTGCGGTGACCTCAGTCTTATCCGGGCACATGTCAGCCTCCTCCCTGTGGGCCTTTCCCCACACCTGTCTTCAGCGGGAAGATGGTGACGTTCCAGATGTCCTGACCTGCCGAGGCGCACTTCTTTGCTCCTCTGCGCCCTTTCTGAGCCTTCTGGCTGGGGAATAGAATGGATTTTTTGGTGAGAAACTAGCTGGCAGATTTGGGGCAATCACATCTGTCCCTGTGCCTTCATTCTCAGGGCCTTTGTAATTGTGTTCCCCTCTGCTTAGACCCTTCCCTCCCGTGTGCACCCACACGGCTGTCTTCCTCACCTCCTTCAGGCCGGAGCTGAGATGGCAACTTTGTAGTGAGGTCTGCCCTCACTCCCAGTTCCTCATTCCTGCCTTGTTTCCATCCCTAGCGTTCACCACCATTGACCAATTGTGTATTTTACTTACATTTTTGTTAGTTTATTGTCTCTCTCATACTCTGCTATGTCAGTTCCACCAGGTCAGAGATTTCAGCTGAATTTCTCAGCACCTACTATATGCCTGGCACAGCTGTAGGCGCCAAGGATCCAGAAAGGAACCTGCATGGACGGTGCCTACAGTGGCTCATGGTCCAGCAGAGAGGGCTCCCGGCCTGTGACTGGGCGACGTGGGGTGGGCAGGGCCGAGGGAAGCTGGTAGTTGTGTAGAGGCATGGCTGAGGCCAGGCTGAACTGGGGGCAGGTGGATGTGTTTCTGTTTGGGTGCCCCGTTCCTGGCACTGCTTCCAAGTGCATTGTGCTTGGCCAGGCCCCAGAACTAGAGGCAGCCTGGGGTCCTAGGGCAAATCGTTTCTTGTGCCAGCCTCACCTTTCTCATCTGTAAAAAGAAGAAAATCATATCCCCAAATGCAGTTCGGGTTATTTTAATAGGAACGTCTCCAGGGGCCTGCAATGCCCTTCCTCCTTCAGAGTGCAGCCAGATAAAAGAAGACATGTTCTGAGGCTCCCCTCTGACAGATCTGATAACGCTCTCTTGTCTCGGCTGCATGCTCTTGGCCCAGAAGCATGGAGGAATTTGATGGCTAAAGAAGCCCACTGCCCGGGCTCCTGCAGTCCTCACCTCACAGAAGCACCTTTCACTGCACACATCCCCCGAGCTTTCTCTGTGTTCCCAAACTGAGCTGAAATGCGTCATAGGACTGGACAGCCACGCTTGGCAGAGCTGGGGATCTGATGGAGCCGATGCAGAAACCCCTTTCCCCGTGCCTGGGGCCTTGAGGGTGGCCTCCCGCCCTGGAGGTCCATTATGGAAGCAGAAATGGCAGGACTTGGCCCTGCGATCTGTAATGTCCTTGTGCCTTGTGTCTTACAGAAATTTAAAGAATATGTGAATGGCAGTAACCTCATCACTAAGCTACAGGCCAAGCATGACTTACTCAAGCAGACTCTGGGCGAAGGTGAGTCAGGTGGCAGAGGCTGGCAAGGGGGGCTGTCTTCCCGCTGGGTTGTGTTGTGGCCCCTTGAGCTGTTTCACATGGAGATCCCGGGCACTTGGTGGAATGAGGCCTGGTCCTGGAGCCACCTACCGGGATGAGCAATCTGGGAAAATAGCTCTGGTACAGATGCTGAGGGGGTCCAGTCTGGCTGCAGAAACTATGGGGCAAGCACAAGTCTTAGTTTGGGTTGTGGAGGAGGGTCCCAGATAAAGTGATGAGGGTCCCCAATAGGTAGGGGGTGGGATTCAGGGAACAGGCATCTGCACTGTTGCTTTTTAGCAGATTCTGTTTGCCAGGAATACTACTGGAGTGCCTGGCCAGGATTCTAGGTTCAAGAAGAAAAATGCATACGTGTAAAGCAGAGTTTGGTCCTTGGGAGACCTGGGGACTAGACTTAAAGCTCCCCAAAGTCTTCCAACGATGGGTGGGATAAAATCCCAACTGCTCCCATGGCACACGAGGCCCAAGGTCACTTGACCTCCGCCTGCCTCCCTGACCTCATCTACCCATCCTCCACTTCCCTACTGTTCTCCAGTGGCACTGAGCTCCTTTCTGCACATCAAAGCTCATCTAAGAAACGAAATTGAGTTGTTTGTAGTGAGGTGGATGGACCTAGAGTCTGTCATACAGAGTGAAGTAAGTCAGAAAGAGAAAAACAAATACCGTATGCTAACACATATATATGGAATCTAAAAAAAAAAAAAAAATGGTCATGAAGAACCTAGGGACAAGACGGGAATAAAGACGCAGACCTACTAAAGAACGGACTTGAGAACACGGGGAGGGGGAAGGGTAAGCTGGGACAAAGTGAGAGAGTGGCATGAACATATATACACTACCAAATGTAAAATAGCTAGCTAGTGGGAAGCAGCGGCATAGCACAGGGAGATCAGCTTGGTGCTTTGAGACCACCTAGAGCGGTGGGATAGGGAGGGTGGGAGGGAGGGAGACGCAAGAGGGAGGAGATATGGGGATATTTGTATATGTATAGCTGATTCACTTTGTTATAAAGCAGAAACTAACACTCCATTGTAAAGCAATTATACTCCAATAAAGATGTTAAAAAAAAAAAAGCTCATCCAACTTATTCCTGCCTCAGGGCCTTTGCATCTGCTGTTCCTACTGCCTGGAATGCCCTTACCCCATGTCTCTGTGTGGATGGCTCCCTATCCTTCAGCTGTCAGCACAGATGTCACTTCCTCCTGAGACCCTTCTGACACCCAACCTCAAGGAATCACCACCTCTGTCCCAACACTCTTTCTGTTTGATTTTCCTCATCTCACTCATCACCATGTGAAATCCTCCTATATACTATTTGTTCACCTGCTTATTGTCGTTGGTCACACCCCCACCCCCAAGAGCATCATATCTTCAACCAGAGTAGGGACTTCCTTGCTTATTTTGTCCACCACTTTATCTAGTGTCTAGAACAGTGCCTGGCTCATATCAGGCACTCAGTAGCCACTGAATGAATGTTGAATGGAAAGGTCACCAGAACATGAACTAGAAACCATCCAAGGTCAAGGGTGTGTCAACTGAAAACAAAAATGCACACCCTAAGAGCTGAGAGTTATATTTTATTCAGTGGACAAAATTGAGGACTTAAGCCCAGGACACAGCATCTCAGATAACTCTGAGATACTGTTCCAAAGAGGCAAGGTGGGGAGCCAGGATATATAGGAGTTTTTGCAACAAAGACCAGGTAGTCAGAACATCTAAAATTGCTGTTAATAAAAGAAAACCAGACATCTCACGTTAAGGAATTTGGCACTTTTCTATATATGGGAAGATGCAAGAGTCTGGGCTCAGTGCAATCATTCCTTTGATATGCACCTCAGCTCTCTGGAGCCAGTATCCTGTCTTTTCTCATACTGAGTTTCCTCAGGTGCACCGTTTGTTGAGGTGGGTAGGCAGGTGGCGGGTGGCTGCAGTATCTGGTGATTCACTGGTAGGCATTATGTTTTATTTATTTATTTAGGCTACTTCGGGTCTTAGTTGCGGCACGCAGGATCTTTGTTGCAGCACGCGGGATCTTTGTTGCGGCATGTGAGATCTTTCATTGCAGCACGTGGGCTTTGTTGCGGCACGCGGGCTTCTCTCTAGTTGTGGCACGTGGGCTCTAGAGCGCGCACAGGCTCAGTAGTTGCGGCACTCTGGCTTAGTTGCCCTGTGGCATGTGGGATCTTATTTCCCCAACCGGGGGCTGAATCTGTCCCCTGCATTGGAAAATAGATTCTCAACCACTGGCCCACCAGGGAAGTCCCTGGGCATTATGTTTCCATCCCAAGTTCCCTCAGGGCTCTCTGTTGGGAGTGGCTGTAGTGGCTGATGCCTGCAACATCCCTTGTTTACTGATATGGCAGGCGGCATTTCTAGTTCACAGATGGTTTACAGCAAGTCCTGGCGGCCCTGGAGCCGGGTATGAGGCTCAGCTTTGAGGGGAGGAGCTGACCTGGGGCTTCTGAAGCTACTGGGCAACCTCAGAGATAGTCTTGTGTTCTGTTTAGAGAGGGCTGTTGGCTGAAGAATGTGCTCCACTGAAAGGAAAGAAAACATGGGGTCTGGGAAACAGGGAGCAGTACAAGAGAGATGCAGGGAATTTCTAAGATGATGATGCCAGTAGATCCCGAGATGACAGTTTGAAGCAGCCTAGAGAGCTCCCAGGAGTGTTCTGGGGAAGGAGTGTGACAGGACGAGAGTTGTGCTGGGCTGTGGGGCTGGTGGTCACTGCCGGTGGGAGTTCGCTGTCCGCAACACGTCCTTGCCTTCCCTGGCTCGCTCTCTTCTCCCGGTGGGTGCACATTCTAGTGGCTGTGTCCCAGCCACACAAGTCCCTAATTCCTGTCCACTCAGCAGCTATCAAGGGGGCTGCCAGGCTCTGCAGGTGCTTGGCATTTGTGAGCCCCATGCTTTAGAAGAGCTGGTGAAAAATGAAACCATTTCCCAACCCCAAGGCACTTAACATTCTCGCTGGGAGACAACACATGAGTTCATAAAAAATTAAATAACGATAACACTATCACACAGAAATACTGACTGAATTGCCAGGCGAACAGTACAGACTCTGAGGGTTGTGAGTCCAGAGAGGGAGGTTTCGCTGTGGGCCCAGGAGAGCTGGAAAGGCTTCAAGGAAGATGAATAACTAGGGCTTGAAGGAATAGCCAGGACTTTAAAACTAATACCAATGGAATTTTTTCAATCAACTTTGTTGACATATAATGGATATACCATAAAATGCACCCATTTTATGTGTAGAAATCAGTTTTGACAAACACATACATCCACCTGTCACCACCACCCGGAAGTTTGCTTGTGCCTCTTTGCATTCAGCTGCCCCCATCCTCCACCTCAAGGCACCACTGATCTGATTTCTATTGCCATAGACTAGTTTTGTGTGTTCTAGCTGGTGAGAGCTTGGGAGCTCTTGGAGGTGATGGGAATGTTCTATATCCTGCTTTGGGTGGTTGTTAGACATGGGTGTTTACATTTGTCAAAACTCATTGATGGAGAGGAAGAGTGGGGGAGAAGGAGTTGCAATGAGCGTTTTCTTCATTTCCCCTCTCCCACCCCTCTACATTCTGCCCATCCTGACATTTCAGTATTGGACCAGGCGAGTGGGGCCATGGAGGAGTGTGGGTAACACGGAGGAACAAGAACAGCAAGAATAGAGGGAAAGGGGAGAGACAGAAAGTCCTCGAGAGGAGCTTGGGTGTGTGTGTGATGGGGGCAGCTTCCACAGCTCACAGAATCAGTTTTTATGGTCATGGGACTGGGGGCTGCTGCTCATGAGTTGTAGCAAAAGGTGGGTCCATGTGAGTTGCTGGCTACTTGTACTTTCGAAATCAGATACCCTGGATTTAGAAAACAAGATGTTCTTTTATAAAATAAGATCCCAGATGAGGAAGTGCTTCTCTCCAGCTCCTCCGTGAGTGCTCTCACATGCAACCTTTTATTCCTGCCCTTGCCTGAATGGCCTTAATGAAATAATAATAATAATTAGTTTTGGTTGGCGTAACTCGTGATCCATTTGGTCTTCCAAGTTTATTTAGCCTTCAGCTGCGCCTTGCTTTGAGATGTGATTTATGAGTCCTTCTTCTGACTTTTGAGCTGAAGAGCAGCAAAAAACTGAAAATGCAACTTCAGAAGTATAATGGAGGCTAAGAAAGGGCCATCTAGAAGAATTTCCACAGGCCTGTTTTCTCATAAGCCAGCAGTGAGGAAAGCCCACTGTGCTTCTTTTGATAAATGGGATGGGTCTTGTTAGACTGGTCAATTCTGGAGAAGTTTTTTTCCCTCTTTTTTACATCTTTATTGGAGTATAATTGGTTGTGTTAGTTTCTACTGTATAACAAAGTGAATCAGCTATATGCATACGTATATCCCCATATCCCCTCCCTCTTGTGTCTCCTTCCCACCCTCCTTATCTCACCCCTCTAGGTGGTCACAGAGCGCCGAGCTGATCTCCCTGTGCCAGGCGGCTGCTTCCCACTAGCTATCTGTTTTACATTTGGTAGTGTATATATGTCCATGCCACCCTCTCACTTCATCCCAGCTCACCCTTCCCCCTCCCCGTGTCCTTAAGTCCATTCTCGACGTCTTTGTCTTTATTGCTGTTCTGCCCCTAGGTTCATCAGAACCATCTTTTTTTTAGATTCCATATATGTGTGTCAGCATACGGTATTTGTTTCTCTCCTTCTGACTTACTTCACTCTGTGTGACAGACTCTAGGTCCATCCACCTCACTACAAATAACTCAATTTCGTTTCTTTTTATGGCTGACTAATATTCCATTGTATATATGTGCCACATCTTCTTTATCCATTCATCTCTCGATGGACACGTAGGTTGCTTCCATGTCTTGGCTACTGTAAATAGAGCTGCAATGAACATTGTGGTACATGACTCTTTTTGAATTATGGTTTTCTCAGGGTATATGCCCAGTAGTGGGATTGCTGGGTCATATGGTAGTTCTATTTGTAGTTTTTTAAGGAACCTCCGTAGTGTTCTCCATAGTTATTTAAATTTTAATAAACTTTTTGTTTTAGAATAGTTTTATATTTATAGAAAAGTTGCAAAGATAAGGTAGTACAGTTCCCATATACTCCACATCCAATTTCCCCTATTATTAACATCTTCATTTTACACGAATATGGTATATTTGTCACAATTAATGAATATTGATACATTATTATTAACTGAAGTTAGTAAATTACTGAATTACTGAAGCTGAAACCAAATCTTCAGTCATTTTTGTGTCTCCCCTGCACAATAAAGGTATATGTGGACTCTAAGGGCATTAGGGGAAAGGGGAGAATTTGCGCTGACTTAGTTTGATAAAGAACTTGCCCGTTGGGCAAAGTTGGGGCATGAAAAAATTGAGCGGGCCAAAGAATGCTCAGAATCTTCTAATTCACTCTTCTGAGCATCTTCAGATGATTCCCCTCCACCTGGACATGTTAACTCTTCCATTCAGTAGAAAGCTCTTCTAAGAGTGGGGCTAGGGTAGGGTGACACCTGCCTCAATGGCCTTTTTAGGTCATCTGAGAGCTATTATATATTGGGGGGATAAGCTGGTTATTTTGAAAACAGGTGAGAAATATGGGGCCAAGTGGAATATTTTTACTAAAAAGATACAAAGCTTTTTTTTTTAATGAAATGAAATATCATGTCTAGTGCCTCAGTTTCTCTCCAGTACTCTTTTGACAGCACGCCTCAAAGAAACCACAAGTTGGAGGAAACTAGGTCTTTTGGGTCACCCTCACTTAGAAGCGAATTTTTGAACATGGCACACAAGTCAAAATGCTTCTAGGTGCCCTGCAAATTGTCATTCCTTGTTACAAATGTCGCTGCCACATCTTGGGAACAAGAGCACACACCCTTATGTGCCCTTGGCTGTTGCTATGTCGTTTTATTGGCCAGAGGATTCTTAGTTTATCATCTCTGAGTCTTAGATTTCTGAGCTCTTTATTGCCCTGGTTAGTCAGTAAGCTCCAGGCTTTACACTTAAGATATGGGTGGGTTTTCAATTTACTCTATAGCCCCTCTGGGGTGAATGGTGCATTGTCTATAAAAGGGATGAGATATAACCTTTTCAGGCCAAGGTTTAATAGCCCATTACAGAGCAAAGTGTCCACCGGGACCAGACAGTCTGACCTTCTAGAAAATGACTGAGCCACCAAGTATAAAATATATTTTTAAAACCTGAAGAGATCTCAGGTGGTAAAGGGCAGAACATTTTTAATTTCTGTTATTTGTTAGAAGTTGAAACACCATATTCCAAAAGATGTTTCTGGTAAAGAGGTTCTTGAGGTCTGGAATGTGAGTCAAAGCTGAAGGAGAATAAATTCGATTCGTTGCCAGAGGAAGGTCTGTCTTGAGTGTGTTCTGACACATTCTACTCCAGGACTCAGATCCTTTGATTCCTACCTACCCCTTTCTTCCCCCCCGGCCATCCATTCATCTGTCCATCCATCCATGGGGACACAGTATATACAAGACGAACAAGGTTCCTGCCCTCGTGGGGAAGAGAGACCTCAAACAGGAAACAAACCATTAAGTAAAGAATTATAACTGTGAGTGTCCTCGAATAGAAAATTGGGGCTGAGATAGAGAATAGTTGTGTACGGGGTTGGGGAGCATTGGGGCACCTGCTTTAGGTTGGGTGATCAGAGAGGACTCCGAGGGGAGGTGATGTTTAAGCTGAGACTGAAGGATGGGAAGGCGTCAGCCGTGTGAAAAACTGAGGAGAGAGTGTTGGGGCAGAGGGAACAGCCTGTGTGAAGGCAGGAAGGGATGTGGTGAGGTAGGAATAAAAGAAGGGCACTGTGCCTGGACCACAGTGAGTATGTAGGGGAGTGGGCAATTCTGGAACTAAGAGGAGGTAGAGCTGGAACCTCTTCCTAGGTCCCCTTTGTCAGTCAGAGTTGCACAGCTGACTACAGCTCTAAGGGAAATGATGTGCTTTATAGTCAACCCAGGCCACTGGCTGACGCTTTCATGAGTGGGCTGCCGTCAGCTTCAACTCAGGGTCTTAGATCTACGTGAAAATTTAACTCCAGTTGATGTCTGGTAGGAATTTGCCCCAGACCCCAGGCACATAATCAAATTAAGCAGAGCAAATTTTCCTGTTTTACCCAACTTTTCTCCTTTCCTCCTTTGGCTTCTGTTCAGCCGGTTGCAGTCACTCTTGTAACTGCTTGTGGCTTTGGTCAGGAATTAAGGAATTGTGTGCTGATTCGCTCCAAGTTTTATTCTCAGACTTCTCTAACTCTCTTCCTCCCCTCATTTTTCTCCCCATTCAGCATTGCTTTCTGAAACAATAGAGAAATATAAATGCTCAGTTCTTTTTTTTTGAATAAAGTCCCTTCATGTGAATGCTAGATGGGATTCTAGGGTCTGGAGCTGTTCTGTCCAATATGGTGGCCACAAGCCACATGAGGCTATCGAACACTTGAATCGTGGCTAGTCTGAATTGAGATGTGTAAAACGAGCACCAGATTTCAAAGAGTTAGTAATATATATATCTTATTAATTTTTATATTGATACATATTGAAATAGTATTTTTGATATATTAGATTAAATACAATGTATCATTAAAATTAATCTTTCATGTTTCTCTTTACTTTTTATATGTGGCTACTAGAAATTGTGGCTTGCATTATATTTCCATGGGACAGCACCGGCTTAGAGGTTCTCTACTGCACCATAAAAATAATGAAGTACTGAATCATGCTGTGGATGAACCTCAAAAGCATTATGCTCAGTGAAAGAAGCCAAATGCAAAAGACCACATATCGTATGATTCTATTTTTATGAAATATCCAGAATAAGCGAATCTGCAGAGACAGAGAGTGGATGAGTGGTTGCCATAGGCTGGAGATGGGAAGAGGGAGTGACTATAAATCGGCACAAGGGATCTCAGTGTGATGGAAATGTTCTAAAATTGAGTTGTGATGGTTGCACAGCTTTGAATATTTACTAAAAATCACTGAATTATACATTTTAAATGTGTGAATTTTATGATATGTAAATTATACCTCAATAATTAAAAAAGAGGGCAGTGGATATGAGACTGGAATTCCAGGGAAATGTAAGATCTGGAGATAAAGTTAGGAAGTCTCAGCAAGCATTTGAGATCACCTAGAGAGGGTGGAGGAGACCCAGTTTGCATCCTGGGGGCATTCCAATATTTAGAGGTTAGAGTTTGGACAGATGAGGAGACAACAAGAGAAACTGAGGAACAGCCTGTAGGGCAGGAAGGACACCTGGAAAGTGTACAGAGTCATGAAAATCAAGAGGAAAAAGCTTTATAAGAAGAAGGGAGTGATTAACTGAGGTAGGCAGTGCTGAGCAGTCAGGTAAGAGCAGAGGAGACATTAGGTTCAGCCGCACAGAGCAGTCTCCGTGGAGTGGTGAGGACAAAAGCCAGCTGCGGTAAGGCAAGAGGAGGAAGCGACAGGGACCCCAAACAGAGCTCCTTCAGGAAGTTTTGCTGGAAAGGAGAGCTGAGAAATGGAGATTGAGTTAGAGGAGAAATGGGATCAAGGGGAGGCTTAAAAGGCAGGTTGGATGTATCCAGTGTACGTGTTGATATGCTGATGGAAATGATCCAGAAGAGAGGAGACTGGCGATGCTAGAGAGAGGGGAGACACTTGCAGAAGCAAAGCCCCTGAAAAGGGCCGAGGGCATGGGACCTGCGGCATGGGGTCTGGGTTTTAGCAGAAGCAGGATGCTTCCTCCAGAGCACCGGGAAAGGAGGTAGCGGGGGAGTGGGCAAGCGCAGGTAGGTGGGTAGGTCTCATGGTGGTACCCAGAGACCCTGTCTTATTGATTTTGTTTTCCAGTGAAGGAGGCGAGAAGGTCTTCAGCTGAGGATGAAGGCAGGAGGGCTGGGGGTGGGCACTTGGCGGGGTTGAGTGACAACAGAAGGTGTCTTATGGCTGATACCCTTCAGTGCCGGGCATGACAGGTGCTCAGTAAACCTTTGTGGACATAAAGCAGTGCGTGGGCTCTCCAGCTGGGGTATGCATAGAAGAGAGTACTGGGAGTGCTGTCAAAATGCAGATTCCTGGGTCCTTATCCAGGAAAGAGCCAAAAAAAATCTGCATTTTTGACAAGAGTTCCAGAAGATTCTGATGCCACTGGTCAGCAGGTTGTAGTTGAAAATCAAATGTGTAGGAACAATAACAAATGAAAAATATGTGAACATGGCCCTACAAATAGGAGGCACTGAGGATTTAATAAGACTCAGTTCTTCGCAACAGAACACACCTTAGGCATAATAAGATTTCCCATTTCACAAATAATTAAGGTGTTAGTTGTTTCTTGTTTTTAGAAAAAGATGAATGTTCTCTGCTCAAAAATAAACCAACAAAAACGAAAACAAAACCAACAATTAAATCAATGTACACTTTTCTTTCCAGGGGAGAGAGCAGAATGCGGTACAACCAGGTAAGAGCGGTGCATCTTGTTTCCTTCACCTGCTGCCTGAGTGGGCAGTGGGAGGAGGTGGGGGGAGCAGGACAGACAGGGAGGTGGGGAGACAGTGCTGGAGCTCAGGGCAGCGGAGGAGTCTTAGAGGGGACAGCTCCTCGCCAGTGTCCCCACGGGGGTGTGGTTGTGCTGAGAGGGAAGGCAAAGGTCTTTTGGCTGCTCTGCTGGTTCCAGCATTAGACTGGTGATGGGGAGGGAGCCTTTCAGAGCTGCTGTGGGAAGTGGGTGTCGTCCCTTGTTGCTATCCATCTGGTGGGAGGATGGGAAGGTAATATATATTGCAGAGTGGCTGAGGGCAACCAGGAGAAGCCAGAGGCTGTGGGGTAGCTGCCCACCTGTCTCCCCATCCGTTCTATGGCTGCTGAGCAAACCGCCGAGGCGTGGGGCCCAGCCCGGGGTCCCAGTTTGCCAAGGCTCCGGGTTTGGCTGGAAACGCACACCACCGGGCATACGCATGCGCATATCCACACGAGCGGGCGCAGACGCCCGCTGCTGCCTGCCCTGGCTTCGGACCTCGCAGCACTGGGATGGCCTGATGGCAGAGCCCCTGGTGGGGGAAGTAATAGTGGGCAGCTTCTGCTTTCTCTCCAGCTCGCTCAACATTATCCTCTGGGCTTTTCCCTGAGCAGACCAGAACCAGTGAACACTTTCACTCAGCAGCTGATAGCTGAGAGGCTGGCTTCAGGACTGGACCTTTCCTCTACCTGTGGAGAGTTTAGGTCCATAAGCAGCCCTATCGCTGCCCGGGTTCCTTAGAGCCCATCCATTTCCGTGTTCCCAGCAATGCCCGTCCCACTGCCCAAGTTGAATTGAGCTGGTGGCCCAGAGGCCTGCGCTTTTCCATCACGTGGCCGTTGAGAGCTACTTCTGCCTCATTCTGGGCCCAGTGACCCAAAGACATCCTTTTCCCACAAGTTCTTCCCAGTGGCCCAGAATCCTGGAAAGCTGTCCTACTTGGCAAGAGGGAGGATGAACCCTTAACGCCCGCCTCATCTGGAAGGGAGTTGGCTGGGAAAAGGCTTGGAAAGCTCTGAGGTTTTCAGTTTGCTGGCCCAGGGTGGGGGAAGACTGAGGGCTCTCCAGAAGCTTAGCCTGTGCAGCTGTTCCTCTAGGCCCCGGCAGTCCCCGGACATTGGGAAGATTCATGAGACCAGGCGAGGCCCTCCCAGCACATGGGTCAGCAGATGTGCAGGGTTACTTTCTAAGAACCTTTTAGAAACAAACTCCTATTTATTTATTTACTTACTTATTGCAAGAGTGTTGTCATAGTACCAAAACAACAGAAGCCACATTTTACACCAAAGTTTGCAAATAATTAAACAGATGGGGGAATGAATTGAGCCATCCCTCACTTCCTCCTAATTCCTAAAACTCATGTGGGAGAAGATGATTCCAGCAGATTGTAGGAGAGATCTGTAATCAAACCCTTAGCGAGGTCCCAGGGTCTTCCTTAGAGAAATGTTGAGAGGTTTTTTTGTTTTTTTGTTTTTTTTTTAAATAAAGCCCTCTGAGATGCTGTCTTCCACACCCTCTTTGACCTAGGGCCTGGGAAATCCAAGCTAGGATTACAGACCTCCCACTTAGATACACTGCACTAAGCTGCAAATCCAGCCATCTGCACTTTGGCCCTTGGCCAAGGTCAAAGGCAACTCTTAGTAAAGTAAAAGCTTCCTCTTACTTCCAAAAATCATTTTTAACTTATTGTGGAGTGCACTGCTAACTTGGAAGTGTATTTTAAATTTATCTTAAATGTCCTGGGTGAGCTATTTCTATACTGTGGCCCTCTTTATCTGCCATAGTTTCCTGTCCAAGGTCAGTGTTGTTTTGGGTGATTATTTGAGCAGGTCCCCTCAGCCAAGTTGTTGCTGGCCTTGTATAGACAGACCAAGTTTTGCACATGGGCTGCAACACATTGTATATTTTTTTCTCATACTTTAGAACGTTATCTTAGAATAGCCCCAATTCATAATAACCCTGTAATTAGGCTGACCAGATGCAATAATGCGCTTGAAAGACATATGGTAAATGGCAAAGCCAGATGCAAATGTAAGGTTTGATATGGTTTTTCAAGCCATTGACTGGCTTCCCTAACCTAGGCTGACTCGCTCCAAGTCTGGATTAGCAGTGAAATCACTCGAGATTTCTTGTCCAAACAGATGCAACCCCATGCACACCCATGCACAGCTTCCAAGAGCCTGACCACCATTGAACTACAATATTGCTGCCATTTTGGATGTTGACACCCACATCTGTTGGGTTGTCTAGGGAAATAACCATCCTTCTGGTCACAGAATAATTTTGAGGCCAATTCCTATGTTACTAATGCGTGTTAATTTTTATCTTGGTTGAAAGGCAGAAAGGGGACATTGGTCTCTGGTTTCTCTTTCTTCCTCTCCGTGGCTTTCTCTGTTCCTGTTTTCCCTGCCTCCCTCCCTCTCTCTCTCTCTCTCTCTCTTTCCTTTTGCTCTGCAACTGAGCAGCAGAAGAGATGGAAGGCTTAGGCTGCCCCACTTTCCTTGGCTGAGCTGCCCCCCTGCTCCCCACTTTGTGCCCCACCCAGCACTTCAGTAAGTCGGTATCAATTTGGTGTCATGCAAAGTTGGGATAGCTACGTTTCCTTGTCAGAGATTCCGCTCACTGCACAGAGCACCACACAAAAGAAAGAAATCCTGATGCGGTTCTAACAGTCCTTTGCTTTCTGGATTGGGCAGAAATTATGTAACTTCAAGGAAAAAAGAATCCTTAGGACTTATTTTAGGAAATAAATTTTAAAGGCACCCTAGATATTTTTGGTATTGGGTGTCCAACACCTGCATTAAGAGTCTGTACTCTTGCTGACCATGAGAGTTTAATAGATGATTTAAAGCTATTGCTGAATGTTCTGTGATAAAATCAATTTCCCAATTTCCATAATCACACCGGAACCTGAAATAGGAAGAGCTGAATTCTATTCCTATGACCTTGGGCAAGTTTCTTAATCTCTCCTGGGCTCCTTTACCTTATGTTTAAAGTAGGTTTAATAGTTCTTGCCTATCTCACAGGGTTGTCGTGAGGGTATCATGCAGTGTGAGATAAGGAAATGATGTGAGAACGTCCAAAAACAGAAACCCAAATCACCATGGAAACAAGGTGGTGCAGCTGCTACCCTCCAGTTATGATACGTAAAACCTATGGCCCTGTCACATTTTTGGCACTCTCTTTTGGCATTTGGAAATTCAAAAGCAGATCTGTTGTAAGAAATATCACTCTCACATAACCCACATCCTCAACAAATAAGTAACTTATGAAAAAGAAATGACATGGACTTAGCTAACCAAATTGACGTAGATCGAGATGAGCTCAAAATACTCTTGCCTGTTGTTTCTTTGCAAAATTTTGGTCTGTGCTGTTATTTTAGTTCCAGTGTTTGGGTGGCATGAGATTTGGATTCCACTGTGTCTTTGCCCATGCATGTCCTGGAGCTAGCAGCATTTGCTCAGTATTCAGACACCTAGAAGTTGATCCGAGTTCCCTAGATGGCGGGCCTGCTGAGGGAGACAGGCACCACAAGGCCAGTGAGCAAGGCAGCATGAGTCTTATCTCCTTGACTGGCTCCACGGCACATACGATTTCTTGCCCATTCACAGAAATCAGTCAAGGCTTGTGGGCCCAGGTCTGTGTTCATCACGCATGGACATTATCTGTGTCAGGCTTGGTCCCCACTTGGTACCTCTCAAATTATGAACGAAGCCAGTTGAAAATGAACTGTGTCTCTTGGTTAGGGACCCTCCTCCTAACCTCAGAAAGCCCTTTGCCCTAGAAGGCTGGCAGCATTGAGTCAGGCCAACTTGGGTGGTGAAAGATGAGCAAATAAGCCAACACAGGTATATGCATGTGAGCAACTCTGGAAACTGGTCCAGTGTTTGTGGCTGTTTCGCTGTCGCTGGTGAACTGTGGTATGATCGCCCCTCCCTGTGGCCGAGATGGAGCGCAGGGAATGGAGATCCTAAAGTCAAGCAAGACACTTTCAACCTGACCCCACGGGTCCTCCGCTGGCAAGGGTTAATGGGATGGATGAGTCTTTGGCTGGAAATGAGAAAGTTCCCTAAGGCTCCATGACAGACCCTTTGGTAAAAATCTTGGGATTGGAGCCAAAGAGGCCTGGGTTTGCGGCCTAGCTCTGCCACCTCCCCCCTCTAGGCCTCAGTTTAGGCCTCTGTAAAATGGGACCATACGTGCAGGGTTGAGCTGACATTAAGTGTGATAATGGATTTGAAAACATTGTAACTGAAAGTGTAGTTGACTAAAGGACAGGAGATAATCATCATCCTGGGTCCCCTGGGGACCCCAAAGAAGCTGCAGCCTCCCTCCTGGCATCAATTTCTTCATCTCTAAAATAAGAATAATAATTGCCTGGCTCTTAGATCAATGGATTAAAGATTAGTCAAGTGCATTTGAAATGCAAGGAGGCATTAGGAAGATCAGTGCCCTGGTATGGTGGGAGTTGAGACTTGGTGATGCATTTAAGCCAACATGATGAAAATTAACCCTTCCGATCATCTTTGAAAGTCTCTTGCTTTCTTGGGCTACAGATTACATCTCTCCCCTGATTCCCCCTCCATCTGGTCAGCTTTGCGGGATGACAGCCCTGATTGGAGTTTCAATGGTTTCCTGGACACGTGCTGTGCCCTCCTGTGATTTAGAGTACATTTGTGTTACTCCTGCCTGACACCGCGGGTAAATTAAGACCCGCTTAGACGTCCAGAGGCCTTCAGATGGAGCATTGGACACCAATGCGCTGGGGGTCCAGGCCTTCCATTTGCATTTCGTGTTCTCCTCCAGTCGTGGGTCGTAAGAGCGTCTTTCCCAGTTGTATGTTTACCTTGTTTGCTTTCTTGATTTCTTTTGTTCCGTTTTCCCCTAGGCCCCCCTGTCTTCCCCCTAAACCACAGAAAATGAGGAGACCTAGGCCTCTCTCAGTGTGTAGCCATAAACTATTTAACGGCTGTATGGAAGCGTTCATTAAGGTACTTGCTGGGGAGCCACGGAGTCCGCGAATGCACCCAATGTGATGGCAGCCTTTCTCCACCTCCTCCCCCGGCCAACAGCCCTGCCCCAACCTACCGACCTACCAACGACTGACGGACTGGAACTTTCAATCCGGGCCCTCGGCCAGGCCTTGTGGCAAGCTGGTCCTCCCGGCAGCCTGCTCTTAGCTTCAGTGAGGGCTTCTAATCAGAGCTGCTCTTGCCTCTGACCAGTCGCTCCTAAGTGCTTTCCCTTGATTCTCAACCCTGGGGGAGGGTTGCAATCACGCTGGGACCCAGTAAAATCCAGGTGGCGCTGAATCCGTGCCAGACAGTGGTCCCTGTCAGCCCCACTTCACTGCTTCAGGAACTGCAGTCCTGACCAGCCTGAGGGACACTTAGAGAAACCCCCTCGCCTTGAGTCACACTCACATCTCCCAAGAGGGGACAGGTTGGAAACAATACAAAGAAAAGCCCTGTGAGTAACTGTGTTTTTATACAAGTGATTTTTTAAAGTTGAGAATATACCAGCAAAGGAACACAACACATACAATTTGTACGAGAGACAACCCTTCCACCTAATTTTGTTTCTTGTTAGGCAGTTTGGGAGAAGAGAAAAGAGCTGAGGTAGTCCCTTTAGAATTCCAGGTTAATCCTTTACACCTTAAACTAAAAAAAAAGCTTTTCACCTCAGTGAGTTTCTCTTCTTACTTCTTGGCTGCAAAGGGTGCAGGATCAAGCCATCCCAGATAGAACAGCTCAAGGCAAGTTAAGATGGTGGTGGAGTTGAAAAGGGCAGCACGTGGGGGACATACTTGAGGAAGGGGAGATGCATTCTGAAGATTACTTAGGGGAACAGCAGAAGGTCTCTGACAGTTATTGGAAGCGTGCCCCATCTAACGAAGACCGTTTGCAGAAAATAAGAGTCAGGAGAAAAGTAAAGGTTCTCGGGCCCTGCCGACACTTTTGGAGTGCTGAGGCTGCCCCTGCTCTGGCTCTCTATCCTCTGTCCTCATATAGGGCATGCACAGGACTTGCTGGGCAGGGAGGGTTGGCCTCAGGCGTGGGAGGGGGTAGGCAGGACCAGCCTGGGTCCCTCTGTCTGTAAGCTGAGTTCTGGGGGACAGTGGGGGAAGGGAAAGGGGAAAAGGAGGGCACACGTTGGCACTGCCCGGGGGTGGGAAACAGCAGCAGCTGCTCTAGGATGCCTCAGAGGAGGGAGGTGTGGATGACCCCAAAATGAGGGGTGCTACTGCGTGCATCAGGGAAGGGGTGCTGTTTGGAGGTGACTCCGAGTGAGCAGTTTGCCATCCAGAAGGTCATGGGAAGAGGCGCTGTCTCAAGAGCCCTTTCTTCATCCTCCCTCCTCGCTCCAACAAGACTTTCTTCTCGAAAAAGCCATACTCCAGAGCTGAGAGGGGACTGAGGCCCATTTGCTACTCTCTCTGCCCTCAAGGAGCTTATCATGTTGCTCAGGAGGTTTTTGACAGAAGGCTGAACGCAGAAGATGATTAAGGATGAGCACTTGGTGACTGATTCCCCACGGAAATAATTTCTGTGAGAGCTCAGAGCAGGAAGAACTGTGAGCAGTGGGGTCCGGGCGGCTTTGAAGGATGGGGCGGAACACAGCAGAGGGGAGGACGGAGGAGCCCCTGAGAGGAGGAACAGAATGAGCAAAGGCTCAGAGACACAGACACCTTTCAGAATATGCTCAGCTCTTTGGAAACAGGTGCTCTGTCAGGACGCTTGGAAGGAGCTCTTACCTAATGGCATTTGCAAGTTAGGTGTTCTGTTCAGTGAAACAGTCTCTGAATGGAGAGCTCCTACAAAAAATGCGTGACAATCGAGTGCCATGCACCAACCGCGGGATTGTCTGCCCCTTGGAGGTAGTCACCAGGAAGCCACATCCTTATTCTAAATATATAGCCATTGCTGCAGCTGGTCAGTCTTCCGAGAGCCTGCAGCAGGACCTTCGTCAGCGGTGCCAAAACTTTGTCTGAGAACGGACACCCCAGTCTTTGGAATGAAAAGCGCCAATCAGAGCCCGGCTTTGTAGCCCCTGGAGCCACAATATGGCAAGAGGCATAGGCCGTAGTGGGCGCTAGGGGACTGGCTCTGAAAAGAGCCCCCAGAGAGGGTCACCCCAGAGCACTAGGCAGCAGCATGTTGCTGAAATAAGAGCACAGCCTCCTCAGGGGACCGTTTGACTGAAAAAAGTATGTTTGTTGAGCGAATGCATTTTTTTATAGTCACGTGTGCTTGTACCGCACATCATCTGTGCAATTCCGCCAGCTCTTCTGCGTGCCCACTCTAAGCTCCCTGTGGGGACAGACTGCAGCGGCGGGACCCCAACCTCAAGGATTGTTAACTCTCAGAAAATGAAAAGGCAGTGTGATGCATCCAGTCCTTCAACCTTTGGGAATGGAATTTAATTTCCTCTTATGATTCCCATGCTATCTGGAAGAAGATTCAGTGTGAACTAAGAATCCCCAGCTCTGAAATTCTAAAGCTCTGAAAGGCTTTTCAATAAAATAACATCACAGAAACTCCGTGATTATGAGGGTTTAGAGGGACAAGGAAGCATCCCCAAGAATGCCGGATAAACGTAGTTGGAGTTACTTGTATAAATCTCTAGGACCTTACCTGAATGGATTCTTTTCAAAATGCTTGATTTTTTTCCCCCCTTCTCTCGGATAGAAGGAAACCCAATTTATTATGATAAATTTTGAGGCCCAGGAGGTCTACCTTCGGGCTGGGGCAGGGGGAGTCCTTACCTTGTTTCAATAAAATGAGAATGATAATTACCCACCTCCTGAGTGTGTGAGGAGGATCAGATGAGTAACACCTGCCGGGTTCTAGAGCTCTGCCTGGTGCAGGGTAAACACCATGGAAATGTTAGCTGTTACTGCTGCCTGGGCTTTCCGGAGAGTGCCCACGGGGCCCTGTCTGATCACCTGGCACTGCTGTCCTAGGTTCAGGGAGGCATAGTCGACATAGGAAAATTCTAGTTGCTGAGGTGCCAGGGGCTGGACAGGTGACGCCAGCAAGCAGGCGCACATGCTCCCGTTTCTCAGTCAGGATGAGACACAGCACGCACCCCAGAGCCTGACGCACTGCATGTGTGGGAAGAAAGAAGAGGCCGTGCTCGCCTGCAAATGGGCGACTTCAGTGAAAGCAGAGCCTCCGGTTCTGCCCGCAAGATCACGAAGGCTCTCTGACTCCACTGCCCTCCCTCCTCCAGGCTTTGTCAGCTTTTGCGTTCCCTGAGGCTTTTTCAGTGCCAGGGTGAGGGTCCGTGGGCAGAAGGAAAGCAAAGCCAAGTGGGTACCCGGGACAAGCTGCCCCAGGTGTTTGGTAGGAAAGCATGGGCAGCAGTGTGGAATTTGGAACCAGATGGAATCCTGTTTGGTCCTATCCAGAGGGCACCTCATAAACACGGTCTTGGTTAACTAAGAGCTAAGAGCGAGGTTTCCTGAACTGACTTGCAGGGCCAGTGTCACAGGAGACACCTGAGGGCGTGTGTCCCTCCTTTTCTGTGGGTGGCTGGGCTAACGTTAAAGAGTCTTAGGTGGGCTCTCACCATTGGTGAGTAAACAGCCCCCTGTGTTGAGGAGAAGCTAGACTTGGGGTGGGGCAAGTGTTCAGTACACACCGTTCCTGCCCTTTGACAAGGACTGAAAGAGGCCCCTTTGCCCCCTGGCGTCCGAGGCAGCCACCTGGAAGGCTGGCCGGGCAGGTCCGGAGCTCCACTGGGCCCACGGTTTGCCTGCCATCTCCCCGGACCTCCGCTGGCTGCCATTGCATTTCGGCGTTCCCGGACTCTGAAGGAGCTGCTTGCTCTAACTGGTCTTATTACTTCTGCGTAATCTTTTCTTTTTCTTCTGCTCTGCTGCCTGTTTATTTTTTGTTATCAGAGGAAGAAGAAATGCTCGAACCAGGAACCAGGTATTTACTGGAAAGGTCCGTCAGCCCCATTCAACTGGATGGAACCTGTCTTTAGCCCTGACTAGTAGCACAGGGCCCGCCTTGCCTGTTGCCAATGAGTCCACTTTGTTACCCTCTCCGTGACGGTAGTTAATCAAAGACAGAATTTGCAGGTGGGGTGTGGAGGACCCACGAAAGCATCGAAATCATGGTTTTTTTCTTTGTCCCTTTACATGAGCATATTACATATGCCTCATTGCTTCCTCACCTTCTGAGGAGGCTAGTGCTTAACCTGTCCCCTTTGCAAAGAGAGTTTTTAAAAATTTTTATGCTCTGTAAGTGGCCTGAAATAGCAGAGAGGTCAACCAGTCACGGAATCCGAAAGGAAATTATCCCGTGCCCAGCTCTCTGTGGTTGTGGGCCAGTCTAGGAAAATATAATTGAAAATACATTCACACCCCAGATGCATGTATTTAGAACTGCATCTTATTCAGCCTTTCTGACTAAGGTTGCCACTCAGTGGTCAGTGGCTGACGTTAGCTGTTTCTAGAACTTTTCCTTTTAATGTGTTTACTGTTAAACAAATATCTGTCTGGATGTTTAGGTTGTTACTTGTGAGTAGAATTGGTCACCCCTCCTCCGAGCTCAAAAGGATCCCTGGGGCCAGCCTTGCTTCCCCCATGGTGTGTCCTTCTTAATTCCGGCAGCAGGTCCTACAGTACTAGGCAGAGGCCTTGATCCTGCCCTGAGCGCTGGGAGAACAGAGTTGAGATGGGGCTGAGGGCAGTGGGAGGCAGAGAAGTCTTCGAGGGTGAATTCCAGCCCCTCCAGGCGGTGGGCTCCCTCCCCTTCCCTGATGTGCCTATCAGGCCTCCTGAGCCCTGATTCCTTCCCAGCTGAATAGGAAGACAGAGCATTTCTTTAAAATGATCACAGCTATGGCTTTTCTGCAATCACAGAAGACTTTCTATTTTAACTGTTTGTGGAGACTTTAGAATTAGTGTTTCCTTGCTTGTTTTCCTACTAATCTGATGGTACTAATTTTCTGGCTTGAGTTCATAATCTGTGTTTGCAGTGTCTTCTCTCCTGTGGTGGTTGCCAAGTCCAATACAACTCACAACTTTTTTTCTTAAGGATTCAGGACAAGCTATACCACTGGTCGTCGAGAGCTGCATCAGATACATCAATTTATATGGTAAGCTCGATCTCAGGGCAGTGTTTTCAGCTCTTTCCAGAACAGGTGCTAGGCTGTTCTCATAAGATATGAGATTCAAATTCGTCTGGGAAGATTTCCTGTTGCTGCTCTGCTTCTGAGGGGAAAACGTTCTATGGAACAGCTGCTATCTTGAGTGCTGTCTATTGAGCCTTGTGTGTCGGGGGAACTGAAGATGGTGGTGAGAAGACCCAGGAGCTAGGAGAACCGAGGAGCAGGGAGGGCACGTGGGACAACTGTATTAGTTCCTTTTTTGCTCACACTCGAGCCCAGAGCTCTGCACTTTGAGCGCTGAATGAGGTTGGTCAACCGATCAGTTAATCCTGCTAGACTGTGGTAAGCTCCATGGAGGAAATAGAGTGTCTGGGATTTGCCACATGGTGTCCCCAGCACTTAAATTGTGCCTCCATCTGTTCATTTATTCATCCCTCCAAAAATATATTTCCAGAGTGCATAGCAGGCACTGTTTTTGACAATGGCAAAAAACCAGACAGGTAGGATGCTGGCCCTAGGTAGCTTACATGACCAATTAGAAGGGCAAGGGAATGAACAGGCAGAGAGACAAATAATATAATTTCAGATAGTGATAATGCCAAGGAACTAATTAAAGGGGATAGAGAATGGCTAGAGGAGGGCAGGCCTGCTTTGGCTAAGGTTGTAAGGAGAGCCATCTCCGAGGGGGTGATATTTGAGTAGAAGAAGCCAGCCAGGTGGAGAGAATGGCAAGTGTCAAGGCCTAATATGGGAAAGAAGGCCAGCATAACTGGATGGGAATGAGCCAGGAGGATGGGGTAAGAGACACAGGTGGTAGAAATTCAGCACGAAAGAAATGAACAACGTTTATTGAGCACATACTATATGTACAAACCAAACTTTAACTAAAGCCTGCCTTTAAGGGTAAACACTTTCCTGAATTATAAAGTGGAGAGTTGTTTCATATAGAAAAACTGAATCTCAGGGAAAGGATCCCAGCCTTAATTCCCTTTTCAGATGAGGGAGGCCCTCTAATTCCTTCAATCTTATAGGTCGCTGTTTTGTTGTTACTGCTGTGTCAGGTATCAAGTTCTCCTCTTTGTTAAGGCCTTGTAGAAACACATAGAAAATGAGATCGTCCTTCTGCAATAAGTTAATGTCCCCCAAACTCCTTGATCCCAAGCCAGCATGCACTCTAGACTCTAGATTTTCTTGAAGGAAGACGTTGTCTGTGATGGGCGAGGGAATGGTTGAGGGAGTGGCATTAATCATTCTCATTCAGAGTCTCTGTGGCTGTTAAACTCCGATGGCATTTGTAAACTCAGGTCAAGTTACTTGGGACCAGTGCAACTGATGAACGCACTAGGCAGCATTCACTACCCAGTTATTTGATTGAGCTGACCTGTGGGTTAAAGTGGAAGTCATTCACTGGTCCAGTGTTGATATAAACTTCTTGTTACCTTCAAGCCCAAACAAGAGACACTAGACATATGAAGCAGAATGTGACTGAGTATTTGGACCAGCTGAAGTTCATCGCAAAGGCTTCTTTGGGGCTTCTGCCAGGAGACGGTCACTGGGAATGACTCTGTTACAAAGGATGGCGGGAGAAAGAGGCAAGCAGTGGGGAGAGTCTTCCGTGTTCCCAGTGGCCTGATGAGCTCAAGGCATTTTCTCTTTCTTTTTTTGTTTGTTTATTTCTTTTAGGACTCCAGCAGCAAGGGATCTTCAGAGTGCCAGGATCCCAGGTTGAAGTCAATGACATCAAAAATTCCTTTGAGAGAGGTAGGTGTGAAGTGATCATCTCCAGCTTGTGTCCAGAGGAAGCCAGGTTGGGTGTTAACGCATGTCTTAGAGCCAGTGGTGCTGGGGTAGCTTGTATCAACATCTCTTCCCAACTTCACCTTCAGCGACTTGACCTTGGTAGCTCGAAATCAGCCAAGGTGGGAGTATTTACATCACAGAAATTGGCAAACACTAAGACCTTTGATCTTTTTCTTTTCGCCGCCAAAGAGCTAGCTGTTGAACATTTACCAGCACACATGGGTGACTTTCTCTGGTGGGCTCTACAGTGGTTGCTGGGAAAGAGGGCCTTGGAGTTATTGTGTGAATCTGTAAAGGCTGCTGTGTTTTAGAAAAGTTGGAAGAAGCTAGATAACATGGAGTGGCTTAGAATTGCCTAATTCTTTTTTATGCAGTGTTTTTGGCAAAGCTATTCTCCCCAACCCTTGGAGAGGTTACCTAGTTCCCACTTTGGTATAAAAGCTTATCAGGAATGAAGTGGCCACCAGAATGTGGCTTATTTGGTTGAGCCTCCCTTGGCCTCAGGATCCCTGATGGGAACAGATGGCCAGTGTCCAAGCAAAGTAAGGACTTTCTAGGGTCAGGAGGAGCTCAATTCTTCTTAAACCTCTGCCTTTTTATACTAGTACATATCTTGCTGCTACAGTGAAACTGAGAGTCCGTGCATTTCCGTTCAAGGAAATATTTTCCAGCATCACACTCTCTGGTTGTTGAACAAAGCCCATCCCAGGGAGGAAAGAAGAGCCAGTGTGGGGCATCCTAAGCGATATCTGCACCTCTAGTTTCACAGCGTTTGGAAGCATCCCGTCTCCGTAGTTACTCCTCAGCTCTGATTTACTACACTTTGCTCTGAGTAGTTAGGTACTAAGTTTGGTCTGAGGACCCGGATCCCAAACCCATTTCCCCGCAATACATCACATCCCAATTTACAAAGCACTTTCTTACCCATTCTTCTATGTAATCCTCCTAATAGCCTTGGAAGGTTATGGTTTGTCCTTGTTGGTTGTGCTCTGAGCAAGCCTCTCCCCGGGGCTCCAGCCCTAGAATTCTCCCGACTTATTGCCAGGCTTCCCGGAGGGGCTGCCTCCTGAGCAGACTCACCTTCGGTCACCCTATCCTCCCGCTTCGTCCTGAGATCTAGCTCCAGGGCAGAGGAAGCAGTCTGTCAGCCCCAGGCAGTCACCACCATAGCCTGCAGCACAGAGCTTTGCAGCACTAGGCACTCTGGCTTGGAACCGGGTGTGGAGAGCAGGACTGGGCTGGATGTGGCTCTCAGTGGCCCATGAGGAGGGTCCTGGAGAGCTTAGGGTTTGGAGTCCACTCCAGGATCTTGGGTACTTAGAACCAGGGAGTCCCAGAATCGCCCTGCTCCAAGCTCCTACTCGCGCATTCATTCATCCTCTCAACAGGCCTGCATTGAGCCCTGCACTGCACTGGGTAATGGACTAGGGCCTGTCAATATGATAGGAACAACAGACAAGTCACTGCTAGCAGAGAACCGGTTTAGTAAACAGCACGGTCAGCGCAAGCATGGAGTAATCGCTGGGTAGCATGGGAGCCCCTAGCCCAGTTTGCGTGGAAGGGGGAGGAATAGCAAAGCCTCGAAAGGCTTCCTGGAAGAGGAAATGCCTAAGCTGAGGCTTGAAGAGTAAGAGTCAGGGGAAGCAGGGAAAGGGCATTCCAGACCAAGGGAACAGCATGTGCAAAGCCCACAAAGCTAGAGGTATCCTCCCCTCAGCATCCCTGATAGAAGTGTCATTCATCATTTCCCTGAGCTTCTCTTGGCAATGACAGACAGCCCAGCCAGGGTTTGGTTTCTTTATTTCCCCCAATTCCTTAACACCCCTGCTGCCCTGTGTTCATTGTAAGTGAACAGAGCCGTGGTCTGGACCCTTTGCTGGTTCCATCCTCCTGGGCTCACCCCAGCAGAGAGAATTCCTTGTATGTCGTGAGTAAACTGCCTGGTGCCTCCAGCCCGGTGACCGCTCCCCGTTGTGTTTTCTTACTTGCCAGTGTCTTGTAAGTAAGTACCTTGCTGTACCAGGCAGCCAGGCCCAATCCCCACCCCAGCAGCGCTGCTTTCTTTCCTTCCTGAACGTGATTTCTAAGGTCAGCACCTTCTGTTACTTGCTCAGGTGCCTTGGAGGGGTATTTGTGCAAATTAGACTTCTCTGCTCCTTGGAGCGAAGAGATCACCTGACCCAAACCTCAGCTGCAAAAATTGTTTTCTGCTTTTTCGTTGCCTCATGTGTGCAGTTGGCCCCTCTCCCTCTCACCCCCGTTCCGGGATGAATCTCATTCTCTTGCCCGCTTCGTTCTTCGGCTCCACCTGAGCCTACACGGGAGCATGGCTTATTCTAAAAGAATAGTTCCTGGGATGTGTCTCTTTTAGAAAAACCCTTTTTGGCTTCTCTGGGCTGGCTGGTACCCAGATTTCACATGCATTACTTTCTGTTTCTTGACATTCACCACCCACCGGCCCTGGGTTTGGGTTCCTGACCTGGCTGACCCTCGGGGCACCTCCTCCCCCATCTCCTGAAACCGGCTTTCCTCTCCCTGGCTCGCTGCTGTGTTCTTCTCAGCCCCTGGCAGTGAGCGACCCGGGCCCACTCCTCGCGGCCCACCTGCTCTAACTGGTGACGGAACTTTCTCTCCAAACCAATACATTGTGTGTTTTTCCTTTCTTCCTTTTATTTTAAAAATTTTAAACCCTTTAATCCCTGCAGGGTGCCTGTCCTTTGCCACTTGTTCAAACAGACATGGGTCTTTTCCTCCTTGGCCCCTTTTTTTCTCTCTTTGGGCGAAGCTCTTGCCTACGCTCCGTGCAGAAGGCTGTTGAAAGGAGCACGGACCTCTTTTTGTTAAGCTTCTGAAAAAATTACATGTTAGAAATCCATTTTTGGCTTATTATTCCTAAACGCACTTTCCTTCTCCTCTGACATGAGTCAACCAGGGTTTTAGTTGGGATTATGATTTTTTTTTTTTTTTTTTGCGGTACGCGGGCGTCTCACTGTTGTGGCCTCTCCCATCGCGGAGCACAGGTTCCGGACGCGCAGGCTCAGTGACCATGGCTCACGGGCCCAGCCGCTCCGCGGCATGTGGGATCTTCCCGGACCGGGGCACGAACCCGTGTCCCCTGCATCGGCAGACGGACTCTCAACCACTGCGCCACCAGGGAAGCCCAAGGGATTATGATTTTTTTTATTATATTTTGCTGTCAATAAATCTCAAACTCAGCACTCAAGTTTTGAGATCTTCCTGTAATCTTCTGGCAAAATGAAGGAGAAAACATCATGAAAAAACAGGAATCAGCAGCTGTGCTGTGGAAAGAGCTGTGGTTTGCTGTTGTCTCCCAGGCTAGCTTTTTGCCTCTCTGTTTTCCCCACAAACCAATCCCCTGTCCTCTTGGTATGTAAAAGGTGAGAGAGCTGCCTGTGTTCTCTCCTCATGTGGAAGGGTGGCTGGAAAGGGAGTCAATGGTCCTTTCACTGTGCTCACATCAACATAGGGTTTGGATTTGGGGCTGAAATCATGGCATGTAGGATCTGACACATTCTAGACTCTGGATGTGGCCCTTCTCAAATCTGTTTCCTACCCCAGGAAGAGGGGTGTGAGCGGGAGACACAGGGAGGGGTTGTCACGTTGCGGAGCCTCGGGATGGGGCTGGGAGGATCCTGGCCGCAGAGACCTGCCCTGGAGAGACCACCTGTGGGCTTCCTGCCATGCCCCCATCCAGCAGCACGTTCCCCTAGAGCTGTGAGCACACACGGTGTGTTCACTCTGCCCTGGGTGCAGCCTGCCTTCAGCCCTTAGGGAATGCTGGGGCGACCTGGCTGGGAGCAGGCTGCAGGCAGGGCTGTTTGGTAATAATTCTGCCTCCTTCCCCGGGAAACTAGCTAGCAAAATGGGAACTAGCTTTCTCTTGGACTGGCCTGGAATTTTAGCTCTAATTCTCCTCCTGGAGGAAGCCATCATTCACATACACCATCCTGCTCATCTTGAACTCTGGAATTCCATTCATTTCTAAGCCAAAATTGGCAACCCTTGCAGAGAGCCGAAGGCCTGGGCTAGGAGGGAGGATTGTTTGGATGGCTCCTTTTATGGACGAAGTGCCTTCTGGGAGGAAGAGCAGGAATGGATGGGGTGTGTGTGTGTGTGTGTGTGTGTGTGTGTGTGTGTGGTCAGTAAGTTAACCAGACTTAACAAGGAGAGCTTGTATGGAGGAAATAAAATCCTTGTGCTTTTGGATCATGAGACCACAAGAGTAACATGTGGTGCACTAGGGGAACAGCTTAATACAGTGCATTTTTCAAACCCTTACGGTCCTTCAGAGGGGCTTCAAGGGCTGCTACTGGGATAAGGAGGGAAGATGAGAAGGTAGGGCTTGCACCTTTCTCTAAATTCAACTAAGGCAGCTTTGCTCATCCATGGGAACTTTTTTCTTGAAAAAAAAAAAAGTTGAGATTCTACTGTAAAGGAAGGAGGGAGAGAGGGAGGGAAGGAAGGAAGATGATAGATGGATAGGTAGATAGATAGATAGATAGATAGATAGATAAATAGATAGGCATGCAGGCAGACAGGCAGCAGATAGAATTGAAAACCACAGGTAGAAGAAGGAATATCTCCCAGGCATTACGAGACCTGGGAGCTGCTGGTGTCTGTTTCTGACTACATGAGCAAGTTGTTTCATTTGTTGGGGCCTCAGCTTTCTTGCAGGTGAGAGGGGTGGAGCTGGGACCATGCCTCCCTTGGAGCCATGCAGTGCTGTTTTGCGGATTAAGAGAGATCACATATGCCAGTGTGCTTCTCACTTGAAAAGTGCTATATCACTATAGGCAATATATATATATATATATATATATTTATGTTTTCTCTCTTCCTTCCTCATGAGAAAGTCTTGTGGGGGAAGCATTTTCCTTTTTTTTTTTTCCAGTTTTTGAATTTTTAAATTTGTTTCAAAGTTAAACCCAAGACACATTGACTTCATAGGAAATCCACTGAGAAATGATTTTCTAGGCTGAACACCTGTTTCCCTCTAGTGTCCCCCAACAGAGCATGTACATGTTATTTACTTTCATTTTATAATCACTGCTGTCCCACCACTATACCAAGATCACCTAAACTGTGTGTGTGGTATTCTGAATATTCTTACTGATACCCTAAGTTCACTAACTGCAAAAGATTTTCTGGGATAACCTGTCACTTGAATTCTTTGGCTACTTTTGAAGATGAAGTCCAAAGAACTCTTAAATGATTCTCCTTTGGGGAAGATGGTATTTTATAGGCATTAGCAACTGGCACCTGGGGCTGTACTGATCCCATCTGGCATCACTGGGAGGCAACCTGTAAAACCAAAGAATCATTTGATGCAACAGGCAACTAAGTGACTCAAAACTGAAGGTTAAATTTAAAGAAAAAACTAATTTAGAGAAAAAAAGGTAATCCTAGAGGAACTCATTCTAAGCAATCAGTCATTATGCCTGTGTGTGTGTGTGTGTGTGTGTGTGTGAGGCAAAACCAGATTGATTCAGTGCAGGCTGATGGGTCCCAGATGATTGCTTAGAATGAGTTTTCCGGAGACAGTGATCTGAGGGAACAGAATCTGGCAAGTGGCCAGTACCAGTAAAGAGCAGCCATGAAGTGCTGGGGACATTTACATTCAACCCCTGTGGGGAAGCATTTTCATCTCCTCCTATAGGAACGTCTGAGAGGTTGACCTATGGAACACAATGCATGGGCTGCCACACACAGTCGTTCAGGCTGGGCACTGCACAAGAGTACTCAGCCACGAGGACAGGAGTGTGCTGAACTCTGGCTCATGCCCTGGAAGCCACAAGCCCTGGTTCAGGAAGTGTGTGTGGGGGGGTGTCTTTCTCTAATTTGCACTAAAGCATGTTGGGGCCAGCAGAGGCCCTGGCAGTGACACACATTCTCTTCCCACAGAGGCATAGTATAGAGGTCCAAGTATGAATTTGCAGTTCTGCTCTTTTTTTTTTTTTTTTTTACGGTACGTGGGCCTCTCACTGCTGTGGCCTTTCCCGTTGCGGAGCACAGGCTCCGGACGCGCAGGCTCAGCGGCCATGGCTCACGGGCCCAGCTGCTCCGCGGCATGTGGGATCTTCCCAGACCGGGGCACGAACCCGCGTCCCCTGCATCGGCAGGCGGACTCTCAACCACTGCGCCACCAGGGAAGCTCGCAGTTCTGCTCTTCATTACTTACCAGACTTAGATTGCTCTGGGCTGTTCTGGCAGGAGGAGGAGAAGCCCAGTGAACAGACCTCTCTCAGCACCTTCAGGGAGGTGTCAGGTTGCTGCCTGCTTCCTTTCACGTCCCCCATGGAAATCCTGGTGGTGAACTAGCTCAGCAACCCCCATTAAACTGAAAAGTGCTGCTCTCCTGAGATATTTTCCCCTGTGCAATTGGCAAAAATTTAAAAGACATTCCATGGGCAGGGCTATGGAAAAGCAGTCTTCTCCTATGTTGCTGGGAGGAGGAGAAAATGGTGCCGCCCCACCAGAGGAGAATTTGGCTTTATCTGATGAAACTACACGTTTGTTTGCCCTTTGACCCAGTAATCCCACTTCTAGGAACCTACCACAGAGACACACCTCTATGAATAAGAAACACAGGTACAAGGTTATTTGTTGTGGCAGTATTCGTAACAGCAAAAGATGGGAATGTCAATCCATAGGAGACTGGTTGACTACATTATGGTCTATCCATGAAATAGAGTCGTTTGCGGCCATAAAAAAAAAAATGAGGAAGATCTGTATGAACTGACAAGGAGGGATTTCTAGGATTTACTGTTTAGAGAAGAAACAAGTATATGTAGTAGCAGAGTGTGCCACGTTCATTTTATGTAAGAAATGAGGGAAGGTAAAAAAATTGTATATGTGTATTTGCTTATTTTTGCAGAAACAAAGATTAGCAGGACAAACCAGAGACTAATGAAAATGGTTAAATGTAAGGTGTAGGGAGAGAAGAATAAGAATAGGGCTTCTCTGCAAGCAACTTTTTATCTGGTTAGGACTCCTGGAACATGTGGATGCTTTATATTTTCAAAATTGCATACTTTAAAAAAAAAGGATTTCTAAAACAATTAAATCCCTAAAATTGAATATAAATAGAAACAAATAAGCTGTATATCAGACTGACAACCATACAGAGAGTAACTTTTCAGCATGTGCTCTGGTCATACACTTTTTTAAAAGCTCTATTGAATTATATACCATAAGGCTCATCCATTTTTTAAAGTGTATATTTTAGTAGTTTCTAGTATATTTATAGATTTGTACATCATCACCATAATCTAATTTCAGAAAATTCTCATCATCCCTAAAAGGAACCCTGTACCAATTTATAGTCACTCCCTGTACCGCTTACACCCCAGCCCCCATCCCTAGGCAACCACTAATCTACTTTCTGTCTTCTGATCATATGTCTTTAGTGGGATACATTCTGAGGGCCTAAAACACAAAAAAAGCCCTGCAAATAAACGTTAATTTTTATGTAGTAGGTTTATTGCTAGTGGTGATATTGCTATTAAAAATCAAACTAGGGCTTCCCTGGTGGCGCAGTGGTTGAGGGTCCACCTGCCGATGCAGGGGACATGGGTTCATGCCCTGGTCCGGGAGGATCCCACATGCCGCAGAGCGGCTGGGCCCGTGAGCCATGGCCGCTTAGCCTGCGCGTCCGGAACCTGTGCTCTGCAACGGGAGAGGCCACAACAGTGAGAGGCCCATGTACCGCAAAAAAAACGAAAACAAAAACAAAAGCATCTGAAACTATTTTATGTATATTGTAGGATAAGGCAGATACATTAAAATATCAATTATAAATACTATTCAGAACAAGATTTTCACTGTAAGAAAAATGAAATGAAAAGACAAAATAAATGAAGGTAAATAAAACATTGTACCTTAAACATGAATTAGAAATATCAGTGTGAACTTGTGAAAAAAAAATATGTATATTCTAGCTCTATGTACTGAAAGAGCCTAGATGTTCTTTATGACACTCCTGTAGCAATGAGCACACCTAGAACCGAGATCTTGGTTTCTAAATACCATGCCCTACAAAAAGCAAACAAAGCTCCTTAGAGAAGTTTTTTATTCCAGGTCTAGGTCAAGGAAAGTACCAGGCGATTCAGGGACATTTTTTATGCCAGTAAGCAATTAAGTGCTCAATAGAGGTCGCATCAAAGGACATAAGAAAGGACTCCCCCTGGCCAAATCTGGGGACAATCTGAGCACCCCAATGAATAGTGATGTAGCGGGTTATAACACTTTAATTAAAAATTATAAAAACAAGCCCATAAAATGTTTTAAAAGAAAATAGGAGGGTGGAGGGAACACGGAGAAAGCTCTTCTTTAGGGAAGAATGCCACCTAATAATTGTAGATGGAATGACAGAATCAGAAAATCACCATTTTGTTAGAACCGCAGGGTAATAATTGATTTGGGCAAAAGTTATCACTGGATGCTCAAAGCACTGGGTAAAATATGTTAAGCATGATGACATGCACATAGATCACTTATTGTTTACAAAAATATTTTATATTTTACACTTGTTATTACAAAGGAGAAAATATACCTTTACAGTGTAGAGATCCAGAGGCCACCACCTTAACCCAGTGATCAAGCATTACCCACATAGTATTCTTGGCCACAATATTTAACCTGACTCTAACCATGAGGAAGCAATCAGACAGATCCTGAACGTGAGGCATTCTACAAGGCAGTTGGCCTGGACTCTTCAATAAAAGTCAATGTTATGAAAAACAAACTAACAATAAAAAATGTTGGGGTCTGTTTTGCATTCAAAAGACTAACGAAGCATAACAACTGAATGAATTGTGTGAACACTGATTAGATCTTAGCGTTTGAAAAATTCTATGAAAGACGTGGGATAATGGGGAATGTTTGGGTAAAGTCTGTGACACGGTGTTTTGGAACTCTTGTTAATTTTCTTAGGTGTAATACACGGTTACGTAGGGGAATAGCCTTATGCTGAGGAGGAACATGTTGAAGTATTTAGCAGTGATGTGTTGTAATGTCTACAAAACACTCTCAAATAATTGAGCAGTACTAAATATAAGTAGAGAAATGGAGGGAGAGCAAATATGGCAAGATGAGTGTAACTGTAGGGTGACGGATGTTCATTATTTTAATTCTACAGCGTTGTTAGAGGTTGGAGCAGTTTCAGAATCCGCTGCAGGGAGCACCCTAAGCATGCTGTGTGGCGGAGGCTGTCACATCTGTCCTCCAGTTCAGGCTGGGCCAGGTCACCTCTTCCACCATCTGCACACACCCTGCCCCCTTACTGAGCTGAATCGTCATCTCCTGTTTCCCCTTAGGTGAAGACCCGCTTGTGGATGATCAAAATGAACGAGATATCAATTCAGTCGCTGGCGTTCTAAAACTGTATTTCCGAGGACTGGAAAACCCACTCTTTCCTAAGGAAAGGTTTCAAGATTTGATATCTACTATTAGTAAGTATTTCCCAGGTGGAATGATCAATTTCTTGACCAATCTTTATTGAAGCTGCACTCCAGGCTCATCGCTGCAGGGGAGGGGTGCCTTGAAAGAAGCCATATGACTCTTGTCTTCATGGAACTTAAAACCTAGTTGTGGAAATAACAAGATGGTTTATAATAGAAGGACTCATGGGCATGGTACACCTCTGGGTATGGGAGGAGCTCAGAAGAGAAGAGGCAGAGGGAGCCTTGGTTTCTCAGATCACAGCTGACGGAGAATGATGTGAGTAGAGTCTTCGGGGAGGAGTGGACTCAGGGATCCTAGGAAGGGTTGGGGACACACAGATCAATGGGACCAGCAGGAGGGTGTCCCAGCCAGTACATGGTGTAAGATGCTGGAAGGGTCCGATGGAGCAAGAAAGGGAAGACCTTGAATGCCTTGCAAGGATTCCAGAGCTTTTCCCCTTGGGTTACAGGGAGCCATGGAAGGTTTGGGAGTCAGGTCAGCAATATGGCAAACAGGGAAATGATGAAAATAAGTTGATTGTGGGCTTCCTCTGACATCACTAGCCATGAGAGTCCTTCTTGACTAGTATTTCTGTGGATAAAGGCAGGAGCCCAATCTAGGGGCTGAAGTAAAGGCACCTTGACTGTAAGATGCCAAAATCCACGACAATCTTTTGGGAGTATTTTTTTAAATAAACTTTTAATTTTAGAATATTAGAATGTTAGTATTTTGGAATAAACTCTTTTTTTTTTTAAATAAACTCTTTGAGTTACAGAAAAGTTGCCCCACACCCCGTTTCACTAGGGATGCTTCTCACAATGTTCTGAGGGATATTTGCAGCCAGGGAAGTGCCCCAGGAGGTGACAAGAGCCTAGGGAGGCTTGAACCCTCTTATTTGTCTTGTGTGAAAGGCGCTTCCTCCACTCTTTTGCCCCCCGACTACTTCCTGCTCATCTTTCCTGATCCACTTCAGGCTCCAGACCACCTCTCAGAAATCCCAGGCCACAGAGGCCCATCCCTGTCTGAGCCCTGTGTCACCTGCTCAGCCAGTATTTCCAGAAGCTCCAATAGACCAGTTCCTGAGCGGACAAGGTGTTTGGCCCCTGGTACAAGATCATGGCATTGTGCACCTTGAATGACAGTGTGAGAGGAAAAGTCCCTCCTCAGTTCCCTCCCAAAGCCTTGGTTACATCAAGGAGTGACACCCCCTCTGCCCCCAACGTACAAGTCAATCTCCCTGCTAAACAGAGAGAGCAGGGCCTCAGTCTCAGAAACTTTTGTATAAAACAATGTCTACCTATAATTTGGTAGCATTGTTTTGCTTTCATTGTATCTCTTTTTATGTTACCTTCTAATTATGGCAAGTGATCCTGGTTTCTCCTTTACAGAGTGAGGTAAGGTCTCCTTTTTTTTTTTTTCTTTTTGCAGTACACGGGCCTCTCACTGTTGTGGCCTCTCCCGTTGCGGAGCACAGGCTCCAGATGCGCAGGCTCAGTGGCCATGGCTCACGGGCCCAGCTGCTCTGCGGCATGTGTGATCTTCCCGGACCGGGGCACGAACCCGTGTCCCCTGCATTGGCAGGCAGACTCTCAACCACTGCACCACCAGGGAAGCCCAAGGTCTCCTTTTTTAAAGAAATGTATTTAAGAAAACAGTATTAATAAACAGTAGTGGAGGTGGTCTAGGGCAGTGTGACTGAAGCCAAGGACATGGAGGGGCCTGTATGGGGGGCAGTGGACTCGATATGTGTGCCAGAGCCTTCCACTCTGTGTGGAGGCCTTGGTGAGGTGCCAGACCTTGAAGGTAGGCTGGAGCATGCCAGGTGGAGAAGAGAGATCACCAGGGTGTGCAAAGGCCTGGAGCAGGAGAGCCTTCGTGTGTTTGGGTGGAGGGGTGGGGGGTGGCTAAGGTGGCCTGGCACAGTTCTTCTGCAGGGCACTACTGGCACTTTGGGTAGAGCAGTGCCTTCTTGTGTGTCCCACACATTCAGGACCCTTAGCACCTTGGCCCCTGGATCCCAAATGCCAGTGGCACCCTCCAGTCACTGCAACAACCCCAGAGAATGCCCCACATATTTGTGAATGCCCCACATATTTGTTAGTGCCCCAGAGGTGCACACCCACTTCATCTGAGAAGCATGGCTCTCAGTCATCTTCAGATACTTGGAGAAGGGGCGGCAGCTGGGAGGTGAAGCAGGCAAGGGTGGTTGAAGCTGCATCATGAAGGGCCTTGGATACAGAGGAGAAAGGGGGAAGCTGTGTTTTAAAAGGAACGTGCTGACAGGATCTGGAGGCTGGAGAGAGGAGGGGCTGAGTGAGAAAAACATGTTTTTCTCTGAAAAAGAAACTGACATGGGTTTATGCATCAGCCCTGCAGATAATCATTGGAGCTTTGGTAGCTCACTCTTAGCCTGAGCTTTCTCTCTCTACAGAGAAAAGCCCACAAAGCACTTTTTTCTCCTTACCAAGCCCAATTTGCTGCCCCCAACTCTGGCTTGACTGATTAAATGTCTGTATCTCTAGGGGTGACCTGAAAATGGGGGTCAGAGACAAGAGCCCAGGAATCACCAGGCTCTTTGACCAATATACAGCTCAGGAGGTGGTTATTTATTCAGTGTTCATTTCCTGAGCACCTACTCTGTGCCAGGCCTGTGCTGCAGCTGGTGCTTTTAAAGAGTCTAATAAAACCTGGTCCCTGCCTGTGTTCATCAGGACTCATAGGCTACAGGTGACAGAAACTCAGCTTACACTGACTTAACCCCTAAAAGGGAATGTAGTGGCTCATATATCTGAAAAGTTAAGGCCCAGCTGGACTCAGACCTCACACGACATCTTCAGGAATCTGTCCCCTCCAGCTCTGTGGTGACTGCACTCCCGGACACCATCTTCTTTCCTGGGAGCCCCCAGCTGCTCCTCTACCCAGTTGCAAGAGGGAACTTCTCTCTAGGTTTCTCCAGCTGAGTCCCAAGGATCAACCCTGATTTGTTCTGATTAGGCCATGGACCCCCTTCCTGGGCCCAGCCCTGTGGCTAGGGGAATTTGATGCTCTGATTGGCCAGGCCAGGGTCACATTTCCATCCCTGGAACTGAGAGTAAAACTGCCTCCCCCTGGGCTTCCCTGGTGGTGCAGTGGTTAAGAATCTGCCTGCCAACGCAGGGGACACGGTTTGATCCCTAGTCTGGGAAGATCCCGCATGCCGCAGAGCAACTAAGCCTGTGCACCACAACTACTGGGCCCATGCGCCACAACTACTGAAGCCCGCGTGCCTAGAGCCCTTGCTCTGCAACAAGAGAAGCCACCACAATGAGAAGCCCGCACACCACAACCAAGAGTAGCCCCCGCTTGCTGCAACTAGAGAAAGCCCATGTGCAGCAACGAAGACCCAACACAGCCAAAAATAAATAAATTAATTAAAACAAAACAAAAAACCTGCCTCCCCCTGAACCACGTGGGCTGATCTCACAGGTGGGACTCACAGATGTCAGCTACTTGGCTCTCTGATGATGAAAGGCGCCCTGAAAAGTCCCTTTGTGTTACAGAACTGGAGAACCCAGCTGAGAGGGTGCACCAGATCCAACAAATCCTCATCACCCTTCCCCGCGTGGTCATCGTGGTCATGAGATACCTCTTCGCTTTCCTCAACCAGTGAGTTGCCCAGCCAAGGGGGGGACCCCCTCTTTGACTCAGCCCTGGCCTCCTTTGGGAGGGGGTGTCCTGAGGTTTGTAGGTACAACTGTTCCTAGAACATGGGACCCTCCTGAACGTGAGTAGAGCCCCTAAGAGAAAGAAACCACGGGGGAGGATTCACCTTTCCCTGGTGACTTGTGGGTACTCCTTTCTTGTAGCCTCTCGCAATATAGTGACGAGAACATGATGGATCCCTACAACCTGGCCATCTGCTTCGGGCCCACCCTCATGCACATCCCCGATGGGCAAGACCCTGTGTCCTGCCAGGCACACGTCAACGAAGTCATCAAAACCATCATCATCCACCATGAAGCCATCTTCCCCAGCCCCCGGGAGCTAGAGGGACCTGTGTATGAAAAATGCATGGCTGGAGGGGAAGAATATTGGTAAGATTCCATTCTTCTTAATATTATTATTATCATCGTTGTTGTTGTTACTGTTGAACCAGAACAGTAAGAAACCCTTTGATTTTCTTACTGCTTTTTAGTCTGTACTCCCATATATATTTTCTCATTTGAGCTTTGCACAAGCCTTATACGAGGGATAGGTACATCAGCCAAGACTGTCTTGATTTATAAGGGACACAAATACGACTAAACTGGCTTAAGCCAATTGGGAATTTAGTTTTAACTAAATAAAGTCTGGGATCATGGCTTTAGGTATAGCTGGATCCAGGAGTTCAACTATTATCATCAGGACTCAGTCCTGCAATTCCCAGCCCCTGGCTGCTTTCTTCTACATTGGCTTCATTCTCAGGCAGCCTCTCCCTTGGTAGTTTCAAAGAGGCATCTGGTAACGCCAGTTTAGAGCCTGTTCTCTCACCATCCCCAGTGGAAAAAGAGCTTCTCCTTCCCAAATGTTTTAACACAAGTCCAAGAATTACGTCTCCTCCTGAGGCTTGGGTCTGGTGAACTAATCACATCGATTAGGAGATGTATGTAATGCTGTCATTGGCCAGGTGAGCTGCAAGCCCATCTCAGGCAGCAGGGGTTGGATAATCCCCACCTCAGCCTCTTAAACTGAGAATGACACTTCCCACCCTTGTCCCCTACCATCTAGAGTTCTCTTTTCCTGGCAAAGTTTGCTCACTTTCTTTGAGAGCTCCACACCAGGCCAGCAGGTGCTAGTTGGGCACCTCTGTGTACCTGGTGCTACACTGGGTCTTGGGAGAAATATTTTAGAATCTTATCAAACTCAGGGCTGACTACCTTCCCCAGGCTAAGACCTGAAAATACGGTGAAAATAGAACATTTCTGTGAAGACAGAAAACTCAGAACACCAACTGACAAAAACCAAAGGGTTCCTACTCTTTCTTTCTTCCCAATCCAGGACAACACACAGCTGTATGTTTAGGTATTACCCACACTGCTTTCAGCCAGATGCCTACAGGGGAGTTACTCTTTTGATTGTCAGAGCGTTCCTGGACTCTTGCCTCGCTTTAGTTCTGTGGGCATATTTGGGCAGCGGCTTCAAAGAAGGGAAACGTTCCAGCCTCCTTGTTTCTCTGCAACACTTCTCTGCATAGAAACACCGGGCCACAGCTCTCTAATCTCATCTGAGGCACCTGGAGCCAGTCTGTCCCTGATCTGTAACAGAAATCCTACAACCAGCAAGCACACTTTTTAGACAAAGGAAGCTTTTCAACTTTATCGCTTTTGCGGCCATTACCAGTTTTCTTTTCTTGCTGCAGTATATATAATTAGTGCTCTGGGAAGGCACGTACAGATCTTAGCATACTTACCAAAGCACTACATACAGTAACCACACTTTTCTTAATCCCATTTGTGCCCCATGAGAAAGGAAAACTAATTACATGGTAATTTTGGAGGAGTGTTCAAAGCCAAAAAGGAGGATTTGGTTGAGGGTCTCATCACAGTGGACAACATTCATTCACCAAATGGTTACTGAGCATCTGTCCTGGGCCAGGCCCTGGGCTGAGGAGTAGGGATGTAACCTGACCAGGAGTAACCCCTGAGACAGGGAGGAGGAAACAGGCAGTTCTAGGAGTAGGGGCCCTGGAGCCAATGTAGGGAGGTCACGAAAGGCTTCCTGGAGGAAACACGGAGACTTGACTGAGACCTGAAGGATGAACTGGGTCAGCCAGGTGAGAGCGGGCAAAGAATGTGCTAGGCCTGGAGCATGCAATAAAATGAAAAGTGTTCTGTATGCCTGCAGTGTTGCATGTGACGAGAGAATGGTGAGAGAGGAGGCCCCACAGGCCGGCAGGAGCCAGGTTATGAAAGGTCTTAAGCCATTGTGCAGAGTCTGGAACTTATCCAGGAGAATTTTTCATAATAAAGTCCATTTTCCTTTAAATGGTATTGTAAATGTCACCTTCAAGAAGCCTTCCTTGACACCCTATGTAGGTCCCCTCTCCTGTTCTTGTCTCTGCTCATTTGTGCCTATATAACATATTTCAACTTGTAGCACTTCTGTTTCTCAGCCCATGAGGGCAGAGTTTGTGTCCACGTTACCCGTCAATGCATCCCTCTTACCTAGCACCATGCCTGGCGTAGATTAAGACTCAATCAATGGTTTGATTAAAAACAAAACTGATTGGCTCACTATGTGAATGCACCCTGGCCTTAAGAAGCTTACAATCCAGTGAGGGGGCAGCAGCTGATGAAATTATCCCAGCGCATTAGTGACAGAATTTGATGGTCCTGGACTCACTCTACCCCTAAGCCCATCATGGCTGCCAGCCTGCTCGCCACCTGGGCTGTTGTGGATTTTGCACGCAGCACCAGGAGGCAGCCCCGAGGAACCCACTCCTTGGGAGCTTCACCCACCTCGCTGAGCTTGTCACCTCTGCTGCAAGACAGGCAGGGAGCCAGGCCAGATGGATGACTCTCAGTACTTCCAAAGTTCCTTCTGCTCTGGCCTGAGGTCCTTCTGAGGAAAAACGTCGGTGTTTTACTGCCTTCTAGATCTTACAGAATACTTAGGCCTTTACCAAGAAGACAGCCCAGCAAATTTCAGGGCTGGGGTCAGTTGGGGGATGGTATTCAGGGAATCTTCCCAATGGGTGAGGGGGCCGGGAGTGGTTTTCTGTTAGCAAGGTCTGCGGGTGGTCAGATCAAAAACTGGGATGAAGTGGGCCTGGCCTGATCTGGGTCAAGGCGCAGAGGTGGGCTAGGCCGGCGCCTGCGGGAGGCTGAGGGCAGCGTGAGGTACAAAGCCCCCCAGGAGTCCCCTCCCTATGTTTCCTTGCAGCGACAGCCCGCACAGCGAGCCAGGGACCATCGACGAAGTTGACCACGACAATGGCACCGAGCCTCACACCAGTGATGAAGGTGAGTGAGGGGGAATCGGGGCGAAGAACTCACCTGGGGCCTCTCCTGCTGACTCATGCCTGCCCACCTGCTGGGCTGACCCATGTAACCTCCACCCATCCAGCTTTGGAAGTCAGCACGTCATCCTCTGATGCAGACAGCGACCCAGAAAGACCTCCAGTCCACTGCATCCCCACACGGCTTGCCTCCTTCCCTTCTGTGTCCTGCCTGGCCTGAGTGCAAATCCTAAGGGACAAGAGTTTCCTAAGTAGGAAGCAGGCTTTGTCCTCTTTCCCTCCCCTGTTGGGGGTCTGTTCTGCGCCTGGCCTGAGCTGGGACCTGGGGCACATCAATGAACCAGACATGGGTCATCAAGGCGTTCCTGGTCTTGTCACCTGACAGGTCGAGAGCAGCTCCCCACCATGCAGAGTGACAATGCCAGGCTACAGGGGTGACCCAGTGCAGTGGGTACCCCGAAGGCGAGGCCAAACTGTGGTGACCCAGGGAAGTGTTAGCATATATAGAGAGAAAGACCAGCCTGGGCTCTGAGGGACTCCTCAGACCTTCCACCCCTCTAGACAAGGAAATAAAATCAGGTTTGTCTCTAGGGAGCCTGGACACTACAGGCAAGCAGTCTGGATAATATGGGCCTGGGGCCAGCATTTCCATTAGGCAGATCAGGCACAGTGCCCAGGGCCCACGATGCTTTCAGGGCCCATGAAAACGTTTTAATTTTTTTTTAATAATAAGAAAAAAGAGAATATGAGCCTGGATTATATTCATCTCTGTACAATGCAGTTGTAAGATATAATTTTTGACGTTCCCTTTAGTGGAGGAAGGGGCCCATGCAAGCCCAGGTGCCAAGGGCCTGAGAGTCACAACACCTCCCTATGTTGACTGAGCACAGCCCTCCTTTCTCCCTGTGATAGTCTCACTTTTAAAAAATCATTATTCAGCAGTTCTCTTATTGGCCTTTGTGTTTGTCTTGTGGGACAGTCCCAGGCCCTGTTGGCCACCATTTTTGTCAGGAGAACTGGGTATCTCCTCAGGTGACGTTTCTGGGAGTTGGCATAAGAGGCAAGACTAATAGGTGGGTTTTCATATTCTAGTGGGACTATTTCAGTTTCCAGCCACAGAACCTCCAACTCAAACTGACTTAAGCCTAAAAGGGATTCAGATCATATACTTGAAAGTCCCAGGGTAGGCATGGCTTCAGGCATAGCTGGATCCAGGAGCTTAGTAGAGCTTGTCAGGAATGTGTCTCCACCTTGCCGTTCTGCTTCCCTCTGTGTTGGCTTCATCCTCAGGTAGGATCTCCCTGTGTGGTGGTCTCTGGCAACTCCAGGCTTTCCTCATCCTTTTACCCAAAGTCGCAGTGGAAGAGAGCTTCCTTTTCAGAATGGTTCCAAGAAAGCTGCTGGGATGAAGTCTCACTGCATTGCCTTGAGTCACACACCGAGGCGAGAACCAGTCACTGTGGCCCGAGAGGGAGCTGATGGGTCGGACCTGGGTCCCAGGGCAGGAAAGCACATCTAGGCACAGTGTTCAGCTCTGCCAGAATCCTCAGAGGCTGAAGTCATCCTGAGCTGAGGAAAGTGTCCTGCAGAGCCTTTGTTTTGAGATATGAAGGCTGCCACCTTCTGCTTGTTTGCAGTGGTTTGCTTTTCTCTATTCTTCCTTTCCTCTCTTTTCCTACCACCTCCGATCCACCCTCTTCCTCTATCACTTTTAACAGCCCCCCTTCTCGTTCTCTCCATCTGTTGCTTGTTTATTCCCGTGTGTGTGTGTGTGTGTGTGCACACGCATGCGTGTGCACGCAGCTCTTGTTCTAGATCTTGCTCTCAGCCTCTCTTCTTCCACTGGTGGAAAACACCTCTTGTCCAACAAGTTAGACTGAGTTTTCAGCATTGAGACCTGTGGGGGCTGCTGGTGGAGGCAGACACATCTGTGAGGAAGTGGGTCAGGTGCCCTCTGAGGAGCCTTGCAGCCTTCCTGGGGCACCCACTTTTGGGGGGCTGAGGTCGCTGTCAGTCACCCTGCACCTGCTGTGTTTCCCCACAGCTCCTCACTGGGGGTGGAAGGTGCTGTGGGCATCAGGACTGAGGAGGGGGAAGGCCAGAGAGCACGGGGCTTGCTGCCACAGGACACACCTGGCAGGCTTCACCCCCACCAAGAAAACCCCCAGAAAATGCTGCCTTGACCCCTCAGAGCAGAGGCACACAGGTCCCTGGAAGGGGATAGATCAGAGCCTTGTGTCTGCTTCTCCAGGAGATACTGCCCCTATTGTTATTTGTCATGCTGCTGGTTTCTGAGAATGACAAAGGTAGGAAGAATCGTCCTGGAAGGACAGTGGTTCTCCCTGGGAGAGCGAGTTCAGGGAAGACTCTGTATCCTGTGTGTTGGTGTGGGTGCTGAACCATGGACGTTCTCTGGAGAAAAACTAATTGCGTTGTCAAATGTTTACATTCATGCCAACTCCAGCTGAAAGAGTCATAGAAATGTTGAGCTGCAGGAATGGTCAAGGGGGCACTGGACTCGAGACCTTTATGGCCATGTGATCTTTGATAAGCCACATAACCTCTGGCCTTGGTCTCCTTATCTGTAAAATGGGAATGGCAGCAGCAAGAGAATTGTGGTCTAGGTTAAAATGAGGTGACATACATGAAAGAGCTTAGCACAGTGCTTGGGACCACTAGATGGCTAGGAAACATCAATTGACTGTGTATCCAGTGTAAATCTTTCCTGGTCCTGATAAAGAAACCGAGTCCAAAGAATTTTATTGATGTAACTATTTATTGGCAGCCTAACTGCCTGATTTCTTACCTACTTCCCTCTAAGACATTTCATGTAGGCGATCCATTGGTATCTTCGTCTCTCTTGAAAGTACCCTGTATGAATGGAGCCCAGCCCTTCAAAGGTCAAATAGGCCATAACACCACAACTCCACGTCCTTGTATTCGATGGCTCACCCAACGAGTGACAGAATTGGAGGACCAAGTCAGTTGTTTGAGAGTCTCCTGCCTTTGCTGTCTCAGCAGATTCTGCACCTAACTGACGCCCGCTGCCCTGTCTTGAGTCTATAACACATCATGGGTGTGAGTGTGGAAAATCCATTTGTGCTTGCTCTTCCTGTCTCCAAGACTTAGGAAGAAACGATGGTTAGGCTAAGAACCCTTGATTGTCGGAAATAAACAATGAAAACATTAAGGCAGCCAGTCAGTAGCAACTTTATTAATACAATGCTAAATGAGGAAGCAGACTGCCAGACAAAGAAACCACAGAAACTGGTAACAGAAACGTGCTCATATAGTTAAAATGTGCACCATCATCCTTTCATTGATATTTTCCCCAAATTCGCCAAATTGCCCTTGACTCCTTGCACATCATCTACATCTAGAAAGCCATTAAACCATTAACTCTTTGCACACATCAGGTATCCATAAATGGGCTTTAGGAGGCCCATTACAGGCAAAATTTATTTCTGTAGGAACGTGTGCCTCTGAGAAGAGGTCCACAGTTTTCATCAGATTGTTCTAGGCATTGACTAGAAATCAGGGTAAGATTTTTACTTGTTTCTAAAATATTGGTTCCCAGTATCTTCTTTAATAAAAAAATTTCAAACACACCGAAAAGTTGAAGATAATTGTACAGTGAACACCCATATAACTACCACTTAGTTTCTACAATTGATAACATTTTGCTTTATTTGCTTTTTCATGTATCTGTCTACCCATCCGTCAATCCATCTTATTTTGTTATTTATTTATTTATTTATTTATTTATTTATTTATTTATCTATCTATTTTTGCCTGCATTGGGTCTTCGTTGCTACGCACAGGCTTTCTCTAGTTGCGGCGAGCGGGGGCTACTGTTCGTTGCGGTGCGCGGGCTTCTCATCGCAGTGGCTTCTCTTGTTGTGGCGCATGGGGTCTAGAGCGCAGGCTCAGTAGTTGTGGCACACGGGCTTAGTTGCTCTGCAGCATGTGGGATCCTCCTGAACTAGGGCTCGAACCCGTGTCCCCTGTATTGGCAGGCGGATTCCTAACCACTGCACCACCAGGGAAGTCCCTCCATCTTATTTTTAACACATTTCAAAGTAAGTTTCAGTCATCACTGGATGTCTCCCCAAGACACTTCAGCAAGCAAATCATTAAAAAGGGCCAGTATTGTTCATGGTTCTTTTTTTAAAGTAAAATTGCAACACTGAAATGCATAAATTTTAAGTGTTTCATCCGTGAGTTTTTATAAATGCAAAAAATTTGTATAACTCAAACCCCTCTCAAGATACAGAACATTTCCAATACCCCAGAATGTTCCTTCATGCCCTTTCCCACTCAGTCCCTGCCCCAAAAGCCCAAGAAGCAACCGCTGATGTGATTTTTTTCCACCAGAGATTAGTGTTGCCTGTTCTAGAACTTCATATAAATAGAATTGTGAAGAGAGTCTTTCTGCTCTGTCTTCTTCCACTCGGCATAACGTTTGGAGATTCATCCATATCGTATGTATTAGGCAAGGTTTTGAGGGTATTAAAATGGTATTTCAGTCAGTTTACACGTGAAAGCCCAATTCTGCCTGAATGATTGCCACTCTGCCTTGTAAGAAATAAAGACAATAAAAAAACGAGAACAGTGGTCACGTCATTATTTCCTCACCGCTAGTGTAGGGATGGTAAACTGGCCAGCACCACGTGCTTAGGCCTGAAACCTGGGTAGGAATCTCACTGCCTCTTTTATTTTAACCATTTTAATGAGATATAATTCACATACCTACAGTTCACCCATTTAAAGTGTACAATTCAGTGGTGTTTAATATATTCACAGATACGTGCAATCATCACCACAGTCAATTTTTGAACATTTTTTTCAAAAAAATGTTATTTTTGAACATTTTCATCACGATGGAAAGGACCCCCATGGCCTTAGCTCTCATCCCTTACTCTCCTTTCCCTCCCACATTTCTCCCCAACCCTAAGCAACCACTAATCTACTTTCTGTCTCTATGTGTTTATCTATTCCAGACATTTCATATAATGAAATCATGCCATATGTGGCCTTTGTATATGGCTTCTTTCACTTAGCATGATGTTTTCAAGGTTCATTCCTGTTGTAGCATGAATCTGGAATTCATTCCTTTCTACGGCTGAATACTATCCCATTGTGTGGACAGACCATGTTTGGTTTATCCATTTGTCAGTTGATAGACATTTGGGTTGTTTCCACTTTTTGGCTTTTATGAATATTGCTGCTGTAAACATTTGTATACAACTTTTATGCAGCCATATGTTTTCATTAAAAAAAGCATCATAAATTGAAATTATTATTCTTTACCCCACTGAATGATCTTGGCCCCCTTGTAAAAAATCATCTGGCCATAGATGTATAGGTTTATTTCTGGACTCTCAGTTTTATTCCACTGATCCGTATGTATATCCTTGTTCCAGTACAATATTGTCTTGATTACTGTTGCTTTGTAGTGTGTTTGTTCTTCTTTATCAAGATTGTTCTTCTTTTTCAAGATTGTTTTGGCTATACTGGGGTTAGACCAAACATTTAGACCAAACAGCTGGGGTTCTGATGGTGATTGCGTTGGATTTGTACATCAATTTGGGAGTAGTGTCATCTTAAGTGCTATGTCTCTGATCCATGAACATAGGATGTTTTCGAATTTTTTATATCTTATTTAATTTCTTTCAACAATAATTTGTAGTTTTCAGAATATGAGTTTTACACTTCTTTTGTTAAATTTATTCCTCAGTATTTTATTCTTTTTGATGCTAATCAAAAGATGGAATTGTGTACTTAATTTCATGTTGAATTGTTCATTACAAGTGTATAGAAATACAATTGATCTTAATAATTGTTCTTGTAACCTGCAACCTTGCTGAACTTGTTCATTCATTCAAATAGTTTTTAGTGAGTTCCTTATGATTTTCTATATACAAGATCATAGCATCTGTGAATAGACATAGTTTTACTTCTTCTTTTCCAATCTGGGTGCTTTTTATTTCTTTTCTTTGCTCAATTGCCCTGGCTAGAACCACCAGTACAATGTTGATTACAGGTGATGAGAATGGACATCCTTGCCTTGCACCTGACCTGAGGGGGAAAGCATCCAGTATTTCACTGTTAAGTATGATGTTAGTTGTAGGTTTGTCATAGATGCCATTTATCAGGTTGAAGAAGATCCCTTCTCTCCCTGGTTTGCTGAGTGTTTTTATCATGTTGGCTTTTGCCAAATGCTTTTTCTTCATCTACTGAGATGATGATGTGATTTTTTTGGTTTTTTATTCTATTGATTGATATATTACATTAATTGATGGGGGCGATGTTAAACCAATTTTGCATTCCTTGGATAAATTCCACTTGGGTGTGGCACAAAATTCTTTTTATATGTTACTGGATTCAGTTTTCTAGTATTTTGTTAAAGATTTTTGCACACATATTCATGAGATATTGGTCTACAGTTTTCTTGCGACATCTTTGTCTGATTTGGGTATAAGGTTAATACTGACCTCATAAAATGAGTTGGGAAGCGTTTCCTCCTCTTCTAGTTTTTGAAAGAGTTTGTGAAGAATAGTTATTAATTCTTTAAATGTTTGGTCTAATTTAGCAGCAAAACTGTCTGGGCCTAGACATTTCTTTGCGGGTGGGTAGTTTGGTCTTTTTTTTTTTTAAACTGTTTCAATCTCTTTATTTGTTATAGGTCTCTACAGATTTCCTATTTTTTCTTAAGTTAGTTTCAGTAGTTTGTGTCTTTATAGGAATTTGTTCATTTCATCTAACTTATTCAGTTTACTCACATACAGATGTTCACAATATTGCTTTATAATCCTTTTTTCTTTCTGTAAGGTTGGCCATAATGTCCCTTTTTCATTTCTGATTCTAGTGATTTGAGTCTTCTCTTTTTTTCTTGGTCATTGTAGCTAAAGGTTTGTCAATCTGTTTGATCTTTTTAAAGAACCAGGCTTTGGTTTAATTGACCTTCTCTATAATTTATCTATTCTCTATTTCATTAATTTCTACTCTGATCTTTATTATTTCCTTCCTTGCTTTAAGTATATTTTGCTCTTCCTTTTTCCAGTGACTTACAATGGAAGTTTAAGCTATTGACTTGAGCTCTACTTTTTCTTAATACAGGTGTTTACAGCTATAAATTTCTAAGCACCGCTTTAGCTGCATCGCATACATTTTGGTATGTTGTGTCTTCATTTTCATTCATCTCAAAGTATTTTCTGATGTCCCTTTTGATCTTTTCTTTGACCATTGGTTATTTAGGAGGACGTTGTTCAATTCTTCATAATTTTGAGTTTCCTACTATTGAGAAATCAGTAGTTTCATTCTATTGTGATTGGAGAAAATACTTTGTATTATTTATAGTCTTTTAAATTACCTGAAGTTTGCTTTATGGCCCGGAATATGGCATATCCTAGAGAATGTTCCATGTGCACTTGAGAAGAATGTGTATCCTCTTGTTGTTGGGTGGTGCATCCTATAGATGTATGTTAGGTGTACTTGGTTTATAATGTTAAATTTTCTGTTTCTTTGTTGATCTTGTGTCTAGTTGTTCTGTTCCTTATTGGAAGTAGGATGTTGAGGTCTCCAATGATTATTTTTTTGAATTATCTGTTTTTCCCTTCATTTCTGACATTATTTGCTTCATGTATTTTGCTGCTCTATTATTAGATGCATTATATTTATCATTGTTATATCTCCCTAATGGATTGAACCTTTTGTCATTATAAAATGTACCTCTTTATTTCTAGTAATTTTTCTGTGTTACAGCCTGTGTAGTCTGATATTAGGATAGCCACTCTAGATTTCCTGTGGCTGTAGTTTGCATAATATAGTTTCCCCATCATTTTACTTTCGCTCTAATTGTGTCTTTGAATCTAAAGATGTCTCCTATAGACATCATATAGTTGGATCCTGTTATTTTATCTAGTCTGACAGTCTCTGCATTTTAATTGGATTGTTTAATCCATTCACATTTAATGTTATTATTGACATAGTTGGATTTTTACCTGACATTTTCCTTTTTTGTTTTCTATGTGTCATGGTTTTTTATTCCTTTATTTCTTCTTTACCACTTTCTTTTGCATTAAGTATTTTCTAATGTAGTATTTTAATTTTTAAATAATTTTTAAACTGTGTTTAACTATATTTTTGAGTTATTTTTAAGTGGTTGCTCTAGGGCCTGCCATATATGTCCTAACTCTGAGAATGAACTTCAGATTTATACTAGCTTAATTCCAGTAATATGTGAAAATATTACTCATATATAGTTCTATTCCCCTTTCTGTATTTTTGTGGTATTATTGGTATACATATTACATCTGTTAATTTTATAAATGCAGCAGCACATTGTTATAATTTTTTTTTTTACCATCTGTAGCCATTTCCTTAGCCCAGTACAGCTTTGCTCTCACCTCCTTTGTTTTCTAATTGCAAACATATTATACATATATTACATTTCTGTGTGTTATAGGCCCAGCAATACATTATATACATATATTATACACATATTTTTTAGACTTGCTTTTAAAATAAATTAAGAGAAGAAAAGAGAAAAAATATGCATTTATACTCTTTTATGGTTACATAATTTTCTTTATTAGTGCTCTCTGTTTTTTCTGTGGATTCAAATTACTATAAGGGTTACTTGTTTTCAACCTGAAAAAACTTCCTTTAGTGTTTCTTATGAGGTAGATTTGCTAGATAACACATTTTGGGTTTTTTTTTTAAATCTGAAGATATCCTTATTTTGCCTCACTTTTGAAAGATAGCTTTTCTAGATTTAAGATTCTTGGTTGACAGTTATTTTTTGGAGCACTCTTAATGTGGCATCCCACTGTCTTCTGACCTCCATTGTTTCTACTGAAAAGTCAGCTGTTAATCTTATTTGGGTTCCCTGAAAGTGATAAATTATTTTTCTCTTAATGCTTTCAAAATTGTCTCCATGTCTCTGACTTTCAGTGTTATTACTGTGATGTGTCTATATGTAGATGTTCTTGCATTTGTCCTACTTGGCATTTGTTCAGCTTCCTAGATGTGTAGGTTATTGTTTTATCAGTAAATTTGGGAATTTTTCAGCCATTATTTCTTCAAATATTTTTTCTGTTCATTTTTCTCTTTTCTGCTACTCCTGTTACACGTATGTTGACACACTTAATGGTATCCCACATTTCTCTATGGCTTTGTTCATTTTTCTTCCTTCTTTTGTCTCTTGGTTCTTTAGCTTTCATCATTATTTCTATCAATCTGTCTTCAAGTTTGCTAATTCTGTAGCCATTTCAAATCTACTATTGAGCACCTCTAGTAAATGTTTAATTTCAGTTGCTGTATTTTTTAATTCCAGAATTTTTTTTTTTTTTTTTTTTTTTTTTGCGGTACACGGGCCTCTCACTGTTGTGACCTCTCCCGTTGCGGAGCACAGGCTCTGGACGCGCAGGCTCAGCGGCCATGGCTCACGGGCCTAGCTGCTCCACGGCATGTGGGATCTTCCCGGACCGGGGAACGAACCCGTGTCCTCTGCATTGGAAGGTGGACTCTCAACCACTGCACCACCAGGGAAGCCCTAATTCCAGAATTTTTTAATTTATAATTTTTATCTCTTTATTGATATTCTCTATTTGATTCGACATTGTCCTCATACTTCACTTCTTTAATCACGGTTTCCTTTAGCTGTGAACATATTTGTAACAGCTACTTTGATATTTGTTAAATTTGACATCTGGTCATTCTCACAGGCATTTTCTGTTGTCTGCTTTTTATTTCCCTCCAGTGTTTGCATCATACTTTTTTTTTTCATACTTTTTGGGTTTTTTTGCATGTCTTCTAATTATTTTTGGTTGGAAACTGGACATTTTAGATAAAATATTATAACAACTCTGGGTACTGGTCCCTACCCTGTGAGGCTTATTTGTTATTTGCTTCTGTGTTTGTTTAACGACTGACTGGACTGTTTCAGTGACATCTGTGTTCCCCTTCCTCCCTTCCCCCATACATACAGTGTTAAGCCTGATGTTACTTCCCAGAGAGGAACAGCTTTGCGTATGCCCACAATCACCTGGGATGACAGTGGTTTTGGTAGGGTTCTCTTTCCCTGACTACATCCAGCTGTTAAACTCCACTAATTGCTGCATGTTTTGCTCTTTTTTTTTTAACATCTTTATTGGAGTATAATTGCTTTACAGTGTTGTGTTAGTTTCTGCTGTATAACAAAGTGAGTCAGCTATATGTATACATATATCCCCATATCTCCTCCCTCTTGCATCTCCCTCCCACCCTCCCTATCCCACCCCTGTAGGTGGTCACAAAGCACTGAGCTGATCTCCCTGTGCTATGCGGCTGCTTCCCCCTAGCTGTTTTACATTTGGTAGTGTATATATGTCCATGCCACTGTCTCACTTTGTCCCAGCTTACCCTTCCCCCTCCCCGTGTCCTCAAGTCCATTCTCTAGTAGGTCTGCGTCTTTATTCCCGTCTTGCCCCTAGGTTCTTCATGACCTTTTTTTTTTTTTTTTTAGATTCCATATATATGTGTTAGCATATGGTATTTTTTTTTCTCTTTCTGACTTACGTCACTCTATATGACAGACTCTATGTCATCCACCTCACTACAAATAACTGAATTTCATTTCTTTTTATGGCTGAGTGATATCCATTGTATATATGTGCCACATCTTCTTTATCCATTCATCTGTCGATGGACACTTAGGTTGCTTCCATTTCCTGGCTATTGTAAATATTAACAGTGTCCTCAGTCATAAATTTTTCTACAAACCAATCCAAACAAACTCTGTCTCCTTTGAAGGAATAGTTTCTGAGGTCATTGTTTGGTATTTGTTTTGACCCTAGGAGGGCTCCTCTCAGCTGTCTAATTCTCTGGTTATCTCTTCCAAAATAGTTGTATCTACATTAAATCTGTGAACCCGCCCCCAGTTGCCTTTCACCACAATCTCCACCGTTCTTGAGAGCACCCTTAGGCCTAAACTTCTCCAAGCTCTGTTTCAAAGTGAAGTCAATTCCTTTGGGAAGAGAGTAGCAGCTGTTTTGCAGCCTACTTCTTCCCCCAGGCAGAATCTCTGAGGTAGAGGTCTGGAGCTGGGGGTGAGGACAATGGCAAGCTTCTGAGTGACCTGCGCAATCTAGGAGCTGAGTGCTTTGTGGAGAGGAAGGCAGCGTCCTGAGGCCCTCTCAGCTTGCCTCTTCTCACAAGGAACCATCACCTCATGAGGTGGGGTAAGGGTGATCAGGGCCCGAATATTCTCACTGGTGCTGTGCCCAAGGCAGAACTTCTATTGTGTAAGTGAAGGTTGGGTGGAATGAGGAGCCCTCACCTCTCTACCGTACTCACCTGGGACTTAGCCTCAGCAACAGGTAGCTGGGGGCAGGAGGAGAAACACTGATGTCCTGCTCCTCCTGGGAAGAAAGCCCTCCTGCTGGAAGCTTGGTGGGAGAGGAAGCCCTATATTCGGGCTACAGGAGTCTGAAGTGGAGTCTGCCTCCCTGAGCTTGTGGGTGCTGGTGGAGGGAGGGAGTAGTCTTTGTTCAAATTGCACAGACTCACTTTTCTTACCGAAATTTCATAGATTTTCTTGAATAGATATTTCTTCATTTGTTGTTTGCCTGTAGGACCATTTCCAGAGGCTTTCAGTCATTGTTTGTTTGCTTGTTTTTGCATTTTTCACAAGTTTCACTGAAGGGTAGATCAGCAGATCTCCCCACAGTGTCCTGCCAGGTTCATCCTCTCAAATAAGATCAAAGCCTTAATACTAGCTGGTGCTGCAGCCAGAGGCAATGAAAGAACCCAAGGTCATGAGTGAACAGAGGAGAAAAGAAGGACCCTGTGGACAGGCCCCAGGTGATTTCATTACTTTGGTTGCAGGGAAGATGAGAGAGAAGAGAGGGCACAGCCATGTTCCTACCCTTTAACGCGGTGACCGTGGCCTCTGATAAATGGTCCTAATGAGATTAGGATTCTCTCTTAAAAGAGGAGAGACAGTGTGTCGGGGGGGTGGGGTGGTGGGCGGGGTGGATAGGGGGCAGTGAGGTGGTTTGAGAGGGACAGAGCCGTCTGCTCTCCCGTGACCTAAAAGGGTCCTCTGTTGTGGCATCATTAGAGAGGGGCATTTGCGCTTCCTCTTGGGTGATAAGTAGAGAAGGATAACGAGTATGGGATTTGCAAAATCTCCAGCCTTCAGATTCTGAAATGAAACCAAAGCTCCAGTCTGTCTTTTCTTCTCCATGTCAGGCCCTGGGCTATTGTAACCACCGCTGAAGTGCTCCTGCCTCCAGCCTCTCCCCTCCAGTCCTTTTCCAATTCTGCAACTGCTCTGCTCCTGGAGTGACTTTTCTAAAGTGTGACTCCAGCCGGGCCTCTACGGGGACAGCCTTCAACCTCTTCTTTAGCTCAGGAATGGCCTCTGTATTTCTTCACTCCCTGTAGGGCCCGTGGGGCACCTACCTGGCCTAACCAGCCTTTCCATAAGCAGGAGTCAAATTGAATACCAGTCATACAGTATGGTATATATGCATATTTATATTTGCACTGTGTCCGTGTAAAGGGCCGGTAGCAGGAATAAGCATATTGTGTTTTAAAAACATCAAGAAGGCTCTATTAATGACACCTGGGACCTGGGCTTAGCTCTCAGCTCATCACTCTCTACTTATATGACTCGCCCCTTGCGTGACAGATCATTTCACCTCAACCTCAGTTTCCTCACCTGTAAAATGAGGATAGCGTGCAGATACTGTTGTGAGGATATCACTTACATGCGATAACATAAGTAGAACCCTGGGCACATGGTAAAAGCTTAATTTGTTCATACAAGTAACAAGTATGTATTGAGTGCCTACTCATCCCAGGGACTGTTGTAAAAGTGGGAAAATAGCAGGAAATAAAATAAAATCCTTGTCTAATGGAGCTCACATTTTAGTAGGAAAAATCAGCAGTAAACAAATTTGGAAACTACAAATTTGTGCACACACACAAAAGTTCAGGTTTTGATCTGATCTATGAAGAAGAATAAAGCAAGAGTGATCTGAAGTTGGTGCTTTTGTAGTTAGTGAAGGGTGGCCAGGAAAGGTCTTGCTGAAGCATTGGCATTTGGGTACAGATCTGAAAGAAATGAGAAAATGGCACACAGTGATCAGTAAATATTTGTGAAATGTGAATGATGCAAATGTCTGGGAAGAAAATATCCCAAGGAAGGCAATAACAAGTGCAAAGGCCCTGTGGCAGGAGTACTTGGCATGTTTTAAAAGCATTAAGAAGGCTCTGTGAATATTTATACTGTAGTTTTTGCTGATGGATTACATATGCATTGCCCAAGAGCAGGGCTTTGGCCTCAGCAGGGCAGATGGTGGTTCTGTTTCCTAAGATGGGGAAGATGAGGGAATGAAGTAAGTTTGGGGAGGGGTGTGTGGGAGAGTGGTAAGAGGGAGAATCACATGTTCTATTTTAGGTGTGAAAAAAACAAATAATAGACTTCCTAATAAATGGTAGCTATTATCACTGTTTCTACCCCACACGATTACATAGTGACCTCTGCAAACACACGAGCTCTCTCTTAGCTTGCAGCTCAGCTCTACTCATCTTTTCTTCTTTTCTCCCCCTTACATTTTCCACTTTTCCTCGCTCCTCCACCCGCCACTCCAGACCGCCACCAGTGACTGCTGGAGCCTCTGGAAATGAGCAAGCCTCTGCCCGGGTCGGCTCCTTCAAAATTACGGGGGGTGGGATCAGAGGAAGCCCTTGGGGTCAAACCCGAGAGCATGCAGACCGTGGGGTTCAGTTCATGGGCTTGCAAAGCCCTCTGGCCTTTCTGTCTCTGTAGCTAGGCAGACACACAGGTCACCAGGTGGTGCTAACACATGGCTGGTGTGAGATTCAAAGACGCAGCAGAAAGAAGTACGGAGATCTCTCCATTTTACTGAGAAAGTGACTCTGAGTCCAGATCTGAGTTCATTTGACCCATTTAGCCGGGCTGTCATTTTGCATCAACTATGTCAGAACAGCATGTAAAGACATTTGTCAGGTAGCCATCTGGGGAAAGCTGACTTAGCTGTCAGAGGCCTGCTGTCTGCAGAAGGCTGTCCCGGGCACTGAGGGCTGGGTCCACCAAGAGGCCACTGCATCTCATGGGGGCACTGGCCCAGTCTTCTTGAGCCACCTGCTTACAGAGAGGAGTCCTAGTGTGCATGCATGGGTTGGGGATTAACAGGGAGGGATGATTTCCATGCTGCTCATGGCCCTTAGGAGTCATTAGCTCTGGTAACAACAACAACTAACTCTCATATGAAGCTAATTGTGTGCCAGGCACCGTTACAAGCACTTCATGTGTAATAACTCGTTTAATCCTATGACAGCCCTATAAGGTAGGTACTATTATTATCATTCCCATTTTGCAGATGAGGAAATGGAGGCTTAGAAAAGAGAACTAAGTTGTTCAAGGTCACACAGGTAAAAAGTGGCAAAGCCAGGTATCGTGGCTTTGCCACTTTTTACCTGTGTAAAACTCCATGGTGGACAGGTGGACATGCTGCGTGGACAGAATCAAGATAATCCACGAGGACAGGAGAAGAGACAGTCCCATGGATGCTCGGCACAGGGAAGGTATCTGCAGGATAGAGAGAGCAGGGGCCACCTTTGTTACTCTTTTGTTTATTAGAATTTAATAGATCTGTCTGTCTATATAGGTGTATATATATGTATTCTCTTTATAATATTAAACATCTTTGTGCTTGCTTTAAAATACAAATACATTAACACTTATACATTACCCATTTTCTACCATTTTCTACCCATTTTCACTTCTCAGGGTACAAGCTACAACATAGGTTAAATAAATCATAGGCTTAACTGTCCTGCTCCCCCAAAAGTCTCCTTCCCAAAGATCACTAGCTGCATGGTCTTGAGCAAAACACTTAAATTCTCTGCACCTCAGATTTCTTTGTGTAGACCCACCCCATAAGCTAAAGCCATTAGTAATTATAATCATAATCACAAGAGCCACTATCAGCTGAATACCTAATGTATTGTATGTCTGTGCTATGCTGAGCACTTTCCGTATCTCTCTCTTTTTTTTTTTAATGTATTGAAGTCTCGTGTCTTTCTTCTTTTAGATATAATTGATATAT